>NC_090934.1:1003963890-1005213890 GCF_040938575.1 Ambystoma mexicanum
AGAGCCAGACAGAAACGGCCACATAGTTCTGAAGTGGGTGACTGGAAGGAATGACAACACTTAGGGCATACCTACAACAACCAAGAAGTAAATGGTAGGCAAGTGAGACTGTCAAGAGTTAAATTGACATTTGCTCTCTCGCCTTTTTATTTTTTTAAACTCTTTATTTCTTAATTTGCAACAAGACATCAAAGCACAGCAATAAACATGAAGTAGGTCATTGGATCCTTAACAATACCGAAATCATGAAACAGGGTCAAAGAAAACACTTAACGGTATACAACTCGCCCGCTGACCCAAACCTAGCTTCAAATACAAACATGAGCAAAAACCTAAACTATACACACGACAAGGACACAACAAGAGAAGAGACAGGACAGCTACAACCCCCTTCCCCACCCAAAACCCCCACAAATTATAATTACAATTCTACTCCACATTTCAATCCAATATCACCCATAAAGTTCATTAAAAGGTCCACACAGCTCATCATATACTGTTTCTTTGTGTTGTTTACAAAACATCATTTTTTCATACTTAGAGTCTGTACATCAAAGAGCCATCCTTCAACCATCCGTTTCTTCCTTGTTTTCCACACTTTTAATATCTGTTTAGTCTCCACGAGCAGGGCCCTATTAATCCAACACGATGTTGCCTAGTCACTGTTACATCCACATCTTGGTGACTCTAGAATCACTGCTGAAGGGCTCCCTCACCTTTTTTGATTTGACTTTCAGTGGTGCCATTAGGTGGCAAGCTATTGTTTTGGTAGCAGGAGTTGCTGGAATCTTCTTGACTAAACACCAAAAATGGGAACTCTGCATTTCTTTCTTTTAATTGTAAGTATCGCCTGCCAAACACTACACCACAGAGTGATACCGTATGGTTTATTCACCACTTTGATAAACACAGTGGTTTGGCGGTTTTGGATAAAGTTTTCCTCTTTATCAAAGGTACTCTGACATAAGAAAGTGTCTTGAATGCCAACTTCACTTGCATATTGAAGGGAAGCCAGTTACTCTTAACGCAGGTATGAATCCATCAAAAGCCACTATCGACGGCCAATGCTGCCTTACAAGACACAAGAACCTTTCGCAGCAAACTGAGAAGTACAAGGAGGGGTTCTATGTGATTTCATTGACTGCCTTTTTTTTTGGGGGGGGGTTACCCCCCAAAACCGCCCATCCGTTTGATTATCTTAATATTCCCCTAGACACACACCAAATTTATTTCATTTTTAACCCCAAAAAAATAATCGTTTTTTTTTCTCGAAAAAAAAAATCGCAGCAAAAAACCCCGTCGATGAAATGACGGTATACCCAAGGAGGACCCTTTCGGAGCACTTTGTGAGAAATTGACATTTTAAAGAACATCGGGCCAGTAAAATGGGTTAAAACTCCCAGCGCATACCACACTTTCACCCCATCTTCACTCCATCTCGTGGCCGGGAAGAAGAGACACTGCCCCATTTTCATATCTGACCCTAATGGCCGCCAATTGGCAGTCATTGGCCTGCCAATGATATTCCCTCCTCTTGATATGATATGATAGTTTATTTATAATGTGCTTAATACCCAGAGGATTCTAAGCGCAGAACAGGGGATCGAACCTGTGTTGCTCCGTGTCTTCTTGCTTTCACGGCGAGCACGTTGCCCCTGAGCTATTCGCCCGAGACTAACTTCGAATGCATTCGGACAAAGGGTATTTTTCTGCCTCATATGTGGAAAGAGGACGTGAGGGGGATACCACCAAACAGAGTTAGCAGTGGGGGTAGCAACGTAACTGACAGCCACTGCCACTAACGCTCTCTTCCTTCCAGTGACTTGAGCTGCCTTTTTTTGCAATTCTCCTTGGTGGCGACTTAATGGATGCAGGTGGAGACAGGACACAGGCAGCGATATGGGAAGCATAGCCAGTGGTAGTTCGACCTCCAAATCGGTGCTTGCCGAGAGCCAGTGGGGTTGGTGGAAGGAAATAATAGCCTCCGTCCAACAACCTTTAAATAGATGTCAACTGTATGTAAATTAAGTGACTCATAATAGCTCAGGAAACTTCATCACAGGGCAGGGCACATACGTGTGTGTGTGGGTGGTGGGACGGGGATGACTGAGGGTCATTATTTGCAATTCTACTAATATCATGCTTCCATTTGTATTGCTAATCCTTCTTAATCTGGACATAATTTCGAAAGCAGCATGTAAAAGGTAGTCATGCATGTGAAGTGGTGAGGCCACATCTGAGGGGATTGTATAGTAAAGACATATGGGGTTCGTAGTTGTGCGGCAAAATTACCTTTCGCCTAGGTTGCGAAATATCCTTGCACCAGCCCACAATGTGCTGAATAGAGTTTCCCTCGAAAGTGGGTACAAGTACAGCATGGAAAAGTAAATTACATGATTCCTTAACAAATGGGAATATAGCATGGGTGTGGCTGGCACGCTTCCCTCACAAATAGACACAATATGTGGAGGGTCATGGCAAGCTTTCCTAACGAAAAGGCATAAAATAAGCTGGGTCAGTTAAAGTCCCATGCAAACAGGCACTCAGACAGTATGCCAGGGTGAGTGTAAGTTTCCCTAATAAATATGCACAAGTACAGCATTGGCAGAGCAACTGATTGCAAGGCGTGGTGCACACTTCATTCAATTTGGTACAATGATGCCACAAACGGGATCAATGCAATCATCTCTCTCACACTGGTACAACTACACCATGTGCAAGGCCAATGCAGGTTTCCTTCCTAAGTTAGTATGGGTGCAACATGGTCATAGCCAGGGCAAGCTCCCTCAAAAGACAACTTGCACAGCATAGGCAGTGACAGTGCAGGTCTCGCTTGCAAAGAACAGGCACAGAATGAGCTCTTGATCAATGCTGCCTGCTAGCTCGCGTACATGTAGAGAGCTCCTCTTTAATATGACCCTCAAACCCAATCAGCAGCTCTTACCAGTGGCCACATGCTGGCTGGCAGTGGAGTAACTTTGCTGAAAACGTTGGGGGGGACATGACATCTGAAGAAAAGTTGCCCCTGCCAAATGAATGGGGACAACATGGTGTGCCATGAAAGTTGGGGGGACAAACACCCCTGTCCCCCCTAAAATTACGCCCATGCTGGAATTAGCATCTCTTATTAGTGCTGGCCTGCAGCTAGCAAAAATAATGGTGCTGCAGTGTAGAAAGAGTGTTTGGCCTAGTGGATTTACAATTTGAGGCAACTTCTTTGCATGGTATAAGAGAACCGAACATGCACTGCAATGGGTACACAGGCACTAGGTTGAGATGGTAGCCACCGGACCATGGTTTGGATGTACACAAAAAGTCTGGTATTTCAGGAGGTGTTATATGTTATGCTCGGACTGGGGTATACAATTGTCCAATTTTTAGCCACACAAAATTAACCCTTTAACAGGGGCTTCTCAATTGGGTGTACGAATTATGTACATCTCACAATTTTACATCTGCAATAGGATTTCAGATTTTAGGCCTCGATTTGTATTTCAAAACAACAGTTCACAGAATATGTGTGTACTCTACATGTGTTTCTATTTGTAAAAACTAAAAATAATGTATCAAAATGCTATTTTGTTTCATAGCATTTCCGAATGATTAATTGGCTGCATGAATTTCGTTTTAGTGTTAAACCATGTGGGTACATGTTATTGTTGCATTAAACATGGCACTGACCATGTAACCTGTATGGGTGGTCGTACGTACATACATAAGAGGCTAAAGTTGCAGGACTTCAGTGCACCATAAAATAAGGACGTGCAAAATTTTTAAAAAAACATAGTAATATTATTTGCCATAAAACTATGTGAGCAGGGGTGGTGCATTGACTTAACAAAACAACAGGGCATAAATATACAACAAAATACACGCAGTAGTGTCTACTGTGAAACAACATTGATGGCGAAGATCAGCTCATGGTTTCCAGTTGATTGAGGCATTAATTTGGTTACTTAAGGGGTTCACCAGGATTGAACCCTAGTTCCTAGTTGATTCACGGGTTTGCCAGGCAAGCGCTCTGACATCAGGTCCGCAAAAGCTATACGGAATGATGCATGTGTTTTGTGGCCAGGGCATGCATTTGCCCGCACGTTGACCCCTGGTGTAGGCTGAATGACAAATAGGCATCTTTTGGCTAAATGGGCGATAGCATCCCCCAAGGCTTTACCAGCCGTGCATCAAAGATATATCGGGTCAAAACTACTGGCAATATGTGGTGGAAAGATGGTGATTTCAGTCGATAAAAAGCAGCCATTTGTACAAATGTCACGCACAAGTACAGAAAATGAAACAACTCTTCTAAGCAGCTGCAATGTTCAACTCTGTCAAGCCTATATGAACATGTTAAAACAGACCTAGGAGGAGATTCTTCTGAACTTTTGTTTCACTCTCCGCAATAGCTGTTAGCCACTCACTAACTTTATTTTCGCTAATGAATATTGGTGACAGTACACGTTAACCCACTCAACTAACTACTTTAGCGGTTAACTTGACAACAAATCTTACACCAAATATTGACCTTTTTCACGCAGGAAACTTATTTGACAAATGTCAAAATGCATAGGCAGAGAAAAACGCGCTGCAAATTAATGGGTGAGAAATGTTAAACTCTTACCTGCTTGGGGTTACACGGACTGCAAGTTAACTTTTCAATGCTTGGGCCGAACTCTGACCGTCACCGTAGAGGGACTGGGAAACTGTGCTGTGTGCGCACATGCCTCTCAGCCAGGGACCAGGAAATATCAGAAAACTGAAACTGACCACCTCACCCAGCCCGACACGGTGCCACTGCTGCACACGCAGAAGCAGAAAATGAAACTCAGCTCAGCTGAGTTTCATTTCCTGCTTCTAGCTGAGTTTTTGTTTTCTGCCCAACACGGTGCTGCACAGGCAGAAGTAGAAAATAAAACTCAGCTCACTCAGCGGAGTTTCATTTTCTGCTTCGCCTTCTAGCTGAGTTTCGTTTTGGTCCTGTGGACAACTCAGCACTAGCTGGCATTTGTGCCGGTCACAAACTCGGCCCAAAAGATGGGGGGGACAATAACACATGACACAAAAGTTGGGGGGGACAAAACCCCCCGTCCCTCCCTATAATTACGCCCATGCTGGCTGGGGAGTGGGGCAGATACAGGGAGTTCACTGTGCAAACGTGCCTGCTTTCTGCACTCTGTCTTGTCATTAGCTCATTACCAGACTGACTTTGTTGTGGCTGGAAGGGCAAAGGTGAAGAAGATGGGGGTGGGAAGGGCACCTGTTTCTGGCTGGCAAAGGACACACACCCATACCCATTGCACTGCCTTTTGCAAAAAAGCCTCCACTCTTAAGTCTGACGAGTATACTGGCAGAAACCAAAGGGTGTCTCACCCCATAGTCCTCGGGGACTTATCATCCAGGAGGCCAGGACACAGCCATCATCTAGGGGTGAACCAGTGCAGGAGGATTACCTGAGTGAAGGGTATTTGTGGGGAGGGGAGGAGGCAGCCAATGGTGAGATGCGGCGTTCCCTCCTTTTTAGTACATCCAACCCCTCCTATTTCTTAGGATTATCCGATGTCTCAACTCCCTCCCTCTTTTTACACAAAAATGGGGCCAAGGAAGAGGGGGCTGAGAGTAACAAGACTACCCCCATATAAATCGTACTGGACATGTCTCGCTAATCAGATCAGGCAAAGTCAGGCACTTTACTTTAAGTGCATACACCTGATACCAATTAGTTCTCTTCACACAGATAAAAGGCGGCACCTAGAGACACATTCTGAGCAAGGTGGGCACGAGTACGAGCAGAACTTCCGGGGTGAAGGCAAACCTACGGGAGCAGAGGGACGAGCCAAGGGACAAGAGCAGCGGGGCGAAAACTCCAGGAGTTCCCTACAGGAGGTTGTTGCCTCCAAAAGGCTGCAAAAGACACGTGGAGAAGGAGAGATTCCAATGTAGAAGGCTGCATTGTGTTTCAAGGACACCAGCGATCCTACTGGGTGAACAGCAGAGTTGGGGAGGCGAGGCCAACCCTGTGGTACTAACCTTGACTCGTGAATTGGAAATCGAAAAAACCAAGAAAGAACCGCACACAGCCAGTGAGTTGGCAAGCGACCCGAGATACTGGTGTATGTTAAGAAAGACTGAAGTTTGCAACATTATATCACAAGTGAAGGCTACATGCATGTGGATGAGACATGAAGAAAGGCAGACCTCTGAACTTTGAAGTAAGGACAGCTGTGGGACTGAGTAACGTAGTGTTCCAGCGAAAGGATGTAGCCCACTCGAAAGTCTCAGTGAAAGGTGCATTGTTTTTAGCAATAAAAGTGAATGAACTGTAAAAGCGAAAGTGAACAAAGTTAACCCCGATAGAAGGGGAGAGAAAAAGCTGAACATTGAATTCTGAGTTGAAATGGTCCTGCAGAGGTCTGTAAAGAAAGCCACGCAGATTCGAAAGTCTTCAACATCCGAAAAACGGTCTGAGCCTGACTGAGGGAGACCCGAAGTGTAAAAAGCTTGGAGAAGGGAGCCCCCTCCAAGTGTTGTTGAACTGTGAAAGGTCTGCGCCCAACAGAGGGGGACCAACGTTGAACTGGGAAAGGTCTGAGCCTGACAGGACCAACGTTGAACATTTGCTTTTGAAGAGGTCTAAGCCCAACAGAGGGGGACCGGTGTGAACCTTTTATTTTTTTGTACATTGTTTGGGAAGACTGGAAAAAGAGTCTTTAACGTGGAACGCTAGGTAGGCCTCGATCCACGTTTTGAACTGTTTCTGTGTTAAAGTCCGCGCCAGAGTGTGTCATCCTGCATACAGAGACTGCCTTACTCCATTCTGTCTAAATGTGGGGAGGAGTGCTCATTCAGCCACATTTATTATTTTTCAAACACTGATTTTCCTTTTTGATTTGACAGACATGCCTAAGACTGTTTTGTTTATTATTTGATGGTTGAGAAACTCCCATCCTAGTTATAGGGCAAAGTAGGAGTTTTTCCAATCCTAGAAGCTTAATAAAGTTTTTTCAAATTGTACCTTTTGTGTCAGTGTCATACTTGTGATACCATACCTCCCCTACACATGGTGTCCGTAATGGGATCTGACTCAATTGATAAAAGTTGAGAACCCATGCTAGTAATTGTTATCAAACCAGAAGGGGAAAACAGAATTATTGAAGTCCTTGATTCCGATCAAATTTCTACCATTAAGGAGATCTTATTCTCCCAACTTCAAATCCCGGTTAGTCAACACGATCTGTTCTTCAAAACCCAGGTGCTATTAGACACCCTACTGATAGCACATTATGAAATACAACAATGGGATCAAATAGTCTTAAAACTAAGACCCTCCCATATATTCATTAGATCTAGTGCCTTGAACCACCTTTTCCCGAACCTTTCTTTTTTGGTGCCCAACCCCCTTCATCCATATCCAGCACGGGCGGTCAGACGGCTTCGAAACCTTCTCTGAAGACGATGAGACCCTTTTCTTCTCCGAGTCAGAAACCCCCGCAGAAGGAACCCTTAACGCTCCTGAAAATATGGCCGATATTGAAGCAGTCATAGCTCAACTGGTTGCCCATCAGATTCAGGCCGTGGCTTGCTTTCAAGAAATAATTGCAAAACTGGTCGAATTACAAGCAAGACCCCTATTACCTTAAGGGATATTACAACCCTACCAGGAAGGAGAAGACCTAGGGAATTTCTTTTTCATTTTGAGCGATTAGCTGAACAACTGGGATGGGGAGAAAACTGAAAAGAAATGCTACTTGGGACCCCTATTAAAAGGCGAGCTACAAACCGCTTATCAGTTACCGCCCCTCCACTTGTTCTCCCCCCACCAACTCCCGCTCCCTCTCCTGTACCGTCTGTGCACTTGCACAATCTAAACATACCATGCCTTGAAGATCGTCTATCTATTTTCCCTGTCTCCCCTTCTTGCATGGTGGCACCGTAATGCTCTTGGAAAAACTGCAAAATCGTAATCAGACCTATTTGCTGTTTTCTACAGTGTTAACTGTACTATATGCACTTCTCTGCCTGTGGAGACTTGTATCATTCAGAAATTCAAGTGCTCTAAATGACAGTTGCTTTTTTCCCCTTGTTCCCTCCCTCGTTGAGCGTTTTCAAACACTGGCCTTGTGAATAGGCGGTTTACAAATAAACATTACCAGTAATCTTGCCTTGGGAGCTAGCTTCGCATCCATCAAAGAAGGACTCCTTAAACTAGTAGGCCAGACCAGTCATTTTTATCTACACAAACTAAGATCCATCAAATTAAACCCCGGTGAGACTCCCCTGGAAGTAGGGGAACAAATTAAATAATACTGGCCCTCATTACAACCTTGGCGGAGGACCATGGTGCTATTAGCACCATGGTCCATGCCGCTAAGGTTACGATTCCGCCATGGTGGATGGCGGAATTACCGCCCCATTACAAGGTGAGTGGGACGGTAATTCCCCATTCACCAATGGCCCCTTCCCCATTCCCATTTTTGCCCCATAGGGCATAATGGGAATGGGGAAGGCGATAATTACGGCACCGTAAATTACGGTTGCCGTAATTATCGCCAAGGTCCCTTAGCGGGATGGTGACTTTAACGCCTGCTTTTTGCAGGCGTTAAAGTCACCATCCCGCTAAGGGACCTTGTAATCAGGCGGTAAGTGTTTAACGGCGCCAACGCTCTTTACAGCGCCGTTAAACACTTACCGCCTGGGTTGTAATGAGGGCCACTGTCTGCCTTTGGGTCGGGAATAAAACTCTAGAGAAGTTTGTGTAAATGATAATCTTGGAACAGTTTACCAACTCTTTACCTCCTTTTCTACAAAAAGTCGTACTGCAATTAAATCGGGCCGCCGTTATCATGGCTATTGAGACTGCCCAAAATCATTCAGACGCAGTAAAACATTTTGATTCCTTACATAAGAAAGGAAGCTAGAAAATATCAAAGACCCACCTACTGCTCTCCAAACCAGACCTTAGAACGTTGAGGGCGCTCTAAAACCTGAGAGTGGACCCCAAAAGAGAGGGTAGAAATAAAAAAGCCAGACATTAAGGGTAAGGAAGAGGTAAGGAGAGAGGAGCCTACAGGGATTAAGCCATCACCACCCATCTGCTTCTCATGTAGGGAGACAGGTCATTTAGCCCAGCATTGTCCCAAAAATCAAAATGAGGAGCCTATGGAAATAGGGTGCCTAAAAGGAGAGGAATAGGAAGAAAAGGAGGAAGATCTAGAAACCTTTAGCATATGTTTATACCGATCCTCAGCTGATTTTACATATGAGTGAGCTCTGGTCAATGGGAGAATAGTGAAGTCATTAATTGATTCTGGCAGTAAACAGAAGGCCATAAGAGCCGATTTGGTCACTCCAGCAGATTTAGAATACGCAACTATGGTTAGAGTCACCTGTGTACAGAGAGATAACGAAATCAATCCCTGAGTACTGATGTACATTAATATCAGAGGGGAATCCCGGCTAGTGTCTTCGGCCACAATCCCTGGACTTCCAGAAGAGGTTATTATTGGGAAGAGATTTCACAGAATTGTCCACCTTTCTTAAAGAACCTTCTTTTTCACCCAGAGAATTTACAACACAATATCGGTGGCAATCGGATTTCTATTCCCAGACCTCCCCGCTATGGGAATGGACGGAAAAAGACCCTCATAGAGATATTAGTTGGGAAAAGACCTCAATCCCAGTTCATGAGCTACTCACAGGGGACTAATGTCAATATCCAGCCCCTACCAGCACAGCCGAAAAGAAATTATGTGGATATGCAAGAGTCCCTGGATAAAATGCCACTTGTCCTCTCCAGAGCCCTCAGACTAGAGGACTTCCCTCCCCCCTTTTTTGTACATCCAACCACTCCTATTTTTTAGGATTATCTGATTCCCCAACTCAACCCGCCTTTCTATACAAACACTGGACCAAGGAAGAGGGTGACTGAGAGTAACAAGAGTAACCCTTATACATTTTACTGGACATGTCCCGCTAATCGAGTCAGGCAAAGTCAGGCACTTGACTTTAAGTGCATAAACCTTGTACTAATTAGCTCTCCTCACATGGATAAAAGGCATAACCTAGAGACACACTCTTAGAAAGGTGGAACACTAATACGAGCAGAACTTCAGCGGCGAAGGCAAACCTACTGGAGCAGAGCGAGGGACCAAGGGACGAGAGCAGCGGGTCAAATCCCCAGGAGGTCTTTGCCTCCAAAAGGCCCCAAAAGACACGTGGAGAAGGCCAGATCCCAATTAGAAGGCTGCATTGTGTTTCAAAGATGCTAGCTACAGTCCCAGATGAATGGCAGAGTTTGGGAGGCAAGGCCACGCCTGTGGTACTAACCTTGACTCGTGAATTGGAAATTGAAAAAAACAAGAAAGAACCACCCACAGCCGGTGAGTTGCCAAGCAACCTGAGAGACCGGTGTGTGTTAAGAAAGACTGAAGTTTGCAACATTATATCCAAGGTGAAAGCAGCATGCATGTGGATAAGCAGCGAAGAAAAGCAGATCTGTGAATGAACTTCAAAGTAAGGACAGCTAAAGGAAGTAGCCCACTTGAAAGTTTCATTGAAAGGTGCATTCTTTCTATCGATAAAAGTGAATGAACTGTAAAAGCGAAAGTGAACAACCTGTGAGAAAAGGGGAGAGAAAAAGCTGAACATTGAATTCTTAGTCAAAGTGGTCCTGCGGAGGTCTGCAAAGAAAGCCACGCACATTCGAAAGTCTTCGACATCCAAAAAGGTCTGAGCTCGACTGAGGGAGGCCCAAAGTGTAAAAAGCTTGAAGAAGGGAGCCCCCTGCAATTGTTGTTGAACTGTGAAAGGTCTGAGCCCGACACAGCGGGACCAGTGTTGAACTGTGAAAGGTCTGGGCCTGACAGAGGGGGGCACATGTTGAACTAGTACAGGTCTGAGCCCAACAGAGGGGGACCAATGTGAACCTTTTATTTTGTTGAACATTGGATGGGAATACTGGAAAGAAAGTCTTTAACGTGGAAGGCCAGGCGGGCCTCGATACACATTTTGAACTGTTTCTGTGTTAAAGACCGAGCCAGAGTGTATCATCCTGCCTACAAAGACTGCCTTACTCCGTGCTGTCTGAGCGTGGGGAGTAGTGCTGATTCAGCCACATTTATTCTTTTTCAAACACTGATTTTCCTTTTACATACATAGCTCTGTTATACACTTTTCTGTACAAGAGATAGGGCAGGCATTAGGTTTTGTTAGCATAGGCCATTTTGATTTGACAGGCCCGACTAAGACTGTTTTGTTTCTTATTTGGTGGTCAAGACAACTTTCATCCTAGTTATAGGGCAAAGTGGGAGTTTTTCCAATCCCAGAAGCTTAATAAAGGTTTTTCAAATTGTACCTTTTTGTCAGTATCATACTTTTAATACTATGCCTCCCCTACAATACCTACTAGCCAATATCCAACTGTTTAAGGAGGTGGGAGAGACAGCCAGGGAGCATGTTCTTAGACTGCAGGGCTGTGCAGCTTGGCTGCAGCATATGTTGACCTTTGGAGCACAAGTGCACTGCAGTCAATGCGCCATCAGCTCCCCCAGTGGATACTTATTTGCTCTACCTCTGATGTTAAGTGCCATCAATTTGGAGGCTCAGACCTTTTTTCCATTATCATATCGCTTGTATGTCCTTCCAAATTGGTCAAGTTGTTTAATACATTTCACAGTTAGTTTAAGGTTTGACCAGCATTTTAACATCAGAAGACCCACATAAATCGTTGACAGGTTGAGAGCTTTGCATTTACTCTCAACATGCACATATTCTCAGCTAGCATGCCTTCTTGGATTTATAACCTGCATTGACTATAAATAGACTGGCAAAGACAGCAAGGCTTGACCAGTATAGTTCCATATTGCTTAAGGTGTCTCACCAGCTAGTCCGCGGGGATCTGTCATCCAGGTGGCCAGGACACGGCCATCGCTTTTGGATCCAGTCCCTGGGGGTGGACCAGTGCAGGAGGATCACCTGGATAGGGGGTAGTCATGGAGTGGAAGTGGGACACTGGATGGTGAGACGCGGTATGCCCTTCCCTATAACACCTTTTCCCCATCCTACTAGATAGGATATTTAGGAACACAATGCCCCCCTTTCCCGTCGCAGACACTTTCTCACGGACAACTCACCGTGAGCGACAACGGACTAACACCAGAGCCCTGACATGTCCTAACACCATGGACAGGCAAGGTCAGGCAATTATGGATTATTACACACACCTGACTTCCATCACACTTCCCCACACGGATAAAAGGTGGAGCACGAAAGCACACTCTAAGCAAGGCAAACCACATTAGGAAACAGCAGTTCCAAGATGGCAGTTTAAAACAAGGAGAAAGATGGCGAGACCAGAGAGAGTCGCAAGAGGGAAGTACTTGTGACCTCTAAAGACTGCTACTTTTATGAGCCTTGGAAAGTAAGAAACTGAAGACCAGGAACTAAGGCTGATCAAACCTGCACAAAGTGTCGGAGGTACCCGTGGCTCTCTCACGTCGATAACCAAGGCAGGGAGGAGTGACTGCTGCTGTGGTACTGTCCTAGACTCCTACAAAAAAGTGGCATTAGAAAAGACAACACAGTCGGTGAGTAAGAGAGACTGATACCATACCGGCTTGTGTTTTGAACCAAGGTTGCAAGTGGCAACTTTGTATAAAGAGAACAGTGTGTGAGGTGTTGGCGATGAGCGACGCAAGTATAACTGGAACCAAAGAAGTAATTGAACTTTGGGAGAAAAGATACCGTGCACAGAGTGGTCTGGCGCCACGTGCACACTCATTCGAAGGTCTCTGTTAGGTATCTAACTGATGCTGAGTTTGAGTCAAAAAGGAATACTGAAATGGAATTGGTGGTCATGCAACAGGTCTTGCTAAATCCCATGCACATTCAAATGTTTTCGATAGTGTAAAGTAAATCCTAGTTAGTCCGAGCCCGGCTGAGGGAGACTAACTGAACCTTGTTTTGAAAGGGGATCTCAGCCCGGAAGAGGGGATCCCAGCCCGGAAGAGGGGATCCCACGTTGAATTTTTGGTTTTGATTAAAGTACATCACAATTGGTATGAGCCTGGCTGAGGGAGACTGAGTGAATGAAAGGGATCTGAGCCTGGCTGAGGGGGTTCTGCGGTGAACTGTGAGTCATCCACGAAAGAACTCTCGGACATTGGTGTGAAAGGGATCTGAGCCCGGAAGAGGGGGATCCAATGTTGAACTTTTGTTTTGAAAGGGATATGAGCTCAGCTGAGGCGGATCCAGAGAAAAGAACATTTAAGTGTTGTTTTTGTGTACACCAGGTTCTCTGAGTCAAGGGACTTGCAAGAAGCAGAGACATTGACACAGGAGGTCCTGAACTGTGAAAATAGAACTGTATCCTCATGCCATATAAGCCAGAGTGTGTGCTTGGCTGCAGTGAACCACTGTGTCCCGTGCTGGAAACATGGGGAAGGGAGGCCAACGGCCAAATCATCCTAACGTATCATTTTGTGAACACTTCTTTCTTTTTCATGAACTTCATCCCACATTATTTGTAAATTAGTAGTAAGGATTGGTAATAGGTTTTTTAGTATAGGCCTTTTTTAATTTGACGAGACTATACTAAGACTGCATTATTATTATTCGTTGGTCGTAGCATGCTCCCATCTGTAGATTTAGGTTTAGATAGTGTCACCGGGGTCGGTGATATCTTCGTCCGAAAGTGTAGCTTCTGAAATCTCCCCCTCCCCCGACTCCTCACCTCCTTCTTCCTTCCAAGAACCCTTCTTTTCTTTTCTCCGAGTAGACACCTTTTTTTTATGAAGATAGGGACGACCCCGGAAGGAAGCCACCGTGCTCCCCAAGAAGGGAGACCAGGGGGCCCACCCCCGGGATCGACCAAGAGGGGAAAAAGCCTTAGGCACAAAAAACCCCTGTAGTATTGTTGGGTGTCTTGTAGACGTGGAACCAGGAGTACTTATAAGGTAAGATCTGGTAGAAGGGGCTGGAGACAACACGTGGAGTGAAGACTCAGAAACACAGGCAGTCCATTAAGAGGTCCGAGGAACTGGTACACAGGTTAAGAGAGGAAGTACTAATGCAGCAAGCAAAGGCAGTCCAGGGGAACAGGCCGGAGTCTGGTACACGGGAGGTCACAGAAGCAATACTGAAGGTAGGCGAAGGAAGAGCGGAGAGAGTAACAGACAGGAAAAGGAAAAAAGCGGTAAGTGAAGATGGGAAGGTGGGAGGGGAAGCAAGATGGAAGGAGGGCAAGGGAGAATTACTACGAACCAAAAGAGAAAGGGAAAGGCAGACAGGTCCAGCGGAAAGAATGACAGAAAGGTTCAGACAGGGTACGAGGACCCGACCAGCAGCAAGCGAGAGAGCAGCACGAAAGCCACAGGTAGCAAGCAACTCAGCCTACGGACGATACCGGAAGCGTTGCAACGCGTCCGTGACCCGGAAGTGGCTGGTTAAAACACCGGGCTGCGGAGCGTCTAGCCAATCAGAATCAGAAAAAAGGGAACCAGGAAACAGGGGGCGTGGCCGAAGCGAACGGAGCTAGGTTCCGCGTCGCCAGCGGCTCCATAGACGCCAGGAACTCGGCGGTATGACAGTATGCCCCCTCCTATACGCTCCTCCTCCGGGTTTCCCTGGATGGAAAAAGTGGTATTTGCGAAGTAGGACAGGAGCATTAATGTGTGTGATGGGTTCCCAAGAGTTTTCCGAAGAAGGGTAGCCCTTCCACTTAACCAAGTATTCCAGCCTGCCCTTATGATACCTGGAGTCACAGAGTTGGGCGACCTCATATTCAGCTCGAGTGGAACCCTGGGGAATAGGAGTCTGTCTAACCTGTCGTGCCATGTATCAGCATGGAATGACTTAAGTTGGGAAGCATGGAAAACAGGGTGTACCCTTTTTAGGTTATTGGGTAGTCTAAGGCGAAAAGCCACAGGATTGATTTTCTGTATGATCTCATATGGCCCTAGATATTTTGGAGATAACTTGGAGGGATGTACCCAACGAGGTAAATATCTAGTGGAGAGCATAACTTGGGTACCCACATCCCATCCTGGTACAGGTCTACGATGTTTATTGGCTTGAATGCAATATCGGGCTTGGGCTGACTTAAGGCCTTCTTCTACCTTCTTGTGTGTCTCTCTAAGGAGGGAGAGTGAAGAATCTACTGAAGGTACGTTAGTAGAAAGGCCCGAGACAGGAAGAATGGAGCGAGGGTGAAAACCATAAGTACCAAAAAAAGGGCTGAACCCCAGAGCTGCATGTGTGGAGTTATTATAAGAGAATTCAGCTAGAGGGAGTAGTGTGCACCAGTTGTCTTGTTGGTTGTTGATAAAGCATCTTAAGTACTGCTCCAGGGTTCCGTTCAAGCGTTCAGTTTGCCCATTGGATTGTGGATGGAATCCAGAGGTGAGAGCTCTTTCAATACCTAGTCTGCTACACAGGGCCTTCCAGAACTGGGAGGTGTACTGACTACCCCGGTCTGAAATAATCTTGTTAGGTAGACCGTGTAACCGGAATATGTCTTGGAGAAACACTTCCGCCATCTTGGCTGCCGTAGGGACGCCAGGTAATGGGGAGAAGTGAGCCAATTTGGTAAATGAATCCACTACTACCATGACACAGGTGCATCCTTCAGACGGAGGTAAATCCACTATGAAATCAGTTGAAATTGTGCTCCAGGGACCCTTGGGTACAGCATTAGGTTCCAGTAGACCAATTGGTCTTTTTCGGGATGATTTACTCCTCAGACAGATGATGCATGACTGAACGTACCGCTCTACATCCTTTCTCATTGTAGGCCAATAGAAATGTCTTTGAAGATAGTCATGAGTACCAGCCACACCCCTGTGTCCTCCTAGTTTAGAGTCATGACACCAGACAAGTGCGGTTTTACGAAAAGCCAGAGTGGGTAGATAAAGTTTTCCTCCTACTAGGTAAAGACCGTTCCTGATTTCATAGGCCAGATCTTTAGAGTGTTTTTCAATTTCAAAACGACCTCCAGAATCCTCCTGTACCTGTTGAAGGAATTTAGAAATTATTCCGATAGTCCTGGACTGGGGAAACATCCGTTCCAGATTCGTCTCTGACTCTGACAGGTAATCACACCGGCGGGAAAGAGAGTCGGCTACAACATTATTTTTTCCCGGGATGTAAATTATGCTGAATTCGAATTGGGCGAAGAAGTGAGCCCATCGGGCCTGTCGAGTATTGTAACACTCGAACTGTTTGAGAACCTGTAAGTTCTTATGATCAGTCCTTATGGTGAACGGGAACCTTCCTCCTTGAAGTAGATGACGCCATTCTACACAGGCCGCTTTCATGGCTAGAAGTTCTCGCTCAATAACCGAGTAGTTCCTTTGGCTGGAGTTTAGGGTCTTCGAGAAATAAGCCACCGGATGTTCTGTACCCTGGATTTCTTGAAGAAGCACAGCCCCTATTGCGGCTGAAGAAGCGTCCGTCTCTAGAATGAAGGGTAGATGTTGATTTGGTTGTTGTAAAATGGGTGCTGAACAGAAGGCTTCTTTAAGAGTACCAAAGCTGTCTTCTGCCTCCGTTGTCCATTTAAATGGAGTTGCAGATTTCTTTAAGAGCGAGGTGATGGGTAATATCTTTTGAGAGAAATTTGGGATGAATCTCCGGTAGAAGTTTGCTAACCCCAGGAATTTTTGTATCTCTTTGACTGAGGTGGGTGAGGGCCATTCAAGGATGGAAGACACCTTATTTCGATCCATGGAGATTCCGTGGTCTGACAGAATGTATCCTAAATAAGGAATGGAGGAGGCTGAAAACACACATTTGGTGAGTTTAACCGACAACTGGTTTCTCTGTAGTCTTCTGAATACTTCCCTAACATGTTCCACATGAGCTTCAGGTGTACGAGAGTATATCAGTATGTCATCTAAATAAACCAATGTGGTTTGGCACAGGAGATCTGAGAATAGTCTGTCCATAAATCGTTGGAATACCGACGGGGCATTTACCAATCCGAACGGCATTACCTGGTATTCAAAAAGTCCGAAAGGAGTCCGGAATGCTGTCTTCCATTCATCTCCTTTCTGCACCCGGAGTAAGTGATACGCATTCCTCAGGTCGAGTTTGGTAAAGATGGTAGCACCCTGCACAGCTTGTAGGATATCGGTTATCAATGGCATAGGATACCGGTCCTTTATGGTAACCTTGTTTAGGCCGCGATAGTCTATACACGGCCTCAACTCCTTAGAATCCTTTTTTGAGATGAAGAACAGTGATGCCCCTGCAGGGGACTTGGAAGGCCTAATTAGCCCGTTCTCCATGTTGCTGTCCAGGTACTTTCGGAGGTATTGTTTTTCTTCTAATGATAGTGGAAACATCCTACCGAAGGGTACCAATGCACCTGGGGTGAGATCGATGCAACAGTCTTCAGGCCGGTGAGGAGGGAGCTCTACGGGTATCTTTTCAGTTGCCACTTCATTGAACTCCTTCAGGTAGTGGGGAAGACAGTGCACCATTTTGACTTCGCAGCTATTAGTGGTCTTGACGGTCTCGAATCTTGGTTCTGGCAAACATTCCGATTTGCATAGTGAGGACTGAAAGCTAAGTAGGTTTCTAGACCAGTCAATACAGGGGTTGTGTCTGCGTAACCAACAGATACCCAGGATAAGAGGGAAGTGAGCAGCTCTGATGATATCGAATGTGATACTTTCGGTGTGTTGTTGGATGGATAAAGTAAGTGCTTTAGTGGTATGAGTGATCAAACCCGAGCTCAAAGGTTCGCCATCAACTCCTTCCACCTTTTGATCTTCGTTTTTGGCTATCCTCTTGACTCCATGTCGTTCTGCCCAATGGGTATCCATGAAGTTTCCTGCTGCTCCACAGTCGAGTAGTGCTAAAGCGGTTACTTCTTTGGGGCCTACTCTGAGAGAAACTGTGAGCACCATCAACCGGGAGTCCTCAGATGTTTCTGTAGAGGATACAGAAAGTGGTGCGTAGGGACTAAAAGCAGCCCCTCGGTAATGCGTCCCAATGTTTACCGAGGGCGAGCGTTTCCCGATCTTCTGGGTGGTACTTCCGGACAATCTCTTAATAAATGTAATGAAGATCCACAGTACATGCACAAGGAACCCTCCCTGCGCCGTTTCCTTTCTTCCGGTGTCAGTGGGGCTCTGGTGGTTCCAATCTGCATGGGTTCTTCTTTAGTTGTCCGTTGGAAGGGTATAGATGCTGGTGAAGGAGTCTCCACGGGAGGGGGTACGCTTAGCCTGATCTTCCTCTTTTCTTGACGTCTTTCCGTCATCCTGAAGTCAATTCGGAGGGTAGCTGTCAGAAGTTCGGCGAAAGACACCGGTCTTTCTATTCGGGCAAGTTCATCCTTCAATTCCTCCCTTAAACCTCGCCGAAATATGGCATACTGAGCCTGTTCCTGCCAACCTGCCTCTGCAGCCACCTGTTTGAAAGTGGTGATGTATGTCAGTAAATCAGAATTCCCTTGACGGATGTCAAGGAGGTCCTCCGAGGCCAAGTATGTACTCTCTGTTCGCAAAAAGGTTTGTTGAATCAGGGCCTTAAAGGCATCGTAGTCCTGTAAAACCGGGTCTGACTGGTTTACTAGAGGGGTAGCCCAAGCCAGGGCATTTCCGATCATGTGGGTGATCATAAACCCCACCTTGGCGTGATCTGAGGCGAAGGTCTGAGGGCGAAAGGTAAAATGAAGATTGCATGCGTCCAGAAATTCTTTAACCTTCTTTGGGGATCCATCGAACTTCCCTGATACTAGGGGAAGTGGAGGTAAATCAGCTAAAGGTCTTTCTCTGTCCGTCATACGCTGTTGAAGGGTGGCGTTAGCAGTCTTAAGGTTCTGCATCTCTAGACTTAGACTTTGTACAGCGGCTACGAGTTCTTGTATCTGCTGTGGGGTGGCCATCTCTTTTAGGCGTTGCAAACTGTCACCGGGGTCGGTGATATCTTCGTCCGAAAGTGTAGCTTCTGAAATCTCCCCCTCCCCCGACTCCTCACCTCCTTCTTCCTTCCAAGAACCCTTCTTTTCTTTTCTCCGAGTAGACACCTTTTTTTTATGAAGATAGGGACGACCCCGGAAGGAAGCCACCGTGCTCCCCAAGAAGGGAGACCAGGGGGCCCACCCCCGGGATCGACCAAGAGGGGAAAAAGCCTTAGGCACAAAAAACCCCTGTAGTATCGTTGGGTGTCTTGTAGACGTGGAACCAGGAGTACTTATAAGGTAAGATATGATAGAAGGGGCTGGAGACAACACGTGGAGTGAAGACTCAGAAACACAGGCAGTCCATTAAGAGGTCCGAGGAACTGGTACACAGGTTAAGAGAGGAAGTACTAATGCAGCAAGCAAAGGCAGTCCAGGGGAACAGGCCGGAGTCTGGTACACGGGAGGTCACAGAAGCAATACTGAAGGTAGGCGAAGGAAGAGCGGAGAGAGTAACAGACAGGAAAAGGAAAAAAGCGGTAAGTGAAGATGGGAAGGTGGGAGGGGAAGCAAGATGGAAGGAGGGCAAGGGAGAATTACTACGAACCAAAAGAGAAAGGGAAAGGCAGACAGGTCCAGCGGAAAGAATGACAGAAAGGTTCAGACAGGGTACGAGGACCCGACCAGCAGCAAGCGAGAGAGCAGCACGAAAGCCACAGGTAGCAAGCAACTCAGCCTACGGACGATACCGGAAGCGTTGCAACGCGTCCGTGACCCGGAAGTGGCTGGTTAAAACACCGGGCTGCGGAGCGTCTAGCCAATCAGAATCAGAAAAAAGGGAACCAGGAAACAGGGGGCGTGGCCGAAGCGAACGGAGCTAGGTTCCGCGTCGCCAGCGGCTCCATAGACGCCAGGAACTCGGCGGTATGACAGATAGGCATTTATCTCCCCCTTGTGAAAGTTCAATAAACACCCTTGAACTGTGGTCACGTGTATCTGTCTTACTTTTGATACCATGCCTTTCTTACACCCCTTTGAGATGTACATGATATTCGGCTCCTTCAGCCTTCCCACCCTGCCAGCCCCCCTGCGAACGCAGGGCCAAAGGTGCAAACTGCCATTGATACCAGAGGGTGGATGGATGTGGATGAGGGGAGAGCAATAGGCTTGGAACATATTGAAAGGACACAGTGATATGTTGATTGCAGGGAAGGGGTCTTCAAAGGGGAGTCTGGAGACAAAGTGTCTGGGGAAGCCATGTGGTCAATGGTCCCTGTGCCAAAGAGCCCTTTGAGGTGTACATGGTATTCAGCACCTTCAGCCTTCACTCCCAGCCAGCCCCCTTGCGAGCATACGGCCAAAGGTGCTAACTGCCATTGATACCAGAGGGTGGATGGATGTGGATGAGGGGAGCGCAATAGGACCGGAACACATTGAAAGGACACAGAGATATGTTGATTGCAGGGATGGGATCTTCCAAGGGGAGCCTGGAGAGACTGGGTTTGGGGAGGCTATGTGGTTAATAGTCCCCATGACAAAGAGCCCTTTGAGGTGTACATGGTATTCAGCACCTTCAGTCTTCCACCCACCGAGCCAGCCCCCTTGCGAGCGCATGGCCAAAGGTGCGAACTGCAGTTGATAATGGATGGGGGATGTATTTGGATGAGGGGAGCGCAATAGGCCAGTAAACCTGTCGAAAAACACCAATCATTCACGATCCCCTTATATGTTTATATGTGTTGTGTACTTACAAATAATGTCAACCTGCTTTTCATATCGACTCCTTTTTAATTTTTTTAAAATAAGGTTTGTAAAGTGGGTTTCAATGAAAATCTACAAATTATCCTGCTGCGGTCTAGGTACTGTATGCATATATCTGCGGTATTGTCCTGACTCACTTGGGAATTGTTCCCGAATGGCGCAAACTACCCAGGCAATTATCACTTGTCGAACACGGAATCCCAGTCTACCATGAATTCAACATGTAAATGCATGGTAGGCCACAAGCCTGTACCACCTGTGAAAGAGATACAGAAAATGTTTACTTGAATGAACCCAATAATTGCATGTATTATGTTGTAAATACCTTTTTAATTGTAAGGCATTGTGAGCCATTAAAAGGTACATTTTTGTTGAAAGCACTAACAACGCTTGGGATGTCAAGTGGGTATCAACTGAAATTGTGAACACCCATTCGATAAAAAACAATTGGGGAGATGGTGGCACTTTTTTTCTACTTCCAAGTGAAAGAAAGGTAATTGGTTGCACGTAGATGCTAAAGCTGAATATTAGGGTTTGAGAATAGGAAAAAATGTATTCAATGTAAAGTAAAATGCTTTCATCACTGACCCATAGAAGTTACAATGATATAGGGGAACAACATGAAATGTTAGCCGTCTCAGTTATCAAACACACACTATGGCCCTCATTACAACCTTGGCGGAGGACCATGGTGCTATCAGCACCATGGTCCATGCCGCTAAGATTACGATTCCGCCATGGTGGATGGCGGAATTACCGCCCCATTCCAAGGTGAGTGGGGCGGTAATTCCCCATTCACCATTTGCCCTTCCCCATTCCCATTTTTGCCCCCATAGGGCATAATGGGAATGGGGAAGGCACTAATTACGGCACCGTAAATTACGGTGCCGTAATTAGCTCCAAAGTCCCTTTACGGGTTGGATTTTTAACTCCTGCTAGAAGCAGGCGTTAAACACCAACCCGCAAAGGGAACTTGTAATCAGGCGTTAAGGGTTAACGGCACCGACGGCGCCGTTAAACCCTTAACGCCAGAGTTGTAATGAGGGCCAATATATTGAGTTAACTTACTCATTACATGGATTACGCGAGCACATTGTAGAATGAAGTTTGTGCATGAGGATCATCAGCATTCACAACACAGATCTTGTAAAGCAGGCTGCCCTGAAGTCATGCAGCACGGCAACACATAGTGGTGGTGTGTCTTCTTCGGCTATCTAGACCAAGCAGCCAGAGTTTTCTTAGCAACAGCAGTTTTCCAACACACTTGGCATAACCTCACAATGACAGCAGGTACACCAGGTGGAAACGTCCTCCATGCGGTGATAGATCGTCACAACTAGCATCGGAATCCCCATGGTCTCGACTTTTTTCTCTTTCACAGATTTCCTCTTGTGAATATTACGGCTCGTGCATGTAGGGCAGAATATTGGCCATAGTGTCTGAATATTGAAAAAGTACAGAATCAACAGTGAGATAAATAGAAATGTTTTGGTTTGTGTACATTAATGTACTGAGGTTTCACATGAAAATTCAATGTTAATGAAAAACAAGCAAAAAATCAGCCATGTGAGCAAAACAAATTGTACAAAGACAAGATTAATCAGGAAAACATTACCAAATTCTCAAGTACACATTTAAAGAACATGTCATGTTAAAGTATAATTAAAATATGGTTTGGTAAAGACATTTGTACATAATATAAGGTGGCAATAAAAAGCGACCAATGAGATAATTATTTTATGGCAGCATAAATCAGGAAGACTCGAAAAGAAATGCACGGACACAAATGAAACTCCAACGTTGTGTGATCAGAAAGGCTTTGTTTACATTTGTGAGGAATGAGGCATCTTGGCATTTCCATGGAGACACGTCAATAGATGCCCCACAGAGGACGTTCACATGAGCCGTGCATTGGCGTTGTGAACAGGGGCATAAGCGTATAATGATGTCAGCCTAAGGGTGGGTGATGTGATTTAGTGCCACAAGGGCACTTGAACTTAGGGCAATGGATTGACAGTTAAGATTTCCACAAGTTTGCGGTGCCCAGGCAGGTGTTTTCACCAGTATAAAAGTGTGGAAAACTCAAGTAAGGTGCATAGGATTTTATTTTTTAAGATGGATCGATATTCGATCGAAAACACATGCCTCAATGATTGGGACAATAACGTTTCTGAGCAAGCTGCCCCTTTAAGACCTGCTAACGTCCCGAAATATGTTTGCTCCTGATATATTGCAAGCAATGTTATCTCCGGTTCTTGGACCACGAGGAGCATATCATCTGCAAAAGCCATTAGCTTATGGACCTCGCCCCCTAATACAATTCCCATAATGTTTTGTGTATGTCTCACACATAACATAAGAGGCTCCAGATAAATTGCATTCAGAAGCAGGGACAGTGGGCAGCCCTGTGCGGTTCCTCTATAGATATTTATTGATTGGGAAAGAGAACCATTTATTGCTAATTTTATTTAAGGATTTTGATAATTTGCTTGCACCATATGCATAGATTTGACACCAAATCTCATATGTTCCATGGTTTGGAACAAGAATGACCATTCAACACAGCCACATGTTTTTTCCGCGTCTAATGTGAGCATAAGGGCTGGCACCTTTTTCCTGGTTACCTTCTCTATCAGGTGGCAAACCCGTCTTGTGCTCTCAAAATTTTGCCTACTCCTAATAAAATTTGATTGATCTGTGTTTATAAGACCCAGAAGTAGGTTTTTCATTCTAGATGCTAATATTTTTGTATACAACTTAGCAGCAATATGGATCAGAGCTATGGGGCGCAAGCCTCCAGATAAGGTGGGTACAGGGCCTTTTTACGCATGAAAATCTTGCAAATACGACAGCTTTATTATTTTCCTGGGTACATTTACACACAGGTTTAGAGCAGAGGGCAGTGCAAAGGTCAGGTTACTTGATAGAAACTAGGAGTCTTCTTTTGTTACTTATCTACATGGATGTAATTGCAAGCCACCTCTGAAACAGAATGTATTTCTCTGAAGCCTTTCAAAAAAGGAAACTGCACACTGTGATAAAAAGAATGGTTTCTTTCCATTCAGCTTTAGAAGCACTATACATAATTTCCTAGAATGTTAGGATTGAATAATTAATTAGATGGAAAACTAAGTTGCAATTGAGGATTAATATTTTTTGAACAAATTATGCTTTTTTTCCAGTGAAAGCAAACCAGTATTGCACAATTGTATTTTTCAGAGTTCTGGTGCTGTGTGCATGATCATGCAGAGGCAGATCATTATAAGTGTGTAAAATGATGACTATGCACAGGCTAGATTACATCCATTCAACCTTGCAGTAAATGGGGTACATTACTATAAATGGTCAGTGGCAGCAGAGTCTTTTCTCAAGGGTGAGTGATTGTCATTACACCAATCACAGGAGTTCTAGTCTCTCAAATCTTCAAGACTATAATTAAAACATCCAAAACCTGACTTTCCAGGAAGTGCAAGCGCTGTTCAAAAACAAACCAATGAAAGTTACATTTTTAATTGAAATAGAAACTCAGCAAAACCTGTCCCTGTGATAATCCAGATAGGTATTTAACTTCATGTAGTGCTTCATAAATGGTTCGTCCAACATCTAGGTTCTGTGATTATTATACCTCAGTCGATACTCAGTTAACGACCTCTGATGGATGTTAGCCAATAAGATAGCTCAGCCGGTGGAGCACTCATTGCTGCATCTGTGCATGATCTGTAGGTTTCAGGCTCGAATCCTGGCAAGTCCAACTCAGCCTTTCATCTTTTCGAGGTCGATAAAGGAGTACCGACTTTGGTTTGGTGATAATTGTGATAAATATGTTCTATGTTCAGCGATTGGCCAAAAGTGCTATATAAATAACCACTTGACCATTAGATTAGATATAGAATTTAGCATGGAGTCCTTGCCCCTGTGCACTGTTGTATCATAACATTGGCATACCATTAGGTAGTAATAGCTCCAGAAAATGAGGACTCATTAAACATCAAATGACAATTCTGCTATCGAACCTCAAAACACACAATATAATTCATGTTTGCTTTACTATGTAATTGGCTATGTTTTTGTGATTTCAACATTTAAATATATACAGGAGAGATCAAATGGCCATACCTTTGAGAAATAATGAAAGGTGTATTCTGTCATAATGCAGAAAACTGCTGTACGGTAATGATTTCCATACAGTTTGTGCATGCATCGGCTGGATGTCACATACATTTTACTTGCACTCTTGCAAAGCAGAAAAGTCATTTTTACTCTCTTAAAATCACATTTACTCTCACGGTTTAAAAACAGGGAGTAAAATACTCCCCCTCAAAATTGTATCTGGAGCACTGATGGGGTGGTATGGTTCTAGAGATATTAGGGGTTGCTGTATGCGCCAGACAAATAATATGCTGATTTCCTTACTCCTTTTAGTAAAGTTCATTTTATTTTTTCTTCTTCTCAAAAGCTTTTTCCCACACGGGTTGATTAAAAAAAATGCCATGATTTGTTATTTAGTCACAATCCTTTGTATAACATTCCATCTTTGAATTCTTTATAAATATATGGGCAATGTTTCAAATAAACCCCCTTTTTGCATCATAACATTCATCATTGTATTCTTTGTAAAGAGCTGTCGTTTTGCAAAATTGTTCAAAGCTGACTTTTTTTTACCAGCATTTTGTATTGTCCTTATAATAATTAATCCTCTATTTGTCCTCTACACGAGTTTCACCACATTAAGATGACTGTGGATCACTAGGAGGTTCTGTCTTTCTTTATTAACTTAATATGTTGTAAACATAATGGCGTCTTTATAATTTTTGGCAGACTGCACAAATATCTCATGTGATTTTCTTATGTTTATTTATTTGGTGGTATCTTTAGTGTTCATTGGCTGGATACAATGATCCAGATCTGGCCGGTATCCTCCAAACCCTGTTCCGCGTGGGCGGTATGATTCACACTGTGTGGGATCTTTGTGAGGTTAGGGAAACAATATTACTTTGGCCTCTTGCATTGTCTGGGTATCTTTGTAGTCTAAAGGAGTTGAAGAGGAATGCTAATTTGGTGGTGAGGGATGCCCTATAGCCTTTATAGAAAAGCGCTGGATATCCATCTGGGCTGGGAGCTTTGTTGAGGGGAAGCAACCTTATTGCCTCTGCCACCTCTTCGGGTGAAATGTCTACCTCCAACCCTTACACTCTGCAAGATTTTTTGTAAAGGAGTCGAAGGTAAATATGGAATCTGTGGTTCCGTGTCAGGGGAGTCCAATTAGTACAGCTTGGCATAGTACTCTGTGAAGACATTTATTATGTCTGAGGTGGATGTAACTTCTTTCCCCAGTTGATTTCGTACCTTCACTATTGTTTGTGTCGCCCATTTCTTCCTCGGTTGTCTCGCCAGTAGGCGGTCTGCTTAATTAGCCTTGATATGGTATCTTTGTTGACGATTCAACAGTGCCTTTTCCGCCTTCCGCGACTGGAGGAGTTCTAACTGACCTCTGATCTTCCTGCGTTCCATCCTCAGAGCATTATTTGAGATATTTTCCATTTTACCCATTATCTTTTAAGTTAGTCCTCTAGCTCTAATTCCATCTGTTTCATTTGTTTATCTAGCAAGGCCTTTTTCACAATTAATTCCCCCCCTAAAAGCCGCTTTGAAGGTGTCCCACACTAGATGTTCCTGTATGCCAGGGATTGTACTTAATTTAAAAAATACCCTAGTTATATCCCCAATTCCACCCACCATAACTTCTGGGAATTTCCACTTCCACAGCCTGCCCTCCCTCTCTCTCCCAAGGCGAAGAGTAAGGGAGAAAGGGGTGTGATCCGAAAGAGTGATGGCACCAATGTCGACTTGCTCAGCCTTGCCCATCAGGGTCGCGGACAGCCAGATATAGTGAATGCGGGAAAAAGACTTATGGATGTGCGAATAGAAGGTGTAGCCTTTCATCGCTCCTTGCATTGTCCTCCAGCTATTAGGGCTAGTTGTCCCATCCTATCTTTCAATTTCTTGGTCAGGGCAACTAGGTTGTGGTACACCCTGGTACTTCTATCCTTAAGTGGGTCCCAGGCCATCTTTAGGTCCCCCATTAATATGTCTACGGACGTAAATAACTCCAACTTGGTAAGGATTGTCCAAATAAAGCTATCTTATACAACATTAGGGGTGTATACTGAGGCCACTATAATTGACACCAGACCTAGCCTGAGTTTCACAAATATAAATCGTCCTTTGTGTCTAATTTCATATCCACTTTACGAAGGCCAGGAATATTACGGCATGCCCCTATCACCCCTCACATCTTCCTCACTGTGTTGGTTTAAAATAGCTGTCAATACCCTTTCAGCTTCAGCTTATGTTTATCCCTCTTCTGTATGTGTCTCTTGAAGTGCAATTATATCTGGTTTCTCACTTGCTCGAACATTTTCAACTTTTTATGCTTCACCAGAGAATTTAAACCCCTTACTTTATATGTTAAAGGTTTGAATGCTGCATGCCTCGCCTACCCTCCAGAATTTGTGTGCTTCACCCCTGCAAAGTTTCACGTCTAACCCCGCTCAAAATCGTTTATGAGTAACATCTGGCTTTTTAATACTAATTCCCCACTATTCTTCTGTGTGTTATATTCCACCCAACCCATCCCCAACTGCCCCCAATAACTCCACCTCTCTCCCACAACATCCCCAACAAAAACAATCTCTAGGGTGAGCCAAAGTTCCTAGTGATCCCAAAGTTTCAAACTCCAGGATTAGACCCACCAACTATACCTAGATATCAACCGTGCGGTTACTCTAAAACCCATATTCATGCATTCCAAGTGATCTTGTGGATTTTGCAATCGCTCACCATCACACCACATTTCTTGATTGCTCCATATTCGTGCAACCATATATAAAAATCCTCAAGATGGTATCTATTCCAATGTCCTCATCTACCCACATTTGGGGGCTGGGGCGTTTGGCTTCTTTTTCACTATCTTTGCTTTTGGGCTGATTAAGACAACTTGGGGCCTTCCTCGTTTGTCTGTTTCTGGTTAATGTTGACCATCCCTGCAGTCTCTTTTTATGGGGTATCAATAAGAGCCAATTATCTGCCTGTGTGGGCTACCTCATCATCCAGGTGCAAAATCTGGACACCCTCTCCACAAGATGTTATGCAATGTTGTTTACCTTGCTAGGTGAATAGCAAGCTAAAGGGGAATGTCCATCTGCATTTTTTTGTGCCTGTGTTAATACCCTTAACACTGGCCCCATTAGTCTTCTCTTCACTAATGTTGATTGCACCAGGTCTTGGAACAGCTATATTTCTGTTTCATTTATTCTTGTTGTACCAGCTTTACAGACATCTAATAAACTCATTGCCTTTTGGCCATATGCAGACATCACTACCAACACATCTCTTGCCCTGGCCCTGGGCTCCTGTCTTCTGGGGCCTACACAGTGAATTTGATCCATTGTCATGTCTATTTCTTCATCCCTCTAGAAGGTCTGTATATAGTTGCACAGTATCTTTCAAGTCCTTATCATCAATGTCTTACGGTAAGTTTTTTATCCTGATGTTAGATCTACTTTCATGATTTTCAAGGTCTTCACACTGAAGTTCTAAATTCGGAGTCACCCTCGAGAAATGTTCCAATAATTTGCTGCTCTTTCTGGAGTCATCTGCTATTTCTTGAAGTGCAGTTTCTGTGGTGTTGACCCGTTCTTCCAGTAGAGCTATGTCCCCTTTAATTTCCTGGGGTTGCTGCTTTAGTGCAGCTCTTATGGTATTCAACTGAGTCTGGATTGTGTCTGTAATTTTCTCCTGGAAGTCCTGAAAGCACTGTTTAATATCTTCCTTGCTCACAACCATTTCTATAGGGGGCTGTGTGTTGACCCACTCCCATGCCGGGACCCTTGTTCTGTAAAAAACACAGATCCATCATCCTTCCTCCAGAGTTTCTGTAGATTACACTCTTGTTTTTTTTTAAGTGATTTGGTGGCAGCTGGCGCTTCTTTACTTTTATTCCTGGACATCGAGGAATCTTGAGTTGGGCCTTCTTTCTCCTTCTGAAGGGGCATTTTATGTATGCGTACCCACAGCTCCCAAACCAGCCCCTAGAGACTTCTGGTGGAGAGATGTGCTGCATTGACCTAAGGGCCAGGACCAATGACTGTGTATGTTACCAGAATAATATGCAAAATGCTAGAAATCAGGGTGAGCAAGATCCGTAGACAGCTGTCAAGGTTTGAAGCTATTTTATTTTGCCTCCATAACGATTTTGCACAGATAAATAAAATTAAATATTTACATAACTTTCAATAAGCACGAAAGTGTAAGGACAGACGTTTTTTAACACTGGAAATACAGGTAAGTATCGACCTCTATTTTGTCGAGGTACAATTTCCAAAGTGATGCACGAGTATACAATACAGGTAAGTTTTGACATAGGATTTTTACAGGGTGCGGCCCAGGACTGTAGTAGGTCCGGGGGTACTAAACAAGATGGTGTACACAACACTATCTATAAACACATAAACACAGGGGTTGTGCCACAAAACATCGACACTGAAGTGTTTCGGCCAAGCTGGGCTGGGTAAGAGCCCAAGGTGGTGGTGGCCTTCACCAGGATGATCGCTGGTAGTGGTGCTGTCCGTGAAGGTAATTGTCTGCTGTGGTTGCAGCGGGGATGCTGTGCTCAAAGTCCTATCTGGAGTACTGGACTGTGAATGCCATGTCATAAGGTTGCATGGAAAGACTTGGATAAATCAGGTCAAGTTGGCCAGAAAAATAAGGCCTGGAGCGTCTAGGAGCGATGCAAATTAGTTGCGACTGCTCTCCTCGCAGCCGCAACTAATTTGCATGCAACCTTATGACATGGCATTCACAGTCCCACCCAAATTTCTCCCAAACGTGCTGCGCTTTTCATGAGGGGTACCTCCTGCTTGTAATGACCAGTCCCCACGTCTCCGGATCACCCCCTTTCGGGGACTGCCAGGGGCTCCATCAGTGCTTGCATGTGGGATCTTGTTTGTCAAGGAAGGTCTATAATCAGCCTGCTCATGGATGTTAACCCCACTTTACTCTGGCCGTTACACCCCCAGCTATGGCCTCTATTTTAATTTTTTCCTTTGCAGGGCTTCAGCAGCCGGCCCCAAAGCAAATATTTTAATGGGGCCCAGAGACTCACAGAGACTCACCCGTGGTCCCGGCAGTCTCCGTCGTGACTCCTTCTCCAGCCGACGTTCAGCCTAGCTGCAGAACTTCCCTGCTTGATACCTGCTACCATGCATATGCCCAAGCCAGGCTGCCTATCACCAACTACAAATCTCCCAGACCAGGTGGGCGGTGTATTTCTGCTTGCACCTGCTGACCAGGGCCATCTGAGGCTAACTGCTCCCCTGTGAGTCTACCAATCCATTCTAGCGACGCACTATGGGTGTTGCAATTTGCCTGGGTAGCACACGCTGCCTCCTGGCCGCCCCACTGCAGGTCTTCCACCGCCCATGGCTGCTATTCGCCTACCACCGTATCTGCATGAGTTACTCTTTTTTTCTTTGTTTTTCACTGCTGCTTCCCCCAACTTCATTTATTCCACAGAAAGGAGTGCTTTATGTAAATCTTTATTGCAGATTACGCCGGGTGCACAGAGTTCGATCAATCACATCTCACACTGCCCGACGGCCATCTTGGAATCCCTGATACTCTCCTTATCACTGCCTCCCACCTTCTTTGAGCCTTTAAACCTCCTTGATACCTGCGGTGAGTGCATGCACAGAACCTTCCCCACGTTAATCTGTAGGCGTTCTGTGGTGCTGGAAGTCTCATTCCCTGTCTAGGACCGGTTGTGTTTTTGCAACCTGGGTCCGGGTCAGGGGAGCCTTTTGTGCCTTGCACCTTCCCAACAGATGTCTGCAGTGCAAAGGTGAAGAAGCCCTGGATCAAGGCAAAGACTGCCTAGCAGGTACCAAGAAACTTGACAGACTGCTATAACTGAGCGCATTGATTCGAGGTTGCAATAAGTAATGTTTCAACACATACGCCTTTCAGAAAACTGAGAGATTCTGAATGCAAGATTGCGTGCATGTGTCATGTAAAGAAGTCATGGTGGCAACAGTAAAGACAGACCCAAGTGATCACAGTTAAAGGGTGTTTATTAAACTGTAAATGCAGGGTGGAAAAACGCCTAAGCTAAACCTAAATCTAAGATGGGAGCAAGCGTCGACCATCAAATGAAAAATAAGGCAGTCCTTGTGACGTCATGTCAAAATAAAAAGTCCTATACTAAACAAAAACCTTTTGCCAATTGCTTACAGCTAATTACAGAAAGAGTGTGGATAGGGTTTCAATAAAGAAAGAAGTGTTCACAAATAATAAGTCTGAAAAAACCCTGGCAATCACGCCAGGGTTCTTCCTTCCCCACGTTTTGAGCATGGGACAAGGTGGATTTCCTGAGCACGTCACACACTCTGGCTTTCCCAGCACGAGCTGACAGTTCTACAACATCTATCAGGGTCTTTTTTTTTACCAATCTGTTTATTGTTTTTTTACAGAACAAACAATGCATAACAAGGTATAACTCATGCATAGTACAGTTAAGGATCAACTTGGTTTTCTTGCTTGTCTGAGAGCGCACCTTCCAGGCGTCGGTGCGGAGAGTCTGTGGGAGAACATACTAGAGCTTAGTATTCAAACGTATCATTCAGTTAGTCCCTGTCTTCCCATTTCCTCCATACCTTTGTGAATTTTCCGGGGTTACCCCTGGTTCTGTATACCCTTCTTTCCAGGCCCATACAACAGTCCATTTTCACCACCCATTGGTTTAGTCTGGGGCGCTCCGCTGAACCCCATGCGGCTGCTATCAGTCTTTTGAGCAGCCCAAGGGCTATGGCCACATAGCTGTTAAAGTTTGTGCTTTCCCATATTCTCAGTAATGCCAGTTTGGGTTCCAAGGGGATCAGGCCCTCATTATGGTGCACAGTTATGGATGCAATTGGCCCAAAAGGTTCTAATTTGTGAACATTCACAGAGTGTGTGGTAAAAGGTGCCTCCCTCCCTTCCGCATCTGAGGCAGGTATCACTATCGCTCCTCCCCCATCTAGTGAGCATTGTGCAAGAGTAATATACCCTGTGGAGGATTTTAAATTGTATCAGTCGCAGCCCTACCACTATCCTGACCTCTGTTGGGAACATCAAGGCCTCTACTCATTCTTCAGGTTCGATCCTACCCAAGTCTTGCTCCCATTTGCGCTGCAGGTTGGTTAGGTCTTCTGCCCCGAACGCTGCGAGTACCTGATATAAGGTGGATGTTACCTTAGTGGGAATATCTGCCTCGAATAAGTTAGCCTCGAGCGGGGAGTTGTATGGAATGACGCTCGGGGAAGGAAACTGGGATGGTGTGGGATATTTGCCTATATCTGAACCCCTCTGCTGTGGTCAGGCCATACTGCAGTTGTGATTCCCGGAACGGCCTAGGTCTGCCGTCCTTTGTAATGTCTGCCAGGTTGTCTATCCCTTTCCTCGCCCAGCTTCCCAGGTACCCTACTTCCAACAGTTCCCCAAGGAGTGCGTTATACCAAATGGGTTGTGCGAGGGTCGGTCTCTGGCCCCACCCTATGTGTTGGTGAGCTTCTGCCCAAACCTGACACGTGTGTTCATTGGCCTGGTTAGGGTTCCGTGGTAACGTTTCCCCCCATATAGGGCCTGCCTGGGTGTTCTTCCTCCCAGTCGTCTCCTCTCCAGCGCGATTTGTGGGAGAGATTGGTCCCCATGCAGCCAGTCATTTACTGACCCCAGCTGGGCTGCCCAATAGTATCTACGCAGATTAGGTAGGCTTATACCTCCCTCACATATAGACCACTGCGGTATCTTCAGTTTCACCCTGGGTTGTTTCCCTCCCCACAGGAGCCCCCTCAAGGATCTATCAATATCAATGAAAGTCTTTTTGGGGATTGGGAGCGGGGCGTTCTGCAGGACATATAGAAATTTGGGCAGGGCCAGCATTTTGAACAGGGCAGCCTTGCACAGAACGGTCAGAGGGAGGGATTGCCAGAGGGTGGTGTCGGATGCGAACCTATTCATCACCAGGGTTAGGTTGAGTTGGGTGTAGTCTCCCAGTTGAGGGCTGAACTGGATTCCAAAGTACGTAAAGCCTGCTGTGGCCACTGTGTATGGGCATTCTTGAGGGGGCCATGTTGTTTCGCTCTGTATTGGGAAAAGAACCGACTTTTGGCAGTTGATTTTAAGCCCAGAAAATGTTTGGTATTCTTGCAATACTCCTGTCACGATTGGGCATGAGACCTTGGGGTTGCTCATGTAGATTAAGAGGTCATCTGTGTAGAGCGATACCTTGTCTTCTCCCCCCTCCACGGCAATTTGAATCCCACCCAGTTTGGACTCTCCCTGAGCCGTATTCAGGAGGTTCTATCGCGGGAATGAAAAGCAGTGGCGAGAAGTGGCAGCCCTGTCGCGTGCCTCTTTCCAGTGCGAAGGTCTGGGATGTGATCCCATTTACCCCTACTACGGCTACAGGGGAGGTGTATACAGTCGGACTCAGGCCCGGAAGTTCTCACCGAATCCCATTCTGCTCATTATTTCCCAGAGGGACTCCCACCTCACAGACTCGAATGCCTTCTCGAAGTCTATGGTGAGTAGCGCCAACTCATCCGGTATCGTGGTGGCTAGCTGCGCCCTGCGAATATTCATTCTAGTGGATTTGGAGGGCATAAAGCCATACTTGTCTGGGTGTATTAGTGAGCCTATCACCGGCATTAGGCGGTTGGCTAGAATTCGGGCAAGGACATTGGCTTCCCCATTTATTAGGGAGATTGGCCTATATGACACACAACATTCCGGGGGTTTGGCCGGTTTTGGGAGGACAACTATGCATGCCTGTTGAGGTCGGGTGGAAGGTCCCCATCTGTCTTACATTGTTAAAAGAGGCAATGTAAATGGCCATTAATCCTCTCCCCCAGTCGCTTCCATACCTCTATCGGAAACCTGTTGGGCCCAGGTGTCTTCCCAGGCTGTAGCTGGGCGATTGCCTTGGAGACCTCCTCTTCTGATATGTCAGCTTCCAATCCGGAAGCCTGTTGAGCCGATAGTCTCGGGATAGGCACCTGTTCAAGTATTTTCGGTTCCCAGTCTTGCCGGTTTCTACTTCCCACGCTGTATAGCGCTTCATAATATTGCGCAAGGGCCTCGGCTATCTCTGTGTCCCTGGTGATTTCTTCCCTGTGGGTGTCGCATAGGGCCCGGACATGCCTTGGCCCTCCATCCCTCCTTTCCAGCCAGGCCAGCGTTTTGTCCCCTTTATCCCCCAATTCTTGGATCCGGCTATGACAGGCCTGGTGGGCTTCATTAGCGTTATCCAGCGCAACGTTGCATAGTGACTCGTACGCTGTGACGAGCGCCCGCTTGGCCTTCTGCGCTCCGGAGGAGAGGAATTCCACCTCCGTTTGTTGGACCACCCTCTCCGCCTTCTCTGCCTTCTCCCCGTGCTGTCTCCGTTTGGCTGCAACCATTGACAGGGTCTCCCCCAGTAGTGTAGCCTTGTACCCCTCCCAAAGCGTGACTGGGCTGTCTACCCTCCCTGCATTTATCTCGACAAATTCATCAGTCTTCGCTGTGAGGCCTTCTATGAACTCAGGGTCCCCCAGGTAGTAAGTGTTAAGGCGCCAGGGCCTTTGGGGCTTTGCCCTCCGGTTCTTTAATTCGATGATCAGGGGGGTGGTCTGAGATCCCTCTCACTTGGAATTTAGCTGACAGCAGCTGGTGCGTCATGTTGGCGGGGACAAACAAGTAGTCCATGTGTGACATTGAGGCGTGGGCCCCAGAGAGAAAAGAGTACCTCCTTTAGGTGGGATGTAGCCACCTCCACATGTCTAACCACCCCAGGGCTTCAGTGAAGGAGCACAGTTTAGTGCAGGTCAACAGGCTGCTGGAGCCTATGTGGGATCTGTCGAGGCCATGGTCCATTACTTTTGTTGAAATCCCCTCCTAATACCCAGGTGTCAGCCTGGCATTGAGTTGTGAGTCCTTGCAGTTGCGTCAGGAGATCCATAGAAAGTGGGGGGGGGGCATAAACTGCTAACATTCCCAGGGTATCGCCTCCCAGTTCTCCCCTAGCCAGGACGTATCACCCCCTTGGGTCAGACCTCACCTCCGTCAGCTGGAATGGGACCCTTTTGGGCAAAAGTATGAGTGCTCCCTTGGAGCCCTGGGAAAAGCCTGCATGGAAAGCCACCTTGTAGTTGGTTCTAAGGAAAAACCTGCATTCCGTCCCTGCCAAGTGGGTCTCTGTGAGGAACACAATGTCAGGGGAGTGCCTGTTAAGATATTGCAAGACTAGTCTCCTTTTAACCCCAGAACATAACCCGTTCACGTTCCAGGTCATCACTGTGATCTTCCCTTCAAGAGCCATCATCCCAGGGGAATCCCCTTTCTGCCCGTGTGGTGCCTCCTCCTCCCACTTTGTTCCGGTAATCCACCAGCCCTTTTCTGTGTGTGTCGGCCCCCCTAAGGGTGCCAGTGCGCGCTGCATACAATTGTAACTCTAGTAGAAACATGATCAACCCAACCGTGGTATCTGAACTAACCCCTAACCCTCCCTGTACTCCTCCCCAACTGGAAGCACCTGTATCCCTAACTTCGCTCCAACTGGGTGCAAAAAACATAGTCAACCAGTTGTGGGGTGGTCGCTGCAACGGATTGTGAGAGCCATCGCCTCTGATTCCGAGGCCGCTAAAGTTGCCTGCTCCCGTGCCACATGCAAGGGTGTTGTTGGGATCTGTGGGCCCCGGGTCATCTGCTGCCCTCTCCCATGGGCTCAGATTCAGCAGGAGGTGCCGGTTCTGTTGATTGCCGCTCTCTCAGTACTGGAGAGCGCCTCCGGTTTGGTTTTCCACCGGGTCGCCCAATGGGTGTATGATGTTCTGGCTACGACAGGATGTACGTTTCGAGCTACAACCATGCCTCCTTTGGGTTGCGAAAGAGGTGCACCGCGCGATCATAATGTACTTTGAGTTGTGCCGGTAAAAGAGCGTGTACTTAATGCCAAGTGAGTGCAGCTTCTTTTTAACGGATTCAAAGGATTGCGGGGCTTTTTGAACTTCTTTGGTATAGTCCGGGAAAAACCCAATTCGGTAGCCATTGTATGTAGTGGGCCAGCGGTGCGTGCCAACTGTAGCAGGGAGTCTCGGTCCCCGTAATTTAGCAGGTGTGCAATTATGGTGCGGGGGGGTGCCCCGGGGACGGGGCGGCCCGTTGGCATCCTATGCGTTCTTTCTACCGAAAAGAATTTGGAAAGTTTCTTGGCGGCAAACAGTTACGTTAGCCACTGCTCCAAGAAGAGCTCCATATTGGGTCCCTCCTCTTTTTCCGGTACTCCGAGAAGGTGGATATTGTTCCGCCTGGCTCTCCCCTCGCTGTCTTCTGCCCGGTTCTCAAGTTGCGTGAGTTTCTCGGTAACCATTGCTAGTTGTTTTCCATTTTCTTAATGGCATCCTCTGAATCCGATATGCGTTGCTCTGCTTCCCCAACTCTTGAGCTCATGTTCCTCATGTCCTGTCTAATGAGGGTCACATCCAACGAGAGTCCACCCAGTTTCTCTTCCATAGAGGATCTGGATTCGTTTATGGCCTTCATTATGTCACAGAGTGTAATTTGAGAGTCAGTTAGCCCCACTTGCTTGTCCTCTGTTCCACTAGTGCTTGCCCCGGCTGTTTGAGAGGACGCCACAGTGTATTGATCCATCTCGCATTGGAGAGAAGCCTTCTTAACCTTGTCTTTCCCCATTGTGTTGTGTGGGTGGACCACTGCGCAGCGGGCTTCGGCTCGAGGTCTTATAGCGGTGGGGGCTGGGGTTTTATGGCGGTGGAGTGTTTGATCTGTATGGCACTCGGATAGGCGCAGCGCCTCTTCCTGCTCCTTTGTGTTCTGTCTTTTCTGAATGGGGTGAGCTTGGCTCCTTTGTAAGGGGAGTGGGTCTTTGCGGCTTGTGGTGCCGGACGTCCAGTGCATTAGAGCTGGGTTCCCCTGTTTCTGTCTCCCCGGCCCGTCTCTGATTCCTAGTTTACGCTCCTGCAGGCCCCCACTGTCGGGCTGGGGATTGTTAAGAGGGCCTCTTACCGTGGGGCCTCTTGTCGCCCTGCACAATTCCTGTGACTCGCTGGGATCCTCAGGCCTGTGTGCTGGGCTGCATGCCCACCTATGCAGTGGCCGCCAGGCTTTAGGGTGCCCTTTGCGGGTGTTGAGTGGTTAGGCTGGGGAGAGTTTGTACCCCTGATATTGCGGGTTTCGGGGTTTAATGCCCTGCCGTCCCGGGCATCAGTATGTTGCTGGGTGGGGGGGTCTCCCCAAGTGTGCCGCAGTCTGATGCAGGCTCCTCCACCTTCGGTTCTGAAACACAGGGTTGAAGGCACGGGTCCGCCTTCCGCTCCCAGTTACCGTGCTCTGACCCACGCTGCAGGCAAGGGCTGCCTTGGTCCTGTGGAAGCTTGGGCCCTGTTCTGTGCCCCTCTGCAGGTCGTAGCGATAGGCTGTTGGGGGACAAGGGGGAGTTTGATGCTCCACCAGGCTGTCTTGGGTGCCGCCACATACGGCAGCAGGAGAGTGCGGTCCCAGTTCCCGTCCTCCTCACCTGAGCAGCGCCGCGGGCCGTGCAAGGCTGTATCCCGGCTGCTCCTCTCGCAGTCGTGCCAGGTTTGGGGTATGGGGGGTGGTCCCGGGATCTCCGTTCCGCTCTGGTGGGTCTTGCTAGGTCAGTTTCTGTGGGCGCAACACCCCGCACCCCTATGCCAGGGGGGGTCCACCTCGATGCTTGCAGTCGTTTGGGCTGTCCTGTGCGTCGGAGGCTCCAGCCTCAGTGCAGGGCCGCATGGGAGAAGATGACGCCCGTCAACCTTCCAGTCTTTAGGCGGTCCGTTGAGAGGGATCCCGACTCCGATTTCCTTCGGGAATGTAGCCGTTGCCAGAACGGTGCTTCCGCAGTCCGGGGCTATCCTTTTTGAGTGCTGTCTTGGCAAGGAGTCAGGACAAAATTACTGGATATTTGCCGTGGCTCAGGAGATATGGCAGCTCACGTCCTCCTGGTTCCACTTGCGCAACAGCACCCCATCTATCAGGGTCTTTGATGGTTGGGTCTCTTTTCAATAAAAGTCTCTTGCCTTCGAGGGCCTGATGTTCTCAACAAACAAACACAAAGTTATGTTCCACTAATACTTTTGGTGATGGCTTCACCCATGAGTCCCCCTCTTCTGGGAGCAGACCCCTCACAAATCGTTTTCAACAAATTAAAACATTTCCTTTCGAATGGATTGTGTCCTCCAACGTATTCCTCATCTTAGATGTAGTCCATCCAGCTTTAGCTGCTTCCGAACTTTTTTCTCGGCAGAGGGCGCCGTGTGTCGATATCAGCGAGTCGAAGTACCTTGAAGGCCTCCGTCGAGGGTGACGTCATCGGGTATACAAGTAGCACGCACGGCGCCCGTTGGCCTCAGTTCCGTTTTTCCGCAGTATGTGTTGCTTCGGAGACTGTGCGTGCCTCGAGTAGTTCTGTGACGCGGTTATTGTGAAGCGATATTCGAGATGTCCTCGTCGTCGACCCCGACTACCACGTGTTCTAGGTTCAAAAAGTGTAAATCCTGCGGTTCCAAAATGTCTGTTGAGATATCGCCTGACCTCCTGATCTCGCGAGATCTCGTGTGCTGCCGGAAGTGCAGGCTTTGTGCGCCCAGTTGGGATTCAGGCGGGAGAAAGCCACGGAGCAGGACGCGCTTCCGCACGCTCCTCCCAAGAAGAGGACTCCAAGCCGCAAGAGAGACTCCCGGCATTTACACGAGTTGTGTCGCAGCACCGGGGCCTGTTGCCCATCATTGACTCATGTTACATATGTTGCAGATTTACTTGAGTGGTACCGAAGAATAAAAGGACACAACTTGCAACTACACCGCCTCCTATCATTTATTGTGAGAATTATACAACATAATTGGCAACGAGGATCACCACTAAAACCCGTGTGGAGCCATGCAAGGAGCGACACCACCACTGCCCTTCCTGCAAACTCCAGGTAGGCCTGCCATTCCGTGGCCACAATGGCAACCCTTATTCACAATGTACGTAGAGGCCATGGGCGGTGCGGGCTACTCGGCAGCTAGATGCAGGGCGATGTTACTAAATGTCCTAGGCGTTGAAGGACAGAGGGTGTTTGAGAGAGCCGGTAGCTGGTGATAACGATGATGTATTCAAGGAGGCTGTACGAAGGATTGTTAAAAGCTTTGCCAGTAAGGAGAATACCGTCCTGCACAGGATTCGGTTCTACAGCCGCAAACAGGAGGCGTCTGAACCCGTTGATGATTATGTCACAAAACTGCGCGAACTTGCAGCGCTCTGCAGCTTTGGTAACAACGCTGAGAGTCTCATCTGGGACATGCTGGTGGTCCACACCAACAGCAGAAAAGTACAAGATAAGTTCATTTTAGAGAAGGAATTGCAGCTGGAAAAAGCTATTGAAATAGTGAGAGCAGTTGAGGAAACGGTAGGCAGAAGGAAAGAATTTGCAAGCGGCCACGGCCCTACCGAAGTACAATCTGTGGCATTCCGCCCAAAGAAGGAGAGGCCGGTCCTCAATGCGAGAGAAGGAAAATGGGGGAAGAAAGAACCGTTGAAATGCCACAGGTGCACCAGCACGAAGCACCTAGCCTTCCATAGAGTGCCCAGCAAGAGACAAGGAGTGCTCAGTATGCAAAAAGATTGGTCACTTCTCAATCGTGTGTCGGTGGCGCAACAAGAAGATCACGAGTGTCAACGCTGAACACAACACGGAGAGGCATTCGTCCTCGGAAGATGAAGGGAGACTAACAGTCATCATGGTGAACAGCTCACGGGCCAGAAGGGAAAAGCCCCATTGTGCAATCAAAATCAATGGACTGGAAACAAGGGTCATGGCTGATTCGGGTTCTGATCTCACCATAATACCCCTACGCACATACAAAGAGATGATGGGTACAGAGACGGTCCAAGTACTCAGCACACAGCACAAGCCTACAGTTTTTGGTGGTGCGTCTGTAGACCTGTTGGGCTTCATCAAAGGGAAAGTAGGAAGAGAGACCACCACCAAAGTTTACTTTAGTCAAGAAGGCCCAGCGGTATTAGGGTGGGATGACCAGGTGAAACTGAAAATCAAGCTGGACCCCAGCACAGAGGATCAGGTACTGTCAGTCAGTTGGAGGAGCGCACCAGTAGCGAAAAGTGATTACCCCAAACTATTTTCGGAAGAACCTGGAAACATCAAGGGCTTTGTCCACAAAATATTACTCAAAACCAACGCAGTCCCGGTCAAGCACAGAGTAAAGCCAGTACCGGCAACTGCAAGAGAGACACTCAGAAGCCAACTGGACAGAATGAAGAAAGATGGCGTCATCGAAGAAATTGAAGCTTCTGAGTGGCTGAGCCCAGTGGTACTCATAAAGAAACAGAACTCACAAGAGCTAAGAGTATGCATTGATCTCCGCAGCCTTAACCTGGAAGTTATTGCAGACAGCTACCCACTGGCGAGCATCAATGAGTTAATCCTCATGATGAAGGAAGCCAAAGTATTCTCGAAACTGGACGTGAGGGACGTCTACCATCAAATTCAACTGCACAAGGAGTCCAAGCCACTTACCGCTTTCATCACCCCGTTTGGCACGTACCAGTTCACCAAAATGCCATTTGGGTTATCATCTGCAGCCTCGGCGTTTCAACGCATGATGGATGCTCTGCTGCGGAACGTCAGGAACGTGGCCTATTTCCAGGATGACATCCTTATCTACGCAAAGGACGAACAGATGCATGACGTCACATTGAGAACAGTCCTCACCAAACTGCAAGAAGCGGGTGTGAGATTAAGGTACGAAAAATGTGTGTTCAAAGCAAAAGAAGTTGAGTATTTGGGGTACAAAATATCAGAGAAGGGTATAAGTCCCAAGCAAAACTTACTGCAGGCCATAATTAAAGCTCCAGAACCCACCAACAAACATGAAGTGAGGTCATTCCTCGGGTTGGCGGAGTACTATGCAAAATTCATCCCCAAATTCTCGGAAACCTCAGCGCCGATCCGAGAGCTCCTCAAAAAAGGGTGCGAGTACACGTGGCAGGAAGATCAGAAGAAAGCGGTTGAAAGCATAAAACGACACATAGTTGAAGCGCCATGCCTGCAACCGTTCAACCCAGAGTGGAGTACAGTCATCACTACAGACGCCAGTGTATATGGACTAGGGGCGGTGCTCACTCAGAAGAAGGGCGACACGGAACATCTGGTAGCGTTTGCCTCGAAAGCCCTATCGTCAGCTGAACAAAACTACTCCACCATAGAGAAGGAGATGCTAGCGTGTGCATGGGCCGTGGAACATATCAGGACATTTGTGTGGGGCACAAAGTTCAAGTTGGTTACCGACCATAAGCCCCTCATCCACATGCTCATCCCAGGTGGCACCAAAGTGTCAACGCCCAGATTGGCTCATATAGCAGCAAAACTGCAGAAATACACCTTCGAGGTGCAACACATCTCCGGATGGAAGAATTGGCAGGCAGACTGCATGTCAAGATTTCCAGAGGGCAAGGACAACGCCACCACTTTCTTACAAGAAGAATGCATTGTAGCATCCATTACAGATCTCAAGGCGCCCGACTACCTGGAACTCAGCGAAAAACACTGGATGGAAGAAGACGGAAAGGATCCTACCATGGTGAGAATCAGAGAATGGATCAAAAACGGATGGCCAGATGAAAGGGCAGTGCCAGAAGGTATGAGACCTTATTGGAAAGTGGCAGATGAGATCTCAGAAGCCGACGGTATAATTATGAAAACAGACCAGGTAATCCCGCCCACAGGCATGAGGAAAATCATTCTGTGCAGGGCCCATGCGGGCCCTCTGGGGAACACCATGACACGTCGCAGAGTGAGAGAAGCCTACTGGTGGCCATCCATGGACCAAGAGATCCGCACCATGATTGAGAGATGCCATGAGTGTCTCAACAATGACAAGCGCCTGAAGATCAGACAGGTGCCCATGATTCCCACAGAAACCCCGGAAGCGGTGGGGTCAAAAGTGGGTCTAGACTTTATGGGACCATTGGAGGCGATGGCGCCCGAGCATCAGTAGGGCATAGTGCTAGTGGACTATTTATCGAAATGGGTCGAGGCCGAGTTTATTCCTAACATCACGACCGCAACCGTAATAGAGGTCCTCACGGCAATTTTTCAGAGGGAAGGGCTCCCCAATGAGTTAGTAACAGACAACGGAGTACAACTTATATCCAGAGACATGGAACTGTTTCTGAGGAAGCACAACATACACCACAACAAAGCAGCACTCTACCATCCCCAAGCAAATGGGCTCGTCGAGAGGGCCAATAGGTTTATTAAGGCAGCCATCCAATTAGCAACCGCTTCAGGAATGGATCCCCTCAAAACAACAAAAGAGGCCATCACAGTTCACACACTGACCCCCAACGGGATCACCCAAATTTCTCCTTTTCGCATGCTGAGAGGGAGAGCAGCATCCACGCTAGTGCCGCCATGGTTGGCCAGAGTAAGAGAAGATGAAGAAGTAGTCATGTCGGAAGTGGTGTGGAGAATAGAGAACAGCAAGGCACGCATGAAAAGGTGGAGCGACAGAAGAAGGACCGAACAAGAGTCAGAAGTAAAAGAAGGAGATTGGATCAAAATACGGTTACCGACCAAGGATCAAATCACAGGCTCACGGTTCAGCAGACCTGTGAAGGTGATTCACGGAGGAGCCAACCATGTCCGCACCGAAGATGGGCGCACATGGAACATGGAAAGAGTAGCCATGTTTGAAAAGAGGCAAGAGAGAGAAAAGACTTTTGAAAGGTCTGAAGCTGGAGGAGTAATGGACAATGAGAGGGGGGAAGAACGAGAGCTGGAGATAGACAGAAGAGAAGTTGAAGAAAATGAGTTTCAAGTGGATGCCCCCACAGTCGGGCGAGAAAATGACCAGCAGGATGTGTGCTGTGAGAAAGGCGATCGTCCGCGAAGGGAACACAGAAGACCGGTGAGATACAATGACTATGTATTGCAATGAACTGCCTTTGCATTATCAGAGGGAGGTGTGTAGAGATATCGCGAGACCTCCTGGTCTTGCGAGATCTCGTGTGCAGCCGGAAGTGCAGGCTTTGCGCGCCCAGCTGGAATTCAAGCGGGAGAAAGCCACGGAGCAGGACGCGCTCCCGTGCGCTCCTCCCAAGAAGAGGACTCCAAACCGCAAGAGAACCTCCCGGCATTTACACGAGTTGTGTCGCAGCACCGGGGCCTGTTGCCCATCATTGACTCATGTTATATATGTTGCAGATTTACTTGAGTGGTACCGAAGAATAAAAGGACACAACTTGCAACTACACCGCCTCCTATCATTTATTGTGAGAATTATACAACAATGTCAATCACGGATCCGCACCGAGAATGTCTGTAGTGTCTCGGTGAAGGCCACGACATGGAGGCCTTTACGAAGTGTCAGTCAATGACGGTGAAGGCCTTGCGAGAGTGGAAGGGAAAACTGCAGGTAGGTCGAAAACCCGACTGAAAAAAGATCGGGAACCCTCCAGGACCCCGAACGAAAAAAGTTTGCTAGAGTCAAGTCGACCACTCGGGGTCACCGACGCCGTCCGGAACCAGACACCTCCAAGGGCGATCGTTCGAAGTGCGCCTCGACGCCCTCGAAGCCAGCTTCGTCAATGACTACTATTTTGTCAGCGCCATCGACGCCGACCTCAAAGCCCTCGGCGCCGAATGTTTCAAAGGCTCCAATTCAGCCAGAAACTGTCAAAATAGCAGCAAAAGAAAAGGCTGTAAAGGCTGTACAGCCTTCAGTCTCTACTGCTACACCTCCTCCAGAAAAAATGTATAAACCTCTCCCAAGGAAAGAATATTTTAAATCCTTAACTTCAATTTTTGAAGAACAAGAGAGCTTTGAGGAGGAGGATGTTCCTTTTGGCCTAGAGTATGGCACCCAAAATGTCCCAGAATGCTTGATTTCTGAGGAAAGCAGAATGAGAGATCTGGTGGAAACCTTGCATAATGCAAATGGAATTGACACCTCACCTGAGACAGATTTTGGACAGGCAGCTAATGACAAAGATGGTCGATTATTTAGGATGGGCTAGACCACCAACTCAGTTCATCCAGGATGATCTGACTGATATATTGGATCATGGCCCCACCGAAGATCCGATTTTACCCTTCCATGTGGCCTTACAAAATAGGGCGGCCAAAAATTCTGAGACCCTTGACTCAATTCCTCCTGTGAATAAGTCCCTCACTTCAAAATACCGCCCTTCCAGTAGCAGCCCCGGCTATCTGTCCAAACACCTTACTCCTGAGAGTCTGGTGGTCCAGGCAGCCACAGCTTCAAATAAGGTGGCGTACCCTTCCATCCCTCCGGATAGGGACGACAAGCGTGTGGATGGATGGAAGCGCAAGGTATTTTCAGCTGGGCGTATGGCGTTAAAATCGGCCAACTCCACATATGCCTTGGCAAATTTTCGTACACTCTGTGTGAGTGCATTGTAATGGCGGCAGAGCACACACCAGAAGGGGAAGAAAGGGAAGTATTCCTAGCCATTGTTAGAGATGGAAAGGAGGCCATGCAGGAATCCCTTCAGTCTGGATTGGACACGGCAGATAGTGTGAGCAGGTACATGGCCACTAGCACGGTAATGCGCAGATTTGCACGGTTGTGAAAGTCGGCTTTCGCACCAGACGTGCAAAACCGTCTTTTGAACATGCCCTTTGACGGGTCTCACCTTTTTGGCAATAAGGCTGTCAAGACCCTTGAGAGGTTGCAGACCTTAAAAAAGGCTGCCAAAACTTTAGGGGCTGCTATTAGGCAACCTCAGCCTTTTCATGCATCAGGACAATCTTGGAGGGGACGATCCTATCGTTACTACTCCTCATATGAAAAGGCGAGAGGAATGGCCAGTCAAAGAGGCCAGATAAAAGCCACTCGTGGTGGACGAGGAAAACGTGCAGAGCCAGCCCCAGCTGCAGCCTCTTTACCATCAGCGGCCGCAGCAAACTCCACAAAACCGCTATGAGGACTTACATCACAAGACACCTGTGGGAGGCAGGCTGTCACAGCATCTGCAAGAATGGCGATCCATTACTTCAGATGTTTGGGCTCTAGAAATAATAGCCCAAGGTTACTGCCTTCCTTTTCTAACGCAACCTCAAAGCAATCCACCAGGGAGACACTCTTTGAAGTTTCCAGACCCGCTCCTACAGCAGGAAGTCTTAACCCTGCTGCAGAAAGGTGCTATAGAACCAGTACCTGTAGCGGAGAGAAACAAGGGATGGTACTCCCCATATTTTTGATTCCCAAAAAGGACAGAGGACTGAGACCCATCTTGGACTTAAGAGGCTTGAACAAGCTCCTCAGGAAGGACAAGTTGAAGATGGTCACTCTTTCTCAGATCCTTCAGCCCTTCAACTTCAGGATTGGTTGGAGTTATTGGACCTCCAGGATGCTTCTTTTCATGTGCCAGTCCATCTCAAGCACAGAAAATACCTGAGGTTCGTATTTGGTGACTCGCACTATCAGTTTCGAGTCCTGCCATTCGGGTTAACCTCCGCCCGAGGGTCTTCACCAAGCTAATGGTACTGGTGGCAGCGCACCTCAGGAGAGGGGGGATTCACATCTACTCCTACCTGGATGATTGGTTGATCAGGGCACATTCTGCTGAACAAGCCCTGGATCATCTGAAAGTCACCTGCCACTTCCTCCACAGACTGGGCTTCTCCCTCAATTTCAAGAAGTCACAAATGACACCTTCCCAACAGCTCCAGTACACAGGGGCTGTATTAGACACATCATTGGGAAAGAGCTCACCTCCCAAGTTGAGAGCTCAAAACATTCTTCAGATGGTTTCCAAATTCCAAAATGCCCAAAATCTCCAGGCCTATGACTTCTTGAGGTTACTTGGCCTCATGGCATCCTGCATTTTCCTAGTGCCAGAAGCACACCTGAGGATGAGATCCCTTCAATGGGCTCTAAAGACTCAATGGTCCCAGTTCTCAGGTCAAATGATGGATCTCCTTCAGATTCCGAACAAGATTCGGCAGGATCTTCTGTGGTTTACTTGCACAGAGAACATCCTAAAAGGAGAACATTTTTGGCAACCATGGCCGGAGATTACAGTAGTGACGGACACCTCACTCATGGGGTGGGGAGCTCATGCCAACGATCTGACAATCAGAGGTCATTGGTCTCCACCAGAGTCCAAACTACACATCAACCTTTTAGAGCTGAGAGCTATCAGACTAGTGCTGAAGGCTTTTCTGCCATCTATCAGAGGAAAACATTTCCTGATAATGACAGACAACACAGTGGCCATGCATTACCTAAACAAAAGAGGGGGTGTAGGGTCACTACCTCTGTGCAGATAGGCAATGCGGCTCTGGTATTGGGCAATTCAAGAAAGAATCTCCTTAATGGCAGTTCATCTAGCTGGGGAGAAGAATATGACGGTGACGCTCTGAGCAGGCAGAGTTCGGTGTCCCACGAGTGAGAACTGGCTCAGGAAGTCCTTCAGGAGATCTTCATCCTTTGGGGAACCCCTCAAGTAGATTTGTTTGCGACCGGAATCAACCGGAAGTGCAAAAAGTATTGCTCAAGGGAATTTCCCCCCGAGAGGAGCCCTGGGGGACGCGTTTGTGGTGGAGTGAAACTTCCCACTGCTATACACGTTCCCTCCGATTCCCATCATTCCTCAAGTCATCAGGAGATTGAGACGGTTCGGAAACCGCATGATCCTAATTGCCCCAGATTGGGCTAGGAGAACGTGGTACCGGGACCTTCTAGACATGTCCATCTGCCCTCCATTACATCTTCCTCAGAGAGAGGACCTTCTCTCACAAACGGAGGGCCAGGTTCTCCATCCATAGGTCAGGACTCTCAACCTTCATGCTTGGTATCTAAAAGGCTGAGATACAAGGATTGGGACCTTCCAGATGACGTCATGGAGGTGTTGCTTTCGACAAGAAGGCCAGCAACAAAATCTCTGTACCATTGCTGTTGGAAGAAGTTTTGCAACTGGTGCAGGGAAAATAATGTTGATCCTTTTCTGTGTTCTGTCCCAGAAGTGTTGTCTTTCCTCTTTTCCCTGGCACATAGAGGCCTCAATGTTGGGACCATTAAAGGTTATCTTGCAGAGCGTTCCATTTGCAAGCGCTCTTCGGAAGAATGTTCCTACTTTAAAATTCCTTTGATAATACAATTCTTAAAGGGACTCACCAATGCGTTCCCCCCTTCTTCTTTCCAAGTCCCAGTTTGGGACCTTAATCTGGTTCTAAAGTTTTTAATGTGTGCCCCTTTTGAACCCTTGTCCATTAAGATTACTAACGTTGAAAACCGTTTTCTTGGTTGCTTTAACATCTGCACGAAGAGTGAGAGAATTGCAGACACTGTCTTCTGGGCCACCATATACTGTGTTCCACAGGGACAGAGTTGTATTGAGGGTTAAAGCCTCATTCTTACCTAAAGTTGTGTCTGATTTCCATTTAAATCAGAAAATTATTCTGCCTGCGTTCTATCCTCCACCTTATCCCAGCAAGGAGGAGGAAAGATTGCACAGGCTGGACCCGAGAAGAGCTCATAGCGTTTACATTTCTAGGCTTTCCAAGCTTAGATTGGATAATCAACTTTTCATTGGCTACACCAGAAGGAAACTGTGTCAATTGGTGTCAAAACAACCCCTATCACGTTGGATTGTGCTTCACATTTCAGAATGCTACAAATTGGCGGACAAAGATCCACCAGAAGGGCCCATTCTACCAGAGGCATAGCCTCTTGCACAGCCATTCAAAGAGGTGTTCCCATAAAATCTATTTGTGAAGCAGCAACTTGGTCATCACTGCACACTTTTTCTAAATTCTATAGTCTGGATGCTTCCCACTCTAAAGAGCTTACTTTTGGTAAAGCAGTGTTATATTCAGGTATATAATATACAAAATCTACTCCCTCCTCCTGAGAGTTTCCTACACTGCTTTGGGAGTCTATCTAGGATGAGGAATACGTTGTAGGACACAATCCATTCGAAGAACAAGTTACTTACCAACTGGTAACATTCTTTTGACTGGATGTTCCTCCAACGTATTCCTCATCGCCCTCCCATCCTACACCTCTGTAGATTTTCCGGTGTTATTACCACTTCAACTCTTGCAAAGCTGGTACCTGGCTATCTACACTAGCTACACAGCAGAGCAAGAAGGGAAAAACAGAACTGAGGCCAACGGGTGCCGCGTGTGCTACTTGTATACCCAATGACATCACCCTTGACGGAACCCTTCGAGGGACTTTGGCTCGACGACATTGACGCATGGCGCCCTCCGCCGAGAAAAAAATTCTGAAGCAGCTAAAGCTGGATGCAATACATCTAAAATGAGGAATACGTTGGAGGAACATCCAGTCGAAAGAACGTTACCAGTTGGTAAGTAACTTGTCCTTCTCAGTGAACTTTGGGTGATGACTTTTCACCCTGGATCTCCCTCGGCCAGGTTCGGAACCCAAATAACAAGGGGCACTTCACTTCCCCATGTCTTTTATCTCGCAATCGCTCTTGACTTCACAAATCTTAATGTCTTTTTTAATCAGCTGCAGAGGATTCACCCCTGTATGTCGATCTTCCTCTGTTGGGTTCACTCTGGCCACCTTTTTGCAAAAACCATTTATTGTGGACATCCCTCGGTAGGGCTTCCTTCTGTTTTTTACACTATTTTTAGGGACTTCAGGCTTCGTCCCTTTCTCATTAGTGTCCCTCTGCCGTGTTCACTCTTGCCAATCTTTAAGTAACAGTTCACAATGGGACTTTAGACTTCACCTCTTCTTGTTAGCATCCCTCCGCCGGGATCACTCTTGTCAACCTTTTAAACACACTGTTCATGCGCTCACTTCACCAAGCGGGATTCATTTCCCTTAGTTTCTCAATCATCTGTTGGCCAAAGACTTTCAATGGTACAGAGGATTTTACACGACCTCTGTATGACCACTTGGACCTCTTCTCGCCTTTTCCCAAGGCCTTCTGGTTATGGTAGTCTATACGATCGGGTAATCACCCAGAGGTTCTACGTGAGCACCCACGCGGTGCCGTACTTCTCTGTTGCTGGTTTCCCCCCTTCGTTTCTCAATGATATCTTTATGCTTTCAAAGTTCAGTTTAGCCTTTGGCTACTTTTTGTTTAAAACAGTTCAGTTTATTATTGACACCCCCCTCGACTCACCGGCTGTGATGAACCGCTGTGCTTTTTTCCTCCTTGGAGTCAAGGTTGGTACAACAGAGACAAGCATCTCTCCCCGGCTTGGTAATCAGTGGAGGAGGGTCTTGTGTACTGTTGACATCTGTAGCAATATACGCTGGCTATTGTTTGTGGACTTATGTCTCCTTCTGCAAAGGTTTCACAGGCCTTGGTTGGAAAGGGCAAGGTCGACTCTCTTCTTGTCACCCTCTCACTCTACACCGTCCTTCTCCTTCTCTTGAAATGCCGTGCTGAGATAGCCCTTCGGTTGCGCGGTCTGCCTTGCTCATCTTGCGCTCTTGTGCTCCACCTTTTATCCCCGTGGGGAAGGGAAAGGGCAGTCAGGTGTGTGATTCGGGTCATTTGCCTGACCCTTGTATTGGGACATGTCTGGTAAACGGCTCTGGTGTTAGTGTCTTCTGTGTTGTGCGTAAGTGTTTGTGTGGAGAAAGGGGGGCAGTGTTTTGGAATATCCCACGTGGTAGGATGGGGAAAGGGTGTTAAGAGAAGGGGAATACCGCATCTCACCCGTCAGTGTCTCACTCCCACTCCCCAAGGACCCCCCCCATCCAGGTGATCCTCCCTCACTAATCCACCCCCAGGAACTGGATCCAATAGCGATGGCCGTGTCCTGGCTACCTCGATGACCGATCCCCGGGGACTCTAGCCAGGGAGATACTGTCGGGTTTCTCACAGTCATTTCATTTTGAGGGGGCAATATCTCTGTCATCGGCCATATGTTTTCCTTAGTCCAGCTTTTTACCAATCATTATATCTTGACAAGCTGACCTTGGCAGTTCCTTCCACCCCAGTAGTTCTAATGATACCATGCCACTAGTACTTCCCTTGGGATATGATGGCCCTCTAAATATGTAGGGGCATGTTTCAGGTAAAACAATACTGCAAGAATATTGCTGTTTTAGAGGGTCTAAGCACACTGTGGGTTAACCTTAAAGGGAGAGGGACATGGTCATCTTGCTCCTTGTGATCACCCCCTGGGGATGGTAGTGCAAGCGAGTGGTGGTGCAAGCCAGGGGTTCTTCAGCTCTGTATCACATAGCAGGAAGCAGCCCCCTGTCCACTGTGTTCCCCACCTTTTACCCGATGAGTGAGGGAGAGGACTTCATCACATTGGGTAAGATCCTAGTGAGATGGGGCAGTGTAAAACAGGCATGGTACCAAGAGAGACACAGGGCTCATTACAAGTCTGTCAGTCTGGAAAGACTGTGCTGAAAACACTGATTACTGGCACGCAGTACGACCCACGATTCCAGTAACAACATTGCCGTTAACATGTGCCACTGTGCCACAATACTATCCTGAAGGAAATACAAACTTTGGGCAAACATGCTTTAGAGAGCGGAACTATTACTCAAAAGGAAATACATTTTCTAACTCCTACAAACACCAGGACCCCCTTGATTTATATGTTGCCCAAAATACATAAAAATATGAGTGAACCTCCGGGTCGGTCTATTGTGTCTCTGAGTGGATCGATCTTACAAGCCATTGGTCAATATTTCGATTTTTTTCTAAAACCATTGGCAAAAAACACACCCACATATTTGTCTGACACTTCTGATGTCATTCGAATGGTAGAATTGTTTCCGTTTGACACTGATAACGATATCGTAATTACTCTAGATGTAGAGTTGTTATACTCAAACATCCCTCAGGCAGACTCGTTAGGGATTATGAACAAATTCCTTCAAACAAGAAGTGACACCAGCTCAATTCCAAGTGAATTTTTGGTAGAACTTTTGGAAATTGCACTGACCAAAAATGTCTTCAGATTTAAGAACATGTACTTTATGCAACTAAAAGGTACGGCCATGGGGGCAGCTTTTGCCCCTAACTACGCCACACTGTACATGTGGGATTTTGAAGAATGCAATATACTGGCCGAAACTAATTCCTTTAAACCTGCCCTCAAATTATACAAAAGGTATATCGATGATATACTAATTATTTGGGACAGATCAAAAGGAGACCATAATGCATTTTTCCAATGGATGAATAATCCGAACACTAACCTTAAATTCACTATACAAATGAGTGAAAAGGAGAGTTCCTTTTTAGACCTTTTGATCAAAGTGGAAAAAGATGCTCTTGTGGTGGACCTCTTTAGAAAGGAATCAGATAGAAATACCATATTGCACCACCAAAGCTTCCATGCACACTCATTGAAGTCTAACATCCCTTATGGGCAGTTCCTAAGGGCACGAAGAAACTGCTCTAGGGTGGAAGATTTCACTAAGCAAGCAGCTATCATTGAAGAAAGACTGAAAGATAGAGGCTATCCGAATAAACTGCTACAACACTCTAAAAAAACTAGCAAGACATCAGCACAGAGAGGATTTCTTGAAGAAAGACAACAAAGAAAGAAAATTGAGAGAAGACCATTGGTTTGTGCCCTCACATACAACACACAGCACAACAGAATCAAGAAAATCATATCTAACCACTGGCATCTACTCCAGTTGAACTTTCCGGACTTACCCAAACCGATCTATGCCTTTAAAAAGGGCATGAACATAAAGGATTGGGCCTCTAAAGCTGATAGAAATCATGCACAAGAAAAACAAACAAAGATAATATCTAACTAGGGAATACCACCAGCGCTAAGGCATTACCCATGCCGCAGTTGCTGCAACTGCACATGTACTTCACCTACCACCAACATTAATATACATGAGAGAAACTGGACGCTGAGGCACCATACAAGCTGTCTTAGGGCAAACGTAATATATGTGATAATGTGCCAGTGTAAAAAAGCGTATATTGGTAAGACCTCACGGGTAGTGAAATTACGCATAAGTGAGCACAAATCCAAAATCAGAACCAGACAATTGAATGCCCCTTTGGTCACTCAATTTCTGGAATTTAACCACAGCCAAGATGACTTTAAATGGTGGGTTTTGAAAAAGGTTAATGTCACGGATGCTGCTAACACAGCTATTCGTTTGTCACAAAAAGAACAATGGTGGCTCTATTACACACAAAGTTTTGTTAAAGGCCTCAACCAACAAGAGGAAAGGAATCAGTATACCAAATGATTACATCTAATTCTTTCCTTGAGTAACATCCCGAGAGAATGAGTTATATTCTCCAGTAGGAACACATCAGTAGCACTGTACGAGTCCTTAACTGTTCCGTTTTCCTTCTAGTTTGGGTCTCCAGCATTTTGCATTTTTCTACTTTGAATAATATGCGAACATACTGGCCATATCAAAACACACATTTTTTATTCAGAATATGCATCATATTTTCATGGAGGAACATACTTTCCTTCTTTTTCTCTTCTGGCCCATACACAATTTGGGCTTAATTGTAATTTAAATAGAAATTTGGTTGATGACAGGAATTCTACGCTTTAGAGGTTTGTTGTCCTCTTTTAAGTGTTCAGTCTTAAAAGCACGTTGAGGGGCGTGGCTTGAGGCGCCGGCAATGCGGACGCCTCATTAAGAGCTCCGTGGGACGCCCAGGATAACCACCTGTAAATGCCCGCTTATACATTATGATCCCGGCCCGGAGTCATCACACCGGGAAGCAGAACCTCCCCTGAGGCAGGCACCCAAACGCCGTGCAAAATCGGAGAGCCCTGCCAGAGAAAATCCAAATTCGGCGGATGGTGCCGGGGCCGACTCACCAGGACCAAGATGGCAGCCTCCTGGGAGCAACGGGCCGGGGGCCGAAGAAGCGAGCCCTGAAACGCACCCTGAGGCGTTTATTCCCCAGACCCCAACAGAGTGCAGTTTCAGATCCCGCGCCCGCCTGCCAGCTGCTGAGGCATTCAGCTTGGGGGGCCCAACATAGCCCCGATATCCTGAGGCGGCAGCACTGCGGACCATGAAGAGGTAGGAGGTCCCCGCGGAGCAGACCCAGTTCTGGCGCCCCCCCCTGCGTGAACTTGGAGCCGAGGGAGGTGAAGGAGGTCCCCGCCCCCTGCCAACACACTGCCGGAGAGTTGCAGAATCCCGTGGCGGCCGCCCCGGTGAATCGGGAGAGGTGACTGCCCCTCTGCCCATCGGTGGTGCTACACGGGAGACGCCGCGCCCACCCACTCTACTCTGTGGGCCCGCACAGCATGGCAGCACGACTGGATGGCAGAAGAGTGGCAGCCTAGACTCCCGCTCCGCTCCTCCCCCTGAGAGTCAGCCTGGGCGGTCGAGGCAGCACGCACCCCCAGATGCGACGAGGGGAGACAAGACCCACCTACAGCCCCAATAGCACTCTCCATTGATGATCCTTGGAGCTGGCCCTGGAGGGGGTGAAGGGATCGGCAGCCCGCACATCAACCAGCACAATCCCAGCTGGGCCCCATCCAGCTCACCGCAGCATTGCATCTCCTGGTCTGGGGCAGCCCCCTGGAGTTGAACAACGACCTTGAGAGGCCCAAAGCAGTCCCCCTTTCACACCCGCCAACACATTCAACGCCCTCCACCTCAGCCCGCAGTGGATCCGGCGGACCGCCCTGGAGGCCTCCCCCACCTGCATAGACAGAGCATCAGAAAGCCATAAGGACACAACGCAAACCCTATCCCATCCGCATGCCTGGAACCAGCATACCCTGGCCGCCACCGGCACTGCTGAAGGAACCACCTGGGTAGCCCACCCCTGCACCAATAAGGAGGCCAGAAGGATAGGGAGCTAGCAGCCCAATCGGGCCTGCCCAGGCAGAGCCTCCCTCTCCGAGGGACGACCAGAGAGGCCCTACACATCCAGCCGAAGCAAAAGGGGCCCGCAGCTGACACCACCCCCCTCCCTCTCGACATAGCCTGCAAACACATCCCACAGAGGCGACAACGATCAGGCGCCAGTATGTCTAGCCAGAAGGGCGCGAAGTCCGCTGACATAGCTAACTTGCTCCGCTTGAGGGAGAAATCTAAACCGCTGGACACCCCTCCAACCCAGCCTTCCTCACCCACGAGGATCCAGGGACAATGGGCGACAAAAGAAGACATTCAGGGCCTCCTCGCAGACATCAAAACGGAATTCCACAACTGCATGGCTGAAGTCTCAACCAAGATAGACGGCCTGGACACTCGCGTTGGGGAGGTGGAACATAGGGTCGGAGACACAGAAGATCAGGTCTGCAACACTCAGCCCAGATTGCAGAGCTGCAACAGAAAATCCAATCCCTACAGGACAACGCAGAAACCACACAACGCAAACAGGAGGACTTGGAAAACAGGTCCCGCAGAAACAATATCCGTATCAAAGGGGTCCCTGCTTCGTCCCAGACCAAGCTCTTCCTACCTACATTGGAGACCTTTTCCAGACTCTTCTCCCAGACCGCGATAAGACACTCCTGCTGCTCGACCGCACTCATAGACTGCAAAGCCGCAAAAAAACTCCCCCTCAGCGGCCAATCCTGAAGTGATCACCAGAGTTCACTTCTTTTCGACGAAACAGGAGATCATGACAGCAAGCCGCTCACAAGGTGACCTGACGTTCCAGGGAGCCTCATACAGCTGTTCCAGGACCTATACGCCCCCAGAGTCCAATGGCAGAGAGCCCTTCCACCTTTAACGGCCTTTCTGCAGGAACGGAAAATCAAATACCGCTGGCTTTAGCCAGCCTCGCTGGAGTTCACTTGGGAGGGCCAAACGAGGGTAATTCATGCCCTGGAGGAAACAGGCAACATTATCGGGTGCGAGCCCTCGACACCCGAGGAGGACACAACCACCTCTCCGAAAGACAAACCCTGCAGCTCAACACCAAAGCCCCAGCATAGCCGCTGGATGAAAGTTCCAAGGGGAGGGAAAACTCCTGCAGCACATGACCAGTAAAGAATCTTTTGTTCTCCGGGCCGGAACCTGCACTCTCAGTTCCCGGGCGTCCCACGCAATGCCCCTGTTGAGTGGATGGACAGTCACTTTGGCCGAGGCCCGCCAGGGCCAGTTTGGTTTCCCTTTGTTCCTTCCTTTCCTTTAGTTGGGCTGGGTCCACCCCTAGCCCCCATGGAAACCAAGGCCCGGTTGGCCCTAAATTGGACACAGTTAAAACTCGGTTACAGCTGAACCACACTGTCATCAGTCCCCTGAGAGACCCCCCTGAGCGCAGGATCACCCACCACTCACCTGAATCCTAGCGACACCCCGCCGGCCTCCACCCCAGCGCACACCAAACTCTGCTTTATCTCACTAAACGTCGGAGGCCTGAACTCCCCCACAAAGCGTAGGTCCATCCTCCGTCGTCTTCAGGACCTTCTGACCTCAGTGGGTTCCTTTTGGAATTCGGGCTCTATCACACCCTCTATGCAAGAATCCACCACAATCCTGCTTTTGAAACCCAGCAAGGATCCAAGAGACCCACTTAGTAAACGGAGGACTTCACTAGGCTACGATCCCGAGCATTCCCAATACAATACCTGGCCGTTGGCCCCAACAAAAAAGGCGGCACTGCGATTTTGCTAGCGAAAGGTATCCCCCTTTAAAGAGAAGGAGACCCTATGCAGCCCAGATGGCAGGTTTGTGGCGGTCAAGGGGGACCTCTACGGCCAGCTTCACACGCTGATTGCTATCTATGCACCAAATGACGGCCAGGAGGCCTTCTACACTACCTTGGAAACCGCCCTTCTCCCCTTCCTCGAAGGCCTGGTGGTCCTAGGGGGGGTCTTCAATGGAGTTCCCAACCCCTCACTGGACAGGTCGGGCCCCCCATCCAGCAGGGACTTCAGACTGGCTCTGGGCCTCTGTCACCTGTTCAAAACACTAGACGTGGTGGACACCTGTAGGGTTCTCCATCCGGACACCGTGGTCTATTCTTTCTTCTCCCACATCCACCGCTCATCTCGAATTGACCTCATCTTGGCCAGCCCACAGCTCCTGCAGTTCGCGGACGACGTAGAAATAGGTGCAAGGGCACTGTCAGACCACGCTCCAATCCTCTTCACTGCAAGGGTCTTCGACCCGGAGCCCCCAGAACATCGTAAATGGGCCCTATATGAACCAATGCTGCATGATATGGCGGTGCGGGACGCCATAGCCAAGGCGATCAGCAACTACTTCAAAGAAAATCCTCCCAACCTCACCTCTACAGCAACAAGATGGAAAGCCATGAATGCCGTAATCAGAGGGGAATTAATAGCACAGGCAGCCGCTTATACGAGGAGGCGAACCATGCTCAGAAACCAACTGGAGAAGGACAAGAGGAGGCAGATAAAGCTCTAGAAAAGAAGTGGTCCCCCAAGGCTGCCAAGATGGTCAGACTGGCTTGCACAAAGCTGGAGGCCCACTACACCGAGGACAAAGCCCAGGGTTGCCAGTCAATTCGTCGAAAAAAATTGGTCGACCAGACAAATGGTCGAAGCAAATTGGTTGAAAACCATTTCGTCGAAATTTTTTTTTTTCTATTTTAACCCTTTATTTATTTATTTTTTTGGGGGGGTCCCCCCCAAACCCCCTTTTTTGCCTTAAAAAACCTTTTTTTGCCTAAACGAACGCCCAAAAAAATATATATAATTTTTAAAAAAAATTCGACTAAATGGTTTTTGACGAAATTGCGTCGACCAAATGTCATTCGACCAATTTGAGGTCGACGAATTGACTGGACACCCAAAGCCCAGACCCTGATCCGGACAAAACAAAGCAATTACGCAAACGCCAATAAAGCTAACAAATACCTGGTGAACAAACTTGCCAAAACCCGCCGACGGAACCACATCGCTGCACTGAGGGTCCCGAAAGGCAGTACCGTATATGGAGACGGGGCGAAACTACAGGTGGCGGCTACCCATCTAACTAACATCCTGACCACAGCCCCCCGTCCACAGACTCTCCAGGAGCAATACATAGCAGACACCCGGCTCCCACATATCTCAGAAGCAAATAGAGCAGCCCTGGAAGCCCCGATCATATCCGAAGAGGTGGAGGAAGTAATCAAAAATCTGAAGCCCAGGGCCCACGGCCCAGACGCCTTCCCACCAAAGTTCTACAAGCTCCCTTCGCCCCATGCTGCTATACCCAATGACAGAGCGATTTAACTCCTTTTGGAATTCGGGCTCTATCACACCCTCTATGCAAGAATCCACCACAATCCTGCTTTTGAAACCCAGCAAGGATCCAAAGGAGTGCTCATCGTATAGACCGATAGCGCTGCTCAACGTGGATGCTAACACATACTCAAAGGTTCTAGCCAACAGATTGGCGCAAATCCTCCCATCTATCATAGACCAGGACCAGGCGGGATTTATTAGAGGAGGAAGCACCTCAGACAATATCCGCTGAGCGCTTAATCTCATCGAAATTGCGACCCAAGAACACCAGGGCATGGCGGTCCTGACCTTAGACGCCACCAATGCATTCGACAGGATGGACTGGAACTTCATGCGCCTCACCATGGAGGCATTTCGGATTGGCCCAATATTCCAGAAAATGGTGGTTTCAAATTTCAAAGCCCCAAGGACATCAATCCGCCTAAATCAGAAGACCTCACCTCTGATCCAGCTTTCGTGCGGGACGAGACAAGGCTGTCCTCTCTCCCCACTAATCTTTGCCATGGTCATGGAGCCATTCGCCCAACGCACACGAGCTAACGAAAACATCACTGGTCTAGAAATAAACGGCAAACAATTCAAGATCTCCCTATACGCCGATGATGTGCTGATCTCCATCACTAATTTCCAATCCTCCCTGCCCGCAACCCTAACTGAGCTAGAGGCGTTTGAAGGAGTGGCTGGATTCCAGGTGAACTACGCCAAATCAGAGACACTAAGTGTAAACCTGAGCGCCCCTCTAGTAGCCAACCTCCAGGCACTCTGCCCGCTAACATGGAGCTCCTCCTCAACAGCTTACCTGGGTATCCGCCTCACAGCAGATCTGAAACAACTATACAACGTCAACTTTCCCCCATTATTCAAGGAATTGGAAGAAAACCTCCGAAGATGGGACAATCAAGAGATCTCGCTTTTGAGTCGGGTCACAACGTGCAAAATGAACCTTCTCCCTAGGCTGCTTTACCTGTGCTCCACTCTTCCGCCCCCCTCCCCCACCAAAGCAGGCTTTGGAACAGCTACAAAGGAAGCTAGCGAAGTTTGTGTGGAAGGGACGCAGAGCCAGGATACCTATGAAGGTCATGACGGGGGCTGCAAAATGGGGTGGCTTTGGTCTCCCCAACCTGATGAACTACTTCATGGTGGCCCAGTTGGCGAGCGCAGCGGCCTGGATGAACCCGGAGACCCCCCCAAAATGGTCCCGCATGGAGCAATCCAGATGTCGGCCACAACTACATTCCCTGCTACATACTCCGGGACCACACCGGAGCCAGGGACCGCAGATGCTAGCAGCCACCAAAGCGACTCTCGAGGCATGGACATGGGCCCGTCGGAGGAGGAAGATACCCAGGGCCCCAAGCCTGCTCTCCCCGGTCATCGGGAACCCTGACTTAAAACCAGGAATGAAGGCGCTTCTGCCGATGGACCAAAGGTGGCCTCCGAACCCTCTCCCAACTCTACGAAGCCAACAACCCACTTAGCTTCGAGGAATGCAAAGCCCGTTTTCAACTAACAGAAGGAGAGAGGTTTACATACATCCAACTCCGACACTGGATCTCGCAGCCCACGGTCCGTCGGGGAGCCACCCGCGACCTCCACCCTCTCGAACTGGCAACAGAAGAAAGCACAGGCCGAGGTCAGATCACCAAACTGTAACGACTCCTCCAGGAGGACATGCTGAAAGTTAGACCACCATACATGTCCGGATGGGAAGGGGACTTGGGACACCCCATAGAAGATCAAACATGGGTGGAGATATGGTCCAGGATCAACTCGACATCCAGATGCGTCACAAACAAGGAATGAGCCCTGAAACTCCTGCACCGCTGGTACTACTCGCCAGTCCGCCGGCACCACTGTAATGCTGACATTGACCCGAGCTGCTGGAGCCGATGCGGCGAACGAGGATCCTTTTTCCACATGTGGTGGGGGTGCCCGACAGTACAGACCTTCTGGAAGGAAGTCCTGCAGATCGCGGAAGACATCACTCAGCGCAGACTCCCGATGGACCCGGAGGTCATCCTGCTTGGGCTGGCGAGCCCGGACAGTTATCCCAGAGCGGGCCGATCAGCCGAACTGCTCCCCCATCTACTGCTAGCAGCCAAAATCACGGTGGCAAGGAAGTGGAAAGGCCGGGAGGGCCCGCTGCTGGCCCTTTGGTGGATAAAGGTCTGGGAGATCCTGGTGGCGGAGAAGGTCACAGCAGCGAAGGAAGGGGCCCTCCACCGCTTCACCGACTGTTGGGACCCAGTACTGGACTACCACTCCCGCTTCCCAGCCCTAACATTTCAATCCCGCCTGGTAGCGAACTTTCTGGGCCCTCAGAGCCCTGATGGGTCCCCTACCCATCAGGACACCACGAACTAAAGGAGGGGAGGGGTGGGGCCGAGGGGAGTGGGCAAAGAGCAAGCTGCATGCATATTAAATGCGAGGAGAGTCCTGTGGACTCATGTAATACATAGATAATGCTGTAACCGAAATAAATAAAGTTGTTAAAACATTTTTTTTTAAAAAAGCACTGACAAAGGCTTATTGATCTTTTTTAGTGTTTATTTCTCGGTGCCCTATCTGAAGCATTGAAACAAAAGACCTACTTCGGGCAGCCATTTCCGGACCACACACATTTGTGGTTCATACGCACACATTGTGGGCAGGGTCCTACCTGAAAAGCACTGTGCTTAAGGTTTATTGTCTCTTTTCAGTGCCTATTCTTTGAAGCATTGAAACAAAAGTTCAACTTCGGGTTCTTTTTTCCGGACCATACGCACTTCCGGTTTCCATTTCCGAACCAGACGCACATATCGCAGTGATGGAGCAGGACTAAAATTGAAGGTAAGCGCTAACAGAAACTAAACAGCGCCCAAATCAAAAACTTTAGATAGCGGTCTAATGTTAAATTTAATTTTACTGTCCCATATTATTATTTTTTATGAGATTACACCACGTCTTGAGGGAACGTATTCGCCTTTCTGGCTAACAACTGTGGACACAGATGCGGCCGCTATACCTATAAAAAGAACTGCTTAGGTGAGAGAATTGCCATCAGATTTTAATATATAAATCAAACAAAAGGCTTTAGAATTACAGACATCAGAAACGTGGCCTGATGTTGTCATGTTTTGGTCACAGAGCGTTTCTTTTGAGGCTCGATACGAACACAAGTTCCTTTTTCCTTCCATTCCGAACAGAACATGCAGTCTTGTTAATGAAGACAAATTTAAGGTATATTTACCCCATGTGGTTAATATTATCCATGACTAACGGCAGTACATAATTTATTTAAATTATGTTTGTTTTTTCTCTGTGCCAGCAGTATTTCACTTGGCTGAAGACAACGTTAAAAGAATTTCCGAATGTAAGTGACAATAAGAATCTCTCTGAATTGAATCCTTTGGACTTTTGCCTTTACAGGTATGATGCTACGCATTTTACGCTGTTTTGCGTTTGTTATTTTTCTAAAAAGAATGGCTGAATCACGCTTTGTTTGGAGTGTGGGCCAGAAAGGGCAGCACTGACTCGTTTTTTAATTGCCTGCATACCCACTAAGTTGCCAAGGGGTCATGCTGGGCAGTTTGGCTAGTATATATTTTCTTGCTGAACTAGACCAAAATGGGGATTTATTTACCACTGTTAGACAGTTTGGCTATTGTAAACAGGTGCATCATGCACGGATTTGGCCTGAATGGAAAAGGTGGTCCTATTAGACTTTTGAACACTAGGGTAAGAGCTAGATAGTGTGGGTCGCTCCCCGTTTTGAATACATTGTTCATTTGATGAAAACATTTTGAGAGTAGAGACACAAGCTTGTTTTTAAAAGCATGTTATTTGTTTGTTTTTTAGAATTCACACATGTTCACATATCCTGAAGAAGGCACAGACAATCTGTCTGGAAGATCTTTACCAGATATTGTCGAGTCGAAACTATTGTTAACCTGGAAGCCCTTTACTAATGGAAGAACTATGCTCTGGGGCACCCATAGTCGATAATGTTTATTGAGTGGACAATTGTTAGTGATACAGTTAAAGATATTTGGAATTTATATCAAAATTATGAATCATTTTAGGACTGAATGGTACAAATGAAGTATGAATGGATGATCTTATAATGATGTTTTTTATTGAAATAATAAATAAAAAATGTTTACCTACTTTTATATTTAAATCAGAATGAAATAAAAAATGATTTAATACTTACAGCTCTAGTCTTGACCTCACCAGTTTTTCTTTGAATTTCTCCCGGCACCACCTTTGTTCTATAGTACTGTTCTACCTCAGGGTGCCAGTGACAGTTGAGGTTCCCACCCATGGGTTTTTGTTGTACCATAGCCGACAGCACCATGAATGGTAACACCGACAACACCGAAGGGCGTGCAGCAAACACCAGCGAGACGGTACCAAGGGAGCATTACAACTGCAGGCTTCACGGAAACACTGGCAACAAAATGCCATTGGCACTGTGAAAACCGCGCCGCAAACACCGGTATCGCAGAGCAGTTGTTAAGCAGGTTCAGGTGTGCAATTACAGCCCATAGGTGGCCCTAATCATCCCAGCTGCACACCATACATACTGTGAAAGTTGAAAAGGACCACACCCACACACCTTCCAACACAACCATGCTGCCACTTGCTCCAGCTGCCATAGAACTGGGGGTTATGAGCAGGAGTTGCAAGAGACAGACAGGCAGAGGAGGAGGAGGATGATGGCAATGCAGAGGAACAACGGGAAGCAGGTAGCACCCCGCAGGTAACCATCCATACCCCACATAAGGGCCACACCCTGAAGCCTGACCGACGGACAAATACATACACTGTATTGCCTGGACAGGGGGACCATCTGCAGCATAGTTGACCTAATCCAGAACGACATCCGGAGCCTAATTGGCATCCGGTCCGCAATACACCCCTTGCTGAAAGTCGTATTTATGTGATTAATTTCCTGCCCATTGGCACATACCAACACACTGTTGGGGAGCTGCACAGGATTTTCCAGCCTGGTTTCTCAAAGTGCTAGTGCAGGTCCTGGATGCCCTCCTGCATCATGTTCAATCAGTATCTGGCACTCCTTGCCCACCGCATCGCCGCTCTCTGCCCCCACTTTCAGTGCTATGCGGACGATACCCAGCTCATTTTCAGGCTACCCTCGGCCTCCTCCTCTCCTTCCCTCATCTCCGACTGTCTGTCTGCTATCCAGGAATGGTGTGCCGCCAATGACCTCTGCCTTAACGCCAGTAAGACTGAGATTCTACTCATCGGCACACCCACTCCCTCCTTTCCTGCAGCTCTCTGGCCGGCCTCCCTTGGGCCTCTTCCTGCCCCTACCTGCAAAGCTAAAAACCTCGGGGTCATCTTCGACTCCACACTCTCCTTCTCTCCTCACATTTCTGACGTCTCTAAGAAGTCACACTACCAGCTGCACCTCCTCAGAGGTATTCTTCCCTTCCTCTCCTTCCCCCAGAAGCTCACTGTCTCCCGAGCCCTGGTTCTCTCAAGGCTGGACTACTGTAACAGCCTCTATCTTAATCTGCCTGCCTCCACTCTCCGCCCTCTGCAACTTATCCAGAACAGAACTGCGAGACTTGTCCTTGGCCTCAAGCCCAGGGACCGTATCTCTCCAGGACTGAAATCTCTTCACTGGCTCCCAGTGGCTGCGAGGATTAAGTTCAAAACCCTCTGCATTGTCCACAAGGCCTTCTGGGGCCTGGGGCCACAATACCTTCAACTCTCTCTTCCTAAATATCTGCCTTCACGAGCCCTTCGCTCATCCGTCTCCAACTCCCTCATGGTCAGCCGCTTCTCGAAGCAACGAGCTGGGGGTAGATCTCTCTCCGCAGCAGGGGCCTCCCTCTGGAACAGCCTTCCTGCCTCCCTGAAACTTGAGGAGAACCATCTCCGGTTCCGGAAGCACCTCAAAACCTTCCTCTTCGCTTCTGCCTTCTCTCTCCCTCTCCCCTGCTAAACCTGCTAAACTCCCCACTGAAGTTTGCACTAAACCTGCATCTGGGCCACTCTGTGACCTCGGTCCAGGGCCCAGCCACTCTCCACTTGCACTGCCTCCCTGGCTCCCCCTGCACTGTGGGACTGTCACTGCATCCCTACAGCCCCCTTCCCAGCACTTGCTCTGCACTTACCTCGCACTTGCCACCAGCTGGCCCTTTTATTATTATTTATTATTTTATTACGCTACTTACCTTGTACTGCACTTTCCCCCCCACCTCCTCCCCCTGCACTTTCTCCTTTTCCCCTTACCTCTGCACTTGTGCGATCTGAATGACACCTGGCCTAGTAGGATCGTTTGTCTGTCTTCCCCTTGTTTCCCCCCCTCCCTGCCTCGTCGCGCCTTGAAACACTTGTGTATAGGCGCGTTACAAATACCATATCATATCATATCATATCATGTGTCTGAGCACATTGACCTTCCACAACAGGGGCCCGGGTCAATACCACCAAAGTATGTTTTCATGCCCTGGCAGACATGCCCAATGTACTTGGTGTGCTCGACTACACACACATTGAGCTGGTGGCTAGACATGCCATTGAGGAGGTATACTGGAATCAGAAACTATACCACTCAATGAACGTACAGTTTGTGTGTGAAGCAGACCTCATCATTACACACTGCTGTGCATGTTTCCTTGGATCCATCCATGACTCCACAGTGCTGTGTAACAGCACGCGGCCAGGGTACATGGCCGACACAGCGGAGAGCGAACCTGGCTTTTGGGTGAGTGGAAGTACCTACACACACTACACATAGCATGTGCACTGTGGAATGGGGGGAGGGTTATCAACTATCACCAGTGCATGTGCGTCATGCAACAGTATGTACACAGACTGCATGCATGAGCAGGAGGCCATGGTTGGCATGTGGCACATGGGTAAATGGATGGACACACCATCACAATATGGGCACAGATGGACAGGCACATGTCCTGCACCACAGGTACCAGAAGTCATCACTCCCATGTCACCTACTGAAGCATGTCCACAATGGGCACATCCCCAATGGCCTGCGTCACAACCATGTGACAGAAATCACAGAAACTTCCCAGCCAGCGGTGTGTGACACAGCATGAAGCAAGGTGATTTGCCTGTCACAAGCGCACATACACATATGCATTACACAGGAATCAGAACAAATGTAGGACTACAGAATAACGAATGGAAGAGATGGCGATAATCATTATGGTACGAAATTAATTATGGCGCTCTTTTAAAGGAATGGAGATGTGTGTGCCGGCTCAAGGGTACTGGCCAAGGTGGGGGTCGGTTGGTGGGTGGTTGTGGGGGGGGTGCCCTCCGCAATATAAATGACTAAAACAAACATAGGGTCATTTGTGCTGTTCGTTATGTCTTGTGTTAATCCCATGTGACACAGACCCATATCCACACATGGCTGCTTTGCCTCAACCACCCCAATGACTGTACCCCCCTTGTGTCCCTCCCATGCAGGTGATTCCAGATACCCCTTGCTGCCATGGTTTATGACACCTGTCAGGCACCCACAGACCCAGCAGGAGAATGCACATAACCGTGCGCACATCAGGTAAAGGTGCACCATAGAGCAGACCTTCGGACTCATGAAGGCAAGGTTTTCCTGCCTAAGTAGATCGGGGGGTGGTGGGAACTGATGTACAGTCCAGTGAAAGTGGGCAAGATTGTCCTGGCTTGTGCCATGTTACACAACATGTGCGTCAGGCGTAACATTCCCCTGCCCCCGGACATGGACATGCCTCCAGCGGAGGGGGAAGACGGCAGTGATACTGAAGCAGAGATACCATTGCTCCATCACAGGGATGACTGTGATGGGCATGAAGCCCACTATGAACTGATTAGAAATTACTTCTAGGCACAGAGCACATGGTCTAGGCCATAGACCACATGTGAAACTGCAGAGGAAATAAAGCACACTACCACGAAAACATTGATTGTCCAGTCATGAATTGCAATGCAACATCAAGGGTATTTTCAAATGTATAAGTAAAAGTAAACTGGTGGACCAACACCCTCTCCCCAACTATCCCTCCGCACAGCCCCATCTCAACTATCCCTCCCCACACCCCCTCCCCAACTTGTGGAACAGTGTCAAAACCCCAGTGCACGATTGTCCCATGCCACACGTGAGTCCTGGGTTCATTTACGTGGCTTCTTGCCACTTGGCCTGCTCTTCTGCTGCGGGGCAGAAAGGCGCATGGACCGGCGCCTCGGCTGCTCTGTAGTGAGCTTGCAGGCGTGGAGCTGTTTGAGGGAGTGCGGGACGAGTCAGTGGCACGTTGGTCCAGGGCCACCTGCAGGGACAGCGATAGGGACTCGGCCATGGCCGAAATGGCACTATTCCCCTTGCAGACCCTCCGACCAAGGAGCAGGATTGCTCAAGTAACCCGTCCCAGGGCACATGCACAGCAGCGGCCGGTGTCCTGGACACTGTCCATGATGAGCTTGGCCTTGGCATGCAGCAAAGCGGCCTCCTCCCGCATCAGACAGGACTCCTCCATGTGCTATTGCACCATGCCAGCAATTCTTACATGCCATTCTTCCATGCGTTGCAGACGGCCGTCCATGTCCCTGACACTTGGGAAGGGCGAGCGTGGAAGGCTTTGGATGATGCTGATGCTGAAGCTTGCCCGCTCGTATGTGGTGTGGTCTAAGGTGCGCCCACCGTGGACTCCCCAGCATCCTGTGCAGCATCATCTTCACTGGAGGCATGGACATATGGTGGAGCTGGTGTAGGGGGAATGGCTGTCCTCCTGCTGGCACATGTCGCAGATTGTGCCATGTCAGTGGCTGCAGATGGAGCCTGGGTGATGGTAGCTGCTGCAGTTACTCTGGCCGCAGATGGAGCCTGGGTGGTGGTAGCTGCTGCAGTTACTGGGGCCGCAGGTGGAGCCTGGGTGGTGGTAGCTGCTGCAGTTACTGTGGCTGCAGGTTGTGCATCATGAGATGCTGCAGGAGTGCCCTCTTGGGCAGGCGGTCTTGCCCCTGGCTCTGTTGCCTGCGTAGGTGTTGCTGCTGTGTTCTGGGTGGCGGTGGTGTGTGGATGTGCCCTCCTGACATGTCTGGTGCCCCTTTAGGTGCTTGGTCTGGCACCATCGCTGTCAGATGATGTGCCTGAGGGTGGAAGAAAGTCATGACGTTAGAGACCTGTGTGGCTTCCTATTACCTTGATACATGCAATATGGACATTATGGACAATATGGACCATTGCCTGGTGTAGAGGGGTCATGATGTAATACATGGCATGGTGCTCACATGCATGTGTTACAGGGTGTCAGCAGCAAGTTGTCAGATGTTGGTACATGCAACACAGCTGTGGTGGGACTACTGGCATGTTGACATAGCATTTGCTGGGGACGGTGCCATGCAGTTCAGGCTGGTATGGGGGAAGCAGGATGTAAAGGGGGCAGAAGAAGCAAGGCACATGTTGATGGGTGACATAGGGACAGGTCCAGTTTGTGCCTGTGGGGTATGCGGTAGGTCTGGCAGGGATATAGAAGGTCCATGCCGTCGCTATTGCATAGGAGGCTGGCCATGTGTGTGTGCTGGTGAGGGCTGGCATTGTTGTGGATACTGCGCCACAGGCATGCACACATGATGTACGCGGTGCCAGGGAGCCTTGTGTGTGGAGGCATGCAATGTCTCTTGGCAATACAGGGTGCCTGTGCAGTGTTCATCAGGGAATTCTGGCACGGATCCATGCCAGGGGGCCTGGGTGGATGCCAGCAAACAGTGCCCTGGGTGTGTTTTCTGGTGTGTGGGAGTGTGCCTACAGGGTGTGGGTGTGTCACAGTGTGCAGGTGACACTGTGGAATGGCTTGTTCTGTAGGTGGAAATGGGGCCAGCATGAGAGACAGGGCATGTGACTTGGTTGGGTCTGATTGGACATGGTTGGGACGGGAGGGGGTGCTGGTGCAGGATGTCATTTGAGGGATGGGGACTATGGAATTCCACAATCAGTGCTGTGGTGCTACAGTAGAGACGGCAGGGTGGGTGTTACTGTTGGGCTAGCCGGTCATTCGTGTTGGTCAATGTGTCCCAGCGAAGATGGGTGGTGGTGTTGTGGATTGGGTAGAGGGTGGCAATGCACTTGGTCATGTGTGTATGGCACCTGTTCCTCCCCGCTTGGCCTGGCATGGTTCATCAAGCCATCTTTGGTGTGTACATGGCATTGGGTGTCTGCTCAGTGCACATTGTTCCTGGCCGTGGCACGCCGGGGGAGGTGTGGGGGGACTTTTGTATGGATTAGATGTGTTGTTGTCCATTACTATGGGACGCAGTGCAGGGCTCCTGCACCAGGTATGGGGGTGCTAGTGCCATTGTACCAGCGCACTTCCCAGCCTGCTACATTCCCATTGTATGTTGCAGTGTGTTGCTTCTGGCTGCTCTGGCCTTCCGGGGGCAGCGACACCAGCAGTCATAGTGTACACAGTGGTGCAGCCACCGTTGCAGACGGTGGCACTGCTTCTGCGTACCCATGCCCATTGTTTCCTGGGTGCCTCCATGGGAAGGTGGACTTGGGTTTGGCAGTGCCAGAGGTCATGACCCACAGGGCTGCTGCTGTCCCCGTGGCAATGTGGTTTCAGGCAGTGGGAATGTGGTGCATTATGTACTAACTGCCCTCGACAGGTGTCCCAGCTCTGGCCTCTGTAGCTCCTACGCCTTCAATCCCCTCCATGTGCAGTACACTGCTTTTCTTCTCCTCCCAGGGCATAAGAACGATTGGTGAGGATGTTCTCCCTCCTGTGACCATCGCTTGTTGCAGTCGCAAACTGCGCGTGGGGTAGTTCCAACCGCTGAAACCTTTTAAGGCCACTTCCACCCGGTGGGTCTTCTTTCTTTGCTGGTTTCTGCAGCGGTGGTCAGTGGAAAAGATCTCCCCAACGTGCTCAACAATTGTCTCAGTGAGCATGTTGAGATTCACCTCTGTAAAGCGTTGCTTGCACTGGCGTCTCTCCAGTATCCTTGATGCCATTGCTGGTGATGAACTTCCACAGTCAGGAAGTGTGGATGGCTATTGGGAGCTGCGACTTTAAAGTGGATTGTGTTCCCGCCCCCCAGGGAGCAGTGGGTGAAGGTTACTGGAACCAGCAGAGTGTAAAGGGAGTGATTCCAGGGCCATGTGGTGACCCCAGAGGAGATCAACTGGCGGTGTGTGGGCCCCTTTTTCAGGGACTTGTGCCCGCCTCCCGGACACCCCACCACATACGCCTGGCTCGCTAGGGTCTGTATCCCGGAAAGGGCGGAATAGCTGACCACCTGAAGGAGGACCACAGATAACGTGCTGGAGAGCACTGTCCACCCCAAACCCCCCAAGGGACCTGTCACAGTACACTCAAGGTGAAGAGAGCGTGGAGGCAAGTGAGGCTAGAGGGGTCTGCTGCCTGGGACCATTGGACCCCACGACGAGTCACTCAAAAGGGACCCATTCACTGGCTGGTCAATCCATAGGGCGCGAGAGGCCTCTCTTGGAACTTACTTGGAAGGAGGTCAGCCGATGCAGTGGGGCCTCCCCAGACACGGAATAACACGCCCGACAGTGAGGGAAGTCACATGGACGTGAGATCTAAGCTAGCTGGCTTCGAGTACATGCAGAAGGAGAGCCAGGGAGAGCCAGCGCACTGCACCGCCATGGTGACGGGTGGAGGAATCCATGGCAACAAAAAAAGATGTTGCTGCACTGATGGAGGAGATCCGAAGCATGCAGGTCCACATCGAGGGAAGGCTTGACAAAATAACTCGGAGGATCAACAAGATGGAAAATAAACTTGAAAAAGTGGAGCACAACCAACCTCTCAGGATGCCATAGGATTCAAATGGATTTGAGAATGTCAGAAATGGGAAGGAGAGAGAGGGCGATAACACTGAAAATGGATGATATCGAGAATAGAGAGAGGCAGAACAATCTGAGGCTCTTTTGGATCCCGGATCAGGATGGGGAGATTGGCTTGAGGAGAATCCTCCATGGAGTCACTAAACTCACTTTTGAGGATGATATCATCCATGAAGCCAAAATAGAGAGGATCTAGCGGGTCCCAAATCGGTTCTTGCCCGATTCCACAATCACCCGGATAAGCGCAAGATCCTTGAAAAGGCGAGGAAGAAGGGCCCATGATGTACGGTAACTCCAGAGTAACGATTTTCCAAGACCTGGCCTTGCTAACATTTGCAAGGAGACGTTTGTGCTCACCCCTAATGAAGTGGATGAATGAGAAGCAAATCTGATATAGGTGGGGTTTCCCATTTTCCATAGCCTTCGAAGTAGATGGGACTAAATACAAACTGTCTAATGAGAATGAGATACTGAGGGCCACTAGGGAGTTAATTGGTGATCTCAGAGGTCCACAGAGGGCCAAGGAGCAGGAGGTTGGGGCGAACCAATGGCATATCAAGGTACCCTAAAGACAAAGAATACCAGGATCCCGGAAGTTCAGGAAGTTGAACATGTCCCCGGCAGCTGAGACCTGATGGGAGAAGATGTTTATTTTTTTTGTGTGGGACATCAGGTGGGTGGGGAGGGGACAGGCGGGGTGGGATTTGACTGGTGGGAAACAACTCAAAACTATCCATCGGGCATCTGGTAGACAATGTATCTGGGGAAGTGGTTAAGGGGTGTTAAACGAAGAGGGGGGGCTGTGAGAAAAAGGGGTCTGTCGTGCTGGGACCTGTGTGATAGGGTCTGGTTGGTAGTTCGGTTTCACCCTAGTTATGTTAACTGCGGCGGGCCGGGCAGCGCTCAGGGTTGGGGGAGGGGTGGGGGAAGGAGGGAAGGGACACAGGGGGAGGGGGAGGGGGAGACTGGTACTAGGGACCTCTCATGGGTTTATTTCCCAGTGACATAGTTCAAGTTGGTAGGATAAGGCTAGGCAGATGGGAAGGACGAGGGGTCCGTAGTGGGATAACATGATGGTGACCGCAAGAGAAGGCGCTCAAGGGAACTGGCTGAGGATTGGGACTCTTAACGTTAAGGGCCTGAACTCCCCTACTAAAAGGTCACTGGTTGCAAGGGAATTTTGCAGGGTAGAGCTGGATGTTATGTTTCTCCCGGAGACCAAATTTTGTAAGGGGGAGGAAAGAAGAATATCCTGTGGTTTGGCGGGCCAGGTATAGTGGGAGTTGGGTCCGGTAAGGAGGGCGGGGGTCAGTATCCTATTTAACAGAGCTTTTAAGATGGAGGTGTCCAAGGTGTGGTCAGATGTGGACGGGAGGGCCTTGCTGGTTTCAGGCACAATTAGAAAGGTGCATTTTACGTTCACCACAATTTATGCACCCAACCAGGGACAACTGAGATTCTTGAAGAATATCCTCTCGAATATAATGGTGGAGAGTTCGGGACACTTCTTCATTGGTGGTGACTTTAATATATGGGTGGACGTGAATTGGGACAGGCAGGGGATGCTAGACAGGGCAGAGGAGGTGGGGAGGCCCGGCTATGGGGAGATTCAGGAGACTCTTGAATTATATGGGCTGCGGAACATGTGGCGCTATTGTCACCCAGGAGAGAGGGGATACACCTTTTACTCACCACCCTATGGAATTTTTACTAGGATAGACTATGTGTATGTTTCAAGCGATCTGCGGGAGGAGGCGCTGAACTCAGAGATTCGCCCGACATCTTGGTCAGACAACAATATGGTGACAGTGGACCTGGGGTGGGCGGGCATGAACCCACAGGGGGCCAAATGGAGGTGCAACGGCTCTCTATGGAAGGACTCTGTGTTCCGACAGGAGATGGCTAGGGAAATCAAGGAATTCTTCATCACTAACCACACAGGGGAGGTGGACATAAGGACTGTGTGAGAAGCGGGGAAGGCAACCTGGAGGGGGGTTTTGATTAGGGAAGGGGTGCAGAAGAAAAGGGAGCAGGGGCTGATTGAGAATAGGCTGCGGGAAGAGATATAAAACCTGGACAAACAAGGGCACGCACTGGGAGAGGGGAGGGAGGAGATTATTAAGGAGATTATTAAGGAGGCTAGGGCGAAACGGGAGGAACTGCATCTCCTTGAGGAAGGGAAGATAATATGCAACCTGAAATTCCTTAAACAGAAAATCTATTAGAAAGGAGATAAGGCAGATGCACTCCTGGCAGCCAGATTAAGAAGGCAGAGAGCAGAGAGATGGGTGGCAGACATTGAGGGAGGGGTAAAAGAGACATCCACGGAGGGGATCCAGGAGGCATTTGCCTCCTTCTATGAGACCTTATACAAATCTGACCATACCCCAGGCACGGCAGGGATTGCGGAGTACTTAGCGAATACTCCTGCCCAGACTGAAGGATGATGAAGCTGCCAATTGTGCTGCAAGGTTGGTGTGATGCAACTTGGACTCACCCAATATCCAGGTCCATTGGCGTCTGTGCCTATCCAGGTATCCAGGCAGCATGCTGTTCTGCAGGACCATGGCATCATGGTGTAACCTAGGAGGCGGGCACAGCAGTGTGTGATGGTGAGGTCTGGATCACAAGTGACCTGAAGATTGAGTGAGTGGTACTGCTTCCGATTGCGGTAGACCACCAACCCCTGTTATGCCACCAACTCCACATGGGTACAGTCCAGGGGTTAGTCTAGAAAATACCCTTCCATAGCATAGACGATATATTATGTCGGCCGAAAACCAACCGCATCGCACGACTAGCATCATCAGTACAGAATTTTCAGTATAACCATAGAGCGTCCATTTTGTAACACTAGAATTCGCCATTTTGCAATTTTGCTTTTCCTCGCTTCTGTTCAAATGCTTTGCTAAAAGTGAATTCTATTTTGTTCTCCTCGTGTACAGAGCAAGGCCACATACATGTTGAGAGACTAGCCCAGACAGCGATGCACTGGTTCCCTACCTCCCTCCCTCACAAGTCCTTGGAAGTAAGCATTTAATCACTAAGCAGGTGCCAGCTAGTCTCGCTGGAACGGCAGAAACTGTAGAAATAGGCAGTTAAAGGCTTGAATTATACTCTTTTGTGGCCCCCCTTTCCTGTGCCCTGCTAGACCGAGCCGACCTCTAACTCACAAATAGAAACCAAGAGATAGTAAGGCTCTGAATGTGTCCCTCCTATGAACACAGCTTGCTTGCAGAACATGCGCACTATGTTCCTGGTAACAAAGAATGGTGTCTGCACTTTCAGAGATTGCAAATGTTGTTGAATAAATGTCTTTGAGGGTGTCACATTCGTCATAATTGTCAATCATCGAACCATTGCAAAGAAAGATACATTATGGGCGGTTTTGGATGTGTCACTACTGATAATATGATGGTCATTTTGTATGTATGTAACAGATGTAAATTGTTCACTCTCTTGCGTCCCACGAAGTCTGGGTGACACACGTTGCGGGACGTGAGACCCAGTCAGCTGACTGAGACTATTTGCTTTGCAATAAACCCTATATTTTGGGAATTGAACCTCGTGTCTAGCATATCAGTTTGTGTGTGGTGATTGTGCCTTGTTTCCATGCATGAGGGGCCCCTAGAGGCCACATCAAAATGGCACCCGAATAGGGATCCTCCCCCACTTGCTCCATCGTGTACGTGGTAATTTGAAGAAGGCTGAAAAAACGAATCGAGGACGAGACCGTCGAGCCGGGATCGAGAGGTGTTCGGGCCGCCTCTGTGAAAGTGATGAGAGACTCCTTTGCAGATCTGTACACAACCGGTCCCTGATCGACGTGTCCGGCCAGAGAGCGAGAAAGCGAGGGTCCCGAAACGAGGCAGAGTGTGCCAGATACGCAGACACAACGATTCTTGGTTGCGTCAGTATACGGACGAATTGCGTCTCTTTGAGACAACTTGGTTGATCAGGTGAGTTGTGCCCCAATTCTAATAGCCCTGATATTGGTAGAGTGTTGCTCTTGCAAGATCAAACGCCCATGTTAAGGTACGAAAAAGATTAAAACATGCCCGGGAAATTGTCTTCCTGTTTAGTGGGATTTTTCCACTGCGGTAGACAATCTTTGAAAACTGGCCAGGCAGCGCCACCTGTGGGGTCGCTAGCATATGAGATGTATGTCAAGTATGGAATAGGGGCAATAATGTTTTGTGAAATTTGGCATAGGCAAACCAGACACGACCAACGAATTGCTGCAGTAGGAGTCACCAGATGTCCTCCCTCTTGTCCCCACCAACTGAGGCCCAGGAACACAGCATCTGCATTGATGCAAGCAGACAGAAGCCAGATGGACCCTCTTCTTCTAACCAAAGGTACTGTTCTGACTTTGGGTACTTACCACATTGTCTGTAGCTTGCTCTTCTCAGTTGAGACTTGCAGTAGCTGCTTTTCTAGAGTTGATCTCAGCTAACAGCTTGTGACTCTACAATGATTTTTCTTCAGCAAACTCTCTAACTTTGTACAAGACTTTTACTATCTAAGAAGTGCCTCAGCTCCATAGAATTTGCTCCAATTGACTTTGGCTGTCCTGGCTTCGTACAGACTCCTCTATTCCATTTACTTTGATTCTTACTGTCCCTCATAGGTGATACACTGGTTTTAAACTAATATTGCTGGGAAAGGTTTTTATCTAGACTTCATTGGGAGATTTAAAGTGCTCACTTGTTCTGAGAACCTGTTTTACCTTCCTCTAACCTTTCCTTTCTGCCAACCTCAGAATCTATAAAGTGTACTAGTGATATATAAATGCAATTACTGTCCTAGTTAGTGATGTAACCTCAGGGTGTAGGAAGTGCGTGAAGCATCTCTAAAGAGTATCTACTAGCTTTGTGTTGATTCTGGAAAAGTATTTGAAGTGTATTTGATTGCTGCATATATTGCCCTTTTTAAAGAATGCTTATTTAAAAATGACAAATAAATAATTATTTTAACTACAAACCTTGAGTGTAAGTGTTACTTGGCTACTTGTATTGGCGGATGTCATTGCTACAGCTCTACAGCTCACATTTACTCCTCTTGAGATAAGTCTGGCTGCTCAGTCACACTACCAACTTGTGTAGTACAGACCTATACCAATAGGTGGGTTACCTAATACCAAGAGGACAAGGGTTGTGTAATCTTCCACAGGCTTCCTACATCCATTCGTGCCTAACAGTCATCCAATTGATATAATAAAAAACTTGTTAAGCATCCAATTCATTATCAAACAAAGCATATTTAATTTTCAACAGAAACAGCTGAACCCAACTCGTTTCAAGAATTAATTCCCTTCATCAGGGGTGTCAATATTTACAGGTTCTGAAAGTAATCATAGAGAACCAATTAGAGACAGAATTTCTTAAAGTAGTCTGATGATCAGAAAACTCTTGTAAACCTCAAAGGTGTAAAACAGGCTTGATAATTCACCTCATATCGTAAACATCTGATCCAAATGTGGAAGCTGGGGCAATCTTCCCCAAAACAATACACTGACACTTGATCGGAGCACAATCTGTGAATTATGTTATTTCTATACTCCAGTGCCAAAGCATACCATACCCCTGCGGGTATATAGTCTTACCAATGACCAGTCCTTAAGAGCAAGCAGGAGTGCCCATTTTCCTTCTCTAAATCATGTTGAAATCTGAGATCAAGAATCCCTAAAATGTAAGAATAACAAAACCTAAATAAATAGTAGGATGGAGTTGATGGTCCCATATACATGGTGCAACTTCACCTTCAGTATCCATGACGATCGGGTGACTGTCTAATGAAAGAGGGGCTTTAGTTATATCGCTCAGGAGAACAATGTCTGCATTAATAGTACAAGTAATAAAAAGAGATATCAAGGCTAGTCAGAAAGTATAACACTGTTCAGTATGGAAGGAATCCTGAGAAAGAAATCAGGACAGCAGACGGTATTGTGATGCCAAACAATACTTTATTTTCTTACTGTGTCCTTAAATGAATAGTAATTCAGACTTAAAGGCAGTTGCTTCACTATTTTAATGTTTGGGAGTAAGGCTACTCCTCTTGAGCCTTCTCCTAGTCACTCGAGCCCGGGTAGGCCCACAGTCGCTTCCTCTATCCTCTCGAGCTTCCTGAAATGAGCAACAACAGGAGGATTAATGTCTGTCCTTTTATCCCCGGTACTTGGCTTGACTTTGGACCAATCCGGGACAGGTCCTGCCATCCCCTCCCAGATTGGTTGGTAGCATGAGAGCCTTACCCTTATAAGAGGAGCTGCCGTCCAATATCCCGCCCTGGCCGCTCAAGAGTGATTGATTGAACTGCCCACTCTGTTCCTGACCCCCATGGGGCCACCACGTTCATGCCGTGCACTCCAATGCTTGGGCTCCGTGCAGGCCCCACCTCTGGCGTGCATCGAGCCGGCAGGAGCCTCCCATACTACCCTGACTGCGGAAGTCTGGTCCTGACTCCTATCTGGGCCGTCCTCCATGTCCCGGGAGGATAGCTCAGCGACAATGTGCTCACCTTGGAAACAAGACGACACAGAGCACCACAAGTTCGCACCCCGGGTCCAAGCTTAGAAACCTCTGGATATTAAGCGCGTTATAAATAACCTATCATATCATATCTTATCGGCACTGCTCGGGATAGTGTTGACCCGGGTATGGTCTGAACAGTAAGGTTGCCTCTCGTGGCATCGTCCTCCCTCTGATGTCGGTCGGGTGTTCTGAGCAAGGGACACAGGTCCCCCTTGCACGCCGCCGACCCCCATCGGAGCGGGACAGCAGTCCCAAATCTTCATACCGTGCCGAGTGCGGCATGTTAAGCTGTCCCTGCACTGCCAGCTCGGAGGACAACTCTATACCCTGTTCTAGAGCCGGCTGTATCCCTGTAACCCGTGACCTCACCATCTCCGCTTCATCCACAGCTTCGGCCTTACCCACACCCTCACTTTCCTCACTTACCTCCACCACAGCTCCAGGCAGATCGGGCTGTATTGAGCATCTGGACAGGTAGTCAGCCACCACCTGAAAACCAGCCGGTCTGTGCAAAGTAAGAAAGTGGAAGGATTGAAGGGACAAAAACCAACGTAACACTCGCTGATTGGAGTCTTTGTGCCTCGCTAGCCATTGCAGAGGGGCATGATCGGTATACAGTGTGAAACGCCTCCACAGTAGATAGTACTGCAGAGAGTCAACTGCCCACTTAATAGCCAGGCATTCTTTCTCAATTGTGAGTACACCGCTTCGTGTGGCAGAAGCTTTCAACTCACGAAACATATTGGGCGGAGGACACCATAATATTCCTGCGATAGGACCGCGCCCAACCCTTGGCAAGATGCACCCGTCTGCAGATAGAAATGTTTGAGGCTGTCGGGACATCTTAGAACGGGCTACGAGGTGATGCTTTGCTTCAGTCTTCCGATAGCCTCTAGGGCTGCAACATTAGTGAATAAGTCAGGTGGTCCTCCGTTCTTTAATGCATAAATTAAAGGGGCAGCCATCGTTGAGAATTCGGAATAAAGCGTCGGTTATAGCCGATAAAGTCCAAGAATGCTCTTATCTGCTTTCTTGTGGAGGGAATCGGGATGTTCTGTATCGCCTCGATTTTTGAGACTTGGGGCCGTCACCCACCGTATGACCCAAGTACTTAGTCTACTGGGCTCTGAGTACGGTCTTCTTTGGATTGATGTGAAGACCTGCGCGACTTAAGGCTCCAACTACATTCTCCAAATGAAATAAATGCTCTTCCCATGAAGTACTGTATATCACAATGTCATCTAGGTATGCTGCTGCATAGTCATCATCATGTGGCTGTAGGAGGATGTCCATCAGTTTCTGGAAAGTGGCACGGGCCCGTGTAATCCGAAAGGTAATACCTTGTAGTGGAACAACCCCTGTGGCGTAGAAAAGGCTGTTTTCTCCTTATCTGAATGTTGCAAGGGGATCTACCAATAACCCTTTGTGAGGTCTTGAGTGCTGAGGTAACGGGATGATCCCAGCCTTTCTAAAAGTTCATCCATTCTAGGCATGGGGTATGCTTCGTACTGGGAGATGGAGTTGAGCTTCCTGTAATCCATACAAAACCAGATGGATTGGTCTGATTGGGCAAAAGTACAATGGGGAAACACCAGGCACTAGTGGAGGGTACAATTATGTCTAGACGTGCTATCTCCACTATTTCATCCCTTATCACTTGTTTTATGGCTTCCGGGATCCTATATGGTCGAAGTCTGACCATTTGCGCAGGTAGGGTTTCGATGCGATGTTCCATTAAGTTGGTTCTGCCAGGTAGAGAAGAGAAGGTCTGCTTGTACTTAAGGAGTGTCTCAGTTATCTCATCCCTCATTATATTCATCAAGGTTTCTCCCCATTGTACCTTCTCCAGGTGCCTGGGTGGCTCCAAGAACTGTTGTTCCTCCTCTTCTATATCGTATGCGGTCATGACCACCATGGGGGTTGGTTCTGTCCATTTCTTCAAGAGATAAATGTGGTAGATCTTGGTAGAGGGGGTTCGGTCAGGTTGAAATATCGATAATTAACTAGCCCTAGTACATCCTTCTCTACATCAGGAACGTCATTTCACCAAAATGCTAGGGTTAGCGGAAGTGACACCACATGACCCTTGACCCCCTGATGACATCACAGGAAGTGATGTCATTTGACCCACCCCAAAGTGATATCACGGCAAGCTATGGAACACAACCTTTCACCCGTTGACAAAACAGGGAGTGGCATCACATAGCATTGTACACTACGAAAAATATGGTTACGATTGCACTATAATGTGTTGTACATTTCATCCAGGAATGGATCACCATATGTATCGTTAAGATCCGTGTGTATAGGCCCATATTACCAAATTACTGTGAATGCAAGCAGACATCCATGACCAAATGATAATGATGTGTTATTATATAGCACTTACGCTTAAGCGCTTTATATAGAAAAACACCCAATTTCACACAAACTGTGTTGGTACTCATTTATCAAAGGATGAAAGGCTGAGTTGAGGCATTTAAGAACAGACTAAATCAGTCACTCACCCCCTGAAGTGTGCCTGAAATAAACCTTTAATGAGTCTACCAATTATTGTATAGAATTCCAGAAAGACACATTATTTTGTATTCCTATTCTTTCTTATTTAGGGCCAATGCTGAAAGTGTTAGACTTGTGGCACTCCTGTTCTTATTGTTTTTATTTTTTTAAGGGGCCTGAAAAAGAAAGCCAGCCACTCCAGAAGTAAAGAGCCACATGGTGCTGGCCACAGCCCAGGAGGCTGCATTACAAAAAAAAATGTTTTTTAAAAAACATTTTTAACAGAGGTCGCAAGGGAGACCACAGAGGTCGCCTCAGTTGCGACCTCTGCCGACCCCTAAATGACGTCCGTGCTCTACATAGGGTCCTCTCCATCTGGCCAGTAATTTGTTAGTGCTGGTGGGTAACAGGACCAGTACTTGTACCCCTGGTTGAAAGGTCCTCATGCAGCTTCCTTTATTATACACTCACTCTTGGCCAGTTTGGGCTTGCCCTAGATTGGTTTCCGTCATGGTTCGCAAGGCGCTTAGGTGTTCCTTTAGTTCTTCAGTATACTCTGTCAATCTAATAGATTCATTAGTGAAAGCTGAACGAACAAATACAACACAAAAACTTTTTTTGTCTAAACCAAAGAAAGGAACATTCCCATGCTTGAATTGTAGTCAATGCAACAATGTACAAAAGGGCAACAATGTACAAAAGGGCACCTATATAAGACATCCATACACGGGTCACAGAATTGATCTACAACACTGCGCAACCTGTGAGGACAAATGTGCCATATATGGACTTATTTGCCCATGTGGCAAATATTATGTTGGCCAAACACTAAGACGTGTGAAAGACCGGATCTCCGAACACAAATCGAACATCAGAACTGGAAATTTAAAATCTCCAGTTACCAGACACTTCAGAGATCAACACCATACTATTTCACAATTGAAATTTATAGTCTTGGAAATAATAACCCGACCCGCAAGGGGAGGCAACCTGCAAGAAATTCTTTCCCGCAGAGAAATGTTCTGGGTGCACAAACTTGATGCCCTGGAACCAAGAGGGATGAATGAAGAATTCTCATTGAGTGTATTCTTATAATGAAAAGAGACAGAATTTGATATGATTATTAGAACAATTGAGATAGAACTGGGTATGATTTGAATTATTTGAATTGATGAATTTGTAACACTGATTTTTCAAAAAGAAACGCATAACTACCATTAAGATTGGTGCAAAGAGAAGATACAACTGTCACTTGGTAAATATATGATGTGATAATGATCTGTAACATGCAAAATATTACACATATTACACAAATCAAACATCAGGACTGGAAATATAAAATCACCTGTTGCAAGACACTTTAAAGAGCAACACCATACAATTTCACAATTGAAATTTGTAATCCTGGAGGTAATCACAAGACCAGCTAGAGGAGGGAATCTGGAACAAATAGTAACACGCAGAGAAATGTTCTGGGTCCACAAGTTAGATGCTCTGGAACCCAGAGGAATGAATGAAGAATACAGTCTGAGTTCATTCCTATGAAGAGAGGTTGACTTAGCATCACCACACAGGGATAAAGCAGGCGATTTACAGGAACATTCATAACCATAAAAATGGAGGCTGTGGTATAAATTACATCACAGAGAAAGCAATGTTGAAGAACTTAATTGAATGTAAGAGCAACACTAATGTAAATTACATTGTGATTTGATGGAAAGTGTCAAGGCGAAGTCCGTCCCAACGCAGAAGTAGCAGGAACTCCTACCTCCCCTTGACGGTCTTGGCGCCTGGATTAGTTAAAACACAGGTCACCGCGACCCCCACGGGGAAAGAGGGTTAGGGTCCACGGATTGGATAGGTTTCGGGATGGTAGGGTAACCGGATTGAGGGTTAGGGAGAGGTTATGGGTAGGGAGAGGGTTTTTAGGGTCACGTTGTTCCCAGACTCTGACCTTCTGAGTCTGAACTGAACTACCTTCTCCTTGGTAGTTGCCTTTGTAACTCCTTGAGCGTTCATTCAGTCATGCATTCTTACCACATGCATGCTTTACCCTTAGGCTGGAACCCAGCACTTGTTCACCATTCACAAGTTTGCCCAGTATCGGGTTCGATATGCAATTCACGTTCCCCCTGGTTAAATATTCCACAAGTAAAACATATAATCTGGTACAATGCTTTGATCACATTTTGCACTTAGCTCTAGTGTTCCGAGTTTCCAGTGCGCTTCTTCCGCCCGCCGGCTCCACTGACTGTGCGCTGCGAAACGTTCTGGTCGCTGTCGATAGCGGCTCACCCCTGACACAAAAGGGAGAAAGTTAGCTTTGCCCTTTCACAGTGCTAGCTTAGAATGGCCCGCAACAGGCGAGCGTACGTTTAGAATGGCCCGCAACAGGCGAGCATACTGCTATGTTTGCACCCGCAACCGGCGAATGCATGTCACATGCAAAGTTAGTGGGTTAGTTAGTTCGCGAGCTTTCGCGTATCTCCCCCGCAGTGTGTGAGCTTTCAATAGTCACTGGTAAGCGAAGTCCCTTTCCAGTACACACTTCCCTCTTGTTATCTTAAAAAAGCAGGCAATACACTTATCTTTGACATCGCGGGGCCTAAAGGTGGGTCTTGTGGCGAGGGCGGCCCCGCGAGAAGTTTCACCGGAGCTCCGTGAGATGCGTCCTCTCGGCAGCAGAATCGAGCACGGACGAGCTTTCGGTGATCGCGCATGCGCGGTAGCCTCTTCGCGCATGCGCGTTGTATCGGGCGTTGTCCTGGGCTGCTGGAGCTGTAGTTTCAGGCCCGGGGCTGCTGGGAAACGTAGTCTTCCTGGCTTTCTGTGTCCTGCACACCTTGTACCCCTACACCAAGTACATCTGCAATGGGGACAAAGGTGGCAGCGACTCAGAAACGTTACACCCACAGTCCCAGTAACCCCCCTACCTTGATTCTTACCATGTGGGCGTAACGGAGGCCGTGAGTTCCTGACAGTACATCACCTCCCCGCAGAAGGGCCAGGTTTTGTGGGGTGATTGTGATGAAATAAACGTACCAATCTTGGGGCATGCACATTGGTGGCAGGTTCCCAGGACCTATCCTCAGGGCCAAACCCCACCCAATCAACCAAGTAATGCAATCTACCTCGCCTCACTCGTGAGTTCAGTATGGCCTTAACCTCATACTCTGGGTACCCTTCTATGAGGACAGGTGGTGGTTTTTCCATGCGCATATGGGGCTTTGCTGGTTTTAGGAGCGCTACATGAAATACAGAATGAACCCTCATGTGATCTGGAAGGCGAAGTCGCATCGCTACCGGGTTAACCACTTGTGTAATGCGAAACGGGCCTATGAAGCGGGGCTTCAATTTTCGGGAACCTGAGAGGTGCAAATGTCGTGTTGAAAGCCATACTTTATCACCCACTTGATAATCTGGGTTAGCACGGCGCTTTTTGTCAGCATACTTCTTGGTTGTGTTCTTAGCCGTGATCAAATTTTGTCGGGCCTTTTCCCAGACCTGCTTGAACTGGGCCACTTTGGTTTGTACTGAGGGCAATGCATCTGGAACTCGTTCTCCACTTGGCTGCACGGATGGGTTGTATCCATAAGTCATAAAAAAAGGAGAATATCCTGTGGAGGCATGTTGAGAATTGTTATAGGCTAGTTCTGCTAACCACAAGAGTTCAACCCAACCCCCTTCAGTGCCATGTGTAAAACAGCGAAGGTATTGTTCTAGCGTCTGATTCAGTCGCTCAGTCTGTCCATCAGTTTCAGGGTGGTAACTACTAGACATCTGCAACTGTATTCCTATTTTCTTACAGAAATGCCTCCAAAACCTTGACGTAAACTGCGTTCCCCGGTCCGAGACTATGTGCTGTGGTATTCCGTGCAGGCGAACGACATGTTGTAGAAAAAGATTTGCAAATTCCTCCGCCGTCGGCTGGCCGCTACTGGGTATGAAGTGAGCAAGTTTAGTAAATGAATCTATCACTACTAATATTGTGGTTTGACCCTGATCCGGGGGCAATTCAACGATGAAGTCTAATGATACGGTATGCCACGGCTGTGAGGGAGTGGGTAAAGGTCTCAATAGTCCTGCTGGTTTCTTATGATCTGTTTTATTTCGAGCACATATCTCACAATTTGCCACATATTCTCGCACGTCTTTGCGTAAGTTGGGCCACCAATAGTGTCGTTGAAGTAATTCTTGTGTTTTGTGCACCCCCGGGTGACCAGCCAGTGGGGAGTCATGGCACCATTTGAGGGCTTGAGCCTGTAGACTCTTAGTCGGTAAATATACTTCTTTGTCTTGGAACGGTATGCCTTCTTGTAAAGAACGTTTTAACTGTGGGTTTTCCCATTGAAGTAATTCTTTCGCTGTCATGGCATTTCCCACCTGTTCCAGTAAGGTATTAGTTACGCTCCCTACGATCTTGGTTAAGGGCACAATGGGTTTTGCCGCTTCCTCAGGTCTAGGCGAAACTGATGATTCCGGATATCTGGAAAGTATGTCTGCCTTCTTGTCTCCTGTCCGGGTCGGTATGTTACCACGAAATCAAAGTCCGCAAAGTACATTGCCCATCGTAATTGCCGTGGAGTGAGAGCTCTCGCCGACTTTAGGAACTGGAGGTTGCGGTGATCCGTCAGCACCGTTATGGTGTGCCTTGCTCCCAACAAATAGTGCCTCCATTCTGCAAAGGCCACCTTTATGGCTAGTAGCTCACGATCTGCAATGGTGTAGTTTTGTTCTGCAGGATTAAGTTTTCTTGAGTAATAAGCGACTGGGTGTAAACGCCCTGATTGGTCCCGTTGTGACAATATCGCTCCCAATGCATAACTTGAAGCGTCCGTTTCCACCAGAAACGGCAACGTTGGGTCCGGATGTAACAGAACGGGGGCTGTAGTGAACGCTTCCTTCAGTAACTTGAAACTGTGTTCCGCCTCCGTATCCCACACAAATTCTTTCCCTTTCTTGAGCAGACGGGTAATGGCTAAGCTTTTTTCCGCAAACCTCTGGATAAACCTTCGGTAGAAGTTTGCAAATCCTAGTACTGACTGTAGTTCTTTGACATTCTGCGGGGCTGGCCAATCCAGAATTGCTTGTACCTTTTGCGTATCCATCTTCACGCCTTCGGGAGAGAGTACAAAGCCCAAGAATTCCACTGTGGCGCAATGAAACGTGCATTTTTCCAACTTAGCGAATAGATGGTGCTCTCGTAAACGTTGTAGAACGGATCTGACATGTTGCACATGTTCTTCCTTATTCCGAGAATAGATCAGTATGTCGTCAATATAAACAACGACATAAATGTCTAGGAAACCACGTAGGACTTCATCCAAGAAGTGTTGAAAGGCGGCGGGTGCGTTACAGAGACCGAACGGCATGACCTGGTACTCATACAGTCCAAATTTCGTTCTGAAGGCGGTCTTCCATTCCTCCCCTTCACGCACCCGCACCAGGTGGTAAGCACCTCGTAAGTCCAACTTAGTGTAAATTGTGGCTCCTCGTACTTGGTCCAACAGGACCGGTATCAATGGTAAGGGGTACCGATTCTTGATTGTTATGCGATTTACCGCGCGGTAGTCGATACACGTCCTGAGATCTCCAGTTTTCTTCGGAACGAAGAATAACGGTGAGGAAACGGGCGAGGTGGAGTGACGGATAAACCCGTTCTGGAGGTTGGCGTCTATGTACTCTTTGAGATGTTGATTCTCGGATTCCGTCAAGGCGTAAATCCGGCTGCACGGCAGGGCGGCTCCTGGTTCCAAATCTATCCTACAGTCAAACGACCTGTGCGGTGGTAAAGTTTCTGCCGCCTTTTTACTAAAAACGTCCTGAAACTCTTGGTATTCTTGCGGTAATTCCACTGGCGGCTCTCCTTTGTTTTCCTGTGTGGCCCCTAGAACCTGCACCATATGTCCCGATTCTTTCGTGCACTGTGTACGGCAGAGACTAGAAGAGAAACACACTGTTCCACGTGCCCAGTCGATCGCCGGGTTATGTAATGCCAGCCACGGTAACCCCAGGATGAAACCGAACTGGGGGGCGGCGATGACATCGAATTGAATGCGCTCTTTATGCCCTTGGATGTTCAAAATCATCTCCCCCGTTTGCTGTGTCACTGGTCCTGATGTCAACAGAGATCCATCGACCGATCGAACCTCCTCATGTAGGTTCTTAGTGGCAACTGGTAAACCCAATTTAGCAGCATAATCAGAATCCACAAAGTTACCGGTTGCTCCGGAATCCACCATTAACGTGATGGCTTGATCCCTTTGGCGTGTCTGAAGAATTCCCGTGACGGTAACATGGGCTTTGTGTACCTGTGTGTCACGTCCTCCCAACATTTACCCGGCAACATCCGTTCCCATACCCAACACCCACACCAACGGGGAAGACACGGCAGGCGGGTTGTACAGAGGGGCAGTACCACCTCTTTCCGCCCATTTCCATGTTGGCGTCTGCCCTGGCGCCTCATCCATGCCCGACGGCACCGTGGTTGCCGGCTCTAGCTCCCGCGTACGGGAGCGATCACTTGACTAGTCACGGGATCATCTGTAGCCAACGCTGGCGTCCACTTTTGACAACCAATCATGGATGGCGTCCAACCTCACGTGACGCTCCTGTACGTCATGTGATCAGTCATGTGATTATGACTTCCTTTAAAAGGAACCGAGGAGAAACACTCAGTGCTTCACAGCTGTTTCAGCCAGAGACCTGTTCGGCTTTACTCCTCGTTCATCTTGCTTCCTTTCTGGATCTTGACCACGGAACGTTATTGGATTTGATATTGGATCACCCTTTGGCTTTGACGTATTCTTCTGGATCATTGGAACTCTTGCCCTACGTCTGAACTTGGGTTTCTGCTTTGGATTATCCTTCTGTTTTGGCGAACTTTTGGACTACAAACTCTTGACTATCATGTTCTGGCTTCAGGTGTGAGTTGGAGGAACTGCAGTACTTTCCAGCCTGCTGTTGGTCTTCCCTCGTTGTCTATTCAGGTTTCCCACCTTTTCCATCATCCCCTGGGTAAGCTGTGTTGGTTATTCTTGATTGCTTACACTGCCAATATAGATCAAAGCATATCTGATTCTAACCTTTGCCTTACAGCACTCAGGGGTCCTTCCGGTGTTCCCGGTATCCAACAGACGACGCCACTCATCACCTGTGGCCTCAAAGATTGCTAGGGCAGTATACTTTATCTGCTCGAGCGATACTTGGGGACGGAGGTATACTATAGCTGCACGACCATCAAGGTGGAACACCAGGATCAGAATAGACTGTGAAGCCTATTGGTCGTCCAGCAATGGATACCTCCTCCGGGGACCCCGTGATGGCTTTAATGCAGGCAGTGACAGCTCTCAGGGCCGATATGGCAACCGCTACCGCAACACTTCACGCTGACATGACTGCAGCCACCACAGCATTACACCATCGCCTCGACACTGTATTAAGTGCACGTCAGCCCTTGCCTGCAGAAGCTGCATTTGATGAAGTCAGTCCTCCCCAAAACCCTCCTCCTGTCATACCCCCTTCCTTCCCAGCCACTCCTGTGGTGATACAAAACCCTTTTCCCTTGGCTGCTCCCGAAAGATACCAGGGCGACCCAAAGAAATATCGCACTTTCATCAATCATTGCAAACTACATTTCATGTGTCGTCCTCAGGCTTTCCCCGATCCCGTGTCGAAGGCAGCTTTTCTTCTCTCCCATTTATCCGGGGTAGCCGCCACATGGGCCAATCCGTTGTTGGAAAACAATCACCCTGCGCTTTATGATTTTGAGTTTCTGACCCAAGAGATGGCAAAAGTATTTGACACCAGACACAAAGCACAGTCCAGAGACATGGAACTCCTGGATCTCACGCAGGGTCGATCAACCCTCATAGAGTACATCACTAAGTTCAACCAGTTGTCTGCTGAGACTTCCTGGCCGGAAAATAAAAAGGCTGTGGTATATTACCGGGGTTTATCCGGGGTCATGAAAGATGCCTTGTCTGTTGTACCTACGCTTCCCACTGTATATGCAGATCTGGTAGATCTAACGTTACAACTCGATGCCAGACGAATGGAGCGGCGCGGGGACGGTCCCTCCTCGCTATCTCTGCCATCCACTAACACTGCCACTGTCACTCCTGAACCCATGCAGATAGGCGGGATCCGCAGCCCCATATCACATGTCGAACGAGAACGCAGGCGTACGGACAATGCCTGTTTTTACTGCGGTCTCCCCGGGCATTTTGTAAAAGAGTGTCCCCGCCGTCCAAAAAATAGACATCCGGGTTTTCAGAAGACTCGCCCCTAAGATCAGAGGTGGGAGCGAGTACTATCCGGAATACCTCTGAACCTACCTTCGGTCCTGTACGTCCCATTATAGTTCAGGCCGTTTTGAAACATGCGACAGGTTCTCACGCAGTGCCAATAGTGATAGACTCAGGTGCCACAGGCTGCTTCATTGACATAGCATTGGCCCGCTCACTGAACCTTCCTTTGGTCGCGAAGAACTGTCCCGAACCAGTCCAGGCGGTGGATGGTTCTTCGCTTACATCTGGTCCGATTCGGCAACAAACAGCCCCATTAGAGTTGATTGTTCAGGAAAACCACAAAGAAACGATATCCTTTGACCTCATTGCCACTCCTCAGTTTGGAGTGATTTTAGGCATTCCTTGGCTAAGACTACACAATCCCCTCATCAACTGGGGGACAGATCAGGTTTTGTTCGAATCTGAAACATGTCAACACTATTGCCTACTGGCAACACCCCAGTTCTCCGGTCCCGCGAGAATCCTGGGTAACCTCAATTCCATGGCTATAGGAGACAACAACGATCATCATGATACACACACGGTAGGGGCTGTCACGGGTGGGATACCTGCTGTTTACCACGATTTCCTGGCGGTATTTGACAAAAAATCTGCAGAAGGTCTCCCCCCGCATCGATCTTACGATTGTCCTATCGACCTGATTCCTGGTGCATCTATCCCGAAGGGTCGTATCTACTCTCTGACGCAAGTAGAAGAGCAAACCTTGCAGGACTATGTCCAGCAGGCTTTGCGGTTAGGGCATATTCGTCCATCGACTTCTCCGGCTGCAAGCCCTATATTCTTTGTTCCGAAAAAAGAAGGGGACCTCCGTCCCTGTGTCGATTATAGGCGCCTAAACGCCGTTACGGTGAAGAACCGTTATCCCATACCTTTGATCACTCCTTTACTAGACAAACTCACCCATGCTACCATTTATACCAAACTTGATCTTCGCGGGGCTTACAATCTCATCCGCATACGTGACGGTGATGAATGGAAAACTGCTTTCTGCTCCCGACAAGGTCTATTCGAGTATACGGTCATGCCTTTTGGACTATGTAACGCCCCAGCTACTTTTCAACATTTCATGGACGATGTTTTCAATGATATCCTGAATACTTATGTGGTTGTCTATCTAGACGACATATTGGTGTTCTCCACCTCCCTTGATGAACACATAACACATGTCAGGGAAGTATTGTCGCGTTTACAGAACAACGCTCTTTATGCCAAACCCGAGAAATGTTTGTTCCACACTAATCTAGTTGAATTCCTGGGGTTCCACATCTCACCCAAGGGACTCTCTATGAATCAAACCAAGGTTCGGGCGATTGACGAGTGGCCGGTCCCGACAAATCTAAAACAGTTGCAGTCATTTCTGGGATTCGCAAACTTTTATCGGAGATTCATATCAGGGTTTTCTTCGGTTGTGGCTCCACTCACGGCACTCACTAGCCCTTCTGTTTCTTATGTATGGTCTACGGCTCAACAATCTGCTTTTGATTTATTGAAAACCCTGTTCACCACCGCTCCGGTATTGCAACACCCTGACCCCGACCTTCCGTATATTCTCGAAGCAGACGCCTCTTCTTATGCTTTAGGTGCAGTATTATCCCAGATCTGCCCCACCACCAACCGTTTGCATCCAGTAGCATTCCATTCTCGCAAATTCATGACTACTGAATCACATTATACGGTTACAGAAAAGGAACTGCTGGCTATTAAGGATGCACTACAGGTCTGGAGACATCACCTCTTAGGTGCCAAACATCAAACCACGGTGTATACTGACCATAAGAATCTCCAGGACCTTGCTTCATTGAAATGCACAAACAGTCGGCAGGTTAGGTGGCATCTTTTCTTTGCCGCATATGATTTCGTGGTCAAACATAGGCCCGGAGTTGGTCACGGTAAAGCCGATGCCCTGTCCCGTTCACCTGGGGGGGAGACTCTTCCTTGTTTTCCGGACACTCTGTTAGGAAAGAATCATGTAATATGTCTGTGCACACCAACTCCTTCCTTGTTGTCAACTATTCGCCAATGGGTCTCGCAGTATCCGCAATCAGTGGCAGAATGGGATCCGGTCATACAGGATGGGCTGCCCTTTGTTCAGGGAGGTAAACTCCTTCTACCCACAAGTGAGACCCGGAACCAAGCGTTGACCTGGTCCCACGACGCTGCCATCAACGGCCACCCCGGACAACTACGCACTTTGGATCTCCTTAAACGATGGTGCTGGTGGCCCACGATGAAGCGTGACGTGTGTGACTACGTCAATACCTGTGCGGTGTGTGCCCAGGGCAAATCGCGCAGGGGACGGCCCTTGGGTCTTCTCCTCCCTCTCCCCATCCCTCCACGACCTTGGCATACGGTCTCCATGGACCTGGTCACTGACCTTCCTCGCACTCAAGGGTTTGACACTGTTTGGGTCGTAGTCGACTCGTATACCAAGTTTGCACGTTTCATACCTTGTAAAGGGATTCCCTCTGCCCCAGTCTTGGCCAAACACTTCTTCAAACATGTATTTTGTCTTTTCGGATTACCCCATGTGTTAGTCTCTGATCGTGGGTCCCAGTTCACTTCCCGTTTTTGGCGGGCCCTTACCGCTCTGTTAGGCATTGATGCCCGGTTTTCCTCTTCTTATCACCCGGAGAGCGATGGTCAGACCGAAAGGGCCAACCAAACCATGGAGCAGTATCTACGTTGCCTAACGCTGCAATATCAGGACACATGGCTCAATTTATTACAGCTTGCAGAGTTTGCCTATAACAATGCTCTGCACTCGTCTACTGGTCACTCCCCTTTCTTTTCCCTCTACGGTCAACATCCACGTACCCTTCCCATTCCTGATTTTTCCTCTTCCAGCACCCCCGCAGCATCAGCTTGTGCCCGAGACATTGTATCTGTCCACGCTCAGACTTTGGTCCACTTACGCGAAGCACAGGCTTCCATGAAGGCAGCTGCTGACAGAAAGAGGGCTGTTCCGCCCGTTTACAAGGTTGGGGATAGGGTGTGGCTTTCCACTCGTCATCTACATATCCCTGGCTGCCGCAAGTTGTTGCCCCGATTTGTGGGTCCTTACAGTGTGATTAAGGTGTTGAACCCGGTGGCGTTGCGTCTGGCGGTGCCATCCGCCTGGCGGATCCACCCGGTTTTCCACGTTTCTCTCCTCAAGCCTTGCCCTGGTCCCACCCGCTTGGGTTCGCCTCCTGCTCCTGTCTCTGTCTCTTCTCCCGACGTTTATGAGGTCCGGGCTATCTTGGGTTCTCGTGTCCATAGGGGTGTCCTACAGTATTTGGTGGACTGGTTGGGTTATGGCCCTGAAGATCGGTCGTGGGTTGCTTCCCGGGATGTTCAGGCTCCCCGTTTGTTGGCCCGTTTTCATCGTGACCATCCTTCGAGCCCACGTGGTCGTGGGCCTTTGGGGGGGGGGCTCTGTCACGTCCTCCCGACATTTACCCGGCAACATCCGTTCCCATACCCAACACCCACACCAACGGGGAAGACACGGCAGGCGGGTTGTACAGAGGGGCAGTACCACCTCTTTCCGCCCATTTCCATGTTGGCGTCTGCCCTGGCGCCTCATCCATGCCCGACGGCACCGTGGTCGCCGGCTCTAGCTCCCGCGTACGGGAGCGATCACTTGACTAGTCACGGGATCATCTGTAGCCAACGCTGGCGTCCACTTTTGACAACCAATCATGGATGGCGTCCAACCTCACGTGACGCTCCTGTACGTCATGTGATCAGTCATGTGATTATGACTTCCTTTAAAAGGAACCGAGGAGAAACACTCAGTGCTTCACAGCTGTTTCAATCAGAGACCTGTTCGGCTTTACTCCTCGTTCATCTTGCTTCCTTTCTGGATCTTGACCATGGAACGTTATTGGATTTGATATTGGATCACCCTTTGGCTTTGACGTATTCTTCTGGATCATTGGAACTCTTGACCTACGTCTGAACTTGGGTTTCTGCTTTGGATTATCCTTCTGTTTTGGCGAACTTTTGGACTACAAACTCTTGACTATCATGTTCTGGCTTCAGGTGTGAGTTGGAGGAACTGCAGTACTTTCCAGCCTGCTGTTGGTCTTCCCTCGTTGTCTATTCAGGTTTCCCACCTTTTCCATCATCCCCTGGGTAAGCTGTGTTGGTTATTCTTGATTGCTTACACTGCCAATATAGATCAAAGCATATCTGATTCTAACCTTTGCCTTACAGCACTCAGGGGTCCTTCCGGTGTTCCCGGTATCCAACAGACGACGCCACTCATCACCTGTGGCCTCAAAGATTGCTAGGGCAGTATACTTTATCTGCTCGAGCGATACTTGGGGACGGAGGTATACTATAGCTGCACGACCATCAAGGTGGAACACCAGGATCAGAATACTGTGTCACGTTACCCAATGAATGCTTGGGGGCACTATGATGATCTTGGCTCGACAGACCCCCCCTCCTTACTGGCGAGCATCGGCGTTTCCCGACGAAGCGGTGTTCTTTGATTTAGCCCCACATTCCTTCACAAAGTGGCCTGACTTGCCACAGTACATACACAGTTTTTCTCTTCTGCGTTTCTCCTTTTCTTCTTTAGAGAGTGGTCCACGGATCATTCCGACTTGCATGGGTTCTACTTCCGAAGTCTTCTCTGTTGCTTTTGAACCAGGTGCAGCCCTCGGATAATCCGCTCTTGTCGAATACTGTTTGGTCTCCCATTTACGTCTGTCTTGTTTCCTTTCTCCTTGCCTGTGATCCAAACGTAGGGCCAACTCTATCATTCCCGTGCAGGTGGTTGGTTGCGGGTCCACCTGCACTATTAGGTCTTTCAACTCCTCCCTAAGGCCTTGGTAAAAAAGAGCCAGTCTTTTTTCATGGGGCCACTCTGCTTCAACCACTAATCTGTTGAATGTTGTCACATACCAAATGAGTTCCCTACTTCCCTGCCGTAAGGTGAGTAGCTCTCGATCTCGGATCAAGGAGGCCGCCTTCCTATTAAACATTTTACCGAATTCTTCCTGAAATTCCCCCCAATCATATAGTAAATCATCGTCTTGTTGTACTAGGGGGGTAGCCCATGCCGCAGCATCCCCCGTGAGATATGAAATCACGAAGGCTGTGCGGGACTGGGCCGAACGAAAGATTGTTGATTTAGTCAAGAAATGCAACTGGCATTGGGTCATAAATATGGAGAATTTTTGTGGGTCTCCCCCTTACCTTTCCGGGGTGGCTAGGGGCATGGGCGGCTCCGTGGTCACTTGAACCTGTACTGGAGTAGGAGGAGGCCCATCTGGTAGGGGTCTAGCTTGTGCCGTGATTTCCTGCACACGGTGAGCTAGTGTAGCGTAATCCTGCCTTGTGGCTTCTAAAGCATCTTTTAGTTTATGCAGGACGCGAGCTATGTCTTCCATGGTGCCGGAGTTCGTGCTACTTGGGCGTGTCAAAATACGTGGGTCCGTGCTTCTGTCAAGGCGAAGTCCGTCCCAACGCAGAAGTAGCAGGAACTCCTACCTCCCCTTGACGGTCTTGGCGCCTGGATTAGTTAAAACACAGGTCACCGCGACCCCCACGGGGAAAGAGGGTTAGGGTCCACGGATTGGATAGGTTTCGGGATGGTAGGGTAACCGGATTGAGGGTTAGGGAGAGGTTATGGGTAGGGAGAGGGTTTTTAGGGTCACGTTGTTCCCAGACTCTGACCTTCTGAGTCTGAACTGAACTACCTTCTCCTTGGTAGTTGCCTTTGTAACTCCTTGAGCGTTCATTCAGTCATGCATTCTTACCACATGCATGCTTTACCCTTAGGCTGGAACCCAGCACTTGTTCACCATTCACAAGTTTGCCCAGTATCGGGTTCGATATGCAATTCACGTTCCCCCTGGTTAAATATTCCACAAGTAAAACATATAATCTGGTACAATGCTTTGATCACATTTTGCACTTAGCTCTAGTGTTCCGAGTTTCCAGTGCGCTTCTTCCGCCCGCCGGCTCCACTGACTGTGCGCTGCGAAACGTTCTGGTCGCTGTCGATAGCGGCTCACCCCTGACACAAAAGGGAGAAAGTTAGCTTTGCCCTTTCACAGTGCTAGCTTAGAATGGCCCGCAACAGGCGAGCGTACGTTTAGAATGGCCCGCAACAGGCGAGCATACTGCTATGTTTGCACCCGCAACCGGCGAATGCATGTCACATGCAAAGTTAGTGGGTTAGTTAGTTCGCGAGCTTTCGCGTATCTCCCCCGCAGTGTGTGAGCTTTCAATAGTCACTGGTAAGCGAAGTCCCTTTCCAGTACACACTTCCCTCTGGTTATCTTAAAAAAGCAGGCAATACACTTATCTTTGACATCGCGGGGCCTAAAGGTGGGTCTTGTGGCGAGGGCGGCCCCGCGAGAAGTTTCACCGGAGCTCCGTGAGATGCGTCCTCTCGGCAGCAGAATCGAGCACAGACGAGCTTTCGGTGATCGCGCATGCGCGGTAGCCTCTTCGCGCATGCGCGTTGTATCGGGCGTTGTCCTGGGCTGCTGGAGCTGTAGTTTCAGGCCCGGGGCTGCTGGGAAACGTAGTCTTCCTGGCTTTCTGTGTCCTGCACACCTTGTACCCCTCACCAAGTACATCTGCAATGGGGACAAAGGTGGCAGCGACTCAGAAACGTTACACCCACAGTCCCAGTAACCCCCCTACCTTGATTCTTACCATGTGGGCGTAACGGAGGCCGTGAGTTCCTGACAGAAAGACAATCTAAATTTTTCAAATTGTGGATAACCCAAATGCAACATCACGAACTAAACATGCAGATATCGGTCCCTAGTTAAAAACAGGGGAGATAGACTTAAACCCAAGCAAAGTACTATGAGAATCATGAGCAGTGGCCTCAAATTGAACTGTTCTATTAAGATACGATCATCTTTTCCGTGTAAATTGTACATATGCACTAAATGCAGTTGTAACTACGATCTCCAGAATGCACAGTCGTTATAGGAAGAGATCACACTCTACTACATTGTGAATAGAAGGAGGTATCGGATATTAGGCATAAAGTGTCATTCAAACTATGATTCCCATAATTCCTAAGAGTCAGGTGACTAGATCACATGATAATATAGGGTCTAGTTGCTAGGTAACGGGTTGACTTGGAGTGAGCAGGAAGGAGGAGAAACAAGCTCAAGAACGGCAGAGCACTTAACTCAGGTACAGCAGAAATCTTTCTTACTGGGGTAACTACTCGAATAATGAACATGCTGAGCACAGCTTTGACTTGATTATGTAACACACTTAATATAACGCTAATAGACAACATTTTGATTCGGTAGATACATTCACAGCGACCCAGCGACACGATAGGAAACAGCACAGAGGAAAGAAACGTACACGGCTGCAAACAGTCACCTTTCCAGGTAAAAACGTGATGTTAACTATAAAATTAAAATCACTCTTACATGAAAATGCCATATAGTGCGCTAACTCGAACAATTGTTAATACACAGGGAGGAAACTTGAATTGACCACAACATACTTCCATATACCCTGAGTGGGACTCTGTGTCAAGCTCAAACCGTGCCAAGATTCCATACTGAAAACTTGATTGGAAATGTGAAATTTGGAAGAAGCTTTTTCACCATTAAACGGAGAGTAGAGGAATACACAGGTACAACTCTGCATTATTTAGAGCTAAAGACAACTTTTCATTGCCTCATCAAATCAATAATACATATATTATATTATTCACAGATAATTATAAACGAATTGGGAACTGCGAAAAGACTACGTTTCCATCATCTCACAATGGAATAGTTGCCACTGAAAAATCCTGAGGATATACTCACTATAAAAAAAAAAGGGGATGTTGTTCTCATTCCACATTGAAGTATCATTTTGAAATTATTATGAATAATTGTTGAAATTAGTGACTACTGTACTAGTTAGCAGTAAGTCATTGCTCCTGAAGAAGAGAGGCAAATCTCTCGAAACGCGTTGAGCTCATTACTATCCCCCCTTTTTTAGAAATGTGTGTAGAATTTTACTTTAGAAACCTATTTTTTTAACAGTCTTAACTCCCTTGAATCTGTTAGAAATTCGTATCAATTCTTCTGAATTTTGTTGAATTTGTTGAAAGAAATTACTTTTGGTTATTTGTAGAATTACAATGGTTTGAGTGAATTGAACTCAAAAGAAAAAACTATTATTTTGTACAATTTTGATAAAGATCTTTAGTAAAAAAACTAATACCTTCAAGGTGAAAATTTGTTGATTGAACTTTACTTTCAATGTTTGTTTACGTTGATTGTGGCGAAATAACTTCTTGAAAGAGTGATATATCGAATATTTGAAATTATTGAAAATATTGAGATTTGTTTGGAAAATTTTCTTTCCACTCTTGAATGGTGTGCAGGGGACGGGAGTTTCTATTACCAATAGGAACTACACATTTTTCTCATGTCTTTCTTGACTTTTTGATACCAGAGTCATTCTTTTCTCCCCGGCACCCAGAAAAAACTGATTTGTATAAGGGTCAATGGACTAGAAAAAACAAAAAATACTTAAAGTATAGTACATAGAAAATACACATAAGATAGGGTGTGCTTTCCCTACTTTCTTCTTTTTTGGTTTCTGGAACAAGCCACAACATCTGTCAGGTGGAGGATCGTCTTGTGCTTTTTATCCTGGGAAGCTGTCTGGAGCGAGCCCTGCAGTTGGATCGCCTGTTGGAACGCTTGACGGTTGGCCACCGCCTGCTGAGACTGTAATTGTGTGAGCTGCTGCAACTGCTGCTGGCCCTCCGACAGGGTAATGTTCTCCATGCCGCTGTCGATATTCTGCCAACTACGCCACTTGTAGGAATCAGGACAGGAGATGGTATTGTGATGCCAAACAATACTTTATTTTCTCAATGTGTCCTTAAAAGAATAGTAATTCAGACTTAATGGCAGTTGCTTCACTGTTTTAAAAATCTGGGAGTAAGGCTACTCCTCTTGAGCCTTCTCCTAGTCACTCGAGCCTGGGTAGGCCCACCAGTCGTTTCTTCTCTACTCTCCAGCTTCCTGAAATGAGCAACAACAGGAGGATTAATGTTTGTCCTTTCAACCCCGGTACTTGGCTTGACTTTGGACCAATCAGGGACAGGTCCTTCCATCCCTCCCAGATTGGTTGGTAGCGTGAGAGCCTTCCCCTTATAAGAGGAGTTGCCGTCCAATATCCCGCCCTGGCCGCTCCAGTGATTGATTGAACTGCTCACTCTGTCCCCGACCCCCATGTGGCCACCACGTTCATGCCATGCACTCTGATGCTTGGGCTTTGTGCAGGCCCCGCCTCCGGCATGCATCAAGCCGGCAGGAGCCTCCCATCCTACCATCCTACCCTAACTGCGGAAGTCTGGTCCCACCTCCTCTCCGGGCTGTCCTCCATGGTCAGCGCAGCTCGGGACGCTGCGTTCGACGACCACGCAGGTGAGTGCTGACCCAGGTATGGTCTGAACAGTAAGGTTGCCTCTCGTGGCACCGTCCTCCCTCCGATGTCGGTCGGGCGGGCTGAGCAAGGGACACAGGACCCCTTGCACGCTGCTGACCCCCATCGGAGGGGGAGGGTGGTCCAAATGTTCATACAGTGCCGAGCATGGCTTGTTAAGCTGTCCCTGCACCGCCGGCTGGCTGCGCGGCTTGTTATGCTGTCCCTGAACAGCCGGCTCGGAGGGTCAATCCGTACCCTGTCCTAGAGCCTGCAGTAACCCTGAAGCCCGCGACCTCACCGTCCCCGCTTCATCCACAGCCTCGTCCTTACCTCCACCCTCACATCCCTCACACCTGCTATCAATAGCCTTCCCTCAAATTGCTTTGTTTATAATGAGGCACTATGCCAAACTATCATGGAATGGTACAAATACCTAGATAAAAGAATGGCCCATCAGAATTGTGCAAACATCCTAGTTGACAAAGGCTAACAGTCTCATTAGGCTTATAGTAACAAGAAGGCCAATAGGCAACTTACCTCGTAGGAATAGTCATCCCCAAGGTACTGTATGTGTTACGATACTTTTACAGCAAAGCTTGTCGTGGGTACCTACATGTAAAATAGGTACTCAATTATTGTAAGAAAGCTTCACAAATTAAGGTAGGTCTAATAAAATAGTCACTTGGAGGCTCCTCTCCCTCACCGTAAGAAAATCGATCTGTGGAAACAGGCCCTGTCACGGTAATCCCGCTGCAAAAAGTATAGCAAAATGGCTGCTGTATTATAGCTACATGTGGCATGTCACAATGACATCATCGCGTGGCTCGCCTGCAATGTAAACTATCAAAATGGGCTGAGCACCACTGCTAAGTCAGTAGTGACCCCCTGAATTGATGTATGAAGTCCCAAATGCTAACACAACCCTTGAGAATAAAGGAGGGATCAATGAAACCAGTCCTCCGATTAAATAACTGAAAAGTCTCCAATGTTCACATAATTTACTTACCCTATACTTACCCTAGGTGTAACCATCTAAAGAAGAAAATGCTAAAAAGTAGCCTAATAGAGATCACCGAGCAGGCTTACCCTATGTGTTACATTGATTCAGTGTGTTACAAAGTTATTATAACACAGAATGTGTTGACCTTGATACTCCGTTACACTGACGAGATTGCTTCGCCTCAGAGGACGCTTTAATATTGAAGCAAGACTGCCTCGATCAACGCTGTTGGCCATTATCAAGCCTGGGATCTTTCCATTGCCCGGCTTGCAAAGGCCCTGCCTGACTTCCTGGTATTCCATATATTCAACACGCATGGGCGTAGCACACGCAAAGCCGCGTAAAGTCGCCTGCAGTAGTGCAGCTGCCTGCAGTGGATGAAGAGTGTGCAGAGGAACATTTTTCACATTAAGCATCTACAAAAGTAAGTGACTATCAAAAGCAACTCCTGTACGAGTCTAAGTTGACTCCTTTGATTTGAGGAAGTAAACCAAGGAGGTGCGTGGTGCTTAGGTTGGGGGCCATGTCACGCTCCTACAATCTTCGTACACAGTCCTTGGTGATGACCTCAATGCCCCTGAATTTGAAACTTTTACTAAGGGGAATGCAAATAAAAAAAGAATGGAAAGGTAAATTTTTAAACCTTATCCAGCGGGAGGGGGCTGCTTTTTCCGGTACAGTTGTTTTGTACAGGATAACCAAGTTGTAACAGGGTCGGGGGCTACTGAACGCTTTGCTCCTGAGGGGAGGCTCTCTGTGACGGTGGCATCCACACCTGCCCACCCTATCATGACAGGTGTCTTTTCCTCTAACCTGGAATATACATTGACTACGAAAACATTAAAAAATACTATTGCTGAATTCTTCCCTGCTGAAGGCCTTAGGGAAGTGGAGGATGGTCCATGATGGAAAAAGTAAGCGCGCAACTGATCTGTGACCAGGGCTCACAGAATAAAATGATTGGCATTTTAGCGGTTTTGAAGGGAAGAACAGGGTTGGGGTCTCTATACCCCAAATATCCCTGGACTCTTCTTTCGAATTAAACACCATTTCCGCGTTACTTGAAGTTTCAAGGATTGCGGTAGAAAACAGCACTAAAGATAGGGTCCCTAGGCCCTCTCCAGTGCATACCTCTACGCAGACTGATCAGGCTCCTTTGGGCACAGTACCTACACTTACAGCTCTAACCTTTGTACTTACCTCACTGTCAAGGTCTTTGAAGCCTTAAAATCAGAGGTATTCCAGCATTCGGGTCTCCTTCTAGAAATAACTAAACATATGGAAATCAACGAAACCTCACTGGTAGCCTTAAAATCAGCAATCAATGGCACAGTGAGGGATTCACTGAAGGAGGTCCGAACAGAATCAAAGAAGCAATCTGAAAAGTTGGACATGCTAATAAAATATTGGGAAGGAGATAAAGAGGTTTTGGGATGACCTAGTTCGAACCTGTAAGAAGACAGGAGAGGCGTGGAATGCGGACCATCAGAGTCTCCTGCTCTAGCCCTAGAAGTCTCAAACCAAGATCCAGTAATTAGTCTGCCGGATGATACTCCACTTTCAATCTCAGCCCTGGAAGAACTGGTGTGTCTTGCCCAGACGGTAAATGACTCTGAGCGACCACAACCGAACCTGAGCCCTTCCCCCAAAAGGGGAACCATGGGGGAATGGGGGTGACACCCATTAAGAAATTGAATAAACCAAATGGTAAAACTAAAAAGAGATGGAAGCGACCCCTTCTAGACTCAGGTTCTGATCAACAGTTGCCGGTAAACGAAACTAAGAAAACTAAACATTAAAAAGGCAAGGAAAATAGGAGTACGGATCTAAGTAATTTAATCTGGATTCTAAAGAAAGCCGAACAAGATATCTTGGAAATACCGAAATTTGGAGTGTCAGGAAAACGTAAGAAAAAGGTTGAATCCAGCGAGCCTATGAATAAAGGATTGCCTCTACCTAGTATGAAAACATCTGTGGTGAGCCAAACTGAGATGCCACGTGAACCTTGGAAAATTACAACTATATTTCTTACAGGGAAACAATGTACGGACAAATTAAAAAAGAGCGGAGGCGGTCCTGTACCTATGCATGATAAACAACAGTCAGCTAATAAATTACTGGTTTTAGGTAAACGCTCAACGCCTGCACAGACTCATACAGGGAGGATGGCCTTGGAGGCTGATGATACTATGAAAGATCCTCGGAAGATCTCCGCCCGTAGAGAGGATCCAGGGATTGAAACTGCAGATGGCCTATATTTCTTAGAGGGAAACAATGTACGGACAAATTAAAAGCAAGCGGAGGCGGTCCTGTACCTATGCATGATAAACAACAGTCAGCTAATAAATTACTGGTTTTAGGTAAACGCTCAACGCCTGCACAGACTCATACAGGGAGGATGGCCTTGGGGGCTGATGATACTATGAAAGATCCTCGGAAGATCTCTGCCCGATTTCCCTATGCTCCTTCGTCTGATACGGTGGAGGTAGGATTAAAATCGAGATTAGGTGTTGATGAAATTCTAGGAGCCTAAGAGGACTCGAGAACAGCTGGCTTTGAAGCCGTACTGGACCTGCCGTAAGCACTAACTCACACTTACGAATGGGCTTGAAAGGAGTGACAGAGCAGTCACAATCTGAGGTTCCAAATAGGGCTGAAACTTCATCTAATGTGTGGTCTATGGTACCAGAGATTGTCTCACAGATACTCCTTAACTTGGGGTATCGGGGAAGTAAGTCTAGTGAAGGAATGAGTTAATATGTTGTTATGGAATACCAGGGGAAATAAATCTTTTAGAACAGAAAAACAGGCCTATATTTTTGAAAGGTTCGATTTAATTGTGTTCCCGGAAACATGGCTCCAGACTACTTTGGGGTGGGTGGGTTCTCAATATTCCAGCAACTAGCAGTGGGTGAGGGAGTAGGCCGGCCCTCTGGAGGCCTTAGTATTGCTTGTAGACACAGTGGGCCTCATTCCGAGATTGGAGGTAGCCATGGCACTATTTGCGCCATGGCTGCCTCCACTACCGGGTCCGGCACCGATCTTGTTCAATGGGGACTTACCGGTGCATTACGACCCTGGAGGGACCGGTAAGTCCCCATTGAACAAACAATTCCCCATTCCCATTTGAGCCCCCATAGGGCTCAATGGGAATGGGGAGGGCGCTAATAACAGGCTTGCGACAGGCAAGCCTGTTATTAGCGCCCTGGTCCCTTAGCGGGACCCGTAAGGGACGTGTGGTCAGACCACACGTTCCTTACGGTTCCCGCTAAGGGACCTCGGAATTGGGCGGTAAGGGATTACCGGCACCGGTCTCCTTACCGGTGCCGCTCATCCCTTACCGCCCAACTCATAATGACCCCCAGTGTTTTTGGTCATACTGTCCTTCTGTCAAAAGGGAAGCCCGTTATCAACAAGGAGGTTTCCTTGAAGGTTGGATTTCCTGTTAGGTTGCATATCCTCGAATTAGAGAGGGCTGCTAGTACATCCCGCCCGCCCGCCCCCCTTTTTCCCTTCTGACAGTCGCAGGGTTCGACATGAAAGTATAAATCAGGTCCGCCTTGACTTCTAAAAAGATTTTGCTCGCGTTTTGAGGGCACTATTGAAAAGTACAATACAGCGCTGCGGAAAACAGACCAGGCGGTGTAACAATACGTTTACAAAATACATGAGAATGCTGTTTGAAATAAATGCCGACATAAGAGAAACATATGATTATTAATCGGAATCCTTCCTTTTGTTTTTTCTCTTTATGTCTTGTGCATTAGATCATATGTGATATAGCACGGACAGCGCTCTTAGCAATTGTGGAACATAAAGCTCGTTATACACGCAGCAAGACATGTCCCAAAGAGTTGAACCACGAGGACAGCAATGAAATAAGAGTCAGCCTTCAGGCTGAAGCCAAAGGTACATGTTGTGCAAGTACCAGTTTTCTTTAACCATGATAATTACGAATGATTAACCCTAACAGATGAACACTGATATGGGTCATATATATATATCCATAGGTACGGCGAATGACCAGACCTTTTTGGACTGCATATCCATCTAGTTGCCCGATGGTTAGAAGATTTTTCCTCAACGTCTCGAAGTAATCACAGTAATATACAGGTCAGTTAGTGTGGTGGTACATGAAATAGATACCGCAGTCACTACTCACAAAATATAACCATCGGTTTTTAATATTAAATATCCTTTTTTGTAGATTGAATTATAAGAAGCATCGCATTTGGGAAGTAACATATTGTGACAACCTGAGATAATATCACAATCTAAGGTGTTGCAGATAAAAACTCCCACTTTGGCCGTTCCTTCACACTTGCGAAAGTCTTGAGCGCGATGTATTAAAGACTTTCCCCCCAAGAGCACAGCCTGCAGAAACGTAATACACCTGTCAGGCCGAGGGCTTGAGTGAAAAGGCAGGAGCAGCAACAACAGAGCTAGAGGAACAAAGATTAATGCAATAGTTCAGTAAATGCACCCAAAGAATGCCGGAATACAGCAATTACCACCCACGACTACCCACTCTTACCTGCTCAACGAAGAAGAATACCAGCAACCTACTTGTATTCAATGAAAAGGGAATAACAGGATTCGATGAGGAGTGAGAATCCCAAAGTGTTCAAAAGCACTCCAAACGTGGAAGCAGCAGAGCGTCCCAAAGTGTTCCAAAAGCAATCCAAAATGTGGAAACAGCAGAGCGTCCCAAAGTGTTCAAAAGCAATCCAAAATGTGAAAGCCGCAGAGCATCCCAAAGTGTTCAAAAGCAATCCAAAAAAAATAGAAGCAGCAAAGCGTCCCAAAATCAAACCCAATATAATCCGGTGAGCAAAACACACCTATAAGTTCAGGAATCTCCAGTGAGCTGGTGAGATAAGGGGTGTTAAGGAAAGTTTGCAAATGGAAAAAAATATATATTAAACTGAAACCAGGGAATGCAGCGTTACTCTCACGCCATTCCGTATGAATAACAAAGTTCAAGAATCCAAGGCGTCACAACAGAAATGGATTGAGGAAAGGAATCAATGTAACATAGCCGAGTTCGTAATCCAAGGAGGGACAGCAGAGGGAGACAGGCGTCAGGAAACCAGAAAGGATCAAAGGCAAATGCAGGGTCCTGATTTGTAAGCCGGGTCGGAACAATAGAATATAGGTACCTGAATGTAAGTGCTCGTAACCAACATAGTTAAGGAGCACCCGATGTATGCAACAATGGGTATTAAATACAAAAGTCATGGAAAGACACGGAAACGCATTGCGTGCATGTCATGTGACTACGGGAGGGAGGTTGTTGGGAATTGTAGTTTTAACAAACTCTGTGTGCTAAATAACGCTGGGACAGACACCAGGGTAGCCTCCAGGCATTGCTAGGAATCCCTAGACGCCGCCAGCTGGGAACCCGGGATATGACACATATACTTGCAAAAACCAGTTCCATTTTCCTGAAGACAGCCTATATTTACAAGACCAACAGCATTTTGAGAGTGAACTGTATGAGTCTAGTTGGCCGAAACATATGTCGACAAAACCAAAGGAAACTGTCATTGTTTTTTTCCTTTCTCTCAATCCATACTGAGCACTGACAGGTGTTTGATAGAAATTGTATTATCAAGTACATCCTCAAATAATGTCGCACAGTAATATAGAGAGGCGTTATTGAAGTGATTAAGGAAGAAACAGCCCCCGTTTGAGACAGCGGTTGCATTAAAGTATGCAGGAATGATTATAGATATGATAGCTAAATCTTGATTCCCCCCTTTTTTCCAACAGCAGTAGCGTTTTATAATCCAATATATTTGTGTATTTTTCTGTTATTTGTCTTGTGCTTTCTGATCCAGTTGGATGATTTTATGTAGTATTTCACACGAGAATGAATGTGATCATTTGCACAATTTCGATGTCTTTTTTTTAGTAATATATAACATGTATGTAAAACCATGCTACATGTCTTTTTTAGTACTATAAGATATGTATTAAAACAAATGAAAATAAAATGTTCATAAATCAGAGTGGTGTACCTAACAATCCTATAATGAAATTAGATTGTCACTTTTACTGACTTGTAGATACTCGGGGGCAAAAAGGAAGGGGTAGTTGACCTGTCAGTTCTTTTGCTTTGCTGAAATGGGAAGCCTGCCATTTTGGCGGTAAAGGCTGATTCAGGGCCTGAACGGGGCAGTTTGAAGTGGATTATAATAAATGTATTCTGGAGCCCCCTTACCGAGGATCTTCAGAACTTCCAGCAATCATTGGGAGGTTTTCTGGTATTATGTATAGAACAGCTGTCCAGCCTCTGTTCCTGTAGTGCAGTCTCCCAAGCTCCGGTTTCGGCTGTCACCCACCTCAGGTGGTCCCCCCACGACTGTGCCACGCTTGGGTTTTTCGGGCTCTTCCATCCCATGGCTATGCGTCTTTTCGCTGTTATGTATATTAGGTCCTTGAGCTTATTTAGAGGCTTGTTTTTCCTGTTTCGTTTGTATCTGCCCAAGATACAAGCCGCCGGCGTTTGCACCTCCATGTCAATGCCCGCCCCTGCCACTTTTGCCGCAACTTGCGTCCAAAACTTCTGTATCACTGGACATCCCCAGAACATGTGAGACATATCCGCCCTAGGTTCGTTAGATTTGGGGCATACCTGGATCCCCACTCCCCCAAACCTTGAGATTGCTTCTGACTTGAGATATGCTCTGTTAGTTATGTAAAATTGAATGAGTTGCAGGCGTGCGTTTCTGGAGATCTATTTGTGATAGTGGATTATTTTCTGCCACTCCTTGTCATCAAATTCTAGGCTCAGTTCGTGCTCCCACTTCGCCCTGCTTTTGAGTTCATTTCTGGTCGTGCCCTCCGTTAGTGCCTCGTAAAGTCGTGAGGTTTCATGACCCCCTTCAGCCGCGTTTAGCATGGTTTTGATGACCTTGTGCTCTGTTACCAGGTTTGTAACTTCTGGTCATCTGTCCGCCATACTCCGCTCACAGCTCTATGGAGCAAGAACTGCCCTGTCGGCAGTCCCATGGTCTCGTTGAGTTCAGCGAAAGTTAGGATCTATTGTTCTTGTACCAGGTCCACCAGTGTTGCCACACCGTGGGGCTCCCATTGACTACGCGTTTCTGTTTGTCCCCAGGGTCTATTTGCCATGATTGTTACTATGGGGATTTGTGGAGAGTACAGGTCTTCCGCTCTCACAATCCTGCAGGCACGTCTCCAGAGCTGGGTCCCCAGCTTAACCAAGTATGGGCTGTTTTGCAGTGCAGCAGTCGGGACCCAGAGTAGGTCCCTAAGTAGCAGCCGAGGCAGGGCCGGTTGTAAGAGTCGGGTGTCTGTTGTGTTTTTGTCCACCATCCATTTCACTACATGCTTCAGCTGACTTGCCAAGTAGTAGAGTTCGAAGTTGGGGATTTTCATGCCTCCCCTTTCATAGGGTCTCTGTAGTGTCTCCAGCGCCACTCTGTGTCTGCTTCCCTGCCATAGGAACCGTCTGCAAAATTTCTCTGAAGAACGGAGGGGGGATATTGAATGGGACGTTGGTGAAATTGTATAGTAGCCGGGGTAGCGCCACCATTTTGAGGAGGCCAGCCCTCCCTGCCACAGAGAGAAGCAGTTTTCCCCAGAAACCCATTGATTTCTCCAGGGCGTCCTTGGCCCTAACCGTGTTAAGAATGTGTTCAGTTCTGGGGGTTCGATGTATAGTGATTCCCAAGTATCTGAAGGAGGTTGCCTTCCATTAAAGGGCCATGGGGGGAGGGGTTTGTATTCGTTGCCGCACAGTGCTGCGAGGGGGTAGAGGCAAGACCTGTCCCTGTTAATCTGGATCCCCGTGTATCTGTGGAATCCGTCTAATGTTTCTAGAATGTATGGCAGTAGGTGTGTGTTCAGGGTTATGTAGATGTAGAAGCGTGTCATCGGCGTACATTGAGATGAGGTGGGTTACGCCGTCTATCTCTATGCCCCCATCTCCATATTCCTGTCACAGGTAAGCCGCTACAGGTTCAATGGTCATGATATATAACATGGGGAATAACGGACATCCTTGTCGCGTGCCCCTGTGGAGGGCCCACCTATTGGAATATGTTTTATTCGTGTGTACCCTGGCAGTGGGGTTAGTGTATTCTAGCTGGGTCCATTTCAAGAAGGCAGACCCTATCCCCATTTTTATCATGGCGGCGTACAGCCATTTCCACTGTACTGAATCAAAGATTTTGGTAGCATCCAGGGACGACACTGCGTATTTCTGAGGCCGGTTTTCTGTGCTGTATATGACGTGGTGCAACCTGCGCAGCTTTTCTGTGATGGAGCGCCCAGGTACGTAGCCCGTTTGGTCCTGGTGTATCAATAGGGGGATTACTCTACGCAATCTCTGTGCTAGCAGGGCCGTTAGGATCTTGTTATCTATATTTAACATGGAGAGGGGCCTGTACGAGCCGCACTCCTCACCGGCCTTCCCAGGTTTTAGAAGGGGAATGATAACAGCATCCCTCATGGTTTCTGGGAGGGTGCCTTTCTCGTAAGCCTCATCGACAATTAGGTCAGTAAAGAGGCTAGTGTCGCCTCGTATGTCTTGTAGAATTCTCCCAGGAGACCATCCGTGCCCGGGGATTTTCCAGACGGCAGGGATCTAATGGTTGCCATCACCTCATCAGGTGTGATGGGGTCTTCCAGAGCTTCTGCCATCTGCGTGTCAAGTTTGGGTAGCTTAATAATGTCCAAGACATCGTTTATTTCGATGTCCGTAGGGGATGTAGAGTTGGAGTAGAGGTCTTGGTAGAACTCAGAAAAGACTGAGTTTATTTCTGTCTGCGTGTGTGCTGTGGTGCCGTCTGGTTTGCAAATCTGACAGATAGGTGTCCGGGGGGTTTCCCTCTTATAAAGCCAGGATAATAATTTCCCGGGTTTGTCCCCCAGGGCATGGGTTCTTTCAGTGTGTTTAGGGGTTGAGTCGGCCCTCCCTTCCAGATCTCCCAGTTTTCTTTCAGTGCATTCTAATGAGGCTATGATGGATCTTTGGGCGCCCCCCACAGTTGCAATCATTTCTCCCCTCATGACCACCTTATATGCCTCCCACGCCGTACCTATGTGCCTCACGCTGTTTAGGTTCGACTGCCAATATTCCTCTGTGCTTTCCCTTATGTGCTCGCAGAAGGCTGTGTCGAGCAGAGCCTTGCTCCTGAGCCTGCAAGTGGGCACCAGAGGTACCTGGGTGGAAGCACTTCCCAGGTAATTGCCAACGGAGAATGGTCAGATAGCACCCTGGCCAGATAGTGTGCATCCCCAAACGTGGCCTGTTGCTCTTGGCTCACGAATATTTAATCTAGCCTGGTGTGGACTGCATGCGGTGGGGAGTAGAAGGAGTATTCCCGTTGTTCCGGGTGCTGTTCCCTCCACAGATCTTGGAGCAGGAGCTGATGTGTTAGTGTAATTAGTATTTTGGCAGGAGGGGATGGGCGGGCATGTTTGTCGTCAGATCTGTCCTTTCGGGGATCAAGGGTGCAGTTGTGATCTCTCCCCCATATCATGGTGCTCCCTCTGTAAGGGCTAAGCCGTGAGTATAGTGAGCGGAAGAAGACTGTAGAATCATGGTTAGGTGCGTAGGTGCTAATTAGACATACCTCTTTTCCCTCTATGGTGCCATGTGCCAACGCCATCCGCCCCTCGTCGTCCGTTTTGGTGCCTATTAACTTGAGGGGGATGGTCGGGCTGATCCAGATCAGGACCCCTCTGGCATAGGAGGAATAAGAGGATCCTATTAGGGTTCCCCGCCAGGTCTTGGCAATTGCTTGGAGTTTTTGAGCGTTTAGGTGGGTCTCTTGGAGCATGGCGATCCCAACCTTGCACCTTTTTAAATATGCTTGGATGCGGTGTTGCTTAACAAAGCTATTCATGCCTCTAACATTCCATGTCATCGTTTTAATTTTGTCAGCCATGGGTCCCGGGTGATCGGACATTTGAGCGAGGCATCTCTCGAGGCTGTTCTTCCGCCGTACTGTTCATGAAAGCTCTGTGTGGTCTTGGTGCATCCCCCTTCAAGTCCCCAACTTAAGTGCCAACTCCCACTTTCCCTCCCCCCCCATAACTTTAAACTCCCCAAACTAAAAACCGGTCCAGTGAGGTTTCCCTCGTTATGACTGTCCCGTTTCACCTCCGTTTGACCGCACATGGTCTCCTGGTGCCCTACGGGCGGGTATATATACCCTGATAACTTCTGGGGGTAGAGGGATGTTCGTCTTTGGTGTCGCTCTATGAGGAATCATTCCAGCTGCGCTTAACTTCGGCCATTTTGTTTGTGTGCCATTGTGGGTTAGAGGTCCTGCGTGCGGCCCCGTGGTATGACTCACCGCGACCTCTGCCTTTTCTCATCTGCGTCTGGGATCTGCTCCCCATCCATTCTCGGGCCTCTGCCGGGGTGTCAAACAAAAGAGCCTTGTTGTGTATCACCTTTAGTCTTGCAGGGTATAAGAGCATATACCGCAGTCTGGCCTTTTTCAGTCTGGCTTTGGTGTATATTTGGTGCCCTCCTTATCTGGACCTGGAAGGTGTAGTCCGGGTAGATAGCTATTTTCGCAGAGTCTCTCTGTATTTGGCCAGCCGATCTGGAGTAGGCCAGAATGGCCTCACGGTCCCTTAAGCACTTTTGCTATCATCGGTCTAGGCCGGGTGCCAGGGGGTGGTTTTTTGGTGAGGGATCGGTGGGCTCTTTCAATAGTGAAGCCTTGCGAGAGTTTTCCAGCTCCTACCTCCTGTAGCTAAAGGTTCTACCCGTAGTTTGTGGGGTCTGCTCCTTCGATGCCCTCCGGCAAGCCCAAAAGTCAGATGTTATTTCGGTGTGCTCGCCCTTCGGCCTCCTCAGCCCTGTCCTCCAGGTCCTTCACCCTTTGCTGCAGCACGTCCACATCTTTTAGGAGCTGTGTTTTAGCCTCAGTGTTTTCTCGAACCTGGACTTCCAGTGTTTCGGTCCTGCAGGCCATGGAGCAAACGTCTTGTCGTAGTAGGCCCAGATCTATGGCCACTGCGTCGATTTTATTTTCCATTGTTGTTTGGAACATTTTGATAGCCTCCAGGATCTGGGTGTTGCTTGGTTCGGTTGTCCCCTCAGAGGGATCCGGCAGCGCCTCAGAGGTTGTCTTATTTGTGGTTTCAGGTCCTGTGGGCCCCCTGGCAGTGTAGGTGTCCATGGTGGTTTGGCACTGTTTGGCCCTTGCTCCTTTCGAGGACATCCCAGCCAGGCTGCGGCGGCTTCGCTGGGCCTGCGCTGGGTCCCAGGGCCGGGAGGTCTGTTCAACGGGGCGCCGCTTTCCACTGTCCAGGGCAGGCCACTCGGCTGCGCTCCTCCTCAGTGCTCTCAAGTTGTTGGGGGGTCGGGTGGCGCCCAGGCGGCGGAGCCTCCGGTGCGGGGTCAATGCACGAGGAGCTCTCCCCCACCGTTCACCTCTTCTGTTTCTCGATTGCTTCAGCTCTCCGTCGCTTATCCATCCCTTTCCGGAGCTGGTCCCCGGCAGTGACTCTACAGGCCCTGCACTCGGCACTCAGGGCACCGCGCTGTCCTCGCTCCTCCGCCTCTCCTCGCTCCTCAGGTGTTGCCACTTCCGCCGGGGTCCTCTGCCGGTCCGGATCTATGGATGTGCCTTTTCCACTCTCAGATCAGGGAAGTGCATGCCCTCTCTTGGGACTCGCAGCTCAGTTTCGGCACTCACAATGTTACGCGGGCTAATGCATGGGAGCTGCATTTTGGGCGCAGCTCCGTGGTGTCGCTTCGCGAGGCGTCTTGATCCCTATAGGGCGCTCTCGGTCACAAAACTCCGCTCGGGGCTTCCTGATATAGTCTGCGATGGGTATGGTAGCTCACGGCTTCTAGGGCTACTGTGGTGCATGAAAAGCTTATTGTGGACACATCTGTCATGCCGCGCCGGGGATGGCGGAAGTGGGATCGCTGGCGGTTCTGTCCGCAGTAGCATTCCACTCCTCGTCTTCAGCTTAACGCTCTAGTCGTTGTACGCAATCGTGACCCGGAAGTATAAATCACTTCACTTCCGGGTCGCATACGCGTTGCAACGTTTCCGGGTTCCTTCCTGAGTTGCTGCCGCTCCCGTACCTGGTGATATTCCTGCTTTTCTGCCTTTCGTTTCGCTGTTTCCAAACAGCTGTTGTTCCACCCTTGTTCTCTGCCTTGTGCATTGACTCGTCCTTACCTAGCCTTCTATTTCTCCTTATTTCCTTTTCTTTTTGCTTCTTCTTACCCCTTCCTTACCCCTTTCCCTTTTCTTCCCAGCCTCTTCCTTCCTTATCATCCCTTTTCCCTCGATTTGATCTTCCTCCTGCCTGACCTGTGCCTGCCTATAGGACTGCCTGTGAATTATCCCTTGTGCCTATTTTGGATCTTCCTCCTGCCAGACCTGTGCCTGCCTATCGGACTGCCTGTGAATTATCCCTTGTGCCTATTTTGGATCTGCCTCCTGCCAGACCAGAGCCTGTTTACCGGACTGCCTTTAGTTCAATCCTTGGTTCCGTTATTGGTATCTCTGTTTACCAGATTCTGTACCTGCTTTTCAGATTGCTCTCCCATCAGCGAACTCACCCCCTGTGATCATCCACCTGAAATACTACGTCTAGGGGTTTTTTGTGCCTTCCGGCTTTTTTCCCCCTGTGAGGCGTTCTCGGTAGGATAACCCCCGTTGCCCCTATCTAGTGGCACGGTGGCATCCTATCGAGGGCGTCCTTATCGTCACAAAAAAAAAAGAGAAGCCTCCACGACATAAGGACGGAAGGATCAAGCAGAAAGAGGAAGGTGAGGAGTTGGGGGAAGGGGGAGAACTCGACATTTCATCAGAAGAAGAAGATATAACCGACATTCGTGACAGTTTGCAACGCCTACAAGATACTGAGATGGCTACCCCCCAACAAGTTCAGGAACTTATAGCCGCCGTCCAAAACCTTAATTTGGAGGTCCAGAACCTTAAGGCAACCAACGCAGCATTACAACTAAGAATGAATGAACGGAACGACCCTCTGCAGACCTAGCTTCATTCCCTTTGGTTTCCGGCAAATTTGATGGATCGCCGAAACGAGTCAAGGAGTTCTTGGATGCCTGTAATCTCCACTTTTCCTTCCGTCCGCAGACCTTCACATCGGATCATGCCAAAGTAGGATTCATGATTACCCATATGACGGGTAATGCCCTGGCATGTGCCACCCCTTTGGTTAACCAACCAGATCCTGTGCTCCAGAACTATAACGATTTCAAAACCCTGCTGCAGCAAACACTCCTACGCACAGAAAGTACTTTTTTGGCCTCTGAGGACCTCTTAGAAATCCGCCAGGGAAACACAGATCTTCTCTCCTATATCACTACGTTCAAACAGATAGCCGCCGAAGCTGGCTGGCAGGAACAGGCCCAATATGCCATCTTCCGTCGAGGGTTGAGAGAGGATCTCAAGGACGAACTGGCACGTATCGACCGTCCGTCCTCCTTTTCGGATCTCATCACGGCCGCTCTTCGGATTGATTTCCGGCTCTCGGAACGACGGTCAGAAAGAAAAAAGAACAAACTCTACAGTCTCTCCCCCTTAGAAACCCAGTTGCCTTCTTCTCTACCACCTTCACGTCAAGGCAAAGAGGAACCGATGCAGATCGGTACTGCTCGTGCACCACTCACCCCGGAAGAACGGAAGAGACGAAGAGATGGCAACATGTGTATGTATTGTGGAGCCTCTAACCATTTGTTACGGAACTGTCCTGACGTTCCCCCGAGGCGTTCGGGAAACGAGCGCCCTCGGTGAGCATTGGAACGCACTCCCGAGGGGCCATTCTTAGTCCTTACGCAACTTTGTCGATTGCATCTTCTGGTATACTAGAGGATTCTAGGTTGATGGTTCTGTCAGTCACTCTTACTGTGGGCAGGACCGTGGTCCCAACTCAGGCCTTACTCGACTGTGGTGCAGCCGGCAACTTCATAGATACCTTGTGGGCTAAACAAGAAGGAATAACACGTCTGGCCAAACCGGAGAATCAGAAAGTCGAAGGAGTGGATGGTGAACCTTTAATTTCCGGCATGATCACACATACCACAGAAGAATTACACCTAAGTATCCAGCAACATACCGAAAAGATCTCATTTGACATCATCCGAGCAGCCCATTTCCCTATCATACTAGGGATAAGCTGGCTACGAAAGCACAACCCTCACATTGACTGGGCAAAGAACGTACTCAGTTTCCAGTCCACTTTTTGTAGATCTGAATGTCTGCCTGAACCAAGACATGAGACAGTACTAACTACCAGTGTTTACGACTCTAGACTCATACATTGTCTTCCACGTCATCTACAAGAATACACAGAGGTAGTGACAGAAAAGACGCCTAGCGATCTTCCTCCCCACCGACCAGAAGACTGCTGTCTGGATCTTGTTCCTGGTGCACTGGTACCGTTCGGTAGGATGTTCCCTTTATCCCTCAGAGAAAGACACGTCCTCCGGGAATATCTGGATAACAATCTGGCCAACGGGCTTATAAGACCTTCAAAGTCACCGGCTGGAGCTTCCCTGTTTTTCATCCCTAAGAAGGACACACAAGAACTGAGACCCTGTATTGACTACAGGGGTCTAAACAAGGTGACCATAAAGGACAGGTATCCCATGCCTCTTATCACCGAAATCATTCAAGCTGTTCATGGTGCCACGATCTTCACAAAATTGGATCTCCGGAATGCCTACCATCTCCTCCGGGTCCACCAAGGGGATGAATGGAAGACAGCTTTTAGGACCCCCTATGGGTTGTACGAATACCAAGTGATGCCCTTTGGGCTCGACAATGCCCCTTCAGTGTTCCAGCGTTTTATGGACCGGCTTTTTTCAGACCTGCTGTGTCAGACCACGATTGTCTATCTCGATGACATACTGGTGTATTCAAGAACTCCGGAGGAACATGTAGTCCATGTCAAAGAGGTCTTCCAGAGACTAAAAGAAAATCACCTCTCAGTCAAATTAGACAAGTGTGTCTTTTCTGCAACCTCCATCCCATATTTGGGTTTCATATTATCCAGTCAGGGTGTCGCCATGGATCCCCGCAAAGTATCTGCCATATTGGAATGGCCTTCACCTAAATCCATCAAGGAGGTACAAAGATTCTTAGGTCTGGCAAACTTTTACCGGAAATGTATATCCAATTTTTCCCACCGCATTGTACCTATTACCACTCTACTTAAGAAAAGCACCAAACCATTTTTCTGGTCCAGCGAAGCTGAGGACACTCTCCACAATCTCAAGGAAGCCTTTTGTACCGCCCCCATTCTTCAACAGCCAGATCAAGACCGGCCTTTCATTGTCGAGACAGATGCTTCTTCATCAGCTATGGGGGCTGTTCTTTTGCAGGAACATCAAGGAGTGGAACATCCAGTCTCCTATTTTTCCAAGACACTCAACGACAGCCAAAGGAACTACTCAGTCATAGAGCGTGAATTATTGGCCATGAAGTCAGCCTGTGTGAAGTGGCGTCACCTCCTACAAGGAGGTAAACACCCATTCTCCATCAGAACCGATCACAGAAATCTACAAGTCCTGCGACAGTTCGAGTGCTACAACACACGACAAGCCCGCTGGGCTCACTTCTTTGCCCAGTTCGATTTCGACATTACCTACATCCCAGGGCAACAGAATGTAGTCGCGGACGCTCTGTCTCGCAGAGGAGACTATGTGACCGAATCCGACAGGACACCGGATCTTATGTTCCCCTTGACAAGGCGAATAGGAGTTCTGTCCACTTTCTTGAGACAAGTGAAAGAAGCTTCAAAAGGGGGTTTTGAATCTGAGAGACACCCACAAGACCTCGTCTACGGCGTCAAGGAAGGACTCTACTTTGTGGAAGGCAAATTATACCTACCTACTCCAGAATTTCGGAGATTGGCATTAAAGTGGTGTCACGACTCCAAGTTGGCAGGTCATCGAGGTATCAAGGGCACGTTGGATTATCTACAGAGGCACTTTTATTGGCCGGAGATGCGACAAGACGTGGCCAGTTACGTACAATCCTGCGTGACCTGTCTTTGCAGCAAGAGTTCTCGTCTTAGACCTTTGGGACTTTTGAAACCTAACCCTGTTCCCGATGGTCCTTGGGAAGTTGTTTCTACCGATTTCATCGTGGACTTGCCTCCTTCTGAAGGGTTCACATGCATCATGGTGGTGATCGATTTCTTCACTAAAATGGCTCACTTCTCCCCATTACCAGGGGTACCGACAGCAGTAGCCATGGCCGAAGCATTCATCAAGGATGTCTTTCGTCTCCACGGGATACCAACGAAGATCATCTCAGATCGAGGTAGCCAATACACCTCTCGTTTCTGGAAAAACCTCTGCAGCCGTTTGGGTATAGAAAGAGCTCTATCGTCCGGTTTCCACCCTCAGTCCAACGGACAGACAGAACGTCTAAATGCCACCTTAGAACAGTATCTACGATGCTATGTGAACCTTCAACAGGATAACTGGGTTTCTCTACTACCCCTGGCAGAGTTCTCCTACAATAACTCCTTTCAGACTTCTCTCGGTTTCACCCCTTTTTTCTGCAGCTATGGCTACCATCCTCGGTCTATACTACCGGTCTCTAATGTCTCCACCTCTTTACCCACAGTTGATTCCACTCTCGCTTTGTTGAAAGACGTTCACCTGCAGGCTAAACACAACCTTAGTAAGGCTCAAATGAGATATAAGGACCAGGCCGACAAACTTCGGAAAACTGTACCTGATTGGGAGGTAGGATCTCAGGTCATGTTGTCCACAAGGTACCTACCACGATGGGCACACCTGTAACGCTCACCTGATTCCCGTAGAGGCGCCGGTCTTGACTGGGCGTATACCGTATCTGCAAATGTGATGTGTAACACACGGCTGGCTCTTTGGGCTGGACCTCTGTGCACTGCATGTCTGACTTGAAGGGTAAGATGTCTGCAGATAGAAAATATAGGATTAAGGAACTGGGTTATTGAATGTCTCTCTTCTTCCCTTTCTCTTCTCCTGTAGAACCCAAAGGTTAACGCTCTCACCTTAGGTAAGTGAACGCCGTGCTCTCCATCTGCCTCGGGGCAGGGTGCTGTAACCAGTTTCTTCACTGGATAAGGGGAGCAGGCCTCTTGACTTCAGAGGACTGCTGTCCGTCGTTTACTGCACGAACGGTAAGTTTCGAGTAATTCTAATGTCTTTAAAGTCTTTAGTAATGATGTTTCTTGTTTTGCAGGGTTCCGGCGATGGCGGATGACGGGCTGAAGTGAGTTGAAGATGGAGCCCGTGTGATGAATAGAAGCGCCTGGAAGCATGTAAGTAAGTGCTTGTTGCCTGCTTCACGATGCGCTCTAACTGTCTTTTTATTTTGCAGGTACAAGTTCGGAGCGGCTGCAGGGTGCCGGAATACCCACTGGGTTAGATGTGGAAAGGAGTAATGGCACGTGAGTATTAAAGTTCCCCAATGTCTTTAAACGCACCTTGTTTTGTCTTTCAGATGCCGGAATGCAGCGCGAGGCGTTGGTGACAGCCGATGGACCAGGTAAGTGAAGAGCTGTCACTGAAGACCGTAATGCTAACCTGTTCTTTCTTGTCTTTATAGGTGTTGCTGAAGACTGGATTCAGGATGGTAAGCCTTTTTCCTTAGGCCCAGGATCAGATGCAGAAGACACGATGAGCGTTCTGCTGCAGACGATGCAGAATAACGCAAAGCAAGATTCATCCATCGGGTGTGGTTTAAATAGCCTCCTGTAGTGCTTAGGTGTCTCCTTCCACAGCCACGCCTAAGTAAGAAAAGAGTTCCTGCTTTCCAGAAGAGTTCCAGTGTTCTGAATCTAGGGAGTGGCTCCTGCCCCACCCAACAGGAAAAGTAGTTCCAAACAGAAGAGGATCAGAGGCTCAACTGGCAGGCAAGTAAGCAGCATGGTCTGCTGCAGGTAAGTCCACCCAAGCATTATGAGCCCGGCGCTTCCAGCGCTGGGACTGGGCATTTTTATGAGCCTGGTGCCACTGGCGCCAGGACTGGGTCCAAAAGGTCCCAATTGGGACTGATTGGCACTCGGAACCTGGGTTATGGATCTGCTTCCAAGGGAGTTGGGAAAACCCTGACCTTTTGGAAGCAGAGATCATGACAGTACCCCCCCTCAAGGCCCCTCCGGGGGTTTTGGCTTGTCAGGAAATGTTCGGTGAAATCTTTTGATTAGGCGAGGAGCGTGGACATATTCAGCACGTTCCCAGGATCTCTCTTGGGGGCCGTAGCCTTTCCAGTCAATTAGGTAAAATAGTTTAGATTTGGAGATCTTGGAGTCCAGAATGCTTTTGACTTCAAACTCGAGTTCTCCATCAACTAGGATATGTTTTGGAGATTTAGTTAGTCGGGTTTGAGGTTGCACGGGTTTTAATAGAGAGACGTGGAAGACCGGATGTATCTTCATGTGCGGGGGAAAGTCCAACTTGACCGCTACTGGGTTTACTATGGTAGTGATGGAATAGGGACCAAGGTATCTTGGGTTGAATGTGCGTGGCCCTTTTAGAGGTAGATATTTGGTGGATAACCAGACTTGATCCCCTACTTGATATTGAGGGGCTTCCTTCCGATGTTGATCTGCTCCTTTCTTGTATTGTTCTTTAGCCCTTTGAAGGTGAGAAACAGCTTCCTTAAAGGCTTGGATGATTGTAGAATGCAGGTAGTCTACTGCTGGTGTTTCAAGCTCTTGGAGGGGATCCAACTCCGAGGTTCGAGGGTGACTGCCGTACAAAAGAAAAAACGTGGTTTTCCCAGTTCCCGAATGGACAGAGTTATTGTAGGCATATTCGGCTATCCAAAGGATGTCTTTCCAAGTTTTTTCAGTTTGTTGCAGCATGCAGCGTAAATACTGTTTCAGAGTTTGATTGGTCCTCTCGGTTTGTCCGTCGGTCTGAGGGTGGTGACTGGTCGATAGTCTCACATCAATTTGAGCCGACCGACAGCAACTTCGCCAAAAATGAGAAATAAATTGACTACCTCGATCCGAAATTAGAACAGAAGGAAAACCGTGCAGTCGGACGATGTTTTCGAGAAATTCTCGGGCCAGAGTTGCTGCTGTTGGCAAGCCTTTGAGCGGAATGAAATGCGCCATCTTGGAGAATAAGTCCACGATTACTAGAATCGTATTGTATCCGGAGCATGGAGGTAGATCGGTGATGAAGTCCATAGAAAGCGTATGCCAAGGGCGAGGTGGGATGTCAATAGGGCGTAAGAGGCCTGCTGGTCTTTTCTTTTGACTCTTGTTTTGGGCGCATATTCCACAGGACATTATAAAGTCTCTGATATCTTTTTTCCAAGACGGCCACCAGAAGTAGCGCTTGATCTTTTCTGAGGTCTTGGCCATACCGGGATGTCCTTCCATTAAAGAATCGTGATAACAAGTGATTACTTTTTTCTGTAAATCTGTGCTGGGTAGGTATAATCGTTCTTGGAAATACAATAAGTTGTCCTTTACTGCAAAGTCCTTTCCCTGCAGATGCCAATTCTGTATGTCTGCTGGAGTTACAAGTTGCCTGGCCTTATCCTTAACTTCCTCTATGGATTCTGTGGCGATTACACCCAGAATTCTTTGTTCGGGAATGATTGGTACAGGTTTAGGGTTGATCAAGTGTTCTTCCACTCCCATCCGAGAAAGGGCATCAGCTTTACCGTTCTTTGTACCAGGTCGATAGGTAATTATGAAGTCAAACTCGGCAAAGAATAATGCCCAACGGAGTTGTCTAGAGGATTGGGCTTTTGCGGTTTTCAAATATTGCAGGTTTCGGTGATCCGTAATCACAGTAGCGGTGTGTCGGGCCCCCAGCAGATAATGCCGCCAAGCCTTAAAGGCAGACTTGATAGCCAGAAGTTCCTTGTCAGTAATCGTGTAATTGATTTCAGGAGGCGAGAATTTGCGGGACCAAAATGCCACGGGATGCAACTGATTGGTTACCGGGTCCTTTTGTGATAGAACTGCCCCCATGGCAAGGCTTGAAGCATCAGTTTCCACGATGTAGGGGAGTTCGGGGCGAGGGTGTTTTAAGATTGGTGCAGAGATAAATTTAGTCTTCAAATCCTGGAAAGCTTGTTCCGCCTCGGTAGACCATTCAAAACGTTTGTTTTTCTTTAACAAGGCAGTGATGGGCTGGACTATTCGAAAGAATTCAGGGATAAACCTGCGGTAAAAGTTAGCGAAGCCTAACATGCTTTGCACACCTTTTACGGAGGATGGTGATGGCCATTTGAGAACTGGATCGACCTTCTTTGAATCCATACGCACTCCGCCAGGTGATAATATGAATCCCAAGAATTCAACTTCAGTCACGTTGAAAACACATTTTTCCAACTTAGCGAAAAGTTTGTGTTGACGCAATCTTTCGAGGACCATTTTCACGTGTTTCCGATGTTCAGATTCCGATGAAGAATAAACGAGGATGTCGTCAATGTAAACAACAACACACACATCTATGAGCTCTCTGAGGACATCGTTCATAAAATATTGAAAGGCGGCCGGGGCATTGCAAAGTCCGAAGGGCATGACCTGATATTCAAATAGTCCATACTTGGTGCGGAAGGCCGTCTTCCATTCATCGCCCTCTTTTACTCGTACCAAGTGGTAAGCTCCTCTAAGATCCAGCTTTGTATATATGCATGCTTTTCTGACTTGGTCCAGGAGTTCAGGGATCAAAGGTAACGGATATCTATTCTTAACGGTGATCTGGTTCAGGGAGCGATAATCTATACAAGTTCTAAGGTCTCCTTCCTTTTTTGGAACGAAGAACAAAGCTGAAGAAGCAGGGGACTTGGAAGGACGAATAAACCCATTTGCCAGGTATTGATCCAGGTATTGTCGAAGGTGAAGGTTCTCAGGCTCGGTGAGGGCATAAATTCTACTACAAGGAGGAGTAGATCCAGGTATCAGGTCTATCTGGCAGTCATAAGACCTATGAGGAGGTAGAGAGTTAGCCTGATCCTTCCGGAAAACATCTTGGTATTCTAGGTATTCGGGAGGTAACTGGGGAGTCTCTGAAGAAATTGCTGCCAGTGCAACACCAGGTGGAGGGTGACAAGTAGAGACACATTCTGGAAACTGGACAGTTCTTGCTCGCCAATCGATCAGAGGATTGTGTTTCTCTAACCAAGGTATTCCTAGAATAATCTGAAACTGAGGGGCCTTGATCACATCGAACAAGATCTTCTCATGGTGTCCATCTTGACTTACTAGCATCACCTCTTGAGTGGTATGCGTTACTGGCCCGGGGGCTATCTCGTACCATCCACCGTAGTAATGACGTCCTTTACAGCCTTGGGACAAAGAGTTAGATTCATCCTCAAAACCATTTCATGATCCACATAATTGCCGATGTCACCGCTGTCGACGTAAGCTTCAATTGCATGTTATCGATCCGGATTATCAGGGCTAATGAGGACCATAGGTATCACGAAATGCGAGGTCACGGAACTGGTTTTCACGCTCGGCAAGAGGACCTCTATTCTTGTCGGGCAAGGTCGTTTCCCTGCTCAGAGTTTGTAACTTTGGTAACTGCAGCTCCTACTGCCTTCTTGGCAGGTTTCACCGGACAGTCTCGAAGAAAGTGCCCTGAGTTTCCGCAATAGAGGCATAATTGCAACTGTTTTCTCCTTTCCCGCTCCTTTTGTGTTAGAGGACCTTTCAGACCCCCTATTTGCATGGGTTCCCCGGAGTCTACTCCTTTGGAAGGAGTTGGCGGTTTGGAAAATACTCGAGCATCAACCTTGGAACGATCGGCCTTCCTGTTCTGCAGTCTGTGATCTATTTGAACGACTAAGTCTATATAGTCCGAACAATCTTGTGGGGGATTCACTACTTGGGCTAACACATCTTTGAGCTCTCCACGTAGACCTCTATAAAACAGCGTAATCCTTTTGTCCTCAGGCCATTGAGTTTCCACTATCAGTCTGTTGAAAGACGCAATATAAGCCAAAAGGTCTTGATTACCTTGTCGCAACGAAAGAAGCTCATTGTCCAAGGCCTGCCCCTGTGAATGTCTTGCGAACAGTTTTTCCATACTGAGCTGAAAAGCTTGAAAATTATGGAGGACCGGATCATCTTGATTTACTAGAGGGATCGACCAGTCTGCCGCATTGCCACTAAGGTACGAAAGCACGAAAGCTACTTTAGCTTGATCAGTTGGAAAGGCTGCTGGCCGGCATAAGAAATGCAACCGGCACTGATTGATAAATACTGCAAACCTCTTTGGGTCACCAGAAAATCGTTCGGGCGGAGCTAGAGGTACATTCCCAGGTAGGTTGATCTGCACTGGATTCATAGAGGATGTAGAAGGAAGATTTCCCCCAGATGCGGGTAACGGGGTCTGTCCGGCTTGTGACTGTAGCAATTGTCTAGCGAGATCATCTGTTCGCTCCTTGGAAATAATCAGTTCCCTTCTTAGAGCGTTCGTTTCCTGACGGGCTGCATGCACTTCTGCCCTTAGTTCCCCAAGTAACTGGGCTAGCTGGTCGGTATCCGAGGTTTCCATAGCGCCTGGACGGGAGTTTTGTGGTAGGCTTTGCGTTCTGTAACGCTCACCTGATTCCCGTAGAGGCGCCGGTCTTGACTGGGCATATACCGTATCTGCAAAGGTGATGTGTAACACATGGCTGGCTCTTTGGGCTGGACCTCTGTGCACTGTATGTCTGACTTGAAGGGTAAGATGTCTGCAGATAGAAAATATGGGATTAAGGAACTGGGTTATTGAATGTCTCTCTCTTCTTCCCTTTCTCTTCTCCTGTAGAACCCAAAGGTTAACGCTCTCACCTTAGGTAAGTGAACGCTGTGCTCTCCATCTGCCTCGGGGCAGGGTGCTGTAACCAGTTTCTTCACTGGATAAGGGGAGCAGGCCTCTTGACTTCAGAGGACTGCTGTCCGTCGTTTACTGCACGAACGGTAAGTTTCGAGTAATTCTAATGTCTTTAAAGTCTTTAGTAATGATGTTTCTTGTTTTGCAGGGTTCCGGCGATGGCGGATGACGGGCTGAAGTGAGTTGAAGATGGAGCCCGTGTGATGAATAGAAGCGCCTGGAAGCACGTAAGTAAGCGCTTGTTGCCTGCTTCACGATGCGCTCTAACTGTCTTTTTATTTTGCAGGTACAAGTTCGGAGCGGCTGCAGGGTGCCGGAATACCCACTGGGTTAGATGTGGAAAGGAGTAATGGCACGTGAGTATTAAAGTTCCCCAATGTCTTTAAACGCACCTTGTTTTGTCTTTCAGATGCCGGAATGCAGTGTGAAGACCTCCGGAGCGCACGAAGAGTAGGTAAGCCTTTGTCTTTCAGATGCCGGAATGCAGCGCGAGGCGTTGGTGACAGCCGATGGACCAGGTAAGTGAAGAGCTGTCACTGAAGACCGTAATGCTAACCTGTTCTTTCTTGTCTTTATAGGTGTTGCTGAAGACTGGATTCAGGATGGTAAGCCTTTTTCCTTAGGCCCAGGATCAGATGCAGAAGACACGATGAGCGTTCTGCTGCAGACGATGCAGAATAACGCAAAGCAAGATTCATCCATCGGGTGTGGTTTAAATAGCCTCCTGTAGTGCTTAGGTGTCTCCTTCCACAGCCACGCCTAAGTAAGAAAAGAGTTCCTGCTTTCCAGAAGAGTTCCAGTGTTCTGAATCTAGGGAGTGGCTCCTGCCCCACCCAACAGGAAAAGTAGTTCCAAACAGAAGAGGATCAGAGGCTCAACTGGCAGGCAAGTAAGCAGCATGGTCTGCTGCAGGTAAGTCCACCCAAGCATTATGAGCCCGGCGCTTCCAGCGCTGGGACTGGGCATTTTTATGAGCCTGGTGCCACTGGCGCCAGGACTGGGTCCAAAAGGTCCCAATTGGGACTGATTGGCACTCGGAACCTGGGTTATGAATCTGCTTCCAAGGGAGTTGGGAAAACCCTGACCTTTTGGAAGCAGAGATCATGACAACACCCTTCCAAACTCTCCCCAAAATATCTGGGTCCATACGAAGTCACCCAAGTCATCAACCCGGTGGCCTTTCGTCTAAAACTACCCATAAACCTTCAGAGGGTCCACCCGGTGTTCCATGCCTCACAACTGAAACAATTTCATGCAGATATCTGGTCCCGTAAAGAGAAGAAAACCTCCTTGCCTGCTACTTCGACCCAGGAGGAATTTGAAGTAGCCCAAATCTGTGACTCCCGGTACCGCCGGGGAAGGCTGGAATTCCTAATACGGTGGAAGGGGTATCACTGGTCGGAAAACTCTTGGGAACCAGCCTCTCATGTGCATGCCCCATTCTTGGTCCGCAAGTTTTTTCACTCTCATCCGGGCAAACCGGGGGGGGGGGCCTCCCTAGGAGGGGGCATACTGTCATGCCGCGGCGGGGATGGCGGAAGTGGGATCGCTGGCGGTTCTGTCCGCAGTAGCATTCCACTCCTCGTCTTCAGCTTAACGCTCTAGTCGTTGTACGCGATCGTGACCCGGAAGTATAAATCACTTCACTTCCGGGTCGCATACGCGTTGCAACGTTTCCGGGTTCCTTCCTGAGTTGCTGCCGCTCCCGTACCTGGTGATATTCCTGCTTTTCTGCCTTTCGTTTCGCTGTTTCCAAACAGCTGTTGTTCCACCCTTGTTCTCTGCCTTGTGCATTGACTAGTCCTTACCTAGCCTTCTATTTCTCCTTATTTCCTTTTCTTTTTGCTTCTTCTTACCCCTTCCTTACCCCTTTCCCTGTTTCCCTTTTCTTCCCAGCCTCTTCCTTCCTTATCATCCCTTTTCCCTCGATTTGATCTTCCTCCTGCCTGACCTGTGCCTGCCTATCGGACTGCCTGTGAATTATCCCTTGTGCCTATTTTGGATCTTCCTCCTGCCAGACCTGTGCCTGCCTATCGGACTGCCTGTGAATTATCCCTTGTGCCTATTTTGGATCTGCCTCCTGCCAGACCAGAGCCTGTTTACCGGACTGCCTTTAGTTCAATCCTTGGTTCCGTTATTGGTATCTCTGTTTACCAGATTCTGTACCTGCTTTTCGGATTGCTCTCCCATCAGCGAACTCACCCCCTGTGATCATCCACCTGAAATACTACGTCTAGGGGTTTTTTGTGCCTTCTGGCTTTTTTCCCCCTGTGAGGCGTTCTCGGTAGGATAACCCCCGTTGCCCCTATCTAGTGGCACGGTGGCATCCTATCGAGGGCGTCCTTATCTTCACAAAAAAAAAGAGAAGCCTCCACGACATAAGGACGGAAGGATCAAGCAGAAAGAGGAAGGTGAGGAGTTGGGGGAAGGGGGAGAACTCGACATTTCATCAGAAGAAGATATAACCGACATTCGTGACAACATCGCACGGAGCTCACCCAAGACACGTCCTCTTCACATGGCGGTTAGCCACGCCCCCCTTATCAAATATTAAATTGGTAACATAATACCGGCTTTGCTGTTCGGCTTCGACACTAATCACACTCATATGTGGTGGACTACTCATATGTGGTGGACTGGGAAAGATTGGAGGGTATGCTTTGGAGGTGGGTACTGGACCTCCCTAATTGCATCTCAGTTGCCAACCTGAGATATGAATTGGGTATGCCCTCACTTAGGGCCTGCGTGGAATGGAAGTTGGTTACATTATATAGGCTGATTCTGTCCCCTCCCCCTCGATCACTGTATGAGGATGTTTTGGTTGTGTACAGGGGGATGTCTAACTTGTATTTAAACTATTTGAAAACTGCTTGTGTCAAAATCCTTGCCGAAATAGAGTGTCTGGAAGAAACCTTAATCCAAAACCCAATGCAGGCTAAAGAACTTATTAAGAGAATGGACTGGATTCGCACCATTACAGTGATGAGGTAATCAAGGGTCCATGCCTCTTTTACATCCATAGATAAATCTAGACGTATGAGGCCGACCTATGTGACCACATTTCCTGATCCATCTATAAGAGCAGACTTCCTGAGGTTTCGGTTAAATTTACTCCACACGCTGGAAATTCAGAACATCAGAGACACTGCTACGACAGCGAGTCTAATCTGCCAAAGATGTGACAAGAATGAGACCCAAACCTTGAGACATCTGATGATTGATTGCCCTGGTACCATTGAGCTGGGAACACAAAGGTTGGCAAGATTTGCCCCCCATAATTGGTGGATTGAGACTGATTGTTTTTGGAATAGATTGGTATCAGAACACAAGATCATTCTTACTGTTGAGGCAGTAAAATTACTGTGAGACTTGAATTTGTTGAAATCATCTGTATGATTCATTAATTTTAGTATTTGTATAACTTGCTCGTATTACTTCTTTTTGTTTTTTACCTGCTTAATTGTTTTAGTTTTCTGTTTCTTGCTTATTATCTATTGTATTTTATTGCTTTGGAATGTTTGTGAAAAATCAAATTTGAACTTGTTTTGCTTTGACTATATCACAATAAAAAATAATTATAACACAGAATGTTACACTTCAATACATTTTAGCTACACATAAGTGGCCAGTACAGCAACACAAGATCATCAGTGTTAAACAAAGTGAGAGGATGTTGAAACATTATTTAATTATGATCCTCTAAGATCCTAATTACTAATGATATTACAGAAATCAATGTTCACAGTGCCTAAGTCTACATAGTGGACAGGATATGTCAGCAAAGTCTGCCATCTCAGTAATATACCCCCATTCTGCTTACAGCAACTAGTTTATGAACTGTACTGCATACTAAAGAATGTAAAATGATGAAGCTCTTTCAATGGGGTGTCAGTGTGAATGTCCTAGGATGGGTAAGGTCCCTTCACAAGAAAGGTCCTAAGTAGAAGTTCTTATTCATCCCCACGGTATAGACTGCATCAAGTTGGTGTATCCAAAATAGTTCAATAGTTCACATAAATTGTTTAGCTTCATTACTTCAGATGTATTGTTGCACTTTAAACACAAGCTTCTCCTTGGTGCTTTTAGTGGCATTTCCGCACAGGCACGCACTCGGTCTAGGGGCAGTTGTTGGACCACACGGTCCACCCATTACAGGTCACGCAACCAGTGCCCCTTCTTCGCTTCTTCCATCATCAACATTAGGCCACTGCTTCAAATTTGACAATGATGCTTGCTTTGTTCATTTGTGTCACACTCTTCTGACACCTTACCGTGGCTGGATTGGCTACTATGCACTTGTTACGCTTTCTTGTGTTTTCTTGGCTCTTGCCAATGCGTGTTTTCACATAACAAACTGTTCCTTGTATTCTCATGGCTTTAGCCAATGATTGTTTTTCCATGTAATGCAGTTCTTGTTATCAACCAGATTTCACAAACTTTCTTTCACACCGCCCAGTATTCAAGAGGGCTCAAAACTAGCTTTTCACTCCATTCGGCATTCATATAAGTGCTTGTTTTGGTTCAATTTAATAACAACGAATAAGCTCAAGGTATTATTTGATCCCAATTTCTGCCATCCTGTTCCACTGATTTCTGCAACATAGTTTTCAAGGTCTTATGAAACCTTTCAACTAGGCCATCTGTTTGTAGGCGATATGCTGAGGTTCTCAAAGTGGCCATATGTAGCAGTTGTTTTACTTGCCCCATAAGTTTGCTCATAAATGTAGAGCCCTAATCTGTCAAGATTTCTCTGGGACACCCTACTCGAGAAAAGAAAGCGAGTAAGTGTTTCAAGATCAGCTGGGTGGTGTTAGGGGAAAGGCTTCTCGATATCGGATGGCATAATCTACTATTTACTAAGATGTATTTGTTCTCTAATTTCGATGTTTCCAGGAGGCCTAAAATGTCCATGCCAATTGGTGAGAGTGGAACTACAATAATTGGAAGTGACTGTCAGGAGACTGGTGGTGGTATATGGGTACTGGTATTTTGACAGATTGCACAGGACTGAACAAATGTTTTATTGTCGGCATGGATTCCGGGCCAGTAAATGTATTAAGGATCTGGGCCTGAGTTTTTGTCTGCCCTATATAGATATTTCCAGGGCTACTTGCTTATGACTTTTAGGGATGGCTAGCTGGGTTCTTACTATGCCCTCTGAAGTAGTGTCTCCCGGTACATTAACCCATGTGTCAGAAATAAAAAAGGACCTCCTCTGTCACAGCTCTTTTGTTCAGGTAAACTTTTGCAAGAAGTCTTCAGCCAACAATGGGTTGCTCCTTTGGGCAAAGGCTAGGTCGGGAAGAGATCCTGTTTCTTCTTCCCTGACCCTTCTGGGTTTGGGGTTTTAAGGGGCGTCAAGTATATCATTAGCCTCCCTGAAACTTCAGGTACCTCGATCTTTTACTTCCTTCCTGGCCTCTTCCTTCACCCTAGTTAATATGGCTCTCTCGCGCTCCACTTGTACAATTGTATCCCCCTGATGAAACTGAAAGGGGTCCTGTCATGGTCATGAAGTTAGGGGCACAGGCATGCAGGGGTCGCATGCACAGGCGACTTGGATGGACACTGTCCTGGTGCCTTTGGCGCCAGGCTCATGAACAAAAGTAAACAAGAACATACATTTAACACCAAAGGACTTTTATTATGGACATAGCACTTCAGATGCATTAACCTTAAACATTCCATCCATTCCATTAAGCAGGATGCATTAATCTTGAACATTCCATCCATTAAGCAGCCCCAAGTGTATTCTTGGGTGTGGCTGCTAATGGATTGCCTTTGCACGTGCTCACTCTGTAGGAGTGGCAGGGTGTGGCTGGTAAGCCGGCCCTAATGGGTGTGCCCACGATCTCAGCCATATAAACTGCCCCGATCCTCAAGACAGACGCTTCGCGTTATTCTGCACTTGCAAGCATCGTAACGCCCACCGTCGCCTGAGGTCAGACTTACCCTTGAAGATCCTACTTCCTGGACATCCTGCTTCCTGCCAGCATACTTACCAACTGGGGGAATCTGTTCTTACATGTACCTCTCTCCGGCGAACCAAGTATTCATCTTTATACTTTACGGAACGCGGAAATCTTCATCTTGGCACCGCAGCACGACACGCTCCATCGTCGACAGCAGCGCCTGCAAGGAAAAACAGAAGACAAAGTTAGACATCGAAAAAACAGTCAGTTTAAGGTTGCGCTTTGCCATACTTCGGGCTTTCCCTTAAGCCATCACTTACCTGCTGACGAGCATTGCGGTTGCATCCATCTTCCATCCGGCCGCGTCCCGCTTCTCACAGCTGCATTGAGGCCGCATTTCCATCTAAGGGAAGAAAACAGAAGATAGACATTATTGCAGGCATAAATAGGAGCAACATATACAGACAATAAAGAGAATGAACAGCATCACAAGAGCTCAAGAAAGACTTAGCAATCATAAGGAGAAGCATAGTCGCAGCTGGACTAGACTAATCCTTATCAGGGATCAGTGAAGGAACTAGATCCCATTCGACGCGCCCCTGCCAGAAGTAGCAGGACGGAGAGCTTATCTTCCATAATTCACAGGTATGCATTATGGGCCGGCGTATGCTCACAGAAACCGTACTTTGGGGTGAAGGGTTCGAGAGGTACAACAATCTCAGATTGGCGCACTCACACACTCTTATCTCAACGCAGGAGCAGCATCACCACGTACCACCACTCACAGCTTTTCTACTGGGGGAGAGGCCGTAAGGGGGTGATTCAAGTTCAGGGAGGGCTGCAAGCGTGCCCCAATGCCTCCGCAGAAACCAGGTGAGCGTAACAGAATGCGAAGCCTCTAATATTCTCTGCCTGGGCGTTATGGAAACTTCAGAAACAGATCAGTTAGCCCCCTTACTAGGGGAATTACGGGCTGACGTACATGCTGCAAGATAGGAAACCAATGCATTACGGAGGGATCTTATTGTAACTCGAGAAAGAACTGACGAATTGGCAAGACAAATGCTAAAAGCACAAGCAGGACAGGTTCCACTGCCTGGAATGACCCATTCTTCTCATTCTTCCACACAACAACAAACACCGGTTCAGGTGGTTCTTCCAGGAGGAGTGACTCTAGTCCCTCCCGAACGCTTCATCGGCGACCCAAACAAGTTCGCTGTATTTATGAACCAATGTCGCCTTCATTTCTTGTGCAGACCAGGGGCCTTTCCTAATGACCAAGCCAAAAGGGCGTTTGTACTCTCGTATTTAGGAGGTAGTGCGGTGGACTGGTCTATTATACCTTTGGTAAATCAAGATGACCCTTTACTCCGGAACTTTGGGAATTTCCAACATGAGATGGAGACATACTCATGGACAAGCTCTGGACAACGAGTTGTTGTCACTCAGATAAGGGAGTCAAGATCTATTAACCTATATTGCAACCTTCAATCATCTCATTGCCTAGACCAACTGGCCAGAAGAGAAGAGGACTACACTCTTTTACCGAGGGTTACGTGGATAACTTAAGGATGTGTTGGCACAAGTTGTGAATCCCCCTAAGAGGTGTGCGGACTACATAGACCTGACAGTGCAACTCGATCATAGGTTGTAGAATCGGAAAATGGATCGAGCCAGATCAGAGGGATGGTCAGTTTACGTACAACCTTGTGAGAATCAGATTAAACCACATGAACAGTCTGAGCCAATGCAAATTGGTGGATTACGAAGTCCCCTTACCAAAGCAGAAAGGGAAAAAAGGAGACAACAACAGCTTTGCTTATATTGTGGACCAGCAGGTCACTTCCTCCGTGACTTCCCGGTTAAACCACCCAAGAAAATGGTTGGGGCAACAGACAAAACTGATGAAGAAGAAGAACAAAACTCGGGAAACGCCAATGCACGGCAAGTGTACGGGTCCGCTTGTCGAGCATGAAAAAGGAATCCATACAGGCCTCACATTTAGTACTTCCAGTGCTTTTGGTGAATCACAAGCAACCATCAAAAATACATGCCTTGGAGGCATATATTAATTGTGGAGCTGTGAGTAGCTACATTGACCAAGATTTGGCTCTCCGAATAGGCCTTCCTCTCCGACAGAAGCAGAAATCGGAAAACGTCACTGCTGTGGATGGTTCTCAGCTATAATCCGGCCCGGTGACATATTACACCGAGAAAGTCAAGCTTCTGTGTCAGGACGGGCATCAAGAGGACATTACTTTCGATCTCATCAGTGCTCCTCCGTTCCAGATGAAATCAGGGAATGCCCTGGCTGGAGACCCACAATCCTAGGATCGACTGGTGAAAACGACTTCTGACATTTCCTCATGATTTTGCCGACACGTTACAAAAAAGATGACACCAATCTGAAACCGAAGAAAGGAATCGTGTTGGGTCTCATCAGCTCCTTACCGCGTGTCAACTGTCATGATCTCTGCTTCCAAAAGGTCAGGGTTTTCCCAACTCCCTTGGAAGCAGATCCATAACCCAGGTTCCGAGTGCCAACCAGTCCCAATTGGGACCTTTTGGACCCAGTCCTGGCGCCAGTGGCACCAGGCTCATAAATATGCCCAGTCCCAGCGCTGGAAGCGCCGGGCTCATAATGCTTGGGTGGACTTACCTGCAGCAGACCATGCTGCTTACTTGCCTGCCAGTTGAGCCTCTGATCCTCTTCTGTTTGGAACTACTTTTCCTGTTGGGTGGGGCAGGAGCCACTCCCTAGGTTCAGAACACTGGAACTCTTCTGGAAAGCAGGAACTCTTTTTTTACTTAGGCGTGGCTGCGGAAGGAGGCACCTAAGCACTACAGGAGGCTATTTAAACCACACCCGATGGATGAATCTTGCTTTGCGTTATTCTGCATCCTCTGCAGCAGAATGCTCATCGTGTCTTCTGCATCTGATCCTGGGCCTAAGGAAAAAGGCTTACCATTCCGACATCTGAAGGACAAAGGCTTACCTACTCTTCGTGCGCTCCGGAGGTCTTCACACTGCATTCCGGCATCTGAAAGACAAAAGCTTACCAACTCTTCGCACGCTCCGGAGGCCTTCGGCGCTGCATCCCGCATCTGAAAGACAAAACAAGGTGCGTTTAAAGACATTGGGGAACTTTAATACTCACGTGCCATTACTCCTTTCCACATCTAACCCAGTGGGTATTCCGGCACCCTGCAGCCGCTCCGAACTTATACCTGCAAAATAAAAAGACAGTTAGAGCGCATCGTGAAGCAGGCAACAAGCGCTTACTTACGTGCTTCCAGGCGCTTCTATTCATCACACGGGCTCCATCTTCAACTCACTTCAGCCCGTCATCTACCATCGCCGGAACCCTGCAAAACAAGAGACATCATTACTAAAGACTTTAAAGACATTAGAATTACTCGAAACTTACCGTTCGTGCAGTAAACGACGGACAGCAGTCCTCTGAAGTCAAGAGGCCTGCTCCCCTTATCCAGTGAAGAAACTGGTTACAGCACCCTACCCCGAGGCAGATGGAGAGCACGGCGTTCACTTACCTAAGGTGAGAGCGTTAACCTTCGGGGTTCTACAGGAGAAGAGAAAGGGAAGAAGAGAGAGACATTCAATAACCCAGTTCATTAATCCCATATTTTCTATCTGCAGACATCTTACCCTTCGAGTCAGACATACAGTGCACAGAGGTCCAGCCCAAAGAGCCAGCCGTGTGTTACACATCACCTTTGAAGATACGGTATACGCCCAGTCAAGACCGGCGCCTCTACGAGAATCAGGTGAGCGTTACAGAACGCAAAGCCTACCACAAAACTCCCGTCCAGGCGCTATGGAAACCTCGGATACCGACCAACTAGCCCAGTTACTTGGGGAACTAAGGGCAGAAGTGCATGCAGCCCGTCAGGAAACGAACGCTCTAAGAAGGGAACTGATTATTTCCAAGGAGCGAACAGATGATCTCGCTAGACAATTGCTACAGTCACAAGCCGGACAGACCCCGTTACCCGCATCTGGGGGAAATCTTCCTTCTACATCCTCTATGAATCCAGTGCAGATCAACCTACCTGGGAATGTACCTCTGGCTCCGCCCGAACGATTTTCTGGTGACCCAAAGAGGTTTGCAGTATTTATCAATCAGTGCCGGTTGCATTTCTTATGCCGGCCAGCAGCCTTTCCAACTGATCAAGCTAAAGTAGCTTACGTGCTTTCGTACCTTAGTGGCAATGCGGCAGACTGGTCGATCCCTCTAGTAAATCAAGATGATCCGGTCCTCCATGATTTTTAAGCTTTTTAGCTCAGTATGGAAAAACTGTTCGCAAGACATTCACAGGGGCAGGCCTTGGACAATGAGCTTCTTTCGTTGCGACAAGGTAATCAAGACCTTTTGGCTTATATTGCGTCTTTCAACAGACTGATAGTGGAAACTCAATGGCCTGAGGACAAAAGGATTACGCTGTTTTATAGAGGTCTACGTGGAGAGCTCAAAGATGTGTTAGCCCAAGTAGTGAATCCCCCACAAGATTGTTCGGACTATATAAACTTAGTCGTTCAAATAGATCACAGACTGCAGAACAGGAAGGCCGATCGTTCCAAGTTTGATGCTCGAGTATTTTCCAAACCACCAACTCCTTCCAAAGGAGTAGACTCCGGGGAACCCATGCAAATAGGGGGTCTGAAAGGTCCTCTAACACAAAAGGAGCGGGAAAGGAGAAAACAGTTGCAATTATGCCTCTATTGCGGAAACTCAGGGCACTTTCTTTGAGACTGTCCGGTGAAATCTGCCAAGAAGGCAGTAGGAGCTGCAGTTACCAAAGTTACAAACTCTGAGCAGGGAAACGACCTCGCCCGACAAGAATAGAGGTCCTCTTGCCGAGCGTGAAAACCAGTTCCGTGACCTCGCATTTCGTGATACCTATGGTCCTCATTAGCCCTGATAATCCGGATCGATTACATGCAATCGAAGCTTACGTCGACAGCGGTGCCATCAGCAATTATGTGGATCATGAAACGGTTTTGAGGATGAATCTAACTCTTTGTCCCAAGGCCGTAAAGGACGTCATTACTACGGTGGATGGTACGGAGATAGCCTCCGGGCCAGTAACGCATACCACTCAAGAAGTGACGCTAGTAAGTCAAGATGGACACCATGAGAAGATCGTGTTCGATGTGATCAAGGCCCCTCAGTTTCAGATTATTCTAGGAATACCTTGGTTAGAGAAACACAATCCTCTGATCGATTGGCGAGCAAGAACGGTCCAGTTTCCAGAATGTGTCTCTACTTGTCACCCTCCACCTGGTGTTGCACTGGCAGCAATTTCTTCAGAGACTCCCCAGTTACCTCCCGAATACCTAGAATACCAAGATGTTTTCCGGAAGGATCAGGCTAACTCTCTACCTCCTCATAGGTCTTATGACTGCCAGATAGACCTGATACCTGGATCTACTCCTCCTTGTAGTAGAATTTATGCCCTCACCGAGCCTGAGAACCTTCACCTTCGACAATACCTGGATCAATACCTGGCAAATGGGTTTATTCGTCCTTCCAAGTCCTCTGCTTCTTCAGCTTTGTTCTTCGTTCCAAAAAAGGAAGGAGACCTTAGAACTTGTATAGATTATCGCTCCCTGAACCAGATCACCGTTAAGAATAGATATCCGTTACCTTTGATCCCTGAACTCCTGGACGAAGTCAGAAAAGCATGCATATATACAAAGCTGGATCTTAGAGGAGCTTACCACTTGGTACGAGTAAAAGAGGGCGATGAATGGAAGACGGCCTTCCGCACCAAGTATGGGCTATTTGAATATCAGGTCATGCCCTTCGGACTTTGCAATGCCCCGGCCGCCTTTCAATATTTTATGAACGATGTCCTCAGAGAGCTCATAGATGTGTGTGTTGTTGTTTACATTGACGACATCCTCGTTTATTCTACATCGGAATCTGAACATCGGAAACACGTGAAAATGGTCCTCGAAAGATTGCGTCAACACAAACTTTTCGCTAAGTTGGAAAAATGTGTTTTCAACGTGACTGAAGTTGAATTCTTGGGATTCATATTATCACCTGGCGGAGTGCGTATGGATTCAAAGAAGGTCGATGCAGTTCTCAAATGGCCATCACCATCCTCCGTAAAAGGTGTGCAAAGCATGTTAGGCTTCGCTAACTTTTACCGCAGGTTTATCCCCAAATTCTCCCGAATAGTCCAGCCCATCACTGCCTTGTTAAAGAAAAACAAACGTTTTGAATGGTCTACCGAGGCGGAACAAGCTTTCCAGGATTTGAAGACTAAATTTATCTCTGCACCAATCTTAAAACACCCTCGCCCCGAACTCCCCTACATCGTGGAAACTGATGCTTCAAGCCTTGCCATGGGGGCAGTTCTATCACAAAAGGACCCGGTAACCAATCAGTTGCATCCCGTGGCATTTTGGTCCCGCAAATTCTCACCTCCTGAAATCAATTACACGATTACTGACAAGGAACTTCTGGCAATCAAGTCTGCCTTTAAGGCTTGGCGGCATTATCTGCTGGGGGCCCGACACACCGTTACTGTGGTTACGGATCACCGAAACCTGCAATATTTGAAAACCGCAAAAGCCCAATCCTCTAGACAACTCCGTTGGGCATTATTCTTTGCCGAGTTTGACTTCATAATTACCTATCGACCTGGTACAAAAAACGGTAAAGCTGATGCCCTTTCTCGGATGGGAGTGGAAGAATACTTGATCAACCCTAAACCTGTACCAATCATTCCCGAACAAAGAATTCTGGGTGTAATCGCCACACAATCCATAGAGGAAGTTAAGGATAAAGCCAGGCAACTTGTAACTCCAGCAGACATACAGAATTGGCATCTGCAGGGAAAGGACTTTGCAGTAAAGGACAACTTATTGTATTTCCAAGAACGATTATACCTACCCAGCACAGATTTACAGAAAAAAGTAATCTCTTGCTATCACGATTCTTTAATGGAAGGACATCCCGGTATAGCCAAGACCTCAGAAAAGATCAAGCGCTACTTCTGGTGGCCGTCTTGGAAAAAAGATATCAGAGACTTTATAATGTCCTGTGGAGTATGCGCCCAAAACAAGAGTCAAAAGGAAAGACCAGCAGGCCTCTTACGCCCTATTGACATCCCACCTCGCCCTTGGCATACGCTTTCTATGGACTTTATCACCGATCCACCTCCATGCTCCGGATACAATACGATTCTAGTAATCGTGGACTTATTCTCCAAGATGGCGCATTTCATTCCGCTCAAAGGCTTGCCAACAGCAGCAACTCTGGCCTGAGAATTTCTCGAAAACATCGTCCGACTGCACGGTTTTCCTTCGGTTCTAATTTCGGATCGAGGTAGTCAATTTATTTCTCATTTTTGGCGAAGTTGCTGTCGGTCGGCTCAAATTGATGTGAGACTATCGACCAGTCACCACCCTCAGACCGACGGACAAACCGAGAGGACCAATCAAACTCTGGAACAGTATTTACGCTGCATGCTGCAACAAACTGAAAAAACTTGGAAAGACATCCTTTGGATAGCCGAATATGCCTACAATAACTCTGTCCATTCGGGAACTGGGAAAACCCTGTTTTTTCTTTTGTACGGCAGTCACCCTCGAACCTCGGAGTTGGATCCCCTCCAAGATCTTGAAACACCAGCAGTAGACTACCTGCATTCTACAATCACCCAAGCCTTTAAGGAAGCTGTTTCTCACCTTCAAAGGGCTAAAGAACAATACAAGAAAGGAGCAGATCAACATCGGAAGGAAGCCCCTCAATATCAAGTAGGGGATCAAGTCTGGTTATCCACCAAATATCTACCTCTAAAAGGGCCACGCACATTCAACCCAAGATACCTTGGTCCCTATTCCATCACTACCATAGTAAACCCAGTAGCGGTCAAGTTGGACTTGCCCCCGCACATGAAGATACATCCGGTCTTCCACGTCTCTCTATTAAAACCCGTGCAACCTCAAACCCGACTAACTAAATCTCCAAAACCTATCCTAGTTGATGGAGAACTCGAGTTTGAAGTCAAAAGCATTCTGGACTCCAAGATCTCCAAATCTAAACTATTTTACCTAATTGACTGGAAAGGCTACGGCCCCCAAGAGCGATCCTGGGAACCTGCTGAATATGTCCACGCTCCTCGCCTAATCAAAAGATTTCACCGAACATTTCCTGACAAGCCAAAACCCCCGGAGAAGCCCGGTTTGGGAGGGGCCTTGAGGGGGGGGGTACTGTCATGACCTCTGCTTCCAAAAGGTCAGGGTTTTCCCAACTCCCTTGGAAGCAGATCCATAACCCAGGTTCCGAGTGCCAACCAGTCCCAATTGGGACCTTTTGGACCCAGTCCTGGCGCCGGTGGCACCAGGCTCATAAATATGCCCAGTCCCAGCGCTGGAAGCGCCGGGCTCATAATGCTTGGGTGGACTTACCTGCAGCAGACCATGCTGCTTACTTGCCTGCCAGTTGAGCCTCTGATCCTCTTCTGTTTGGAACTACTTTTCCTGTTGGGTGGGGCAGGAGCCACTCCCTAGGTTCAGAACACTGGAACTCTTCTGGAAAGCAGGAACTCTTTTTTTACCTAGGCGTGGCTGCGGAAGGAGACACCTAAGCACTACAGGAGGCTATTTAAACCACACCCGATGGATGAATCTTGCTTTGCATTATTCTGCATCCTCTGCAGCAGAACGCTCATCGTGTCTTCTGCATCTGATCCTGGGCCCAAGGAAAAAGGCTTACCATCCTGAATCCAGTCTTCAGCAACACCTATAAAGACAAGAAAGAACAGGTTAGCATTACGGTCTTCAGTGACAGCTCTTCACTTACCTGGTCCATCGGCTGTCACCAACGCCTCGTGCTGCATTCCGACATCTGAAGGACAAAGGCTTACCTACTCTTCGTGCGCTCCGGAGGTCTTCACACTGCATTCCGGCATCTGAAAGACAAAAGCTTACCAACTCTTTGCACGCTCCGGAGGCCTTCGGCGCTGCATCCCGCATCTGAAAGACAAAACAAGGTGCGTTTAAAGACATTGGGGAACTTTAATACTCACGTGCCATTACTCCTTTCCACATCTAACCCAGTGGGTATTCCGGCACCCTGCAGCCGCTCCGAACTTATACCTGCAAAATAAAAAGACAGTTAGAGCGCATCGTGAAGCAGGCAACAAGCGCTTACTTACGTGCTTCCAGGCGCTTCTATTCATCACACGGGCTCCATCTTCAACTCACTTCAGCCCGTCATCTACCATCGCCGGAACCCTGCAAAACAAGAGACATCATTACTAAAGAATTTAAAGACATTAGAATTACTCGAAACTTACCGTTCGTGCAGTAAACGACGGACAGCAGTCCTCTGAAGTCAAGAGGCCTGCTCCCCTTATCCAGTGAAGAAACTGGTTACAGCACCCTGCCCCGAGGCAGATGGAGAGCACGGCGTTCACTTACCTAAGGTGAGAGCGTTAACCTTCGGGGTTCTACAGGAGAAGAGAAAGGGAAAAAGAGAGAGACATTCAATAACCCAGTTCATTAATCCCATATTTTCTATCTGCAGACATCTTACCCTTCGAGTCAGACATACAGTGCACAGAGGTCCAGCCCAAAGAGCCAGCCGTGTGTTACACATCACCTTTGAAGATACGGTATACGCCCAGTCAAGACCGGCGCCTCTACGGGAATCAGGTGAGCGTTACACCGCGTGAATACCAAGATTACCAGGATGTCTTCAAAAAAGAGCAAGCCAACGTTCTGCCCTCGCACAGACCCTACGATTGTCAAATAGATCTTGTACCTGGAGCCCAGATCCCTTGCAGCCAAATTTACGCTCTGACAGAACAGGAAAATCAGCATCTTAGAACTTACCTGGATCAGTACCTGGCGAACGGTTTCATTCGCCCGTCCAAGTCACCCGCCTCCTCGCCCTTTTTCTTCGTGCCTAAATAGGAGGGGGACTTAAGAACTTGCATCGACTATAGAGCCATTAATCAGATCACAGTAAAAAATCGATATCCTTTACCACTTATACCAGAGCTCCTGGACCAAGTGAAGCATGCTCAAATCTACACAAAACTGGATTTAAGAGGAGCATACCATCTTGTAAGAGTAGAAGAGGGAGACGAGTGGAAAACAGCCTTCCGCACAAAGTATGGCCTCTTTGAATACCAGGTCATGCCCTTCGGGCTATGCAATGCCCCTGCGGGGTTCCAATTCTTTATGAATTATGTACTCCGTGAACTACAGGGACGTTTGCGCTCTTGTTTACATTGATGACATTCTTATATACTCATATTCCATGGGGTAACATGTAGGCCATGTCCGGGCAGTCTTAGAGAAGCTTCGACAACACTAATTGTATGCCAAGTTGGAAAAATGTTTTTTCTATGTAACCGAGGTTAAATTTCTCGGTTTCATGCTCACACCACCAGGCGTACATATCGATACACGAAAGGTGGAGCAGTCCTTCAATGGCCCTCACCAACATCCACGAAAGGAGTGCAAAGTGTGCTCGGATTCGACAACTTTTACCGTCGGTTTATACCTGGGTTTTCACAAATTGTACATCCCATTACCTCCTTGCTAAAGAAAAATCAAAAGTTCCATTGGTTGACAGAAGCTGAAGAAGCCTTCCAGAAGTTGAAACTAGCATTCACCACAGCACCAGTCCTTCGACACCAACGACCAGACCTACCTTACATAGTTGAGGCAGATGCTTCAAAGATAGCCATGAGAGCAGTATTGTCACAATGAGACCCTGAAACAGGACAACTACACCCTGTTGCATTCTGGTCCTGTAAATTGTCAGCCCCCGAGTTGAACTACGTCATCACAGATAAGGAATTACTGCCGATTAAAGCAGCATTCAAGGACTGGCGACATTACCTTCTTGGGGCGAGACATACAGTCACTGTCATCACGGTCCACCGTAACTTGCAATACTTGAAAATCGCCAAAGCACAATCCTCGTATCAACTTCGTTGGGCTCTCTTTTTCGCGGAATACGATTTTATTATCACGTACAGACCTGGCGTACGCATTGGGAAAGCAGACGCTCTGTCACGCATGAGTGAAGAAAAAGAGGCTTTTACAGCATCCGACCCCGTTGCCATAATTTCTGAGGAAAGGATTCAAACCAGAATAGCTGCCACCACGTGTGTGGATGACCAAAGAACCAGTTTACAGTCCCTGATGGATCAATCAAGACAACAGGAATGGCTGTTAAAAGGTGACCAGTACACCATCAAAGACAATCTACCATATTTCCAAGGACGATTATATGTCCAAGACCAAGAACTGCAAAAGCAAATCATCACAAATTACCACGATTCATTAGTGGAAGGACACCCAAGAATAGCCAAAACTCAGGCTAAAGTAAAACAAAACTACTGGTGGCCAACCTGGCAAAAAGACATTGCCCAATTTATTGAAACCTGCAGTGTCTGTGCACAACACAAGTCTCAGAAACAGAACCCAGCTGGCTTACTACATCCCCTAACAGTACCGCCAGCACCTTGGCATACCCTGTCGATGGACTTCATCACGGATCTTCCACCCTGCAATGGATACAACACCATAACAGTCGTTGTGGTTTAATTCTGCAAGATGGCCCATTTCATCCCCCTGAAGGGACTCCGAACTGCGTCAACTCTCGCTTCTGTGTTCCTAGAGCAAATGGTTTGATTGCATGGATTTCCATCAATATTAGTATCTGATCGCGGAACTCAATTTTTTCCTGCCTTTTGGAGAAAGTGTTGTACGATTGCCAAAATCGATCTCCGGTTGTCCACAAGCCATCACCCTCAAACTGATGGGCAAACTGAACGAACCAACCAAACATTCGAGCAATATCTCAGGTGTATGTTGCAACAGTCCGAGGTATCTTGGAAAAATATACTCTGGATAACTGAGTATACATACAACAACTCAGTTCACATCAGCACAGGGCAAACTCCATTCTACACTCTGCACGGAAGACATCCGAGGACATCAGTATTTGATCCACCCGATACCCTGGAAATGCCAGCCATAAAAAAACGTGCATAACACCATCACTCAAGTTCTTATGCAGGCGACAGAGCATCTAACCAAGGCTAAGGAAAGACAAAAACTGTTTGCTGATCAACATCGGAAGGAAGCTCCCGCCTACCAGATTGGAGAAAAGGTGTGGTTAGCATCCAAATATATTCCCCTCAAGGGGCCAAGAGCTTTCTGCCCAAGATACCTGGGCCCCTATACTATAAAGACCATAATCAATCCTGTCGCCATGAAATTGGAGTTACCATCATACATGAAAATTCACCCCGTATTTCATGTCTCTCTCCGCAAACCAATGAAATCCAATACAAGGCTTAGTTCTCCGCCAGAGCCTGAAGTAATAGATGGAGAACCAGAATATGAAGTCAAATCCATCCTGGACTCCAAGGTGGTTTGATCAGCATTGTATTACCTAATTGACCGGAAAGGTTACGGACCTCAAGGCAGAACTTGGGAACCCAGTGAACACGTCCATTCTCCGCGTTTAATCAGAGAGTTCCATCGCAAAAATCCCACCAAACTAGGACCGGAAGGAGAACCACCCTTGAGGGGGAGTGCTGTCATGGTCATGAAGTCAGGGGCTCTGGCATGCAGGGGTTGCATGCACAGGAGACCTGGGTGGACACTGCCCTGGCGCCTTTGGCGCCAGGCTCATGAACAAAAGTAAACAAGAACATCCATTTAACACCAAAAGATTTTTAATATGGACATAGCACTTCAGATGCATTAACCTTGAACATTCCATCCATTAAGCAGGATGCATTAACCTTGAACGTTCCATCCATTAAGCAGCCCCAAGTGTATTCTTGGGTGTGGCTGCTAATGGATTGCCTTCGCACGGGCTCACTCTCTAGGAGTGGCAGGGTGTGACTGGTAAGTCGGCCCTAATGGGCGTGCCCACACTCAGCTATATAAGCTGCCCCGATCCTCAAGACAGACGCTTTGCATTATTCTGCCCTTGCAAGCAGCGTAACGCTCACCGTCGCCTGAGGTCAGAGTTACCTTTGAAGATCCTGCTTCCTGGACATCCTGCCAGCATACTTACCAACTGGGGGAAGCTGTTCTTACCTGTACATCTCTTCGGCAAACCAAGTATTCATCTTTACACTTTCCGGAACGCCGTAATCTACATCTTGGCACCTCAGCACGACACGCTCCATTGTCGACAGCAGCGCCTGCAAGGAAAAACAGAAGACAAGGTTAGACATCCCAAAACAGTCCGTTTAAGGTTGCGCTTCGCCATACTTCGCACTTTCCCTTAAACCATCACTTACCTGCTGACGAGCATTGCGGTTGCATCCATCTTCCATCCGGCCGCGTCCCACATCTCACAGCTGCATTGAGGCCGCATTTCCATCTAAGGGAAGAAAACAGAAGAGAGACATTATTGCAGGCATAAACAGGAGCAACATATACAGACATTAAAGAGAATGAACAGCATCACAAGAGCTCAAGAAAGACTTACCAATCATAAGGAGAAGCATAGTCGCAGCTGGACTGGACTAATCCTTATCAGGGATCAGTGAAGGAACTAGATCCCATTCGATGCGCCCCTGCCAGAAGTAGCAGGACGGAGAGCTTATCTTCCATAATACACAGGTAAGCATTATGGGCCGGCGTATGCTCACAGAAACCGTACTTTGGGGTGAAGGGTTCGAGAGGTACAACAATCACAGATTGGCGCACTCACACACTCTTCTCTCCACGCAGGAGCAGTATCACCACGTACACCCACTCACAACTTTTCTACTCGGGGAGAGGCCGTAAGGGGGTGATTCAAGTTCAGGGAGGGCTGCAACCGTGCCCCAACGCCTCCGCAGAGACCAGGTGAGTGTAACAGGTCTTTCCCATGATTTTGTAGTAACACTTTGATGTCACTCCTGAAGTCTGGATCTATAACCCCTGCTAGCACATCAATTTCAAACCTCCATGCTAATCCTGATTTGGGAGCCAATCTGCTGTAGGTAGTAGGAGGTGGAATCAGATCAGTGGGTATTAGTCTTCTTTTGGCTGGGGGGAATGATCTTATCCCTACGGCTGCAGATATCAAACCCAATAGAACCCTTTGTGGCTACCGAGGGATCTGATGCTCTGGGACTTCTCAAACGTTAGGGTTACCTTGCTTCTATCGGTTGAGCCACATCCCACACCTGACACGATTTGTGAAGGCATCAAGAAGCAGACATAGACAACAGAATCAAGTTTGATCTGCAAACTTTTATTAACTAAAAATGCAGGATGGAGTAAAGCCTGACTTGCCCTATACTTAGGTGTGATATCACTACCTAAAGAAAACTAAAGATAGTCTGTGTCAGGATGTCCAAAGCAAATGTTTGCATCCAAAACCTATACTTGCCCTCGCAAATAACTGTATACAATGTGTAGGGATGTCAGCATCCAAATGAGTAGTATTCAAAATAAAGTTCAGATCTTCTTCCAGCTCTTGGTGTGCAATCAGCTTCCCTTTTTCAAGTTCAAAATAGTTCATAAAGTTCCAAGGATCCCTTCCCCAAGAGTTCAAATCTGCGAGCTTTTTAAAACCAACACAATTCCTTTGGACACTTCCCAACTCTGCAGGCATGGTTACTGTTCACTACTTCACATAAGTAGTTCAGCTTCCTTACTTCATAATCACATATGTATTGTTGCAGTTTAAATACCAGCTTCTCTTTGGGTGCTTTTAGTATGCTTTTCCATACAAGGATGCACTCAGTGTAGGCACAGTTGTTGGACCACACGGTCCACCCATTACAGGTGACGCAACCGTGCCTTCTCTTTGCTGCTTTTCCATCAAAATTAGGCCACTGCTTCAACATTGACAATGATGCTTGCTTTGTTCACTTGTGTCACACTCTTCTGACACTTTACAGTGGCTGGATTGGCCACTATGCACTTATTACGCTTTCTTGTGTTTTCTTGGCACTTGCCAATATGTGTCTTCACATAACAAACAGTTCTTTGTATTCGTGTTGCTTTAGCCAATAATTGTTTTCCCAAATAATGCAGTTCTTGGTATCAACCAGATTTTACAATCTGTCTTTGACACCTCCCAATATTCAAGAGGGCTCAAAACCTGGTTTTCACTCCGTTTGGTATCCAAAAAGTACTTATGTTTTGCTTTCACTTAAATCGGCATTCATACAAGTGCTTGTTTCGGTTCAAATCAATATTCATTGTCCGTTTTGTATATTCGCCTGTCACCGTGGTGGTTCCCCTTCTTGGTACACTCACCGGTCTGAGCTTACGGCTGTTCTGCGAGGTCCTCTGCTGCAATATGTTTTCTCATTCCCGTATGGTCATCGCTTCTTCTCAAGGCGGCTCTCTGTGGCTCTGCTCACCCAGCGGTGCTCCTCCTGCAGCTCGGGACGCACATGACGGCTTCGCTTAGTCACGCCGGTCTCCTTCTAATGGATTACTACCGGCCTCCAGTGCCTCTCAGCTTCAATTCCTGCTGCATAAACTCTACATTTTTTAAAGGGTTGAGAGAATTCTGCTTGCCACACTGCTGTTTCGGAGAGGTCTACTTGCAGCCAGCAGTTCGTAGCGCTGCTTCCAAAGCCAACGCCATTTCCACAGGGATTCTGGCTTTTAAAGTTCCTGCCACCATGATTGTTACAAAAAGGACTGGAACGATCATTGCTGAAGCAGCAGCCCTGCCTTACTTTTGCTGTCCTCCTCCTCCACTCAGTACACAGCTGAGGCCGGCATGTGTGTGCGTGTGTTAATAAAATGAGGATGTGTCTTTTGAGTTGGTCTCTTCCTCGTCCCAGTGTGGAATTGATGTTTCTTGGGGAATGTTTGAAGGCAAGAACAGGGAAAGGGCTGACAGCCTATAAAAGATTGAGGAATAGAGGGTTCATTATGAAAAGGAAATGGGGGATACCATGTCCCACCTAAGAACGTCCTCTCCCCACTCCCCAAGTCTCTTCCACCCAGGTGATCCTCCCTTGCATATGCACCCCCAGGGTCAGGATCCAAGAGCGATAGCTGTTCCCTGGCTACCCGAGAGAAGGATAAAGGGGGAAAAGAGTCAGTGTTGTCTTAAATAAAATAAAAAATCTCTCCAACTGGCTACTTAACGTAGTACTCTTAATTAACTACAAAGCGAATGCCCAAATGTTTATTGAAAGTAAGGCGAGACCCCTTCATATACTTGACTGTGTGCCCAAGGCACACAGCATGCTATAGAGACACAGTGGCCCTAATGTACTTTGTAGCAATAACTGTAATCTTTGAAAAAGTAGCCTTCAAAAAGACTCAAAGGCAAAACACGTGTTGGCTGTTCCAAAAACCAAAAAGATATCTTCAATGATTAAAGGCACCACTCAGTACTTCCAAGAATCAGGAACATTTCTTTGAAAGACTGTTAATGAAACTACATTCTTGTTTATAACGAGCCAATATTGCTGGCAAATCAATTTCATTCAAAACAGAGGCTATGCACAAAGTGCTAGTGGATACCACATGCATTTCTCGTAACTTTATGGTTTAAGGGCTAGCCATAAACCACTAGCCACGTGGCAGACCGCATCTATGAAATAGATCTGCCTCCGCGCATTTGAACACATTATACCCTATCCGAGCTTTACAATTGGTAGCAGCGTCGGGAATGGACTTGTACAGAACTGCTAGAGAAGCAAAAGCAGCTCATCGGCTGACCCGGAACGCAGTCACCAAAGTGTTGCCCTTTCAACTGTTGAGGGGGAGGAGGGCTGCATCCACCTTGGTTCCCCCGTGGGTATCCAAGGTGAGGCAGGACTTTGCTCACCCCTCGTGGCGCATGGCACCGCTCTAGCACCCACCTTCATGACCCCACCCTCTGTTGCCCCCTTGATCACAACCCGCACTCTAACACCCACCTTCACGACCCCACCCTTTAGTCGCACCATGATCACAACCCACATCCCCTCCCTGCGTACATCAATACACCTTGACGCAGCCCACCCACTCTCCTACCATCACCCCACATCCAACTCTAAAATCAGAGGAGCACTCTGGCGCGCCAATCAATCACCTCCCCCCTCAAGCGCCAATTCCCCATCCCCCTTCCTACCCTAACACATCGACTTCCACCCTCCCTCTGACATCTATTGAGAACACCTTGATACCCCCCGCTCATACACCTCGCCCCTTAGCGAACTCCCAAGCCAGGGGAGCCCTCTGGCACTCCAAACAGTGCAAATCCCCCTCCCCTTCCACTCCATACTTGTGCCCTCCAAGGAACTCACCTCCGCCCTCCCACCCTCCCTTGCCCCCCAGTCCCTCCCCCTTAGCCTACCTAGGAACCCTCCACCCTCTCGCCCATCCTCTCCTGCCCCCTTTACCCCATCTCAACCCGAGCCAACATACCTCCCTCTTCATATCCCTTCCCCTCTCTGAAAGCAACGCATCTCGCACTGGCTAGAATGGTAGCTTCATCTCCCTCCCCCTCTGACCCCTGACCCTCTCTCACACCCCTATAGCACCAAAACCCACAAAATTCAGAAAACATGACTGGTCCTCTCCCTCGACCCTCTACTCCTCAACGCTTCTACCTCAAACCTACCTCCCAGTCTCTCCCTCCCATACATCACACCCCCCTCTCCCCTCGCCCAGTTTCCACTCCTTCTCTCTTGACTTCTCACCTTGTACTCCAAAACCACCAGCGCCCTCCATACTCAATCCAAAACTTCCACCCGCTACCACCACCCTACCAAGCACCCACGCTCCTCTTGCTAACACCCCGATCACCTCTATGAAGACTACTTCCCCTCACGAAGTCACCTGCATCCTCTGTAATGGCTGCTCCATAGCAAGTAACAGACACAACATCTTCGACCTCCTATCCTCTGACAAGCCCGACCTAGTCTTTATCACCGAAACATGGTTCTCTGAAGACTTTGCCCGTGTTGCACATGAAGCCCCCCCGCCCCCGGCTACACGCTCATCCCCCTCAATAGACCCTTCCGGAGAGGCGGAGTAGCAGTCCTCTTCAACTCTCACTTCTAAGTCTCACTTATCGAAATCCCAGACATGCATTCCCTCCTGCAAATCCCTTCTAGTTAAACTCTCACTACCGCTGAGTTTCTCCCACAGCTTCCTACTCATCTACAGACCCCCCGGTTACGACAGACATTTCGCCAACAGCCTCTGTGATTCAATAGCTACCATTCAAGTACATCACCCTTCTCTCACACTACTAGGAGACTTCAACATCTGGTTCGATATTCCCACCAACCCCATGACTCATCCGCTAGTTGACAGTGTTTACGCACTCAACCTCTCTCATCATACGACTGGCCCAACCCACTCAGGAGGGCATACTCTTGATGCAATCTTCAGCTCCCATTACCTGGTTTATATATCCCGTCCCAAACCACTCATCTGGACCGACCACCACTATGCCATCCCCTTCTCTATCAACACCCCTGCCCCCCTCCTACAGCTCCCCCTGGATCTCAAATGCTGGAACAAAATCAAAATCCTTCCCGACCTACTTCTTTGTCCCCCTGCAATACCCCCCCCTCCGTTAGAACCTTAACAATCGACTCCTTTGACTCTTGGTTTAATGACTCACTAATTCCTCTCACCCTGCTTCCTCACGCAATGGACCATCCCCCAAATGGTTCACGTCCCACCTAAGGAATGCCAAAAAACATTATTCTCTTGAATGCAAATGGCGATTGTCTAAAACCAATCTCAGCAGATCCATGTTCGCCCTGCACCACCGTAACTACAAACCCGACATCCGAAAGGCCAAAAAAGCCTATTATAATAATCGAATTCTTAACTGTGACAACCACAGCAAAGAACTCCACATAATTTGTAAACCCACTTGCACCTCTACCCATTCCACCCCATCTCAATCACTCTGCGATTCCCTCTCCCTACACTTCTACACCACCTCTCTTGACAGGACGACCTCCCTTAACAACAAACTGTCTCTCCTCTCCCCCTCCCACCACCGACCCCATTGCCCCATTAGCCAATCCTCCTACCTTCGACTCCTTCAAACCCATCTCCGGTGAAAAGTTTCTTGATCTACTATCTGCCAGCAAACCGTCTGGATCCCCCTTCGACCCTTGCCCCGCTTCTGTCCTGAAAGAAATATTCTCATCTACCTGCGCAAGAGAACATGCAAGAATCATACTAAATGACTCCCTCACCTTTGGCATCTTCCCTGATGCCTTCAAAATTGCGCATGTAAAGTCTCTTCTAAAAAAGGCATCCCTCAACCACCTTGACCCCAAAAACTACAGACCCATCTCGAACACCAGATTTCTTGCAAAAATCATCGACCGAACAGCATTCTCCCAGCTCACTGCCTTTGTAGAATCCTAGGGTCTCCTCGACCCCGCACAATCTGGCTTCAGGCCACGACATGGAACTGAAACGACACTGACCTTGATTTGGGATGATGTCAAGGTCACTGCAGACTCCGAAGGATGCGCTGCACTAATTTTCCTCAATCTCTCTGCAGCCTTTGACACGGTTAATCACTCAATCCTCCTTGACCGCCTCCACTCCCTTGGAATCCGTGGCACTGCTCTCAAGTGGATTGCCTACTTCCTCAGCAACAGGAAACAAATAACCCTCCTCTTAAATGTTGTCTCAGCTGCTCGCTTGGTGAACACAGGTGTGCCGCAAGGCGCATGCCTGTCTGCTCTCCTGTTCAATCTCTATATGACCACCCTTCCTGCAATCATCCGCATGCATAACATCTGATGCTACAACTACAATGATGATATGCAAATCCTCCTAAGAACCCCCAAATCTGACAACAATCCCCATCCCGATCTTGAAGCCTGTCTTCGCGATATTGATCATTGGATGACAATAAACCCCAATAAAACTGAAATCATGGTGTGCGGCGGCAACACTGCCCTTCTACCTCATCCGCTCCAATGGCACCCAACCCTGGGCCCTCCCCCACCCACTCTGACACAGTTAAAAACCTGGGTTGCACTATGGACTCAGGCCTAACCCTCTCCCGTCAGATCAACAATGTGTCAAAATGTTGTCACTACCATCTCATCTCAAACTTCTCAGACGCATCTTTCCCTACCTCCACTTCCCGAACAGACTCGCTGCTGTCATGCCTACTGTGATGTCGAGACTGGACTATGCCAACTCCTTATACCTAGGAGCCCCGGCATTCCATCTTAACAAACTCCAAAGAGTCTAGAATGCTGCTGCAAAACTGCTCCTTGCCCTGGGTCCGAGGGACCACATCTCTCCAGCTCTCCAAACCCTCCACTGGCTCCCAGTCGGCCAAAGGGCCACTTTCAAGATCCTGTGCATCACTCACTGTGCAGTGCACAAGACCAGCCCATTGTACCTGCAAGAAAAGATAAAACCATACCTCCCAACCCGCACACTAAGATCAAGCACTGCCCTCCTTCTAGTGATTCCAACCTCTAACTCTGTCAGAATCGGAGGATCCGCCTTCTCAACCTTTGCCCTGACTCTGTGGAACTCGCTTCCCCCTCATATTCGCCACACCTAAGAGTATATGACATTCCGCAAAACTCTAAAAACGTGTCTCTTTCCGTAACACCAATCAAGATCATCTAAAGCAATTGAACCCTAGCAACTCGATTACTGATGCTCCTTGGGATCCCAACTATGTCATCACTGAATATGCTCATTAATTTGCAACCGCATGCCTGAAATGCAGAATATTGATCTCCTTAGATCATAACGCCACGCAAACTCTCTCCTTACTGGTATTCACCTATCCTTGCCAGTATCCTTGCTGCCTTTCACCATACAAGACCCACAACAAAAACCTCTGTCTGCTCCATATCCACTTCCCGCCTCTGCGTTGTCGTTATGTACCCCCCAGCCCCTTACTGTCGAAGTGTACCCCCAGCACCCTCTGGTTCCTGTGATGTTGCCATATGCCCCTGGTCCGTTACCCTGTGTTGTCGATGTGTGCCCCCAGCCCCTCTTGTTCCTCATGTTGTCACTGTGTTCCCCAGCCCCTCTCGTCCCTGTGATGTCACTGTGTGCCCCTCTGGCCCCCCGTGCTAACACTGTATGCCCCCAGCCACCTCCAGTCCTCTGTGATGTTGCTGTGTGCCCCTAGCCCCTCTGGTCCCCCGTGTTGTTGCTGTGTCCCCCCAGCTCCCTCTGGTCCCCCGTGTTGTTGCTGAGTCCACCAGTCCCCGCTGGTCCCCTGTGTTGTCGCTGTGCCCCCAGCCCCCCCGGTCTCCCGTGTTGTAACTGTCTGCCCCCTACCTCCTCTGGACCCTGTTTTGTCGCTGTGTACCCCCAGGCCCCTCTGGTCCCGTATTGTCGCTGTATCTCCCCAGCTCCCTCTAGTCCTGTGTGCCCCAGCCCCCTGTGATGTCCCTGTGTGCTCCCAGCCACTCTGGTCCTCCGTGATGTCACTCTGCGCCCCATGTCTTGCTCGACATCCGTGTTGTCACTATGTGCCCCATCCCCTCTGGTTCCCCGTGATGTCGTTATCTGCCCCCCAGTCCCCATGTCTGTATGCCCCCCAGCCCCCTCTGGTCCCCAGTGATGTCTCTGTGTGCTCCAGACCCCTCTTGCCCCCCATGATGTCTCTGTATGCCCCAGCCCCCTCTTGTTCCTGTGAGGTCGCTATGTGCCCCCGGACTCTCTGGTCCCCCTTGTTGTTACTGTGTGCCCCCCCTCCCCTACAGTCCCCTGTGATATTGCTATGTGCCCCCTGCCCCTATGGTCCCTGTGTTGTCGATGTGTGCCCCCAGCCTCCCTCTGGTCCCTGTATTGTATCTGTGTACCTCCTATACCTATGGTTCCCCATGATGTTGCTGTGTGCCCCCAGCCCCTCTTGTTCCCCTGTTGTCGTTGTGTGCCCCCAGCCCCCTCAGGTTCCTGTGATGGTGCTGTGTGCCCCCAGCTCTATTTGTCGCTGCATGCCCCCAACCCCCCTCTGGTTCCCGTGATGTCGCTGTGTGCCCCCCATCCCCTATGGTCCTCCCGTGATATCGCTATGTGCCCCCTCCCCCTATAGTCCCTGTATTGTCGCTATGTGCCCCCAGCTCCCTCTGGTCCCCCGTATTGTAGCTGTGTACCCCCTATTCCCATGGTCCCCCGTGATGTTGCTGTGTGCCCCTGGCCCCTCTGATTCACTGTGTTGTCGCTGCATGCCCCCAGCCCCCTGATGTCACTGTGTGCCCCCAGCCTCTCGGGTCCCCTGTGATGTCATTGTGTGCCATCATCCCCTATGGTTACCCGTGATGTCGCTATATGCCCCCTGCCCCTACGGTCCCTGTGTTGTCACTTTCTGCCCCACTGGCCCCCTGTGATGCTGCTGTGTGCCCCAGCCCCTCGTAATGTTGCTGTATACCCTCCCTCCTGGCCCCCATTATGCCCCCCGCTGCTTTCCCTGATCTCTTATCCACCCCCTTCTCCCATTCCCCCCGCCACATTAATTGCAGGAATTGTCTTGGGTCACGAAGGGCTCACCATCAATAACCTTTTGCCAACGCCTGGATCTGACCTTTGGACACATGGGCTTGTGGTGCTTCACCCCCTTTACTCTCATGTTGGACCTCCCATGGATTCTTCACTCAAGTTGGCCATGAATCATGCTTTACCCATCGTCACTGTGAATCCTTACCTAGATTCTCTGTTCCCTCACAACATTATACTTCCTACGGACCTCTACAACTGTATTCGCTCTCCCCTCTACTTCTCTGCTCTTTCCACTGTTTTATTCTCTGATCTCATCTCCTCTCCCCTCCCCTCCCTTACACTGTCTCTGCACCTGCTCTATCGTTATTGTCCCTGGCCTTAGTATGATGGTTAAAATGGTTTGCCCCTCCCTCTGGCACTGCCTGAGCTGTCATATGGACTAGTGTGATGATCGCTTGTTCTGTTCCTCTCCCTCCCTTCTCCCTCTACCTGTGTGATTCCCCTGAGATGTCGTCAGGCCTAGTGCGGTAAACCCTTGTCTGTTCCTGTCTCCCTCCTGTCTATGGGCCTCATTACACGGATGGCGGTAATAGCACATGGATCAAGGTGCTATTAGCACCTTGGTCCATGCCGGTAAAATACCGGCACCGCCTTGGTTGATCGGGGAATTACCGCCCCATTCCAAGGTTGGCGGGGCGGTAATTCCCCCTTCCACCACTGCCCTTCCCCATTCCCATTTTTGCCCCATAGGGCATAATGGGAATGGGGAAGGTGCTAATTACGGCACCGCAATTTTGCGGTGCCGTAATTAGCAGCAAGGTCCCTTAGCGGGTTGGTTTTTAACGCCTGCAAAAAGCAGGCGTTAAAGCACCAACCCGCTAAGGGACCTCGTAGTAAGGCGGTAATGGTTAACGGTCACCGTTACCATTAACGGTGACCGTTAACCATTACCGCCATCCGTGTAATGAGGCCCTAGGTCTTGGAACTTGAACTGTCTGGGGTGTCGCTAGACGGAGTGCAATGGCTAATCTCCACACTCTTGTTGTTCATGGCCTGTAGGAGTGCTATGTTTCCCTTGTTCCCTCCCTTGTCTTTGAGCTCTTTGAATTGCATTATGAATGGACGTTGCATATATAAACTATCATATCATATCATTATGCTTACTCTCTACTCTACACCATCACACAATTAGAGTGCAGCTACACGCCTCGATCAATTCGGCCTAGCTGCTCACATACGAACACTATTCCATGAGAACCGCATCACTCTATTAAAACGCAGTTATATCCCACGACAAACCTGCCTAGCTGCACACATAAGCAGCCACAGGCCTAACGCAGTCATAACCCAGTCTTGGGGCCTTATAACAAGGGTGGCGCTCCCGTAATGAAGGGTGCCGGTACGGGACCGGCACCCTTCATTACGGGAGCGCCGATTACGAGGTTCCCTTTGCGGGACCCTGTAAGGACGCCTGGTAAAACCAGGCATCCTTTCCGGGTCCCGCGAGGGGAAGAGGGAGGTAATAAAGGGCCAGTTTTAATGTGCCCGTTATTACCTCCCTCCCCATTCCCATTGAGCCCTATGGGGGCTCAAATGGGAATGGAGAATGGTTCCTGCAAGGAGGAATTACCGGGTCTTCCTATGTCGGAATGACCCGGTAAGTCCCCATTGCAGGAACCCGGTGATGGAGCCCGGTCTGGAGGCAGCCATGGTGCTAATAGCATCATGGCTACCTCCAAACTCGTAATGAGGCCCTTGGTGTCCACCCGCCTGACTGCACACATTGATCCGATATCAATACCACCACACCTAATGCTAAGATGCAGCTACCAGCAGGCAACTACATCAGCTGCACACTTAACTGGTGCACCCATGCACCCTTCAACACCCTACTCTCTCAACTGACCTGGACTACTGACCTGGACTACGGTCCCCGAGGGCGTTCAACCTACCAGCGCTTTGAGGTCATACCAATGATATACAGAGCACTATATAAATGCCAAATAACATAACAGGATCAACATGAAAGAGCTGGTTTGGCAAATACAAAAGAGTAAAGATCAGATGAAAATGTTGAGTGACGCTCGCAGGCAGCTCTGAGAACAGAGGTCAATGAAGGGACTCAATGAAAATAAAATTCCCCCACAAGGATCAAGTGACAGGGTACAAGTACAGCCAACCAGTGGAAGTGGTGCAAAAAGGCACCAACCACATATGCACCAGCGACGAAGAAAAATTGAACCTCGAGCGAGTTGCTATGTTTAGAAGGCAGACTTTTGAGTCGAGAGAATCATTGTTGATGGAACCAACTCCAGAAGATCCAAAAGCACACCGAGAAGAAAAGACTAGGGGCCTCATTTACGTAAGCTTACCGGCACCGTTGTTTCCAGACCAGCATACGACGGCTCTGAGGGCGAGTGTCGTCCCGCCTGACAAGTCTGACCTGCTGGGCAGGATGGCACCCGTCCGCAGAGTGCTTCCGTGGTCCCCTAGGAATGGGGATTTACAAATATACCGGCACCTGACTTCTCGGGCTCCGGGGTTGTAATCGCCCCAGTGTTACTTGAATGTTAATTCATTGCAGGTCTGGCGGCTACCTGCCGGTAGCACTGTCACGGTTACCGCTGGACCCGTAATGAGGCCATGGTCTTGTACAGTCTTATTTGAGGCCACTACAAACCCGCACTTATACTTACATACAACAAAAGGCTAATGGGTTAAGCATTAAAAAAGGTTTACAAACGCATTAAAAAGGTTTACAAACTTAAAACTTCTTGCTATGTTGTTACTAACTCGTGAAAGAAAACACGTGTTTCCCATCTTCTCCATTTCAAAAACGAACGGAGATGATTTGCATTTTCAGCACTAAATAAGCTATTTGGCGATGAAACATCAGTAAGTAAACCCAATTCAAGATCTCTCCGACCTTTTCGGGTTACAAAACCCGGCGCCACCATGCTACGATGGGCATTCCAGTAACCTTCCCGTCCCGGTGGCGGTGCTCCCAGAAATAGGATACCGCCTATGACAGGAAGTTGTGGGGCGGGATTTGAAAAAAAGATTGATAGCTAGACATTCCCAGCCGCACTGTAGTGACGTTTACTGAGATGCCGGCACTGCACGTGAGCTTTTGAAAGGGCATTGCTCAGAAAAGAGACTCGTTCGCACTGGTGCGTTGGGCGTGTCCTTGCCTTGGACGCTATCTGAGAATGACTGTTCTTTTCTTCCAATCATTGGAGCGTTGTATGCGCATGCGTTGAACAGGGTGTCAGACAGTGACTCGGATACCGCGCGGACAGGAGTGAGTGGCAGAAAAGATGGCGGAGCCTGACTCCTGGGGTATGCAATAGTGCCCATCTTGTGCCTCCAAACTGCTCTCCCCGTGTCCCTCTGTCAACCGTTGTCTTTCATGTCCGTAATTTCGTCTGTCACCCGCCCTCTTACATGCTTCCTCAAGCCTACGCTTTTCTCCACCTGGCCGCCATGGCCGCCTCCCTACTCCGTTCGGTCGAGTCTCCCTTTGAAGGCAAGCCTTCCTCAGATCTCCACTGCTTTCTGACCCCCGCATCTCCACCCACAGCTCCTAACGTGTAAACCAACAAACGCAGCTCTTTCGCTGACTCTCTGTCATCTTTACAGACGCTGAGACGTTTGAGCCGGTGTTGGAGGCCCCCACCAAGTTGGTTGTGCCGGTGGTGGCAGATCGTTGGGCTGGAGAGGATGAGGAGGAAGAAGTGAAGGTAAGCTGTATCATAAGCAGAGGTTTCCTTACATGTTTAAACATTTACCCTTTTGCGTTAATTTAACATAGGAATCTTGGGCCATGTGTCATTCTGCTTCACACATGTTTCGCCTATTGCCAAATAATCTCCAAGGCCATTATAATGGATTTCACGAAGTATATTCCCACTTCTCTGCTCCTAGAATTATAATGTAAATGCGCTTTTAAACGCAGTAGGTTTATCCGCCTAATCTATATAGATATGGCATACTTGTCCATACTCTGGAGTTGGAAATAACCACGTCACTTCTTTCGTGCATAGTTGTCCAGCATTACGATAGGAAAAAAAGCAGTACGGGTGCGCGTACACCACGTCTTCTGGAGTTCACAGAAACTGTGACAGTCTATATACCGTCTGCCGATACATGCAACTCGGTAGCTTCTATCAGCTTTTGTGAAGTAGCTGGGGCGTTCTTCAACCCACAGACATGTTAATAAACTGATATATTTTTTAAATGTACAAAATTAAAATCTTAGCTTTTAAGGGCAAATATAGTCGAATATTTGACAGTTGTCAACGAGCTCATCGAATATTATTGGTTATGCATCTATCTGTCTTTCTTGTGCACTAGATTACGCTCTGGGCATTATAATCCCCCAACAGCATTTAGCATAAACGTGGTAAACTTTGGCTTGTCTTATCTTTGTGATAGAGGTGTCTGGGAGAATGTGCAAGATAGTTTATGAAGCAGCTGCCAACGGTTCACACGATGTGAAGAGCCTATGTTTCGTGCACTGAACTCTTGAGTTGCCCTGTTGCCAATGCCAATTGGGGTGTATGTGTATCCAGAGGGAATCTCCAGGTGTAGTTACCCTTTTCTGTTTTTTACCGTAGAGTTCTGCTCTGATGGGAGGCTGGATCTATTCAATCGTTGCAGTAGAGCAGTGTGTGAGAAGCTGGCAGGGCGTATGTTTAGATTTTGGATGCTGTTGATGTGTGGCGGGTAGGTGGACGCTAGACGGGTGTAGCATATGGTGTAAAGCGGAATGGTGAGCAGGTTGAGTCTCATGTAGCAGGGCATGGAAAGTCAAAACTTGGTCTCCCCACAATCTTTGTTGTCACTTAAACACACGCACCATCCCACTGACCCTTGAAATTGATGCAGCAAGTATCAGATAAGGACCGCTGGGGGCTCCACTCATTGCCATAAGAAGGCAAGAACCTTTTGGTTACAGATACCTGTCTGTATATAAAAACTGTTGCTCATTTCAGGTTTATTACCTCACTCTTAGGTGTACTCCCCAGTCTGGCGCGCTGAGAGTTTGCCAGTCTGAGCTATGATTGGCGTGTGTCAAGTGTTCATCAGGAGCTGGGACTAGCATCCCTGCTAGTTAGTTAGATTTTCATTTGTATGCACACCTCCTCCCACATGGGAGTCCCCCGGCCCTTTTTGCTGGTCTATTGGATTTTTGGTCTGTTCTTCTGCGTGAGTGGGATATTTTTACACCACACTCACTCATTCTTTTGCGCTATCTCTAGGATACTTTTTTGTATTTCTTCTTATACCTTTTTTTTCTTGTTTTCTCGGGATCTCTCTTGGACTTTTGCAGCACTTTCTGTGAAGAGTTGCTGGGAGCCCTCTCAGCTTCCCTTTTTATTTTTGTTATGGAGATATAAAATATCCTTCCCATCTTTGTTATGAGATCAGCACACCTCACCTTATGTGGAGTCCTGAAGGGGGTTACACAGTATCCCCTTTATCACTGCTTCTGTGTAATTGTTTGGTTACAGTGAAGTGCTAATCTGAATGGCTGGTGCCAGTGGTTTTATCTTACCAATTCTTTTGGAAGCTTTACTCCCGACCGCGGTAGTGCAGATGGGTCACCATTGACCCAAAATGATGACTTTAAAAAAAAAAATGTAAAAAAAAAAATGTCCATTTCCCGGCCAATTCAAAGTGGCTTGTCCTTTAACAAACTTTTCACACATAATTACACATTATTGTCCAAAAGATGAACGAGAAATGCATCTTCAATTATCATACTATGAATATCACACCCTAAACATTTTTTTTCACACATAAAAAGGAGGATTCTGAGAAGTACTTGATTTTATCTATTCATCTAAAAAATAAGTTTAAAATTAATTTCTGCTAAAACAATATTCGCGTTAACCCTACAAAAAAGTAAGATTTCCCTACCATAGGTTTATTGCTCTACAATTTTCCCAAACATCAGTTTTCTTAACTCTTCTAGGTTTTGGCAGTCTACTAACGCATGTCTGTCATGTCCTTCTCAATTCAATTTTAGACGTCTCCTCCCAACATCCTTAGTAGGAAATACATCAAAACGCAGTCTCATAAACAATGGTCTAAAATTCGTATTGGTTAATATCCAGAAGTAATTAGGTAGCTGAATTTGGGTTTTATTTTCAAATAAAAAATTAGAAAGGAGACTTTATTGGGAAGGTGCATCTGGGTTGGTAAACCTTTTTATTTATCCCTGCGTCATCCCTATAGATCCAACTCTTTTCCCATTTCAGGAGAAAAGAATCCACTTTAGTTTTTAAGGTCTGAGTACCTCCGAGTATAAGGTACAATATTACCCCATCAGGCATTTGCATTAGTGACAGAACTCTCCATTCATGGATATCAAACCTAATTACAAATGTATAATTTGTACTTTTAGGTAGGCCTAGCACCCTTTTCCAATATATACCTTCTAGTATGTTCCATATTGAAGGAACAATACCATGAGCTACCACTGCACCATAGGTCAGACATGGAATCGCCTTCGTTTTGTAAAAATGGATTATGTGCACAATCGAGAATCTGCCATGTTTTCTTAATGAAACTACTCCCTGAGCTGCCAACACTTGCCTTTCTTCTAAGATCCAATGCATTTACAGTCACGCGCATCACTCGTATTGAAACCCACGCGTATGATATGATAGGTTATTTATGAAGTGGTTAATACCCATGCGTTTCTAAGCGAGGACCCGGGGGTCGAACCTGTGGTGCTCAGTGTCGTCTTGCTTCCAAGGCGAGCATGTTGCCCCTGAAATATCCTCCCAAGACATAAGGGGTCACTCGCAACTTGTGACAGCTTGATCCAAACTCCACATGCTTTCTTTGGTTCTAGATGATTTTAAAACCGTTCTGTTGGATTTATAAGTATTCATTTTAGAATTTTTTGGCGCATATTTTTGAAGGGCCTTTAGTGACCTCTGCAGTCCTATTGGGGTCTGTCCAATAGGACTAAATCTTCTGCATATAGGAGCCACTTAATTGGTCGTCCTTCTATGCGCAGTGGATAGAATATAGTCTCCAATAAGGCATAACCCAATCTGCTATAAATAAATTAAAAGATGCAGCAGCGAGTAAACACCCCTGCTTTAGAACTCTTTGTGGGGATATTATTACCCCCGCTGGCTAAGCCTTATTGGAGTGTGGTATCACTATATAGTTGACTTGCTATGTCCAATAACTCCCGTAGAGCATTTTTGCCACAATATACCACTGTCAAAGGCTCCTTCAAAGTCCATATGTTTACATCATTTTGTCAGCGCCCTTTTCTTGAAATAGTTTAAAATGAATCAATTTAACTATTGCCCTTAATAAAACCGGCTTGGTGGACGTCTACCCTTAAAACACTTTCCACCCGCTTCTGGCGACTCTTCAGAACCACAGTTGCAAATAACTCCCCTGGGGCATCTAGAATGGCGATGGGACGAATTCTATCACCCTTCTTGAAAATTGGGACAACTATAGCTGACTTCCAAGAACTAGTTATCAAGCGTTCCTTCTTTCTGTTCATATATGATATATAACACTTGCCCACATTTTTGGGGAGGCCTTCAATATATAATTGGAAAAGCCAGGAGCCTGGTAGGTACTATTCTTTAATCCTCAATCCCTTCTAGATCAACAATCTATGGGCTAATTACTGATTCTCTTCCCTCTCCCAATTGTACGTGACCTGCGATTGTCTAAGCGCCGTTAAATAAATCTCCTCTGCTAATACCACAGTTGCTGTGATTGGTGTCGGGGCCCTTATGCATCCTCAGGCCGCCAAACTTCCACTCCCAATCCCCTTAGCTCCTGTCCACCCTCAGCACTTGCCTTGGCACTCCCTTCTCCCTGGAGGTTCACACTTAAAACTAACATGGCTCCAGGCCGTGTAGCCCTCAACATTCCAAACGCTTCATCTGTGGATCATTCATGAACTCGGACTACCCAGAGCTTTACCTCCTCTGCCCTCTTCTTTGCTGCACTTGCGCATTCTGAATACGTACAAGGCCTAGTAGGTTTGTTCTTTTTTCCTCTATTTTGTCTGTAATGTGTGTCACTCCCTTGTTTCTTCCCCATGCCCTGTGGGTGCTTTGAAACAGTATTTTACTTGTGGTATAAGCACTTAACAAACAATAAATAAATAAAATAGTGTTCAATCCAGGCATCTTCTGCAACTGGATTTATTTGCAGCACTTGTTCAGAAACACCCACCTGCCTTTTACCTCAGATGGTGGCTTTGTCACTAAAGCCCTCCGCATAGCTTCTGCATCATTCTGGTCTAAAGATGGTCTGTCTTCGAAGCCAAAATCGATATTCAAGCTAGTTTTCCAATTTCCCTCCAATATGCAACTCACTGGTGATCCTTCAATTTCCTGATACCTGCTCTCAATTTTCTCTTTTGATGTTGTACCAATGGGTCAAATCTGTGTTTGCTCGTTTACAGGTACATCCTTACTGTACATGGCCTGTAAGAATGTCGTATTTTCCCTTGTTCCCTCCCTTGCCTTGAAGAGCTTTGAAACCGCTTATTTTTATTTATATTGTGCCTATACGCAATCATAGCAAATACCTTCAATAACTGCACATAATACCACAAATCTTCCATACCCTGTTAAATAACACCCACACATTTAGTTAGCAACTACGTGTCCATTTCTCCAGATCCTCCTCTTTAAGAAAAAAAAAACCTATTTCTTTCAACTTATGGGTGTACATCCCATTCCCACCCAATTTCACTTTTACTAAGTAAACAATAGTTAATTGTGATCCCTGTTTGAGCTATTCTGGACTCTGTTTTGTTATCAACTGAGTTCTTATACCACGTCGGTTTTGCTGGAATATTGCCTATGGTTGCCCTATTTAGCATGCGTAACCCTGTAGTGTCCATGAGGTTGAACCAGGACCTTGCTCTTTAGTATTCCTCATCGTTTACTATCTGGTGATAGAACCTACTGCCCTTTGGGGGTGTACAGCCAATATTCAAGTAATCTGCTATGATTATGGGATTCATAATAGTCTACCACCTCGGCAATGCAGTGCAAAAAAGCATCCTTTGCTATCCCCAAAGGAGTCCAATATACATTAACCATTGCAAATGATTTTAAGTCTGGGTACATGGTTGCATCCCAAATCAATGTTGCCACCTAAACACAATTATTTGGCCTTTTACATTCCAGTAACCAGGCCCATCCCATTACGTACCACCATAAGAAGCCTCGATGTTGGTCTCCCCAGTGGGCCCCTTTTCGCTGGATTCAATAAGACCATATAACCATCCAAAATGGGTCCTTGCATATGCCATGTATCTTGTAACACTATGGGGTTTTTAGAAAAGGGAAAAGGGGGGTCCTCTTTGTGTTTTATAGAGGGGCCTGAGTCTGGAGAACAAATTTACACTTTATTTAACACATTTTGTGTTAAATAAAGAAGTTTTAGCACCTTTGAAAAAGTTTTGTTGGGTTCTACTATAAGAAATACAAGTCCTATCAGTGTAGACTTGGTTTCATGTATGCCAGTGCGACACCTGTTAGTGTCTCAGAGGAAGAGGCAGCCAGAGTCCACCCCTTTTGTCTGTCTTGTAACACTATGTCCCGGATAGTTCCCAAGGTTTAGATAAGTGGGGAGAAATGACCTTGTGTTCCATGATCCCATTTTCAATTTTCTCTTCTACTAGTTAATTTTTACCCGGACATCTTGCTAAGACTCCCATCAACCATGACCAATTCTCAAATACTTTTTCCATTGATGCCCCTTGCGGAAATTATCTAATTATTCTTTCGGCCTGATTCGCAATTGTTCACGTTATTTGCAATGATTGTGGAGGTACCTGCAAATTTTCTTTTTACCCACCTCCCCTTTTTAGAACTCGCAGGATCTCGTTCCTCATTACTTCTCCAAGATCCTACCCTGTTGGTAAAAGGAAAACGCATAGCAGCATCCATAATGATATTCTTTACTAGACCAGAAGGAATATGCAATAGCACTTTATATAAACATGTTCAGTGCAAAACCTAGGTAAAATAACCCGAAGGTACTGTGTAAAATAATTCTTAAACACATTTGTTCTATTTAAAATTGTAGAATCCTGTGAGATGGGCTATCATTCCAAAAATAACACTTCTGAGGGCTTTGTATTGGTGGGTACTGATATTTTTTATAAAACTTGTGCCTGGAAATGGTAATGATCGCCCCTCACCCCAGTTTATTAGCTGCATTTTTTTTAGAATGTTTGTTTTTTTTTTTTTGCCCCAAAGTATAAAACTGGGACCCTACATTTTCGGGAGGAGGATTGTTTGGGAGGATCATTTCTTCTAGTGTTCTCCTACCTACCATCCTCGCCAAAGGCTCTGATATGCCACGACACTGAGTTTTATCCACTACTGGTGGCGAGGGGGAAGTCGGAGCATCTTGGTACAATTCCATATCCTCTATTGAGTACGTAGATACATTCTCCAATTCAATTACTGTTGCATTCCTACTTTCCATTTGAGAAGTCACACAATGGGCCACCTGCTCCTGACAATGTTCCGCTCCAATCCTTTTAGACAATGCTTTTTTTTTTTTATGGTTCGTGCCTCCACTTCGCTGGGGGGGGTGGGGGGTAGTCTGTTCTTGGTCACGAACGCACTCAAATATTTGAGATACTTTGTTTTAGTTTTTTTTTTGTTTTGTTTTAGGCATTTTTGATATTTCTATTCTGCCAATTTCCTTTTTATTTTTGCTTTGCATGTTTATGATGTTTAAACATGGAACAATTCTCCTGTTGTCCAGTCTGCTATTCACCTTCCTCTTGCGTCAAACTTTGAACAATCACCCATAGGCTTCATAATTAAGGTTCTTATGAAAACTTCAGTGAACAAGACTATCAAGATTAACGTGATACCTGATCATTCTTTTATTAAGAGCTTTGTATAATTTCACTAATGATATTAAGGCAAAAATCAAGTGTTATTGATCCGTTGCAGACATCTCTGCATGTTTCTGCCGTCTTCTAAGAAAGGAGCAGTATGTAGAAAAAAGGATGAATCATTCGTCTTTTAGAGGGGAGGCAAAAAATCTGTGTGAGGCAGACAGCAAGGGTTGCATTTTATCATCCACCCTCAAACGCTTTCCTCTCGCTTTTCCTGCTCCACCCTGGATAACATAGCATCCGTTTGAAATTCACTGTCCAAAATCTCTTCATTTAGCATAACAAGTTTGTTCTTTCCTAAAACTATAGCTTTCACCACCTGCGCAGATTTATTTATTTCATTTATAAAGCGTGCATACAACCCGGATGCATTGACGCCCTGTTACAGGTAGAAGTCATGTTGGCCCGCTTAGTCATACAGTAAGGTTTTGTTGGAAAGACCAGGAGAGTAGGTAAAGATTACATTCATTGGTTACATAGAGACGGTGTTCTCATACATAATGATCGTACTGTACAAATTGAGGTAAGGTGTGCAGGAATAGCTGACTTGATGGTGGAGGGGATTGGAGAAGAGCTGGGTTTGTAGGGCTTTCTGAAAGATCAGTAGGATTTCTCAGTTCTTGGGGGCGGAAAGAGTAATTCCAGAGTTTGTTGGCGCGGTAGGGGAAGCAGGAGCCTCCAGCTTTACAACTTCTCCCTTTAGGTACAAGAAGTCTGTCTGAGTAAGGGGTCCTAGTGGGTCCGTAGGAGTGGGCTAAAAGTGACCTGTTCTGGATGGGCAACCATTGAGCTTCCCTTCTGGCTTCGGAGATGTGTTTTCGCTTTCGGATATTAAGGGCTGCTCTCAGGGTGTTCTATTGAATAATGTGCAATTATTAAATGTTTCCAGTGGAGTTGCCTGTAGATGGGACGTTGCAATAGTCTAACTTGGTGCCAATGATGGGTTGGGTAATGGTGAGGCAATTGTTTTTTGTGAGGAAGGTTCTGGCTGCATTTAGAACTTTGATAACGTAAGCTGCTGAGGAGGTAATGGCACTAACTTGTCTGGCCAGGGTGAGTGAGGCGTCTTTACTGTAGTTCAGACTGGAATCACATACTGGTTGATCTGGAAGGAGGTGTATTGAGTGTTAAGCTACTTGCATGCATTGGGTGTGCTGACCATAAGGATTTCTGTCTTGACGCTGTTTAGGCAAAGGCCATTTGCTGCCATCCAAGCCTGAATAGTAGAATAAATGCTGTTGGGAGTATTGGAGTCCTCTGTGTAATTAACGGAGTGGGATCAGGATTTGTCGTCGCTATAGTTTGTATAGCTATGCAGAGAGAGTCTAAGATGTTGACGTGAGGCCTAGTGAATATGTTGTAGAGGGTGTGGGCGATGCAGGACCCTTATGGAACACCATGGGTGATTTAAAAAAAAAAAATTGTTTTGGGGGGGTGATGGTGAAGCATTGGCCGTGACTGGGACTCTCATGACTCGCAATCAAAGCAACGGCATGTGGGGAGAAGTTGGCCTGGGTTGTAAGGTGTTGGCAGAGGATTTGATGGTTGACCAAGTCGAATGCTGAAGATAAATCCTGGAGGAGGAGCAGGGCGCAGTTTCCTTCATCTTTAATCTCATCAAGCTGATTTTTGAGATCTAGAAGGGCAGATTCCTCCCAATGTCCTGTGCGTAAACCGGATTGGCACATCCATAGGATTTTATTGTCCTCCAGGAATTGCTGAACCTGCAGGTAGGCTGCACAGTCTACAATTTTGAGTAGGAATGGGACTGTTATTGGCCTGTAGTTGGCTGGAATGGGTGTTTTATTTTATTTTTTTTATTTTTCCAGGAATGGGAGGACCCAGGCTGCTTTAAGGCTGGTTGGGACGGTACTGTTGGAGACTGAGTTGTTAATGACGGCAGTGATGACTGGGGATAGCACATCAGCACAGTCTTTAATGAGGATGCTGGGCAAATATCGCCTTTTGCATTGAGAGGGTTTCAAGCTCTGGATTAGCTTCAAGACTTTACTTTCGGCAGGGTCTCTGAAGGTGAATTGTTAGGTGGGGCGGAGTCCAGTTGAAGTTGGCATCTGCTAGATCATTCTTGAATGTGTCTTGCTGTAAGTATTTATTGATTTAGGGTGTCGATTTTTGTCCTAAGAGCTGCTTGGATGACAGAGCACCATGATGTCTTTGGTGATGGTGGAGGGTGGTGTAGTGGGGGATTATAATTCCCTGTATATGATGATTTTCTTTATGGGAGGAGGCAGTGCAAATTCTTGTATTAAAGGAGTTGGATTTAGCAACGATGGTGATTGCATTGTATTCTTTAGAACTTGAGCTGGGCTTGACGTTTCAGTGTGCATAGTTCCATGAGGTCTGTTGTGAACCCGGAGTTTGAATGTCTGACTATCTTGCATTTGCGAGGGGCGCTAAGATAGTCACTGCTTTGGAGAGTAATGAGGAGTATGTTGCCACCATAGTGTCAGGTTAGGTGCGAATGGGAGCTGGAAATCTGGGGCGTTAAGCAAGGGAAAGATGTGGTCCCTAGTGAGCTTGCGTGAACTGTGTGTTACTGCAGAAGGTAGAAGGTTAGAAGTCATTTTGATTTTGATGGGCTGCGAGGTGGAGAAGATTGTTCTGTTCGGGCCAAGGACAGGGAGTGATGGCGCTGGTGGTGATCTTACAGTTGTGGTCAGCAATCCAATCTAGGATTCGTCCTTTAGAATGTGTGTGAGAGGTAATGCGTTGACAGAATCCTAGATGAAGGGCGTCGGATAGTGAGGATGCATGTCTGTCATTAGGGTCATGGACGCCCAGGTTGAGGTCTCCTATTATGTTAATTTGAGAGGAGGCTTTCAGGTTGTCCTGTAGAATGTGAGTAGATTCTGCTAGAAGTTTTGGGGGTCCAGGTGGGCGGTAGAGGTGGTGGGTGGTGATCGTGTATGTAGGTGAGGGTGAGAATTTGAGCGACGGGATGTCAGAGGGACCCTCAAGGGTGGACTTGCAGCTTCTGATGGGGAGGGATTCTCTGTCTATAAGGGTGGTGACGACGCTGCTGCCTCCTCTGGCGGAGGCTCTGTCATTGTGGAAGATGGTTTATCCCCAAGGTATAGCTAGGCATAGTGCAGGGCCACAGGCCTCGTGAAGCCAGATCTCTGATATGGCTAGGGTGACAAAGTTGTGTTCAGAGATAAGGTTGTTGTCTAATGTATGTGTGGGCAGAGAATGAGGGCGCAGTTCAAAAGGGGCTGGTTGGATGTGTGACGCAGCTGTTGAGTGGTGAGGCCTTGTTTTTGATGGTTATAAGGAGGGGAATGCTTCATATTGACTGTGAGGCGTAATTTCTTCCTGGATTTTAAGCCTAGTCTGTGGGTATTTGAGAGGGGCAGGTACAGGGCTGTGTTGATTCTGCTGCAGTGTGGAGAGTGAGCGAATTGGCATGGGCGCGAGGTGGTAATGTAGTGGTTGTGTTCGGGGTGTGGATAGGGGCAGTACTTTGGTGGGAGTGGGACCGTGTGCGCATGCACAGGCTGGTATTTCTGATGGTCAGAAGTTGGGGTAATGTTGTAGTGCTACAGAAGCAAGCGTGCAGTCTCTTGTTCCTTGTTAAAGTCAAGAGATGAGCAGGGGAGGATGGAATGTGTTCCGGGGCTCGAGGAGGCGTGTGGCTGCTTGTACTGTCAACAGCTTATGCAGTGCGCTTGAGGTTGATATTTAATGCGGCGCCAGGTTTGGCAGCAGAAGCCCTTGCGCTACGAGGGCTTGGTATCGAGGGAATGGACAGCCTGATGGCAAATCCCTGATTGAGCTGCATATGCGCATGCATGCGAGCAGACTTGTGGTAGTTGCAGTGTTGCAGGCGGGGCTGGAATACCATGAAAGTCATGGCTTGCACGGTGTGTAGGCTTTGCGTGCGAGTTGTGTGGCGGCGAGCCAGAAACTAAGCTCTGGCTGACTGTTGATGGCAAATCTGCAGCGGATGCGAACTGTAAGTTCATTCGTCGCGGCATTTCCTTTGATCGCGGGCTGAGCGAAGGCTCTCTTGGATGCAGGGACGTTGCCTTGGGAGGCAATGGGGTGTAAGCGCAACAAAGCGGGTGTAGCTCCGAGGTAAGAGCTGGCTTGAGGAATCTGCTGGGTGGTGGAAGATGGATGTTGCTCTGGCAGCGAATGCAAACACGTACACATGGGCAGGTTGCTTTACTAACAGGCGTGCAGCATTTGTTGGAGTTACAGATGCCTCTTTTAGAATTGTTGTTGTGCTAATGTTAGTGCTCTGGGGAAAAGCATAGTGCAAGTAGCGTTTTAGCATTTAGAAAGCAGTTAATTGTTGCTAGCAATTGGGTGCAGCATATTCTTTCACATTTTCTCAGGACAATGGAAAAGGTAGACCATATAGGGCCAGCTGTTATAGCAGATACATCTATCTTGTGCAACAAGACCTACAACAGACAGATATTAGTCAATTTGGGTCTGGGGCGAGTGTCCGTATGTAGGAGCAGACCGTACCTGATGCTTAGCATGTTTAACTTCGCGGTCAACGCAGCTGAGACCAACAAACTGCTGGAAGAGTCCTCGAGTGTTGGCACCAGGCATTCATGGTGCTGCTGGCCCATGGCAGCCTGGTGTGCGCAGTTTATTTAAGAGATTCACTAATTTATACTAATGTATTTGTGGCATATCTTGTGTAGGGTGTAACAGTGCCTCCATTGTCGACATTTCCAACTGTTCCACACAGTATACAGTCTAACCTCTCCGTAGCCAATATGTCGGCAGATTGCAACGTTCTGTGTCCCAAGTCTTTTCTGCCTTTTAGCTGGGGCCGATTTCAAAAAGTAACTTATCTTGGTTTTTTTTTCCCCAATTAATGTAGTCCCCACAATTGGTGTTAAGTGAACTTGCAAATCAAATGAACTTCCATTTCAGATACAAATGTATCTGGTATATCATCCACTCATGGGCTATACGTAACCATGCTTTGATTGGTAAGCGTTGGTGAGGTAGATATGTTTTCAATGCATGTGTTCAACTTCGGAGGAGAGATCTTGCACTCCTTTTGAGGACAATCCCTTCACCATTTTACTTCCTAAAGCATACGTTGTACTTTTTCTAGCCAGTCAAATATCAGTCCCTCAACTAAGTTTCCCTTGACTTCCTTTGGACTGCAACACTTAGCTGCCGTGCTTCGTGCTGCGCTTTCAGTTTTATAGTCTTAACTCCTCCTTCTGAGTTGAAAGGGGTAGCTTCCTCCAGTCACACGAAATGTAGACAACCTTTCTCCACAACAGTCGACTGCTGCTGGACTGCCACACTTGGGCACCCTTTCTTGGTCCTTCTGGCGTGCAGGGTTGGGAAGGTACTGGTTCGATCGTTGTCTTTGGGGATTCCTTTATTAGGACAGGAAACAAGGGAGGGTGCTGGATCTTTGCTGTTCTTTGCCTTTTGCTGTGCCTGCCAGGAACGAATTCCAACTGGGAGGCCCTTTCCTAGAAGGGCGGCCATCACCCTGAGTTTGAATGGTGCATGGGTGCTGATTTGGTTTGGTTCCTGCATAAGAGGCATGGCTCCGGGTGCTGACGACAATTCACCCCTGGAACCGAAGAATCGACAAAGAGGGGAGAGGTCTACAGCCTCTTCCAGAGGTGCCTTCTCTGTAATCACTGCTGTTCGATGCCCGCTTTCTTCCAAGCATTGGGAGAACTCCAAAGAGGACGACTTTCCCTTTAAGACTGATGGGGCCAGCCAGTCTTGAGACAACCTGCATTTCGAGCCATCCCACAATGAGGTATGACCTTCACGGGCTGCAAACCGCCAATACCATTGGACCTGTGGCCACTGTGCAGTGCATCTTCCGAATCTCGAATCCTCCTGAAACATTGGACTCATTCCGGTCCTACAGGGGCAAGATTTCACTCCGTGAAGTTGTTACGCTCACCTGGCTCCCACAGGGCTGTCTATCTGAACTGGACAGCTGCGGTCTCCACCAATGTGACGCCTAGTGCCGAGATGACGGACTCGACTGGCCCACCTAGCTTCGTTTGCTTGGCCCGTAGGAATATTCTTCTGCAAATGGAGAAAGGGAATTAACCACCCGTGGAGTTGAACATTAAACCCGCCCACCCCCCACTCCCGCTGTTCTCCCCACTGATCACCTTTTGATGTCCACTCTTATAGTCTCACCTGATGGTTTGGAAAGATGAGCTCTCCATCCTGCATTGAGCGCAGGGGCGCGTAGATAACCAGTTGCTTCACTGGCTCGAAGGAATTGGTGAGTTCCAGAACAATATTGACTCTGAGATTTCCGGCAAGATGCCGTAAGTATGTAGTTCGTAAGAGTTCACATGTCTGACTTTCACTCTTGTCCGATTCCTTGCAGGTTGCAGCTTGACCCTAGCGAAGAGTTCCTCGTGGCAACCGGTAATATTCAGGTAAGTTGTATTATCCAACACAGTTCGATAATAATGTCAGTATGTAACCTGTTGCTTTCGAAGGGATTGTGTCCTCCGACGTATTCCTTATCTTAGATATCTCCTTCCAGCTTTGCTGGCCTCGGAAAATTTTTCTCTAGAGGGCGCTGCGTGTCGACGTCCGCCGAGTCGATGTCCCTCGACAGCCGCCGTATCGATGTCGACATCATCCTGCCTATAAAAAGGCCGCGCGCAGCGTCCTTTGGTCAGTTCCATTTTTCCGCGCTTACTCAATGCCTCGGAATATCGTTGCTCAGTTTCGTAGATAATTTATCCTATTTACCTCGATATATTCGATCCATACTCGATGGCTTCCTCGTCGGAACCGACAACCCCTCGGTCCGGCTTCAAAAAATGCCGAGACTGTGGGAAAAAGATGTCACTGACTGACCCTCAGAGTTTGTCTGTGGTGTTTGGGAGCTGAACACCATTGTTCGTAGTGCGAGGACTGTATGTCCATGACAGCTAAGGCCCTGAAGGAGCGTAGGGGGAAGCTGGAGAAAGGTAAGACTTCAAAAGCTTCTTCTTCCTCGACGAAGTCGAGGCATTCGTCTCCTCGTCACCATTCGCGCTCCAGGTCTCGGAGTGGGTCCCATCACTCCTCGAGATCGAAGCACTCGAAGAGGAGACGTCGAAGATCCCCTTCTCCGTCCTCCTCTTCCTCTGTTTCTCCTAAGAGAATCCCTTGCCCCACGAAACATAGTTCCCGGGCTGAAAGGGAGGAATTCCGCAAAAATATGATGAGCGTCTTCGAGAAAGCGGCCTCGACCCCCTCGAAGACTGCTGAGAGCGATGCTCTGGTCGAAAGACCCGAAGGTCAAAAACGCTGCGAGTCGCAGTACCCGGCGAAGGAAGCTTCTCGAGCGCGTCACGAACCCTCGAGTAAGGCTATGACCTCGAAACCTTCTTCGAAGGTTCCGTCGACACCGAGGTCGGGGTCTTCGACGCCGTTGTCGACGGGACCTTCGACACACGGGTCTGTCGACTCAACACCATCTTCGACACCGGCGTCGACGCCAAGGAAAGTCACGGTTGCAACGCACCCAGTGGCTATCCCCAGGTCCTCGATGACGATGGCGTCGAGATTGTCGACTTCCTCAAGCAGAATCCCAATTCTGTCGAGGACCTCGAGGCCTCCGCCTTTGTTTTCGACGCCACGCCCGAAGCCTTCGGCGTCGACGACATCGACGTTTTCGAGGCCAATTACAACAAGTTTGGCACCCTCTGCCTTGGAGATGGGTTTCACACCCTTAGTGAGTTCAGAACAATTGAGAACTATGTCCTCAATTATGGAAGAGGGAGAACTATCTGAACAAGAAGACACATTTGAGTTGCAGGGACCTGCAACCCCAGTTCAAGAGGAGTTATCCTCAGAAGAACGCCGGTTAAAGGATCTCCATGATTCCTTACATGAGGCAAGTGGTTTAGACACTTCCCCTGAGGTGGAGTTCGCTAGGCCAGATCCGGGGGAGCATGCTGAAACCCCCTATAGAGCCTTAATGGCCAGGATCACAGAATTTATGGGGTGGTCAACACCTTCACAGGCTTTCCAACAAGATGACCTTACGGATATTCTTGATAAAGGTCCACAGGAGTATCCTGTAGTGCCCTTTCATAAAGCTCTTCAGAGGAAAATCATGACGAACTGGGAAACCCCAGATGTCGTTCCGGCAGTAAATAAAAAACTCTACTAAATACAGGGTATCTTCTGCAGACCCGGAGTTTTTGTCAAAACACCCATCCCCAGAAAGTCTGGTGGTACAAGCAGCATCTTCTACTGATGTCAATTCTGCTTACCCTACCGTCCCACAGGACAGGGACGATAAGAAATATGATGCTATGGCAAAGAAAGTTTTTTTCGGCATGTAGCATGGCGTTAAAATCTGTTAATGCTACTTGCACCCTTGCTAGATTCAGCCATACACTTTGGCAGTGTGCTTCTACAGCGGCTGACTGCATCCCGGAGGGAGAGGAAAGGGAGGAGTTCCTAAATATCATACAGGACGGTAAAGACGCTATGTGCGAATCCCTTCAGACGGGCATTGATTCGGCTGACCGTATCAGCAGAGCAATGGCGGCAAGTACAACAACCAGGAGATTCGCTTGGTTGAGAAGTCTGGTTTTGCCCCAGATGTGCAAGCCAGGCTCTTGAGCATGCCATTCGATGGCTCTTCTTTGTTTGGGGAAAAAGGCGGATGACAGTTTAGAAAAACTGCAAACATCAAAGGCAGCAGCAAAATCCCTAGGCGCTGCGATCTGTCAGACACCTCTGCGAGGGGCAAGTCCTTTCGCTTCTACTCCGCATTCGGAAGAGGTAGAGGACGACCGGCTCAAAGGGGACAAAGAAGAACTACCCGAGGTGGACGGGGTAGATATTTAAAAGCCGCAGCAACAGCAGGTGCCTCTTTACCATCTGCATCAGCCGCCCCAAAACCACTCTGAGGACTTCCCTCACAAGACACCTGTAGGAGGCAGGTTAACTCAACATCTGGCGGAATGGCAGGCTATCACGTCAGATGCTTGGGCATTGGAAACAGTTGCCCAAGGTTACTGCCTGCCTCTCCTACTTATACCTCAGTCATCCACCGGGGATCAGCTCTCAGAAAGCTCCAGATCCGCTCCTCTTGCAGGAAATTTTAGACCTGCTAGAGAAAGGTGCCATAGAACCGGTACCTGTAGCGGAGAGGAACAAGGGCTGGTACTCCCCTTACTTTCTCATTCCAAAGAAAGACTGAGGACTGAGACCCATCTTGGACTTGCGAGAATTGAACAAATTCCTCAGGAAAGACAAATTCAAGATGGTAACTCTTTCTCAGATCCTTCAGGCCCTTCAGTTCCAGGACTGGTTGGTATCTCTGGACCTTCAGGACGCTTATTTCCATGTGCCTATCCATCTCAAACACAGGAAATACCTGAGGTTCGCAATTGGCAACTCTCACTATCAATTTCGAGTGCTGCCATTTGGGCTGACCTCCGCCCCGAGGGTCTGCACCAAGTTAATGTCGGTAGTGGCTGCAAGTCTAAGGAGGGGAAGGGATTCACGTCTACCCCTACCTGGACGATTGGTTGATCAGGGCTGTATCTTCGGAACAAGCTCAGGACCAGCTAAATCACGTTTGCCACTCTCTTCACAGACTGGGATTCTCCCTCAATTTAAAGAAGTCACAAATGATACCATCGCAGAGGCTCCAGTTCATCGGAGCGATCCTGGACACTTCCCTGGGAAAAGCCTCGCCACCAGAGGTGAGGGCTCAAGATATTCTACAGATGGTTACCAAGTTCCAAAATGCCCAATGTCTCCCAGCCTTCGACCTTTTGAGGTTGCTAGGCCTCATGGCATCCTGCATGTTCCTAGTGCCAGAGGCTCGCCTGAGAATGAGATCCCTCCAGTGGGCACTGAGGACTCAGTGGTCACAATTCTCAGGAAGAATGACAGATCTTCTTCAGGTTCCCGACAGGGTGGCTCGAGACCTTCAGTGGTGGGCCTGTCAGGTGAACATTCTGAAACGAGAACAGTTTTGGCAACCCTGGCCGGAGATAACAGTAGTCACGGATGCCTCACTCACAGGGTGGGGAGCCCACACCAACGACTTGACCATCAGCGGACGTTGGTCTCCATCGGAGTCCAGACTACATATCAACCTGTTAGAGCTGAGGGCCATCAGACTTGCGCTGAAGGCGTTCCTGCCAGCTGTACAAGGGAAGAATGTCCTGATAATGACGGACAACACAGTGGCCATGCATTACCTCCACAAAAGAGGCGGCGTAGGATCACTACCCCTCTGCAGAGAGGCGATGCAGCTCTGGTTTTGGGCAATCCAAGAAGGGATCTCGGCAGTTCACCTAGCCGGAGAGAAGAACTTGACAGCGGACGCTCTGAGCAGGCAGAGCACAGTCTCCCACGAGTGGGAACTAGCTCAGGAAGTCCTTCAAGAGATCTTCGCCCTTTGGGGAACCCCTCAGGTAGATCTGTTCGCCACAAGTGTCAACAGGAAGTGCGATCTGTTCTGTTCAAGGGAATTTCCCCCGAGAGGAGCTCTGGGAGACGCGTTCGTAGTGGACTGGGAGTTTCCGCTTTTGTACGCGTTCCCACCGGTCCCTGTCATTCCTCAAATGATCAGGAGGTTGAGAAGATTCCGGAAAACCATGATCCTAATTGCCCCGGATGGGGCCAGGAGAACGTGGTACCCGGACCTTCTAGACTTGTCCATCTGCCCTCCAATTCGACTTCCACTCAGAGAGAATCTACTCTCACAGAAGGGAGGTCAGGTTCTCCATCCAGACATCAAAACCCTCAACCTTCACGCTTGGCTTCTGAAAGGCTGAGGTACAAGGATTGGGACCTCCCTGATGATGTTATGGAGGTGTTGCTTTCGGCAAGGAGGCCAGCAACAAAGTCTTTATACCGCTGCCGTTGGAACCGATTTTGCAGCTGGTGTAGAGAAAAGAATATCGACCCATTTTCATGTGGTACACCAATGGTTTTGTCCTTCCTACTCTATTTGGCGAATTCAGGCCTTCAAGTTGGCACCATTAAGGGCTATCTCGCAGCGCTATCCATCTTTAAGCGCACTGCGGAAGAACCGTCCTATTTCAAGTTACCCTTGGTAATACAGTTTCTAAAGGGGTTAACTAACGTTTATCCCCCAAGACCATTCCAGGTTCCCCTATGGGATTTAAACTTAGTCCTAACTTTCCTGATGGGCACACCTTTCGAACCACTCCGTTCTTGTTCGTTAAGATTTCTTACCCTTAAAACTGTTTTATTAATGGCTCTTACATCTGCTAGAAGGGTGAGCGAGTTACAAGCTCTTTCTTGTAAACCCCCTCATACAATCTTTCACAAAGACAAAGTTGTCCTGCAAGTGAAGCCTAATTTCCTCCCAAAGGTGGTTTCTGAATTCCATATCACTCAGAAGATTACCCTGCCATCTTTCTATCCTCCTCCTCATCTGGGAAAAGAGGAAGAGCGGTTACACAGGCTGGACCCTAGAAGGGCTTTAAGTTTTTACATCAGTAGACTGGCCAGGATAAGACTAGCAGACCAGCTGTTTGTAGGCTATGCAGGTCACAAGCTGGGGTTACCGATAACTAAGCAGACCATTTCCAGATGGATCATTCTAGCCATTTTGGAATGTTATAAATTGGCAGGAAAAGAGCCCCCTCAAAATCTTAGGGCTCATTCGACCAGAGGTATTGCAGCTTCATCGGCCCTCAAAAGAGGAGTGCCGATTAAAGACATATGTGCGGCTGCCACATGGTCGTCCGTCCATACCTTTACACGATTTTACAACTTGGGATTCCTCCTCCAGTCAAGAGACTAGGTTTGGAAGGGCAGTATTGCACTCTATTCATCAATAAAAGGAAGCATGAAGTCAGTACTCCCACCTCCAATAACAGAATACTGCTATGGGAGCCTATCTAAGATAAGAATACGTCGGAGGACACAATCCCTTCGAAGAACAAGTTACTTCTTACCTTGTAACGTTCTTTCGATGGGGTCCCCGAGGGTAGGCATCCTGACAGAAGTCCCCTCACCAGAGTGCTGGCCCGAGAAAGCAAGATGAATCGACTGGGCGGGATTGTTCTTCACAGGTGCTCCAACCCCCGAAGAATCCTTTGTCTGAAGCCTCTTCACTCAACTGCTGTTTTCGGATCCATTCCAGTGTCCCTTCTTTCATCTGCCTGACCAAGAATCTGGGACCAGGTCTGCTGCTGCTTTATCGTGGGGATGTCATGTTGCATACTCTTATTTTCTAAAGTGCTGTGAGACTCCTGGTATAATTTAGTTTTGCTGCTCTTGTGTTGCTGGAGTGCTGATTCTTGTTGAGAGTTGGCCCATGCATGTTGAGCCCAGGCTTAACGCCTGTGCGCATACAGGGAACTATCTAAGAAATCCCAGACTCCTTTTTCAACCAGAAGTGTTACTAGTTGTTACTGCAGACTTCTGGAACTTTTGGATTTTCTGCAGCTTGTCACTTGCTTGTGTGTTGCCCTCCAAGCTCCAAATGAGAAATTTGGTGCAGCCACAAAAGTGGATGTTTTCTTTAGAATTGCTTCAAAGCCTTTGTATAAAAGGCTTGTATAAAAATTACATAACTGAATTGTACATTAAAAAAGTCATGACATCTAAGGACAGCCCAATGCCGAAATGCCAAGTAATTCCCCTCTGAAGACGACCACCAACAGCAACCATAGACTGGTTACTGCCTTATTCAGCATCATCTGTGAAGTGCGGGTGAGATTTATTTGAGATATTTATAAGGTTCCAATTGCAGAAATTCACCCTGTACTTCCCTAATGAGTGCAAATTGGATCGACCACAGGAACACTGCCCTCAGTGGGACGAGGGGCAATGGCAGGAACACCGCTCACTAGAGCAGCAGGTATTTATTTTGTAGAGTAAGAATTTCTCTAAAGCAAGAGATTTTTCTCTGCTCTCATGTCTGGTGGAGAGGCAAGCAAGCTTGAATTTTCCATTTTTTATTTTTAATTACTACTTGCACCTGAAGGAAGAGCTCACTGATCTTGCAATTACATACCTACTGGCCTTGAAGCGATTAGGTAGCCAGAACCAGCAACGCTGTGTAGTATATGGAGGGATTTGAGCTAGTGGCGGGAGCCAAGGAGTCGAATGGCTGCTCTTTTTTAGGATTTGTTGTAATTATCTCTTGGCTTCTTGGGAAGGCCTAGCTAAAGGCTATTCAAACCAGATGTGGTCATTGTAACAGTCACCTGACTTCTTTGTGTCCTCTTCAAGGGTGGAAGTATGTCGGTGTACTCATTTTTTTTTTCTTCAGATTTTTTTAATGTACAAGTTATGTAATTTTTATACAAGCTTTTTATACAAAAACTTTGAAGCAATTCTAAAGAAAACATGTACTTCTTTGTGGCTGCACCGAATTTCTAATTTGTATACCACAGTAGGGTATTGTGGTATATCAGATTACCTTCATTTCCATTCGTAAACATGATTCACCCAGCTGTCTTGTGAACAAATCTGTTATCCAATATATATTTTCAAGCATCTCCATTAAGTTAATGCAATAGAGCTTCAGATGCCTCAGTTAACTTTCACAAAATAAGCATTTCCTCCTTTTAAACATTTTATTTTTATATTTGCCCGTGCCCCGTCACGATATCGTATTTAATGGAATCTGTTTATAGGCTCACCTGAGGGACTTCTGCAGGTATTCATATACATATTTTAGGTATCTACCCATTGGCGTGGCATGACAGTTGTATTCTTGACGGTGGAATTTTGTTGCTACATCTCCTCAAATTTGTTTGTACGCCAGCCATTCTAAATTATTTGTTTAGTGATGTCATCATACATTTATTCTTAATATTTTTTATACATTAATCTCTAGCCAGCTGCTCCCTCCATCTTACAAGGTCACACATAACCTGGTGACGTTTTTATGTTTTATTGTCGGCCCGATGACATTCTAGTAAATAATGCATCGGTGCACCTGGCCTAGCTTGTACAATTTTGCTGTAGAATTTCAGCCTCCTCAATTTATCAACAGTTTTAGAGCTAATATTCAATTGCACTCTAAATCATTACACTGGTACACTCGCACGGAAGCCAACTTTTGCTGTCCATTTATTTCTCATTCATCTTATTTTGGCTCAATATTTATACACCATATAAAATGACTGGTAGTATTTTCATCTTCTCGATGTCTTGGTGGCTTCAGAGTGTAGGGACCGCATCTCTCCTGCCCTAAAGTCTTCACTGGCTCCCGGTTGTTGCACCATTAATTTCAAATCCCTCTGCATCATCCACAAGGCTGTCTACCATGCTATTTCCAACTTTGTTACTAAATACTCTCTCTAGACCATTTCTCTGGCACCAACACTTTGTGTGTAAAGCGCTTTGCTAAACAGAGGGTTGGTGGTTGATTGCTTTCCTCAGCTGGCTCCCTCCTATGGAACAGCCTCCCCCCTACCTCTGTGCCTTGAGCAGGGCTTTCTTAAATTTCAGAAGCTACTCGCGACCGATCCCTTCACCTCCTAATTTCCTCCTTCTCTGCTAATCCCACAGTTGCTGATATTGGTGTCCAGGGCCCTTATGGACCCTCGGGTCAGAGGGGTATGGGGGGAGGCCTGATCTCGTACACCCAATGTGCCCAGCACCTTTCTAACCTCAGCACTTGAGTTGGCACACCCTCTGCCTCAGAGGTTCGCACTCCTAACTTGGCCCCTGGCTTTGTAGCATCAACTCGAGCACTGTGGCCCACCCACTAGCCCGGACTCCCCAGCACTTACATCCTCTGCCCTTTTTCCTTGCTGCAGTTGCACAGTCTGAATATTCACAAGGCATAGTAGGTTTGTCCTTCCTCCACTGCTCCTTATTAATTATTGTTTAGTAATGTATTTCTCACCCTTGTTCCCTCCCCCGACCTGTGGGTGCTTTGAAACAGTGAGTACTCTAATGTTTGCACTAAAGTTATTAATCGGTAATGCATGAGAAGCCCCCACATATTTGTGAAGGAGTGTCAACTTTCTAAAGACCCCTTGGAGTTTGGTCCATTAATATAGAGTCATCAGCGTATCGTAGTCATTGCATTTTGAGTGCTTATTTTAGGTGAAAAAACGTCTTCCACAGACCGTGCGCTTGTTAAATCTGCCAGATATAGGGGTTAAGGCACATCCTTGTTTTAGGCCCCATTGGTACTGTTAATGTTAATGGATATTTGTGCCGCGCACTATCACCACCGGAGTGGTCCTCTGGCGGCTCCGAAAAAGGGAGAAGGGGGGGGTGAGTTAGTGGGAATAAGCTGGAAAAGTGCAAGAGAGCAGTGATGTGCTGTTGGCAGCCTTAGCCCGGTGGGTCCGTTGGCTGGGCTTGGGGTGTTTTACGGTCGGTAGTCGGCGTGTGCTGTTGTGCAAGTCTGTGTGATTTGATTTTTTTTTTTTTTGTTGTTGCAGCGTAGTGAAGTTTGTGCGGATTGCTGTGTTTTAGGTTTGTGGTTGTTTGGTTAGAGTTTGAGAGGTGTATGAAGAGGGATGAAATTGTTAGTGGATTGGTTAGTTGGTATTGCTGTCCTTGCAATTGTGTCTGGGAGTGCTGCTTACCATCATTCACTGTTCCATCTAAGTGTGGCACATGCTAACATTGTTACACCTGTCTAAGTGTGATGCAAGGTAATCCTGATCGTTCTTTGTATGTGTGGCACTAGTCAGCATTGGTTAGTACGCTAGTGTGTAGTGGAATGCAACATTTACAGTTCAGTCAAGACTGGATTTAGGCATCTGGCCACAAAAACTCTCTAGGTATGCAAGGTGCAGTTCTATGGCAGTTTACGCTATGGAAGGTAAGGTAGAGTGGCAAGGCTTTCTGGAGTAGAGTGATTGCTCTACTCCCCACCCATGCCGCACTCAGTTTTGTTGGTGTCTGGCTTCCTTTGCTTCCCTGCGGACACCTGCAGACACATCTTGGAGCCGTCTCTGTAGGAGCCGCCCTTTGCCTTGGGGTCCTTAGCCGCAGGGGATGCAGGGCAGAGGGCTGCCCTGGGAGGGTGAATTAAGTGCAGCGATCCAGTCAATGGCAGGTAGAGGGAGGGGAGGGAGCATGGAAGAGAAACAAAATAAACGGCACGCACGTGTGCTGGGGGCTAGGCCCGCCCCAGCATCCACAGGGTGATTGGCCAATGGGATCCAAGGGGAGGCGGGACAATGGAGGGGGAAGTTGCAGGGCAGCTCCGGAGCCCGCAAGGCTCCAGCTGGATATTCCAGTGCCATGATGGTGCAGGGGGGGGGGGGTGGAAATCAGGGGGACCGCATCCATGCGCTTACCTCAGTGCCAGGATGTAGAATGACACTGCACGCACGTGTGCTGGGGGCTAGGCCCTCTCCAGCATCCACAGGGCGATTAGTCAAATGGGATCCAAGGGGAGGTGGGACAATGGAGGGGGAAGCTGCAGGGTAGCTCCGGAGCCAGCGAGGCTCCAGCTGGATATTCCAGTGCCATGATGGTGCAGGGGGGCTCAGGGGGACTGCATCCATGCTCTTACCTCAGTGCCAGGATGCCGGTACTGATTTAGTTGGTTAGCACCCCTGCCTGGCTCACTAGTAAGGTCATAATCCTGTTCGCCAGTCCTAGTGGAATTCCTCCATCCATCAAATTTTTCCCATACGAAGTTATGCAACACTGTCAATTGCAGTTGTGTTTTTATTTTTTGTTTAAACACTTTATTGGCTTTTAATGAGAACAGCTCAAAACACCAACACAACCCTCCCTCCTTCCCCTTCTGCCGTCCCCCAAAACATTACCCCCAACACATTAAGTAACTTTAATTTCAACAATACGAGCCCAAACCATCCCCCCGCCCTTTCCCCTCTACCCCCCTGCCCCTTCCAAAGTCCGAATATGTGCTCTGGGCTTCAACGCCCTCCAATGGCCACAGCATATTGTCCGCTTTCATCCCCATTTCCTCTATGGGCTGAAAACGTTCATCATCCATTCCCAGGTTCATATCTTCCCACTCATATTTCTCCCCTCCTCTCCCATCCCTACCTGTATCTCTTCACGGCGGTTGTAGGTCATTATCACTTGACAGGTCATTTAGCAATTGGGACCAATGGATTGTTACATTTTCATTGCCCCTCTCTGGGTCCACCTCCTGCAAAACCGTTAATTCTGCCAGGCCCCAACTCTGCACATTTTTCCGCCACAGATTAATCGTCAGACCCTGTGGGCACTTCCATGCTATCGCCATTTGGCGGTTAGCCAGTATCAACAAAAACCGGCCCATTCTATTCCGTGTTTTGTGCCCCCCCCCCCGGTAACTACCCCCACAAACCAATCTCCGGACACCATTCCCATCTGGTCTCTAAAAGCTCATTCAGACCCTTAAGGATCTCCTCCCAGAACTCTATTTTCCTGCAGTCCCATACCATGTGCCAAAACCCACCTGCGTTATGCCACACCTGGGGCAGTCCTCCGACAACTCCCCATTCATTGCATGGAGCACCACCGGAGTCACATATGTCCTATGTAAAATATTAAATTGGACCAACTGGAAACGGGTATTCCTTGATGTTTTCCGGACCAATTCCCAGACCTGCGTCCATTCCTCCTCCAGTATTTGACGTCCCATGTCAACCTCCCACTTCTCCTTAACCCTTAGCTCCCCCTATGAGTTCCCCTCCCGCAGGGCTTTGTAAATCCGCAATGTGTGCCCTACCCTCTGTCTGCTCCAGCAGAACTCTGAGCACTGGGCAAGACTCTGGCTCCGCTGGAATTCCTGCCCACATCTCCGCTAACCTACGAACCACTGCCCCGTATGCTAAGAGGCCCTGTGGTAGATCAAACTTCTGGCACCATTCCTCGCAGGTTGCCCTCATACCGCCCTCCAACACCCCTGCCACCCACATACTTCCTCCACGTTTCTCTCACAGCCTCAAATACTACAGTTCTACCCCTGTCCCCCAGTGGGTGCCAAAGCAATTCCACCGGCCTGTAACTGTGTGGCAGGTCCCCTATGAGTCCCTTAAGGGCCTCCCCACCCGGTTGGTCCCATACCAGCACCGTCTGCAATTGTGCAGCCACAAAATACTGTTCGGAATTTGGAAGGCCCAGTCCCCCCGCCGCCCTATTCCTCCGCAATATGTCTAAAGACATCCTCCTCCTCCCCGTACCCCACAACAGCTCCCTAATCTTAACATCCAGCATTCTAAAGAACCTCTTTTTGGCCACATATGGTATATTAGTAAAAAAATAAAGTAACCATGGCAGAATCACCATTTTGCATAATACCACCCTGCCCATCAGAGAAAGGGGCAGAACCTTCCAAAATTGGACCGAGTCCCCTATTTTAGATAATGCCCTCCCTGTGTTGTGTACAAACGTGTCCATCTCATGGAATACCCGAATCCCCAAACATTGAAATGACTCCGTCTCCCACTTTATCCCCAACTCCGGCAAATCCCCCGGTGGACAATCCCTAACCCCCTGTACCGGGAACACCGACTTCCCTGGATTAATGTGGAAACCCGACATACGCCAGAAGGTTCGCAATACCTCTAGCAGGTCTGGCAGGTGCACTCTGGGGTCGACCACGTACAACAACAAATCGTCCGCATATAGAGACACTATATGCTTTTGACATCCCACCTCAATTCTGGCATCTATCATTTCATGCCGCAAGTATGCCGCCAAGGGCTCCAGGGCCAAGGCAAACAAAATTGGGGAGGCCGCACACCCCTGCCGGGTCCCCCTTTTCCAATTCCCATGTTCAGACACCCAGTCGTTAGTCCTCACCATCGCCAGCGGGTTCTTGTATAAGAGGGCCAGCACCTACATATGTGTCCCCCCCCGAACCCAAACTCCCGCAACACCCTGAACAGCCATCTCCACTCCAAGGAGCCGGAACGCCTTCATGGCATCGAACAAAGCTATTGCCATCTCCCGTGTCTGTGATTTCACTAAATCCATGATATGATGCAAACGTGAGATGTTACCGGATGTGTTCCTTCCCCCGATGAACCTACACTGAACTGCATGGACCAAACCCGGCGCAAGCCTGGCCGCCAGGATCTTCCCAACCACGTTCGACAGGGAGATGGGCCGATAAATCCCCCCGGTCCTTTCCCTTTTTTTAGAATCACTGCCTCCCTTATTGACTCTGGGAGGCAACCCTTCTGAAAAGCCTCCTCATACACCCTTTGGAGCTGCGGCACCAGGAGGTCAGCACACACTGCATAAAACTCTACCCGGAACCCGTTGATACCCGGCACTGTGCCTCTTCTCATAGTACGGATCGCCCAGCGAATGTCCCCCTCCCCAATCGGGACCTCCAATTCTTCCCGTTGGTCCTTCACAAGTTTTGGCAACCTTAATGACTCCAAAAGATCCTCTACCTCCACGTACCCTCCCTCACTTGTGTACAACTCCTTATAAAATGCCAAAAAGGCTTCATTGATCGCCCTCTGGGTCCCCACTACCTCCCCCGTGCTTTACCCAAGTTGGGTTATGACTTGATCCGGATGTTCTCTACCTATCAACCAAGCCAACAGTTTACCTGCCCTGTCCCCTTCCCCATGCAGTCATAACATCCCGCCTACTGCTGTCAAAGTGCGACAGCTCTGCCAGGGTACCCTGATAAAGCTCCAGCTCCCGCACCAAAGCCTCCCCCACCTCCACGCCCCTCGTCATCTCCCTGTCCAGTTCAGCCACTTGCGCCTCCGTATGGCGTAGCTTATCCAGAAGCCGCTTGCGCATCCCCACCGTCATAGACTAACATTTCCCTCTCATGGTTGCCTTGAAGGCCTCCCAAAGTACTCCCCTACACTCCACCGAACCCTCGTTCAGCTCGAAATACAGTCGAATCCCTTCTCTAAGCTCACCTACGAATGCCCCATCACGCAATGCCTCCCTTTGCAACCGCCGCGGGGGCCTCTCATCGCCCCCAAACAACGTAGCCACGAAGGGGGGGTGTTCCGATAGAGTCCGCCCCAGATACACCGTCTCGCCAAATAACCGACAATGCTCCCTTCCTGTTACAATATAATCCAACCGCGAATAGGAACTGTGCACACCAGAGTAATAAGAGTACCCCCTTTCCTCCCCGTGCTGCTCCCTCCACACCTCTACCAGATCGAGTTCCCGCATTATCTCACGAAGACTGCGCGTCATATACCTCTTAGAAACCTCCCTACTTCCAGACCCATCTAGCCCCATCGTCCAGGTGACAATTAAAATCTCTCCCGCCACAATATCATGCGCCCCCCCCCCCCTATTCACCCCCATCATACGAAGCACTGAGGGAAAATATCCTTGTCGTCCACGTTCGGCGCATACAAATTAACCAAGCAAACTGCCCTACCCTCCCGTAAGCACTGCGCAAGTACCGTTCTACCCACCTCATCCTTTGATACCGCCTCCACCTTCAATGGTACCCCCCTAGCCACCCAAATAAGCACACCCCTAGCCTGGGTTGAATATGTCGTACCAATTACTTGCCCTCCCCACATTTTCCCTAGTTTCCCCAGCATCTCTGCCCCTGCATGCGTCTCCTGTATCAAGTCCACTGTCAATTGCAGAGTTGAATCTGTTTCATACATATACATGGCAGTTTTAATTTTTTCCTGCAACCTCGATTGTTTTCATCAGGGACATTCTATTGGTCAAGGATGAAGAGGCATTTTTAATGTCTGATTTTGAAATGAGATGTCAGTCATTTCTGAATCTAGCATTGCCAATATCCTGGTACTCTTGGGGGTCGATTCTTGGCCCACGACTGAATACAGGAACTATAATATGCCGTCAGGTAGTTTGGTAACAAAGTGGCCCTAAATATTTTGTGTGCAGTGTAGTGCCCCACAATAAGTGATTTGCACCCCTGACCCCCAAATAGGGCATTTATAGAAGCCATCCAGACCCAGAGACATAGTTTTCTCGGTGCATCAGTATTTGTTTCATAACTTTTTATTTTACATCAGAAATTCCTCCATTGCCAGTATAGCTAGGTTTATAAGTAAAAGCTTCCTGTATCCTAATGGTGTCTGCTATATATGGTCCCAAGCAAGATTATAACAAATTTCATATACTTTTTTCCTAAATCTGAGAATAGTTGGCCTTATTATTAATTCTTGCTGTTTTTTGTTTCTTCTATTCCATCTGGGTACTTTTTAGCCATCTATTATACCCTGCTTTCCTGCTCTTAAAGGCACTAATTTGAGCTGGATAAGTTGGTGCACTGCATCATATATTGTGCAGCCATCTATTATACCCTGCTTTCCGGCTCTTACAGACACCAATTTGAGCTGGATACGTTGATGCAATGCGTCATATTGCGCACGTTTGTTTTCTTCTAAGTCCTATTTGCACGTCCATGTCAAATGAATGTACTCCTTAGCAAATGTATGTGCAAGCTATTTAGTTATCACCATGGCTAGTCTATGCTGAAGAGGAGAAAGCAATTTCGGCCTTTTCAGATCCTTACTTCAGTGTAAGGACTTCTGTATTGGTGGCTGCAGCAGACGCCTATCAACCGAGCTTTGCCTCTTTTCTGAATGGGGAAAATGAATCTCCGCAATACATGTCTGGATGACATGGCGGATTCAACCCCCACTTGGAAGGAACTGGGTATGACTCGAGACTGGGTCTCGGGAACTTCATCAGGTCAACTTGTTCAGGGTGACAGAACCAAGTGTCAAACTGAACAGGAGTCATTGGCCTTCCTCAAGCATGGAATTCGTGTATGTGGGGACAAGATGCAACCGCTTGTCAGTGAATTACTTCTTGTACAAAACTGGGCAACCCACCTGCCCAAGTGAGGACTTTCCTGGCCCTCACTGGAAAACGCATGAGCAAAGTGGCAGGCTACAGCAATATAGCTGTCCCTCTGACTGCCCTCATTACTCATAGGGCCTTAAGTCTTATGCACCCTTGAGTGTGAGAAGACCTTAACTGGCCTGAAAGAATCCTTGGGTTAGGCCCCGGCACCTGGGTTAAGGGCACCTGATTGGAAGAGACCTTTCTTAGTGCAGACAAATGCCTGACACTGGAATAGTTGGGACACTTTCACAGCTTGATGACAAAGGTGAAGAACAACCTATATGTTTATCAGCTACCAGTTTAGGAGTGAAGATCTGTTGGTCCCAGGTGGAGAAGAGTTGCTATTCCATTGTATGGTGCCTTAGGAAGTTAAGGTCCTACCTCCACAGGACCCACTTCACTGTGTATGCTCACGCTAAGCCTTTGATATTAAGGGAGAGAATCCAAAGTGGCTCAGGTGGTTCATGAGTCTGCAGGCCTTGAACATCACTTTTGGGCACAGGCCAGATCCCAAATGTAGCAATTTTGATGGGCTGTTTAACGGGGATAACCGATTGGAACAGAGGACCCATCCAGTGGTGGGTTAGTTCCCCCTGTCTTAGTCTGGGGGCGGGAGGAAAGATTTCTCTTTACTGCACCTTTCCTTCCATCTTTATGGCACCCCCACTTTGGACCTGTACTTTTTACAGTGAAGCCTTAAGCTTCACTACACTGTCCTTGGCTCATGTGTCATGGGGAAACTGACCTCTCCTTCAGGCTATCCATACTGGAAAACCTTGTTTCCCTTAGTTGTGTTACTACTTTGGTTACTTTTGAATCACTTGTGGTAACCTTTTTTTTTTTTTCTTCTCTCATTGTACAATGCAGCTTGCACTGCAGTACAATGGGGTACAATTTTGTTTTGCCCTAGACTAACACTCTGATGATTTTTGGTTACTCTGTGCTAAAAGGATAAACTGGTGGCAGCAGTGACTATTTCCCACTGTTTGGGAATTTTCATTTTAGCCTTACTGCGTTTACCATGTTTGGCTACTAACTGTGGCTACTGCTCAAACATGGCTGTGCCATGAATGTTTCTCTTGTCCTTTCTTGTTTCCTTCTTCCTGGCCTAAGATGCCAGGAAAATCCTTCTAAGGACTTCCAGTGGACTGCATTGCCTGGGAAAGCAGAACCTTTTGGCGGGCTGCTGGAGGGGTGTGTTTTTGCTGGCAGGATGTGGGCTGGGACTGTCTGGAACCAATCCACAAACTGATTTCCGTGTGTCCGAGTGGTATGCATGAATGTTCCTGCCAGTGGTCCTAATTGGACTGTGTGTGTGTGTGTGTGTGTGTGTGTGTGTGTGTGTGTGTGTGGGGGGGGGGGGGGGCTGGCTAAACCTGCTATTGGCTAGTGAGGGCAGGATCTTGGATTTTAGCATAAGCATGTGGGCGGGGGTGAAGAGCATGCAAAGTTATTGAGGGAGCAGACTGGGGGGACAGCTAAATGCTCAAGCGGCCCGCATGCAAACCGGACACGTACCTTCTAAGGCACTGGGTGCGCAAGCACCCCGTCGTGTAAGATTACACGAGCCTAACCGGTCAATCCAGGATATAGATGCCAACTAACCAATACCACTAACAATTTCCTTCTCTGCATACACCTCTCAAACTCCAAACCAAACACAACCACAAACCTCCAGCACAACAAACCGCACGAACTTCACTACACTGCAACAACAAAACAATAAACGCACATGGACTCGCACATCAGCACACGACGACTACCGGCCGCGTACACCCCAGGCCCAGCCGACGGAACCACCGGGCTGAGGCTGCCAACAGCACATCACTGCGATCTTGCACTTTTCCAGCCTCGACCCACTAATCCACCTCTCCCTCCCTCTTTCAGAGCCGCCAGAGCGCCAGGGGACCACTCCGGTGGTGATAGTGCGCGGTACAAATATCCTTGAACATTAACATAAGGGGAGGACCCCTGAACCCCTTGTTCAGAGATCCTGGAGAAAGTGCGAGACCCGCGAAGAAACCTGAGACTTACTGAAGGAGGCCTGGCAACCAACTTCTGCTGCTGTCCTGGAGGAGGCATATCTTGCTTGTGATCTTAAGCAGTCCTGCGAAGGAGCTGCAACCCTTAGTGGAGGGACCATCCATTCCTGACTGCTGGGTGACCTGCCAAAGGAAGCCTTTGGAAGTGCCCTGAAACCGTGACCAGCTTCGATTTTGGGCTACTGTGCTGCTGGCCTCACCATTCCGAGTTTTGACCTGTAGCTTGGGACTGATCTGACATTTCGGTGTCCTGGGAGAGGAAAGTCTGACTGCGGCTGCGGTATCCCTTTGCGTTGCCGTGCTGCGGTGATGACCGTCCAAAATCGCCTACCTGAGTACAGTTCTGAGAGGGGTCCTGCATCGTGTTTTGCTACAAGCTTCCAACGGGAGATCAGCTGGAACCTACAACCCCTGCAAATTGAGGACTACAACTTTCGGCACGAAAAGCAACCTCAGACCCTCTTCCTTTGTCCTGCCAAGTCTGGGGAAGAATCGGGAGTATGTGGGGGTAAATTACAGAGCTTCTTACAACCCCTATACTCCTATTATAAGTCAATGGGCTAATAATAACCCCTTATTCTAACAATTGTGGCCTTGCCATTGCTTGTTTGTGCAAGACCCCTGAAAGTTGGGTCTACTTTTGGTAGTTAGTTTTACTTGTACCGTTACCATAAGAACATTGCATTTCTTCCTGCATCAAAGATTCTGTGGAACTCTTACCTGAACTATTGGGCAAAAGGCCCCGGACAACTTAGGGCTGGGGAATCATCTCGTGCATAATGCTAATCTAATCGAACCTTTCCTTTGCAGGAGTTTCTCATGTGTATTATCCCCTATAATAAGTGACTGTGCCCTATAATAAGTGACTGCATATATGTAATCTTGTGTGATAACTCTACTTGCTAGAAATCATTTTTCTATATTGTTTTGGCCAATAAATTACTTTTATACCTCCCGTCTAAGTGTAATCTGATTCCCATTGTGTGACCTCATTGTGGACGCTTTACAAGTTCATCACCTCTGAAGCTCTTAGCCTAGACTGCCTGTGACTGCTACTTGAACTGGTTTGGCTACAGCTCCCCAGAGTTGTCCCTGTCACAATATAGTTTGGCCTTGTATTCATTTGTCCACCAGGCCAGAGTATAGAAAATCAGTCCTAACAATGACATGACCACCATCGGAGGTAGAGAAAGAGATTAAGCATGCCCACTGTAGGAAGGAGGCAGTGTTTCCAGTAGCACTAAAGACCAAATGGCAGTGGTACAAATCCTGATAACGTGGTAGGCCTAATGTATCCTTTATTAAGATCACCAAGGGACTCCTATTTCTCCCCCAAAGCCTCCTCCGTCCCCCCCACCCAGGAAGGGCAGCGCCATCTTTAGCACAGTGGTTTTACAAATTACTAAAGAAATTGGTAGTGGCCAGAGTGGTGCCAAAATGAGTGGTCTTTTGCCCCCTCCTTATGAAATTGGCAGATAAGGCGAGCCGTACAGTTGCAGGCAGTCTGGAGCAATCCTGAGAACAAGTGCAAAGCACCATAGATTTTATATTTGTATACTGGCCAGGGGTAGGGGGAATGCAAGTGTATGGGGTGAAATGGTAGATGACTCTGGGCTGCAATTGGCTTTCTTGAAAGGCGCTTTCTGCAATTGACACACAGGCATAAAGTTGAATTCAGACGGATGTATTTAAAACCGTTGGGCTGCTCCTTTTCAGAAAGATCACGAAGTTGCTTAGCCAAAAACTCAACTATTAACGTTTGAATGTCAACTGTAGGCTAAGCACATTTTTTATTTTTCAGTGCTCGGGCCTTTGCTGAACTGTAGTCTGCCAACTGTGTCAGCGGTGTGTAGTGAGGAGACCTCTTCTGGCCGCAGATTTAGCAATCAATTGAGCCACCTCCACCCATTGCCCCAATAATTGTCATATCGCCAACCAGAAGGATCTGGCAGCCAGCAGGATGTTGCAGCAGTGGTCCCAAGCACTACCAATCCTTTGGTTGGGAGATTAGTGAGTGTTGGCACCCCAAAAAATATGTGCATATTGTAGAAAAAAATATCTAAGCATTTGGCAGGGAAACTATTTCTAATCAGTCTGTTCTAGCCCAAACCCTGTCGCTTGACAGTGGAAAATAACTGCTCAACCAAAATGAGGGATCCAACTGAACACCTACAACCACACCATTCTTAAAAGTGCTACCCACAAGAAGCTGGATTCTTGTAACCCAATTAAATTCAAGGGTTTACATGGTAATGTAGTGGAAAAGTCAACTTTAAACTGTTCTAGGACGGATTCAGGAGTAAAAAATAAAGTGATGTGGCTGGGACTGAAGAGGGCTAAAGCAATTGAGCAAGCACTCCCCCAACATCTCTGCAAGAAGCAAACAGCAACTTTGTACACTATAGGAGACAGAACAGATAAGGCTCTCATAAAAGTGAACGGCTGATAATTTAGCTTCAAAGTATGCAATTTATTGTGCATCTCATCAAATGAGATGGAACAGGTGAGAACACCACGCCCTGTCTACACTTGTAAAACAAATGTACCTGACATCTCTGACACGGGATGCAGAGAACGCAGCTGTCAAGTGCTCACCACCCCATAAATAAACAAAACCAAGACTTGTAGTGGCTGAGGTCAATCTCTACTGTTAGGCATAATGTAACTTGGGTCTTGTGTTGCGTACCTCCATTTTTTTTTTTTTTTTTTTTTGGTGGGCAGTCTCGTGATTCAGAAAAACAAAAGGAGCAGGGATGATGGGTTGGAGGGCGAGGTACACATGAACATCCTGCGGTGTGCAGTGCATGGCAGAAGAATCTGAGTGCTGGAATTCTATTCCATGCAGATTGTGGCCATGACACTTGGGTATACCGAATGGGGGGGTGCACTATTCCATTATAGAGCTGGGACACCGAGAAAGGCGATGGTCTCGGGGTGAGGGAAGGGGATATGTGATAGAACGGAGCTAAAGTCTGCCTCTTTGAAGCTGCTAATCCTCCCAATGCACCATGAAACTGTTGCAATTGGCAATAATTGGCTGTGCTCGGTTGAAATGTTTGGAAGCATCTTCCATTGGCAATGTGAAACAAGCTGTCCTACAATTGATTCTGCCTGACTGCTGTCCAATGACTCGCTTGTTTCTTGCTCCTCTTATCGCTCTTATGGCTGTGTACTTGTATGTTTCTTACCATCTGGAAATATGCTTTTATTTATTTGATGTGAACTTGATCCACCTTCCTGCATCTGTGTGGTAGCAATGAACTTGGCGCATTACCAAACTTCAAAATGAAATTGATGGATACCATTTAACATGTCAATGAGGTTTAGCTGATTGAGTCTGTATCTCTTATCCTGGTTTGCGAGATTTCTGCTTCGGTCAGTGTTGGGTCCACGTTTTGTGATGACTGTTAAAGTCGAAGTAGTCTGGCCTCTGGCAATGGCTTCTGTGCTGCTGCTTTTAAGTGGTTTCCATGGGTGTCTTTTTTACCGTTTTATCTTCAAAAGGGAAGGGCAATATGTCGTATAGAAGTAGAATGTCAATTTTAAGCACAAAGGTCGAAGTAAAATGTCAATTTTAAGCACAAAGGTCGAGGTGAACAATCCTGAACGTCTGAATTGTTTCGACACTGTACATCAGTACGAATGATCTGGGTGTGCATAGACCATTATTATTATTCCCCTCAGCCATCAATCAGCCCAGCAAGAGCCTGGAATTAATAACCAATGCCCCCTCCACTCGGGCACCCCATACGGCACATTCCCCTCAATACAGGTAAAATTCCCCCCCCTTCCCAACTCCAAAGTAACAATTCCATGACCCCACAATCTGAGAACTAGTGTCCCAACACAGTCCTGCCCTTCATCGCCAGAGTCATGGGATGCTTTGTTGAAAAAACGAACTACAGCTGCACATTACCACTAAAAACATCAACCCTTCCAATTTCCTTACCAGCCTCAGCACAGACACTGCGACATTTCACATCCCGGATGACCACACATCACTGACAACAGACAGTCCTTCTAGTCCTCCTTTACTTCTTTGCAGCCTTCAACACTATCCATCCTGCCCTCATAGGATGAAACCCTGGCAGTGTTCTAGTCTGGTTTACCCCTTTCCTCACTGATGGGACACACTTTGTCTCTGTTGCCCTCCAGATCAAACTCTACCACAGTCCAATGTAGTGTACTGCAAGGATCCTCCCGATCTCCTCTGTTGTTCCACACTTATGTTCCGGTCCTCAGCCAGACAGCAGCCACATCAGTTTTCAAGAATACGCACCCTCTCAAATGTCTTTCAAGCACCCCTTCACCCCCAACACAACTACACACCCTCAAGTCTCTCCATCTGGATCCTAAATGCAACCCATCCAAAACGGAATACCTGCTACAAACCTGAACTCGCCACAGACCACACACTGTTCAACTCCCTAGGCTTCATCAACCCCCACCTATACCGCATAACTAACGTCACCAAAGCATGCCACTTACAGTTGCACCTTTCTACACGGAAGATCCATTGCCCCCCCACCCTGGACTCCCAAACTGCAGTCTATGCACTCCCCCATAACAATCACGGCCGCCGCCACCCCTCCCTCCCCACTGTCTGCCACTACCCCCAGAGAATCGCTTTCAGCGGAGACTACATAGTTTATAAGGTAATCTACCTCAAAACCCACCTCTAGCTTCACAACCAGCTGAAACCCATTGCTCACACAAGCCAACCAGAATCTTGTAAGTTTTTCATTTTGCTAGCTAACCTGCCCAAACCTTAACCCAACTGGCACCCAGAGTATGGGACCCCCCTCGCTCCCCACCTCTGCATTGCATCTTCCATCATCACCGTGCCCATTTTTTCCACACCTAACCAGCCAGACCACCTACTCTATCCTTTGCCTATCCTCTTCTGAAAGCATTCTACTTCAAACCCTCTATTTTGAATTTTGGAAGGGGCTCTTGTTCAGCACTATTTAGTATAGATTTCAATATATCTTGAGCCATGGATCACATCAATTGCTAGACCTGCTTTTTATAAACTTTAAAACGTGTAAACTTCCCAGTCCTTGCTTTTCCACAAAAATACATGGCCATAGTAGCCATCACCTGACTCGATTATGCAAACAGCCTCAATCTGGTTCCCCTATTACACTATGATCTGAAATGCAGAGAGTAACTGTCATGCCACCACATTTTGCAGTAAGACTGGGATGCAGAGAACCTACCTGACTGCCATTGACATGCCTCCATTGGCTCCTAGTTGGAAATAGAATAGCCTTCAAGGTCCTCTGTTCCATTCAAGCCTTTTCATGGGACAGGGCCGGACTTCATCAAACCTAAAGTCAAAGCCTACATGGCACCAGTAGGCTTAAAAAGAATAATTTCTGTATTTGTTGTATTACTGTCTTGTTGGGGAACAATGTCTTCATTTGTCAGCAAAAAAAAAGAGCCTACAGACTGTTAATTCCACACAGGACTAAACGTGCAGTACACATTGCAGAAGACCAGATGTGTGGCTGATCTTTGGAATGTTTTGTACCAGTGATTGCTTTGCTCAAATGTTACAAGCAGTTACCTCTCCAAAGACCAACATGTGATGGCTCTTCAGAATGCTAGCATTTGCACATGCAAGTCTAAGCAATGTCCAACATTAAGCATAGACCTAGTAGAAGGATGTGTTACTTTCGTGTCCACGGTTAAGTTGTGTGCAAACCCTAAGTTGCCCACGTTCTTTTGCCAAGTAAGCTATTTACTGCCTATATAGCCTTTAAGTACCTTCAAATTACAATGCGTCTTTTGATGGTGACCTCACCACTTAACAGTGTGCTGTAATTTCAAAAAGGGCACTTAAAATAGTACACTTGATACGTAGTGATGCCATTGGAAGGCTGGAAAATGTGCGCAGGTTGGGGTTTGCACACTTGTGTTAAGCATAGTATAAAGATGTTGGTTGACAGCTGTGAGCTGTTAACTATACCTGCTAAATGCCATTGTGTTGAAACATTAACTCTCTTGCGACCTCACTCCTTCACCATACTCCTTGCATTCCTCCACTGCATTTCCTGGGTAAAGAGTAGCTCCTCCATCCCTTGCTGATGCACTGCAGCCTCATAAGTGGGATACCTGCTTCCCCCTACCCTCCCGTAGGATTTAATTGGAGCTGCTGGACCACTTCCAATGGCTGAGGTTTCCAACCTTCACAGGGAAATGTATCACAACATATGACTCAACTTTTCTATTGATGCCTATTAAAAGGAAAGTGCGCTCTAAAATGTTATGGCCCCTATTGTTCTGGCATGTTTATTCAAGGATACTTCAAACGTCATTATGCATCTTACCTTACTTTTCCTCCGTTTTACACATGCGAAGACAACGTGCGGGGCGCGGCTATCTTTTGCTTAATCTTAGCCGTTGAGGCATCTCATTAACTTCGAGGGCGCTTGCCGGAACAATACAGATTGCACGCCCCTGAAGCTGATATCACTATTCCAAACAATATGCTCCACCTATTTTCATGACGTTTGTGGCCAAACACGCACAGTCATCACCCACGCCATGACGTCAGTGAACTCCGAACCAGGAAGATGAACACAAACCGCCTCTCGCAGCGTGCCCAAATTGTGTATGAAAACAATATTAGTAATGAAAACATCATTAGTCTGCAACGTAGCATGTGCTGTTATAAACAACTCTCCCAAAACTCTTTCATCCATACAAGTAATAGCTTGCGAAGATCACATTTTATTTTTTTCCATAAACGTTCCTCCAGTTAAGCTGATTGCGAACAACGACCGATTAATCCCAGTAGTCCAATTGGAAGCCGTCTGTAGGGCAGCCCTATCGCATCAGCATCTTGCTACATGGGGAAACGATGACAGGTTGCCCTTTGGCGGTACCAGCGACCAGGAACTGGTCCTTGTCTCATCGTCCCACATTACGGTTGCGCAGAACACACGTGTATGCTTATCTGCCATTGTTGATTGAAGTAGCCATCCAACGGCAGCTGGAAACTATGGCATGCGCAGAACGGAATAATAGATCTGTGTAGATAACAGAATAAAAATATATTTTATTAGCTGTTCTTTAATCAAATGTAACCATTTACTGTGTAATTTCTGCACCAGATTTATCATGCACACAAACCACGCATAATGAACACACTAACGCCAACATGGTGGAGTATTTGACACCACATCGTTAACCTTTCATACACATCGTGAAGTAGGTAGAGCTCCCAACGGGATGGAGAACCACAGACCGATGGCATTATAACGGAACTGCAAAGATTATTGATCGTAAAGCGAAGCAAGTGCTCTGAGAAAATGTCCAGCCCCTGTCGATTCAACCCCACAACCACTTTTTGCCACACAATAATGCAACGTTGACGGCACACCCTGTAATTCTATGGGGCAATGAATACTGCACAAAACATCACTACCTCAATGTATTCCTCTTTAAAATATACACACAAAAAATATTACTAGTACTCAACTTTTAAAGAAACAGCGAGTTACGCACTCGGTTTGTTATATTGCGGGGTATAAATAAACACTGTCCATTTCTTTCAATTGCACGTCGCTGAATTATTAAATATGCATACAGCACGCATCCTGTGTAAAATATTTAGTTCAACTTGCATAATGTTAGGCAGTTCCTTTTATCTCTGCGTTCAATTCAAGAACAGCTCTGCACCACAGATCACAAATATCTTCCAATTTATTACTCTCAGTATAGAATGTCTCATTTTAGCGTGTTTTACACACATTCTTGTCTTGCTGGGCAGTGTTAGTTGACTTGCGTTCAAAGCCGAATAACAATATCCAATTGTTTTCAGTGATGGGATCCACAAGCGGCTAGGTTTTGATTTTGAGAAACAATGCCACAATACAACAACATACCGGGCAAGATGCGTGAGTGTGATTTGATTAATTGCTTTCTTTCCCACAAGCATCATCCCACTACCTGACCTTCACTACACAGATGGATGAGCCCAGCCGTGCCAGGTGGATTTTGAAAAGAATACACCTGTTAAAGTAGGCTGGCATGCACCGATGGATCAAGATCATTTATACTGTTACTGATCAGTAGTGCTGTTTTGACCCTATATGTGATGTCATTACTGACGCTGTGTACTCTGAAAAGGTAACAACATTCATCCGTCGCACCTTCGGCAGCCCTCATACCGTTTTGCAAGAAAGACGACAGTGCGTGCTCACATGCTACGACTATGCCTTGGGCCAATCAGCCGTGCGAGTGCATAGGGCAAGATTATTTGTTCTATAAAGTTATAGTGTGACCCTGAGCAGTGGGTAGCTTTGCGTTGCAGTAGACGTGGAAGCGCGCAGGTGAATTAAAAAGGTTCTTTTGGGGAAGGCCATAGAAAGTCAGGAAGGTCCCTGAGGCGGTAAAGAATTGGTTACCACTATCCCGGTAGGATGTGCCCTTGGCGGCAGATAGTTTTCCAAAGGTGAAAATTGCTGGCTAGCACTGGCTAACCCATCGAATAGCTTTATGGGACAACCGGTGCGTCAAAGTTATCGGTTGTGCTGGTCTTGAACCATTTAGCCAAATTATAGCCGTGGGTTTAGTTTCATTTCAGCGAGGACATGAATGGTCGAGGTCCCTCAGATTTTTCTTTTTTTCTGCCATTCTAGACAGACGCGTATAGCCGAGTTCCTCTTTCGGCGTAAAGCCATTGACTATTTCAACTATTGATAGTATTTCTTTCTATCCTTTCACCGACCTTCGAAACATCACGCCAGTGAAGACTGAGAAACTGCCTGTCGAAGGACTACCGCGACAGACCGTTCGGGCCTTGGCAGGCCACCCTGGGCCTCGGCCCAGACAGTAGGGAGAGGCGGGGGAGGTCATTTTAGGATGTGTATATACCACCCCTTCTTACACTCTTTTCGTCCAGCTGCCATAGCCTGTAATTATGGAAAATACCCCTTTTTAAATTCTGCCCCAAGTGTAATTATAAACGCTGGGCCCACTGCCAGGCAGCTCGAGGCCATGGAGGTAGAAGGCGCCTTTAGCGATTGCAGCGCCACTGCCATCTTGGACGGCGAGCGCGACTGGGTAGCTCCAGCTACCCATCACAAGAAATCCTCTAAAACACCACATAGGGATAAAAGCCCTCTTAGGGATGCAACCCATCAGAAAAAAATCCTAGAGAATCCAGGCCCATATATGCCTATATATCTCACAAGGAAAAATCTTAAGGTAGTACCTCCCACAGTTGAGTATTTAGGATTACCAAAGCTTGAGGGAAAAGTCCCAAGTTCCAAAGAATGGTCTTCTCAAGACCTAGACAGTGATGAGAAAAATGACCTTTATGGCCAATTTGTACAAGAACAACCCAGATTTCTTTCACTCCCTTCATTTTCCTCCCAAAGGAAGTTCTAGATGCCAAGGGCGATTTCTAGACAACCCAGGCGCTTTCAGATAACTGTGGTCATTTGGTGTGGAAAATCTCGTTACTGAAGATGCGGTTTGGTTGGTGATTTCCTGCAGAGGCAATTCATCAGGAACGATGGCCAAGCAGTTGTCTTCAACCTATAAAGACTGCTGTCAAGCCACTGGACTTGCAGGTTGATTAAGAACCCAGGACTATGGATACTCGGTTTGTTCCAGCTAATCATGTAGGCAGAGCCACACTGTCCCGTGGGGACAAATCGGATAGAAAGATTACCTCCTCCCCCCCTTTGGGTTACTTGGTAGATGCCAGGGTAGGTCTTCTACAGCAGCCTATGTCTTGGACAGTGGTGGTAAATGGAGCAGGGATCCTGGCTGTTTGTATCAAGGTCCACACACGGACAGGAGGGTGGTGTCAGAGGGTTCTTTAAGGGCTTGTGACTTGGCTAGTTCCGCCAGCTGGCATGTCCTGATTTCTTTTTCCTCCTCTTCTCCGTCTCTGGCAAGAACCCGCAGGGCTGCTTGCTTTTAGCCAGGTGGTGTCCTCCCATTTTTCACTCATAAGTCACAACCCCGAATTCTAATCACAGAATTGCGCATTGCATTTTCTGAGGTCTAGTCCAGACAGTCTGTGACACTGCTTCACTGTTAAATGTCTTGGTAGGTTGAATGTCCGGCTCTGCCTTCTAATAAGCTTTCGATTTAGTCCTATTCTTTCAAACTCGTCCATGTGTATTTACAAAGTAAATATAATCACTCTCCTCTTTAAGGGGTGTCTAGGGACAAGAGCCTTGAATCTATTGGTGACCACCAGATCAGTGGGATCACCTCATTAAACTTTGTTTAGGTGTCTTCCTGTGCTTTTGGGATCCCTGTTTGATCTGTAGCCTTCTTCATTGGCCCGTTATAGCATTCAAATGCCCACATGCCTGGCACAAGCTAAATCGCACAACATAACATTTCAGCAAATAAAGAAGCACCAGATAGCCTAGCTATCATCAGATCATCAGTTGAACTAATTTGACACACTGCATTTGTCAACCCGGTTCCTAGACCATCTCTGATGCAAAAGATCAGCTATATTCACTGTATAACTTGTATATCACAGTTCTAGTTCAGTAGGGAAGCAGAGATTATGGTCAGTTGTGCTAATATTTAATTTATTACTACGCATGCCCACATGATCGGATGATAAAATTGAAGTAGATCATTGACAAAATTTGTGTAAGCTTGGTAAATATCTATCTAGAAAAGGTGGAATTATTTCACCAAAATCGATGGGTTTCTGTACAGGACCTTGCTTCATATTAAATCCCTCAATTGCCCTACAGTTAGGGACATCAAATGCCCACTAACCCAAAAGTGGGCTAATGTATGCTTTTTAGCAATATTTATTGTAATCCTGAGGCTGCTGCATGTTAAAGTGGGATCCACGATGGTCACAAACCCCATATCATTAAAACCACAGCATTGCTTTTTTTTTTGTTTTTTTTTTTTGTTTTAAAAACTTACCAATAAACCGCCTGGACAGAGGGGTAACAACAATTTTTCGCCGCTTTCGGGGCCAAAGTTCCCAAAGCGGTTCAAATTATTACCAAAACCAGGGAACCTTGTGGGCTAACAACCAATCGCAATCCTCACACGGCTACCCCAGAGGGCAGCGGTCGCACTAGGGGGTAGAGGCATCCCTGCCAGAGGTGGTACGCCACCCAACAAGCAGTGACCTTCCGCTCCGGGTCCCCTCACATGCATCCCCAGTAGGGGGGGCGCATTTCCACCTTCACCCACGCATGGGAGGGGGAATCACTTCGGACAGATGGTTGCTGTCCAGTGTCCGGAGGATACTTCATAGAGTTGCTATGGCCACGACCATCCTCCGCGACACTACACTCGCTGGAACATCAGAAGATCCTCCTCGAGGCGATCGCCGTTCTGCTAGCAAAGGACGCCATAGATATTGTCCCGGCAAACCGGGGTATTTATTCAACCTACTTCCTTGTGCCAAAAAAAATCTGACCATGCACCCAGTATTAGATTTGCGCTCTGCAAACAAGTATGTCAAGCCACAAAAATTCTGCATGACTACACTCCAAGCGGTAACCCCTCTACTAAAAAGGGGATTAAATGGCAACATTGGATATGAAAGATGCCCATTTTCATAATTCAATGTTCCCAGCGCACAGAAGATTCTTGCGTTTCAAGATAAACCAGCACTACCAATTCAAGGTGCTATACCCTTGGAATAGCCTCAGCTCCAAGGGTATTCACCAAGGTACTGGCGGTGGAGGCGGTGCACCTACGCAGGGAGCCATTCCAGTGTACCCTTACCTGGACGACTGGCTCATTACAGGGGAGTCCCCCCTAATTTGCAGACTAAACATCCAAAGAACTATTGAACTCCCCTTCCGTTTGGGCTTCTCAATCAATGAGAAAAAAAATCAAGCCTGTTGCCAAGCACCACAGTTCCTAGGAGCTGTCCTAAATACCCAAGAGGGGTTGGCCTTTCCATCCGAGGAAAGAATTAAAAATGTGTTGCTGCAAATTCCTCGATCTCTCCGGTCGCCAAATAAGGGTGCGCAAAGCTATGCGTTTGCTAGGCATGATTGCGTCTGGCATGTACCTGGTTCCCCACGCGCGCCTGCGACCCATGCAGGAATGGTTGTCGAAACAGTGGTCTCAGGCAAGTGGTCAGTGGGACGATCTAGTGGTCGTTTCGCCAACACTGGTTCAGAGTCTTCGCTGGTGGACAAGGGAGATTCTTACGAAGGGGGACACCCTTCTACGATCCAGAGATACAGGCCGTCGTCAGAACAGATGCCTCCCTGGCATGTGGTGTAGGCTGAAAAAGCTGCCAGGTGTACTTTTAGTGAGTTAAACACTAACCCTGTATCCAGTAAGTGGAGCATATAGGTCACAACATTAGGAGTACAATCAACGGGGCCGATTTGTTTATTCTGGCACCAAATTACGAATCGTTTCCATTTATCATAGTGACAGTGCCCCCTGTTCGGTTTTCTTGACTCTTTCAAGATATCCATACTTCTCCAGCATGGGGTCTGGCATGGATTCACATGCTCATGAATATTCCCCGTCGTCAGGCTGGGAATCCTCGGTAAAGAAAAAACCAGTATCAGTTTCGTTTCTGATCTGTCTTTCGTAGTAATAACCAATCACTGGTCTCTGCGTCATACTGACCACAGCCAATGACTGCCCTCTACCTAAGCACCGCCTCTGGCAGCCATCTTCAGATTTTTACCGCACGTTCATGTGTTGGGATCCTCGTGCTATTGCTCTCGAGCGTTAGTGCTATTTTTTCGCGCTTTTTACAAAAAACTTCGATTCTTTCGGTCAAAAGAGCCTCAAGCTCCACCGATCCTACATCCGATCAACGGGGACCCGTGTCGGATTCATCTGTGCCCCTCAAGGGTGAATTGAAATTGGTGGAAAAGCATAGGCAAATATCCCTGACCAATTCCTCCATAGGGCGTTCCCCTTGTAGCCTGGCAGGGTGGGTAGCTCACTACCTTCACCACACAGCTCAGGGTCTCTGGTCTCACACAGTGGCTCAGAACCACATCATTCTGCTAGGACTTAGGGCAATCTTCAGAGTGCTTCGGGCATTCAAACCCCCTCCTATCCAACCAGCAATGCAGATCCTAACGGACAGCATGACTGCAATGTTTTACTTAAACAAACAAGGGGGCACTCGTTCTCAAAATCTGTCCAAGCTTGCCCAGAACATTTGGAAATGGGCACTCGAACGGAAGATTTACCTGTCATCCCAGCATGTTCCGGGGGAACTCGGCTCACTAGCAGGTGCGCTGAGTAGAGATTTCCTCCCAGAGGAACGCGAGTGGAGACTACACAGAGGTCGTAGGAGACTTCTTTTCTCAGTGGGGGTTTCCCCACTATAGACCTATTCGCCACAAGCGAAAACCGACAAGGCCCAACTTCGCATCCAGGTTCCCCCAGCCAGGCTACAAGGGGAACGCCCTATGGAGGAATTGGTCAGGGATATTTGCCTATGCTTTTCCACCAATTTCAATTTACCGCAGAGATGTATGGATATCTTGAAAGAGTCAAGAAAACCGAACAGGGGGCACTGTCACTATGATAAATGGAAACGATTCGTAATTTGGTGCCAGAATAAACAAATCGGCCCCGTTGATTGTACTCCTTCTAATGTTGTGACCTATATGCTCCACTTACTGGATACAGGGTTAGTGTTTAACTCACTAAAAGGACACCTGGCAGCTTTTTCAGCCTACACCACTTCCCATAACAAGGTGTCATGGTGGAAGGTGCCAATCGTCAAAGCATTTATGGAAGGGTTAAAGAGACTCCACCCTCAATTTCTAGCCCACCGCTAGGTTGGGACCTTAATGTGGTACTTGCTAAGCTCATGGGACCACCCTTTGAGCCCATGCACACGTCTAGTCTCAAACACCTGACTTATAAAACTGCCTTTTTAGTAGCCATCACCTCCATAAGAAGGGTCAGTGAAATCCAAGCTCTGTCAGTGCAGGTTCCTTTCTTTACTATACATAAGGACAAACTGGTTTTACGCACTCACCCTAGGTTCTCACCTAAGTTCATTTCCAAATTCCATGTTAACCAGTCTGTTGAGCTACCGGCTTTCTTCCAAGAACCCAAAAGCTCTGCTGAGGTAAACTCCACACCCTATATGTAAGGGGGCGGTCCTCTACTACGTAGACCAGACCACACTGCTAAGAAAGACTGATCAACTGTTCATCTCCATAGCGCCAGGCAGAGAAGGAGATCGCATCTCTAAAAAATGCCATCTCTAGGTGGATAGTCAGATGTATCCAACTGTGCTATTCCCTTTCAGATAAAACACTGCCTTTTACGCCTAGGACCCACTCCAAAAGAGGTACTGGAGCCACTCTGGCTTTCATTGCAAATGTACCCTTAGACAGTATTTGCAAAACAGCTACATGGAGCTCTATTCACACCTTTACTCGGCACTACTCCATTGACACTAGACAGATACACAAGTGGGACAAGCAGTTCTAAGACATTTGTTCGCTCATGTCCCTTCTCACATCCCACCTCCTAACACTGCTCGCTAATCTATGCACAGCATGTGATCTAAGCAGATTTCACAAACATCAGAAGGGACACATTACTCACCGTAATCGTATTTCTGATGCTTGTATCTGCTTAGATTCACATGCACCCGCCCTGCCTCCCCTCTGAGAGAAGGCGCATGGATGCTTGTAGTCTTATCCATCTTATCTGCTTTGATACTCTGTACTCGCGCTACTCCTCACGCTACCTCATGTCAGAAAAAATACAATCTGAAGGTCCTACACAAGTGAGGGATCATGGGTACAGGGGACCTCACACTAGGGATAGTATTACTGGCAAGCCCTGTTCGTCCCTTTTTGAGTTAACTAGAAATCCGCAGCTTCCACTAGATGTCGGCCTATGCACAGCATGTGTGTATAAGCAGACACAAGCATCAGAAATAAGATTACAGTGAGTAATGTATCCCATATGGAAACTGACAATTAAAGAAGGAAACAGAAATAACAGAACCAAAGAAAAAGCAAACTTGTAAAAACGGGTAAAATACAGTTAAACCATGTATAATGATGGACAAGGTGTGTTCATCTCATGTGCAAGTTAGCTGTGTGATGCAATGGGTTTTTGCTCCATGGTTTCCCAGCGGTAGCTCCTGCCTTCTGGGTGATGCCTGGCACTCTGGTGCTGGCTTTAGCTCCTGCTCATTGAATATTAATTTCAAACACTGTGTAGTGATTTGAAAAATATATGCAACTTGTAGAACCCTAGCATCTCTGAGCTTATTGCTGTCAAGGTTGGCCTATAAACCATGTATACGCACTGGTGAATTGTGCTTCAGAAAACTACCACAGAAGCATTTAGCATTGATCAGTGACCATAAGGTCTTCGGATACTAGGACTCAAGATGCAACATGGAATTATTTACAGATTTGTGGATGACCTGGTGAACATCCTTTCGGGAAAACGGTACCACACTAAATTACTGATAAGTGAAATAAGTGTCTTTACCTCAGTAAAGTGAATTCTTGTTGTTCATGCCAATACCCACAGGTTATTGCTGACTAGTCTGTAAATTAACAGTGCCTGATGAAGCGCACAAGTTGGGCTCTATTACAAGTTGGGTCATTTAGACTGTAACCAATTAATCTATCCTCTAGCAAGGAATAGCAACCGTATGAATTTCTTGTAAAACTGGTATGTTATGGGTTTGAGTACTTGTACTAAATGCCATTTTTTTTATGTTTCTTATGGTTGCATTTTCTAACGAAGCACTTGAGTATTAGTAGGCTAATGTACATTACAGTCCACAATCACAAAAACATTTGCACTATTCAGCACCGCCCATACTATTGGTCTCGCCTCTATGGTATCCTGAGATGGTGTTGGATTCCCTTTTCAGGGAGGGACCCACTGTATTACTGCTGGAGGCCTCCTGTGTGATCATCAGGGATAAAGTGAGGTAAGCCAAATGGGCGAAATAGCAAAATTGTGTTTCTTTTGGCAGAAGGGGTGGGTGTTGGGGTCTACGTATGAAATTTTGAGCATTTAAAATACATTTTTAAGTGCGAATACATTGATGGGGATTGTCATTCTTGTCTGAACTATTTTATAGACGCATGCTGTTTGTTGAATGTACAATAAAACAGTCTGGCTGATGAATCTTGCGTAATGTCACCATTGATGCAATGTAATGTTGCTCTTCACAGGATAACTGGGACGATGAAGAGGAGGAAGGAGTGGAAGATGGTAAAAAAGAACCAGAAAAAACAGGTGAGATGTGTGATCACAGTTGATTCTCCACATATAGTGGAAAAAATGGATACCTTATAGCAGTGTTTCACCAAAGCATGACATGGGAGTGGCTGAATTTTATTTTTATTTTGTATTCACATGTTAACTTATTTGCAATAATGCATTGAAACAGTACAGAAGAGGGCTGATTGACAGCATCTCATGGCTTTGTCAGCTCCAACTTTTGTTGCTACTGAATTGTTTGGTGTAATTAGTGTCTGAAATAATTGGTCCTGTGATGCATGGCTGCTTTTCATGCAATGGATGATATAACTGTTTTCTGTTACAGATGTGTCTGCTGATAGGCATGTTACTTGTATTGGAACCTAGAAAATGTTTGTGGCGAAGGGGTGCATTGGGATGATATGACAAACTAGTGACATAACCACATGCTGAATTTATGCATGCAAAGCATTGTGAAGTGCAAATGTGCATTGTTACAATTATGCATATAGTTTGCATGTCACATAAGATGATCTCTCTAAATGCTTGTGAATTTGCATCGTTAGTGGTTGGTTCAGGTAGTGGCACATTGCTTTACACCTGGATAGATTGATCGGCTGATGGGGTTTGTTGGGTAGATGGGAGGGGGGATGGGGGAGGGGAGAGTGGGATTTTGGAATGAGGCCTTGGTAAGCAGTTGTGGCAGCCATCATTTTGTGTCCTTGATTGTCCTGATATCCCCAACTAGACCCTGGGTGCTTCCCGACAGCCTGGTGGTTGTCTTCTGAATCCTGGGGGATGAGCTGCTCTTAAATATTTCTGTTCTCCTAGGATTCTGCCGAGCATGTTGGGTTCAGGCCATCAAAATAAATTGCTAGGGTGCTCTTTTCTTCCAAAACATAGCCTGGATGCATTTGTATTGCCGGTTGGAGTGTTTTATGGAGTGGATGACTTTTAGCAGTCCATAGAGGAAGAAAGTATTTACAGTTGTGGTGCTAGCGGTCCAATATGTGGGTGAGGTCGATTAAGGATGTTGGCCTCCCACCAAAACATGTTTTTAGTTAAATAGGAATAAGCAAATGCATTGTAGCACATACACATGTAACCAGTACAACCTGACCCCACAATTTCATGTGTTTTCTCCGGTATCTGACATATTTGTTTATAACGAGAATGGCCAATAGTATGAATTTGATATCGTTTACACCAAAGTAGAGCACCTGAACATTAGGAAACCAGAGGGGTCAGAATAAATATCTTACAGCAATTAAAACGTTTTCAACAATTTCTCTATGGAAGACTGGTAAGTCATTATATTCTTGGACAACATGACTAAAGGCTAGCCAAAGAAGTGTGGGAAATTATCCACTTATAAGGCCCGCTCGTGGACACAAACGCCAAGAATGAGCTACCAGCACAGTGCTAGTAATATTAGTCAAAGGATTCATTCATTCTGAATGCACCCAAGCGGAAAGCAAATGACAGCAACGGCTTTGGCAATACCTGTGAGGTTATTCTGGAAGCAAGCACATATACACTTGGTGTTACATTTCCTCATGACAGAGTTTGTGTTTAGCTTGCGATTGAACGCCTGAGTCGTGGTCTCAGGCTACTGTTAGTGCAGCTGCTATCTGGGTTATTTTCGCTCATGGAGTCTGTTCCAAGAACTAATGCATACGTGCGAAGCAAGGGGTGTTTTTACTGCAAGGCAAGCATTAACAGAAGGGGTGCTTTCAGCACTGGACACGGCAGGCAATTGGGTGGGTAACAGAAGATGATGGTCGTTTTATGTGATACGTGGACCCAATGCTTGCCGCCATGACATTTCACGGCCATCGGAGTGGCGAGCAATATCTGCACTGACCCTTTCCACCTGGGCTTTAGTCCTGATGCTCGCTGGTAGTTCTTTGTAAATGCCCAGTCACCAGCCTGGATGCTGTGTCCTGGCCCCTCCAATGGTGTTGGTAGGAAATCGGCAACCTGTTTGCGGAGAATGGACAGGTTTTTAGTTCACACCCTACGATTAACAGTTTATATGCCACATTTAAGTATCTTTGGATTTGGCACACCCCATACATTTGCTGGGATGCTCATGACTACTTGGTAAGGGACAATCTGACACCTGAGTGCATCGCAGTTCTCCTGGAGAATGCCAGTGGGGGTGAGTCTAGCCATCCTAGGGCACTGCTAGCACATATTGCCTGTTTATTTTTCAAAGTAGAATGTATCTATTCCACCAAACCCGCTGCTTGGGGTGGAAAATTGTGTGGAATTTTTGCCATAATCCTAATACTTTAGATACTAATTACATTGTGGTATTTACAAAATGCACACCATTGTCGCTTTAGACAGTGCACTGCGGTACAAATCGGTGTAAATACTCTTTACTAGTATTTTAGGAGTACTTCGTGCAGTATTGTCTTTTAAGGGGAATGCTTCTACCCATTTGCTAAACATACATACTATCACCAACATTCAATAAAATCCATTTAACTCTTCAAAGGGAAATTCAGGTGGCCGGAAAATGTCCTTTTGGGGCTCCCTCACTCTTCCCAATGTTACAGGACGGGCATACTTGGAGTTTTTACAAAAAGCAACCTTGGCTGGTCTTAGCTTAGTGTTGCTCCACACTGTAGTGAGCAACTTGTACATTCCTCTGCACCTACATGAGACGGGCCATGTGCATAGGACAACATTAAAGGCAAATACATATGTGGTAAATTCCCTCATCTTGCGTGTCTAGCCAACCACCATCTACATTTGTCCTAGTCTATCTCCATTCCTCTAATTCTTGGACAGTAGCCCCGACTGGCTAGTTTTACCATCTCTATAGTGATGTCAAATGTCAGTGCTGTCTTTTTGTGCATGGCAGACATACATAAGCGATACCGAATACTGAGCAGTTGCTTTGGCAGTCTGATCAGCAAAAGCATTATATTTTCCTGTATCATATACAATTGTGTGCACTGTGCTTAATGCTGACCAATTAATTTAGCAATGTCAGGGCATTCAGTAATTTCAAAAGCGTGTTGTATTTTTGTGCCATTTGAAGTCTGGAACCCTCTTGCAGCCCATAGGCGACTATAATTGTGTGCTACGCAAAAAGCATAATGGCTAAGCCCGGCATCGTTTTTGTGGAGTAAATCAGCTGTTACAAAAAAGCGAAAGAGTTTATCAGTGGGAGCTAGCCAGATGGACACAGAAATGACAAATCAACTGCCGTCGGCGGAAAAGGTCGACAATTTGCAGTTGGCCCCAAACTCTCCTGAGCTACCCATGGCTTGTACTATCCCTCCGGTAATAGAAATTTCAAAACAGTCATCCTCATTACCTATAATACCCGAGTCGGCCGTTGAAGACACTTGCCAGGGATAAGTGGCTGAACAAACTGTCAGTGAATCAAATGAAATTGTAATAAGAGACGATCCTATCCCAGTGAAAGAGTCTGAAGGTCGACCAAAGAAGCCTAGTTTACTGTCAGCAAACACACCTGAAAAAACTCTAAACAATCAGAGAATAGTCACTGAAGGTGAGACCATGGAGACAAGGTCAGAAATTGGGGCGAGGGAGAATCTGCACAGCCCGGATTCAATCATGGCTAGCCATAGCGAAGAGCAGCTCTAATAAGAATGATGGTGACTTAACTGGAAATTCAAAATCGACCATACCCTCCCAGGATGGGGAATGGGCCGCCCTACATGAACATCCACTTGAGGTGATAACGGATTTGAGATCAAAAGAAATGCTAAAGCTAGCTACACAAGAACTCTGCTGCGTTACGGATAGTACCGCAAGCAAACATCAACCATTGGATGCATCATGGGAACATGGAGGTCAATGGGACGCGATAGATTTGGGGCAAATCGAAGAAGCCTTACCGGAGTCCACCATCCTGAGAAAAAAGATACAACATACTGCCCCCAGAGAGACAGCCCGAGAACCACTTGATCTCTTTCAACCTTATAGGGAAGATTATGCAAGCCAAGGTCTTTTGGGAAAAAGAAATCAAGATTGTACTCGAATTGAGAGAACTCTAAATCCCGAAGGGGAAAAAGGGAGTCTATCTGTAAATTCTCCTAATGAAATAAATTAAACGGACCATACCCTTGGGTATGACTGAGACTATGCCAGGACCCAATTGGGGAGGACTTTTTCCTAATGAAGTCGTATTACCAATGGAATCTCAGACCCAATACCAGCGAATCTGAGTAATTCAAGTCTTGCAAATAAAATTATGCAAGACTTAACTATACTGACGGGAAAAATCGAAAGAGAAAATAAAGTTTTTGCCTGATGAGAGAATGGCAGATTTGGACAAAGAACAAGCCGCAGGGAGATCTTTTTTGGCCGAGGATTCGATTACATCGATTAAGATCCAGGAAAACAAAACAGCAACGAAAGAGACACAAACACCAGTCTCTGATGAGAGAAACTTACTTTTACCAGGCGATACCTTGAAAGATTTAACTCCAAAAGGAGCAGCTGGTGAGGAACCGACAGTAAGGCATATGACCAGCTCTTTAACCTCGGAAGGCACCTACATGCGCTCAGGAGAGTCGGGGAATGAACAAATCTTACGGACAATAACTGAAGCCTGTAAAATTGGAAGAGAAAAGGATATGGAGCATATCGAAAAAGTGATCATGGCTTCGTTAAATATTACACTGGCCCCCCTTCTTAAAACTATGAGGCAATTAAAGACTCTGTACAAGAGGTGACTAATAGCAATATTCAAATAAGAGGCACACGTCCAAATGGAGTCCTCTCTGCAGAGTATAAATGCACGAATAAACAAGGAAGCAGAACTAACCCAACTTTGGCAAAGTCGCCTCAGCGATCTAGCAAGAAGATATGCGACCGATAAATCCTTGCTGATGAAAGCAGTCCTAGAGGACTGCAAATGGATGAGAAGCGTCCATAAACAGAGGAACGATGGGGAGCTGTCAGAAACAAAACTCAAAGGGGAAAGGTCCGATTAAACAAACAGGGCGTAAATGCCCTTTCCAAACAAAAGGAGTCACAATTTGAAGATGTGATTCTTATCCCTTCTGGGAAAAAGGGAGTGGGAAAAGGTACCGCAAATAACCAGTCGACCTTAGCCCAATCGGAACCATCTTCCTTTGCGATCTTTGCACGGGCTACGCTTAAGGATCAGGTCCAGCAATAAGAAAACCTAATGAAAAGGGGGGGAGGGGAATCTAAAAATGAAACCCTTAAACGCAAAGTAAATGGCTCAAGGGCATTTCTGAGGAATCCAAGGACGCCACCGAGAAGAGAAAATATTCAGTGCGCAAAGAAGCCTAGAAGAGAACTGTTGAGTGAGCTAGACTGCATTGAGGTTAACAAGATAAAAGATACCAAAAATGCGATAACAGAAAAGAAATGGAATGATCAGAAACAGCCAGCAAATCTAAGTGATTTAATTGAGCTGATGGATAATAACAGCGACGAAGAAGATTGGGGAAGTATCAGTCTATCAGAATGGCAAACTATAGACAACTGGGACACCACAGGGGGAAGTGTTGCGTCCCCATGCAGGATGTCATTAACCATCGCCATCTGGGTCGCCCAGTAATGGACCTGAATGTTCGGGAGCCGTATCCCCACCTCCCAGACTGAGCGTTGGAGGGTTTTGAGCGGAGGGTTTTGAGCGCTATCCTCGGATGTTTCCCTCCCCATAGGAGTTTACGTGTTCCATCTATTAAGCAGAACTCTGCCCAGGGAATATGGAGAGGGGTGTTCCGGAGGACATGGAGGATCGGGGCAGGGCCAGCATCTTGAAGAGTGCTGCTCTGCCCGTCGGTGTTGGCGGCAGAGATGTCCAGTGTGCTACGTCTTGGGCGTATCTTCATCAGTGGATGCAGGTTTTGGGTTACATAGCTGTCTAATTTAATTTATTCTCAATTAGGATGCCGAGATATTAGAATTGTGTGGATTCTATACGATATGGGGAGCGAGTGGTGGGATGCAGTCTACCCCTTTCACCGGGAAGAGCACGGACTCCAACCAGTTCACCCTTAGAGTCTGCTAAAGACTCTATCAGTATTTGAGTTTCTATAGGGCAGGCAACTGCCGGGTCTCCCAGATATACACTAGGTCGTCGGCATACAAGGATACCTTGTATTCCCAGTCTGAGTTCCACTGGAAACCACTCCATGTGGTCGAGCCCTGCAGGATGACTGCTAGCGGTTCTATTATTAATGCAAACCGCATAGCCGAAAGTGGGCAGCCCTGCCTGGTACCCTTTCCCAGTTGGAATTCGCGCGAAGGCCAACCGTTCACCCTTACCTCTGCCGTTGGGCAGTTCTGGAGGAGCTGGACCCATTTTTATAAAGGACTCGCCAAATTGCATCTTCTCATGATTGCCCATCAGGCCTCCCAGTAAACTGAATCAAAGGCCTTCTCGAAATCTATGGCCAGTAGTGCTAGTGATTGTTGTAATACAGGTGCTCTCTAGTGCCAGATGGAGCCTACAAATATTCATTCTAGTTGACCTTTGGGGCATGAAGCCGCATTGGTCCGGATGTATCAGTGTTGTAATGACCGTTTGGAGTCTATTGGCTAGTACTTTAGCAAGTATTTTGGTTTCACTGTTAATTAGGGATATGGGCCTATACGAGCTGCACTCATCTGGGGGTTTGCCTTCTTTGGGATCACTATTATCCTGGCCTTACGGAGGTCTGGTGGGAGCCTACCCTTTGTTAGGGAGTGTTCTAACATGTTGAGAAGCTGGGTGGATATGTCTAGGTGGTTCAGTTTTTTCCAGATGTCGATTGGGAACCCGTTGGGTCCTGGAGTTTTGCCTGTTTGAAGTTGGGAGATGGCTGCTGATATTTCGTCCACTGTTTTGCTATCTAGCATAGTGACCTGTTCTGTGGCGAGTGTTGGGAGATCAGTGCTGTCAATCATGGCGGAGGCTGGTGTGGCGGTTAGGGGTTTGTAGAGATCTTCGTAGAAATCCGCAAATCGTTCTGCAATTCCCACATCGGCGGAGGTTAGTTCTGCAGGTGTTGTCTTAATACACCTCACCTTCGCCCCTCTTCTCGTCTCTCCAGCCATGCAAGCCTCTTCCCCGCTTTTCCTCCTGTTTCATAAAGGCGTGCCTTCATGGCGTGATGTGCTTTTCCGGCGCAGTCCAGCGATTGTGCAGTTTCTTATGCACCAGCTTTAGGGCTCGGTTGGACTCGGGGTATCATTGGCAATGTGCTCTGCTTCTTTGCTCACAACTTCTTTTTCGGCCGTTTTGATCAGTTAACATTGTGCTTTTTTCTTTGCTGACGTCCACAAAATGATTTTGCCTCTTAGGACTGACTTGTAGGCCTCCCACAGTATGCTGGGGTCATTGACCAAGTCTGAATTTAGCTCGAAGTAGTCAGAGGTTGCTGCCTTTAACTTCTCCTGTAGCTGTGGAACCCTAGGTAATAGTTCAGCCTCCATGTAGGTGGGGGACATGGCCTCTCCATTTCTAATTCAAGTATCAGCGGGGAGTGAGCAGAGATACCTCGTGGGAGGAAGGAAGCGCCGCATATTTTGTGCACATTCTGAATCGGAAGGAAGGTCTAATCTGGACATAGAGGCGTGCACTCTGGAGTGGAAGGAATATTCCCGCTCCTCCTTGTGCATGTCTCGCCATGCATCACGTAGTCCCATTGCGGACGCGAATGCCCCCAATTTGGTGGTGGTGGCGGCAGGATTACTGGCTCTCAGGTGTGAGCGGTCTGAGACATTATCCATGACTTTGTAGAAGTCCCCTCCCATCACCCACGTGTCTGCTGCATTTTCTGCCAGGATCGGAGTGATGTCTGCTAAGAGAGCACAGAGTAGGGATGGAGGGGGGGGGTATATTGCCATAAACGCCAGGGTTTGATTCCAGAGTGTTGCCTGAATGTGTACATAGCGGCCGCCTTTATCTTGTGTGATGTGCGTGATCTCCAGCGGAAGCCTTTTATGAATCCATATCGGCACCCCTCTCGCACCCATGGAGAAACCTGCATGTACTGCTGTGCGGTAATTGGTCCTTTGGAAGAACTTGCATGAGTTTCCCGCCAGATGGGTTTTGGTCAGGATAGCTATGTCCGGGGAGTGACGATTTAAGTGTTGTAGTACCAGCCTCCTTTTGATACTGGAACCTGGCCCATTGACATTCCACGCCATGAGCGTTAGGTGCCTTGTGTTTGGAGCTGCTTCAGGTGCTGTTGGGTGTGTTGACTGTAGGCTCACAGGTGTGATTACAGCATAGGCCATGCTCTTAAAACCTTTGTATGCTAAACATTGTAAACAAACGTTGTCTCCAACTCCCCCCTCCCCATACTCCACCCCCAACTGAAGCATCTGTCGACCCAACATGAACTTGTGAACAGTTAAACTTTACAGCACCGCTGTGTGGTGCTGGAGATTGAGTCTTGGTCCGGGGAGGGGGCGGGTGTTTGGTTGGCCACCGGCCTAGATGTGCTCTGTGGTTAACTTACTATGGGGAGCAAGAGCTCTGTTGCTTTCACTTCCTGGTGGTTTTACCATTTTGCGCAAAAGTGCACTTAGTTTATACATTTCCCTGCTACGGGTTCTCCGGTTGTGGTTGTTGCTGCGGTCCCTGTTCCGGTGGCCGCTCAGGGCGTGGGCTGTCGCGTTCTCCTCTTCTCCCCTCCGCGCTCCAATCACCCTCTGTGTCTCTCAGCCCAACTCCACGCTTCTTTAGGATCCGTGAAGTGCACAGTTGTGCCCTTGTGAAATATCTTGAGCTGGGCGGGGAAGATTAGCCCATATTTGACTCCCATGGATTTCAGACGTTTCTTGAGCGGGTCGAAAGACTGGCGCGCTTTATGTACCTCCCTGGTAAAGTCAGGGAAGAAGGCAATCCTCGATCCGGTACATGTGACTGTCCCGTTCGATCTCGCCAGTTAGAGTACTGTCTCTGCCCCTGTAGTTCAGGAATCTAGCGATGACTGTGTGCTGTGGAGCCCCTGGTGTGACCTTGCCGGTTGGAATGCGGTGGGCTCGCTCAATCGAGAAGAACTTGGAGAAGGACTCCGCATCATAGGTGTTCACCAGCCATTCTTCGAGGAACTGTTCCATGCAGACCCCTTCTGCTTTTTCAGGAAGGCCGATTATGGAATATTGTTACGCCTGGATCTGCCCTCGCTGTCATCTGCACTTGCTTCCAGGATTTTGATGCGTGCCAGCATGCCCGACACTTGCCGATTTACTCCTCGCAAGCCATCTTCGGTTTCCGAGATCCGTGCCTCCACTTATCCTCAGCTTTTGCAGGTCATGTCGTAATAGGGACACGTCTGCGCCGATACTGTCCATCTTTTTCTCCATTGAGGTCCTGGAGCTGGCAATGGCGCTCATTATATCTCTGAGGGAAATATTTTCTTCCATGCAGTCTAGTTGAGCCGAAGGCAGCCGCTCTAGTGAGCGAGATATTGGTGTGGATGCATATTGTTCAATTCTACTTTGTGTAGAAGTTTTCCTGGGCTTATCCTTCCCCATTTTTTCTTTTGAGGGTCGGTGGAGCCGGAGGAGAGCGCAGCGTACGTGCCCGGTAGTGGTGATGTGATGTGGCCATATGGGTTACCCTCTGTTGATGCCAGTATGCTGCTTGCCTCTGGTGTTGTGGTATTTTGAATCAGCCACTTGGACGGTGGTGCTGGAATATTCCCCAGTGACGGGCGAGCACCGATGAGATCCCGGGCTCTAGTTGAACATCTAACAGCAGTAGGGGACGGGGGTGGCAGACAATGTCTTGTTTTCTCAGCGCTGGTTCCCCTTATCCTAACACCCCCCCCCCCCCCTCTCCTTACCGCTGCGTCTTGTACCTCGGAATGGTGACGCTGAAGCAGTAGTTCACGGTGAGGGGGATTCAGTGCAGGTGCTCTACGTGATGCGGAGCGCCCGCTGTCTGTCCTCTCAATTGATGGCCCCCAGTGCACGGTGTTGTCGCAGAAGCCACCAAGGCCCTGTCTCTCCCTCACTGCAAAGGGAAGTTTCTGACGCTTCCCCTCAGTCTCAAGACAGTTTCCCTGGTTGCCGTCCAGCGATTCGTCACCAGGCTTGCACACTGGGTATTTCCCACAAGGCGGGTGCGCCTATCCGGCGCCGGTTAGCAGGGCCGGTACACGACTGGGAAGCGGGCGGAGCTCGCCCTCGGCTGTCGCACAGGGAGATCAATTCGATGGGCGCGAATTCGCCACCTCACGCTCACCCGCAGCCGCTGCAATTACTGTTTCCATCCACTTCTGGGACTCGCTCTCTTCTGCCACGCTTTCCGGCTAGTATACTCTTGCGGCGGCCATCTTGGCGGCAGTGTTCATATCGGATCCTGTTTTCTCACACGCCCGGAGCGCCGATTTTCGCTCCGATTTTGCAGTTTCAGAGCGTTTCGGTGCAGCAGGATTTCGTGCACCAGTGAGATGTTTTGTAGCCTCTCAGAGACTCATATCACGGCAGGATCAGTACAGGATGAGGCTGGTGGCACGGGAGCAGTAAAACTCACGTCCACATCGTCCGGCTGCTGGCCACGCTGCCCTACAGTGGCAATTTAATGAAATCTCTAATTCGAACATCACAATCGTTTTAAAATGGACAGGTAATTTTGTTGACAAAGCCAGCTAACCACTTGGTGTATGTCCTTGGTTTTTTGTATTGAACAGCACAATTTAAAAATGTAGTTTCTTCTTTTATAGCCACATTTTTTGTTTTGTCGATCGTCCTCGTGCACATGGCTCTAGGGTTCGGCGAATGGCGAAATCTCAATGTTTGTGGGTTAAATGCTCTATTGTAAGCCGCCAACTACATGTGAGATATTGCGAACATCTTTATTTAGAAGACATTGATCATAATAAAGTGCAAATACAGGGTTCCTCTTCCCATTTGAGAATACACGCAGCTCTAAATACAAAAATGTTAATAAAAATAGTAGTGTGAGGGTACGGGGGACGTCACACTAGCAATGGTATTACTGGCACGCCCTGTCCACGTCCCTTTTTGAGTTTCGAGAATTAATGTACCAATAGGTCTGCCTATGCATAGCTTGTGAATTTAAGCAGATACAAGCATCAGAAATTAGATTTATTATTCGTTTTTTATTGGTTTTTCAACATAAAACCATACAGCAAAATAAACCTTTATACACATGTTACACTATATCATAACTTGCTCTTCCTCCTTTCGCTCTTCCAAATGTTCATCTTCATTTCTCCCCCACAGAACTCTTGTCTCCTAACTATCTCGATTTGATGTGGATAACGCAGCTACTACTTGTCTCCAGGCAACCAATGTTTCAGCTTCTCCTTCCCCACCTCACCCATCGTCTCTTGCCATACCATTGTTTCCACCTTCGCCCATTTCTTTAGATCTTGCCACCAGACATCTGCTGACGGTCTCTTGCACGCTTTCCAGCTCATTGCTATTCTGCTTTTAGCTAGTATGTGCGCTAGGTCTTTAAGTTTGCTGACATGTTTAGCTCTACGAGGCCTAGGGAACCCTCCAAGAAGACATGCCCAGGGGTTGCTTACATCCACGTTAATCTCCACCCGTGCCATGATATGGGCCACATCCCTCCAAAACCCTCATACTTCAGGGCATGATCAAAACATATCTACCTTCCTGCATCCACTTTCCCACATTTCGGGCATGCCTGTATTCCTGCTTGGTTGAACGTAACTTATTTTCCTTGGTGTCAGGTATGCTCTGTTGGTTATGTACAAAAGAATCTGTTGCAATTGCACATTTCTCGGCACCTTTTAATGGTAGCCTTGTGCCCTGTTCCACATCTCGTCTTTCATTGGTCCGCCTACATCTTCTTCCCAGTTTAGTCTCGTTTGGACAATCTCTTCCTATACTTTTTTAACTCCTATACGGGAGACCTCATGGCCTCCGTCAGATACATCATAAAATGTTTCTATTGTATCTGGCTATAGGGCCAGCACTGCTTCAGGCCACCTGTTTTATATACTCTTCACCAGCCGGGAATATGTTATGTACTGTCCCTGAGACAATCCTGTGTCTTCCACCAATCTGTCGAACTCCTTGGGTTTCCCATCTAGCCACACATCCCCCACCGTCGCTATACCGGGCGGCTCCCATTTCGTCCTGATGTTCAGCCTAGTTTGTTCATCTACACTTCCCAACGCCACTAACAGCATTTGTGGGGAACACAAGGTTGGATTTTTAATCAATTGGCAAGCTCTACGCCATGATTCTCCACCCAGGCCCATCGATCTGCCCTCTCCCATGCTCTGCTGTTTCAGTAACCACATTTTTCATTTAGGAAATACAGAATGCTTTCGGCCCTCACCAGCTTGGACTCCAGTGTTTGTTCGTTTGATAGCCACCTTGCTACAAATTGGAGCTGGCTGGCCAAATAGTAAACTTAAAAGTTTGGCAATCTCATGCCACCTTGCTCATATGAATTTTGTAGCTCAAAACAGTGCGATTCTATTCCTAGAATTATGCCAGATGAAACCTTTACATATGCTCTGTAATTTTGTGAAAAAGTTTAAATATTGCATGTGGGATGTTTGTAAAAAAAAATAATGTAGTAGCCTGGGCAGCACCACCACCATCTTTAACAATGCCGCTCTCCCCATGATTGTCAATGGTAGTTTGGCCCAAAACACCATACTCTTTTTCTATTTTAGTCACCGCCTTTTCTGTATTCTTTGTTCTTCTCTGGTATTGTGGTACACATCTATTCCCAGATATCAACGTCTGTTTCCCATCTTGCCGGTAATACCGGCAGTTCGTGTTCCGGCCTTCCCCCAGGGGAATATTGTGGATTAACTGTTATACCCGATACCTTCGCATATCGTGCCATTACCTCCAGAATGTATTGTAAGTTCTCTTCCAGTTATTGAAGATACAATAGCATATTTCATCGGCATACAATATTAAGTTCCCCCTCCCTTTTGGTGTTGATTCCAACTTCCCCATACTGCTGCCTCCGATATGCTGCTAGGGGCTCCAACGCTAGAATAAAAAGCATCGGGGACCAGAGGCATCCCTGTCTGGTGCCTTTAATCAACTGCCATTGTTACAAAACCCTAGAGCCCGTCCTGACCCGTGCGATCGGCCTGCTGTACAGCAAGCACACCCATCGCAGGTATATGGGTCCCACCCCACATTCCTCCAGTACCCAGGGCCAACTAACCGAATCAAACTTTCACTGCATCAAGTAAAATTACTGCCACTTCCTGCGTGTCCCTTTGGGTGTGATCTATGACCTGGTGGAGTCTCCTCAAATTGTCGGTTATATTCCTATTTGGGACATACCCCGTTTGGTCTGAGTGTACTAGTTTGCGTATAAGGGGTCTCAACCTATTAGCCATCACTGGGATCTTACTGTCCTGATTGAGCAGTGAGAGCGGTCTATAGGATCCACGTTGTGGGTCTGGTTTATTGGGTTTAAGGAGCAGAATAATAATCGCTTCCTGTAACGTCTCGGGCAGAGTGCCTTTATCAAGTGCCTCGTTGAGCATCGCCAGCAATGGGGTGGGGGGGAAGAGTATTTCTGTCTTAAAAGCTTTATAAAATTCGCTGGGAGTCCATCTGCACCTGTTGCCTTGCTAGTAGGCAATGGCTTAATTTCATAGTCTAGCTCCTAGAACATGATCAGGACTTTAGGCTCTCTTGTCGCTTCTAGTTTGGGGATTGTGAACTCTGTTAATGTTTCCCCATATATCCATCTGTTCCTCCTCAGTTGAATCTGTATATAGTTGAATGTAGTAGTCCGAAAAGCATTTGTTTACTCCTTCTTGGGTTTCCCGTAACTGACCATCCCTCCCTTGTATCGCCCTAATGTTATGCGCAAACGTCTGTCACGACCCTCGCCCAAAACCCCCTCTGGCAAACCCATTGGCCAGGTTGAGTCAGTACTCGGGCATCTAGAGCCTGGCATCCTCTTCCAAAACCCTCTTGGGGCCAGTCCTGGCTCATACGGCGCCAGGCTCATACGGCGCCAGGCTCATACGGCGCCAGGCTCATACGGCGCCAGGCTCATACGGCGCCAGGCTCATACGGCGCCAGGCTCATACGGCGCCAGGCTCATACGGCGCCAGGCTCATACGGCGCCAGGCTCATACGGCGCCAGGCTCATACACCATGAAAAACAATGTGCTTGGGAACTACTTTGTGTTGTCAGCCAACATGGAGGCATCCACATAGCTTGGTTCCGAGGAACCAAGCTATGCGGTCTAGTGTTTTGGGTGTGGCAGCCTAGGGACTACTTTACCTGGATTATTTTGTTGGGGCTATTTAAACCATATTAGCTATTATTGGCCATGGTGTGGCACCAGGTCGCGGTCGCCTCGTCGGTGCTCTATGCGCCCTTTCCACTGTAAATCCCAGAGTGAGCGTGCCCGCTCCTATTTGTTGCAGGAACATGTTCTCTATGTAGTTTTTTTTTTTAATATATTTTTATTTTATATTTTAAGTCACACACTACAACTGTTTCAAAACATAGAAAGCATCATATTTCAACACATTTTCAAACTCCCCAACTCCCCCCTCCCCCTTTAAACTAGAGCCGGTTCTCACATATCGTTTACGGGAACATCATTGGGTGGCACACTACCCAGACAGCCATCTGCCGGGTCCTCTGTTTCGTTGTCACCCTGGTGAGGGTTTGCCAACGAGGCCACCAATTGCCGCCAGGCCAGCAAGGGCCCTACTTGTTCTTCGCCCCCCCCCTGGTGACCACTTCAAACCAGACTACGGATTCAGCTTCCACCCACCTCAAGAGGTCTGTCCACCATAACTCCACCCTAGGTCTGTGGGCCGCCTTCCAGCCCATGGCGATCCTACGTTTGGCCAAGACATAGGCCAGGTCCTTCATCTTGCTTATGTGTTTCAAATGCCGGGGTCTAGGGAATAGTCCAAGCAAGCATGACCAGGCCGATTCCACATCCAGCACCACCACCCCCACCCCAGCCAGTTTCGTCTTGACCTAGTTCCAAAATCTATGCACCTCCGGGCAAGCCAAAAACATGTGTAGCAGTCCCGCGTTCACCTCCCCACACCTGGGGCATTGCTGTATAGTTGATCCCCCAAACTTTGCAATCTTCCCGGGGGTTAAATAAGCCCTGTGGGTAACATACAATTGAAGCTGTTGGAATCTCGCGTTACGGGACACCTTTTTATGGTACCTCTGGGCCTGTTCCCACTGCCCATCCGTCATGGGTCCTCCCACCTCCTCCTCCCAATCTTGTCTCAATTGGAGCAACTCCTTCCCTGCCCTTGCTCGCAGGAGCTCATATCCTCGATATTTCGTGCCCGCCCTCCGATACATCATACATGGTTTCCAGGGAGGCATCTGGATCCTCCGCGAGCACTGTCTCCGGCCATCTTTCTCTAGTCTTTTTCACCAGCCTAGTGTAGGTTATATATTGGCCACCATGTACTCCCGTCTCTTCCTGCAGCCGCTGAAAGTCCACCGCCTCCCCGTCCTGCCATACGTCCCCGAGGGTGGCTAAGCCTACCTGTTCCCAGTATCTGCGGACCGATTCAAGTAGTTGAGAGTCGCTCCCACACAGAGCCGCCAAAGGGGCCTGCTGGGAGTATGGATCAGAGTTCCCCCCCCCCCCCCCCCACCCAATCTTCCATGTCCTGTGCCAGATCTCCCAGCCCAACCTCGGTAACCGCCCCTTGCCCACCAGTTTCTCTGCCCAACCACACCACTTCCATCAGAGTATGGGGCTGTATCTTCGTGCAGGAGCCTGGCTTCCGCCGAATCTTCAGTCGAGAGCCACCTGGCCACGTACTGCAGCTGCCCCGCCAGGTAATAGTTCGAAGTTAGGCAGGCCTATACCCCCCCCCCCCCCCCCCGTCGCACGGGTTCTGGAGCTTCCACAGAGCCACCCTATTCCTAGAGCTGCCCCACACAAAACCCCTGCACACGCTGTGAAGTTTCGCGAATAGGCTCCTGGGTATCAGAAACGGGACGTTTATAAAAAAAAAAGTGCAAGAGTCTAGGCAGGACCACCATTTTGAGCAAGGCCGCCCTCCCCACCATGGTCAGGGGCAGTCTGGACCAAAATACCATACTGTTCTTAATCCCCTCTATCGCCTTTTCCGTGTTGTGCTTGTGTTCTGTCTCGATCCTGTGGTAAATGTTTATTCCCAAATACCTAAATATTACGGGCTGCCATGGTATTGGCAGAACAGGCAGCCTCTGCACCGGGACATTCCTATATCTACCCAAAGGGAACAGGCTGGACTTTCCAGGGTTCACCGATATACCGGAGAGGATGGCGTACCGTTCTATCACCTCTAGGACGTACTGTTGGTTTTCTTCTGGGTAGCATAAATAAAGGAGCATATCATCCGCATATAATATCAGATGCTCTCCACTGGCCGTGTTTATACCCACCTCCCCATATTGTTGACGCAGGCATATTGCCAGGGGCTCCAATGCCAGTATATGTAGCATAGGTGACCAGGGACATCCCTGTCTGGTCCCCCTGCCCAGTTGCCAAGAATCTGAGACCGTGGACCCTGTCTTGACCCTCGCCATCGGGGTGCTGTAAAACAACTGTACCCATCTGAGGTATCCGGGTCCCACTCCATACCCCTTCAGGACCGCTTTCAGCCAGGGCCATCGTACCGAGTCGAAGGCCTTGACCGCGTATAACGATTCTATAGCCAGCTCGCCCGTGTCCTCAGTTTGGTCTATGACATGGTGTAGCCTCCAGTGGTTATCGGTGATGTTCCTGCCCGGAACATATCCCGTCTGATCTGGGTGTATCAGTTTCTTAATCACCCTCTTCAGTCTATTAGCCAGCACCGCCGTGAGTATTTTGCTGTCATGGTTGAGCATGGACAACGGTCTGTAAAACCCACGCTCCACGGCCGGCTTGCCTGGTTTCAGGAGTGGGATGATTACAGCCTCACGGAGGGACAACGGGAGTTCTCCCTTCTCATAGGCCTCGTTGAAAGTGGCAAGCAGTGGCTGGAGCAACTCTTGCTGGTATGTTTTGTAGAACTCGCTGGGCAGCCCATCCGAACCTGGCGCCTTGCAAGTGGGCAAGTTCCGAATCACTACCTCCAGCTCATCCGACGGGTGCGTCCAACTCAGAACATTCTAGATCATCTAAGGTGGGCAGCTCAATGTCCCCCAATGTGTCTAGTATGTCTTGGCCCATATCCTCCCCTGTGTCCTCATACAAGTGTCTGTAAAACTTAAGGAATTCATTTACCTCTTTCTGGGTGTTGCATATGCTACCTCCTTCGCCCTGAATCTCACTAATCACCGAGCGGGGGTCTCACTCTTGTACAGCCAAGCCAGCAATCTGCCCGGCTTATCGCCCCCTGCGTGTATCCTCTCCGTATATTTCCTGTAGCTGAGTCTGCAGAGTCTATCCCAGAGTGCACTGCTGGACAACTGTAGCTCCTCTACTCTGGTTCTGTTATCATGAGCGGTGCTCACGCAACGCATGAGCTCCTCTAGCTCCCTTTCTGCCTCCCGGAGCTCCCTTTCAACCCCCCCCTGTAGCCCCTTAACTTGGGAAATAGCTACCCCACGCACCACCACCTTAAACGCTTCCCACAGTGTGCCCACAGAGCTTACGCTTCCTGTGTTTGTATCAAAATATTCTTCAATGGCGTCCCTCAGGCCCTCCCGAAACCCCTCATCCTGCAGAGCCTCGGTCCTAAGTCTCCATGTAGGGATCTGCGGGCGTGGGGGCTGGTGTCTCCAGTCTACCACCAAGGGGGAGTGGTCCGACAGCACTCGGGCTTTGTATTCTGCTCCTTCTATTTCTCTCACTATCCCGGCTGTTACAAACATGTAGTCTAACCTTGTGTACAAATCATGTGCCGCTGTGTAGTGTGAGTAATGTCTATCCGTGGGATGCAGCCTTCTCCACGCATCCTCTAGGCCTAGGTCTTTCAGTAGGGTACTCAGCGTTTTAGCCGCCGGTGCCGTTTTTCCTGCCCTGTCCTTGGACCTATCCATACTGGGGTCTACGGTACAGTTAAAGTCTCCCCCCCCCCCCCCCCCCCCCAACTACCGTACCCCCCGCCAGGGGGCCAAGTTTACCGTAAAGGGTCCTAAAGTAAGCCGCTGTATCGTTCTTGGGGGCGTACAAATTTATGATGTGTATTTCTGTTTTCCAAGAGACCCGTTACCACCACCATTCTACCCTCCGGGTCCACCGTAGAATCAAGCACTCGAAACGGCACGTGGGGCGCCACCCAAGTGACAACCCCTCTGGCATACGCTGAGTACGCCGCCCCCTCAACGGTGCCCTTCCTCCCGACCACCTCCAGCCTTTCCCTAGTGAGGTGGGTCTCTTGCAGCAGGGCTATGTCTACGCGCATCCTCTTTAAATACATCATCACTTTGTTGCGTTTAAGGTAGCTGTTGAGGCCCCGTACATTCCAGGTCACAATTCTGAGATTACCCGATGCCATCTAGTCTCTCGGTCCCATCCCTCCCCATAATGTTCCCCATGTAGGGTTGTTTCTTGGCTCTTTCCCTTCTGTTAACGAACCACGCTCCCCTCCCCCCCTTCCCCAACCTCACACCACTGCACACAACTTCTCCCCCCACCCCATTCCACCAACCCCCAACAATAGCCCAGCTCCATCCCTGGATCTCAGGCCTACCCACGTCTGGAACCGTCTCGTGACCAAGAACAAGGACCCCGCGGGGTGTCACCAATCTAACAGTGACCTAACTAATCTACTACTATCGGGTGCAGAGGTTGCTCCCCAGGAGCTCCCAGTCATCTATTTAGGAGAAGTGACTTCAACGGGACCCGCCGGCAGATGCCGTGACTTCCCCCACACTAGCCCAATATCAAACTATATTCTAGTCCCAATGTCATAGCTATGGCCTCACGGGTGCCTCTGCAGCGTGCTACTTATCTCCATCCGCTTCTGTCTGGGCATATGATTCCTGTGGTCGACCTTGCATATCCAGCCATTCCATCGCGTCGCTCGGCGTCTCAAAGAGGGATCTGTTCTTATGAATCACCTTTAACCTAGCGGGGTAAAGCAACATGTAGCGGTGGCCTGCCTCTCTGAGCCTCCTTCACCGTTCCAAAGTTCATTCAACTCCGTTGTACAAGCAGCGTGTAATCCGGATACGCTGTTATATTCGCTGACCCCCTTTCTATCGTGCCCCCTTTCCGGAAAAATTCGAATCTTCTTGCGGTCACGATAGTTCAAGATCTTTGCGATCAACGGCCGCGGGGGGTCTCCTGGGGCCGGTCTCCTGGTCAGGGCCCTGTGCGCCGTTTCGACCGCGAACCCCTGGGTCAGCTCTCCGCCTGTAATCTCCTGCAAAAGCAAGGTTTCAACGAAATCCGTGGGGTTCGATCCTTCCATTCCCTCTGGTACCCCCACTATGCGAATGTTATTGCGCCTGGCGCGCCCGTCCGCCTGCTCTGTCCTCCAAATTGCCCACTCGCTGCACAAGGGCATGAAGTTCCTTGGCATGTGTATTGCACGCCTCCACAGTCTGGGCCAACTCCTTATCCAGTTCCCCAGTGCGCTCCGCGATCGTTCGCACATCCTGGCGCAACAGGTTCACTTCTTCTCGGACCGCTCCTATCTTGAGGTTTAGGCCCTCTTGCAACTCTTTCATGGCCAGGCCCAGCTTCGTCTCCCAGGCCACCTTCAGGTCAGCAATTGCTGCCAGCACCTCCTGGATGATACCCGGTGGGTCTGTCGCCGCTGCAGGGGTTTCTTTGCTCTTGCCCCCTTCCGCGCCCGAGGGCATCCTAGCATAGGTCTCCTCGTAGGCTGCTTGATCCGGGGTCGCACCACCTTGGAAGACATCCTGTTGCGTCGATTGGGCCCACGCGCCCCGCTGTATCCTCGCGGGGTTCGCTCGCCGGGCCCTTCTCAGCGAGGTTTCGCTGAACCTGGGTTCACTCTGCTAGCCCGCCACGACCCATGGCCTCTGCAGCGGGGGCTCGCCCTTATTTTCTTGCTTTCAGCCCGAGGCGCATGCGACCCGTCTATCTGGTTGGGCTCGCCCACGTTCCGACCAACCTTGTTTTCCTCAGCTCATCAGACTTTTTATGGCCCTTTGTCCACAGGCGGCCATCTTGGGTGCTCCCCTTTTGCGCGACCGCCACCACCTTCGGGGTCTAGTTCCGTGACTATGCAGTCTCGCCGTTGGGGAGGGCACACACCGTATGCCCCCCACTTTCATACGCCTTTAGATGCACCGTGGGCTCGAAAGTCCACTAAAACCATCACTTTTTTCCCAGGATCGGATCATCGGGAGCTCCTCCAAGGAACGTCCTCTCCCGTAGCCATCAAGCCACGCCCCCCTGTTCTCTATGTAGTTGAGCGAGTCCTGCCCTTTCTGGCCCTCCGGGAGTCTGATGATCCGCACATTGTTGCGCCTCGCACAGCCTTCTGCTTCCTCCGCCCTGTTATCCATGTTCTGTATTTGCTGTTCAAGACAGACGTCTGAGGCGTCCTTGCAACTGCTGGTAGTTGCCTTGACTTTTTCTAGAGCCCTGTTGCGCTCTGACAACGTGCCTCAGGATGTTCATGTCAACCTCCATTGCGTCAATCTTGAATTCTAGAGCTTTCAGTTCCGTTATGGCTACCAATATTTGTTGTCCAACCATCCTTGTGTATCTTCTTCATTTGGCTCTTGTGGCTGTGCCTTCGCTCCTTCCATCTCCTGAGCTGGTCTGGTGAACATGTCCAGGGATGTCTGTTTCACTTTATTACTATTTGCTTTGGCCGACATCGCGATCACCTTCTCTCTGGTGCGCTTTTTCTTCCCTGGCATCCGTTATGGTATTGGCTACTGGCGCTGCCCCCGGCAAGTAAACTGCCTCCTGGTGATTTCATGCGGGGCCTACCTATCGGTCCCTGCACAGTGTCTTGTTTCCCGTGCCTAAGTCAGTCTACCAGTTATTATGTCCGTCCACTGGAGAGGCAGCAGGGGACATGGGGTTTGTGCTTTTTATTTGCCCTGGCACATTCCACCGCCTCACTGTTTCTTCACCTTGTTGTGACTCGAGACGTACTGTTGTGCTCTTCTAGCATGCGCTGGTTTCCACCTTCATCCCTTCTTGCAACCGTAGGGCCCTCTGTCCCTCACCAAGAGCCATTCAGGGCCACTGCTGTCACCAGTGTGCCTGTTCAGACCAGGTTAAGGGCGCTCGGAGCCCAGGTCATCCCCCCAGGGTCATCAGGTATGCTGTCGCATTGTACAGGAGTGCGTGTTCTGGGTATTCAACGGTATCCAGTGTGGAGTTTTTCTCAGGTGCGCGCAGAGTGCTCATGTTAGTGGGATTGCTCTGTTCCGCTGACGGGTTGCTCTGGACTCAGATTGAGACTGCTGTTGGGGGGGGGGGGGGTGCCACAGATCTTTCTGTGAATACACAAAGGGGTTCAACCTGGTATATGGTCCTTCAGGGTGACCTCCACCTGCTGGCCTCTGTCTGTGCCCAACCTGTGATCTGGCAAGCTGCCTACCACCAGGGGGCGAGGTCAGCCCGCTCGGTGTTGAGATCCCTTAATCGTCCAGAAATGTGCTTTAGAAAGTTTCCGTTGAGACTAACATCCTGCCAGGCTGCAGCGTACTATTCCGAAATGCCCACTGTTGTGCTTTGCCTGTGACCAACATGTTATTTCTATTCGCGGCTTTTCTATGGTGTGCTCCTGATACTGACCGATGTCGTTATGAGACTAGCTCACTTATTCATTAGTTATGTCCTTGTGTTCCGTTTTACAGCGCGTAAACTATCAGGGCTGGGAATGGGGCAGCCTAGCAGAAGCCGAATGATGCGCTACTTATTTAATGGGTGCAATACCCGGCGCCTCACTTGTCCATGCCACTGTGTCGGAAATGGTAGAATGCCAGCTTCAAGTCTGGAGCTTGCTAAGAGCTCAGATCTTCACTCCACATATACATAATTGTCTTGGTGTCCACCGGAACACTCATGTTCTGTTCCCATCCAGGGCATCCGATAGTCCCAATTAGCTTCACTCGACTGGCGCTTGTGCCTCCGTTCGGAGATGTCTCGCTTCAATGTATCAGCCGAGCCTGCGTGTCTACTGCAACTGTTCCACACTCCTTTTGTGTTAGTTTCTCCTTCAACATGTCTTGGCTGCCACAGTCCTGCCAATCTCCTGCTCCGTGCCTGGACTGCTTTACTGAAAGTCAGAGGCTTCGCCTAGATCAATCCCTGCATTACAAATCTGCCTTATTCTTTATCCCTCCATGTCAGTTTCACTTTTATATCCTTGCGGCTGCCATGGTCTTCCGATGCTACGTGGGAGAATCGGATCAGCTGGGCTTGCAGGCAACCCCTCCTGTTACATTTCCAGTGGCGCTCTGGTCAGCCTTTCCCTTTGTTCTCCCACGGTCGCCATTTTGCCACAGTCATCCCAGGGAACTCTTCTACTTCGTCACCTTCCCACACTTCCTCTTGCACGGTTCTGGTCAGACTTTCACCTCTTCGTGCTCTGCAGTTTCATAATGCCATAGCTTCAAATCTGCACTTCCAAGTTAGCCTTAGGGTATCTATATTCGAAGGATCATCCCCGGGTCAGCAGGAGCACACAGAATGCACGTCCTAGTCCGTGGCCATGTAGCCACGCCACATAAGAAATAAGATTATGGTGAGTAATGTATCCCATCTGAGGCTTGTGGATCTGCTTAGATCCCATGCTGTGCATAGCTTACCGTGCAGTGTCTGGAGAAGGTGGATTGTGAGAAGTTACAGCGGCAAATGGTTGTTTTAGCACCGCTTTCCCACCTGTGAATCTGCTTTAGAATGTGTCAATGCAGTAGTGCTGAGTAAAGACGGAACTCAAAGTAGCTGCTTTGTAAATAGTGTTTAGGGGACGTTTGCAATACATGCTAATGTAGCTCCTGTACCTCTGGTAGTGAGCTCTTGGTGTGAAAGGCAGTTTTTAAATAATGAATAGCAAAGTTGTATACACTAGACTATCCATCTGGAAATGTGATCCCCGTCCCTGCCAGTTGCTATGGAAACAAAGAATTGGTCTGTTTTCCTTATAGGCTTAGTTTTGTCTACGTAGTACAACAGTGCCCTCCTTGCATTTAGTATATGGAGGTTCCTTTCAGCGGAGTTCGATGGATTTGGAAAAAAGTAGGTAGTTCAATGGATTGCTTGACATGGAACGTGGATGCGAATCATAGCATGTAAATCTAAACGGATGCAAGCATCAGGAATACGATTACGGTGAGTAATGTATCGTATATATCCATGTTAACAATATTGTCTCCCATATCGATTTTGAAAATATATTCTCCAAAACTAGATATATTGCCCAGCACTACATTTGGGAAGATGGTTTCACACTCCTCCTGCCCCAGCAGCGGGCTTTGCAAAGAAACCTATCTGAGGTGTACAAATGGTTCCAACCAAAAGATAGCCCAAACTTTTCAACGGTAGCTAAGGCAGAGCAGTTGGCCTTCGGACGGACAGATGGAACGAAGGAAGACTGGTGTGTAGGTACAGCAGGGTTCGAAATTAAGATCTAATAAGCAGGAGCTAAAACCAGCTCCGGGGTGTCTCCCATTGGCCAGTAGGCAGGAGCTACAGCTGGGGAACAAAAAGCAAGTATACGGTGCACTGCTAATCTAACTTCCACGTGCTAGGCAAACTTTGACTCTTTGCCCATTATGTATGATGCATTATGTTTAAGTGTGCACTAGCTCTGTCCTAATTCTTCATTAACCTTCTCAAATACTCAGTTAATGTATAATATAAGGGGCAAATTGACCTGGGGATCCAAAAGTAGCTCCTGTTGGCGGTTTCTTTCATGAGAACCATGCTCTCCTAAGCTAGAAGCAGAAGCTAAATAGCTCCCAGCAATTTTGAATCCTGTAGAGCTGCAGCATCATTAAAAGTACAGCGGTGTGGTAAAAAAATGGCGGTAACTTCGTTACTGCTGCATTATCAAACGAGTACTGTAGGTTTGGCGGTGAGGTGGAGGAAACGTCTCCAGCAAAATGCTGGAGGTAATTGTAGCGCCTTACCACCAAAAATCACCATAATCTGAATTACCAGCAGTAATTCCACTGAAATCTATAATTGGATTAACGCCGCCATACAACCACTTGTGATCCAGTGGCAATTTACCGGTAAACAGTTTGGCATTATTCCAGCTGATATACCGCTAAACCTGTGGAGGCCGGTAGTCCCGCCCCAATGCATACCAAGCAACTACACTACAGATGTGATATAAAATGTATATACTACTTTGTTAGGAAAGCTATTTTCTTTTTGCTACTTTCTCACCATTGACTTGTATGGAACATCCAACGTTTTGCTGTGGTTTTGAATCTATCCTGGCATTTGGAGGCAGGTTAAGCCTTTTAAATCAGCTCACCTGTTTTGGGGGCACTAACCAACCATGGATAACTAGTGCAGGAGAAGCTGCACACTTCAACTTGGTGAGGTGCAGTAGGGATACTTTGAGTACCAACTAATTTCTATGTGCAGCGCTTCGGCATGAGCGGTTTATAAAACACATTATCATTCCTTGCATGATGTGTTCAAAATTGGCTGTTTGTATTGGATATTTTGCATTTTACTGCGAAATATTTTAAAATGGCAGTGCCACAAGATCGTCACATGTCCTTTGGCAATCTTGTATTTTGACAGTCTTCCATGCCCTCTCTGTGCAGGATTTGCCATGAATCCTAAGCCCTTTCCCAGGCAAAGCAGTGTTTGTGGTCAAATGTGGGGGCTGGGACTGGCCGAAGTGTCTACTGTGCAGGTGTGGAGGCTATCCATGATGGGACAACCCCAGCCAGTACATGACATTACCATTGGTGGGCTTGGATGCGACTTCAGCTCGAATCCTGGATAAAGGAAGGACTTATGCAGCCATTCATCAGATCGTTGGGAGCCAAGGTCCCCTACAAGAGGAACATCTTGCTGAAGACACAACTTGTTGCAGCCAACTAGCATTGTCAGCTTCTCCCGTCCCGGCATAGCCCTGCTCCTTTGTTGATCCCTCCAAATTCCATTGCATCCCATCAACTGGTGGGAAAGACCAGTCTCAATCCCTGCTTGAGGATCCTTCCTTTGTGTCCCGGAACCATCCTGTGGGCTGACTAGCTTCTTCTTGGACTTCCTCACTCCAGCAGATATGCTGAGTTGAGCCATGCGAGACTGCTGCAGATTCTTGACTCTCAAAACAAGATGCAACCACCCCCATCCCTCCTGTGAAGTTGCAACTCTCCAACATGAAGAGGGGTATTGCAGGATCAGTTTCTTTGGTTCTGGTACACAAGAGTCGACTGCTGACATTTCTTGGATGTGACCATCGCTGATTGCCACCCACCTCATGTCCTGGGGGTCCGCCTTAGGTTGTTGCAGGAATGGTGGTCCTTTAACTTCAGACCAGTAGCGGTTTCCAGAACCGATCCACTTGAGCCTTTTTGCCCACTAGCCAGATCCAAAACCAGACCTCTACACCAGGGACAACTGGATTTCCTCCATCGGAACCAAGGCACAAGAAAGAGGCACATCGGTTTAACGAGTGCTGTGCTAGTTTGAGTGAATCGAAGGACTGGTTGAGAGGAAACCTACCTATTCCTACCTTTCCTACTTCTGTAGGTTTTAACAGACGTAACGTCCTTACCCCACTTCTCCCTTACCCGAGTTATGGTGTAGGGTCTTGCCCTGGGTTCCCCCTAAGGTAGTTGGATTGGGAGAGGATCTGCTAAAGTTTTTTTTTGTTTTCTAACTTTGAAAGACTTACAAATTGCTTTGTCTACTCTTTTTCAGACTCTTAAAAATACTCCTAGCATTCAGAATAGAACTGCATTGGGAGCTGTGACTCTATGGCACAATGCCCCCTCAGTTCTGGCTAGGAAAGGACTTTTTAACTGTCCAAAATAAGCTATTACAACTGAAAACACCATACTCAACCTTGGAATATATTGGTTCTCCATCTGGTGGTTAAATTTATTTGCTTGATTCTCTATGCTACAGTAGTCTGAAACTTAACTGAGTGTATTATAACTAGTGAAGTATTGGTGCTCTTAGCAGCACGCCCCAAAGCTAATGTGTGTGTATATAATAGTGAATGTGTTTTTATCTATGGTTTTTCGAAGGTCTATACAAATAACTGTATTGTGATAGTCTGCCCATGGTTTACTGAACATTTCACCCCTCCCACACAAGTTTTAAGCCTTGCTGCTCAGTCACGCTAGCCAGATTTGGCTAGTCATTAGTGCCTATACTTGTTCTCCAGAATGAGGTAGCCTCTCGAAATCTGTCCACATTAATTGACCTTGGGTTTTAGTCTGCACGGTATTTCACTGAACGCCCTCCACCATGTATTAAATGGAAGTAGTTTTTCTCGTGGACTGCCTCGGTGATCTCGGCTGCAGGCTAAATTCAACGATTTTTTTTTTACTATAACTTGTGACTCCTCTGCACTGAACTATTGCCGTGAACACTTAGACATGTCAGGATAATTGTACAATTTATTGGGATTAACAACATTTATGTTCCTTTACCAGACTCTAAGGTTTCAGAAAAGAAAAAATTGCAGGACAAAATTAGAGAAAAGGAATTGAAATTAAAGAAGAAACAGGAGGAAGTTCAAAAGCAGGTACGTTCATGCCCTGACGTGTTGTTGCTCATGTTGCTGGTCTCAAGTTGTAGGTATCCTCTATTTTAAGTACACATGTTTATCCCACAAGTCTGTCGGCTAACGTGCAATTCCATGTCGGTGTGAGGATTGTATGTGCGTGTGTCCAGTTGGAAATACTAGATCGTACTTGCTTTGGGGTTATAGTAACATCTCTGGGTCCGGTTCCTGGTATGTCTTGGTTTTAAATATTATATATTGAATATTAAAATGTTTGTATTCTTTAGTTACAATACAATGAATACATCGATATATAAAGAAACCACAAATGTGTCAGTTATGATCAACATTTTTGTTGCCATCACAATCGTCGTGGTCCTGACCTGTCTGATCTTGTCCGAGAGGTGGCATATTGTGACTCGGCCAGGTTGTCGCCAGAATATGAAAGGAGGGTTGGGGAGCACAGAAAGGTGATGGGGCCGAGCAGGCCTACAGATGAGTCTTACAAGGCCTTTTATGCGTTACTCCTGTAAATACAACTTGAGTCTTTCGATGGACATCATTTACGTGCCAGTTTGAGTGCAGGTGTCTTGACAGAAACCATAACATCCTTTTGATTCTTAACTTCGTGGATCAAATTACAATGCATGAAGCAGCGTCTGCAAACAGACGTTTATTCTCTATTTCTGAAAGACTCGGTGCCCACAGTGAGAAGGGGTTGTTTCTGTTCAGATTCTGTGGGGTTGTCTGTATACGCTGAAGGAGAGAAGCATTATGCATGCATATGTATTTGTCATGCATTTTAGAATCTTCTAAGCAAGAAGATGGAAAACGTACAATTGGGGAAGTATCCTTTGTAATAAACATTGATTTTTTTTTTCTTCTTTTCAGTGAATGCATGCTTGCACCGTTAATAGTTTGCGTTGGGTGCATTTATCATCAAGATGCATCGATGTGGTGTTTATACACCCATGTATATACAGAATGTTTTCAACAAATGTAATGCATTGTTTGAAGCCAGATATCTCTACACAACTGTTTAGTCTCTTATGTGTTGTAGTAATTTTCAAGTGTAGGCATGTTCTGGTTGCCTGTAGCATACTTTGTGCACTTGTGGGGGGAGGCAATCATTTTTACTGTTATAATGTAATGTATACGCTAGTTATAAAAACAGTGTTAAATATTCCCACCTCAAAACCTTACCTTGGGCAGAGATGTATGTTCTGTCTAGTTTTACCATCGATAAACCGTACTATAACGGTACCTATTTCTTGTATGCAGGGGAAGCTGTGCGTTTGTGCTCATCTGTTCCATTTGTGAGAGGTGCTTGCGCTAACGCACCCTGTGATTTGTCTGTTAAATGTTAGGGAAACGTGCTTTTCTGTCATGATGTGAACTGCTCCGTGCCTTGAAGATGGGACATATGGAAGACAAAGCCATCCTTTGTTTTCGCCATTTGAGTTTTCTTAAATCGTGCTGTGTATTAGTGTTGCATTCATGTATGTGTGCTGTCTGTTGGATGTTATTTGCTTATTTGTGCTTTTGTCACCTGCTTTTGCATTTAAATTATGTATTTTTGATGTGAGGCTTCATTACTTTTTCTGGACAAATTAAACTGTTATAAAATTCTCCAGACTTTCTTCTGTTTTAAATGATGTGGACCGCTGCCACATAATATCCAGATGACGCAATCAGTTAAAACTGGGTGGAAATCACATACTTTTTACTCTTGCTAAGGAGAAAACATTTTGAGGGCAGAAGAAAGGCTTTAGTGGCCTGCCCGTATATAGTCACAGGAACCAAAAGCTTTTAATGAAGACACGGCAAACGAAGTGAACACTCAGGGGTTTTCCACGCATTTTGCTGCTTTAAAAATGCAAATTACACGCCCACGGTCATAGTACTTCTCGAACAGACTAAAAGTATGAAGTGTAGTAAAGGTCCACAATCAAACGGCACTATAGCCTACCTTTTTCTTTCAAAAATGTTTGCCACCCAGAGGCAGAAATTATTTGTTTTTTATATATATATATATAATATAATATCTTTCTATTAACCTAGTGTTTGAACAACATTTTTTGAGTAAATCGCAGGGTTTAAAAATAGTTTTGAATACTAGTTTACTGTCTGTAAGCAGTTTATCGGATGCATATCTGTATGCCTGCTCATTTGCACATGTTTTGCTCCCGAGCAAGGGCAAACACCAGACAAGGGCTTTGAGATGCAGTGCTCCCACCAGCACATGTGGGTATTTGCTATGGAATTGCTTTGCGGTAGTATGAAAAGCTTGGTGAAATGTGTAGTTATAAAACAAAAAAAGTAAATCGTGCAAGGGTTTCATTCCGTGACCAATATAAATAGCAATTTTAACTAGCATCGGCAATGCCAATAGTTTTGGCTTTTGTGTAGGTATTGGAAAGGCATTTGCCAGGCATGGCTGTAGTGGTAATAACTGACCAATGATGGTAGCAGCTGTAATATGGTGCACGTACCTGGGCATATAATATCAGTGCTTGGCAACAAATGCCGAATACAATCAGTTGGCTTTGCCAAATTGGCTTGCTTTTAACAGGACTTCATTGAAGGAACGCGAAGCACTTATAAATCATGGGGCTAAAGGCCTTCCTGGTTGTCCTTTTTATTACACAAGTTAAGTCATTAACTTTCAGAAGACTGCGTTTAAAAAAACAAACTGGCCAAAAAACCCACTGGCCGGCACTTCAAGCTCAGTGTTTGTTCGTAAGGCTTTATAAAGGCATTACCAAAGAAAACCAAAGCAACGAGGCCGAAAATAGTTTATAAAGTGGCGTTTATGCGGATTTAATCCCCGCCACACCCCCACTCTCCCACTCTCTCCCTAGCCACTACAATTTAGTGTTTTCGCAATTCAGCTAAAACCGTTATTTTCAGACGTTATTTTTGCTATTTTACCGTAGAAACTTTATAAACGTAGCTCAAAGAGAAGAGGTCGTATGAAGATGTGTTTTCGGGAGGGGCAGGAAGTGTGTGGGAATGGCTATAGGGGATTAACATTGCCATGGGCAGCCTGGTTGGGTAAACCACACCTACAAGCTGGTGTCCGGACATTTCATCGAAAGACATTTCGTCGAAAGACATTTGGTTGACGTAATTTGGTCGAAAACCAAATGGTCGATTTTTTTTTCTTTTTTTTTCTCTATATATATATATATATATATATATATATATATATATATAATTTTTTTTTAGGTTGTAGTTTAGGGGAAAAAAGGGTTTTTTAGAAAAAAAAGGGGGTTGGGGCCCCCCAAAAAAAGTGAAAATAAATAAAATTCGACCATTTGGTTTTCGACCAAATGGTTTCGACCAAATGTCCTGTCGACGAATTTTTTTCGACTAATTGTCTGGCAACCCTACAAGCTCTATCGCTCGTATGCCATTTCTCCCTACCTGTGCTAATGCAATAGTTTCGGTTTGTTAAAGCGCCACCTAGTGGCTAAAACTAAAAATGTATTTTCGTCCCCAGAAGTATCTGGAGTGAAGGCCTCGCACAGATGAAAAACAAAGAGCTGCAAGGTTTCTGGCATCTGCATACCACCTCGGTTTCCCAGGAATTATCATGGTCAGAGAATCGAGATAAAAAAATGACCAAACAGATCTCTGGTTCAAACCAAGTGACTGACTCTTGATGGTCTACAACATACCTCACTCATCTGTTTTCTGCACTGGATTTAGAACGTGCATCCCTTTCATCCGTAGTCATTCGGAAATGACTGAAGTGACAATTGTTCAGTGTTTGCGTTTTTTGCAACTGTTGGTGCTGAATTAGCATCAGAAAGCCAGCTGTTCAAGCACTTCAGCTGCCTTATCGGTTTTACCCCAACGCACTGTAAAACGACAACCGCAAAGTAAAACAGGATATGATTTAATCTCTATTGTGATTTTAGGTGTAAAGAGTTGGCAGTTTTAGCTTCAGTCGGATTCAGTTTCGGTTACTATTGTGCGGTAGACGGGTTAGGCAACTTCTCGCAGGCAGTAGAGCTTTTCCCACTGCCGGGTAGATCCTGTTTTTGATGCTTGTTAATCTGTTTAGAATCTCATGCTGTGCATATAGTCCGACATTCTAACCGCAGAGTATTGCATCTCGTCTTTCGAGTATCGAAAGGGGACATCGCCTAACATGACATGTACCCAAAATCCCTCTCGCGTCGAGGTCCCTCGGATTGTTTTTTTTCCGCCCAGCTTGCTGGTCGCCTTATGCGGAGCTCCTACTTATTGCAAAATTATATTTCCTGACCTCTGGTCATTTATGATTTCTTTCTAAACCATTGCCGAAGATGGCAAAGAACGGACTTCAACAGCTAGAGCTCCGGTCGGCGCTGCAGACTGCGTGGCCGGGCCTTCTGGCCGGCCTATACAGTAGGGAGTGTGGGGTCTGGGAGTTTCTATTCTTTTCAAGAATGTTTCCTTCTCCATTCTCTTTACCCTTTTGGTTTTGCCGTCTCCTTCAAACACCTGAGCTATGGACAGGACACCATTTTAAAATGTGCCCTTCGTGTAAGGGAGAATGCCCCTGGAAAGACAAGCACCGTTGGTGCAATAAGTTTCTTCTTCCCCTCAATCGCGACAAGGTGTCCTGTAAGCACTCCCTACTCCTGCGCCCTAAGACGGTCAAGGAGCGTTGAGTAAAGCGGTGGGTGGCGAACGCCATGTTGCAGGCCGAGGGTAGCTCCCCCGCTGCAGCAGTCGCCAAAAGTGATGAGGAGCTTAGCGATGGCCATGGGTCCGATCCGGCTGCCATTGACCTCACATCAGAGCATGTGCATTCCACGATGTTCGTGTCCGGCCCCATCAGGCACGACTATAGTCCTGCTATGGGGAATGTACCCCCAGGGGACGCACACGATACCCTTAGGACCAAGCATTTAATCCCGGGTACCACCACGGCGGATCAGTCGAAGCGGTCCAAGACGCCAACGGGTACGTAGTTTCTCGACTGCACCCACCAATTCGCGTGATCGCCTGCCCTCCCCGCAACCACGTCAGCGGCATGCGTCCGGGCATTCTACATGTAAGGGCACCAGCACTAAATCTCACGAGCGTTGAGACGCCTCCTAAGAGCACGCTGTGCAAAAGGCTCTGGTTGCGTCGAAGTCTGTAGTGCAACTGTCTAAACAGCCTAAACGCCCCCCTTCCCCCCCAGTAACGCCGAACATCAGCGAGAGTCTCGCTAAGATCGTTTCGGCAGCCAGTAAACAAAGACAGGTCGAAAGCCAAACGTCCTGAAGGGCGGGAGGATTATGCTGAAAGCCCCCAGTCCTTATCAAAGACCATCTGGCTCTTCTCCATGGGCCAGAGAAAGATTTGAAGGGTGTATGGACCGGTCGGCTAGATTTGTGGAGTTTTCTGAGAGGTTCAAAGAGACCTAGGGAGGACAGCCTTTATCCTGCAGTAACCAAATTTCAGAAGACATCCTGATGTTTTTGACCTTGTAGATCAAGAGCCCCTTGACCCTTACTTGCATGAGGATGATCCCTTTGTGGATACCATTGATCAGACCCAAGATTGGGGGGATGACGCACCCTGGCTGTCACCCACCTTTACCCCAGACCCTGATACCATATGTATGGACCCTCCTGCATGCCCTCCTCTGCGTTGGGCTTCACCTATCGATGACCAGATGGCGTTAAACAGCATTCTGAAGAAGGCAGATTACTTCCAAATGGCCACGCAAGAGGTGGTGTTAGATTCAGACTTCGTGGGAGACCTATTTAAGGAGAAGCCTCCTTCCAGCCAGGCTATCCCTTTACTCAATTCCATGGAAAGACTCATCGCCCCTTCCTTGTTACAGCCCTTCCAGACTAGGGCTGTGAACACTCGGGTGGAAAAATTTCACCCCTCACCGTTCAACCCTCTATATATTAGGGGTCATGCCATCCCATATTCTCTTGTAGTTACGACAAGAAAAAGGGCAAGGGTCCCCTTGTCCACGGGCGAGGCTCTGCCAGTCAAAGAATGTAAAGTTGTATGCTCTTGGGAAGAGTTACTACTGCAGCAGCATATTCTACCCGCATAGCCAACACCATGCTGTTAGCCAGCTATTTGGTCGTCCAATGGAACCTGCTGCAGGAGGGCCTACAAGAGGTCCCTTAACCAGTGCGTTCTCGCCTGCTTTCAATAGATTCAGGGGGCGAGCAGGTAAACCACGACATCCTCAAGAACTTTGCTAAGACAGCAAGTAGAACCTTGGGCCAGGGTACCCTTTTAAAACGCCACACCTGGCTGAAAAACTCTGGTTTCAAACCAAAGACACAGGTGTCGTTGAGCAACAAACCTGTTGAACAGTCAAACTTAATTGGCAAGGCCGTGATGAGGCACTAGAAACTGCCAAGAAGGAACACAAGACTTTAAAGACTTTAAATCATATCACTCAAAGACCCTTTCATCAGAGGGGGGGGTGGAGTTCTCGCAGCTCCTTTCGTGTGCAGTCCTGCTCCCGTTCCCCGCACAGCCAATATGGCTCAGGCAACAATTGGTCCTCAGGACAGGGGTCTGCCTCCACAAACCCTTATTTGCCCAGAGGACAATGCTGTGGGAAGGGGTCGCAATGCCACCCTCAGAGGCTCCGCGGTCTCCGTTCAGAAATGACTCTCGTCCGGGTCCATTCCCATGCCTCCCTGGGCGGGGGACATATAACATCATTCCTGCGTGCATGGGAGGATATTACCACAGACCAGTGGGTGCTCAAGACGTCACCTACGGTTATTGCATAGAGTTCAGCCGGCCACCTGGATACAGACCTCAAAGATCCAGGCGCCTAACACCGGAACACCTGAAGATTCTGCTGGAGGAGGTCAAGAACCTGCAGGAAAAGGGCGCAGTCAAAGGTTTTTTATTCAGTGTACTTCCTTGTACCCATAAAGGATCTCACCATTTGCCCTGTGCTAGACTTGTGCCCAGCGAACAAATTTGTCAAACCACAAAAGTTTCAAATGGTAACATTGCAAGCGGTAATTCCTCTACTAACGCAGGTGGATTACATGGTAACATTGGACATGAAAGATGCATAATTTTAATGTTGCCAGCACACAAGAAATACCGAAGGTTCATGATAAAGGACAAACCCTATCAGTTCAAGGTCCTTCCATTCGGCATTGCCTCAGCCACAAGTGTATTTACAAAGGTACTGGCAGTTGCTGCAGCACACCTGTGCAGGCAATCTATCCCAGTTTATCCTTACCTCGACGACTGGCTCATAACAGGCGACTCCTACAGAGCATGCCTGTCGGACACTCAAAAGCCGATAGACCTCGTATTCAGTCTGGGATTCTCCATAAAAGAAATCCAGTCTAGACCCCAGCCAAGTCGAGCAGTTTCTGGGGGCTCTAATTTGGAAAGAAGACAGCCTAGTCTTCACCTCCAACGAGAGGGTTCAAAACCTGCTGATTCAGATCTCAGTATGTAGCCAGTCGAGAGGTGACATACGCAAGGCCATGCGACTGTTGGGGATAATGGCATCCTGCTGGTTTCTCAAGCACGTTTGTGCATGCGCCCCACGCAAGAGTGGCTCAACAGCCAGTGGTGTCAGGCCAGCGGACAATGGGACGATCTAGTGGTTGTCTCGGCAGCCCTCATTCTCTCTCTGCAGTGGTGGTCAAGGGAAAACCTCTTGGAGGGGAAAATCTTCACCACCCACGCAGCAGAGCCACTCACGACGGAAGCATCTCTCATGGGGTGGGAGCCTCACCTACTTCAACGGCGCACAGCGTTTGGTCCCCAGCAGTAACATCCAACCACATTAATCGCTCCAACAGGTTTGCGGTATTCAAAGCCTGTCAGAAAGACAGTACTGATCCTCAGACAGCACCACAGCCATGTACTACCTGAACAAGCAGGGGGGGGGGGGCACTCACTCTCGAGGGCTATCCAAGCTGTCCCAGAACATTTGGAAATGGGCTCTCAAATGCAAGATGTTTCTATTGTTTCAACACGTTGCGGGGGGAACTCAATCTTCTGGCAGACGTGCTCTGCAGAGACTTCCCGTTGCCCTTAGAGTATGAATGGGGACTATACAACGACCTAGTCTCCAACGTTTTCGCAGAATGGGGCTTCCCAGAGAACGACTTGTTTGTAACTCTGGAAAACTCACAATGCCCTGATTATGCCTCCAGGTACCATTGGAACCGGTCCAAGGGGAACGGTCTCTGGATAACCTGGTCAGGGAAACTGGTTTATGCTGCCCCTCCACTCCCCCATCCCTCCCCCAAATCCCCCAACTCAATAAGATTTTGCACAAGATGCACCAGGAACAAATCACCATGATAATGGTGGCCCCGATGTGGTCACGCCAATCCTGGTTATCCCATCTAATGGAGATGTCTTTCCTCCAATGAAACTGCCTTGCCCAAACAACATGCTATCTCAGGACAAGGGGGAAACCCTTCATCTATGCCAGCAGACTCTCAACTTGGCGGCCTGGCTCCTAGGTCCTAGGCTTCGGGCATCTCCAACTTCCTCGGAGATGCATGGATATACTTAAGGAAGCAAGAAAGGCTAACGCCAGACATTGCTACTCAAATAAGTGGAAACGCTTCGTCACCTGGTGCAATTCCAAGAGCAGCAATCCCATTTTTATTACTCTCCTGCTCATATTGTTATAGCGGACTCATTTACTAGACTTTGGTCTAGTTTTTAATTCCATGAATGTTCACTTAGCTGCACTCTCTGCCTACGCCACGTCCCAAAAGGTGTTGTGGTCGAAGATCCCAGTTCTAGCTTTCATGGAAGGGGTTAAGAGAATTCATCCCCCCATTTCTAACCTGGCTCCCTGATGGGACCTAAATGTGGGTATAACCAGACTTCTGCATAGGCTCAAAAGGAGACCCCATTAGGCAAGTCTTTTAACTACAAGGCTGCCTTCCTAGTGGCAGTCACGTCGAAAAGGAGTCCGTGAACTACAGGCCCTTTCATTTCTAGACCCTTTTGTTACAATTCAGAGATAAGGTGGTTCTGCGCACTCGCCCTTGGTTTGCGGCCACATTTATTTCTACATTCCATGTGAAACAGTCGATAGAATTGCCAACTTTTTTTTTCCAGAACCCCACTAACGTGGCGGAAAGAAGCCTACACACACACTGGATGTGCGCGGTTCATAGTCATAAAATCAAACAAAAAAGTCGAAAGTCAAAATATTGAAATAAAAAAAGTTGAAAAAACTACCTGGAAAGAACTAAACCACTAAGGAAGACGAACCAGTTTTCCGTTTCAGTGGCAGCTGGTAGAGAAGGGGATCCTGTCTCTAAATTGGCCATCTGAAGGTGGATTGTCAATTGCATCACACTCACACTCTTGCCAAGAGAGATCTACCCTTTAAGCCTAGAGCACACTACTCAGAGCACTGGCGCTACCATAGCATTCATTGCAAATGTTCCTCTCAAGTCCATTTTGCAATGCGGCAACCTGGAGTTTTGAACACACCTTTTACAAAACACTATTGCCTAGATACTCGCTCTAAATTTTGATTCTCGGGTGGGACAAGCAGTACTAAGACCTCTCTTCACTACTGTTCCTTCTCACATCCCACCTCCAACTCCAGGTATTGCTTGCTAGTCTATGCACAGCATGTGATTCTAAGCAGATCAACAAGCATCAGAAGACATGCATTACTTAAACGTAATAGCATTTCTGATGATTGTATCTGCTTAGATTCACATGCGCCCACCCTTCCTCCCCGCTCGGACGGAATGAATATAGACTTCTTATACTTCTTTTCTGTACTCACTCACGATAGTCACAAGGTTCCCTCACAGCAGAAAAGATGCAGTCGGAGGGACCTCGACCCATGAGGGATTTTGGGTACACTACACGTCACGTTAGGGATAGTGTTACAGGCACGCCCATGACAACGTCCCCTTTCGATCCTCAAAAGACAAGATGCAATACTCTGCGTTTACCACTTGATGTCAGACTATATGCACAGCATGTGAATCTAAGCAGATACAATAATCAGAAATGCTATTACAGTAAGTAATGCATGTCCTATAGATCCAGAGATGTGTGGAAACGTTGTCCAACCAGGTGTATTTGAAGTCCAGCATTGCCAACTTTTCTTTTCCTCCCGAGGAGGTTCTGTTTTAAAATGTTTTTAAAATGCTGATTTGTTTTGGGATCTCAGCGCTTAGTGCAACTTCTTCCATTTTGGCGGCCTCTTGGCTCCAGATCCGAAAGGAGAGGCAGAAGGACAAGTTAGTGGGCAGGGTCAGACTGGGGCATAAAATTCTCGGGCAACAATTCAAGTGTCCCACAGTCAATGGCAATCCCTTTTGTAACACTTTTTGAGTAGTGCCCAAGGGGAGTTTCTGATAAATCATGATGCAAAATGTGCAATTTAAAGAATATTTAACAGTGGCCAAAACTACTAGCCACATGGTGATTCATCAAACTAGCCCACATTGGCCAAAAAAGTGCCCCACTTTGACCAGAAAAAACTGGCTCACGCTAGCATTTTGGATTCAGCATTGCCCTGTAGGCCAGTCAGAGCCTGTTTGTGGGTAAAGAGTGGTATGGCAGCAATAGAGCCCAATTCTGTCCCATGATGAAGACCCTTGCAGATGACTTGATGGATGCACTGCTTGCTTTGGTCCCAGGCAGCGTCGGCAAGCACACAACTGCTCTGTGTTTGAATGTAAGGCTCTCAAGCTGGTCTCATTGTAGAGGGCTGCACAGTGGGTTTCCAGCACTCGGCATGGCCTGAGGAGTTCCAGCCTTTAGGCCAGAAGAAAGTCCTAGAAGCACAGAAATTGAAAAGAAAATGCAAATACTCATGCTTCAATAACCAAAAATAGTCAATGGCCCTCGAGCAGGAGAGCTGAAAGGTTGGTCTCACCAGACTAAGACTTGTGTCGAGCAGAAGATGGAGGTGGGCGACACTGATAATGGTGTAGCGAATGCTGGCTTCGATAGCAGTCCTCTGGCGTCCCTCGGTCGTCGTAAACTTCGGGTCTTCTCCGCTCTAGTGGTCGACTTGATTCTCGCCTCTATATATCCAGTGTTCCGGCTGGGATTGACCCCAATCCTCCAATATGAACACTTGAAACATTCAAATTTACAGGTGGCTGGCTGTCCAATAGTTGACAGCTGGTGTTGATGGATTTCTAGAATTTAGCTTGGTGGACTGATTTTAGGAGGCCGCCCTAGTTATAGTGAACAGCGACTCTTGATGCTAGCCAAAACCCAATGAAGATGGCAATGGAGAGCAGCCAAGGCTTATTCTCAGTGGGGTTGGGCCTTTAATCAGTCCACCCGGAGTAGCACACAATTCAATTTAGACAGTAATTATAAAGGTTATTATAGGCTTTTGACGCACTGAAAAATGACTCTTAACTGGTAGTATTATCGCACAATGCGATAATACAAATAAATCCAATCTCCACATTCAATGCAAGTAGAAGAAATGTAGTGAATGCTGGAACAAAGTCACAAGTTTCTTACTTGAGCAGTCCAGACCCTAGGAAGAAAGGGGCTTTGTGCCCAAAGGTCACAGGAGCCATAATGTTTCCCCCTTGAATGGAGTCTCTGCAGGTAAGTTCGCACTTCACTTATGTTGGTGATAGTTCAAAGAAGTTCTTCAACAATTTTACTGAATTAAGTAAACTCATTCAGGTTGGTCTACCCAGGTTCAACGACCTGATGGTGAGTGCATGGAATGCAGAAGACAAAGGGATTTATTCCCAATGTTCTCCTACGGAGGACAGGGGAGCTGAGGGGGGATACAATGTGGCTACTTAACTCCCTGACTCCAATTTTCCCAGATGTCGATTGTCTGTGGGCTTGATCTTCCATCTTTGGTTCTGTTGAGTGATGCCCAGGAGTTGCAAAGAAACTATGGAGGGTGTTTGGGAGAAATCTCTGAAATTTGCTAATTCCTCTCTACCTTGGAGACCACCAGCTACTTTGCTGGCTTTTAGGACTTTTTATTTTTAACCTGGAGAGAGTGAGACCCTTTTTCCCACTCTTATGTATTTTTAATGTGATTTGAACTCTGTTTCTTTTGTATGGAGCCTGACAAACTCCATAGGCGTCATCTTTACACTGTCACACAGCACCTTCTTTCAAATTTCCCAAAAGGTTTAAATACCTTCTCTTGGATAAACTTTTACCAAGAGTAGTGAATTGAAATGGACTTAACTTACATTTGTAACTTTCTAGTCCCCACACTCTTACAGTAGGGTGCTGGGGGGTTACTTTGTATCCCTGTTCTCTAGTTTCTCATGTAACAATGTTGTTACTTTCCTCATGAATGGCTGGTGGCAGTGGTTTACTTTTAAGCACGGGCTGCCTTCGCAGCTGCAGTAAAGCACCAAATGGTACCATTTTGTCAAAATGGCCCTGGTTTTCATTTTTTTTGGCATTTCTTTGTGGAAGGGTCCTTAAGATTTACTCTGTGCGCCAAACCAGGTTTGGTCCCTTTGTCTGTTTTTGTCTTTTGCCTCTGACTAGTGTCTGACGGGGGCAGGAAGCGAGGGAGGTGCCCGAAGCTCACTACACCACACTTTTCTTTTTTATATATACGTACCTATAATGCTACCACCAAAGGTTCGAACCTTTGGTGGTAGCATTTTTCGGATTTGTTAGTCCATGCAAACTTGTGGATGCGGTCCGTTTGACCGCATCCGTAACCTTACTTGTTCTCAGTGGAGACTTGTCTTGGTTGCTTGAGTTGCCAACAGCTTCTTTACCTCAAGTCTAATCAGCTTGTGGCCCTACTTTATCTTTTCTACAAAGACTTCTAAAACATTGTGCAAGACTTTCACCTACCTGCAAGAATTGCTTCAACTCACCTTGACTTTTGTCCAATTGACTTTGGCCTGGCTGTCTGAATAACTGTTCTTCCCTCTGACTGTTTAGCCCTCCTTCCAAGAAGGGGTTAACCTTCTGTGCATCGGGGGTTACTAAAAGTACTTGCCTGCTTCAGAATATTTGAAATCTGTTTTGTTCTAATAACCTTTTCTTTGACATGCTCCTAGGTATTGCTCTAAATGCAACAGTGATATATTATTGTCCAGTGTCCTAGCTATTGAAGTCACCTGAGGGTGTAGGTGCCATCCCAAATGGGTATTTGATGATTTGGGGAAACTAGTGTGCATTTTGGACTGTATTTGTTTATTACATTGCCCCTTCTGAAGAAAGCTTACTCAAACTGACTGTAAAATAAATTAATAATTGTTTAATCAAGAACCCTTGTGAGTTTATTTGAATACTTATCACTGTGATCTCTGTGTAACTCCCCTACAGCTCACATTGACCCCTCTTGAGATAAGCCTGGCTGCTCAACACGCTACCAACCTGTCTAGTACAGACTTATACAAAAGGTTGGGTTCCTATTGCCAGGAGCTCAGGGTTGTTGTGCACCCAAAGGGTACTGCATACAATCTTGCCTAACAGAGGGAAAGGTGCAAAAAGAGATCTTTCAACACTCGGCCTCCTAGAATCGACATACCCCTGGAAGAATGTGGATGGGGCAGATGTCCTCCACCCCTCTCCTTCCTGCCAGCTCACACTGCAGAACTTTTGGAGACTTTCTGCAAGACGCTGCCATGCTGCATGAAGAACAAAAAGGGGGACCCTGCCCCGCAACCTGGCAGTTTCGAAGGGCCAACAAAGGGCAGGCCCTCTTGAATTGAATTCAAAACGCACAGAGGCTATTATGGCCCATCTAAAGTGTATTATCGAGGCTAAAAAGGCAGTGCATCAAAGTGCATCCTCAAAGGGTAAAAATGGAAGCTCTGCCACAAGTCTGTTCAGCGGGTGCCTGGAAAGTAACATTTGTTAATTGGAACAAAGACCGGGGGACATTTGTCCCGCAGTACTCCATATGGCTTGTGCTGCAAATGTAAAATGCACATCATAAAGTGATAGCTACTCTTGCACTGAGACTCATGGGTTATCCAGTGCACCCAAAACGAAATTCAAAAAGCAGCTGCAAGGGCCCCTGGCTGCACGCCACATAAGGTGGGGGTGCTGCCATAGAAAATCGTGTCAAAACAAAGGTGAGAGGTTGCCCTCTCACTGGAAGCCTAAAAAGAGGATCCAGTATCCCCAAAACAAAGTGAAATCAGGAGATGAGTGAGATAAATAAGTTTCTGATGTTTGTTAATCTGCTTAGAATCACATGCTGTGCATAGTCCGACATCCAGTGGCCACTGCGGAGTATTGCATTTTGTTTTTCGTAGTCGAAAAGGGGACGTCGACAAGGAGTGTCTGTAACACTGTCCCTATAGTGACGTGCGTTGTACCCACAATCCCTCACGCGTCGAGGTCCCTCGGATTGTTTTTTTCGCCAAGTTATTGGTCGCCTCTATGCGGAGCTCCTCGAGAGACATTGCAAAATCATTTCTTCGACCCTTGGTCGTTTATTATTAATATCTAACATATAGATCCCTCCCTCGACGAAGCTGCAAGCTGTTTCCCCGCCGAGCAAGATCTTCGACGGAAGGACGAGCCGAGGAGATCCTTCGGCGTCGCCGAACACGTGGCCTGGCCTCCCCGGCCTTACACAGTAGGGAGAGTGGGGTTGTGTGGTCTTTTCTCTCCGAGAATGCCTTTCTCTTTCCCCTCCCTCTCTTTCGAGGTCGTAATCACACTTCTTGCCCTCAGCAATGGAGAGGACGCCCTTTAGGTTTTGCCCACTTTGCAAAGGCAAATATACCTTGAAGGACAAGCACAAACGGTGCAACCGTTGAGGACGGCTGTGCGGCCTGTAAGTTACTTAAGCCCAAAACGATAAAGGACTGTAGGGTCAAAAGGTGGGCAGCCTACGCCATGTCTAGGTCAGATTCCTCGCCCGCTGCCGCCGCCGCTGAATGTGACGAGGACATTGATTACACGGCCTCCATAACGGAGGTTGTAGACCTCTCGAGGGAGCGTTCGCGCTCCTTCGTCCGTCCCCGGCCAGCCCGGCTCACGCCCAGTTTATGGGGATGAACACCCCGGCGACAAGGACGCACACAAGAAATCTCAAACACATACCCCACGGCACGCATTCGTCGAAGACGAAGGCGGCCATAGTGCCAAGGGAGGCGCCGGGCCCACCGGCGTCTTCAGCCGACCGTAAGGGTCGCCAGCCCTCCCCGCCACCACTCCCGCGACAGGCGACCGGGCACTCTGGAAATAAGGGCGAAAACCCTCAGGCGGCGACGCGCCTCGTAAGAGTGCGCACGATGCCAGTAAAGGCTAGACGGTACCTAGCGCGCACGTTGCCAGTAAAGACTCGACGGTACCTAGCACGACATCGAGCGATCCCTCGGCAGACAGAATGATCGCCGAAAGCCTCGCGCGTATATCTTCTAAGGACGGCCAGAGACGGGCGTCAAGTGACCCGCCGAAAACCGCGCACAAGGCCAAAGAAACGCAGAAGGCGCCGGAAAGTAGGCTGGGCCAGCTCCCACTGTCAACGAAAAGCCCTAGCCTGCCAGAACACTTCTCGGAAGGCAAAGGCACCTTATCTTCGACGTTATGGGACAGATCTAGGCGAATACAAGGAGAAGAGACTCCTTTTTCACCCCCAGACTGCTCTGGCCTACCTCAGTGGACCTTAGAAAAGTTCCAGTCCTGTATGGACAAGTTAGACAGATTCATGGCCATTCCAGAAAATAGGACACCTAAAAGACCTAGGGAGGTACTCCTAGAAAGTCCAAGGGCTAAATACCCGAAGTTGTTCTATAACCCCTTTCAGGAGGATATGAACTCTTACGACCTCACCGAAGAGGACACTCACTTCCAGGAGGAGTTCATTAATGATGAAAACCAACAAGAGGGAGAAGGCTTCCATGAGGACACTAACCTAAGTGAGGAAGGGTACGAAGAAGACCCAGGTGAGGGTGACCCAAATCCCTGGCAGTCACCATCAGGGTCTACAGAGCCAGACATTAGACATCAGGTCTCCTCAGACCACACCAGTCAGGAACCCTTCGCCTGTTGACGACCAGCCCACCTTTAATGCGCTGCTGAGGAAAGCAGCAGCACATTTTGAGGTCGAAACTGGGGAGGTCACTCCAGACACTGACTTTGTGGAAAGGATTATCAAAGAAAAACCCCCCACCAGCCAAACAATGCCAATACTCGCCTCTGTCAAGAGACGAATCAATCCTTCACTGGCCACCCCTGCACTAGTAAGAGGGGTTAATCCAAGAATCGAAAAATTGTTCTCACCCTCTCAATCAGACCCACTATATATTAAGGGTCACTCAATCCCGGACTCCTTAGTGGTGACTAACAATAGGAAAAGGGTGGGGGTTCCACTGTCTACCAGCGAGGCACCCCCGGATAAAGAGGGGGAAAAAAGCTTTATGCCCTAGCCAAAAGAATTACCACCTCGGCAGCGTTCTCAACTAGAATTGCCAATAATGCATTGCTGGCAAGCTACGCTGATGCGCACTGGGGAAAGCTTAAGCAGGACATTGAGGAAGTCCCTGAACCCCTAAAAACTAGATTGCTGGCTACAGTTAATGAAGGGTCTCTGGTCAACCAATGCATCGTTAAGAATACCCTCGATGCAGCGGAAACAGCTGGCCGCTCTTTGGTACAGGAAATTCTGCTGAAGCGACACGTCTGGCTTCGCAATTCCGGATTTAAGGCGGAAACGCAAGCGGCGCTCATTAACAAGCCTATTGAAGAGTCTAACCTCTTTGGAAAGGCAGTGGACGACGCACTGGAAAATGCGAAAAAATAATTTGATACCATAAAGACCTTGGACCAAATCTCAAAGCCCCCTAACAGGCGGGGATTTGGCAACAAGCGTTCTTTTCGTGGCCAACGCCAGCAACAGAATCAACAACTTCAGTATTTTGCCAACAACTACCAAAGTAATAGTGGCCAGTACAATCAGAGAGGTCAACGCCGTGGCAAGGCGAGAGGCCGGGGTTCCACCCCTAGAGGCTCCCAAGCCACCAACAACACCAAGTGACGCGAAGATTCGGGTCCCCTCCCATGCATCGCCGGTCGGGGGCCAGTTAACATCCTTTCTTCCAGCATGGGAGGGAATAACATCAGACCGCTGGGTACTATCCACCGTAGCCCGCGGCTACTGTATAGAGTTCAACAGTTCCCCAACATACAGACCCCCGAGGGGACGACGCATGACACCAGAACACCTCGCCATCCTTCTCCAAGAAGTGCACCAGCTACTGGAAAAAGGAGCTATAGAGGTTGTGCCTCTATCTCGGGTAACGGAAGGTATTTGTACTTCATTGTACCCAAAAAGGATCAAACCATGCGCCCTGTATTAGATCTGCGCCCAGCAAACAAGTTTGTCAAACCCCAAAAGTTTCGTATGGTGACCTTACAGGAAGTGATCCCACTGCTATCACAGGGAGATTACATGACAACACTGGACATGAAAGATGCATACTTTCATATTTTAATGTTGCCAGCGCACAGAAAATACCTCAGGTTCATGATAGAGGGCAAACACTACCAGTTCAGAGTGCTACCCTTCGGTATAGCATCTGCACCAAGGGGATTCACGAAAGTACTGGCAGTGGCAGCGGCCCACCTGCTCAGGTTATCCATCCCAGTATAGCCTTACCTCGACGACTGGCTCATAACAGGGGATTCTTACGAGACATTCTTCTCAAACACCCAAAAGACTGTAGACCTATTGTTCCAACTGGGCTTCTCCATCAACGAGAAGAAGTCCAGCTTAGACCCCAGCCAAGTCAAACAATTCCTAGGGGCTCTAATTCGAACAAAGGACGGCCTCGTCTTCCCCTCCAACGAGAGGGTCCAAAACATGCTGTTTCAGATCCCCCAATATGTGGCAGGTCGGGAGGTGACGGTGCGCAAATGATGGCGTCATGTATTTATTTGGTACCTCACGCGCGCCTGCGCCCAATGCAAGAGTGGCTCAACAGCCAGTGGTGTCAGGCCAGCGGACAATGGGACGATCTAGTGGTGGTCTCGCAGGCCTTGGTTCTCTCGCTACGGTGGTGGACAAAGGAACACCTGGTAAGAGGGAAACCCTTTGCCACACCCGCAGTGGAAGCCGCTCTAACCACAGACGCATCCCTCACAGGATGGGGGCTCACCTATTCTATCAGACTGCTCACAGAGTGTGGACTCCGAGCGTAACATCCAAGCACATAAACCTACTGGAGCTACTGGCCGTGTTCAAGGCACTAAAAGCCTTCCAAGAACACCTACAAGGGAAGACAGTGATGGTCCTTACGGACAGCACCACAGCCATGTACTACCTCAACAAGCAAGGGGGCACCCACTCTCCAGGACTTTCCAAGCTGTCCCAGAATATATGGAAGTGGGCTCCCAAACACATGTTCCTACTGTCGCAACATGTACCAGGGGAACTCAATCTGCTAGCAGACGAACTCAGCAGAGACTTCCCTCTGCCCTCAGAGTACGAATGGCAGTTGCACCAAGACATTGTCTTCACACAATGGGGATTCCCAGAAATAGACCTGTTTGCAACTCTGGAGAACTCACAATGCCAAGATTACGCCTCCAGGTACCCCCAGAACCAATCCAAGGGGAACGGTCTGTCGATTCCATGGTCAGGGAAATTTGCTAACGCCTTTCCTTGACTCCCCTTCTCAACAAGATTGTGCACAAGATGCACCAGGAACAAGTTACTATGATGCTAGTGGCCCCTATGTGGGCCCGGCAGCCATGGTTCGCTCACTTGATGGTGATGTCTCTATCTCCCCCAGTGAAACTTCCCTGCCCGCACAACATGCTGTCACAGGACAAGGGCAGGACACTGCATCCATGCCCTCAGACCATGAACTTAGCAGACTGGCTCCTGAGATCATAGAATTTGGACACTTACAACTCCCGCAGAGATGCATGGACATCCTCAGGGAGGCTAGAAAGCCTAACACTCGTCACTGTTATTCTAGCAAATGGAAGAGATTTGTCATCTGGTGTAGAGGAAGCATCGATCCAGTTGACTGCTCCCCCACGCACATTGTCCTGTACCGGACCCATTTACTGGATTCAGGCCTAGTGTTCAATTCCATTAAAGTCCACCTAGCGGCACTTTCTGCATACACCACTTCCCAGCTTAGTGTCGTGGTGGAAAGTCCCAGTTATCGAGGCCTTCATGGAGGGAGTAAAGAGAATACACCCTCCGATAGCTAACCCAGCTCCCGGCTGGGACCTGAATGTGGTACTTACCAGACTCATGGGCTCACCCTTTGAACCCATGCACAAAGCAACTCTTAAAGACCTCACTCTTAAGACCGCTTTCCTAATAGCTACCACCTCCATTAGGAGAGTAAGTGAACTACAGGCTCTTTCTGTTTTAGACCCCTTTGTAGCAGTTCACAAAGATAGTGGTTCTACGCACGCACCCAAGGTTTGCACCGAAATTCATCTCAAAATTCCATGTAAACCAGTCAATAGAACTACCAACGTTCTTTCAAAACCCTTCCAATTCGGGAGAAAAAAGTCTGCATACACTTGATGTGTGCAGAGCTGTTATGTTCTACATGGAAAAAACCAGACCACTGAGAAAGACTAATCAGTTCTTTGTCTCGGTGGCAGCAGGAAGAGAAGGAGATGCAGTTTCAAAATCCACTATATCTAGATGGATTGTTCAATGCATCACTCTTTCTCTCTTGCTAAGAGAGAACTACCCTTCAAGCCAGGAGCACATTCTACTCAAGGCACTGGGGCATCCATAGCATTCATTGCAAATGTTCCCCTTGAGTCCATCTGCAAAGCGGCAACCTGGAGTTCTGTGCACACCTTTACAAAACACTGTCTAGATGCACACTCTAGATCTGACTCCCATGTGGGACAGGCAGTAGATCTGACTCCCATGTGGGACAGGCAGTAGTAAGACATCTTTTCTCTACTGTTCCTTCTCATAACCCACCTCCAACTCCGGGTACTGCTCGCTAGTCTATGCACAGCATGTGATTCTAAGCAGATTAACAAACATCAGAAGACAATGCATTACTTACTGTAAAAGCATTTCTGATGGTTGTATCTGCTTAGATTCACATGCGCCCACCCTTCCTTCCCGCTCGGATGGAAGGAACATAGACACCTTTCAACATCTCTCTATTTCTGTACTCACTCACGTATAGAAGGCTCCCTCAGGGCAGAAAAAATACAAACAGAGGGACCTCGACGCGTGAGGGATTGTGGGTACAACACACGTCACTATAGGGATAGTGTTACAGACACGCCTTGCCATGTCGACGTCCCCTTTTCGACTACGAAAAACAAAATGCAATACTCCGCAGTGATCACTGGATGTCGGACTATGCACAGCATGTGAATCTAAGCAGATACAACCATCAGAAATGCTTTTACGGTAAGTAATGCATTCTCATCTTCCCCTTAAATCAATGAAAAAGATACAAGTGAATACAGCAGTAGTGCTGGGTGGCACAGGACAGATTTACAAAAGGAAATCTCCCTAGTGCATCTATGAATGTCGGGGGAAAGGCGGGCACAAAGATTGGTATGTACACTGCACCCTGAATCCCAGTTAACCAAACTACCATCCGTGAGGCACTCTATTGCCAGGACACCTTCTGTTGGATCTGTTGATGGATGTCCTGCAGTTGCAGTGCCTGAAGTGTCGGGTCTTGATTGTTGGTTGTTCCAATCGCTGGTTCTTGGATGGTTTTAGCAGTCTCTCTGCAGGAAGAGCAAACTGGACAGAGCAGACTAAGAGTGGCCGTAAAGGAACGCTGGGTTACTGGCGGCAGAGAACAAGCTCCGGGCAGACCAATCTTCATGAGGAGAGTACCTGATGCTGCCAACTTTTCCTCTGCTCCGTGTCAAGGCCCTATAGTGAGTGGTCTCCAACCTGTGACACTCAAGATGTTTCAGACTAAAGCTCCCATGATCGTTCCCAATTTTCTTTGACCAGTGCTGATGGTAGTTGTAGTCCAAAACACCTGTAGAGCCAAAGGTTGCAGACCCCTGACCTATAGTGTCCAAGCTTCAGCTCAGGGACTGAGGGTCTCGGGCTCTAACGGCAGGAGGCTGGTGCATGGATGATTGAAAGCACCAGGCCAAGAGAGGAAGGCAGAGTTGGGTTTTCCTTGGTCGCAGCAAATGCATCAGTTTCACTGGTGGATGGTTTAGGTATGCTGGTTCCCTTCAGAAGCAGTCCTCTGGGTCTTTATTGCAGTCTTCGTGTCTTCGGATTCTTGGCTCATTTTGGGTGACCTCTAGGTCATCTTCTCTTATTCATGATCCAGGCTGGGGTTTTCCCCAGCACACAAATGGAAAGGACCTGCACCTTTCAAACAGGTTAGTGCTGTCCAATCATGGCCAGCCATTTAACCCATTTCTGCCTAGCAACAGACATCACCTGGGTGAAGTGTGGATTGTGACCAGAATATACCTATACTGGTTATATCCAGCTAAGTCACTTTGCCCGGGAGTCCTAACCAGATCCCACAAAGTGCATGCCTTTCTATGGTAGTTTCTAACCAGAGGGCAAGAAGTACGGCAAAGGGCAAGATGGCTTAAGGACAAGACTTGCATCGTATGGAGCAAAATCATTTTGAGTATGGTACTCATCTGCATTATGCAGTAAAGCAAGATGGTGCACAGTAGTGCAACACAAAAATGTAAAACTTGGTTCATTGCCACCAGCCTGTCGTAAGCCCATCTTAAAGGCAGATGTTAGGCAGAATTGCATGCAGTACCCTCTCGGACCACCACATACAATTAGGACTGCAGGTGTAAGCAAAACCAACCTTTGGTATAAGTCTCTACTACAGTTCTGTGGTAGCGAGCTGAGCAGCCAGGCTTATCTCAAGAGGGCATGTGAGCAGTACTAGGATGTTACAGATGTCTTACAATCACAGTGGTTCAAATAGACACTTGCACTCAAGGTTTCTTGGTAAAACATTAATTTATTAGTCATTTAGGAAACATTCACTAGAAGGAGGCAACTTAATATTGTACATATACATCAATACCAAACCAATACATTTCTGAGTAAATTAGGCTCCCCTGAAATGACAGCAAAATGGCATTTCAGTTACTTTGAATGGAAGTAAAAAGGCACAAGTTATTAGAATAGATCACAAATACTTTCTTAGGCAGTGCAAATAGTTTCAGTTCACTAGAGGACTCGATTCAGTTCAACAGGCCTAGGCCAAAGTCAATGGGCTAGTGTCTTGGATAGGAAAGAGCAGTTCTTGTAGTAAACAGTAAAGTTTTGCCAATGTTCTCAGAAGTAGTTTGCACGAAAAAGAATGATATGTTGGGTTACAAGCCGATTAGGCCTGCAAGTTGGGAAAGTTTCACGAAGTTTCACTGCGAGTGGCAAGTTCTCTCAATTGGGTTGGCACAGTACCTTAATATGAAGAAAAGACGCAGCTGAAGACGTTGGTTCCTGCAGATCTCACTGTTCCTGAGCCCCAGTCATGGGGACAAGAGGGAGGGCGTCGGAGCACTCCTACACGGGGTCAAACAAGCTGGCAAAATGGAAGATCTTCGGTTAGAGTAGCTGTCGTCAAGCACAAAAGCTGGTGTTCTTCCCCCTGGTTAATACTAACCAGCTTTAAGAATGATATCCAGGTGGTTTACGAGTTGATTGGTCCCACCAAGTTAAAGGAAGAAGTCTTCTTTGAAGGGGCTTCTCTGTCGAGATGAACTTGGCGATTTGGACCTGCAGCAGGGCTTCACCGGGCAAACCAGCGGTCCGGGAGTTACAGCAGCCATCCTTTTCCAGCTAGTCTTCGGTTCTTTCGTTCCAGTGGTCGACTCTGCTTTCCAGTCCAAGAGACTCTCCTTTTAAACAGTGTTCTCCCTTTCATTCCAGTTTAGCTGCTACCCAGCAGGGTGGCTGTCCTTGCCGGACAGTCAGCCAGCCAATCATGCCAGAGTGCATTTGGGTCTCCTAGGAGACTAAGCACAGGGAATTTCGTGCAGCGCCTCACTTCCTGCCCACCCCAGACACTCGGGTGTCAGAGGCGGTCTTCAGCCCGCCAAAGGCATGGAAACAAAGGGACCAAACCTAGTTTGTCATGCAGAGACTAACTCTAGAAGGACCTTTCCAAAAAGAAATGACGAAAAAAAGACCAGGACCCGTTTAAACGATTTTTAGGTACCGGTGTTCGCGGTCGGGAAATATCATGGTAGTTTGTTGTAAAACCACTGCCATCAGCCATTCCGTTAGGAAAGGGTAGCATTTGACTGCTACATGAGTTTCTAGACACAGGGATACTAGGTAACCCATGCAGCACTCTATAGGAAGATAGTGTGTGCTGGGTCTATGAATTTAAAAAGACTAGTAAATTTAACCTTACATTCTCTGGGAAACAGTTTATCCCAGAGAAGGTATTTAAACCTTTGAAGTCTAAAAAGACATCCATGTGTTACTGCATTGAGGGTGCTGTGTAACACACATGAAAAGATGCCTATGGAGTTACCTAACAACTCCATAACCAAAGAACACAAGAGTAAAACGCTTCAAAATACATGAGTGGGGGAGAAAAGGCTCACGCTTTTTCCAGGTAAAAAAAAAATCAAGTCTTCAAAATCCAGCAAAGTTGCTGGGGGTCTCTAAGGTAAAGGGAATTGGCACATTTATGAGAATTCTCCCTAAAAGCAGGTTACTTGACAAGAGAATAAGGGATACCAACTACCCTGGCAACAATCCACTTAAGGTAGTGTTTAAAAATAAATAAAATTGATGAAAACCCTGTAAAGTATAAATAGGAGTGTCTCCCTGCTGTGGCAGCCTTAAGGACGAACCAGTGTCTCCAAAATAAATTACTTCATGGTAAGTGAAGCACATGTCCTCCCCGATTCCAAAACCTAGGCAAGTCCATTGAAATCAAAGGTAGGAAAGTTGTTGCATCTGACCATAGTTGTTCACGAGCACTCAGTCTTGCTGTATAGGCAACCTGACTGTCGAAAGCGGCTGGCTGTGATTCCATGGTAACTGCTGGTAAACGAGAAAGTGCGGCTTGAGGACACGCTAGAACCACATTCTCGCCGTCCCGCTGGGTCCTTTACTCTAACTCCTGCGACGAGCAGGAGCGACGAGCGAGCAGAAGCAGATCACTGCTGGACCTCGAGTGCCCTAATCAGAGGGAGACTTCTCGTGTGAAGCCGCCCGGGAGATGCACCCATATACCTTCCAGCAGGTTGACAGGCGTGACGGTGCAAGAAGAGTGGCACTGAGACGCGCAGGGCACACAAGGCTGCGGGTGAGTCCAAGGCGAGTGCTCCGAGTTGAGTGCTCTACTTTATTGTGGACCGGTCCCTGAATACAGCTCGGCCCGTGGCTTGGGGTAACGGCGTTATAGGCACTGGCACCCCATGGGCAATTCTCTGAACTATATTTAATCTCAGCACGGGAAGCCTGTTACCCTGTTAGAAAGGGCTGTCCTGGCTATTTATTTATCTGTATTGTCACATACCTTAGACCTGGCTGAAAGTAGGGCACCAAAGAAGTAAGCCGTTATAGCGAGCTGCAGAGGGGGAGACATTTGCTCTGGCACTTACGCCTGAACCTACCTTCATACAGCTTTGCTTTTCCTTCTCCTTTTCCTAATACACTCCCCCCCGCACCCCCTCCGCTGCTTGCCCCCCTCCCCTTCTCTTGCCCCCATTACATTTCTAACTGTAAGGCCGGGCAAAGCCGCAAGTCGCGGTTAAGCAGTGAGCAACAGGGGTAAGAAACCATACGGCCTGTGCTCCACTAAACAGAACCAGGAAGTTAGTGTTGCAACACAAAGACGGCAAGGAGGGGGAGTTAGGCGTGAAAGCAAGAGGAGTTGGGTAAAAAGAAAGGCCCATTGGATTCCTTCTTCCCTGCCAAAGTCTTAGCCCAGGCAATTTCTTTGCCATCACTTGATTCAATTCCCCCACTGGCTGAGGCTGAAAGTACCTACATACCGTTGGATCTGGACAACGACTCACTATTACAGCTATGCAATGCCTTACAAGATCGCACGTCCCCTATTGTAGGGGGAAGGAAAGGAGAGGCTTACAGGAAAAAGTACTCGCAGTCGCAGCCTCCCTTACCTGAGCCCCCATCAATGAAGGAGGACCAAGTTCTTTCAGCACCCAGGAGCGAGATAACCCTGGGACCTACACCCCCTGCGGGGTTGGCGGAGAGCACTTCTATAGCCACTGAAATAAAGGAAACCTCCCAGCCAAATGTAGGGGGGGGGCAGCTAGATTATCTGCTAGCCCCCAAACATGTTCTATGGCACCGCGCTACCTTTAAGCACTCTTACTGAAGAGTATAGTACCCATGAAATTTCAGTAAATCATAATAATAGTATCTTAAACTTTGCAGTAAAAATACTATTGAAACTGTGTGGTACAATTCATGAAGACTTGAAGCTTCAGGGGGTTGCGATCACAAGTATACGAGAGCACTTTAAGACTCCAAATCCATCTAAAGAAAGGGCAATTATCGACCTGCGGAGGATGTCCCTCAAAAATCATCTGCGGCAAAAGCCAGTCACAAGATTGTGCAATAGTGGAGCCGCGGACTGGGAATTTGGACATGACCCCCTCCTCTGTCCCTTGCAGACCTAATAAAGGAGACATCGGAGAAGGCGAGTGCAGCTAAATGTCAGGGGCGACAGATTAAACAGAAAGCTACAATGACACAAAAAGATTTCCCCTGAATTGCCGGACAATCGGGAAGGGAATCGCCCTGCATTAAATTCAACATTACTGCCTTGTAGTGCCAATATGTCAAAGCAACGAAAAATAGCAGCAAGGCGTAAAAGACGGTCGGCACAGACCGTCGGCACACTCACTAGTTGGCTTTTAGAGGAAGGACCAGCTGATGTAACGCCCCCTCGGGAGGCGGCCACAGCTACTAAACAGGTCTATACAGATTATAACCATGCTGTTGGATCAAATGCTCCTCTAAATGAGGCTCAGTGTCGACCGGCAGTTAATAACACGGCTCCCAATCATTCTGCCGCTTCCCTTACTGACCTTTCTCCTGTACAATCTGCCCTTTCTTCCATTGCAGTGTTACCCCATGTCATTGTTTAACAAGGTCCCCTCCCTTAGGATACTCAACAGTGGAGACTTTGACTTCGTTGAACCTCTGAGAAATCTGAATAACATGACTACTAGAATACACTGCAGTTTACCTGAGACCATAGCCCTTATTGGATCCCATTCTGCATCCCTGGGATATGACTTAGATATACCGCTAAGATTGGATATCCCTGAAGGATGCCTCAAATGTAACTGTTCAAAAACTAACACACCAGGCGCTACAAGTGCATCGAAGCCAACAGACATATGTAATGACAAGCAAGGCTGGGAGTGGCTAAAAAACATGATTGCGGAAAACAGCTGCTCGTCTTGAAATTGGTCAGTTGTTAGTTGGAATACCAGGGGGTTCAATCACTGGCTTAACAGGGGCAGCGCGCAGGAAGTATTGTTCTCCCATGAAATGTTCGTGTTGCAAGAGACATGGATCACGTTTAAGGTGGCATTTGATGGGTATGTGACTTTCCAAGCAGAGGCTACCAAAGGGGATTGTGGACGCCCAAAGGGTGGCCTACTAATAGGAATAAAGTCGACATACAGCCCGAGACTGGTAAATGATCCTAAGCCTGGAAGCAATGTGCTAGCTGTGGCATTGACCATAGCCATGAATGGAAGAAAGCATCAAGACTTATTAATCATTGATATCTATGATCCTCCGGGTACACTGCAGACTGAGTCTATACGAGCAATTGGATGCCATACTAACAGACTGGTATGCTGATCATGAAAATAATCCCATTATTTTGTGTGGGGATCTGAATGCTAGATGTGTAGACTTGGTCGGATGTGGTAAATATGATGATGTTTATGATTACAGCCAAATGCCTCAAACAACACCTAATGCCAAAGGCAAGTTATGGGTAGATTACTTGAAGGAATGGAGGTGTACAATACTGAATGGTCGTACAACCTGGGCTATGGGCACCAAGAGTGCCGTCTTGGATTATATGGTGGTTACCAAATGTGTTCTGGGTAATCCATATTGCCCCTAATCTCTACAGTGACCATGCTCCTGTTACTTTGACCCTGAGTGGGGGAGGGGTTGAGGGCCTCTGGAAGGTCTGTAGTGATGTGATCACAAACAATCAAGGGACTCGAATACGGTGGTCCCAGCTTAATATTGAAAGAATAAGGGCCTTGATCTTCCCTGAGGGGTTGTTTGAAGAGTGTTCTAAGGGGGAAATCCCCTGATGAGATTGAGATATGGATACACTCTCTCACTCAGACCCTCTTTAAGCCTACTCGAGTTACTAAAACCAAATGGAAAGCAGTCGAAAGGGGCAAGTTTGATATTAAGATCCGGGACTGTAAAAGGCTAATGCGGCGAGAAATTCAACGCTGCAGATTGGCCTCCACTAGCAACAGGAGCCAGCAGGAGAGACTGACTGCGATTAAATATATAAAACATCAGTACCGCACATGGCTCCATCACTATCGTAAATCGTTATAATGCAAAAAATGGGAGAGTTTTATTCAGATTCTCATGAGTAGAAACTCCCGGAGAATCTGGCAAATATTAGGAGAGGCTGGAGGGGATCAGGGTCTAAGAATAGTGAACCCCATTGGTAAGGAAGAGTGGGTAGCCCATATTAAGCATAAGTTCTTTGATGCAAATAACCCCGCTCCAGCCACTATACAAAGCACAAACCCTTGGCCCTTGCCCTTAAGCCATAAGGCGATAAAGCAGGTTATTGTAGCACTTAAGGCCTCTAAAGCCCCGGGTCCGAACGGGTTGGCAAATGTTGTACTGAAAGGCGACCCGGATAACTGGGCACATGGATTACTGACTCTTTTTTCACGTATCTGTAGGTTGGCGGTGATTCCGTCCTCATGGAGAGGGTCGGTGCTTATACCAGTACATAAAAAGGGAGATCGACGTGACACTGGTAATTACCGTCTCCTCTCTATGCTCAACGTAACTAGTAAACTTTTTATGACACTTGTCCTTAAGGAACTTGAAACTTGAGTTACAACGAATAACATCTTGCATTATGAACAGACGGGATTCAGACCGGGTTCTGGGACCGCACATAACATCAGGGTCCTAGACTCTTTGATTAATAACACCTTGAGCAACAAAAATGCCACCTTGTACATAATTTTTGTTGATTTTTGTAGCGCATTCGACCAAGTTAAGGGGGGAGATCTAATGGGACAAATTACGCGATTTTAAAGTGTCCAGGTTGGATATTACATGTATTGTCGAGTTTACATAGTAATAATAGAACTAGGGTCAGACTTAACAACGAGGGAGCGGCCACCAATCTAATTTCTATTAATATGGGAGTTAAACAGGGCTGCACTGGTGCACCCATGTGTTATAATTTGTACATAGCCGATTTGTTACCCCGTATGGCCGCTAAAGCTAATTGCCCCCCAAAATTAGGGGATACCCTATTATAGGCATGCTCTACGCAGACGACTTAATATTGCTTGATCGTACGTTGTCTGGAATAAAGAGCATGCTCGAGGAACTCTCCCTATATTCGAAGCAATTGGGGCTTTCCATTAATTTAAGGAAAACAAAGATACTGGCATTAGCTAAAAGTGGCCCAAGTCGTTCAGGGGTCGGGACAAGCCTGATAGAATAAGCATTGAACATTCATACACATATTTGGGATTAGAATTTGATGCTCAACCCAATTATAATTTGATTATCACGCAAAAAAAGAGACGGGCAAAACTTCTTATATTGCAGGCATGTAAATTTGCCAAAGGAACAGCAGGGTTTAGCATTGCGGGGATCATTAGACTTTACCAACAGTGTTTTGTCCCCACAATATTGTATGGCCTGGAGGCACTCGCCATACAAGATCTGAACTGGCTTAATATAATAGAGGGGCAGTATTGGCGTGCGGTACTGGGCATGGGCCCGGCGTATTCGGTTCAGTAGCTTAGGCTAGAACTGGGTTTAACATTGAAAGGTATGGCATTGCGAGCCCGAGGTGTGTTTTATCTGAAAGCGATGTCCTCCCCACCATGTAAACTGCCCAGATTGTTTGGTGCTAACCTCGATAAAGAAAAGTGACCTCAAGGGAACAGTTATAAACACTTAAATGAGTCTCTCTTTGCTGCTATAGACTGGTCCCACGATAAGAAGCGGTTAATGCCATTTATCCACCCAAAAAAATCTTTTATACAAAAATGAACAGGTGGGATTGGACTCAGAACTACATCCACCTGGCTACTTTGAAGGGGTATGAAGCGGTAACGCATGTAATACATAGATATAGAAAGCCTCAACAATATTTGTTATGTCCAGATCCTGAGGTGCGTCAATTCATGCTAAGGCTGCGGACGTACCAGCTTCAGGTGTTAGTGGTCACTGGGCCAGAGTTGGGCATTCCATCAAAGGATAGGTGTTGCCGTATCTGTGATAAGGAAGAACTTCTAGAAACTACTAGACACGTCCTGACCTTGTGCCCTCGTCTGGGTCTGTTGTATATGTGCCTATTGGGAAAACTGGTAAACAATTACGAGACTATTAAGGGAGAGGCCTTCTGGGATTATTGTTTAAACTCGGACTCAATTAGGACTCAGTTGGCCCTCTACAGGGTTTGGGTTAAAGTTAAAAGCTTTTTCCAAAATCAGCCGGTTACATCGGCATTATGAGGGGGCCTCACGGAAGCTGCTCCTAAATTGGAACCCTGTGGCATGGCCCCTTACGATTACAATTATGAGTATGTATATGATTACAAGTACGATGACTATGATGGATACCTGGATATGTATCGTGATCGTATTTTTGTATTCATATGAAAGATATATATTTTAAATTTTATATAATTTTTGTTATATTTAATGTTCTGATTGTAAGTTTGTATGCATTAAGTATGTATGTATTTGTATGGTTTGTGTAAAGTTCAATATGAACTAATTCACAATAAATTTATTATGAAAGTTGCTAAAATATTTATTTTACATATTCAGAACCCAAAATTTCAAACTTTGAACCTTTACTGTAATCGCCTCGAACTCTAGTACATTGTAAAATGAATGCACATATAGATCATATAATCAGTACTGTACCTTGAGGGAGCATAAAGGGGCAAACACTTTCCCAACAATTATCTTATGGGCCATCATAAGTCCTAATAGGTTTACCATACCAATGTAGTAGTACCTACATTTGTTGCGCAAGAAAGCAACAAACCCCAGGGGATGCCAGTGGGACCCCCACCTCTCCTTGCTCTTGTCCCAGTCAATCGCAGAGGGAAGAATGCAGAGCACTTTCCGGGGAATGGAAGGCTATGGCAGGCCTGCAACATCCTCCCACTCCAGAATGCTTTGCCCTTGATGGGAAATCCAATGGGTAGCCATTGACCCAGGGGCACTTGCACCAAAGTGCCAGATACAGAGGACTTTGCACTGTAGCGTCAAAACAGCTCAGTGAGTAGAGTTGTTTCTACAGCCTAGCATACAGGATCTGGTACCCAGGGACATGCAGCTCCGACCAGTGACTACCCAAAAGAATAATCCACCTTCTCAGGACCAACTAGCTAGAAGCAACACATGGCTGGGTTCCTCAGTATTTCCCAAGTGTATGAGAATTACTCAAGGGAAAAACTGGGCAGCCAGTGAGCAGAAAAAAGTCCCACTACTGGTGGCACAGTGGAGATGACCCCAGATGACTTTGGAAGGAGCGGAGGTGCAGTAGTGTCGGCTGACTACCTTTCTGGATTATGGAAACTCACTCCAAAAGGTGATGGGTCTAAGAAGTTAACATGGGATGGCAATCTAACAGCCCCAGAAGCTGTAGAATACGGGACATCAGCCCAGCTTGTATGGACGACTGGGAGCACTAAGAAGAGCAAGAGCTTGGGCATAACATCAGTACCCAAAAGAAGAAACTGGAGCAAGAGACAAAGTACCAAGGGCTCAGCCCTTATTGCGAAACCTGGCCCTAAAATCCAGAAGCATAGCTTTGTGGGGATCCTGAGGCAATTCAATGCACATTCATGAATGGGCTGTATTTATTTATTATACCAAATAGCCTTTCGGCTTTGTATATGCAAATATACACACAATAGATATACATAATTCACATACACATTTCATCATGATAACATTATCACTAAAAGGTTCATTAAGATGAGAGCAGAAGATCAAAGGACTGGGGTAGGCCTTAATATATTTGGGTGCACTCACGTGATTAAGAGAATATTCACTGTATGACCACTGTGTTCGAGTTGCTACCTCCACTATGTGGATCTCTCTACTGTGCAATGCTAATTTCATTTTGAGCCAACCTTTGACATGGGCGGAAGGGGCACTGGTTGGAGGTTGCACATATCCAACCAACCATTTTCCATGCAAGGTTTTGATGGTACCTAGTGTACCCATCAATGAACACCTCTCATTTTTCTGAAATGTAATTATGTGTGATACAACAATGGTACCGTTCATTAACTTGGTCAGGTTCTCCTAGCCTTTGACAGATCTACTTGTGTACTCCGCTTTTATGCATTTCATGTTGAATTCCAAGTACAGATATTCCAATGATGATTGTGGGGAGACGCATACATTTTCGGAGAATCGTTGCCCAAAGGTTTACCAGTCGAGATATATATTTGTGTCCCCATATCTCAACTGCATATAAGAGCATGGCTGTAATGTTTCCCAGGTTATCTTATTGTCAAATACAATCCCCAGTTACTTATAGCTGGGTGCCTGTTATAAATGTACTCCATTCATGGACCAAACATATTTTTTACGATTGGTCTTTACCGGAAAAAAACATTTTGCATTTATCAATGTTTATTTTTAGCCCATTAGCATTTCAGTAAACCGCCAATGCGTCAAGCAACCTCTGCAGGCCTGCTGGAGTGTAATGGGCTATATTAATTAAGCCAGTCAAACAAGTGGGGTTGAGTGGGCACAGCTTATTTGTTCAAAGGTTGTAAATCATTTTATGTAGTTCTGGTTCAATTATTTGGCCTGTTGCCAGATTTTGCCCCATTCGCACTATGGGGTGGTTCAATATATTTGCTAAATGTTGGTCTGAGTTCAGTATCCCAGACAACTGGAAGGACCCGTGTGGAAATCCACTCAATTAGTGCTTTGCTCTGTAATATATTGATGGTCGTAGGTAGGGATGTAACGGTATAATGGTATACCGTTAAAGATACTGTGAACGACTTAATTGAACAATAACTGTCACATTGTTTATACCGTTTCTACTGTTAAGTGTGCTTTTCAATCTGATTTGGAAAGGCTGCAGTAAGCAAGTGCTGCACAGTCTTGGTCTTGCACTGTTAGATGTGCCGTCTGCCAAGTAGTTTCAGTTGGAGCAGTTTTTAATGCCATTCCATAAACCACCACGTGCCTGACATGAAGTCAGTATGTTAGAAATAGGAAGAATAAATACAGTGCCAAGAAGGAAAAGGGTTTACTTTGGGATGGCGGCTTTGGGGTTTATATATTTATAATGGATAATGTTTGCTAAACATATGACAATGGGGGATTTCCCTGGTTCCATCATTGAATTTACATATAATAAGTCACACTGCAAAATTCACTCGGCTCTGTGGGTATTCCCTGCTGCCATACCAAAGGGTACCATGTCCGTGATTACTGGACACCTTTTGGCCCGCAAGTAAACTACAGGCTGGAACGTAAAGAGTGTGTGTATGCGCACAAGCGTATACTACAATCAGCCCCCATTGATCTGTGGCATGCAGGTTATCAAGGTGGCAACATGTTCATCTACACCAGTAGCCAGTGGGGGAGCTAAAAGCCTAAATGACCACTTAAGAAAAGCTATTCAGTTTGCTTTTCCAGTCGCAGCAGTGCTCCGCCCCCGACCCCCTCCTCCTCTCCACACGTGTTTGGTGGAAGCAAGGGGTGGAATTTCAGTGGAAAGTATGTTGAAAAGCCCAATTCTGGCTCTTGGTGCCTGGTTTTGTTTATGATAAATCTGACAATTTTATGACCTTTTAAAAAATATTTAAGATTAGTTAACTCCACCTGCTATACCAACCATGATATACCGTCATTTGGCAAGAAGGTTATTGTACCGTCATAAAACTTATACCGTGACACACCTAGTCATAGGTATGTATTAATGATGAATAAGTAGTTCATAGGTTTTCACAAAAAGTAGTCTTTATTCTTGAGACAATTAGAAGATAGGTCTGTGGTAAATAGCGTCCAATGCATTTGTCAGTCATGACCATCTTCAGGGCCTATTTAAAAAGTAAAAAAACATATTAAGGGTTACAACAAAAGATGCTTAGGTTTAGTTGGATTTTCTCTGACCAGATATGAAGCATGATGTGCAGTGGATGAAGTCATTCATCTACAACAGATAAATGCTGGGAAATTGGGTACTACCACGTAATCCTTTGCAGCTTAATGGGGCAGCTAGACGAACCAAACCTACTCTTCAGGTAAGATGCATTGTTTTGGCTAATGTTGCTGGAAAGCAGGATTATCTTGGGGCATAGGTACCTGGTCATTTTGCTGTTATAAGGGATGTAGTTTGGTATGCTTTTGCATCTTTGCCCACTGGGTTGCTTTTTCAAACTTCTGCATTTATTCAGGATCGGCCTACATGGGTTTGAAATGGAAAGCACATGACTCTAGAACTGCATAAGTTGCATCAGTGTCCAAGTAACTTACTTGTCCTTGATGTCTGACAAATCGTCCTGGGCCTGACTAGTCCTTAATTGGAGAATCTGGATGAGAATACCTCATTCCCAGTATGGGAATTTGCTTGGACACGCTTAATTCTGAATCACAAGGCAAACCTTATGAACTGTGCAATGGTCATTAAACATTCTAATCCATTTTATTAGACAGTCTCATCTCATTCTGAACCTTGGTATCTTCCTAGGGTGGTCTTTCTGTGCCATGGAGTCCTCTTGGATTAAAATAATTGCTTCAGGGCTAGCACAGGGAACACCATTTTATGATTTGAGTAATAATAATTTCAAAGACATTCCTAATTTTTCATGATCGGAATCTGCCTGAACATGCTTCGTGAGGGAGTGTTTTTCAAAATGAGTGCTCGCCTCATCCGGAGCAAGTTTCCTTGAACCTATCGGATTCTCAACAGGCACGTGTTCAAGGTCTGCTAGTTAAGACAATTGCGTCTTTTACTTAGATTAGGTATTCGTGCACATTATGGATAAGGTAGTGTTGGATATTGGTGATGGTGGTAGGAGGACCATAGATGCTATCATTTTAATTGGGGCACTTGTGGGGGATGAAGATAAGCATCCCATTGGGTCTGAAATATCGAGAATCTGAATATTTTCTGTTTTTGTAGTTGGAATCACCGCCCCAGGAGTTAACCGCAGAGGAACAGGTGGCTGAAAAATTGAGGCTAAAGAAACTTCAAGAGGATTCTGACCTGGAACTTGCGAAAGAGGCCTTTGGTAAGTTGGGTCTGGATGACTGGGTGCTGGTGTAGTCTTGGAGGTTACAGTTCAACATTTACCACATGGCTACAGCTGTATCATTAGGGGTGCACATTCATTTGTGGTCCCAACTGCTTTCTGTCCACTTTGAAACTCTGTCCACCAGTCAAACAGCATTATGAGGTTGAGGAAATCCCAGCCATTTTGTCACTTATTGTGTAATCAAATGTGGTGTAGAATGTTGTATCGGAGAAAAAATTATTCATGTGCTTGAAGATCTTGTGCAGTGCTTTATTTCAAATTGAAGCAAATGTGAACAAATGGGTCAATAAATGCTTCTTCTTTAGTGCAATTCCCCTGGTTATAGTTCAATTCAGATAACCTTGATTAAAGTTCAATGAATACATGTTCATCTTTTGTTGGATTTCAATATTTGCCATTGTTAGGCAAGAATTGATATAGTAACAATGTGGGAGACTAAACAACTCTTGTCCTCTTGGTTTTAGATAAGCCACCTAATGGTATAGGTCTGTACTACACAAGCTGGTAGTGTGACTGAGCAGCCAGACGTATCTCAAGAGGGGTAAATGTGAGCTGTAGGATTGAAATTCACCGATACAAGTATCCAAATAACACTTTCACTCAAGTTTTCTAGTAAAATAATTAACGGTCCGTTTTAAATAAGCGTTCTTTAAAAAGGGCAATGTGCAACAATAAAAATACACTTAAAATAATTTCTCAGAATCAAGGCAATGCAAGTAGATAGATGCTTCATACGCACTTCCTACCCGGAGGCGAGTTCGCTAACTAGGACAGCAATGTCATTTATATATCACTTTTTCACTTTGTAAAATCTGAGGTTGGTAGAAAGAAAGGTTAAAGGAAGGAAAAGTTAAACAGATTCTCAGAGCATGTGAACACTTTAAATCTTCCAATGAAGTCAGATAAAAACCTTTCTCCAGCATGGGGTCTGGCATGGATTCACATGCTCATGAATATTCCCCGTCGTCAGGCTGGGAATCCTCGGTAAAGAAAAAACCAGTATCAGTTTCGTTTCTGATCTGTCTTTCGTAGTAATAACCAATCACTGGTCTCTGCGTCATACTGACCACAGCCAATGACTGCCCTCTACCTAAGCACCGCCTCTGGCAGCCATCTTCAGATTTTTACCGCACGTTCATGTGTTGGGATCCTCGTGCTATTGCTCTCGAGCGTTAGTGCTATTTTTTTCACGTTTTTTCTCAGAAACTTAGTTTTTTCGGTCAAAAGAGCCTCAAGCTCCACCGACTCTCCATCCGATCAACGGGGACCCGTGTCGGATTCGTCTGCGCCCCTCAAGGGTGAAGATTTCGTCGAGCTACGCTTTTGGAGGACTCTAGAAGTTTCTCAGGCCCGGACATGGCCCAGGAGAAGGGAAGCTCGACGCCCGGAAAGCTGTTCAGGATCTGCCCTGGATGCCAGCTCCAGAACGTCTTTAAGGAGGACGAACACTCCTTTTGTCTCTACTGCTTACATGAGGACAAGACGCACGTGGAGAAGGACTGTGCGTTTTGCGGCAACATGTCGGAGCGGACCATGAAGGACCGCCATCAACGTCTCGCCAACTGGCTGGAAGGGAAGAGCCCGTCAGGCGAGAAGAAGAGGAAGAAATCCGAGTGGGCTTCTAAGACCTTTGAGGACGCCCCAGCGACGGGTCCAACACAAGGCCAAGCACCGCGAGTCCGCTGGCACCGGGAGCGCCGAACGGTCGGGCTCTACGGGCGCCAGGCAGGGCGCACCCTCCCCGGCACCTTCAGCCACGAGCCAACGCTCTGGGTCGGGTAAGAGGAAGGGCGAGCACCCGGCGAAGCTCCTGGAGAGGCCCCGGTCGAGCTCGAAGGCCCCATCGGAGGGTGAGCGAGGCAGTGTCCACCCCCCCCCCCCTCAAGGATAAGGCGTTGAGCGCACCTAAGGTGGTGAAAGCCTTAATCCATCCAGCCAAGCCCTCTATCGATACTGTCGCGGCGGCCCTGGCTCAGCCTGTGGAGGCTACACCAGTGGTGGCGACCTCGGGGCTCAGTCTCCCTGCCACCTCGGAGGGAGTCCTCTTTTGTGCCCATCGTTAGGACCCCCGTGAAATCCCCGGCGGGGAAGAAAAAGGGGGGGCAGGGCGTCGTCGTAGATTCGGCCTCAACCTCGGAGGAAGAAGAGCTGATCGAGGTCTTAAGCCACGGCCTTGGCGTGGAAGAAGACCGGCCCGTCGGGATGGATCCCGACGCAGGTGACGACGACATCGTCGAGGGTGCCGACAGGGCCCCTGATCGCCCGTCGGATTCCCCTCTGCCAGCGCCGCAAGACAACTCGGCGGCCATTTTGTTGGCTATACAGTCCTTATGCTCAGAGATAAGGACGAGACTACCGTTGCCGAGGGGATGATATGGGGACTGACACGGCAGCGACGGGTACGGACGACGAGGTATACGACGAGGATCTACCGTCACCTCCCACCAGGGCTTCTCCGCCCGACGAGATTGGATCGTTCCACTCCATGATCGCCAGGGCATCCGAGCTTTTCCAACTCTGCCCTGAGGAGAAGAAAAAGGAAGGATTCCTTTATCAATGGCGCGAGGCCAAGAGGAAGACGGTCCTCGCGGTGCCTCTACTGGACGACATTTGGGATGAGGGCCTCGTCCTCCTCAAGAACCCTTCCACGACGCCAGCTAGAAGAGACCGGTACGAGAAGAAGTACCGGGTCCCGGACGCGGCCCCCCTGTGCCTCCGGGCGCAGCCTACCCCGTCGTCTCCGCGGCGGCCAGGAAGAAAGCGGGGGGGGGTGCGGCCTCCACATCGACTTCCCCACCGGACGGCGAGGGAAAGAAATTGGACGCTATGGGACGCAGGGTCATCTCGTCTGCAGTGACAACAATTAAAGCGGCCAACGCCTTGGCTATCGTGGCCCGCTACGACAGGGAGCTATGGTACAAACTGGCTCCCCTGCTGGACTTCCTACCGGACGACAAGAGGGCGGATGCCCTGGAGATCCTACAGGAAGGTGAAGTGGCGTCGGACCACGCCATCACTATTGCGACGGACATCGCCGACACTGGGTTTCGCCAGTTGGGCAACGGCGTGTGCCTTAGGCGGCGTGGATGGCTCAAGGCTACGGACTTCCGTCAAGATGTACAGACCAGAGTCCCTGGACATGCCGTTCGATGGGAACAACCTGTTTGGGAAAACAGTGGACGATTCCCTTCAGGCCATTAAAGCGGACACTGAGACGGCCCGGGCCCTTGGGGTTCTGCAGCAACGACGGACGCCCTTTCGGAGCAGCGGAGGCAAGGGCGCCTCCAAAGGTTCCGGCGGCGGTTTCTCCACCTACCGTCAAGCGGCCCGCTCGTCGTCTCAGGAGGCCTACAGAGGACGAGGCAAGTCTGGCGGACCCCGCCGTCGTCGCCAAGGAGGTCAAGGCGGCAAAGCCTCGTCGAAACAGGATTGAACCGGCCGTGGGGTCTGGCCCCCACAGAAGCACCCCGGTGGGAGGCCGGCTGGCGAGCTTCGTCAGCGTGTGGGAGTCCATCTCCACCGACCGTTGGGTGCTGGACGCCTTAGCCCGGGGCCACGCGCTCGAGTTTCACAGAAGGTGCCCGCGCGTCCCCCCCGTGGCCAGGAAAGAGCTTCACGTCCCTCAGCTTCTCCTGGAGGTAAAGGCGATGCTCAGGAAGGGCGCCATCGAACTCGTCCCAAAGAGGCTTCGGGGCTCCGGAGTTTACTCGAGATACTTCCTCGTGAAGAAGAAGACGGGAGGATGGCGCCCCATCCTAGACCTGCGACGTCTGAACAAGTTCATCAAGGCGCAGAAGTTCCGGATGGTCACCCTCCAGCACGTCCTGGGGCAGCTGGAGGAAGGAGACTTCCTGTCGTCGTTGGATTTGGAGGATGCCTACTTCCATATTCCCATCCTAAAGGGGCACCGAAAATTCCTCAGGTTTGTGGTCCAAGGGCGTCACTACCAGTTCAAAGCCCTCCCCTTCGGGCCACGGTCGGCACCCAGGGTATTCACCAAGTGCCTTGCACCGGTGGCGGCGCAGCTGCGCCGCGAGGGGATCCACGTCTACCCCTACCTGGACGACTGGCTCATCCGAGCCAAGACGAGGGAGCTCGCCGTGGAGCACACGGCAAGGACCGTCCAACTTCTCACGGACCTGGGATTCTCCGTGAACTACGCCAAGTCCCACCTGGTACCCGCGCAAAACGCACTGTTTCTGGGAGCGAAGCTCGACACAGTGTCCCTTCTGGCCTCCCCGTCGGAGGAAAGGACCAGGTCCATCCTGGGCAAGGTACAGCGGATGTTGGTTTCCGACGCGGCCAAGGTGAGGTCCATCAAGTCCCTCCTCGGAATGATGTCTTCTTGCATCTACCTCATTCCCATGTGCAGGCTCCGGATGCGCCCGTTGCAGGAGTTCCTGGACGCGCGCTGGATCCAAACGACGGGCGGCTTCGAGGAGAGGATCACACTCGACGAGAGTTTCCGCCGAGCGGTCCGGTGGTGGGGCAACCGCACGCATCTGACGGCGGGCATGGACTTCCAGACCCCAGACCACCAGGAGACAGTGACCACGGATGCCTCCCTGGAAGGGTGGGGAGCGCACACCGAAAACCTTCACGCGAGAGGCCTTTGGCTCCCGACGGAGAAGTCCCTCCATATCAACGTCCTGGCGCTCCGTGCAGTGTTCTGGGCCCTCAGGTCCTTCCTTCCGTCCCTCAAGGGCAAGGTGGTGAGTATCTTCACCGACAACACCACCACCATGTTTTACATCAGGAAACAGGGCGGAACCAGGTCCCCAGCGCTGTCCAAGGAGGCGCAGGACCTGTGGCATTGGGCCGTCGCCCAAAGGATGTTTCTGGTGCCGTTTCATCTGGCAGGGATAAAAAACACCATCGCCGACTCACTCAGCAGGGAGCTGCGCTCGTGCCACGAGTGGGAACTACGGCAGGATCTAGTGGATCGCCTCTTCCGACGGTGGGGCACACCGCAGATCGACCTGTTCGCGACGGCGACGAACTCCAAGTGCCGGAGGTTCGCCAGCAGGTTTCCCCAGGCGAGGAGCATGGGCGATGCTTTCTCGTTCCCCTGGGAGGGCCTGTTCCTCTACGCGGTCCCTCCTTTGCCACTGCTAATCCGGCTCGTCATCCAGCTCGAGAGGTCACGGTGCAGGATGATCCTCGTCGCACCTGCGTGGCCGAGGCAGATATGGTTCCCGGACCTTCTGGACTTGTCAGCGTCCCCGCCAATCAAGCTGCCGGTGGACGCGGATCTACTCTCCAGGGAAGGAGGCGCCATCCTCCATCACGACCAGGAGTCGCTGAACTTGCACGCCTGGCTCCTGCAGCACTGGAGTTTGGAGGGTACGATATCCCGGCCGACTGCAGAGAGGTCCTTGCAAAGACCAGGGCGTCCTCAACTCTCGTGCTACGGACATAAGTGGAAGAGGTTCTCTGTCTGGTGCCGTGCACAGATTAGCCCTCTACGGATTAGGGCCCCTCAAGTGCTGCCGTACCTACTGTCGCTGGCCAAGGCTGGACTGGCTCGCACCTCCATCAAGATACATCTGGCAGCGATCTCCTGATACACCAGAACCGCAGGACGGGCGTCCTTGTGGTCCCATCGCCTGGTGAAGGAATTTATGAAGGGACTGTTCCGATCGGTCCCGCCGGTGAAGGCCCCTGCCCCGGCGTGGGAACTCAACATGGTGCTGACCAGGCTCATGGGGGCGCCATTCGAGCCCCTGCATTCGGCACCATTGAAGTTCCTATCGTGGAAGACTGCGTTTCTTGTGGCCATCACCTCCGCACGGCGAGTGGGAGAGATCCAGGCCCTATCCTGCAAGCCTCCATACTTAACTTTTCACGACACAAGGGTGGTGCTGAGGACACTTATGCCCAAGGTGCCGTCGGACTTCCACCTTAACGAGCCCTTGGTGTTACCCGTTTTCTTCCCGTCGCCTTGGTCACCGGCCGAGAGGACTTTGCACTCGCTGGATGTGGCTAGAGCGCTGACGTTCTACGTGGACTGCACAAAGAGTTTTTCGGAAGACATCACAGCTATTTGTGAACTTTGGACCTGTGAACCAAGGGAAGGCGCTCTCGAAGGCTTCCATTTCCAGATGGCTCTCCGGCTGCATCACGCACTGTCATCGGTTGGCAAACCGACCGTTGCCTGGCCGTCCGAGCCCATTCGAATAGAGCTATCGCTGCTACCACGGCGTTCTTGTCTGGTGTGCCCCTGCTGGACATCTGCATGGCTGCTACGTGAAGGTCGACGCACACCTTCACGAGATTCTACTGCGTCGACCGGGAGTCCAGGGTCGGCCAAGCAGTGCTGTGCAACCTGTTCGCCTAAGGTGAGCCTGGTGAGGAGGTAAGAATTGCTTAATGTTGAGTTTTTGATGTAATGCTTAATGTTGAACCTTTTCCACCTCCCTTTGGTTGTGCATGTGTGTACTGCTATGTATTCTTATATTCATGAGCATGTGAATCCATGCCAGACCCCATGCTGGAGAAGGAACAAGTTACTTACCTGTAACTGTTGTGCTCCAGCAATGGTTCTGGCATGGATTCACATGCGAACCCTCCCTCCTACCCCTCTGCGGCTCTTCACTTGGTCATACTGCCACTTTGCGTGCTGCCAAATCTGAAGATGGCTGCCAGAGGCGGGGCTTAGGGAGAGGGCAATCATTGGCTGGGGGCAGTATGACCCAGAGACCAGTGATTGGTTACTACTGAGAAAGACAGATCAGAAACAAAACTGATACTGATTTTTTTTTTTTCTTTACCGAGGATTCCCGGCATGACTGGGAATATTCATAAGCATGTGAATCCATGCCAGACCCATGCTGGAGAACAAGTTACAGCTAAGTAACTAGTTCCTTTCACTTTTTACAGATAAACCATTTGATTTTGCATAATGCAAGCTTGTGTTAAACCTGCTCTAGTTTAACCAACGTTGCAATTAAAGTTTTAAAGATAATCAAATACACTAATAAAAATAAATTAAAGCGCTTAACTAATGAAGACAACCTTGTTATAAAAGTGCTACCAAAAAATGTAATTTAATAACTGTCTAGTCACTTTACTCACTATTACATTAACTTTTTACATAATCACAAACTCAAACATGTATTGCCAATACCACTTTGTGCTAATAGCCTTGGTACGACGTACTTTCATTGGCTGCAATTTCATCCCCTGCCATTTCACCGTGAACAATCTAATAAACGCTCATCAAATTTTTTAGGGGGGGTGGGAAAGGGTAGATAAGGGGTTGGGATGGAAGAGAAAGTTAAAAATAGGTGGGGGGTGGGATGGTTACCCCCAGCCCCAAAACAATTTAAAAACAAACGTTTTCGTTAGAATGTTCATGTTTAAATGGCAGGGGATTAAATTGTAGGCGATGAAAGAACATGCAACAAATAGCCTTATGTACCACGGGAGGGGTCATTCTCGCTTTGCCTAATGACCCATCCCCAACTTTTGGCTCTTGGCTTGCCTCGTGCCTTAAATTAGTGGTGGATCATTATCCTGCGATAATGGCCGCTCTGTGTATAAGCAGATTCCTTATTGCTGTTTTCTGATTTGAGTGCAATTATACAAACTGGTATTTTTTTTTTTTTTTTTTTTTTGTGTTTGTTTTTTATATTGCGCACCTAACTCTAAGGTAACTGGGCACTGGAAAACTTAGCATGTTACAAACGGAAGAAAAGGTACATACATATTTACATGAAGGATAGGTACAGTAATGGCGGGAGGGTCGACCTAATTTACAATTTACATATTGGACAGGCATTCAAGATAAGTACAGATATATGCAGTCATAGTGACAGGTCGACTGGGTTACATATTCGTCGGACCCTATAAGGCAGGAACATATACATACATAACAACAATAGTCAGAATTAGTCTGACCAAGTGAGGCTGGTGCGGGTGGGATAGGTGCAGGATACTTGGCGAAGTAGGGTTTGTGATGCAAGATCACTGTGAGGCTGGATCATTTGGGCTCAGTTGGTGATAGGCTTATCAATAAGCCAGAGTTTGACATTAGTTTTGAAGGCATTGAAGGATGGTTGTAGTCTGATGGATGGGGTAGCGAGTTCCAGAGGTTGGCCACTTGGGCAGGGAAGCTGGCTCCTCCTGCAGTTTTGAGGTTGAATTTGGGGACTGAGGCGGTGGGTGTGGGATGATCTGGTGAGGCGGGAGGCGTGATGTAGGCAGAACTTGTCTGGGAGGTATTTAGGAGCGGTGTGTGAAATATACTTGTGGGTGATTGCCAAGGTGCGGAGTGCGATTCTGTCACGCACTGGGAGCCAGTTAGCATTTTGTCTGTGGCTGGAGATGTGGTTGGATCTTGAGATGGTTAGGGCGGATCTTAAGGAGTTATTTTGTAAGATCTGGAGTCTGTTTAGATTCGTTTCAGAGGTGCCTGAGAAGATTGTGTTGCAGTTATGTATTTTGGAAAAAGCTAGGGCTCTGGCTAATGTCAAACAGCTGGTGAAGGATAGGTAGGAATTAAAGGCATTGATTAGCTTGTTAGTGTAAGCATTTGAGGAGGCGACGGCGCTCACTTGTTATTTTTAGAGATAAGGTGGAGTTTAGGTAGACGCTGAGCTTTTCATTTCCTTTGCAACTTTGATTATATTACCATCAATGATGAAGGACGAGTACTGAGGGTCAAGTTTGTTCAAACAAGCTTGGGTGCCTACGATCAGGAGCTCAGTTTTTTCATCATTAAGGCAAAGGCTGTGTTGCGATCCACGCCTGGATTTCCAAGTAGATGTCATTAGTTTGTCGTTGTCGTAATGACCTGACGGAGTGATGAGGACCTGGGTGTCATCTGCGTAGTTTGTGTAGATGACACCCATGTCGTCAAGGCGGTCGAAAAGGAGCTTCGTAAAGATGTTATAGAGTTGGGGATGTACATGATCCCTGGGGAACCCCCACAGAGGATGGGGATGGGATCTGCGGAGGCAGAAGGAGAAAACCCTAGTGGTACGGTTGGAAAGGACGCTGCAGCAGTGGTTAAGTCGTCAGTGAGGATCTGGTGGTCGACCAATCGGCGGAGAGGTCTAACAAGAGAGCATGGCCAGCTTGCCTTTGTCTCTCAGCTCGTCCATCTGTATTTTCAGATCCAGAAGGACGATCTTGGTGCTGTGCCTGGGCTGAAAGCCTGATTGACGTAGACCAAGTAGGTTGTTGTCTTCCAGATGTTTCTGGATTTGTAAGTAGGCAACTCGGTCCAGAATTTTTAGGAGGAAGGGGGTCATTGGTCTATAGTTTGTCGGTGTGTTTGGGTCTAGATTTGGCTTTTTTAGCAGAGGCATGACCCAGTCCTCCTTGAGGCTTTTTGGGACCAGGTTAGTCTTAAATGAGACTGCTTTTGTGTCGGGTTTGCACATTCTTAAAATTCACACTAGACGTGCAAGGCGAGTTCATTCATTTGCATACTCGACAAAAGAGAAATGGACTCGCCCCATGGTGACAGGTGACACAATATTTAATAGAAAAAAGCAATGGCCATAGGGAATCTGCTATTAATCAAGAATATACATTTGAACATGACAAATAAGATTTAAACACACCATTTACTCCTCTTGAGAGCCTTAAGGAATGGCGAAACCTATGTATAGAATTTACCAGTTGACTGCTAATCCGAAAGGGTATAATTATTGAAATTCAACCAACGAAAAGGATGTATTAATTGAAATGTAATCAAGAGGTTTCAAATAATTGACTTGTACTAGAGAGGATGCAGTTACTAGGGTGCACTTGTTTCATATTTGCTGCAATGTTTGAGCAAAAAAGTTCTGATTAAAATGAAGCATTACATAAGATCCTAAAAGCGGAGGAACATTTACTTTTCCTCTCAATACAATTTTATTTGGGACTGAGCTGGCGCAGTCTTAAGATGACAATGCAGCCTTATATCTTAATACACTTTTAAACCATGATGTAATGTTCTTCTGCAGTGTATTATCCAATTGGGTGTTAAAACTGGTTCCACTGTGCTCTGAAAGATGCTGCATTTGACAGCACTGGTAAGCTTGGTTACCTAAATGCATGCATCGTTTGACGTTTCCTTCGTGGGAACACTTGCAGTACTGTAGATAACTTGACGTTGGTTCAACCTACGTACTATTTTGGCTTCTGTTTTGTAGGTGACTATGCTGTAACTGGTATTGATGCTCTGAATCCATCTTCCAGAGAGGACTTTACCGAATTTGCAAGACTGTTGAAAGAAAAAATCACTCATTACGAAAAGTCTCTACACTACACAAGCTTTCTGGAGACTTTAATACGAGATGTGTGCATTTCATGTAAGATATTTAAGACATTTTTGTCTTGCGTTGTACATTTTTGTTTTAGGTTTCATAATCTGTTCGTGCCAATGTATGTGCTTCATACTAGGATATCCAGCAATTTTACTCCTCACAATTATGTTGTCTTGGCTATAGGACAGTGTTTTCTGGGATTCTAGGGCTCCTTTTCGGGGCCCCTCAACTTTTATTCTGGCCGATGGGGCTGTAGTTCCCCTGCTATGCCATCCCTTTTTACCTTGTTTAAGGTATATCGTATGGGATCACCCGCTAAAGTGTCCAGTCCCAGAGGTGCCTCTCAGGTGCCACATCTGGACCAGATTGGAAGAATCTTTGTACCTGCAGATACTGGGCACCTATCAGTGGAACCAACGGCAGGAAATCCAACACCCCTGCACCCTCATTCCCCCAACAGACCCATCAAGACACTGGGGTGAATCATAGGTGATTGGGGGCGGGGTAAGTAAACACAGTGCATGTTCCTCCCCCTCCCTATCCTCCATAGGATAACATGTCGGGAATAAGTCCCTTTGTCTCCTAACCTTCCATTTCACTGCCTTTTGGTCATCTAACTTCGGTAGTACCTCTTGAAATACAAGACTATTTACTTCTTAGTAAAATTGTTGAAGTATTTTATTCCCTCACCAACACAGTACATTTTAACTTGCCTGCATAGACTTTCTGGTGAGATGCATTGTGGCTCCTATGACTTTTGGGCACAAGGCCCCACTCTTTTTAGGGTTTGGGTTGCTTAAATTGGGGGGAAATCCCTTGTGAATTGGTTCTCTCATTAACTGTTATTTTACTTCCCGCTGGTGTTGAATATGTGAATGGATTTGTTTCTGATGCTTGTTAATCTGGTTAGAATCCCATGCAGTACATATAGTCCGACATCTAGTGGTAATCGCAGAGTATTGCATCTTTCTTTCGAAGATCGAAAGGGGATGTCGACATGGGCGTGACTAACACTATCCATGTGTAGTGTTCCCAAATTCCCACGTGCGTTGAGGACCCGCAGATTGTTTTGTTCCACTCAACTAGTTGGTTGCCTTATGCAGAGCTCGTAAGAGTTGATATTGCTCGTAATTACTTTTGTCATATGACCGATGCTGGTCTAGTCTTCGCTACTTCTTTTCGACGACTGCTTTGTGGACTCCTACGTCGAAGACATCCACTACTGCTCGGCGACTGGTGCATTGATAGACGTCTGTCAGCCGGGTGGCCTCAGCCCTCCGGCCAGGCACTTACAGTAGGGAGAGTGGGGACCTGGGTTGATTCTTTTTTGAGAATGCATTTCCGTTTCGCTGCTCTTCCACCCCCCCCCCCTTGAATTGGCTGCCGTCTGCCTCTGCTATGGAGAGGAAGCACTTTAAATTTTGGCCGTCGTGTAACGGAAAATTCCCCTGGAAAGACGCCCATCGCCGCTGCAATAGGTGTTTGCCTCGTGACGACAAGCGTTCTTGTAAGTCCTGCAAACTCTTTCGTCCAAAAACGTTAAAGGACAGGCGGACAAAGTGGGCGGCCTACTCGATGCAGACCGAAAGTTGTGACCCCACCCCCTCCTGTTGGCGCCGTCGTTTCGGATGACGCGGACTCCAGCGGCAGCCATGGCTCCAACCTAGAGGCCGTAGACCTTTCTGCAAAACCCTCTCGTTCCCACGTGCCTCTCCCCGGCCGACAGGCCACCGGCACTGATTTCACATCCGAGCAACAAGGGCACACACACCACCTAAGCCTCCTCGACAGAAACGTCGAAGAACTGCCAACTGGCCTGCTGAAAACTTTGATGGTGCCTGCTGAACCTCACGGTCTAGTTCTCTCCAACTGTCTGCTCGGCATGCGACTGGGCTTTCCTCTCACAAGGGTGTTCCCACAAAAAAGCACACTGCTACCGACACATCATCCAAGGGTGCAATTGCACCTAAGGCTTCAGCGGAGTTGACAACCGCGACAACGCCTACAGGCACGTCAAAACTCTGCATTGAGCTGCCAAAAATACATGAGCGTCTCGCAGCTATTGTTTTGGCAGCCAAACACAAGGGCACTGTTAGGGAGAATTCCCATAAATGTGCCAATTCCCTTCACCTTAGAGACCCCAAGCAACTTAGATGGATTTTGAGGACTTGAGTTTTTACCTGGAAAGAGTGAGCCTTTTTTCCCCCCACTCTCATGCATTTTGATGTGTGTTTTTACATTTGTGTTTTGACTTTGGAGTTAACTCCATAGGCATCTTCATATGTGTTACACAGCACCCTCAGTGAGTAACACCGGGTTGTCTTTTTGGGACTTTCCAAATGTTTAAATACCTTCTATGGGATAAACTGTTTCCAGAGAATGTAAAGTGAAATTGGCTTTACTAGTTTTCCCCAAATTCATAGATCCAGCACACACCATTTTACAGTGGAGTGCTGGAGGGGTTACATAGTATCCCCTGTCTAAACACTCATGTAGCAGTCAAATGCTACCCTTTCCTATTGAAAAGGCGGGTGGCAGTGGTTTTACAACAAACTACCATGATTTTTCCCGACCGCAAACACCGGTAGCTAAAAATCACGGGAGCCATGTTTTTCAAGATGGCACCTTAAGCCCCTTTGTTTAAATGGGTCCCGGTCTTCTTTTTTGCCATTTCTTATTGGAAAGGTCCTTCTAGTGTTTGTCTCTGTGCGCCAAACCAGGTTTGGTCCCTCTGTTCGTGTGCCTTTGGCGGCTTTCAGGACTGAAGTCCGCCCTTGGCGTCTTGATTGTCTGGAGTGGGCAGAAAGTGTGGGAGGTGCCGAAACTTGCTGTGCTTAGTCGCCTAGGAGACCCAAATGCACTCTGGCGTGATCTGCTGGCTGACTGTCGTCATTGAGGTCAGACAGGTGACCCATAATATATTAAAGAATACTCTAGACACTGCTAAAACTGCGGGACGCGCTCTAGCACAAGGGACTCAATACACAAGAGGCATGCCTGGCTGAAAAACTCAGGCTTCAAATCAGAGGCTCAAGCCTCCCAACCCGTAGAGAGTCTAACCTATTTGGTCAGGTGGTCAGTGACGCCTTAAAAAAAGAACATGAGGCACTGAAATCGCTCAACCAGATTACAGCCATGCCTTTCCAACAGCGGGGAGGTTTTAACGCTCATCGTTCCTTTCGGAGTCGGTCCTTCTCCCGATCTCCCCATGGTCAATATGGGGCTGGATGTACCCCATGGTCCTCCCGACAAGGTTCATCTGGCAACGGCCAGTATCGGCAAAGAGGGCACCGCAGAGGCAAGGGTAGAGGCAGAAACTCTAATCCAAGAGGCTCCCCATCCTCCACATCAAAGTGACTCGCCAATCTGTGTCCCCTCCCATGCGTGAATGAATGATGCCAAACGTCTCCCGACCAGGGAGGCATGGGAGGGGACTCGGATTGGCAAGTCACTTTGATGTGGAGGCCGGGGAGCCTCTTGGAGTAAAGTGACTCGCCAATCCGAGCCCCCTCCCATGCCTCCCTGCTCGGGAGAAGTTTGTCATCATTCATTCACGAATGGGAGGAGAATCACATCAGACCAGTGGGTGCTAAAGACAGTCGCCCACGGGTTATTGCATAGAGTTCCACCGGCCACCTCGATGTCACCCACCAAAGAGCAGATGCCTCTCACCAGCAAACCTGCAAATCCTGCTGGAAGAGGTGCAGATTCTTCTGGAAAAGGGCACCGTACAAATCGTCCCCATTTACCAGGTAAACAAGGGGTAAAAGATCTCACCATGCACCCTGTGTTAGATCTGCACCCAGCGAACAAATATGTCAAACTGCAATGTTGTCATTCAGAGTTTTTGCGGAAGATAATCCCACTGCTGGTGCAGGGGATTACATGGCCACATTGGATATGAAAGATGCATACTTTCATATTTCAATGTTGCCAGCATACAAAGTACCTAAGGTTCATGATAGAAGACACCCACGATCAGTTGAAGGTTCTGCCCTTCGGCATCGCCTCAGCTCCACAGGTGTTCACGAAGGTACTGGTGGTAGTAGCTGCTCACCTGCGCAGGCTGTCCATTCCAGTCTATCCATACCTCGGACTGGCTCATAACAGGGGATTTGTACGGAACATGCTTAACAAATAGCCAGAAAACTGTCCTCTTCAGCCTAGGCTTCTCGATTAACGAGAAAAAGTCCAGTCTAGACCCCAGCCAAATACAACCGTTTTTGGTGGGGCTCTAATTCGGATCAAAGACTGCCTCAGCTTTCCCTCAGAGAGGGTTCAAAGCATGCTGTTCCAGATCCCTCACTATGTAGCCAGTCACGAGGTGACTGTACGCAAAGCCATGCAACTGTAGGGATGATGGTATCTAGTTACACAGGCACGTCTCTGCATGCGCCCCATGCAAGAGTGGCTCTCGAGACAATGGTGTCAGGCCAGCGGACAATGGGACGATCTAGTGGTTGTCTCGGCAGCCCTCGTTCAGTCTCTGCAGTGGTGGTCAAGGGAAAACCTTCACCACCCCCGTTGTAGAAGCCACTCTCGGCACAAACGCATTTCTCTGACGGGGTGGCGATCACCTCCTTCAACACACGGTGCACGGCATGTGGTCCCCAGCGGTAGCAGCCAATCACATAAACCTGTTGGAATTGCTAGACGTGTTTAAGGCCCTGAAGGTGTTTTAAACACACCTCCAGGGGCAAACAGTTCTAGTCCTCACGGACAGTACTACGGCCATGTATTACCTGAACAAACAGGGGGGCACTCACTCTCCAGGGCCGTCCAAACAGTCACAGAACATATGGAAATGTGCTCTCAAACACAAGATGTTCCTCCCATCACAGCACTTTCCAGGGGAACTCAGTCTTCTGGCAAACCTACTCAGCAGAGATATCCCCCTTCCCGTAGTGTACTAACTACACGAGGACATTGTATTCAACGTCTTTGCAGACTGGGGGTTCCCAGAGATTGACTTGTTCGCAACTCTGGTGAACACACAATGCTCAGATTACGCTTCCAGGTACCCTGGGAACCGCTCCAAAGGGAAAGATCTCTGGATAACATGGTCAGGGAAATGTGTCTAAGTCCCCACCCCAATTCCCCTGCTCCAGACCAGAGTACAGGATGCACCAAGAGCCAGTCAGGACGATTCTGGTGGCCCTGATGTGGGCCAGCCAACCTTGGTTCTCAAATCTCATGACAATGTCAGTCTCCTGAAATGCCTTAAAACAAACCATCTCAAGACGAGGGAGAGACCCTACACCCATGCCCTGAAACTCTCAATTTAGCAGCCTGGATCCTGAGGTCATAGAGATCAGGCACCTCTAACTCCCTTAAAGATGTATGGGCATACTCTGGGAAGCACGTAAACCTGACACTGCTAATCCAGTAAACTGTTATCTGGTGTAATAACAAGGGCATCAATCCTGTTGATTGCACACCAAACATACTGTCCTGTACCTAACTCACCTGTTGGATTCTGGTCTGGTTTTTCAATTCCCTAAAAGTCCAATTAGCGGCACTTTCAGCGTACACCACATCACAAAACAAGGTTTTGTGATGGAAAATTCCAATGATTAAACCGTTTATGGAGGGGTTAAAAGGGATCGATTTTTATTTATCCCCTGCCTCCCCCCCACCCCACCCCATCTCAAACTCAGCTCCTGGGTGGGGACCTGAACGTTGTGCATACCAGATTAATGGTGCCTTCCTTTGAACCAATGCACAAGGAAAACCTTAAAGCACTCTCCTACAAGACCACCACCTTGGTGGCGATCACCTCAATAGGGAGAGTTGGTGAACAGCAGGCCCTTTCAGTTCAGGATCCTTTCGTCGCGATTCACAAAGATAAGGTGGTCTTGCACACTCACCCAAGGTTTGCTCCTAAATTCATATCGAAGTTCCATGTAAACCAGTCCATAGAACTAATTATTTTTAGTTGGATGCACCGTCAATAAGCTCCAAGTGGCAAATCTGTTTTAAGATTTTTCTTAGTTTCAGTTGAACCCATATACGAGTCCTTTTGGATAAGGCAGCAATACTTGGAAATGCAGAACTTACTCAAATCAATAATCAGTGACTCAGGAAGTTGGCAAAATTCAGTGCTGTTTTATTTGCAAAAATCTAAAACGGGGAGTTACAACGGACATCGCACAGTACGATCTCAATGAATTTCATAAACCTAGCCTTTATAGCCAACCTTCATTGACGTTGCACTGAGTGGCAAGCTACTAAAAACCTACTTGGGGATGTGATGGGCTTACAGGGAACATTTAAGTATACGTTCCATACTAACAGGGTTTGTGATTGGGTTTCTAACATCAGGTGGACAGCTAAGCACTCCTCTAGTGCAAGTCCTCTTCATCGTCACAAAATACACGACGATTCATTGGTTACACAAGCTATAGGACTCTGTTACGTGGCCCTCTACAATTGGTTGGCATGCTTGTACCCTTCTGGAATATTCTGCACGCTAGGAGCACGCAGGCTGGTACTCCAGTTGCTGGGAAGTTCAGCCTGGTCATGCCTCCCCCCCAATTAGCCCAACATCTATCATCACTCTTGTGGTCTGCCATTCAAGACTTTGAACTTGGCCTTGCAGAAGCTCTCTGTGCCTGAAAATAAAAGGCAGTGTGACGTGGTCTTATCTTCTGGTTTCGGTGTAGCTCGACCCAGTCTATTTTCATCTGCGCATGTGACTGAAGACCACATTTTTTGAGCTCTTTGCTGCATATAATACTATTAAATGATGAACTCTTGACTCCTCCAGTGTTCATTTTTTTTTTTCATCCCACCTCAAACAGAAGTTTTTCTTTCTCACGTTCAACTATCTGACAGGCAACTAGGCTCACAGTGGCCTCGACTCTTGGTGCTGTGCCAGCCAGCCTTTCTTGAATTCTCCTTAGCCATTAGTTATTTTCCAACTGCGCCACACTGAAGCCCTTTCCATTCACAGGGTTCAAGTCTTGCTGAAGTGCATTGTGGAACATCCAAGTTCCATACATTGCTATGTATATAAATTGGCACATCGCTGCAATCTATTCACTACGTATCCAGCCTCAAGATCACTTTGTCTACTTGCGTTACAGCATCTGTACAAGTGTAAAATGACTTTGCCTTTTTCTTCAGCGTTTCTTTGCCCGAAATGTTGCTCATCTTCGACACCTCCTCTTCAGATATTCTAGAATGTCTTATGTTCTTTCGTCTGGTCTATCTTTTCAAGGTGCATCAGTTCTGCTTCGCATGATGTCACCAGACTTTTTTCTCATTCATTTTCACACTTATTCCACGACACTGTCCAAAAGACCATCATTTCTTCTTGAATGTATATAGTTTTTCAATGGATACCTTGTTTCAAGAATTCTTTGCGGTACAGGCATCCTCACTGGTACTACATGTGTTGCAATTTCCGGTTCTAAACAAATAGGCAACATGGGGGCGGAACTTCTGGTAGGGGTATTTGGCTCCTCTACACAGTTGTCAGCAAAGGTTATACCAGGTATTGTGACTGTCCATTACCTCCAATGTTTTTTCTTATTAAGGTATTCACCTTGTTGCGCCAAACTGTACATTTAGCTTCAGTATTAAAATAGTGAATTTCATTCTTTCTTAATTATTTCTGAAACAAGATCCATATTGTATAAAGAACAATATGATATCATCTCAATGCTAAAATTTGCACTCATGATAACCTCTTTTGCTTTGATAACCAGATATACCGGCAATTGCAAGGCACTGCTAGGGGTTCAAAATTTGCAAAAACGTATCAAACCTCTTCATGGGGCAATCTTGCATGGAAACATGAAGCGTTCAATAAGAATATTGTCTTTTGGGGACCATTTGATATTTTGATGATCTGGGAAGGGCAGAGCTCGAAGCCCCAACTATGTGAGCTGCTTAAACGTAAATGAATACAATCTGATATTCACTATGAATGAAAGTCCGGCGAAGATACCATTTCTGGATTTAGAGCTGTATACAGATGGCAAAATACAAACCAACGTATTCACAAAACCAACAGCGGGGAATAGCATATTACATGCTCATAGTAATCACCCCCGACACATGAGTAACAATATACCGTATGGTGACGTTTTGAGACCTAAAAGAAAGGAAAGGTTAGATGAAGGAAAAAGGTTAAACAAGTTCTCAGAGCATGTGAGCACTTTAAATCTTCAGTCTTGACAAAAACCTTTGCCAGCAAGATTAGTTTTAAACCAATGCATCACCTATGAGTGACATTAAGTATCAAAGTCAAATGGAATACAATAGTGTCTAGGGAGCCAGAACAGCCAAAGTCAATTAGAGCAAAGTCCACTTACCCAAGGGAAGAAGTTGTCCCTTCCAGAGGAGTTTCAGCACAGCAGTAGGGCTTCAGGCAGTTCAACAGACCAGGAGGATTCAGCAAGCTTAGTTTACTCTTTTCTCGTCTGGTTGTTTTTCCCCAGTGGTCGACTGTCTTCAGTCCCAAAACCCTTGCCTTTTAAGCAGGTTTCTCCCATTCATGCACAGCCTAGCTGTCACTCAAACAGCACGGTGGCCGACCTGAAAGGCCAGCCAGCCAATCCGTACTGGATGCGTTCAGGCAGTCCTAGAGACAAAGGACGGGAGTTTCGGGAACCTCTCACTTCCTGCCCCTCCAAACACACGGAAGCCAGAGGCGGGTTTCAGTACTGAGTACCAAGAAAGACCTCAGACAGAAAATTATGAAGAAAGACTGTCAAAGGTGCCATTTCTTCCTGCAGGAGTGACACTGGCCCACCACCCCAACCCAACAAGTCTGCCTGCCCAACAATTCCTCTTCAAACAATTATCAAGCTGGGGGGATGTGGAGAAAATAACAAACACAAATCTTATGCTGCTTGTCCCTCTTAAGGGACTGGAATCTTCAGTAGAAGACCTAGAGAAAAATGATAAGATTATTAACTTATTTTTACTATTTCCTAATGAATATATACCTTATAATCAGTACCTGCTGTTAGGCTTGCAAATATATCTTAAACTGCTACACCTCTGGAAAAGCGTGAGATGCTGTGACTGCTCTGATATACTGCTTCTCCACTGCTTCTTGTGGGAGTTTTTTTTCTTTTAAAATAAACAACAAAGTCTTTAACTGATTACTGCTTCACTTTCATTTGTAAGTTTGTTTTTCTCTGCTGATGACACGTTGCTGTTGCTCAACACATTGCAAATCTTTAGACTGACTTGGGTCTCGTGAAAAATATGCTGTAAATTAATCCACGGTTGCCAGTTCAAACGAACAACAAATGGTCTTTCATGCAAGCCGCCGGAGATAAATACATAGCAAGGAATGCTACTGTTGACTGCCAATACGAGCGTGATGTCTTCTGGAGACGTGCACGCGTTGTCTGCGGGTGCTTTTCTCTAGTGTGCACGCAATGCTGCACCCTAATGCATAGGAATGAAACTAAATCAATCTGAGCCAAAAATAGCTAACATTGGTTATATTATTAACTCTGTCTCGACTCTACAACTCGCGCATGAAAATACATGCGCAAACAAACTGGGAAAAAATTTTGTCTTTAAAGTTACTTTAAATATCCAGACTTCAAAACTTGCACGTTAGTTCAGTAGAATTTAACAATTTACTCTAGGTTGTAGTAAAGCACTTAGCTCAGTCTTTTGTTCAGCTTCTCTTCTCTGTTGACTGGACTCTTCTTCTCTAGATTTCAGTTCATAGAAAATCTCTCCCTGAATTCACATAAGGCTCGTCACGTAGAAAAGGAATATACACTTCCTCAATATCTCCTACAAATATGGGTGTTATAACTCTAAATTCACAGGAACTACAAAGACTATGACCTGCTTGGTAACTTTAATGAAAGGCGGTTTAGAATTGTAAGAATTACATGTTACATCATAAACCGCATTAACCAATCACTGCTGAACATTTGCCCCGCCATCTTGGCTTGGGACAGCAAATGTTTACTGAGGAAACATTAAGGAAACCTTTTTTCCAAATCAACTCGAACACTCCGTTTCTCCCTAAATCATTCTATCAGTCTCTCTTCCTACACTTCAAGAGAATGCTTAAAGCGCAGACTGTAACATAGACCCTTGAAAGCCCTGAAATTATGGGAAAGGAACTGACAAACCCTGACAGACGGCAGGGGTTGTGTGCTTGACCTACAAAGAGAAAAGGCAAGTAAAGGCAATTTCACTTTACTATTCTTGGGAACAGCAGTTCATGCAATCAAAGGTATTTAAACCTTATGAGAAATCTAAAGGATTTCTGTGACACTGCACTGAAGGTGCTGTGTCCCCATACAAAAGGTAGATGCCTATGGAGTTTGTCATACTCCAAAAACAAAGGAAACGCATAATCCAGATTATGTCAAAACAAATGAGGGAGTGAGAAAAAGGGCGCAGTCACTCCAGTCCTAAAGTTCAGCAAAAGAGCTGGGGGTGGGGAGTGTGTTCAATCTCCTTATCCAGTCGGTCATACTTTCTGGAGAGACAATCAGCATTTTGTTGATTACACCCTGACCTGTGTTCTATGGTGAAATCAAACCTCTGGAGGCTGATTGACCACCTTAACAATTTTCGATTCACCCCCCCTTCATCTGCATTTGCCATAACAAGGGTTGGTAGTCTGTCTGAATAACAAAAGTAGAACCAGACAAGTAAGGCCTAAACTTTTTCAGAGACCACACAATGGCAAAACCCACATTAATAGTTGCCCACCTTGTCTGTCCTTCGGTTTCCTACTGATGAAGCAGATATGGTATTCCCTGCCTTTCTCATCCAGTTGACTCAAAACTGCACCTATCCCTGTGTTAGAAACATCTGTCTGTACAATGAAGGATTGGTTGCCATCAGGAGCTCTCAAGACTGGAGCTTGACAAAGGGCTTTCTTCAGTCCTTCATCCCATTCAGAACATGATTTACCATCCTTTGCAATGTAGCATGTGCATTCTTAAGTCCAAAAGGCATTACCCTAAACTGGTAGAGGCCTCCTGGGGTGGAAAATGAGTTTTCCCCTTGGCATGGCCTGTCGGAGCCATTTGCCAATAGCCTTAGATCCGGTCAAAGGTGCTGAGGAACTTGGCCGAACCAAGTCTGTCCAACAGCTTATTTATCCTGGGTACAGGATAGGCATCATTTGTGGTGACTGCATTAAGAGCTATATAGTCCACACAGAATCTCAACTCTTTGGTGCCTGCTTTTGGCACTACTAGCCCATGGACTTGTAGATGGCTCAACCCCAAGATCAAGCATCTATTTGACCTCTTCCTTTATGTGGAATCTTACATGATCTGACATTCTGTAGCCCCCAATTTTGACAGGGAGACTGTCGCCAGTGTGAATATCAAGCTGGCCCCAAGGGGTCAAGCCTGGTGTCAGTGAGAACAGGGAGGCAAACTGATTCAACAGAGCCTTGCACTCCTCCTGTTGCAGAGTCAAATCTGGAGAGTTTTACTCATTCAGTTGTCTCATCTGAGGGTTGTCCCCTGAGATGATCGGGGAGAGAGGCCCACTCTCCTCATTGATCAGAGGCTAGAAGCAAAGCTCCTAGTTCTAGTCTGGAAACAAGCCTTCAGACGGTTAGTGTGATATACCCTAGTGGCCTCCTTGGGATTGCCAAAGTCCACTAAATAATTGACCTCCAAGTTTCCCACAATCTTGAAGGGTCCAATCCATTTGTCCTGTAAGGCCCTCTGTCTTGTAGGTACAATAACAAACAAGCTGGTCTGGAGTAAACTCCACCATGTTGGCCTTCTGGTCATGCCAATGTTTGACTAGAGCCCGACCTCTTCATGATATCTGAAGCTTCTTTCATCACAAGTGCCATCCTCTTCCTGAGGCCTAGCACATAGTCAGTGACTCCCACTGACTGTAGGGAAGGAACACTCTCCAACCCTTCCTTGGTCAGGGCCAAAGGGCCTCTGACTGGATGACCATAGAGACGTTAAAAGGGGCTGAACCCAACCCCTGCTTGAGGGACTTCCCTATAAGCAAAGAGAAGGCATGGCAGTAGAAAGTTCCTCTAAAGCACCCATCATGCTCTTCATAGTTCTGTTAAACCTCTCCACCAACCCATTGGTTTGGGGATGGTAGGCTGTTGAGAACTTGTAGGTCACTCCAGTTTTTCTACATGGTCTGCATGTAGTGGGACATCAAATGTGATCCCCTGTCAGAGATAACCTTCTTAGGAAAACCTACCCTGGTAAAGATGCCAAGGAGGGCCTTAGCCAATGTCTGAGCAGTAACCATTCTCATAGGTATTTCTTCAGGATACCTGGTAGCATGGTCCACCACCACCAATATAAATCTGTTGCCTGAAGAGGTTGGAGGGTTAGGACCAACAATGTCAATCCCCACCCTCTCAAAAGGGACTTGCACCACAGGGAGGGGCACTAAAGGTGCCACATTCTTTGACCCACTCTTGCCAGAAGTCGAAGTGTTGCAGCTCTTATTCTACACTAGCCTCCATCTTGGATCAGCAGAAGTATAGAGATAACCTCTTTGGTCCTCATTGAAACTCAGTGGCCAGCCAGTGGAATCTCATGTGCTTACTAAGAACTTCTCTCACTTCCTGGCACACTACCAGTCTCCTGTAGTCCCCTGGGGTGGACTCGGTGGGTTCACTGTAGAGGAGGCCATCCTCCCAGTAAAGCCTATGCTTCCCTGGCTCGTGCCCTTCCAGCTGTGAAGCTGTCTGCTGGTGCAGCCCTTCTAGAGAGGGACACACTCCCTCTGTCCTCTGCCGAAGTCTGCCCTAGAGGTTCCACCTTTTGCAAGTAAAGTCTGCAGCTCCGGATGGTCTCTAGTATCCAAATCTCCAATGCAGGGAATGTTTTCTTCCAGCACTATCTCACCAGTAGCTGTCTCTATTGAGTTTGGTGGTCAACCCACTCAGCCTCAGCTGGGGAAGGGGTCACTGGTGTGACCTGGGACAGTCCTCTCGGAATGTCCTTGTCCTGTGAACAGGTTTAGGTTTGCGACCTTGGATTTCTCCTTCTTTCCTTTTCTTGGAAATGGAAGGGTGGCCTTCCTGTGGACTTTAGGCATTGGAAATCTCAACCTCAAACTGATAGTCTCTCAAGGTTACCTCTGACCAATCTTGTTTGCTCCTCCTTCATTTTGCTGGAAGGCCTGGGGGTACTAGATACAAGAATTTTCAAATCCTTTCCCAACAGTGCTCTCCCTGGCACTTCATTCTGTACACTAACAGGAATTCTAACATTCATATTATTGTACGAGATGAGGGCTGGCAGAATAGGAACCATTTTGATAGGGCCTCCTGCAAGTTTAGTGCGACCTTGGGGTGCCTTAGCTACATCCCCAGGTTTTATAAAAACGTTTATCTAACTCTGTAATGCTTGCCCAATGTCTCTGATGGCAGGGGTCTCCTGACCATTTACAAGAACACTGTCCATATAATATTCTTTGGTGTTATCTGGTATGGAGATGTACACATCCACATTCTGTTGTTCCCACAGACCCAGGGACACTAGAGAAACACTGGCTTGCACTCCAATGGTGTCTTTAGCCAGTAATTGAAGGTGTGCACTTGCCATTGGTGCGTCTCCCTCAGGGATGAAGGCTAAGGAGGCAGTGTGGACTCCTGAAGGTCTACCCTTATATCTGGGATACCCGTTCACATTATCTGCAGACCCACATACAAAACATTTCCCAAATGTTCTCGGGATTGGGGGTTTCTGTTGACCTCCCTCTGGTTTGGCACCAGAGGTTTTACTAGACCTACCAGGTTTCCCATGGAATTTACCCTTGCTATGTTTGTGGCCCTCTTTTGGATGGTTGGAATTCTAATTCTCTTTTCCCTCTTTCTTGTGCTGCCTCCCCCTCTGCCTTTTTGTGAGTTGCCTCATGGTCCTTGTGAGTCACCCTGTTGGCTACCCACAAGTCAGCAGCCTGTGGTAACTTTTTGGGGTCAATCTCTTTTGAGTCAACCAAATGCTGTTTCACCTCAGGAAAGCAGGCATAAAAAAATAGATTCTAACAAAAAAAGATTCCTCGTTCCTTCAAAGGCATTCACTCTGTAACCCTTAACCCATTTCAAACATTCACATACCCAGGTAGCCCAAGGGGTATTTAGTCTTTTTGAGGGACCTAAACCTCTTAAGGTACTGGTAAGGAGTTTTCCCAAATCTTGTTGTTGATGCCAGCTTCACTGATTCATAATCCTTTCTCTCTGGCACCCAACTCCATTACAACATCAGAGCCATTCAGGGAGAGCCTAGACATGAGCCAAGGAATTAAATCATTCCCACTGATTCCTTGTGTATTCAAATGTAACCAGCCAGTCCGACACATCAAGTTTAGGTTCATACATACTCACTGCTTCTTTACGCAGGCCAGGCCTCTTGGGACTAGCAGACCTAGAGGACCCAGAAAGGGAAGCAGAATCAAGTGACCTTCTCATATCCATTTCATGTTGCATCTCCTTAGTTTAACCTCGATGTTTTGGCTTCAGCTTGGGCATGTAATTTTTTGAAATCCAACTCTTATCGCAGTCTTTCAAGAGAAACCTATTCTGGGCTTAACCGTGGACCTTGTGGGGTCCTAATGAAAACTGGCTGGGGCATAAGGGCAGGTTGTTTCAGAGGGTCTCTTCCTGAAACTCCTCTAGCTCTACTCTAAACTGACATCCTCATCTTCCATATTGCTTGGGTGAATAGGTATTACAGGCCTACTACCCAAACTTTGGCGATTCAACGACCTTGTAATCCACTTTTTCAGTCAGATCCCTGCTTTTACACATGTCTTTCAGTTGATCTACTGTCGGGACAATCAGGGCTGCCTCATTAAAGTTAACCCTATTTGGCATGTTACAATTGCTTCACCTTTTGATAGTTTAGTCTTGTGGCTGGTTTAGTTGGGCACGAGTACAGCAAATAATCAATGCGACCACTCTACATCCATTCCACCGATGCCGCCAGTGTTGGGCACGAATTGATGTAGTAACCCTGTGGGGGACTACACAACCCTTGTCCTCTTGGTATTGGGTAACCCACCTATTGGTATAGGCCTATACTACACAAGTTGGTAGTGTGACTGGCTTATCTGAGGAGGGGTACATGTGAGCTGTATAGCTAGAGCTATACAGCTCACATTTACTTGTATTGAAATGCACCAATACAAGTAGCCAAGTAATGTTAAAGGACATTTGTACCGTGCAGTATCACCACCGGAGTGGTCCCCTGGCGCTCTGGCGGCTCTGAAGGAGGAGGGGAGGTTGAGTTGGTGGGAGGAAGCAGGACAAGTGCAAGAGAGCAATGATGTGCTGTTGGCGGCCTCACCCCGGTGGGTCCGTTTTGTCTGGGCCTGGGGTGTTTGCGGCCGGTAGTCGTCGTGTACTGTTGTGCAAGACTGTTTTTGTTTTGTTGTTGCAATATAGTGAAGTTTGTGCGATTTGTTGTGCTGTAGGTTTTGGTTGTTTCGTTTGGAGTTTGAGAGGTGCATGTATAAAGGGAAATTGTTAGTAGGGTTGGTTAGCTTGCGTCTCTATCCTGAATTGAGGTGCTCGGCTTGTGTAGTCTCCCCTGATGCGGCTCTGTCCTGATCTGGGTCCGACTGGCATACAGGTTCCTTACTCCTCTGGCCCCCACCTCTAAAATGTTCTCTTATAGCTCCCCTTATCCTCCCTTCATACTCCTGTGGCCAGTGCACCTGCCAATGTCAACCTCTCAGGTAGTGTGGTGATTGCCAATATCTCGACAATTCCACACCACTGTGATGCCTGGCGGTAACTAAGTGGTGGGGAAAGTTTTGGTGGGATTGTCTGGGGTAGTTGACTCGGTCTCAGTGCGTGCCGCCTGTTTTTACGGCTGGAGTGATGTGGTCTCTTCTGGATAGTTTGAGGAGTAGTCTTGCTGCTGCATTTTGGATCTGTTGCAGTTTCTTCAGGAGGTATTCTGGTATTCCGAGGTAGAGGCTGTTTGCATAGTCTATTTTTGACATGATGAGGATGACGATAGTGAGTGTTTTGTGCGTGAAGGAGAGGAAAGATAGAATTCTTCTTGCCGTGTGGAGGAGGAAAAAGCATTTCTTCACTGTTGCATTTATTTATGGTTCCAGGGTTAGGGAGCTGTCCATTAGGACTCCCAGATTTTTTACTACCTTCAATGGTGTTGGTGCGTTTCCCATTTCCTTAGGCCATGGGATGGTAGTTTCGTTCTCTTGGTCTTTGGATACGATCATGATTTCTGTCTTTCCTGGGTTGATTTTCAGGTTGTTGGCATCCATCCAGTTGAAGACTTCTTTTAGACAGTCGGTTAGGGTTGAATGGTCGGCATCGGTGTCTTTGATTTTGTAGATGATCTGAGTGTCATCTGCGTAGTTGTAACATGGAATGTTGTATTTTTTGAAGATTCTGATGACTGGAGTCTGATGGATGTTGAAATATAGTGGAGATGGGATCCTTGTGGCACTCCACAGTCAACTCGTGGAGTGGATTTGAAAGGTTTTATCCATACGGCTCCTGTTCTGTCTGCTAGGAATTATTTGGTCCAGCGTAGTGCTGTGTCTGTTATGCCTATGTCTTCTAGTCTTTTGGTCAGGGTGTCGTGGCTAACTGTCAAAGGCTGCAGAGAGGTCGAGCAGAATAAGGGCTGAGGTAGTGTTTTAGTCTGCGTTAGTTTTGAGGTTGTCCCAGATGGATAGTAGTGTTGTTTCCGTTCCTCTCGCTGGTCTGGAACCGATTTGAGCTTGGTCCAGCAAGTGGTGTTTTTCTAGGTGTTCTTGGGTTAGTTTATTTCTGATGATTGTTAATCTGCTTAGAATCACATGCTGTGCATAGTCCGACATCGTGGTCACTGCGGAGTATTGCATTTTGTTTTTCGTAGTCGAAAAGGGGACGTCGACATAGTGTGTCTGTAACACTATCCCTATAGTGACGTGCATTGTACCCACAATCCCTCACGCGTCGAGGTCCCTCAGATTGTTTTTTTCCGCCCAGTTATTGGTCGCCTCTATGCGGAACTCCTCGAGAGACATTGCGAAATCATTTCTTCGACCCTTGGTCGTTTATTATTATTATTATCTAACACATAGATCCCTCCCTCGACGAAGCTGCAAGCTGTTTCTCCGCCGAGCAAGATCTTCGACGGAAGGACGAGCGGAGGAGATCCTTCGGCGTCGCCGAACACGTGGCCTGGCCTGGCCGGCCTTACACAGTAGGGAGAGTGGGGTTGTGTGATCTTTTCTTTTCACTCCGAGAATGGCTTTCTCTTCCCCTCCCTCTCTTTCGAGGTCGTAATCGCACTTCTTGCCCTCAGCTATGGAGAGGACGCCCTTTAGGTTTTGCCCACTTTCCAAAGGCAAATATACCTGAAAGGACGAGCACAAACGGTGCAACCGTTGCTTGCCCCTCGATCAAAAGGACGACGGCTGTGCGGCCTGTAAGTTACTTAAACCCAAAACGATAAAGGACCGCAGGGTCAAAAGTTGGGCGGCCTACGCCATGTCTAGGTCAGATTCCTCGCCCGCTGCCGCCGATGCCGACTGTGACAAGGACAGTGATTACACAGCCTCCGTAACGGAGGTTGTAGACCTCTCGAGGGAGCTTTCTCGCTCCTCTTCGTCCGTCCCCGGCCCTGACAAGCCCAGCTTATGGGGATGAACACCCCGGCGACAAGGACACACACAAGAAATCTCAAACACATACCCCACGGCACGCATAAGACGAAGGCAGCCAGAGTGCCAACAGAGGCGCCGGGCCCACCGGCGTCTTCCGCCGACCGTAAGGGTCGCCAGCCCTTCCCGCGACAGGGCACTCTGGAAATAAGGGCGGTAACCCCAAACCCTCAGGCGGCGACGCGCCTCGTAAGAGTGCGCACGTTGCCGGTAAAGACCCGACGGTACCTAGCGTGACGGCAAGCGATCCCTCGGCAGACAGAATGATCGTCGAAAGCCTTGCGCGTATATCTTCTAAGGACGGCCAGAGACGGATGACAAGTGACACGCTGAAAACCACGCACATGGCCAAAGAAACGCCGAAGGTGCCGGAAAGTAGGCTGGGACAGCTCCCACCGTCGACGGAAAGCCCTAGCCTGCCAGAACACTTCTCAGAAGGTGAAGGTACCTTATCTTTGACACTATGGGACAGATCTAGGCGAATACAAGGAGAAGAAACTCCTTTTTCACTCCCAGACCGCTCTGGCCTACCTCAGTGGACCTTGGAGAAGTTGTCCTGTATGGACAAGTTGGACAGATTCATGGCCATTCCAGAAAATAGGACACCTAAAAGACCTAGGGAGGTACTCCTAGAAAGTCCAAGGGCTAAATACCCGAAGTTGTTCTATAACCCCTTTCAGGAGGATATGAACTCTTCGGTGAGGTCGTAAGAGGACACTCACTTCCAGGAAGGAGAGGAGTTCATTAATGATAACCAACAAGAGGGAGAAGGCTTCCATGAGGACACTAACCTAAGTGAGGAAGGGTACGAAGAAGACCCAGGTGAGGGTGACATAATCCCTGGCAGTCACCATCAGGGTCTACAGAGCCAGACATTATAGACATCAGGTCTCCTCAGACCACACCAGTTAGGAACCCTTCGCCTGTTGACGATCAGCCCACCTTTAACGCGCTGCTGAGGAAGGCAGCAGCACATTTTGAGGTCGAAACTGGGGAGGTCACCCCAGACACTGACTTCGTGGAAAGGATGATAAAAGAAAAAACCCCCACCAGCCAAACAATTCCAATACTCGCCTCTGTTAAGAGACGAATCGACACTTCACTGGCCACCCCTGCACTAGTAAGAGGGGTTAATCCAAGAATCGAAAAATTGTTCTCACCCTCTCAATCAGACCCACTATATATTAAGGGTCACTCAATCCCGGACTCCTTAGTGGTTACTAACACTAGGAAAAGGGCTGGGGTTCCACTGTCTACCAGCGAGGCACCCCCGGATAAAGAGGGGGAAAAAGCTTTATGCCCTAGCCAAAAGAATTACCACCTCGGCAGCGTTCTCCACTAGAATTGCCAGTAATAACACATTGCTGGCAAGCTACGCTGATGCGCAATGGGGAAAGCTTAAGCAGGACATCGAGGAAGTCCCTGAACCCCTAAACTAGATTGCTGGCTACAGTTAATGAAGGGTCTCTGGTCAACCAATGCATCGTTAAGAATACCCTTGATGCAGCGGAAACAGCTGGCCGCTCTTTGGTACAGGGAATTCTGCTGAAGCGCCACGTCTGGCTTCGCAATTCCGGGTTTAAGGTGGAAACGCAAGTGGCGCTCATTAACAAGCCTATTGAAGAGTCTAACCTCTTTGGAAAGGCAGTGGACGACGCACTGGAAAATGCGAAAAAAGAATTTGATACCATAAAGACCTTGGACCAAATCTCAAAGCCCCCTAACAGGCGGGGATTTGGCAACAAGCGTTCTTTTCGTGGCCAACGCCAGCAACAGAATCAACAACTTCAATATTCTGCCAACAACTACCAAAGTAATAGTGGCCAGTACAATCAGAGAGGGCAACGCTGTGGCAAGGGGAGAGGACGGGTTTCTACCCCTAGAGGCTCCCAAGCCACTAACACCACCAAGTGACGCGAAGATTCGGGTCCCCTCCCATGCATCGCCGGTCGGGGGCCGGTTAACATCCTTTCTTCCAGCATGGGAGGGAATAACATCAGACCGCTGGGTACTATCCACCGTAGCCCGCGGCTACTGTATAGAGTTCAACAGTTCCCCAACATACAGACCCCGAGGGGACGACTCATGACACCAGAACACCTCGCCATCCTTCTCCAAGAAGTGGACCAGCTACTGGAAAAAGGAGCTATAGAGGTCGTGCCTCTGTCTCAGGTAATGGAAGGTATTTGTACTTCCTTGTACCCAAAAAGGATCGAACCATGCGCCCTGTATTAGATCTGCGCCCAGCGAACAAGTTTGTCAAACCCCAAAAGTTTCGTATGGTGACCTTACAGGAAGTGATCCCACTGCTATCACAGGGAGATTACATGACGACACTGGACATGAAAGATGCATACTTTCATATTTTAATGTTGCCAGCGCACAGAAAATACCTCAGGTTCATGATAGAGGGCAAACACTACCAGTTCAGAGTGCTACCCTTCGGCATAGCATCTGCACCAAGGGGATTCACGAAAGTACTGGCAGTGGCAGCGGCCCACCTGCGCAGGTTATCCATCCCAGTATACCCTTACCTCGACGACTGGCTCATAACAGGGGATTCTTACGAGACCTGCTTCTCAAACACCCAAAAGACTGTAGACCTTTTGTTCCAACTGGGCTTCTCCATCAACGAGAAGAAGTCCAGCTTAGACCCCAGCCAAGTCAAACAATTCCTAGGGGCTCTAATTCGAACAAAGGACGGCCTTGTCTTCCCCTCCAACGAGAGGGTCCAAAACATGCTGTTTCAGATCCCCCAATATGTGGCAGGTCGGGAGGTGACGGTGCGCAAAGCGATGCGCTTGCTAGGAATGATGGCGTCATGTATTTATTTGGTACCTCACGCGTGCCTGCGCATGCTCCAATGCAAGAGTGGCTCAACAGCCAGTGGTGTCAGGCCAGCGGACAATGGGACGATCTAGTGGTGGTCTCGCAGGCCTTGGTTCTCTCGCTACGGTGGTGGACAAAGGAAAACCTGGTAAGAGGGAAACCCTTTGCCACACCCGCAGTGGAAGCCACTCTAACCACAGACTCATCCCTCACAGCATGGGGGGGCTCACCTATTCCATCAGACTGCTCACGGAGTGTGGTCTCCGAGCGTAGCATCCAAGCACATAAACCTACTGGAGCTACTGGCCGTGTTCAAGGCACTAAAAGCCTTCCAGGAACACCTACAAGGGAAGACAGTGATGGTCCTTACGGACAGCACCACAGCCATGTACTACCTCAACAAGCAAGGGGGCACCCACTCCAGGACTGTCCAAGCTGTCCCAGAATATCTGGAAGTGGGCTCTCAAACACATGTTCCTACTGTCGCAGCATGTACCAGGGGAACTCAATCTGCTAGCAGACGAACGCAGCAGAGACTTCCCTCTGCCCTCAGAGTAGGAATGGCAGTTGCACGAAGACATCGTCTTCGACGTCTTCACACAATGGGGATTCCCAGAAATGGACCTGTTCGCAACTCTGGAGAACTCGCAATGCCAAGATTGCGCCTCCAGGTACCACCAGAACCAATCCAAGGGGAACGGTCTATCGATTCCATGGTCAGGGAAATTTGCTTACGCCTGTTCTCCCCCCCAGACTCCCCTTCTCAACAAGATTGTGCACAAGATGCACCAGGAACAAGTTACCATGTTTCTAGTGGCCCCTATGTGGGCCCGGCAGCCATGGTTCTCTCACTTGATGGAGATGTCTCCATCTCTCTCCCCCAGTGAAACACTTCCCTGCCCGCACAACATGCTGTCACAGGACAAGGGCAGGACACTGCATCCATGCCCTCAGACCATGAACTTAGCAGCCTGGCTCCTGAGATCATAGAATTTGGACACTTACATCTCCCGCAGAGATGCATGGACATCCTCAGGGAGGCTAGAAAGCCTAACACTCGTCACTGTTATTCTAGCAAATGGAAGAGATTTGTCATCTGGTGTAGAGGAAGAAGCATCGACCCAGTTGACTGCTCCCCCACACACATTGTCCTGTACCTGACCCATTTACTGGACTCCGGTCTAGTGTTCAATTCCATTAAAGTCCACCTAGCGACACTTTCTGCATACACCACTTCCCAGCTTAAAGTGTCGTGGTGGAAAGTCCCAGTTATCAAAGCCTTCATGGAGGGAGTAAAGAGAATACACCCTCCGATAGCAAACCCAGCTCCCGGCTGGGACCTGAATGTGGTACTTACCAAACTCATGGGCTCGCCCTTTGAACCCATGCACAAAGCAACTCTTAAAGACCTCACTCTTAAGACCGCTTTCCTTATAGCCATCACCTCCATAAGGAGAGTAAGTGAACTACAGGCTCTTTCTGTTTTACACCCCTTTGTAGCAGTTCACAAAGATAAAGTGGTTCTACGCACGCACCCAAGGTTTGCACCGAAATTCATCTCAAAATTCCATGTAAACCAGTCAATAGAACTACCAACGTTCTTTCAAAACCCTTCCAATTCGGGAGAAAAAAGTCTGCATACACTTGATGTGCGCAGAGCTGTCATGTTCTACATGGAAAAAAACAGACCACTGCGAAAGACTAATCAGTTCTTTGTCTCGGTGGCAGCAGGAAGAGAAGGAGATGCAGTTTCAAAATCCACTATATCTAGATGGATTGTTCAATGCATCACTCTGTTACACTCTTGCTAAGAGAGAACTACCCTTCAAGCCAAGAGCACATTCTACTCGAGGCACTGGGGCATCCATAGCATTCATTGCAAATGTTCCCCTTGAGTCCATATGCAAAGCGGCAACCTGGAGTTCTGTGCGCACCTTTACAAAACACTGTCTAGATGCACACTCTAGATCTGACTCCCAGGTGGGACAGGCAGTATTAAGACATCTTTTCTCTACTGTTCCTCCTCATAACCCACCGCCAACTCTGGGTACTGCTCGCTAGTCTATGCACAGCATGTGATTCTAAGCAGATTAACAAACATCAGAAGACCATGCATTACTTACCGTAAAAGCATTTCTGATGGTTGTATCTGCTTAGATTCACATGCGCCCACCCTTCCTCCCCGCTCGGATGGAAGGAACATAGACACCTTTCTACATCTCTTTTCTGTACTCACGTATAGAAGGCTCCCTCAGGGCAGAAAAAAAACAAACAGAGGAACGTCGACGCGTGAGGGATTGTGGGTACAACGCACGTCACTATAGAGATAGTGTTAGACACGCCTTGTCGACGTCCCCTTTTCGACTACGAAAAACAAAATGCAATACTCCGCAGTGACCACTGGATGTCGGACTTTGCACAGCATGTGAATCTAAGCAGATACAACCATCAGAAATGCTTTTATGGGAAGTAATGCATTGTCATACGTAGGTTTCTAGAATTTTTGCTGGGTAGGGGATGTTGGAGATCGGCCTGTAGTTGGAAAGGTCATCTACGTCACCACTTGTGTTTTTCAAGAGTGGCTTGATGTATGCTGATTTGAAGATCTTCGGTACAGTCCCTGTTGATAGTGATAGATAGGTTTCTGTAGTGTTCTGCTGGCGATCCTTGGGCGAGGATTGATTTGTAGATGTCTGGGGGACAGGGGTCCATGGGTGATCCCGCTTTCTTGCTTCGTTTTACCAGCATTGCGAATGCCTCTGCGGATATTTCTGGAAAGCATTGGAGTTTGTGCTGTGGTTCCATGTTAGGTTCGTTGGGTTGTATGTTGTGGTTGGTTGGTCGCTTTTGTATGGTTTGTCGGATGTCATTGTTTTTTTTTTTTTTTTTTTTTTTTTTTTTTTTTTTGAAGTGGACTGCCAGGTTGTTGCATAGTTTTTCTGAGGGGGTTGGGGTGTTATCGCAGCCTGGTGGGTTTCTCATTTCTTCAATGATGCTAAACATTTCTTTTTGTGTGTTGGTGGCATTATTGATTCTGTCATCGTAATGTCTTCTCTTTGCCTTTTGACTCTCCTTGTATGCGCGGATTTGTTTCTGGTACAGTATTTTTTTTCCCTGGGTTGTATTCTTTCCTCTATTCCAATTCCATCTTTTTGTTTTCCTTTTTCATATCGTTTAATAGTGGGGTGAACCATTTTGCCATTGTTTTTCTTTTTTTGATGGGGTGTACGGTTTTTCTGGGGCAATCTTGTCTATTGTATCTGCAATCCATTCGTGTAGTATCTCTGCTTTCCCGTCAAGGTCAGCTAGTTCCAGTTTTGTAGTTGAGGGTTTCGTTAATTCCAGTTGTTCGAATAGGTTGCTTTCTTTGACGTGTTTAGTTTCTTTTGTCGGTGGTTGTGATTTTCGGATGTTGGATGTAGGCTTGGGTAGGCAGAATGATCACAAATGGGATGATGAGATGGTCGCTCCACAGTATTTGTATCGGAGGTGCCGTGGTGATGAGTTTTTATTTGGCGTAAATTGCGTCTAGGGTGTGTCCTGCCAAGTGCGTTGCTCCTTTGACTAGTTGTCGTAGTTTCATGGTGCTGAGTTGTTCAATTAGTGAGTTTTGGGAGTTGGCGTGGCTGCTTTCAAACCAGATGTTGAAGTCCCCCAGGATGATTAGGTGTTTGTGGTTGATGGCTAGGTTGGTGATGGCTTCTATGAAGTTATCGACGAATGTTGCATCATATGTTGCGGTCTGCATACCAGGATGAATGTGATGTTGGTTTTGGGCTCGCTGTTAGGTGTATTACCATGGTTTCACAGTTGAGGATGTTGAGTGGTTCGTCAGTTTTTATTTTCAGGTGTTCTTTGAATGCTATAGCGATGCCTCCTCCTTTTTTGTTTTTTTCTGTTTATTTGTAGGCGTCGAAGACGGTCGAAAGGCAGTTTTGGAGTGTGATTTTTGTAGTTGTCCAGCCATGTTTCTGTGATGAACAGGATGTCAATGCCGTTGTCGAGTAGGTCGAAGATCTCGAGTGTTTTGACATGGATCTTGCGTTTATTAGATTGCAGTGAAGTTTGGAGGTGTTGTTTGGTTTGGGCTTTGTCGCGGTCGTCTTCTGCTCTGTGTTGGTTTTCTTCCTGGTCAGTCACTTGTTGGGTTGTGGGATTCGGGGTGTCAGCGTCTTCGAGTTCTTCTAGGTTTTGCCTTGGGTTTTTTGTGTTTTCATCGGGTTCGTCTTCCAGGAGTTGTGGTTGTTGATTGGAAGTTCTTCTTGCTTTGGTGATGTAGGGGGTTATTGCGTCGGTCGTCTGTTTGTGTTGGTCATCCTTCTACTTGCTTGTGTTAGGTTGTTTGATGTTGCTGCTTTAAATGTTGGGTTGGATTGCCATGGTGGCCAGTTGTCTGCGAGGTATGGAGTTAGGTAGAGGGATTTTTCTGAGTTGCTTCGGTTTGTGTTCCTGTCTGTGGGGGTCCGGTCTATAGTTCCAAGTTGCTGGTATGGAGTGTTTGTTCTTTCATCTCTTCTTCTTTTGGGTCGTTTGCGTGGCATTGTTAAGTCTTTGTTTGGTGATGTCTAGTTGGCCCTGCTTTGGTCTGGTTGTCTTGTGGTGTAGTGGCAGGATGAGGGGGTGTCCGCTAATAGTTTGGGCTCCGTCTGTAGGTGGTATTCCGGCTGGAGTTGGCGTCTCGTTTAGTCGCTGTCCTAGGAGGGGAAAGGGGGTGGTAAGGGTTAGTAAGTTGGGTGTTATCGGTGGCTCTCTTTACTGTCCTTCTCCCTGAGCGCGGTTCACTGTGCCGAGCAGGCTGTGTGGGTTGGGAAGGGTATCTCCTGGTTGGAGGGGGGGTTGGACGGGCGCAACTTGGACTTTCTCCTTGTGATGCGAGAGGCCCTAGTCAGTGACCCACCACCGTAATTCACTGGTGGCTTCTGCCTCACTAGAGGGTTAGCCAAGTTTGCGAGTGAGATAGATTAGAGATACCTGTATAGTGGGAGAGAGGCTTATCAAATTTGAGACAACTGTATAGTGGGATAGTCCTATCAAAGCAGTTTGGAGATCACACAGTGGAATTTGGGCACAGAGGCTCTGCTAAGTTTGAGACACCTGTATAGTGGGAGAGAGGCCTATCAAAGCAGTTTGGAGATCACACAGTGGAATTTGGGCACAGAGGCCCTGCTAAATTTGAGACACCTGTATAGTGGGAGAGAGGCCTATCAAAGCAGTTTGGAGATCACACAATGGAATTTGGGCACAGAGGCCCTGCTAAGTTTGAGACACCTGTATAGTGGGAGAGAGGCCTATCAATGCAAATTGGGCATACAATGCAATTTGGGCACAGAGGCCCTGCTAAATTTGAGACACCTGTATAGTGGGAGAGAGGCCTATCAAAGCAGTTTGGAGATCACACAATGCAATTTGCTAAGTTTGAGACCCCTGTATTGTGTGAGAGGCCTATCGATGCAGTTTGGGATCACACAATGTAATTTGGGCATACAGTGCAATTTCGACACTGAGGCCCTGCTATCAATGCAGTTAGGGGATCACACAATGCAATTTGGGTATCCAATGCAATTTGGGCACAGAGGCCCTGCTAAGTTTGAGACACCTTTATAGTGGGAGAGAGGCCCATCAATGCAGTTTGGATCACACAATGCAATATGGGCATACAATGCAATTTGGGCACAGAGGCCCTGCTATCAATGCAGTCTGGGGATCACACAATGCAATTTGGGCACAGAGGCCCTGCTATCAATGCTCAAGGTTTTTAGTAAAAATAATTCTCCAGCATGGGGTCTGGCATGGATTCACATGCTCATGAATATTCCCCGTCAGGCTGGGAATCCTCGGTAAAGAAAAAATCGGTATCTGTTTTGTTTCTGATCTGTCTTTCTTAGTAGTAACCAATCACTGATCTCTGGGTCATAATGCCCCCAGCCAATGACTGCCCTCTCCCTAAGCCCCGCCTCTGGCAGCCATCCTCAGATTTTTACCACCCGTTCAAGTGTTGGGAGTCCTCGTGCTTCAGCTCTCGAGTTTTTGCTGCGTTTTCGTGCTTTTTCAGGAGATTTTCTAATTTTTTCGGTTTAATCGAGCCTCAAGCTCCACCGTTTCTACTTCCGATAACAGGGACCCGTTTCGGAATTCTTCTACGCCCCTCGAGGGTGACGTTTTCGTCGAGTTTACGCTTCTTTGAGGATTCTGGAAGATCTGCGGCCTACCTCAACGTACATGGCCCAGGACAAGGGAAGCTCGACGCCCGGATACAAGCTGTTCAGGTGCTGCCCTGGATGCGGATTACAAAATGTATTCAAGGAGGACGAGCATTTGCGATGTCTCTACTGCCTTCATGAGGACAAGACGCACGTGGAGAAGGACTGTGCGTTCTGCAAGAACCTTTCGGAACGGACCAAGCAAGATGGTCTTTCCCGCCTCGCCGCCTGGCTGGAGAAGGGCACAGCAGGTGAGAAGGCGGAAAAAAAAAGTCTGAGCAGGCTTCTTAGTCCTGTGAGGGCGCCCCGGCGACGGGGGCCCAACAGAAGGCCAAGCACCACGAGTCCGCGGGCACCGAGAGTGCCGAAAGGTCGGGCTCTTCGGCTGCCAGGCAGGGTGCGACTTCCCCGGCACGTTCAACCACGAGCCAGCGCTCTGGTTCGGGGAAGAGGACGTCTGAGAACCCGGGTAAGCTGCTGGAGCTGCCCCGGCCGATCTCGCAGGGACCCGAGGGGGGGCGAGGCGCTGACCCACACCCCAAGGCGAAGGCCCAGGACGCACCAAGGTGGTGAGGGCTTTGATCCAGGCGGCAAAGACCTCTATCGAAGTGGTCGCTGCGGCCCTGGCGAAGCCGGCTGAGACTACGCCAGTGGAGACGGCCTCTGGGCCCAGAGTATCCCTGCCACTGCGGAGGGAATCCTCTTTCCAGCCCATCGTTGAGACCCCCGTGAAGACCCCGGCGGAAAAGGGGGGGGGCGATGGCCATTACAGAGTCGTAATCAGCCTTTGTGGAGGATCTGGTGGAAACCGTGAAGGGCCTCAACGAGAGGTTCGAGAAAGTTCGATCCCAGGGGAAGGATCCTGCTGAGGAGATTGCAGATGACGAGGATGGGGACGACGACCCGGTGGAGCAACCGTCCCTCCCGTTGCAGCCATTGCCAGAGCCTCGGCCATCCCGCGCCGGCCTTCGTGCCCACAATGCCTGTGGACCCCTCATCCCCCTCGCCTGACCCTCGGGATGATATGGCCACGGATACGGGGACGGACGACGGTGGCGATGATTCGACGGACATTCCTTCGTCTCCCCTTCGGGCCTCACCGCCCGACTAAATTGGCTCCTTTCACGCCATGATGGCCAGGGCGTCCGAGCGCTTCCAACTCTGCCCGGAGGAACAGAAGGAAGGCTTTCTTTATCAACGACAGGAGGCCAAGAGAAAGACGGTCCTGGCAGTGCCGTTGCTCGACGACATCTGGGACGAAGGGCTGACTGTCCTCAAGAACCCTTCTATGACTCCCGCCAAGAGGGACAGGTACGAGAAGTAGAACTGCAGCAGTGCTTCACCGGGCAATTCAAAGGTCCAAGAGGATGCAGCAAGCTTTGTTCACTGTTTCTTGGGGTTTTCTTCCCAGTGCCTCTGGTCTCAAAACCTCCCTCTCTTCCTGCTCTTAAAGACACACTGGAGCCAGAGGTGTCTTCCAGCCTGCCAAAGGCGGAAAGAACAAAGGGCTCAAACCTGGCTTGGCGCACAGAGTAAAACCCAAGAAAGACTTCACAAACAGAAAATGGTGAAAAAAGACGACCGGGCCATTTTGACAAAATGGTCACCCATGGGTGCTATACGCAGATGAGGATTCAGCCTGTGGTAGAAAATCACAATGGTAGGAAAATTAAACCACTGGCGCCAGCCATTTAAAGTAGTGAGGGTAACATAAAAATGTTTAGATCAGTAGGTAGGATAAGGGGCTACTAAGTAACCTCCCAGCAATCCACATAAAATTGTGTGTGCTAAACCCATAAAGGGAAAAGGTAAGTGTGACAAATCTGATGGAGAAAACACAGCGGATAAACAATCAGGCTCTGGCTCTGTCAATACCAGGTCAAGCAGGGCAACCAAGGATTAACTATGCTGCAGGGAATAATTGACAGCTTAAGTAACCAATCATTAACAGACCAGTGTTAACATTTTGTTCTTTGTTGTTCCTGTCGTTGCTAGGAAACAGAAGGGCTGGAGTCCGAAAATGACAGTTATGGATGGGCGTATTGAGTGCTACAGTTGTAGCAGAACCTGAGAGAAATGTTCTAGTTATATATAGAAAACGAAGGAAAAGTTGCGCCCTTGCGCTGTTGTCGCGTTGAGTTATTAAAGTTTAAAGCGACTGACTGCAACGCTGGAAGAGAGCTGTCGAGCAGAATCGCTGACGAAGCCCGAGTCGAAAAGGGGGGAGAAGGGAGAAGCCCGCCTGTCCGTTGAGACGGAAAGACAGATCTCTTTAGCTGAATAAGAGATCAGGGAAGAAACCGCACCAGTAAGCGATCCGAAGATCGTATGGCAGTTGAGAAGGCGGAGGCTGGGCGGCAACGAGTCCCACTACACAGCTGGGCAGCGAGGCCGTATCTCCTCGCAGCCGGCGAGTGAGAGGAAAATAAATCCTACAGCAGCGGTGAGGAACGTAGTTTGTATGGTGACGAGAGATCGCACTAGACAGCTGAACGGATAGGAGAAGATTCCTCGCAGACGTCGAGGTAAGAAGAGTAAATATAAACTGGCACAGAAGTCGATCGTGTACAAGAGGGCTGAAAGAAATTTAACAAAGTTCAGGAGGGAGTCGAGACTGAGAGAAAGAGAGAAAGGAAGTGCAAGTGGACAGTGAAAACAAGGAAAGGTGTTTTGCTTAAAATAATAGAGAGCATTAGACAAGGAAGAACTTTAACTAAAGAACAATGTAGACCTTGACAAATCTAGGAGAGAGAGAGAGAGAGAGAGAGGATAATGCATAAAGTGAGGAAAGAAGCAATATCAAAAGACTTATTTGATTTATAAACAAAGAACCAGTAGTGCCTACAAGCGGAGATGGAAAGCATATAAAATAAAGAGAAGTCGTCATGAGAGGAAAGGACAAGAGAAGGTGAAAGAGAAATGAGGAGAGTTATGATAACAGACTCACAGAAAGACTTTGAGAACTTTGAGACTTACCTGAACCAATCCGATATTCTGCATGAAACTAATGCTCAAGACAAGGGCATCAGGAGAGTTAGACGTATCCTTTTACTCACAAATAGAGAAAGTTATAGTTAATAAAGATATTACAGAATCAAAATAGCATACTTACAGCCTCAGTGTAATTATTTACCACTCCGGGTATACCGGCTCACAGTAAGTAAAGTCAATTTCACTTGACTATTCTTGTTAACAGTAGTTCACACAAGAAAGGGTACTTAAACCCCTGTGAGAAATATAAAGGATTCTCTGACACTGCACTGAAGGTGCTGTGTCACCATTCCAAAATGAGATGCCTATGGAGTTTGTCAGACTTCAAACAATGAAACACATAATCCAAATCAGGCCAAAACACATGTGGGAGTGAGGAAAAGGGCTCACTCAAGGGTTAAAATTAAAAAGTCCTAGAGTCCAGCAAAAGAGCTTGGGTTCTCTAAGGTTGAGGGAGAATTGGCACAGAAATGAGAATTCTCACCAACACTAATATTTTCATTTCTTGCGTCCTGCTTTCCCTCCTTCCCAACTGGTTGGGACCAAACTAGGACAGCATATACGTGATTCAAGTAAACAAGTTTGCGAAGCACCTCTTGGTCGAAAATCGCAGCCTTACTGTAAGCAGCCAAAGTAGCAGCCCTAGACATTTCTGCAATGGGGACATGCCCAATAAAGGCTACTGATGCTGCCTTGGCTTTTGTGTTAGTAGCATGAAGTGTCTGTGGAACCGCAAGCCCTTTCACGTCGTAAGCCTCAGGCTAAAGACTTTTATGTCGTAATGTTTACCATTTTGTACTCCAGTAAAAAAATCACCTTGGTATCTAAACAACAAGGGTAACCTCTTTGTCTTCCCATTCTTCGCTTATATAGCGGTCACCAAAGGTGTTTGAAGTATAAACCAGAGATAAGAATTTGCATGGATTATGGTGCGGCAAACATTCAAATGGATATTGGAAAGGGGGTTGGGTATTACCTATACACACCTGTCTTGGCAGCAACCACATGTCGTCATTGCTATTCTGTATGCACTGTTAACCCAGGCTTGACACCACTAGTTTGTCAATTCTACACAAAGCCACACTTAATATTTCAAGTTAAGTTAAATTCTTTAGAGCATATATATGACTCAGTTGGGTAACCCACTATGGGTTTTCGCACTACTTTAGAATCACAACCTGTTATTCACACAAATGCATTCACTAAAGTAGGGCAAACAGATATTAAGCAAACATCATTGGTAAGATGGATTTCTAAAATCGACCCTGGTGGGTAGATATTAGGAGGCCACCCTAGTTATGGTGAACAGGAAGACAAATATTTACACCAAAACCCAATCATGGTAGTGTGGAGAACAGTCCAGGCTTAGTCTCAGGCGAGTTTGAGCGTGGTCGGGGTGGGGGGGGGGCCCCCCCAATGAGTCCACACAGAATAAAGCACAATAATTCAGCTTAGACAGTCAATTAGAAAAATAGTTTAAGAACGCACCAAGAAATTAAACTAGCAGGTAGTAATATCACACAACCATATAACACAAATGTATACATTCACCAGTAGGTTCACTTACAATGCATCACTCAATAACCAACCTGGTAAAACTCTCGTACTCTGATATAGGCAGTGCTTCAGATCGGATTTGGAAGAAGTAGTATTTTACTCCCTATTTTTTTTAAGTTGTGAGTAAATGGATTTTTAGGGTAAAAATCTGTCCCAATTAGAATATTTTATAAGTGAGTAAACCTGTTTTAACTGAAACACTGTTTTTGTATATTTTATTTCTTTGCACCTAGCTATTCATGCACATTAAAAGATGCAAGGTTACTTCTTAGAATCAGGCAATTAAAATAGCAGGCGCTTCCTGTGGTACTACGTAAACTACTGTTCCAAACATATCCAGATAGTTGTGACGGTGAAAGCAGGGGTGCTCGATTCTACAGATCTTTTTCCTATTTTTTTGTTGGTTGTATTTGTACTTCCTATTTTATTTTCATATTTTCTGTACTGAAAGTGGCTACATCCCTTTTATCTGTACGGATATAGATAAAATGATATAGAATTTATACAAGTACAATTCCTTTTACTTAAGAAGTCTAGCTCTAAGCTATATGGGCCCAGTGCCCAAAGGTTACAGGTTGCAATACAAGCTTTCTCCACTGAAGGCATTCTGTACAGAAATGCAATTGGCTTGTGGTGATTTAAAACAATTTGAAAGTTCAAGAGCATTTGGCCAAAAGACGGGTAAGGTCTCCTCTTCCAGGGGCAGGATACTTGACCCAGGTTTGATGACCAATGCTAAGTAAGAGAAAGCTAGGCAATGAAGGGCTTTGTACCCAATGTTATCCTATGGAGGGGCAGGGGCAGGCACAAGTATGCTTACTTGCACCAGACTCTGATTTTCCCTGGGATCATGATGGATCACCTGGGGGGTTGCTAGGAGCGTGGTCTTCATTTGTTCGGGTGATGGGTGTCCATGGGTTGCGGGTTGAAGTTTCTGCTGGTCTGGTCCAACTGCAAAATACAACACCAGAGGACAACGAATGCAAACTTTTGCGATGCAGACCTCGTCGGGACACTTTAAGGATGGAGGAAGCAGAGTTCCATCAACTATCACAGTTTGCAGCTCTTGAGGCAGGCTCCCGTGATGCTAGGAAGCTGACATTTTGTAGAGAAAGCAACTTAGGCCCAAACTGGCAGGCACCAAATGTCTGGGCTTGAATAGTGGCTATTGTGATGAGGTAGCCCACGACTGAGATGGTTAGTCCACCAGGCAAACTCGCACAAAGGCTCACGAGCCTGCAAAAGCAGCAGCTTTCCTGGGCAAGTGTATGACATTCTATGGGATTTCCTGACCTGAGAAGGCAGAAGGCCAAACTGCAATATGGCCGAAGAACAAGCTAAAATCTCGTGGCGTGGGAATTTTAGGGCACTACAGCGTATGGCTACTAAATGCGAATGTGCCCACCAAAAATAAAGCAAAAAATGTAACTGTTGCCACCAGCTTTTCTATATGCACATATAAGTTACCAAAATTCCCAAATCTAAAGTTAGGGTGATACAAAAATCTCCATTGCACCGCACTGTACAGTGCTATGTTCGATGTAAAAATGCAAGCATTCAAAAGAGAAACAACGTTTCTCAGTACCAACAGTCTGAAGGACTAGTCTGGTTCCCCATAACAAATTAGCAGAGGGCAAGGGGAGTGAAGCTGAATGCTTTATTTCCCTTCAAAAAGTTAGGTCAGGATCAAAAACAGAATACAAATAATAGTTCCATAGAAAACTATGGAGGGAAAGTTGCAAAAAGAAAGGGCACCCAGGACCATATACTGTAATTTCAGAGGTCGAGCCCTAGACCTGCACCAAGTCTCTGGTAGTCTTTTATTTGTCCAAAAAGGTTCCTGAGTGATGCGTTGAGTAGCAAAGGGGGCCCTCTCTGCAAGTGCATGTAAAATACTAAAGTTCAGTTCGTGAAGTTTCAACCATATGAAATGGGGACTTAAGTGTCTTAAGTCGAGTTCCAGCCAAAGGAAGGATTCACAAGGAGGACCCAGAGTACTACTGACAAGGAGGAGACTGATTGTTCTAAGGTAAATGGGAACACCTAACCAGGGGAGATGCATAGGATCAGAGTCTTCCACCACCCACCTCAGAAGCCTATAAAGTTTGAAACTGTCCCAGGCAATAGTAAATTGCTGGGAAAAATGATGCTCAACATTGTATTTGCCATGCAGGGTCACTGGGCCATGGGTTTGAGTGTTCAGTCTGTTGTGTTTAGGTTCCTCTGGAGACCTCAGACTGTGAGGGCTACCTGGAATCTGTTAGGCAAAACACCCATGGAAATCTTCACACATGCACTTCTTACATTGACCACGGACTGAGTCAGGAGGCACTTGGCAGTTCAGCTTTAGCCTTCCTGATGGTGAAGGGCAGCACAGCGTATTTTTAGTGTCCAAACAGCCTCGGATGCCCATGAAGAGCTCCAGCCACTTGGCTAACGAAGTCCTTGCAACGATGTGCAGCAGGTTCCAGGCCTTGCAGATGAAATGCAAAGAGGCATGCTGCTGCGAGTGGCTAGTAGTGATGTATCTCGTGCAGAATCAATTAAAGGTTGGTCTCACCAGTCTTGTGGGAGGAAGAAACCTTGCAGAGGTCTTCCCTGGCGATTCGAAGGTAAAAGTTCATGATGCAGTGTTGACTGAGCCAGTGCTGGTTTCTGCTGCAGGCCTCTTTTCCCCTAGATTGTCTTTTTCGGATCTCTTCAGCTCCAGGGGTTGACTTCCTTCCTGTGTCCAGCTTGTATCCAGAGACTGGGCTGGGCGCGACCGCAGCCCTCCAATAAGGACAGTTTTCAAAATTCAAACTTGGAGGTGGCTGACTGGTAGCAGATGGTCAGCTTTCCAGAATCTGCTCCGCAACATTTAAGCCCCTGGAGCATTGTGGGTTGATGGCAGACTGTCCCTCCTCTCTTCTTGCAAGTGAACAGTCTTTGCAAGAAGCCTGTCAACACATGAAGAAAGGGAGCCCACTCCCCCGCTGGAACGGTAGGATAGCCAACTAACCACAGGCCATCATGAAATCTTGAACACAACTTAAACCTGCATCTGGGCCAATATGTCCCTGCTTTAGTGCATTATCATGTCTGCAAAAGCAGCCAGTGACAATGCACCCAAAAAAGGTCAGCAAATGACTGCTACCAGTCTTTTCAGGGTTAACTACAAAGTAGCAAAAATGCTACTTGGAACAATGGGGGGTGGTGGGCAGTATCCACACTGCACGCCATGAAAGATGGCATGTGCTGCAAAACTTCATTAACATACAAGTCCTAGACTGAGATGGCCACTCCTGCACTGGTGGGTTTACAGACTCTGGGTAGACCTCTGATCTTAACCCAAAGTAGGCTCACGTCTTAAGAAGCAAGTGCATGTTTGTCTGTAAAGCAAGTTAATTGTACAAATGGCACAGAGGGACTAGATGACGCAGTGGAGTCAAACTCGCCAGAGCTTCCTCGAACCACACAAACTTCTCACCTTAAATACATTTTACAGCAGTTAACACACTCCTGCGTATTTCATTACAAATCCTCCCCCATACAGGATTGGTCAAACCTATACAAAGAAATCTACTCTCCTTTTAGTTCCCACGCTCTTTGGACACATTGAACTACCCTCCCCTTTTCAACATACATTTGCATGATCTCATTTACAGCAAAACCCTTATTTGGCATCTTTCTGTAGTAGGTTGACATTGTACCATGTTACACATTCACACAAAACTAATTCAAGTTCCATCTGGTCACAGACTTCTAACCTCACTCGTGATGCACATGGTCTTTGCAAGTACACTTTGACAATATGAGGGGGAGAACAAACAGTTCCCTTTGAACTGGCGATAATTATCTTCTCTGCCCTGACTGGCTGGTGTCCTTATTTCACATTATACAACCAACAATTCAGCACGCATAGCTTCTACCCCCATTCTGGTAATTCTGGTAACTTTGATCAAAAACCATTTTCAACTCTGCCCTTAAGCATCCCTTTGCACCAGGTTTATTACCCGGGAATTAACCTTACTAGGTAGCCAGACTTCCCTAGACAATGAATAACAGTCTCCCAGGTACTTAAAAAGATTACATCTCCTCTCCACAATAGTACCAAGTCGTTAAAAAAAAAAAAAATCCTGAGCCTGAACGTAGCTGACCATTTGATATTGCAGCTGCTCGCTTCCTTCCCTCAACTTTGCTCAACCAGTTTTCCCAGTCAGTTTATCCCCATCCCAGGTTTCTGGGCCTGCACAATCCTTAGCTATGAGGAGACTCGCGGCATACAGTTTCATTTATTTACCATGTGCCCTGTGTTCCCTAGCAGTCCCAGATGCATGTCCCTTTAGACCCCCATGTATGTATGTATGTATGTCTGTCTGTCTGTCTGTCTGTACATGCATGTTGAAGTCTACCGAGTCGCCTCACGGTTGTTTCTCCATCCACAAATCTCTCTTGCGTACATATATGAAGCTACTTACTGCCCACCTTTTAGACGTTACGGGGCATGCCACGCATTTGTGTTTTTATATCGTATTGGCAGATTTGACATTTTGTTGCTGCGCAGAATTGGTCTCCAGGTGCTTGGGCGGATCTGCAAACAAGAAGGCAGGGGCGGGGGGGTTAATCGGGTGAAGAGGAAAGTGAGAAAAGTGATGTCCTATTGGCAGCTTCAGTTCAGTTTTCACAGTGCGCTGAGCTTTGGTGTGAATATCTGATCGATGCAGTTGTGTTGCGGTGTGAAGTCTGTGCGGTTTGCCGTGCAAGAGGGTGGTTGTGTGGATTTTTGTGAGCGTTAAGTATGCAGAAATTGAGCTTTTGGGTTGGTGCCTTGAAACACTTGTGTATAGGTGCGTTATAAATGCCATATCATATCATAGGTCTTAGTCCTTATAATTCTTGTACTATGTATCCGGTTGTCCTATGGAGTAGGCATACCTTTTCTTTCCTGTCCGTCCAATTGTTAGGAGTGATGGCGTGGCAAGTTCCCAGCAGTACTGTCCGACCTTTGTGTAATAGGTTGAGGCATGTATTGTCCCCCACTCTGGTATTAGTGCTGTATTTTTACAATCGCCCTCTTCCTTCCTATCTATTTCCTGTCGGTGATCCATTGTTGCCTGTTTACTTTGTAGGCCAAGGTGTTATTGACAGATCACCCTTACTCTTGCATCCTGATCTCTGCGTGATAGTTCTTTGGTATGATTCTAGCTTATCTATCTTTCAATTAGTAAGTTGATATGCCGTAGACTGTTCTTCCCTTCAGTTGATGAGCGGTAGTTTAGGGAGATGGGGACGATCGGTTTCCTCTCTCTGCATTGTTTCAGCTGTATATGTGCCCCCGTAGGCATTCTTTTTACTTATTGGGTGAAGAGCCACGCTTTCAGGAGTTCTCTGAATAGGTGGTGATCTACGTATGTTCTTTGGTAGCTTGTTCCAAGTTTTTGGGGCAAGGCGAGGGAAAGAGGATCCTCTGAAATGTTTGTTGTTGTATGGTTTTGTTTCCAAACAGATGATTAAGTTCAAAACCCTCTGCATTGTACACAAGGCCTTCTGGGGTCTGGGGCCGCAATACCTTCAACTCTCTCTTCCTAAATGCCTTCCTTCTCGAGCTCTTCGCTCATCTGCCTCCCACTCCCTTAGGGTCAGTCGCTTCTCCAAGCAAAGAGTTGGTGGCAGATCACTCTCTTCGGCAGGGGCCTCTCTCTGGAACAGTCTTCCTGCATCCCTGAAACTCGAGGAGAACCATCTCCGGTTCCGGAAACACCTCAAAACCTTCCTCTTTGCTTCTGCTTTCTCCCCTCACCTCCCCTCCCTTGCTGAACTCCTGACTGTAATTGCACTGGTTACCTGGCCACCCTTCTGATCTCTGGCCCAGCCCCCATCAATTACCCACCTGCACTGCCTCCCTGGCAACCCCTGCACTTGGGGTCCGTTTTCTGTATCCCTTCAGTCCCCCTACCAGCACTTACATCTGCACTTCCTTTGCACTTTCCACTAGCTGGCTGTTTTATATCTTATATCTTATTTATTCCACTTCCCATGTACTGCACTTTCCCCTCTCCCCTCCCCACTTTCCTTTCCACCCCTTCCCATGCACTTGCGCGATCTGAATGACTCCTGGCCTAGTAGGATTGTTGTCTGTCCTCCCTTTTGTCCCCCCCCCCCCCTCCTCCTTGCCTCGTCGCGCCTTGAAACACTTGTGTATAGTCGCGTTATGCTGGATCCGAGTGGCCTTGTTTGGCGGTGTACATTTATACATGCTAAATCACATCGAGCTGTCACCGCGGTCACCAATATGGGGTGCTCACCGCAAACCCCTCTTTCTCTATGGGACCTTTATTATTTATTATCGACTACCCCAACATAACTCACCAGTGAACTCAAAGCAATATTGCAAAAGGAACCCTAGTCATATAGACAAAAACTGGGGGGTGCTGCCATAGGAAGGCATGAAGCTAAATCTCCCCACACTGCAATCTTTTATGAAGTGTCCAGTGATCCGAGAAAAAATGTAATTGTAGGCGGTCAGTGAGTCGTATTCAAAGTCCATGATAAAATCCCAATGAGTACAGAAGTAGTGCTCAGAGGTTTAGGACCGATGGTAAGATGCTCCCAAACAGACCCTTTCCCACAAGATTGCCCAAATCTGCACAAATGCCCCGCCCCTGTCCTACATAAAGTTCTTACCTGGGATTAAGTTGTCAACACTTTGAAATACTTTATACTTGTTACAGTGTGCCATTTATTTTACTACGTTTAGTTAACTTTCAGTGTAGTTTATCTCTACAGCTTTCCTTATTTAAATATAATTTTTTACTTGAAAAAATGGTATGTGAACATTCTCATGTTTGATATTGTGAAATGTGTGTACTGTGGTTAACTGCCCCATTCCACCGCTGAAGAGTTAGACCTGGGCTGTCAAATATTTTCTTTTTGCTGCTTTTTCTCCATATACAACTAAGGAACCCCCAACTTTGTCAGGTTTTTATGAACCTGACCAGACTATTGATGGAAATCTGTTTTGTTGGGGCCACTGATCAGTCCCTATGGCAATCTGTTACCCCTTTACGAAATGTGTTAATTTTATACTGCAGACCTCGTCTTGCTTCGAAATGAGTTGGGTGGGATCATTTGTAACCCTTTCTCTATTTGGGCGCTGTTTGGTGGCAGAGAATGTTACCATTTTTATTTTACATTCTTGGGTTCACTTTTGCCGTAATGCCTTTTTCTCCAGCATGGGATCTGGCATGGATTCACATGCTCATGAATATTCCCCGTCAGGCTGGGAATCCTCAGTAAAAGAAAGTTTCACTTTCACTTACAAACTGTATTTCTCCTCTAAACCAATCACTGCATTCTAGGTCATACTGCCGCCCGCCAATGAATGTCTTCTCCCTAAGCCCCTCTCCTCTGGCAGCCATCTTCAATTTTTACCACACGTTCAATTGTTGGGATTCCTCGTGTTTTGCTCAGACCTTTTCTACATTTTTGTGCTTTTTCGCTAAAAAGTTACTATTTTTGTCTAATAGTGTGCTCTTTCGTTCCTTTGACTGGCAAGCAGGGATCAGTTTGTTGGCATCTTTCAACGCCGCTCAAGGGAAAGAATCAGCGAGAGTTTAATCAAAGATTCCAAAAGACCATCGGGCCTACACCACACGCCAGACCATGTCAGATGTGTAGGAGGGAGGCTCCCTCTTCAAGCTCTGCTCCAGCTTTGGATTGAGTGTTTGTAGAGGACAAAAACTCCTAGTGCCTCTATCTCCATCCAGAGGTGGACTGTGAAATCTGCTTGGGTTATCAAAGCGCACAGTCAAGGATAGTCGCAGTAGGTTGGCGGTGTGGCTCAACGCCAACTCTACCCCGTGCGGCAAGAAGGGGCATGCCTCACCCAGGACCGGCCGGTCCGGGGTGCATGCTTCCAAGTCCTTTTGAGGGCACTCCGTCTGTGGGGGCCCAAGACAAGGCCTATCACTGCAAGGCCGTTTCCGTCTGGGTCGCCGCGCAAGCGGGTCCCACGACGGGCAGGGCGCGCTCATCTTAAGTCTGCCTCCATCTGCAGTCATCGCTTCAGCTCCTCCTCGAAGAGTAAATCGGCTAACCCAGGGAAGCTGCGGGAGAAGCCGGAGAAGACCAAGGTGCAGGGAAAGGTGTCCAACCTGCCCCTGAAGGTCCAGGCAAAGTCATCCTTGACGATCGAGCTGGTGGCAGCCGCCCTCTCAAAGGCAGAAGGGACGGAGCCAAGAGTGGGACGGAGCCAAGAGTGGGCCCCCCAAACCTCCCCGAGGCGGGAGGTTTCAGCCAAGTTGCTGGAGAAGATGCCGAAGAGGATGCCATCCCTAAGCCCGAGACCGACCCCTCGCGACGCAAAAAGAGGGGTTGGAGTGGAGGCCTCAAACGTGCTCCAGGGCACGGATATTTCTTCCGCTGACCTTGTGTCCGTTCACATTTTTCGAAGGACGTGATGTACGATGACGGCGGACAGTGGAAACGTTGAGGGGATGGTGACGGGAGAAATGCTGTTGAAGGCGTGGGTGCTGGGCCCAGCAAGCTTACCCACTGCCGCCCAACCCCTCCTGACACCTCCCAGGGATGTATCACTTGACTTCCTTTCAACTCTCCACACACTGGTGTCGGAAATCCAGAAGAGGATGGCAACGGCTCCCCAGGCACCGGGCCCGCCTCCGTCAAAGAGAACTGCACCCTACGTTGCCTCGGGGCGAAAGGTTTCTTTTGGGGGGATCATCTTTGTACCGCCGGCCCTCCTGTTCCACGACCCAGGAGGTCTACAGGGGCCGTTCCAAGGCTTTCGAAGGTGGCCGGCGTCGCTGCCAAGGCGGCACGCAGCCCCCAAAGCAAGGTTGAACCAGGCGGGACGTCACGACCACACCCTTGCACCCCGGTGGGAGACAGGTTGCCCGGCTCATTCGGCAAGTCAGAAAAGATCCCCACCGACTGATGTGCCGGACACGCTCGCCCACAGACACACTCTAGATTTCCAGCAGACTTGTCCACGGATACCACTGGTGGCCCGGAAGGAGCAGCACATCCCTCTGCTCATGCAGGAAGTACGGGCAATGCTAAAAAAACAGGGGCGATAGAGCTGGTTCCAAAGCGACTCCCGGGCTCCGAAGTCTACTCCAGATACTTCTTGGGAAAAGACCAGTGGCTGGAGGCCCATTCTAGACCTGCGGCCACTCAAAGGTCCCAAAAATTCAGGATGGTCATGTTGCAGCACGTGCTTGGCCAACTGTAGGAAGGAGACGTCTTGTCGCTGGATCTGGAGGATCTATACTGCCACGTCCCTGTTAGGCAGAGTTTGTATGTAGTATCCTCTGGTACCACTAAACACAACTAGGACTACAGGTGTAAGCAAACCAACCTTTGGTATAAGTCTGTACTACAGTTTTGGTAGCAGAGCTGAGCAGCCAGGCTTCTCTCAAGAGGGGAAATGTGAGCAGTAATGATGTTAGAGGTCTAAAATCCTAGATGTAAACTCTTAAACTCAAGGTTTCCTGGTTAAATACTCAATAATTTATAAAACATTCAATGGAAAGAGGCAATCCTATAATCACACACAAATATACTTCAATACTTTATAAGTTTCTGAATCAGATACCCTTTTGGGATGGCCCACAGACACAACCTGCAATCGGTTAACTTTAGTAACAAGGGTGCTGGGGACATGGATATCTTATTGTTGGCATTCAGAATACTTTTTCAAGAGGAATAAAAGGCAAAGGTTATTAGAACATAAAAGGTTACAATTATTCTTAGACAGTGTAGATATTGAGTTCACCAGAAGAGTAATTTCAATTCAGTAGGCTAGGCCAAAGTCAATGGCCTAAAGACTTGGATAGGACAAAGCAGTTCTGGTAAGCAGACGGAAAAGTCTCTGCACAAAGTTTTAGGAGTAGTTTGTAGCAAGAAGAATCATGTTGGGTCACAAGCTGATAAGGCCTGTGGGTTGCAAAAGTTTCAAGCACTTTCACCGCGAGAGGTAAGTAGACTTATTTTACAGTACCTTACAAATGAAGAAAGGGGCAGCTGAGGACTTCTGTTCCTGGCACTAACTGCAGATCTCGCTGTTCCTGGGCCTCAGTCGTGGGGACAAGAGGGAGGACGTCGGGGGACTCCTGCACTCGGACTGGTCAAAAAGCTGGCAACTGGCAAACTTAAATTCCGGTGGCTGTAAGTAACGCACACAAGCTGGTGTCCCTTTTCCCGTTTATATGGTTTCCTTCAGCACTGAGGAAAATGCAACCAGCTCCGAGATAGGTATCCAGGTGGCTTGCTGTCGAGTTGATTGGTCCCACCAACTCAAAGGGAGAAGTTGTCCTTGTAGGGCTTCTGTCGATGAACTGGGCGATTCGGACCTGCAGCAGGGCTTCACTGGGCAAACCAACGGTCCAGGAGTTGCAGCAGCCGTCCTCTTCAAGCTAGTCTTCGGTTCTTTCGTTCCAGTGGTCGACTTTGCCTTCCAAGCCAAGAGACTCTACTTTTATTCAGTTCTCTCCCATTCATTACAGCCTAGCTGTCACTCACCCAGCATGGTGGCTGTCCTTGCCGGACAGTCAGCCAGCCAATCACCACATAGTACATTTGGGTCTCCTAGGAGACTAAGCACAGGGAGTTTCGGACACCTCCCCTCACTTCCTGCCTACCCCAGACACTTGGGCACCAGAGGTGGTTTTCACTCCTGAAGCTTGCCAAAGGCAAATGAACAAAGAGACCAAACCTAGTTTGGCACGCAAAGACAAACTCTAGAAGGAACTTTCCACAAAGAAATGGTGAAAAAAGACTGGGACCTGTTTTTACTGAGGGGGCTCAGACGCCATCTTGAAAAACCTGGCTCTGCGATTTAACGTTACCGGAGCTATGAATAGTTTGCGGTTGGGAAAAATCATGGTAGTTCATTGTAAAACCACTGCCACCAGCCATTCTGAGACGAAAGGGTAGCATTTGACTGATACATGAGTATCTAGACACAGGGGATACTAAGTAACCCCTCTAGCACTCTGTTGTAAGATAGGGTGTGCTGGGTCTAGGAATTTAAATGACTAATAAAATCAATTTCACTTACTTACTCTGGGAAGCAGTAGTTTATCCCAGAAAGGGTATTTAAACGTAGGGAAAGCCTGAAAGGTTTCCCTGTGCCACTGCACAAAAGGTGCTGTGTGACGCACCTGAAAAGATGATGCCTATGGAGTTATCTAAAACTCCATAATCAAAGATCACAAGAGTAAAAGGCACATCAAAATACATGAGTGAGGGGATAAAAAGGCTCACTCTCTCCAGGTAAAAATAGTAAGTCCTCAAAATCCAGCAAAGTTGCTGGGGGTATCTAAAATGGAGGGAATTGGCACGTTTATGAAAATTCTCCCTAACTGCCACTTTACATGCTACCAAATCTGAAGATAGCTGCCAGAGGAGGGGCTTAGGGAGAGGGCAGTCATTGGCTGGGGGGCAGTATGACAGAGCTCAGTGATTGGTTTATAGTAGAAGGACAGTTTGTAAGTGAGACTGTGTTTTTCTTTTACTGAGGATTCCCGGCCTGACATTGAATATTTCTGAGCATGTGAATCCATGCTGGAACCATGCTGGAGAACAATAGTTACAGGTTAGTAACATGTCCCTTATAGTGCTGCATAATCTAAAATGACTAGGGAGATGTAGCCTCATGCTTTGTCCATTTGTTTTGCCTCTTCAGTTGGCAACCCTATATTTTGGCCTGCTTCCTGCCCTTTCAGGCCGGATTTATGTTTAACCCTTTTCTGGGCAAAGAGCTGATGTTTGTGGCCAGATGTAGGGCTTGGACTGTGTAGTTTGCATCTTGTCCAAAGTCTGTTGCTAGGTGGATGTGGTGGCTGTAGCCCGTCCATGGACAGCCCATGTTAGTTTTGCAATGCTGCAGACCCTTCCCTCAAATTGACTCTCTCCAATCTTTGCTCCAGTAAAAGTTTTGTGGGGCAGTGCTATTCCATCATAGGATATTTCAAGGCTTGTCATTTGATGTAATGTGCTTACCCACAATGCATTGCCGATCTAGGTTTGAACTAGTTGTGAACTTCTTTGATGACTGCTGAATGGAGTTGTGCTTTTGGCTTGGCTAAAATGGCTAATTCGTATGTAGTCAAACGTTGCTTAATGTTTTAGATCCCCAGTCCTTCACTGGCATTTGGGCCGAAGATTGTAAGTAACATTTGTTTCCTCTTGATGCAGGGATTGTTGGCCATTGATTTTGTGTAACTTGTTGGGTTTTGGGATTTGAATGATTCCCTTTAAATGTTTTCTGCTTGCCCTGCATTAATACATTCTTTTTTTCTTAGTGGAAGTTGATGACTTGAAGAAGGTTTCAAATTCGTTGACTGCGCTATATAGTGAAAAGCAGAAACAAGAAAAGGTAAATTGTTACTTTAGGCCTGCCCAAATAAATTGGGGGGGGGGGGTGTCAACTGGCTGAGGCTCTGCAGATAGTGCTACTCCTCAGTCCTGAATGATGAATGCTGCCAGTTTTGTAATGTTTTGGTATTTGTTTGGGTGCTTGTGATACTTTCCCAGAGATGTGTGCAATAAAAGTCTTTAAATGACCAGGTGTTTGGGACAGTTTTTCTGAAGTCCAACTAAAGGCTTAGTAAAACCATTCAACCGAGACAGTACCAGACGCCACTCTTCGTATAAGGCTGTTCCGCCTGAGTATGTTAGCGTAGACCAAGCCGCTAGGCTTATCTTAGGAGGGAGAGATGGCTGTAGGGAAGTAAGTTTATTAATACAAGTAGGCCAAGTTAAGTCTTGGGGGTAAGACTAGTCCTAAAACAATGCTTGAAGGTACAGACCAAAGCATAAAACCTTCAGAATACCAACAGTAAATATAGGGAAGTCAGACCTTAACATACACATTTTAGTATAGGCCGCACCTATTCATGGGCAGCAAAACCAAGTTATTATTGATTACTTTCAGTACTATGAAGGTAGACCCTAGCAGTTGTACCATGACGCTCAGCAAAGAAATCACTTAGTAAACCAACCTGTAAGTATACTTTTATGAACAGTGGAACATTCCTTCAAGGAACAGTATATACCTCTAACTACTTTTATGATCAGTTATACTAGGTGGGTAAGACATTTTGGTGTAATATTCAATTAGTTGCTTTTCAGCTCAGTGGATCATTGTAAGATGAGCAAGAACTCTTTACACTAATTTAGGATGCACCAGGCAGACCAAGGGCAGCTACACCTAAAGAACACTTTTCAAGAATGGCACACAGTTAGAATATGTAAAACGTAAGGTTGTAATATAGTATTAGTTGCTTTTAAGATAAGTGGAACCTGTTTTGAGGAAAGCAATAACTAACTTATTTTATGATAGCACACAGCTAACTCAAAGTAAGTAAAACCTATATACATTTTTAAAGGAACTATCAGCAACGTAAAGGTAAGTATAACATATGGCAGACTTATTCTACACAGGCTAACTGCAAGTCGGGGGAAGCAAGACCCAATTGTGGACACTCATACATTTATATCCTAACGGGAATAATAACGTGAAGCCAACAGCATTACCTTTGGGAAAGAGGCACAACAAATTCACAGGTGAGTAAATTAACCTTATTTACTTTTCAGAATGGCACAACACACATTCAAGGTAAGTAAGAACTTTTGTAACTGTCCACTCTGAGTTGGTTACCAACGAACTCATTTACAAGTAAGTCAACTTTTAAACACTGGTTCTCTTTTCAAGGCAATAAGCCCAATTCTTAGTATTTCCCTTATTCTTGGAGCGTGAGTGTTCTCCGTGGCAGAAGGTGGGGCACTTTATCCAACAGTCAGTTCAGGAAGGCACAGAGGTAGCAAGTCAGAGTTCCTAAGGAAGATGGGTCAAACAAGTAAGTATTGTCTTAAGTGTTAGCTGAGGGTCCTGGGACTTCCGAGAAGACAGAAAAATGTAACCTGTCATGAGGACAAGTGGTAGTCCCTAAATGCACTCCTAAAGGATATAATGATCCCAAGTAGTAGTAGTTGTGGATTCAGATCAGTATAGCAATATTTTTCTCTGTGGAACCCAGAAGGGTATTGTCTCTTTTGTAATTAAGATATAATCTAGCAATAACATGGCTACCATCTTTTCAATTTCAATTGGTTATTTATAACAATAAGTACAGCACATTTTCAAAAGATTTTACCATTTTCACAAAGGAAAAAACAATTGAGAAGTAAAACGTAAAAGAATAAACCGTGAACTGATGCAGGTATTAACATATTCAATATAAGTTTGCCAATAGTCCAGTGTCGCATCTCAATTCATTGGTTTGTTTTTAGTCCCACACTGTTGGGTCACGTATAGTCCTGTATACAGTTTTTCCAGATGTGTAGGCTGTAACGTGAGATGGTCAAAAAGTGCTGACGTGTTTCGGAATAAATCCTTCAGGACTAGTACAGCCTATCTTGATTCATGTGCTTCCATTTTAAATCACCCGATGTGTATCTAAAAGTAACACATAGAGACTGTGTTTAAGAAGACACCTTGGAAGGATTCCAGCATTTGGGCTGGGTGAACTGAACGAGAGGGCTCTCAATCACAAGAACACCCCAAAGCTTTACAGAAATCGCAAAGACTAAAGGTAACTAAATACCCCAGCCAGCACAGTACCTTAGCACATGTTGGGGAGAATTCTCAGAAATGTGCTAATTCCTCTATACCTTAGAGACCCCCAGCACTTTTCCTGGACTCTAGGACTCTTTAATTTTTAACCTGGTGAGTGAGACATTTTCCCTACTCTCTCGTATTTTACTGAGATTTAAAAAGTTTCTTTTGGTGATGGAGTCTGACAAATTCCATAGGCATCTTTTTGCATTGTGACACATAGCACCTTCAGTGCAGTGACACAGGGAAGTCTTTCATATTTCCCAAAGGTTTAAATACCTTCTCTTGGATAAACTGTTTCCAAGAGCAGTGAAGTGAAATTGACTTTACATACGTTGTAACTTTCTAGACCCAGCACACACTAGGGTGGTGTAGGGGTTACTTAGTATACCCTTTGTCTAATTACTCATGTAACATTTCTGTTACCCTTTCTACAATGAACGGCTTGTGGCAGTGGTTTACTTTTAACTACCATTGGGAATTTTTATTGCGGGCTGCGTTCGCCGCTCCAGTCAAGCACCCATGGGTGCCAATTTTGTCAAAATGGCCTTTGATGTTTTTTTTTTCCGCCATTTCTTGTTGGAAAGATCCTTGAGATTTACTCTGCGCGCCAAACCAGGTTTGGTCCCTTTGTTCATTTTGTCTTTGGCAGGATTCACGAGTGAAGCCCGCCTCTGGCTCCATTATGTCTGGCAGGGGCAGGAAGTGAGGGAGGTGCCCGAAACTCCCAGTGCTTAATCCCCTTGGTTACAGGAATGCACCCAAAGGTGATTGGCTGGCTGGCTAGGACAGCCACCCTGCGGTTTGGTTGACAGCTAGGCTGGAACGAATGGGAGAAACCTGCATGAAAGGTGGTTTTTGGCTTGGAAGGCAGAGTCCACCACTGGACGAAGGAATCCAAAGAAGAACTTGGAAGAGACGCCTGCTGCAACTCCTGGACCGTTGGTTTGCCCAGTGAAGCCCTGCTGCTGTGCTGAAGCTTTGAATTCACCTCGCCTAGAGAAGCCCTGCAAGGATGACTTCTCCCCTTGAGTTGGTGGGACCAATCAACTCCAAAGTGAACTTGTTTGGACATCCTCTCGAAGCTAGCTGTACTTTCACTGCTGCTGGAACCGAAGTGCCAGGGAGAGGAACACCACATCGAGTGGATCCCTTTTAAGTCAGACCCGAGTGCTAGGAAAATCCTCCAGACTTCCCTGATGCAGGACTGACCAAGCCTGAGCCACCTCAACAGAGTGCTGGACCCCAGAAGCAAGGAAAGTCTGAAGTGGTATCCGAGAACCGCAGTGTTTCTATTTGCTGTCAGATGCGAGGAGCTGAAACACCACTGAATTGAAGTTGGCCCTTTGCTGCCGCAGACCGCCCTGTTGTGTTGCAGGAGTCCCCAGAAGTCCTCCCTCTTGTCCCCACGACTGAGGCACAGGAACAAAAGGATCTGCAGAGCCACACAGGAACAGAAGCCAGCTGGAACCATTTCTTCTAACCAAAGGTACTGTACAGTCTAAGAACTTTCCTCTTGTCTTGTAGCCTTGTTTGTTCTCAGTTAAGACTTGTCTTAGTTGCTCCTGTAGAGTTGCTTGCATCTTATACTTTTCACAAGCCTCCCAGGTTGTGGCCCTACTTTGATTCTACTTTTCCTACAAAGACTTATAAAACATTGTGCAATACTTTTACTTAACTGCAAGAAGTGCTTCAGCTCACCTAGACTTTTGCCCTATCGACATTGGCTGGCCTGGCTCCCTGAATGACTCTTCTCTCCTCTGATTGTATTTACCCACCTTCCAGGAAAGGTTTAACTTATTTTGCATTGGGGGGGGAGGGTGGGAGTCAAAAGTACTTACCTGCTTCAGAATATTTGTGTGATCTTGTCTTATTCTGAAACCACTTTACTTCGACGTTCATCTCAATACTGATCTAAATGTACCAGTGATAAATTAATGTCCAGTGTCCTAGCTATTTAAGTCACCTCAGGGTGTAGGAAGTGTCTGTGCCATCCCAAATGGGTGCTTGCTGATTTAGAGAAACTGAGATTGTGTATTTTGGAGTGTATTTGTGTTATTACATTGCCCCTTCTGAAGAAGGCTTATGCAAACTGACTGACTGTTAAATAAATTCATAATTGTTTAATCGGGAAACGTTGTGTAAGAGTTTATTTGGATACATGTCACTGTGAATCTGTGTAACCACTGTACGGCTCACCTTGACCCCTCTTGAGAAGCCTGGCTGCTCAGCCACTCTACCAACCTGTGTAGTACAGACTTCTACCAAAGGTTGGGGTTCCTATTGCCAGGAGGTCATGGTTATTGTAGTGCACCCAAAGGGTACTGTACCAAATCTTGCCTAACAGCACGTGTTAGGGAGAATTCTCAGAAATGTGCCAATTCCCTTCTACCTTGGAGACCGCCAGCCCTTTTGCTGGACTTTAGGACTTTTTAATTTTTAACCTGGAGCGAGTGAGACATTTTTCCCACTCATGTATTTTTTTTTTTCTGTGATTTGGACTCTGTTTCTTGTGACTTTGGAGTCTGACGAACTCAATAGGCGTCATCTTTACATTGTGACACTGCACTTTCAATGCAGTGACACAGGGAAGTCTTAGATTTCATAAAGGTTTAAATACCTTCTTTTGTTGAAACTGTTTCCAAGAGCAGTGAAGTGAAATTGGCTTTACTTTTTGTAACTTTCTAGACCCAGCACACACCATTTTACAATAGGGTGCTGGAGGGGTTACTTAATATTAAAGGACATTTGTACCGTGCACTATGACCACCGGAGTGGTCCCCTGGTGCTCTGGCGGCTCTGAAAAAGGAAGGGAGGGAGGGAGAGTTAGTGGGAGAAAGCTGGAAAAGTGCAAGGAAGCATTGATGTGCTGTTGGAGGCCTCAGCCCGGTGGGTCCGTTCGCTGGGCCTGGGTTGTTTGCGGCTGGTAGTCGTCATGCACTGTTGTGTAAATCTGTTTATTTTGGTTTTATTGTTGCAGTGTAGTGATAGTGAAGTTTGTGCGGTTTGTTGTGCTGTAGGTTTGTGGTTGTATTTGGTTTGGAGTTTGAGAGTTGTATGCAGAGGGGGGAAATTGTTAGTGGATTGGTTAGTTGGCATTTCTGTCTTGAGGTGATGGGTTTGTAATCTGCCCATATGGGGTGTGGGAGCATTTCTGCGCCGCTGTCCTGATCAGGACTTGTTTGGTATTCAGTCCCTTTCACATCTGGCCTCCACTTCCATCAACTTCCTTAATAACCTTACCTGTCTTCCTTTCCCACTCATATGGCCAGAGTACCTTCTAATGTCCACAACTCAGTTCGAGTGTGGTTATTGCTAAAATTTAGACAATTCTATAACAGTGTGGTACCTGATAGCAACTATGGGGCGAGTGAGGATGTTGGCTGGGATTGGCTGCGGTTGTTGATTTTGTCTTTATGGGTGTCGCTTGTGTTCTATTTGACTTGGCGTCACCTGTCTAGATTTTGTGGGAGTTTCTTAATCGGTTCTGGGTGTTGTCAGTGTCCTATTAAGTTTAGTCATCCTTTTTCCTTTCTGTTTCGGTTTTCAGTTTGAGTCTGTGGTGTTGAAGAGCCAGGTTTTTGGTAATTTCCTGAATTTAAAGTGATGTTTGGTGTTTGGTATTTCTTATGGGATGTTCCAGGTTTTTGCGGCTAAGTGGTAGGAGGTGCCTCCAAGTTTTTTCTTACGGTATGGTTTTAGTTCTAGGCGGATTTCGTTGCTTGACCTGAGGAGTCTTGTGTAGATTATTTTCTTTTGTAAAGAATTCTGCTCCTTGTCCACTCATGGCCCTTTGCGTTATGCACATTGTTTTGAAGGTGATGCACTGTTTTACTGGGAGCCAGTGTAGTGTTTTTAGGGCAGCAGTGATGTGGCCTCTTCTGGATAGTTTGAGGAGTAGTCTGGCTGCTATATTTTGGATCCGTTGTAGTTTCTTCAGGAGGTAATCTGGTTTCTGATGTTTGTTAATCTGCTTAGAATCACATGCTGTGCATAGGTCCGACATCCAGTGGTCACTGCGGAGTATTGCATTTTGTTTTTCGTAGTCGAAAAAGGGGACGTCGACAAGGCGTGTCTGAAACACTATCCCTATAGTGACGTGCGTTGTACCCACAATCCCTCACGCGTCGAGGTCCCTCAGATTGTTTTTTTCCGCCCAGCTTCTGGTCTCCTTCACGCGGAGCTCCTCGAGAGACATTGCAACTCCTCGACCTTTGGTCGTTTTTTCTCATAATATTAATAATCCCTCCCTCGACGCAGTTGTAAGCTGTTCTCCGCCGAGCAAAATCTTCGACGGAGGGTCGAGTGGAGGAAATCCTTCGGCGCTGCCGAACACGTGGCCTGGCCTCGCAGGCCATATACAGTAGGGAGAGTGGGGTCGTGGGACATCTCTGGGTCTTTTCTGAGAATGCCTTTCCCTTTCCCCTTCCTTTCCCTTGGGGTGCTTATCGCGATTTATTGCCTCGGCTATGGAGAGGACACCCTTTAGGTTTTGCCCGCTTTGCAAAGGCAAATTTACTTGGAAGGACAAGCATTCACGGTGTAACCGCTGCTTGCCCCTCGATCACAAGGAGGAAGGTTGCGCGGCTTGTCGGCTTCTTAAGCCTAAAACTCTAAAAGACCGTAGGGTTAAAAGGTGGGCGGCCTACGCGATGTCGAAGGCCGAAGGTTCACCCGCCGCTGCTACCACCGACAGTGACGAGGAACGCGATAACACGACCTCCGCTACGGAAGTCGAAACCCCCTCTAAGGAGCGCTTGCGCGCTTCGTCGTCTGTCCCCGGCCCCGACGGGCTCGGCTCACGCCCTGCTTATGGGGATGAACACCCCGGCGACACTGACGCACACAAAGACTCACATAAGCACACAACCCACGGCTCTTCTTCGTCTAAGACGAAAAGAGCTTCGGCGCCCAAGGAGAGGCAGGTTCCACCGGCGGCCTCCTCGGACCGTTCGGGTTCGAAGCCCCTCTCGCAGCCGCGACCAGCGACTGGGCTTTCGGCAAATAAGGGCGCCGCCCCCAAACCATCGGCCGGCGCGCATCAACAGAAGGCGCATACCGCCGTAGAGCGTTCGACACCCATAGCGTCAAACGCAAGCTTCCGCCGACAAACGAGTCGCCGAAAGCTTGGCGAGGATCGCTGTAGCCGACGCCCAGAAGCGTACGCCGAAGAACACGTCGAGCGCTACGCATAAGTCGAAAGACACGCCGAAAAAGCCCGAAGAAAGGCAGGGACTACCCCCTTCAGTCGGGGGGTCACCCAGCACACCTGAAGGTTTTTCGGAGGGCGACGGGACACTTTCCTCGACGCTTTGGGAGAGGTCGAGCCGTTTCCAGCTAGATGACTCTATTTTTCCCCTGCCAGACCGCTCTGGGGTACCCCATGAAACCATGGAAAGACTCCACCTCTGTATGGAGAGGATGGAAAGGTTTATGAATACCCAGACCTCTCAAACTCCCAAGAGGACTAGAGAAGGGCCTCAGGAGGACCCCAGGGCCAAAATTCCGAGGCTAGTCGATCCCCAGGTGGACACAGCCTCAGACTTCCATAACGTATACGACCTCACTGGGGAGGAACAATACTTGGAGGAGGATGATTTCATGGACGATGAAGGACAGAACCAGGAGGAATGTCTGGAAGACAGGCCAGACATTATAGAAGAAGGCTTCAGAGAAGACACTGAAGAAGGACCTTCGCACCCCTGGCAATCCCCATCAGTATATTCCGACACTGATGTCCTAAACCTAAATCCTCCTGACAATTCACCGGTTAGGAACACGTCTCCAATTGACGATCAGCCCACTTTCAATGCACCGTTGCGCAGAGCAGCAGCACATTTCGAACTGGACACTGGGGAGCTCTCTCCAGAATTAGACTTTGTGGAAAGAGTAATTAAAGAGAAACCCCCGGTCAGCCAGACCATTCCCCTCCTAGCTTCAGTGAAGAGAAGAATCATCCCTTCGCTGGCCACTCCCGCATTGATCAGAGGGCTCAATCCGAGAATTGAAAAACTTTACACTCCTTCTCCCTCAGACCCGCTCTACATTAGGGGACATTCCATTCCGGATTCCCTAGTAGTATCTAATACTAGAAAGAGGGCAGGGGTACCACTTTCCACCATTGAGGCACCCCCTGACAAGGAGGGCAAAAGGCTATATGCCCTTGCAAAAAGAGTAACTTCCTCGGCTGCCTTCTCAGCAAGAATTGCGAACAACAATTCTTTGCTTGCTAGCTATGCAGACGCGCAGTGGGCCAAACTGCGCAAGGACGCTGAGGAAGCACCGGAGCCTTTACGTACACGCCTACTTTCAACTATTGGCGAAGGAACCCAGGTGAACCAGAGCATTGTAAAAAACTCTCTGGACGCGGCAGAAACAGCGGGACGTTCCCTGGTGCAGGGAATACTCCTAAAACGCCATGTATGGCTGCGCAACTCAGGGTTTAAACCGGAGACACAGGCGTCTTTAATAAATAAACCTGTGGAAGACTCTAACCTCTTCGGAAAAGCGGTGGATGAAGCTCTAGAGATGGCTAAAAAAGAGTTCGATACTATCAAGACTCTTGACCAAATCTCTAAGCCCACTACCAGACGCGGCTATGGCAACAAACACTCTTTTCGTGGCCAACGCCAACAACAACGTCAGCATCAACAATACCCTGCTACCAATTACCAGACCAATAGTGGGCAGTACAGCCAAAGAGGCCAACGCTGGGGTAAAGGGAGAGGTCGGGGATCCACCCCCAGAGGCTCCCAAGCCCCCAACAACTCCAAGTGACGCGAAGATTTGCGTCCCCTCCCATGCAACACCGGTCGGGGGCCGGATAACATCCTTTCTTCCTGCATGGGAGGAGATAACGTCAGACCGTTGGGTACTTTCCACCGTAGCCCACGGATACTGTATCGAATTCAACAGTTCCCCATCCTACAGACCCGCGAGGGGACGTCGCATGACACCGGAACATCTTGCCATCCTTCTCCAAGAAGAACAACTACTGCTGGAAAAAGGAGCCATAGAGGTCGTGCCTCTATCTCAGGTAACGGAAGGTATTTATTCAGTGTACTTCCTTGTACCCAAAAAGGATCTAACCATGCGCCCTGTATTAGATCTGCGCCCAGCGAACAAGTTTATCAAACCCCAAAAGTTTCGTAGGGTAAACTTACAGGAAGTGATCCCACTGCTTTCTCAGGGAGATTACATGACAACATTGGACATGAAAGATGCATACTTTCATATTTTAATGTTGCCAGCGCACAGAAAATACCTCAGGTTCATGATAGAGGGCAAACACTACCAGTTCAAAGTGCTACCCTTCGGCATAGCATCAGCACCAAGGGTATTCACGAAGGTGCTGGCAGTGGCAGCAGCCCACCTGCGCAGGTTGTCCATCCCAGTTTACCCTTACCTCGACGACTGGCTCATAACAGGGGATTCTTACGAAACATGCTTCTCCAATACCCAAAAGACGGTAGTCCTTTTGTTCCAGTTGTGCTTCTCCATCAACGAAAAGAAGTCCAGTTTAGACCCCAGTCAAATCAAGCAATTCCTAGGGGCTCTAATTCAAACAAAGGACGGCCTCGTCTTCCCCTCCAAAGAGAGGGTCCAAAACATGCTGTTTCAAATCCCTCAATATGTGACCGGTCGAGAGGTGACGGTACGCAAAGCAATGCGCTTGCTAGGAATGATGGCGTCGTGTATTTATTTGGTACCTCACGCGCGCCTGCGCATGCGCCCAATGCAAGAGTGGCTCAACAGCCAGTGGTGTCAGGCCAGCGGACTATGGGAGGATCTAGTTGTGGTCTCGCAAGCCTTGGTTCTCTCGCTACGGTGGTGGACAAAGGAAAACATGGAAAAAGGGAAACCCTTTGCCACACCCGCGGCGGAAGCCACTCTAACCACAGACGCATCCCTCACAGGATGGGGGGCGCACCTATCCCATCAGACTGCTCACGGAGTGTGGACTCCGAACGTAGCATCCAAACACATAAATCTACTGGAGCTACTAGCTGTGTTCAAGGCGCTAAGAGCCTTCCAGGAACACCTACAAGGCAAAACAGTAATGGTCCTTACAGACAGCACCACAGCCATGTACTACATCAACAAGCAGGGGGGCACCCACTCTCCAGGCCTGTCCAAGCTGGCCCAGAATATATGGAAGTGGGCTCTCAAACAGGACATGTTCCTACTATCACTACATGTACCCGGGGAACTCAATCTGCTGGCAGACAGTCTCAGCAGAGATTTCCCCCTGCCCGAAGAGTACGAATGGCGCCTGCACGAAGACATCGTCTTCGACGTCTTCACACAATGGGGATTCCCAGAAATAGACCTGTTCGCAACCCTGGAAAACTCACAATGCCTAAGTTACGCCTCCAGGTACCCCCAGAACCAATCCAAGGGGAACGGTCTGTCGATGCAATGGTCAAGGAAATTTGTTTACGCTTTTCCCCCCGACTCCCCTTCTCAACAGAGTGGTGCACAAGATGCACCAGGAACAAGTGACCATGATACTAGTGGCCCCAATGTGGGCACGACAACCATGGTTCGCTCACTTGATGGAGATGTCTCTATCCCCCCCAGTAAAACTCCCCTGCCCGTACAACATGCTGTCTCAGGACAACGGCAGGACTCTGCATCCATGCCCCCAGAACATGAACTTAGCAGCTTGGCTCCTGAGATCATAGAGTTCGGACATCTACAACTCCCGCAAAGATGCATGGACATCCTCAGGGAAGCCAGAAAACCGAACACTCGCCACTGCTATTCTAGCAAGTGGAAAAGATTTGTCATCTGGTGCAGGAGTAAAAGCATCAACCCTATTGACTGCTCTCCCACACATGTGGTCCTATACCTGACCCACCTATTGGATTCAGGTCTAGTGTTTAACTCCATTAAAGTCCACCTAGCTGCACTTTCTGCATACACCACTTCCCAACTCAGTGTCGTGGTGGAGGATCCCTGTTATAAAGGCCTTCATGGAGGGAGTAAAGAGAATACACCCCCCGATAGCTGACCCAGCTCCCGGATGGGACCTTAATGTGGTACTTACCAGACTCATGGGCTCTCCATTCGAACCCATGCACAAAGCATCTCTTAAACACCTCACGCTTAAGACTGCTTTTTTAATAGCTATCACCTCCATCAGGAGAGTAAGTGAACTTCAGGCTCTTTCTATTCTAGACCCCTTCGTTACAGTTCACAAAGATAAAGTGGTTCTACGCACTCACCCTAGGTTTGCTCCGAAATTTATTTCTAAATTCCACGTAAACCAATCTATAGAACTACCAACGTTCTTTCAAAATCCTTCCAATTTGGGAGAAAGGACTCTGCACACACTAGATGTACGCAGAGCGGTCATGTTCTACATGGAAAGAACCAGACCACTGAGGAAGACTAATCAGTTCTTCGTCTCGGTGGCAGCAGGAAGAGAAGGAGATGCGGTTTCAAAATCCACTATTTCTAGATGGATTGTTCAATGCATCACTCTCTGCTATACTCTTGCTAAGAGAGAACTGCCCTTTAGGCCAAGAGCACACTCTACTCGAGGCACGGGGGCATCCATAGCATTCATTGCAAATGTTCCCCTTGAGTCCATCTGCAAAGCGGCTACCTGGAGTTCTGTGCACACCTTTACAAAACACTACTGTCTAGATACACACTCTAGATCTGACTCCCAGGTGGGACAGGCAGTATTACGACACCTTTTCTCTACTGTTCCTTCTCATAACCCACCGCCAACTCCGGGTACTGCTCGCTAGTCTATGCACAGCATGTGATTCTAAGCAGATTAACAAACATCAGAAGAGAATGCATTACTTACCGTAAAAGCATTTCTGATGGTTGTATCTGCTTAGATTCACATGCGCTCACCCTTCCTCCCCGCTCGGATGGAAGGAACATAGACTTCCTTTATATATCTCTCTTTTCTGTACTCACTCGCGTCTAGAAGGCTCCCTCAGGGCAGAAAAATACAAACAGAGGGACCTCGACGCGTGAGGGATTGTGGGTACAACGCACGTCACTATAGGGATAGTGTTTCAGACACGCCTTGTCGACGTCCCCTTTTTCGACTACGAAAAACAAAATGCAATACTCCGCAGTGACCACTGGATGTCGGACCTATGCACAGCATGTGAATCTAAGCAGATACAACCATCAGAAATGCTTTTACGGTAAGTAATGCATTCTCATTCCAAGGTAGAGGCTGTTTGCATAGTCGATTCTTGACATGAGGGCGACAATAGTGAGTTTTGTGTGTGAAGGAGAGGAAAGGTAGGATTCGTCTTGCCGTGTGGAGGAGGAAAAAGCATTTCTTGACTGTTGCATTTATTTGTGGTTCTAACGTTCGGGTGTTGTCCATCAGGACTCCCAGATTTTTTATTACCTTAGATGGTGGTGGTGCGGTTCCCATTTCCGTTGGCCCCGGGATGGCGGTTTCGTTCTCTTGGTCTTTGGATATTATCACGATTTCTATCTTTCCTGGGTTGATTTTCAGGTTTTTGGCATTCATCCAGTTGAAGACTTTTAGACACTCGATTAGGGTTGAGTGATCGGTTTGGGTGTCTTTGATTTTGTAGATGATTTGAGTATCATCTGCGTAGTTGTAGCATGTAATGTGGTTTTTTTTGAAGATTCTGATAATGGAGTCTGGTAGATGTTGAAGTACAGTGGTGATAGTGAGGATCCTTGTGGCACTCCAGTCGTTAACACGTGCGGTGGATTTGAATGGTTTAATCCATACCGTTTCTGTTCTGCCTGCTAGGAATGATTTAGTCCAGAGTAGTGCTGGATCTGTTATGCCTATGCCTTCTAGTCTTTTGGTTAGAGTGTCACGGCTGACTGTGTCGAAGGCTGTGGTGCGGTCAAGCAGAATAAGGGCTGAGGTTGTGTTTGAGTCTACGTTAGTTTTTAGGTCATCCCAGATGGATGGATAGTGCTGTTTCTGTTCCTCTTGCGGGTCTGAAACTGACTTGAACTTGGTCTAGCAGGTGATGTTTTTCTACGTGTTCTTGGGTTAGTTTGTATACGTAGGTTTCCAGGAGTTTTGCCGGGTAGGGGAAGTTTGAAATCGGCCTGTAGTTGGAGTGGTCTTCTATGTCACCGCTTGTGTTTTTCAAAAGTGGTTTGATATATGCCGATTTAAAGGTCCTATGTACAGTTCCTGTTGCTAGTGATAGATTTAGAAGGTTTCTGTAGTATTCTCCTGGCGTTCCTTGTGTAAGGATTGATTTGTAGATGTCTGGGGGACAGGGATCCATGGGTGATCCTGCTTTCTTGCTGTGTTTTACCAACAAGGCGAATGCCTCTGCTGATATTTCAGGACAGTTTTGGAATTTGTGCTTTGGTTCTCTTAGGTTCGTTAGGTTGTATGTTGTGGTTCGTTGGTCTGTCTTGAATGGTTTGTCGGATGTCACTTATTTATTTATGTATTTTTTGTCTTTTTTAATTTTTTTTTCTTGAAGTGGTCTGCCAAGTCGTTGCATAGTTTCTCTGAGGGGGTTGGGGTATTGTCGCAGCCTGGTGTGTTTCTCATCTCTTTAATGATGTTAACCTTACTTTTTGTGTGTTGGTGGCATTGGTGATTCTCATAATGCCTTCTCTTCGCCTTTTGAATTTCCTTCTTGTATGCATGGATTTGTTTTTGGAAGTGTTTTTTTTTGTCTAGGTTGTATTCTTTTCTCCATTCCAGTTCCATCTTTTTGTTTTCCTTTTTCATTGTGCTTATTAGTGGGGTGAACCATTTTGCCATTGCGCTTTTTAAATTTCTTTTGATGGGGTGAATGGTCTTTCTATGGTGATCTTGTCAATTGTATCTGCAATCAATTTGTGTAGTAGCTGCGCGTTCCCGTCTAGGTCAGCTATCTCTAGTTCTGTAGTTGAGGGTTTGGTAAACTCCAGTTCGAATAGGTTGCTTTCTTTGACATGTTTCCAGTTTCTTTTTGTGATGGTTGTGAGTTTGGGAGGTTGGATGTAGACTTGAGTTGGCAGAGTGATCACAAAAGGGATGATGAGATGGTCGCTCCACCGTATTTATACCAGCGTTGCTTGAGTTTTTCCTTGGCAAAAATTGCGTCAAGGGTGCGTCCTGCTGTGTGTTGCCCCTTGGACTAGTTGTCCAAGTTTCATGGTAGTGAGTTGTTCAATCAGTGAGTTTTTGAGTTTTGGGAGTTGGCGTGACTGTCTGGCAGACAGTCTCCCAGGACCCCCCCTTGTTTGCATATTTCAAGTAACTTTGGCTTTCACCATAAGTTACTAGGGGAATCCAGACGTGGACCTCTTGCTCACTATTCTTGGAGAGGCACAGCTACACCCTACTGATGAGATTCAACCAGACTGAAACACGTGTCTAGGGTTGCTGTTGGTACTCTTGTTCAGAGAATTGCCTAGCATTTCGGTGCTGGACTGCCCCAGGGCAGGACAAAGACTGATATGTTTAGGATATTTATCCTCTGTGAAAGATAGTGCGCTAAAGACTCTGGGTAAGGCTCTTGTAAACCAGGACTCGTGTCTGGCATAGTCTCCCAGGACCCTCCCTTGTTATTTGCGTGACTGTCTTCAAACCAGATGTTGTCCTCCAGGATGATTAGATGTTCATGGTTGATGGCTATGTTGGTGGTGGCTTCTATGAAGTTGTCGACAAAGGTTGCATCATTTGTCAGTGGTCTGTACACCGGGATGAATGTGATGTTGGTTTTTGGGCTCGCTGTTAGGTGTACTACCATTGTTTCGCAGTTGAGGATGTTGAGTGGTTAGTCTGTTTTTATTTTCAGGTGTCCTTTGAATGCTATTGTGATGCCTCCTCCCTTTTTTGTTTTTCCGGTTTGAAGGCATTTGAAATTGGTTGGAAGGCAGCTTTGGAGTGTGATTTTGTAGTTGTCAGCCATGTTTCTGTGATGAACAGGATGTCAATGCCGTTGTCAATAGAGTAGGTCGAAGAACTGAGTGTTTCGACATGGATCTTGCGTTTATTAGATTGCAGTGGCGTTTGGAGGTGTCGTTTGGTTTGGATTTTCTTGTTGATGTCATCTTCTGATCAGTGTTGATGTTTCCTTCCTGGTCGATCTCTTGTTGAGGTGTAGGTTCCGGGGCGCTGGTGTCGTCGAAGAGTTCTTCTATGTTCAGTGTTGGGTTTTTGTTTTCGACGGATTCATCTTCCAGGAGTTGTGGTTGTCGATTGGAAGTTGCTCTTGTTTTGGTGATGTAAGGTTTTATCGCATCAATCGTGTATTTCTTGTTTCTGTTCATCCTTCTGTGTGCTTGGTTGTGTGATGTTGCGGCTTCTAGCATTGGGTTGGTTTGCTCTGGTGACCAGTTGTCAGCGAGGTATGGAGTTAAGTAGAGCGATTTGTCTCTTCTCTCGGCTTTGGTTCGATTTTTTTTTTTTTTTTGGGTTTTGTTTTTTTCCCCCTTGTCTTTGCTGTCTTGAGAGGGGTAAGGGAGGTGGTTAAGGGGGTTATATAGTTGGGTGTTATCGGTGGCTCTTTACTGTCCGTCTCCCTGAACGTGATTCACTGCGGTGAGCTAGCTATGTGGGTTTAAGAAGGATATCTACTAGTTAGTGACTTTGAGGGGCGCAGCTAGGACTTGCACCTTATGAGACGTGAGCCCCTAATCGGAGTGTCACTCCACTGTAATCCCCTGTTTTTGGTCTCACTTGGAGTGAGTTGGTCAGCGATTTGCCAGACCTGTATAATGGGAGAGAGGCCTTTGAATGCAGTTTAAATATCATACCATGCAACCTGGAAACAGAACCCATGATAGATGCGAGAGACCTGTATTGTGGGAGAGAGGCCTATGAATGCCATCTAAATATCATACAATGCAATTTGGACAGAGCACTCCTGCTAAATATGAGACCTGTATAGTGGGAGAGAGGCCTATGAATGCCATCTAAATATCATACAATGCAATTTGGACAGAGCACCCCTGCTAAATGTGAGACCTGTATAGTGGGAGAGAGGCCTATGAATGCAATCTAAATATCATACAATGCAATTTGGACAGAGCACCCCTGCTAAATGTGAGACCTGTATAGTGGGAGAGTGGTCCACGGCCAGCAGGTCGGATGAGTACCATATGACACAGCTTGATTTGTCTTACTTGTGGTTGTGGGGGGGGGGGGGCATGGGGAATAACCACACTGTTTAATGTTGGTCTGCTAAGTGGCTAGGTTTCTAGGGTAGAGTTGTAGCTCTACCCCCTAACCCAGGCCACTCCTAACTTAATGGTCCTTGTAGTTGATGGTTGACAGCTGGCCACTGGCTTCCCCTGCGGACACCTGCAGACACTTCTTGGAGCCGCTTTTGGCCTTGGGGCCCTTAGCCGCAGGGCTGAACGGGCCGAGGGCTGCCCTGGGGGTGTCAGATTTGGCTTGGGACACGGAGCTATGCAGGCCAATGAGAGCAGGGGGGGCGGGGTCAGTAGGCTGGAGGCGAGGGGAAAAAGAGGAGCCGCTGAGCGGGCTCACGTAGGTCGATGGACCCAATTCACACGGAGCAAAGCTCCAATCAGGGCTCGGAGGTGGGATGGGAGGCGGGAGGGCTGGGATCCAGGAAGGGGAGCTGGGAGGGATGTAGGTGAGCTGGGGAGGGAAGCAGGGCCTGGTCACTGGTGTTTTTCTAATTATTCAGGGTGCAGGAGGCCGAGGAGCTGTGGGCAGCCTTACCTTTGTCTAGTTTCTCATGTAACATTTTTAGGTTACCCTTCCTACAAATGATGGTTGGTGGCAGTCGTTTACTTTTTACTACCATTGTGTGTTTTTACCGCGGGCTGTGTTCGCAGCTGCAGTAAGGTACCCATGGTTGCCCATTTTGCTGGAAAGGTCCTTCTTGAGATTTACTCTGCGCGCCAAACCAGGTTTGTTCCCTTTGTTCGTTTTTGTCTTTGGCGGGATTCACGAGTGAAGCCCGCCTCTGGCTCCAATATGTCTGACGGGGGCAGGAAGTGAGGGAGGTGCCCGAAACTCCCTCTGCTTAATCCCCTTGGTTACAGGAATGCACCCAACGGTGATTGGCCAGCAAGAGTTCCAGCAAGAAGATTTGAGGATCTGCTGCAAAAAACTCGGCTGTTGAATTGCTTCATCATGAAGACTGGATACTGGAAGTGCTTTTGCAGCAGGGATCATGGGGAAGGCTCTACGCAAGAGCATCTTCACATGGTTTACTCGGCACAGAGGAAAAGGTTACCAGGGGGGAGACTTCAGGATGTGCAGCCAAAAACCCCATCACTGAATTAATTGTCCTGAAGACAGGACCCTCAAAGGACTTTTGAAGCAAGGATCCAGGGAACAGTTACTTTGTGGCTCGATGCAGTTCTGTGGTTTTGGTGCCCTTTTTCGTGAGCCAGAAATACTGCATATCGCCAGTCGAATTCCTGTCGTTTGCAAGGTCCAGTGCACTGGTTAGTGGACTTTTCATACTCTCTTTACGTCTCTGGAGGTCCAGCAGGATGCCCACAAGGCCTCAGCAAGATTCGGTATGGCACAATGGCTCGAGGTCCCAGGGTATTGCAGCCATGCAACTTTGGAGCACAACGTGGGATGGCTCAAAATGCAGGTCTTCTTGAGTCTAGTGGGTAAGGCTCTGGGTCAGGGTTGTCAGGTTCTGGATCCCCAAGTCGATTGAAAGGAAGGGTTAAAGCAGGCTCCAGTTACACAGCAGGCTCTCTGGTCGCTGGAAATCGCTACGACCTTCGTTTCTTCAGCTTCCTCTTTGGTTTCAGTTCCAATGGTCAACTTGTTAGCACCTTCCTGATACTCAAAACCTGGAACTACAGCACAACTTCTGCATTCTCTCCCTGCATTTTACAGCAAGGGGAGGTCTGGCTGTCCAATCAGGACTGCCAGCCCCCCACTGGGAGAGGTTTCCTTTCAGGCAAGGTGGAAGACCAAGGGCTGCAGAGTTTTGGACTCCTCCTGTGCTTCCTGGCTTTACAGACTCTCTGGAACCTGGGTGGTGAATCGAAAGGGTTTCCCGGCCCAGACAAAACAGCAACTGAGATTGTTCCCGCCTAGAATGGCAGGGGGAAGACCTCCAACAGTAAGCACACAAGAAATGGCACAAAAAAAGCCCACCATTGTAGAATAGTGGAATTAACAGCCTGCGCGTAATAGATTAAAAGTCATAAAGGTAAAACCACTGCCACCAGCCTTTCATGTAAAACTTAATTGTAACAAAATGTTAGTAGGTTGGTAAGGAAGGGGAATTTGTGTATCCCTCCAGCACTCCACATAAGGTGGGGTGTGCTAGTTCACTATATAAAATGTAAAGGTGGATGAAAATCTGTTCACACAAGTACAATAGGGGCAACCCAGCCTAAGCCCAAAAGTTGTAGGAAACTAACTTCAACCATACACTATGGAGAGACAAAAAGGCCACCCATAAAGAGCTGGACTAGATGTGAAGGGGGGGGAGATTCCCCTTCACCTGGGACAAGGTAAAATCAGAAACCTCTGGGGTTGGCACAGGTCAGGAAGATTTATCATAGTGAGTTTTTCATTGTGCATTAGTTTGATCTATTGAAGGGTCTTGGCCATCTGCCCAGTTTAATTTGTTCTACTTGGAGGGAACCAGAGTTGAAGATTTTCCTTAAGCCCTGTGGTCAGGGTCTTTAGGTAGGTCTTCATTCCTTGTGGACCAGGGAGTCCCTTTGGTTTTGTTTCACCAGGCTCGCTGAGTGGAAGAATGGCAGAGCAGCACAGGCTTAACTCGTAGTAGGGTTGGTTATCTGGTACAGTGCATACTTTTCATAAATGTCAGATTATCCACTAGTGTATATAAAAATATATTTGTTTCTGATGCTTGTGAATCGGCTTAGAATCACATGCGGTGCATATAGTCCGACATCTAGTGGTAATCGCAGAGTATTGCATCTTATCTTTCAAGGATCGAAAGTGGACGTAGACATGGGCGTGCCTGTAAAACTATCTGACATGTAGTGTACCCAAAATCAGTCACGGGTCTAGGTCCCTCAGATTATTTTCTTCCACCCAGCTAGCTGGTTGCCTTATGCTGAGATTTTAATTGCAAATTAAATTCTGGGTCCACGACATCCGGTCGTTTATATATTCGTCCCCTTCATCGACGACTACTTTATCTACCACCGCAGAAGACCACTCCAGACTTTGATGGCTGGTGCTCCTGTTGACCGCGTGCCCCTGACCTTCAGGCTGGCCTATACAGTAGGGAGAATGGGGTCCAGGGCTCTTTCTTTTCAAGAGTGTATTTCCTTCTCCCCTTTTTGCCCTTCTGGTTTTTTGCTGTCGCTATAAACTTCAGCTATGGACAGGACTACTTCTAAATGTTGCCCTTCTTGTAAAGGCAATGCGCTTGGAAGGACACGCACCGGAGGTGCAATAAGTGTCTCCCTCGATCACCACTAGGCGTCCTGTCGGTCTTGCCAGCTCTTGCGTCTTACACGATTAAAGAACAGCAAGTTAAACGGTGGGCGGCGGCCTACGCCATGATGCAGGCCAAGGGTGGCTCTCCTGCCACCACAGGCGCAGAGTGACTAGGATTTGAGCAACAGCCGTGGCTCCGACACGGATGACATTGACTTGTGTTTGGAGCGGTCACACTCCCGAGTCGTCCGTCCCCGGCAGGCAGGCCGGCCGGCCACAGGTTCTGCTATGGGGAGTGCACCCACCAACCCCCCGGGCAAACGGGGACGCACAAGCTACTCACAAAGGTAAACGCACAACCCCCCCTAACCGTATCGACGGTCTCGTCGGGACGGTCAAAGCCACCAACGGATACGTCCATTTCCTCGACTGAACACTGATCCGCATGGTCGGCAGCCCTCCCCGCATTCAATGCTTTTCTGAAGAAGGCTGCCAAATATTTTCAGATTGCCTTGCAAGAAGCAGTGCTAGACAGACTTCGTGGAGGATATTCTGAAGGAGAAACCACCTGCAAGCCAGGTTATACCGTTATTGAACTCCATTAAACGGCATATCGCTCCTTTGCCAACGCCATCAGACCAGAGCTAACCCACATGTGGAGAAGCTTTCGCCCCTCACCTTCAGACCCTCTACATTCGGGGACATGCCAAACCAGATTCCCTAGTGGTGACTATGACTAGGAAAAGAACAGGAGTACCGTTGTCCACAGGCGAAGCACCGCCAGACAAGGCCTGCAAAAATGTGTATGCCCTGGGGAAGTCACAACTGTGGCAGCCTATTCCACCAGGATTGCCAACAATACCACGTTGTTGGCCAGCTACAGCGATGTTCAGTGGAATCTAATCCAAGGCCTGCAAGAGGTCCCTGAACCAACACTGTCACACCTGCTGGTGATAGTGTCAGAGGGCGGTTAATCATAATATTAAAACCCTACATGCTGCAGACACAGCAGGGAGAACTCTGGGCCAAGATATCCTATTGAAGAGGCAGGCATTTTTGAAAAATTCTGGTTTCAAACCAGAAACTCAAGCAGCCCTCGTTAACAAACCGGTGGAGGATTCTAACTGGTTTGGTAAAGTAGATAAGACACTAGAAACCGCAAAGCAAGAACATTAGACTTTGAAGTCCTTTAAACCAGATCACTCAAAGGCCCTTTCAGCAGCTAGGTGGAATCTCTTGTCGCTCCTTTCGCTGACAATCTTTCCCTTGTTCCCCTCACAATCGGTATGGAGCGGGAAACAAATGGTCCTCAAGACAGGGGTCAGCTGCCTCAACCCAATATCAGTCTAGAGGACAGCGACGTGGCAAAAGGGGTAGAAGCACCACCCATAGAGGCTCCCCGTCCTCCAATTAGAAATGGCTTGCCAATCTGGGTCCCCTCCCATGCCTCCCCGGTCAGGGGACGTTTAACTCCATTCTTTCACGCATGGGAGAGAACTACCACAGACCAGTAGGTGTTCGACAGTCACCCACGGTTACTGTATCAAGGTCAGCCGACCACCTCGAAACCGACCTCCAAAGACCAGGTGTTTGTCACCAGAACATCTGAGGTTCCTACTGCAAGAGGTCGAGATCCTGCAATAAAAGGGCGCAATCAAAGTGGTCCCGTTCTACAAGTAAATAAGGGTATTTATTCAGTGTACTTCCTTGTACCCAAAAAGGATCGCGCCCTGTGCTAGACTTGCACCACAAGTTTGAAATGGTAGCATTGTAAGAGGAATTACCACTACTAACACAGGGGATTACATGGCAACATTGGACATGAAAGATGCATACTTTCATATTTCAATGTTGCCGGCTCACAGAAAATACCTAAGGTTAATGATAGAGAACAAGCAATATCCGCTCTAGGTCCTTCCCTTCGGAATTGCCTCAGCCCCAAGGGTATTTACAAAGGTGCTGGCAGTAGCGACAGCTCACCTGCGCACGCACTCCATCCCAGTTTATCCTTACCTCGACGACTGGCTGATAACCGGGGATTCATACGGAAAATGCCTTTGAAACACCCAAAAAACAATAGATCTACTTTGCAGTCTGGGATTGTCAAACGAGAAGTCGTCAGGCCTGGACCCCAGGCATGTCAAACAATTTCTGGGGGCTCTGATTCGGACAGAAGGCGGTCTCGTCTTCCCCTCCAATGAAAGGGTCCAAAACATGCTGTTTCAGTCAGTATGTAGCCAGTCAGCAGGTGACAGTACGCAAAGCCATGCAACTGTTAGGAATGATGGCCTCCTGCATTTTAGTCCCACATGCACGTTTGCGCATGCGCCCCATGCAAGAGTGGCTCAACAGCCAGTGTTGTCAGGCCAGCGGACAATGGGGGACGGTCTAGTGGTTGCTCGGCAGCCCTCATTCTCTCTGCAGTGGTGGTCAAGTGAAAACCTTGTGAAGGGGGGAAGACCTTCACCCCTGCAGTAGAAAACACTCACGACGGATGCATCTCACGGGGTGGGGGGCTCACCTCCTTCAGCAGACAATGCACAGCGTTTGATCCCCAGAGGTAGTTATTTATAATACGCTTACTACCCAGACGTTTCTAAGCGTGGACCCGGGGATCGAACCAGTATTGCTCTGTTGTCTTGCTTCCAAGGCAAGCACTTTGCCGCTGAGCTATCCTCCCGAGATTTGGCATCCTACCACATAATTCTGTTTGAGCTGTTAGCAGTGTTCAAAGCCCCTTCAGACTGTACTAGTGCTCACGGACAGTGCCACGGCCATGTATTACCTGAACAAGCAAGGGGGCACTCACTCCCCGGGGTTATCCAAACTCTCCCAGAAAATATGGAAGTGGGCTCTGAAACACAAGCTGTTCCTCCTGTCCCAACACAGTCTCAGTCTTCTGGAGGATGTTCTCGGCAGAGACTTCCCGCTACCAACACAGTATGAATGGCAACTACACAAAGACATTGTCTCAAAAGTTTTCGCAGAATTGGGCTTCCCAGAGAGAGACTTGTTCACACCTCTGGAGAACTCCCAATGCCCAGATTACGCCTCCAGGTACCATCAGAATCTACCATCAGAACCGCTCCAAGGGAAGCGGTCTGTGAATAAACTGGTCAGGGAAATTTGTTTACGCTTTCCCCCCTCGACTCCCCTACTCAACAAGATTGTGCACAAGGTTCACCAGGAACCAGTCACAATGATATTGGCGGCCCCAAAGTGGGCCCGCCAAACCTGGTTCTCCCATCTGATGGAGATGTCGATCTCCCCTACAATGAAACTACCTTGCCCATACAACATGCTATCGCAGGGTAAGGGGGGGGGGGGAACACTTCATCCAGGGCCATAAACTCTCAATTTAGCGGCCTGGCTCTTGCGGTCATAGAGTTCGGGCACCTCCAACTTCCTCAGAGGTGCATGGACATACCTCGCGACACCCCCGCCCCCCGATTCCCCCCCCCCCCCCCGATTTCAAACCTGGCTCCCGGATGAGACCTAAATGTGGTACTAACTAGACTTGTGGGATCTCCCTCTGAACTGATGCATAAGGCTAGCCTTAAAGCACTCAAAAGATCGCCTTCCTGGTGACGGTCACTTCAAGAAGAGTTAGTGAACTACAAGCCCTTTCAGTTCTAGACCCATTTGTCACATCCACAAAGATAAGGTGGTTTTGCGCACTCACCCACGGTTTGCATCCAAATTCCTTTCCAAGTGCCATGTGAACCAATCAATGGAACTACCCACTTTTTTCCAGAAGCCCACTAACGTGGCATAAAAGAGCCTACACACACTGGATGTGCGCAGGGCTGTAATTATCTGGAAAGAACTAGAACACTAAGGAAAACAAACCAGTTTTTCCGTCTCCGTGGCAGCTGGTAGACGAGGGGACCCTGTCTCTAAATCAGCCATCTCTAAGTGGATTGTCAATTGCATCACACTCTTGCCAAGAGATCTGCCCTTCAAGCCTAGAGCACACACTACTCTGGGCACTGGAGCTTCCATAGCATTCATTGCAAATGTCCCTCTCGAGTCCATTTGCAAAGCGGCAACCTGGAGTTCTGTGCACACCTTTACAAAACACTACTGCCTAGATACTCACTCTAGGTCTGATTCTCAAGTGGGACAAGTGATACTAAAACATCCCTTCACTACTGTTCCTTCTCACCTCCCTCCTCCAACTCCTGCTTGCTAGTGTATGTACAGCATGTGATTCTAAGCAGATTCACAAGCATCAGAAGAGATGCATTACTTAACAATCATCAGAAATACTATTACCGTCACCTGCGCAATCATCAGAAATGCTATTACGGCAAGTAATGCATGTCATATAGAAAAGGCAAGAGATTAATCGCTACACTAACCATTTGACAAAACAAATATGGCGTGCTGTAGCAGGTAAGTAGTATTTTTTTCAAGAGTTGAGTAAAAAAGTAATTTAAGGAGAAAATGCAGTGAAAGGTGAATAAAATGCTTTTCCTGTCTGGAGCAGCAGAGTTTTTGTGCTTTTGGATAGGCTTTTACAGAAAGTTACAATTTTGCAGAAATGCATCTGACGAAGCAGTTTCTGAAGTCCTTGTGGAATTCAGGACACAAAACCTATCTCACGTGTCAATCTTACTGCTCGTCATTATGTAACCTTGTAAGCCTTGCATAACCTTTGATGCGCCCTGTTATCCTCGGGTCTGGTGCGCATTAGAAATTCAATAAACAAACTTATAGCATGGCAGAGGGGACCCCCAAATGGAGAGCGAGCTGAAGATGTTCCAGCAGCACCAGAGATTTGGGAGAGCAGCAAACATTTTGCTGCTTTCAGGAGGAGTTTGCTGTGCATGTAAAGCACCACTGAAAGTTTCAAAGGTCTCACACCAGTGCAGGAGGTATCCAAAGATCCTTGGGGAGGAAGGATTCAGCATCTACGGCTCCAAAGGCCCAAGCCAGAGAAGCAGAAAGACTAGAACCTGTGGCCAGTTATAGTCTGCTAAGCAGTGTTGCTCTCTAGTCCTTGTGCTTGGATTCGCCTTTGAGGGTGGGGAATCGGCTTGAAGACCCCAGGGAGGGACAATTGTTTGTTCTTTTCCCACTGACACTCACCAGAGATGCACCAGCCTTGAAAGATGGAATGCTAAAAACAGCAGTACAGGCTTTAGCATCTTCCTTGGTGGAAGAGAATGCTGAAGAGCTTGCATGACTTCTTTGGGTGATTCCTCTGGGCTCTGGAAGTGAAGGGGCTGAAACCTCTGCATCCGTGGTTGCCAGCACAGTCAGTAGCTGCAGTGAAACCAGGTCTTGGAGTAGCAGGACATTCCTTCAGTTTGTCTATTGAGGCAGAGCTTTGCCATTTGATTCTGTGGAGCGTCAAAGGTGGTTCTGCAGAACTTTGTCCTCCCTGGTGGCAGAAAGCGTTCTAGGAGTAAACTAGGTGAAGGGTTAAGTGCGGTCCACTTGTATTCCCCTCAGTAGGCAGTGAGTGCAATGGAGAAATGCCCAGCCAGTGACGGACTTATGGTTAGGGAGAATTCTCAGAAATATGCTAATTCCCTTCTACCTTAGACGCCCCCAGCTATTTTGCTGTACTCCTGGAGAGAGACCTTTTTCCCATTTTCTCTCATGCATTTTTATTTGATTTGAACACTTTCTTTTAGTTTTGGAGACAAAATCCATACGCATCATCTTTACATTGTGACACACAGCACCCTCGGTGCAGTGTCAGTGAAATCCTTGCTAAGGATTAAATACCTTCTCTTGGATATCTGTTTCCAAGAATAGTAAAGTGAAATTGACTTTACTTAAATTGTCCTCTTTATAGACAGAGCGCACATTATCTTACAATAGGATGTTTGAGGGGTTACTTAGTATCCCTTTTGTCTAACTTCTCGTGTAACATTTTTGTTAGCCTTTCTACAATTAATGGCTGGTGGCAGTGGTTTACCTTTTCCTACCATTGTGTTTTTACTGTGGGCTGCATTCGCAGCTGCAGTATAGCACCCATGGCTGCCCATCTTGTCAAAATGGCCCTGGTTGTCTTTTATTTTTTATTTTTTTCACCATTTCTTGTTGGAAATGTCCTTCTTGAGATTTACTCTGCGCGCCAAACCAGGTTTGGTCCCTTTGTTCATTTTGTCTTTGGTGGGATTCACTGGTGAAGTCTGCCTCAGGCTCCAGCGTGTCTGGCAGGGCAGGAAGCGAGTGAGTTGCCCGAAACTCCCTGTGCTTGGTCTCCTTGGTTACAAGAATGCACCCAAAGGTGATTGGCCGACTGGCTGTCCTACAGCCACCCTGCTGTCAGTGACAGCTAGGCTGTGAATGAATTGGAACGACTTGCATACAAGGCAAGGTCTTTTCCAAGGAAGGCAGTCGACCACTGGACGAAGGAACCAAAGAAAGAAACTGGAAGAGAAGCTTGCTGCACCTCCTGGACTGTTGGTTTTCCCGGTGAAGCCCTGCTGCAGTGCTGAAACATCTATTTTGACATTGAGTAGAGAAGCCCGGAAAGGATGAATCGACCCCAAGACAAACTCAACTAAAACCTTTCTCTGCTGGCTGTACTTGGATTGCTGCTGCAGGAACCCAGTGCCAGGAGACAGGAACACCAGAATTGAGTGCATCGTTTTTAAGCTGGACCTGAGATCTAGGAAGATCCTCTGAACTCCCTCGAAGCAGGGCTGACCAATCCTGAGCCACCTCAAGAGTGCTGGACCCCAGAAGCAAGGAAAGTCCACAATCTGTCCAAGAACCACAGTGGTGCTATTTGCGAGTAGCTGAAACCGTGAAGTGCCGCTGATGTGAATTGCACCCATCGCTGCCGCCGACCTTCAAATCGTAGTGCAGGAGTCCCCAGACGTCCTTCATGTCCCCAGGACTGAGGCCCAGGAACAGGATCTGCAGGAACTACAGCAGGAACAGAAGCCAGCTGGAGCCATTTCTTCAGACCTAAGGTACTGTGAACTAAGGGGTACTTTTGTGTGTGTAGCTTGCGTGCTGTCAGTTGAGACTTGCATTGGCTGCCCTTTGCAGAGTTGCTTGCAGCTTTGCCTCACAAGCCTCCAGCTTGTGGCCCAACAGTGATTTCATTTCGCAACAAAATTCTCTTTAACTTTGTGCAAGACTTTTACCTAACTTCAAAAAGTGCCTCAGCTCCTTGACTTTGCTCAAGTGACATTGGCTGTCCTGGCACCCTAAAGACTCTTCTTAACCTCTGACTTTGTGTTTAGCTTTCCCTCATACATACCTTACTTGTATAGCTGGGAAAGGGTTAATCTACAATGCATTTGGGGGGGGAGTGGGTCGAAAGTGCTTACTTGTTTGAGAAACTTGTTAACCATTGTTTCCTTCCCTAACCTTTTCTTTTTTGCCATAACTTCAGGTTTACCATTGAGTGTTAAAAGTGATATATTAATGTCCACAGTGGCCTAACTATTGAAGTCCCCTCAGAGTGTATGAATGTGTGCCACCCCAAAAGGGTAGCTACTTACTTTATTGAACTGAAGGATTGTATTTTTTATTGTTGCCAATTGCTGCCTTCTAAAGATTGCTTATTTTAAAACTGACTGTTTAATAATTATTTAATCAAGAAACCTTGAGAAAGTGTTATTTGAATACTTGCCACTGTGAAACTTGCAACCCTACAGCTCACATTGACCTTTTGAGATAAGACTGGCTGTTCAATCTCTCTACCAACTTGTGTAGTACAGACTTACACCAAAGGCTGGGTTACCTATTGCCAAGTGGACAAGGCTGGTGTAGTCTCCCACTGGGTTAATACATACAATATTGCCTAACACTTATGCTGGAGTATCTGCTGTGTTAGGCAGAGTTTGTATGCAGTACCCTTTGGGACCACTACACACAACTAAGACTACAGGTGTAAGCAAAACCAACCTTTGGTATAAGTCTGTACTACAGTTTTGTGGTAGCGCTGCTGAGCAGTCAGGCTTATCTCAAGAGGGAATGTGAGCTGGAAGGATTTTGCGCAGAGGTCTATAATTACAAGTATTCAAATAGACACTTATACTCAAGATTTATTGGTAAAACACTTATTAATTTATTGCACAGTCAGAAAATATTCACTAGAAGGAGACCATCTATCGCACACAAATATACTTCAGTACTTCACAATATCATGTTCTGAGGCATTTAAACCACTTTGAAGGAGGAGCACAATGGCATTCAGAGCATTTGAAATGGGAGCAAAAAGGCATGCGTTAATAAAAACGGATATTACAGTTACTCTTAAAGTGTAAATAGTTTGAGTTCGCCAGAGGAGCTGATTCAATGCAATAGTTTAGGCTAAAGTCAATGGGCTAAAGTCTTGTATAGGATAAAGCTGTTCTGGAGTTTAAACGGAAAAGTCTTTGCCAAAGTTCTCAGAAGTAGTTCGTAAAAGAAAGATTCATATGTCTGGTCACAAGCTGACTAGGCATGCAAGTTGCCCTAGTTTCAAGCACTTTCGCAGTGAGAACTAAATTTTCTTTCACAGTACCTTACAGTGAAGAAAAAGATGCAGCTGAAGACGTCTGTTCCTGCATCTCTCGCTGTTCCTGAGCCTCAGTCGTGGGAACAAGAGGGAGGATGTCGGGACTTATGCACTGCACAGGGACTAGTCAAAAAGCTGGCAAAGGCAAATCTTCAATTCCGGTAGCTGTCGTCAAGCACACAAACTGGTGTCCTTATCCCTGGCTATTCGGTTTCCTGCAGCACTCTGAGGAAAATACAACCAGCTTTGAGAATGGTATCCAGGTGTCTTAGGAGTTGATTGGTCCCACCAACGCAAAGGGAGAAATTGTCCTTGAAGGGCTTCTCTGTCGAACTTGGCAATTCGGACCTGCAGTAGGGCTTCACCGGGCAAACCAACGGTCCAGGAGTTGCAGCATCCGTCCTCTTCCAGCCCGTCTTTGGTTCTTTCATTCCAGTGGCCGACTCTGCCTTCCAAGCCAAGAGACTTGCCTTTTAAACCATTTTCTCCCATTCATTCCAGCCTAGCTGCCATTCACCCAGCAGGTTTCCCCTCACATCCTGCCTTTCCAGACACACTGGAGCCGGAAGCGGGCTTTAGGTCTAAAGCCCACCAAAGGCAAAACTAACAAAGGGCTAAAACCTAGCTCAACGTGCAGAGTAAACCCCAAGGAAGACCTCTCAAAAAGAAAATGTCAAAAAAAGAATACCAGGGCCATTCTAACAAAATGTCACCCATGGGTGCTATACTGCAGTTAAGGATTCAGCCTGCGGTAGAGAAGCACAATGGTAGGAAAATTAAACCACTACCACCAGCCATTTAAAGAAGTGAGGGCAACATAACATTTTTTTACACGAGAATGTTGGATATGGGGCTATTACGTAAACCCCCATACCCCCCAAGCACTCCACATAAGATGGTGTGTGCTGGGCCTACAAAGAGAAAAGATAAGTAAATTCAATTTCACTTTAACATTCTTGGGAACAGTAGTTCTCCCAAGAAAAGATATTTATATTTTATTTATATCTCGCTCATACACAAGTGTTTCAGAGCGTGACCAGGCAAAGGGAGGGGAACAGGGAGAACAAAAAACAGTCTTAGTAGGCCCAATGACATTAAGAACGCGCAAGTGCATGGTAAAGTGAGAAAGGGGGAAGTGCAAGAGGGGTGTGGGGGAAGGGGAAAGTGCGGAACAGAGGAGAGAACAGAATAAATAAGTAAAATAAATATAGGTGGTAGTGCAGGTAGTGGGTGGGGTACTGTATGGGTACAGATAAGTGCAAGGGGAGGCAGTGCAGGAGCATGGCAGGGTGAGCAGGTACCTCGGCCCGAAGGACAGGGGGTGGCCAGGTGTATGGTGCCAGGGAAAACAGATCAGCTGAGGAGAAAGGGGCAAAGGCAGAAGCGAAGAGTAAGGTCTTTAGGTGCTTCCGGAACCGAAGGTGGTTCTCCTCGTTTCAAGGTGACGGGGCGGCTGTTCCAAAGGGAGGCCCCAGCCAAAGACAGATGTACCCTCAGCTTGTTTCTTTGAAAAACGACTGACCCTGAGGGAGTTGGAAGTAAAGGAGCAAAGGGCTGAAGTGGGGAGGTATTGCGGAGGGATAGTTGACAGTGATTTTACAACAAACTACCATGATTTTTCCCGACTGCGAACACCGGTAGCGTCAAATCGTGGGAGGAATGTTTTTCAAGATCGCGTCTGAGCCTCCTTTGTTGAAACGGGTCCCGGTCATATTTTTTTCCCCATTTATTTTTGCAAGGGTCCTCTAGAGTTTCTCTGCGCGCCAAAATAGGTTTGGTCCCTTTGTTTCCGTGCTTTTTGCGGGCTTCAGGACTGAAGACCGCCTCTGGGGTCTGAGTGTCTGGGGTGGGTAGGAAATGAGGGTGCCCGAAAATCCCTGTGCTTGGTCTCCTAGAAGACCCAAATGCACTCTGGCGTGATGGATGGCTGACTGTCCGGCAAGGACAGCCACCCTACTGGGTGAGGGGCAGCTAGGCTGGAATGAAAGGGAGAAAACTGTTTAAAAGGCGAGTCTCTTGGACTGGAAAGCAGAGTCGACGACTGGAACGAAAGAACCGAAGACTAGTTGGAAGAGGACGGCTGCTGCAACTCGTTGGTTTGCCCGGTGAAGCCCTGCTGCAGGTCCGAATCGCCAAGTTCATCTCGACAGAGAAGCCCCTTCAAGGACAACTTCTTCCTTTGATTTGGTGGGACCAATCAACTCGTAAGCCACCTGGATACCGTTCTCGGAGCTGGTTCGGATTAACCATGGGGAAGGACACCAGCTTGTGTGCTTGACGACAGCTACTCGAACCGAAGGTCTTCCATTTTGCCAGCTTGTTTGACCCTTCCCCGTGCAGTGCAGGAGTCCCCACGACTGAGGCTCAGGATCAGTGAGATCTGCAGGAACTGCCAAGAACCAACGACTTCAGCTGCATCTTGTCTTCATATTAAGGTACTGTGCCAACCCAATTGAGAACTTGCCTCTCGCTGTGAAAGTTCGTGAAACTTTCCCAACTTGCATGCCTAAATCAGCTTGTGACCCAACATGATTCTTTTTTGTGCAAACTACTTCTGAGAACATTGGCAAAGACTTTACTGTTTACTACAAGAACTGCTCTTTCCTATCCAAGACACTAGCCCATTGACTTTGGCCTAGGCCTATTGAACTGAATCGAGTCCTCGTGAACTGAAACTATTTGCACTGCCTAAGAAAGTATTTGTGATCTATTCTATTAACTTGTGCCTTTTTACTTCCATTCAAAGTAACTGTTTCAGATGACCTTTTTAGGATCCTCATGAACAGAATGTTTTTGACCTTACAGATGACGAGGTGCCTATCAATACATACAGGATGATATCTTTGGGGACCCTATGGATGATCCTGCTGATCCCATGGGCAATTGGGAAGACAGCCATCCAGTTGATAATCAACCTTGGGCATCCCCTACTCCTACCCCGGACTCTGAAGCTCTGTGTATAGATTCCCCTTGTACCACTCCAGGCCTCAACCTGTGGAGGATCAAATGGCATTCAACGCCATCTTAAAGAAGGCGGCTGAACATTTTCAAATCGCCACACAGGAGGCTGTGCAGGATTCAGATTTTGTAGAGGACATACTGAAGGAAAAGCCTCCTGCCAGTCGGGCCATTCCCTTACTGAACTCTATTAAGAGACGTCTGGCGCCTTTGTTAACTCCAGCCCATACCAGGGCAGTTAATCTCGGGGTAGAGAATTTGTTTTGCCCTTCTCCTACCGACACCCTTTACATTAAAGGGCATGCCACTCCAGATTCCCTGGTAGTTACGACTACAAGAAAGAGGGCAGGTGTCCCCCTGTCTACATGGGAGGCACCGCCTGATAAAGAAGGCAAAAAGTTGTATGGACTGGGAAAAAGGGTCCCGTCTGCTGCTGCTGCATTCTTCACCCAAATAGCCAACAACACCACTCTTTTGGTTAGCTACTCAGATATACAGTGGAATTTGTTGCAAGAGGGCCTTCAAGAGGTCTTTGAACCAATGCGGCTAAACTGCTCACGATTTGTATCGGAAGGCAAGCAAATCAACCACAACATTCTGAAGAACACTTTGGGCGCTGCTGAAACAGTGGGAAGGACCATGACCAATGGTACACTACTAAAACGGCACGCCTGGTTGAGGAACTCTGGCTTTAAGCCTGAAACCCAAGCATCCTTAATAAACAAGTCGGTTGAGGAGACCAACTTGTTTGGCAAGGCTGTGGACGAAACGCTAGACAGCTAAGGAGCATGAGACTCTCAAAACCGTAAACCAGATCACCCAAAGGCCTTCACAACAGAGGGGGCAGTTCTCGTCCCTTTCGTGGGCAATCTCGCTCCCCTCAAAAGCAGTATAGTTCAGGAAACAACTGATCTTCAGGACAAGGATCCAACACCACCGCCACATATCCACCTAGAGGACAACGCTGAGGAAAGAGTATGAGGCTGGAATTCTACTGCCAGAGGCTCCCTGGCCTCAGGTCAGAAATGACCCTCCGATCCAGGTCCCCTTCCTTGCCTCCCCGGTTAGGGGACGTCTAACATCATTCCTTCATGCATGGGAGGGGATAACAGACCAGTGGGTGCTCAAGACCGTTGCCCACGGGTACTGCATAGAATTTTGCCAACCACCTGAATTCAGACCACCTACGCATCCTGCTGCAAGAGGTCGAGATCCTGCAGGAAAAGGGCACCATAGAAGTCGTCCCTCTTCTACAGGTAAATGGGGCTATTTATTCAGTGTACGTACTTGGATCCAAAAAGGATCTCACCATCCACCCTGTGCTAGACTTGCGCCCAGCAAACAAATTTGTCAAACCTCAAAGGTTTCATATGGTCACGTTGCAAGAGGTAATCCCTCTGCTGAAACAGGGGGATTACATGGCATCACTGGCTATGAAAGATGCATACTTCATAATTCAATGTTGCTGGCACACACAAAATACCTAAGGTTCATGATAGAGGACAAGCACTATCAGTTCAAAGTACTCCCCTTCGGCATTGCCTCAGCACTAAGGGTGTTTACGAAGGTACTGGCAGTGGCAGCAACGCACCTGCGCAGAGAATACGTTCTGGTTTACCCTTGCCTCGACAACTGGCTCCTAACAGGGGATTCCTACAGAACATTCCTGTTGAACACCCAAAAGATGATAGACCTCTTATTCAGCCTGGGATTCTCCATCAACGAGAAGAAATCCAGCCTAGACCCCAGTCGGGTCAAACAGTTCCTAGGGGCTCTTATTCGGATAGAAGACTGCTTCGTCTTCCCCTCCATCGAGAGGGTTCAAAACATGCTGTTTCAGATCCCTCAATATGTAGCCGGTCGAGGGGTGATGGCACGCAAAGCCGTGCGACTGTTAGGAATGATGGCGTCATGCATTTACTTAGTTCCTCACGCACGTCTGAGCATGCGTCCTATGCAAGAGTGGCTCAACAGCCAGTGGTATCAGGCCAGCGGACAATGGAAAGATCTGGCGGTTGTCTCACCATCCCTCGTTCTCTCTGCAGTGGTGGTCAAGGGAAACCTCTTGAAGGGGAAAAACCTTCCCCACCCCAACAGTAGAAGTCACTCTAACAACAGGCGCATCGCTCATGGGGTGAGGGGGGGGGGGGGGGGTCACCTGCTTCAGCAGATGGCGTGTGGTCCCCAGAAGTAGCATCCAACCACATAAATCTGTTGGGAGCTGTTAGCCGTGTTCAAGGCACTTGAAAGCCTTTCAGACAGTTACAGGGGAAGACTGTCCTGATTCTCAGACAGCACCATGGCCATGTATTACTTGAACAAGCAAAGGGGCACACTCTCCAGGGCTATCCAAGCTGTCCCAGAACATTTCGAAATGGGCTCTCAAACAGAGGATGTTCCTGTTGTCTCAACACGTTCCAGGGGAACTCAATCTTGTAGCGGACGTGCTCAGCAGAGACTTCCCACTGCCCATAGAGTATGAATGGCGACTACACGAAGACATCGTCTCCAACGTTTTTGCACAATTTGGTTTCCCAGAGATGGACTTGTACGCAACTCTGGAGAACACCCAATGCCAAGATAACGCCTCCTGGTACCCCCAGAACCGATCCAAGGGGGAAACTGTCTCTGGATAACATGGTCAGGGAAATTAGTTTATGCTCAAAGCCCCCCCCCTCCCCCAACTCCCCTACTCACAAGATGGTGCACAAGATACACCAGGAACCAGTCACCATGATATTGGTGGCCCCCATGTGCGCCGCTAACCCTGGTTCTCCCATCTGATGGAATGTCCCTATCTCCTCCAATGAAACTGCCTTGCCAGTACGTTGTCTCAAGACAAGGGGGAAACCCTTCACCCATGCCCACAAACTCTGAACTTGTCGGCTTGACTCCTGAGGACATAGAGTTTTGGCTCTACAACTCCCTCAGATACATGGACATACTTAGGGACGTGAGGAAACCTAACACCAGATACTGCTACTCTAGTAAATGGAAGTGCTTTATCTGGTGCAATTCCAAGGGTGTCAATCCTATTGACTGCTCTTCTACTCACATTGTATTTTACCTGACTCGCCTACTAGACTCGGGCTTGGTTTTTAATTCCCTGTAAGTTCACTTAGCTTCTCTCTCAGCCTACCCTACGTCACAACAAAAGGTGTTGTGGTGGAAAATACCAATTATTAAGGCTTTTATGGAAGGGGTTAAAAGGATGCATCCCCCCATTTCTAACCCAGCTCTCGCTTGGTACCTAAATGTGGTACTGACTAGACTTATGGGATCTTATTTTGAGCCTATGCATAAGGCAAGTTTCAAAGACCTTACCTATAAAACAGCCTTTCTAGTGGCGATCACTTCTATAAGGAGAGTTAGTGAACTACAGGCCCTTTCTGTTCTAGATCCTTTCGTTACAGTTGAGAGAGAGAGAGAGAGAGAAGGTGGTTCTGCGCACTCACCCTCGATTTGGCCTACATTTATTTCCAAGTTCCTTGTGAACCAATCAATAAAACTGCCTACTTTCCTCCAGAATCCCACTAACGTGGCCGAAAGAAGCCGACACATTCAATGTGCACAGGGCAGTCATGTTTTACCCAGAACTAGACCACTGAGAAAAACAAACTTCAGTGGCAGCTGGTAGAGAAGGGATCCTATCTCTAAATCGGCCACCTCCTAGGTGGATTGTCAAATGCATCACACTCTGGTTCTCTCTTGCTAAGAGAGAACTGCCCTTCAAGCTCAGAGCACGTTCTACTCAAGGCACTGGGGCTTCCATTGCAAATGTTCCCCTTGAGTCCATTTGCAAAGCGGCAACCTGGAGTTCTGTACACACCTTTACAAAACACTATTGCCTAGGCATTCATTCTAGGTCTCATTCTAGGTCTGATTCTGAGGTGGGACAAGCCGTATTAAGACATCTTTTCACTACTGTTCCTTCTCACAACCCATCTCCAACTCCGGGTACTGCTGGCTAGCCTATGCAAAGCATGTGATTCTAAGCAGATTAACAAGCATCAGAAGACATGCATTACTCACAGTAGTAGCATTTCTGATGATTGTATCTGCTTTGATTCACATGTGCCCACCCTTCCTCCCTTCCTCCCCGCTCGGGTGGAAGGAACATAAACGTCTTTCTACTTTCTTTTGTATGTACTCAATCACGATTGTATTTTTTCTTCCATGAGGGAGCCCAATGACAATCTGAGGGACCGTGAAGCATGAAGGATTTTGGGTACACTACTCGTCACGTTGGGGATTGTGTTAAAGGCACGCCCATGTCGACGTCCCCTTTCGATTCTCGAAAGACAAGATGCAATACTCTGCGGTTACCACTGGATGTCGGATTATATACACAGCATGTGAATCTAAGCAGATACAATCAGAAATGCTATTACAGTGAGTAATGCATGTCTTATCCAGCGTTGGTATTTTTCATGGATTCACATGCGCCCGCCGACAATCCCTGCAGGCAACCCTTTGTTTGGTTTTCCTATACTTTGGGAGGTTAAAATCTGAAGGGAAGCCACGGGGGCGGGGCTGGGGCTATTTATAAAATAAGTCCGAATGGAGCAGCCCAAAGCACCCAAAAAGACATCGATGGGACACTCAGTGTCCAAGTTCTCCATAGGAAAACGGTATGTTAAGGTTACCAAGGTTTTCCCAGCCTGACGATGGGAAATATTCACAGCATGTGAATCCATGAAAGTTAACAACGCTCGAGAAATGGAGTTACAGATAAACTACTCGCTTCAGTTTCTAAACCGTCTTTCTCCTATAAACCAATCACTGAGCTCTGGACCATACTGCCCACAGCCAATGACCGCCCTCTACCTAAGCCCCTCCTCAGGCAGCCATTACCGCACGTTCAAGTGTTGGGGGGAGTCCTGCTTCGCTCTTCGAGCTTTTTCTGTGTTTCTTTTCGCTTTTGAGAGTTAAACTCTATTTTTCGGTCAATCGAGCCCCTGTGCTCCCATTGATCATCCTACTGAATAATGGGGACCCGTTTTTTGGTTTTTCCCAGTGCCCCTCAAGGGCTGTTTTCGTCAAGTTTTCTTCTTGGAGGCTTCCAGAAGATTCTTCAGGCCTACACCGCTTGGATCATATCAGACGAGAAGGATGGTGCTCCCCTCTTCAAGCTTTGCTCCGACTGCGGTTTGTGGAATGTTTACATGGACAACAAACATTCCCAGTGTCTGTATTGCCTGTACCTTTCTCAGAAGGAGGAATACTTTGTTTTGCTGTGGCTTCACAAAGTGCACGTTGAGGGATCGACACCAGCAATTGGAATCGTGGCTACAAGCCGAGGCTTCTGTTACGGTTGACACCGAGGGGCATGCCTCTCCTAGATCCGGCAAACCTGAGCGGGCTTCTAAGTCCTTTGAGGGTGCCCCACCCGTGGGGGCCCAACACAAGGCCAAGCACTGCAAGTCCGCTTCCGTCGAGGTAGCCACTACTGCGGGTCCCATGAGGGCCAGGGCGCGATCCCATCCCTGGATTGTCGTCCTAGAGGAAATCCGCTACCCCGGGGAAGCTGAGCGAGAATCCAGAGAAGGCCTGTCAGGGTGCGGTGTCCGACTCACCTGGAATTGAGAAGGCCAAGGTAGACCAGGGTTCCGTCGAGGGCCCGAAGGAGAAGGCCAAGCAGGACAAGGTGTCGGACACAAGCAGGAAGGAAAAGGCCAAACCGGCCAATGGACCCAGCATTTCTTTGAAGGCCCAGGTGCACCAGGTGAAATCGTCACCTTCCCTTGAGGTGATGATGACGTTGCTTTCGAAGGCCGTAGGAGCAGACCCGCAGGGTGTTCTGACGGCCAGGGTGGCTTTTCCTCCCAGGAGGGAGGCTTCGAGCAAGCCACTTGAGAAGACCTCTGGGAAGAGGATACCAGACCTCAGCCTGAGGCAGACCCCTCTGGCCCCAAGAGGGGGTTGGGGGGCGTTGAAGGCCTGCAGGGAACCGACATTTCTTCGGCTGAGGAAGAAGAGATAATTTCCGTCCACACCGTCCAGGAGGACTATGATGACAAGGGAAATGCCGGGGACTTGCCCCACGACGAGGGTAAAGGTGCCGACGGGCAGAGGTGAAAATGAGCACTGGGATGACCAGGGCCCTGGATCTAGCGTGCCTACACCCCAGATACCGCCTAGAGACCTTTCACTGGGCATCCTCTCTACCCTCCACGGGCTGATACAGTCGACCCTACTGCCGAAGCCCCCCCCCCCCCATCGCCAGTACCGGCCACCCTATTGACACGGGTGAACCACCAGCCAAGAAGGAGGCACCCTAGGTCTCCATGCCACCATCACCCCCCCCCCCGACCACCACCGCCCCTTTTCTGCCCTCCCCAAGGGACACTGAGTCGGACACGGTGACAACAGGCACAGATGACAGCGCGATGGGGACCTCCCGTCGCCTCCGGCCAGGCCCTCTCCACCGGACGAGGTAGGATCTTTCCATGCAATGATCCCCCGGGCTTCGGAGCTATTCCAGCTCACGCCGGAGGAAAAGAAGGAAGGCTTCTTATCGGTGCCGGGAGGCAAAGAGGAAGACAATCCTTTCGGTCCCACTCCTGGACGATGTTTGGGATGAAGGGCTCTCTCTGCTAAAGAACCCCTCTACTGCCCCAGCGAAGAGAGGCCGGTTGGACAAGTAGTACTGGGTGCCAGATTCTGTGCCCAAGTGCTTACGGTTTTAGCTGTCGCCAGACTTTTTCTCGGCGGCTGCCAGGTAGTAGTAGTCTGGCTCTGCATCTTCGTTTTCCTCCACCCCTCCGGACAATGATGGGACGAGTTAGATTTAAATGGGTAGAAAGGTGATCTCGTGGCGGCGACAGTCATGGCTGCCAATATCCTCACGCTCGTGGCCAGATACGAACGGGAGCTGTGGTTTAAGCTGGCTCAGCTACTGGACTTCTCCCAATGACAAGCCGGTTGAGGCTTTGGCGATCCTTCAAGGACCGAGATGGCGCCGGACCACGCCATCACAGTGGCCTTGGACATCGCAGACACTGGCTTCTGCCAGATGGGAAATTGAGTCGGTCTTCGCCATCACGGTTGGCTCAAGGCCACCAACTTTAAACCGGAGATCCAGACAAGTATTTTGGGCATGCCCTTTGACAGGGACAACCTGTTCGGGAAGGCTGTGGATGAATCTCTCCAGGCCATCAAGACTGACGCAGAGACAACACATGTACTAGGCACTTTACAGCTACGGCGACCGTCCTTTTGTTCACCAGGAGGGAAGTCTATCCGCTCTTCGAAGGGGGCTTGTCCCCTTACAGCCAGCCCTCCCGTTCCTCGACCCAGGAAGCCAACCGGGTTCACCGCAACGCCTTCGTCGGAGGTCTGGGGGGGGGGGGGGGCGTTGTCGACCCCAAGGCAGCCCATTTACCTCCAAGCAAGATTGACCCAGCAGGAGGTTGGGCCTCCACCCGTGCACCCCGGTGGGAGGCCGGCTGGTGAACTTCGGTGTGTGGGAGATCTCCACCAACAGATGGGTGCTGGACGCTCTCGCCCACGGACACACCTTAGAATTGCAACAGAAGTGTCTGCGAATACCACCGGTCGCCCGGGGCGATTGAGCTGGTTCCATGGTGACTCCGGGGCTCCTAGAGTATACTCTAGGTACTTTATCATATGAAAGAAGACTGGGGGCTGGAGGCCCATTCTCGACCTACGACAGATCAACAAGTACATAAAGTTCCAGAAGTTCAGGATGGTCACGCTGCATCACATACTCTGCCAGCTGGAAGAGGGGGACTTTCTGTCAATGGATCTCGAGGACGTGTACTGCCACGTCCCCATACACAAAGGACACTGCAAGTTTCTGCGCTTGGTCATTCCCGGGAAGCATCATCAGTTCAAGGCTCTTTCCTTCAGCCTCAAGTCGGCGCCCAGTTTTCACCAAGTGCTTGGCGCTGGTGGCGGCCCATCTGCGACTTTAAGGGATCCAGGTTTACCCCTGCCTGGACAACTGGCTCATCCAGGTCAAGGGACATCACTGTCGAACACACAGAGCGGACCATCCGTCTGCTGACGGATCTAAGGTTCTCTGTGAACTATGCAAAAGCCTGCTTAACTCAATCGCAGGACGCTCTCTTCATGGGATCCAAGCTCAACACATTGTCCTGCCTGGCGTCGCCATCAGTGGGAATGATATCGGCCATCCTGGGCAAGGTGCAATGGCTGTTGGCACTGGAGATCGCCACGGTGAGGACCATTGAGTCGCTGCTCGGCATGATGTGCATATACCTGATTCGGCTCTGCAGGTTGCGGATGCGGCCACTACAGGAGTTCCTTGGTGCACATTGGGTCCAGGTGTCTGGAAGCTTCCAGTTCTGATGAGCGTCAGATGGTGGGGCCTGCTCTCCAGTATCGCTGGATGCACGCATTTTCAGAGCCCCCGTACCAGGAGACTGTCACAGCGGATGCTTCTCTGGGAGGATGGGGAGCCCACACCGGACGTCTTCACACCAGAGGCCTGTGGCTGCCTGAAGAGAAGACTCCACATAAACGTACTGGAACTACAGGCAGTGTTTTGGGCCCTCAAGTAGTTTCTGCTGTCCCTCAAGCGCAAGGTGGTGAGGGTCTTCATGGACAATACCACCACAATTTTTTACATCCAGAAACCGGGGGCGCCAGATCACGAGCGCTCTCCAGGGAGGCGCAGGACTTGTGGCACTGGGCCGTCGCCCAGGGGATGTTCCTTATTCCATTACTCCTGGCAGGAGTAAAGAACAAAGTCACCGACTCTCTCAGCAGGGAGCTACGCTCTTGACACGAGTGGGAGCTTCGGCAAGACCCAAGTAAACCACCTGTACGACAGATAGGGCAATCCCCAGATCGATCTGATTGTGACAGCGACTAACACCAAACTAACACCAAGTGCTGTAGGTTCGCCAGCAGGTTTCCCCAGCAGGGGAGCATGGGGGACTCATTCTCATTCCGCTGGGATGTCCCGTTTCTGTATGCATTCCCTCTATTGCCATTGCTTCGAGTCATTCAACTGAAGACTGTACCGGTGCAGGATGATTCTCGTCGCACCAGCATGGCCAAAGCAGATCTGGTACCCAGACTGTCTCAGCATGTCAGTCTCCCCTCCAGTCAAGCTGCCAGTGGTCACGGATCTTCTCGCCAGGGCAGGAGGTGCAAATCTGCACCACGGCCCAGGATTGCTGAACCTGAAGCCCTGGCTCCTGCAGCATTAGAGTTTGGAGGTTACGTTCTTCCTGCGGACTGCAAGGAGGTACTCCCCAAGGCCAGGGCGTCCTCTACTTTGAAATGCTACGGACACAAATGGAAGACATTCGCAATTTGGTGCCGCTCTCCGAAGATCGACCCTCTGAGGGTCACGCCCCTCAAGTACTTCAATATTTGCTGTTGCTTTAACCTTGGAGGCATGTGCCAGCCCCGATTTTATCTGGCGGCTATCTCCGCTACAACGGATCCCCAGGACGACCCTCCTTGTGGTCGCGCTGGTTAGTCAAGGAATTAATCAAGGGACCGTTTGAGCCTATGCATTCTGTTCCACTCAAGTTTGTCGTGGAAGACCGCTTTTCCCGGGGCCATGACCTCTGTACAACGAGTGGGTGAGATCCAGGCCCTATCCTGTAAAGCACCTTATTTGACTTTCCAAGAGACGAGGGTGGTGCTGGATGCACCCCTCCTTCCTGCCCAAGGTGCCGTCAGACTTTCATCTTAACGAGCCCTTGGTTTTACCTGTGTTTTTTCCGATGCCTTTGCCACTTGCTGAAAGGACTTAACATTCACTGGATGTGGCTCGAGTGCTTAAGTTTTATGTGGCCCGCACAAAGAGTTTCTGGAGAACTTCTCTGCTTTTTGTGAACTTTGGTCCTGTGAACCATCGGAAGGCCCTGTCCAAGGCTTCCATTTCCAGGTGGCTCTCTGGCTGTATTGCTCACTGTCACCAGTTGGCAAACCGACCGTTGCCTGGCGATCCCAGAGCCCATTCTACCAGAGAAATCACTGCTACGAAGTTCTGTCTGGTGTGCCATTGCTGGACATCTGCAGGGCTGCTATGTGGCGGTCGATGCACACCTTCACGAAGTTCTACTGCATCGACAGGGATTCCAGGGAGGAGTCCAGAGTCGGCCAAGCAGTGCTGCGCAACCTGTTCGCTTGAAGGTGAGCCTGGTGAGGAGGTAAGAGATTGCTTCTGTTAAGCCTTGCCACCGCCCGTGGTTGTGCACTTGTATTTGTGTTTTATTTGTATAGCACTCCAAGCCCCCCAGGCATCTGGGTGCATTTCTTTTAAAGGGTTAGTTGCGTATACTTACAATACGATACATGTGCACTAGTTTACATATGCATTTAAATACAGTACATATTTACAGAGGAGTTGCACAAGGTGCAAAGCAGACATTAGTTGGTAATGGACAAGGAATCTGGAGCTAGTGGTCCTGCGCTATAAACCAGGTTTTGGCTTTGCTTCTGAAGGAATGGAAAGAAGGTTCGACTCTAAGTGGGTTAGGTAGAATGTTCCAAAGCCTTGCGGCACGCACCAGGGAAGTACTGCTCCCCACCTTCTGAAGCTTGAACCTAGGTAGCAAGAGGTAATTTGCTTGGGCAGCTCTATGAGGACGATCAGAAGTGTTGCGCGAGAATCGATTACGCAGTTATTTCGTTGCTTGATTAGCAAGGCATTTGTCTAAGACAGTGATTTGAGAGCGATTCTTTGAGTGATGGATAGCCAGTGTAAGTTACGTCTGGTGTCCGAGATGTGACGAGTTCTTGGATTATTCAGTGCTGCCCTGATGGCGTTTTGTGTTACTTGTAATTTGTTTATATTCAGTTGACTGGTCCCCAGAATAGAGCGCATTACAATAGTAGAGTTTCGATAACATAAGGTTTCTAGCTAGGGTATTGCAATTAGTGGTGGTAAGGAACAGTAGACATACGGTGATGTTTGCATGTGTAGGCCGTTGAAGAGGTTATGGCGTTTGTCTTCAGGATAGCGTAGAATCTAGGTTTCTCCAGCATTGGATCTTTCATAGATTCAGATGCTTGAATATTCCCCGTCAGATTGGGAATCCTCAGTGATCAAAAACAATTATTACATTTTTTACGTATATGGCCCTTCTCCCCTAGAGAATGCATGTAAATACTCCATTGTGGCCTATGAGCCATTCTATTGTGTAGTCTCTCCACCTCACTTTGGGCCTTTATGGCCCCAACAAATGAGGTGACGGGGTATAAGCTCCGCCACAGTCAGCCATCTTCAGATTTTTCACCGCAGTCTATCAGACAGAAGGAATCCTCCAGCTCTGAGCTTTTGAATTTGTTTCACCTTTTGTGTTTAGTTTATATTTTTGTAATATATTCTGCTGGTTTGCCCTCCTTAGGGGCTTTCTATTCTGAGCCTTTGGGCTCTGAGAAACGTTTTTCTTGGCACTGTTTTGACGAGTGAAAGTTCTCCTCTGCATGGCTGAGCGTCAGAGGTGCAGGAAGAAACTGGTCTACATGAAGAATCCACATGACCACTATATTTACTGCTTATATCCACATGACATCAACAAATGTGACATTTGCAGGACTTTTTCCACCAAAACCCTGCAAGACAGACACAGGAGACTTCTGTTACACATAGAAGCCAAAGGTCTGTCCTCTGACAAGGAGTCTGCCAAGACATCTCCTGTATAGTCTACTAAACCATCTGAGAGGCAAACGTCTATGAGAAGGGCCTCTTCAGTGGAAAGGAGTTCCTCTCCCTCTCATAAGGCTAAAAAAGTTGGAAGCCACTTCTATGCCTTCCTTGGACTCAAGACACCACAAGGCACGTCATATTGAAGAAAACACATCCAAAGGTAAGGAGGTGTCTTTAAAAAACCAGGGGGGTGGCAGTCCACGGAGAAGCCGTACACAAGCAGCAGCAAGGTCAGGGACTCACCGACGACCAAGCCATCGACAAAGCCACCATCAACTACGACAACACTCCAAGCCTAATCGTCCACGACCAAATCCTCCTCGTCTAAGTCATCCTCCACGAAGCAGTCTACGAAGGAAGCTCCTCACTCCTCCACGAAGCTCTCGTCTACGATCAACCATCTTCAAAGTCTTCGTCCACGAAACCACCGTCGACGACTCCGAAAATGTTTATCTTCTGAAGAAGTAGAACCCACAACACCATTCCCTGACATCACGGACAAACCATCCAATGTGAGCAGTCTCCACAAGTCTTTGGGAGCAACGTCTCCAATTTCAGATATGCATGAGCCAGTTGGGACACAACTGTCCCCTTTAAAAAAGACGACAGAACTCCTGGGCGTCCTGCTTCAGGAGGAGTTCTCAGACACAGAAATTCTTGGTGAGCAACCTTTCCTCATTCCCAAGGAAAACGTCCCTCCTTGGCAACCGGATTCAGAGGACATGGCTGATCCTTATGACCTGGTGCTCATGGCATCGATGCAAATAATCATTAAGGAATTTAACAGGCACCAAGAGCAAAAGAATAGGTCTTCTGTACCAAAGGAGCCAATAACCCCCCCCCCCCCACGCCCCCTTGAGGGATGCTTCACCTCGGCATAGCATGCCCAGACAATACCCTTCAAGGAGTAGACCACAGAAAAGAACATGATTACCTGAGCCTCCACGTAGATCCAGGAGCAGAACACTCAGTGCTTCAGACAAGAGTCCCCTCTCCAGCATCACCGCATAGACCGCGATCGCCAGTTTGAGATCCAACTACGGTACCGTCATCTGTCAGTATCTGATTGGCAAGAGGACCCGTTCAGGGATTTCTCGGATCCTGAGGAAGGGGAGATTACGCAGGAGCCTGATGCTCCCAGTGAATGGGATGATTATATCGTCGAGAAACCCAGGAAGAAAGACTCCCCAGGTGATTCGTCACCTGGACGATTTTGGTATCGTTTCATACTATAATTGATAAAGCTGCGGACTTGTTCAAAATACAAGTTTCATCGGAAGAGAAGAAGTCCGTGCTTTATGAGCACAGAGACAAACGCAGAAGAACGGTTACCACCATTCCTCTTCTCGACACCATATGGGAGTTTGGGTCAAATATACTGGCCACACCTTTAGCCACACCTGCATTAGTGTCAAGACCTGAAAAGAAGTACAAGGCACCTGACTCGACACTGCTTTAAGGGGTCATACTAAGCCAGACTCAGTCATCACAGAAGCGACCAGAAAGAAGTTGGTCAACCCATCGGCACCGCCAGACAAGTAAGGTCGTAAACTGGAAGCCATGGGTAGAAAGGTGTCTTCCTCAGCATCTCTCATGATTAGTGCGGGCAATGCATTAGCCATGACAGCCAGGTTTGACCGCAAACTTTGGCTTCGCATGTCCCAGCTGACCAAACATCTACCAGCAGATTTACAGGAAGAAGCCAGGTGCATCATTGCGGACGGAGAAGCTACTTCAGACCACATGATTGATCGCTGCTGTTGATGTGTCCGAGTCAGGTTTCAGACAAATGGCCCACGACACAGTGCTAAGGAGACAAGCATGGATGAAGGTCACGAATTTCAGGCCTGAGGTGCAGGCACAAATGTTGGACATGCCCTTCGACGGGCAAGCCTTATTTGGCAAAAAAGTAGATGACCACCTAAAAGGAATTAAAACGGACACGGATACAGCTCGAGCCATCAGTTCCTTGAAGGATGAATATAAAGGCTGCAGGTCTTTTTGGCCCTTTCGAGGAAGCCAATTTTTTTCAACGCTGGAATTCGATAACATAGGACAAGTGGGTTTTACAGGTGGTCGGCAGGGGTCACACCATAGAATTCCTAGACCATCCTCCATCCCTTGCCCCACCCCTCGCAAAGTTCACATGCTGCAGAACATCATGGCAGAAGTTCAAAAATTACTGCACAAAGCAGCTATAGAGCCAGTTCCTTATTCCGAGAAAGGAAAAGGTTTCTATTCCCGCTTCCTTCTAATCAAAAAGAAAAACTGTCAATGGAGGCCCATTTTGGACTTGAGGGCACTCAACCAATACATCAAACGCATCAAATTCAAAATGATATCCCTGCAACTAGTCTTACCGTGGCTGAACAAACGACTTCCTAGCCACTCTTAGACTTAGACGCATATTTCCACATTCCAATTCATCCTCCCCACACAGTTCCTCATGTTCACTATAGGAGACCTACATTTCCAATTCAGTGTACTCCTGTTCGGGCTAAAATCGTCAACAAGGGTATTTACCAAATGTCTGGCGCCTGTAGCCGCGAACCTCAGAAGGTTGGGAACGGCGGTCTTTCCATATTTGGACGACTGGTTGATAAGGGGCAAACTCCTACAGTCAAGCTCAATTGGCAGTATCAAACGATAAAACTCCTAAAAGGGTTGGATTTTTCGATAAACATAAAATCCTGCCCAGTACCCAGCAACACAGTCCTCTTTCTGGGGGCCGAGTTTGACACCACCAGGGTAAGACCATCGGCAGACAGAGTAACCGCCATCCTCCGCTCAACGACATTGTTCCTAGAAAAATAGACGACCACCGTATGCTCTTTCAAATCCCTCCTGGGCATGATGTCCTCATGTATATTTCTCATACCAAATTGCTGACTTCGCATGAGACCAATCCAGGAGGCCCTGGACCACCAATGGAAACAAGCCATAGGTTCATGGGAAGATATAGTCCAGATACCGACGGCAGTGCACAAGGCACTTCGATAGTGGAATACTCCACAGAACCTGCTCCAAGGGATGCCATTCCAGGCACCAACATCTACTCTTCTCTTAAGGACAGATGTGTCCCTTTCGGGATGGGGAGCGCACTTGGCGGACCTCCAGACAAAAGGGGCTTGTACAGACCAGGAATTGCAGCTCCATATTAATGTCCTAGAGCTCAGGGCGATACGACGGGCTCTAAAAGCTTTCCTTCCAGTAGTGACGGGTCAAGTCTTGACCATCCAGACAATACAACCTCCATGCACTACACAAATAAGCAAGGGGGCGCAAAGTCAGATCTTATCACTGGAAACTCAACTACTATGGTCATGGACCTTGCACCACAAAGTCCAGATCAGGGCGGAACATCTCCCGGGAGTGGACAATGTCTTAGCGGACAAACTGAGCAGGGAGTACGTGTCCTCCCACGATTGGGAGCTAGACGAAAAGGAAGGTCAACTGATTTTCTCTGTATGGGGCCATCCATAGATCGACCTCCTTTGCCACCAGAGTCAACAGAAAATGTCAAGCATTCGCCTCAAGGTACCCGGAACATCAGTCAGCAGGAGATGCATTCTCGGTGGACTGGACAGGGAAGTTCCTCTATGCCTTTCCCTCCATTCCACTCATAGCCAGAGTTCTGTGCAGAATGAAGGAACAGGATTGCTCCATGATCCTAATGGTGCCTGACTGGGCGCGACAGATCTGGTACCCGACTCTGCAGCATCTATCCCGGTGGCCTCCAATTCGCCTCCAGTCACATCAATACCTCTTGACTCAGCAGAATCACAAAGTCCTCCACCACGACCCAGCCAGCCTCTCCCTCAAGGCCTGTTTTCTGAGCAGCGCAAACTCGTGATCTTGAACCTTCCGGCGGACTGCTAGGACATAATCGGGGCCTCTAGCACCCCCTCGACAAGGATCACCTACGTGTGGAAATGGACCTGCTTCTCTAAGTGGTGTGAAACATCTATGATTAACCCACTTACAGCTTCGGTAGAACAGATATTACCTTACTTATTACATTTGGCTAAGACAGGTCTCTCCCTATCCTCCATCAAAGTTCACCTGTCGGCCATATCGGCTTACACGACGACTCCAGAAGCGCAGTCCTTACCCTCTTCCGGCCATCAAAATTTTCCTGAAGGGGCTGATGCGTACTTACCCTGAAATAAAATTCTTATCTTGGAAAACGGCTTTTTTGATAGCCATGACTTCGGCCAGGAGGATCAGTGAATTACAAGCCTTGTCTTCAGAACCTCCTTTTACTTTGTTTCAGCAAGACTGCGTCATTTTGAGGAGACACCCAAAGTTTCTACCCAAGGTCTTATCGGAAATGACACTCACAGAGCGCATTGTTCTACCATCTTTCTTCCGGAACCATACCTTGGAGGTGGAAAGAGCTTTACATTCCCTAGATGTGACTAGGGTTTTGAAATTCTACTTGCAGAGAACTAAGGATTTCTGCTTATCTAACAGACTGTTCATTGCCTTCGCTGGCTGCACAAAAGGGCAACATATCTCCAAACAAAGTCTGGCAAGATGGGTTTCGTTATGCAACACCCATTGTCATCATTTGAAGGGCGATACCCGCTCCAGACCGCCTTCAGCACACTCCACGAGAGAGCCGCATCAGACGCGCTTCACGAAGGGGTACCCTAGAAGGACATCTGCAGAGCCACTACCTGGAGAACACTGCACATGTTCGCCAAACACTACTGCCTAGCAGAAGATGCCAACAAGGAACCTGCAGTTGGACAGGCAGTGCTCTGCCACCTCTTTGCATAAGGTAGCCAGCCTCCTTTCACGCCTTTCCCTGAGTAGGTAACGGTTGTGTTGCTGCATGGTAAAGGTTTGTCAGAAATAACTTTACTGCATCTGTGCTTATATATGTACATATGTATATGATGGTGGCATGCTTATACTGCTTGGTATTCTATTCAAGCATCTGAATCTATGAAAGATCCAATGCTGGAGAAGTCTTAATTCCTTACCTGTAACTGTATTTCGAGTGGATTGTGTTCTCCAACGCATTTCCTCATCTTAGATGTATTCCATCCAGCTTTAGCAAACATTTTCAGCTGAGGGTGCCGTGCGTCGATGTAGAGTCTATGGTCCCTCGAAAGTTAACCGTCGAGGGTGACGTCATTGGGTGTATAAGTAGCACGTGTGGCGCCCGTTGGCTTCAGTTCTGTTTTTCCACAGTATACATTGCTTCGGCGATTCGGCACGCCTTGAGTTTTGTGAGAATAGCAAATACGAATATGTCCTCATCGACGCCGACCACAACCCCGAGATCGGGTTTCAAAAAGTGCAGTCGTGTGGCAGACCCGCACCAAGAGTGCGATTACGAAATCATCCTTTCACTGAAGCCTTCCAATTGCAAAGGTGAGATCTGCCCAGCACAACTAATTGGCAGCATCTTTAGAGAACTATCTCCGTTCATCACCAAATTGATCAATGCCTCCTTTACTTCAGGTACCATCCCTGCTAACCTAAAACAGTCTTGGGTGCTCCCCCTCCTCAAGTAACAGACTTTAGATCCTCTCGCCCCTACTAACTACCGTCCTATCACCACAGTACCATTTTTACTTAAAATACTGGATAAAGCTGCCTATAACCAAATTCAAAAACACCTAGAATTGCACAAACCCTTAGGAGACAGATAATCTGGCTTCCACCCATTACACGGAACGGAAACAGCCCTAATTAATTTAAAATCCCAAATTGACTAGCTGAGACACAAAGGGAAGACTGTACTTCTGCTCCTACTTGATCTCTCAGCTGCATTTGATCTAGTGGACCATAAGGTCCTCTGTGGACACCTAGACTCTGCTGCCCACTTCTCCACTGAGGCTATCGGATGGTTTGAATCTTTCCTGAGCGAGAGGACATGAGTTTTCTCTCCATCGGCAGCCGCAGACCTTGCCCCTATCCTTTGCGGTGTTCCTCAAGGTTCTTGTCCCTCCAACATCTTCACCAAGCCCCTGTTTGATGTTCTGGACCGTCTGGGTATCATCTACACTAACTACGCAGATAAACAGATTCTCCTCCCGCTTTCTGGGGATCATAGTAAGGACACGGAGTTGAACAGGTTATATCTTGTCATCAAGGCATGGATGGCCTCTCATGGCCTATGCTTAAAGGAGAGTTGATGATCATGGGCACACAGGCCAACATCAAAAAGCTAGGCCAGGAATTTTCCTCATTCAATATTGACGGGAATACCATCAAAGTCTCCAAGGAATTAAAAACCCTTGGTTTCTACTTGCAGTCCACACTGTCCTTTGACAAACAGATAAAATCCCTGGCCTCCACCACAACCTACACTTGCAAGCTGATTAGAGCTGGCAAGCCATTGCTTTCCAACGACAGCTGCCTGATCTTGGCCAGAGCCTTAATACTCTCTAGAATCGACTATTGTAGTGCCTTACTAGTGGTGCTAATATGATTACCATCCGGAAGCTTCAAACACTACATAACGCCTTGCGAGCAGCACTTGGCATAAACATAAGCACTCATATCTCCTCCTTTAGACGCCAACATAAATGGCTGTCTACAGGCAACAAAATACAGCTAAAGACGTTATCACTGACCCACAAAGCTCTAAATAACTCCGCCCCTAGTTACCTTAGAGATAAACTTCATAGAAGAATCTCTCTCAGACCAACTAGAGCTGGCAATGTTAACTGCCTGGCTATACCCAGATACAAGCTCACTACAATTGGTGGTAACAGCGTCCCAGTGAAGGCGGCTAAATTATGGAACCTACTGCCCCAAGCCCTGAGAGCTGACCAACCTTACCTACACTTCAGAAAAAAGGCTATTAAACATCTTATCTCTACTGACCTGTAACTTCCCACCCTTTAGGCTGTCTCCGAAAGCGGGATCAACCTATTCCTACTCGCCCAATATTTTCATCTAGCTCAGCCTCACTGCTCGCAAGTTCATGCGCAATCCAATCTATTTTTGCGACTCAGTGCTATACCTAGTGTAACATGCTGCTATACTCAGTGTAACACGTTGTAACTTGTATATTTGTACATTGTATATTGTTGTAACTACATAGCCTTTATTTTGTATATTTAGTATATTGTGTAACCATGTAAGCCTTGCATTTTCTTATTGTTTCGCCCTGTTACCTATGGGTCTGGTGCGCATAAAAAGTGAATAAACAAACAACGAACAAGGATTGAGACAAGGGCTAAGAGTACCTAAATCCATAGGAAGGTGATTTGTTTAGTTTGAGGAGTTTAATAGATTCAGAGTTTTGACAGCATGAGTAGTGGGTGTTTTTGTTATTAAAACAGTGATAATGTGCAGATAAGTCTATGCCACTTGCGTGTGCTTGATCATGCATGCTATTAAGTTGTAACTTTGTTTATTTTAGAACAAAGCAAAAAAGAAGAAGAAAGGTGTTTTACCTGGAGGAGGATTCAAAGCAAACATGAAAGACGACCTTGCGGATTATAGTGGTTATGACCCTGGCTATACACGCGAATATGAAGACTTCATGTGATGCCCCCACACCTGCTACCTTTTCTTGGTTTTCTTTTCCCGTTTACCCACTGCCCCTTTACAACATGTAGCAAATGTTTTGCCCCAATGGATTCTGCTGAATGCTACAGTGTCCCAGTGCAGCCCATTGCCCCCCCCTGGCATCTGGAGGGCACAGCTCCAGGAGTTGGTTAGGTATTTGTGTTCGGGTTTGCCTAGTTGGAAAGTATGTACCCTTTGGTGCCAATGGGTTAGTCACAATTAAAAATAAAAGCCCTTTCTCACTTTTTGCCTCTCAGGAAGCACTTCAGACTAAGGAATATCTGGACACAATTTGGCTGCCATTTAACTTTCTTAGAATCGCCAAAAATGAACTTATGGATAGATGTTACTTGGGAGTTGTTGAGCCATCCCTGATATGCCATCTTGCAGTCAGAATACATCTCTGCGCCTTCAAGGTTTGATTTTACAAGTGGTGGACGAAAGCATAATTTAAAGGAGTGGAATTTTGTACTGCAGAGATCCTGGATTCAGATAATTCCTGGTACCAGTGAGCATGGATTCCGAACAGTGAAAAGTACAAGCTACAAAGTGTCCAAATATTGTATTCTTAGCTGGTCTTTCCTCCACCTTCCACAGTCTGTTGCAAGTTTCAGCAGGAGATGAAGCAGCCAGGGAAGGTTTTGAGGCAATACATTTGCTGGCTCACTAAATGGGACAGTGCATGGAACAGTGATGGCAAGTGGACTCCTAGCGACCCTGTTCAGGATTGTAGTCCTCTACAACTTCTCAGAAAGAACTTGTTGCACTCACAGAGCATGCAGAGGAAGTTTAATGAGCAAGTCACAGGGCCTGGGTCATTGGTTTTACCGGATCATCTATTGCCTTATTGATGGAGTTGCTGATTATAATTGGACTGGGGGATATAGGGTGTTGGTATTCTGCCACTTGTCATGACCTGACTTGGCCCCTCAGATCTAGAACATTCTCCCCAATTAAACCATAACATTGGGATTTGGCCACAATCCCTGCTCCATGGTTTGGATCGGCTGGAGATTGATCTGTTTTTGCAAAGAGCACTGGATATTTCTAGTGCATAGTAATCCAATGTGTTTTTGCATTGTGCTGATAGCTCAGCAGGTCCTAGTCTCTGAAGGATTTGCTTTCTTCGACAGCTGTTTGAAATGCTTTTGGGGGGGAAATGTTGCCTTTTTTGCTGGTTTCTTTTAGAAAGTCAGACCGCCCTCACCCTGCCATTTTTCTCACTTAAAAGACATGCTTCTCAAATGGCAAGAGTTACTACGATTGGCTAAATTGTTATGTTAACAATTATGACTTCTGCAGTGTTTTATAAAGCAACTAATTTAATAAAATCACTATTGTGAAGACCTTGCTGCTGTGTTGAGAGATTTTGGTGATGGCTTGAATAAGACTCTGGGAATGGAGATGGCAAATCTGATGGTAAACCTATGGTTGATGGATTAATGAGTAAGTCACAGGGCCTGGGTCATTGGTATTATGGGTGCCAAGGATAAGGCCGGTCGGCTGGATCGGGCCCCTGAAGCCCCTTCCTGCCCTCCACAATAAGTGTGCACCTTACATAGCACTGATCAAACATGAAGTCCAAGGCAAGGCTTCTCGGCTACAGTGCCTGAAGTATGATTAAGATGCTGTAACCAATAGGTGATTAACTGTAGATGTTCTGGGTGCCCTGGTTGATTAAAGCAAAAACAGTCCTGCTTGCTATTCTTGCATGGGTAAAGTCTGTGCCCAGTGAAAACGTAACCGATCAAATAAATGTATAAGAATAGTAGTCTTACCATTACATAGCTACTCTTGTGCAAACGTTGAATGGTATGTTTCTGCAGCCATCCTGTAAGAATTTGGCACCCCTTATAAAGGGAGAAGGCGGTTATTCTGAACATGAGATACACACAAATGTCTTCTAAAACATCCCTGTTGCCTAGAGCATACCATTATGGCAATGCCATGACTTATGAATATGAATCTTCCATCATAAAACTCCTGGCTTTCACTCGTTCAGTCTAGCGCAATCCTGCCGGTCCAGCGTCATCTGCAGCCTAAAGTATGATTCCCCCGCATCAGAAACTTAACTGTCAAACACATGGTGTCCAGTCAAACGATTGAGAAAAAAAAGGATCGACTGACCTTTTGCTCGAATGCAAAAGGATTGAAAAAAAAAAGGGTCGTTTTTTTTTAAATTTTATTTATATATTTTTATAGTTTGGGTTGGTAAAAAGTTTTTAATAAAGAAAACAGGGGTTTGGGGGGCCCCCATAAAAAAATTCGACTTTTTTTTCGATCCTTTCACTGTTGAACAAAAGGCATTCGATCCTTTTGTTTTCGATACTATCACTGGTAACCCAAACACATCACAAAAGTAAATTGAAGGTTGTGGGATCCAGCGCTTGCAAACTCTTTAATGTTTTAAGATGGTGTAATTCCCACCGCCTTTTCCTCAGTGGGTCAGTGGCAATTTTATTCACTCCTGCTTCATTGACGATATGGCACAAATCAATTTGTCAACTGTGCATCCATTCTTGCTTTGAGAGCAGTTTTCTGAGGAGCACAGCCATGATTTGCAGCAATGAATTTCTCCTGTTTACCATAGTCTGATATCTGAAGTATTGCAATATTTCATATTTTCCTTTACAGATTATTTTCTTCATATGGTTTTTAGAAATGTTCTCCTGAAAGTGCTATAGAATTCGCCATTATCGGTTTTGAAGAAATGTCTGTAGGAAAATCCTTGCTGAAAGCTCCGGAACAGATTAAAATTGACTCATTTTACTTGTGTTCTTACAAGAACTACTTTAAAAAAGCCACTGGCCACGCACACAGAGGTAAGGCCAACAAATTCCTAGCAGCAAAACTTAAACTTAAAACCCGCAACTATATAGTCAGTCTTAAAAATCCAAGAGGGGAAATAAGCACATCGGAAGATGGTAAACTAGACACTATGGAAAAGTTTTGCCTATACCTCCTCCAAAGAGAGGATCTATCCCCACAACTCCAGTCAGAATACATGGCCAAAATAGCCCTTCCCCAAATAATGGAGGAAGACAACCTGAACCTCCAAGCCCACATAACACCCCAGGAAATGAGCGACGCCATCACGCACCTCCCACATAATAAAACACCTGGACCGGCGGGCTCGGGAACGGGTACTATAAAACCTTCAGGAACCAGGTCCTGGGTCCATTAACAAACCTTTTCAACCACATCAGGGAAACTGGGTCAGTCACACCAGACATGGACAGATCAACCACAGTCCTCATCCTGAAACCAGGAAAAGACCACACGGACTGCGCAAGTTACAGGCAAATAGCATTACTTAATACCGACGCTATGCTGTACGCAAAGGTCTTGGCGAACAGATTAGCGAAGCTCTTACCCCAAATAATCCACGAAGATCAAGCGGGATTTATCATAGGGAGACACACGCAGGACAACACTAGGCGTGCGGTAGACATTATAGAAAGTGGGAATAGAACAAAACAGAAGTTCTCGATAGCAGCCCTGGACGCACGCCGGGCCTTCGACAGCCTAGACTGGGCGTACTTGGAGCTCACTCTGAGAAAATATGGCTTCGACCCCTCCTTTATAAGAATGGTCCTGGCAAATTTCAAACTCCCCTCCACAACATTCATAGTCAATGGTAGACCCACTACCTCAATACAAATCCGTAGAGGTACCAGACAAGGATGCCCGCTATCCCCCCCTCATATTTGCAATGGAACCTGTAGCACAAACCATAAGGCAGGACCAAGAAATAAAAGGAGTACGGGCAGGAGGGCTAGAACATAGAATAGCACTATACGCAGATGATATCCTATTGTTCCTTAGGGACACCGCCACATCATTTCCTAAAGCCATAGAAAGATTACAAGACTTCGCCAAGGTATCCGGGTTCACGATAAACTATGCAAAATCCAAAGCCCTGAACATAACACGAGAAGATACCCCAACAAATGGCAGCGCACTACCCAATAACCTGGGAACCCAAAATGTTAGAATACTTAGGGGTCCAACTGACACGGGAATACAGACTCTGATATGGGGAGAACATAGTCCCACTGTGGAAACAATTTAAAGAAGACCTCACGAGATGGGATGCCCAGGAACTCTCATGGTTCGCCCGCATAACCGCGCTCAAGATGACCCTCCTGCCCCGTCTCCTATATGTAATTAGCTCCCTCCCGATAGAAACCCCCCTGAAATGTGCAGAAAGCTACAAAAAGATATAGTAACCTTTGTATGGAACGGGGAAAAAACCTAGAATACAAAAAAGAATCTTAACCTGGCCGCCCCTACTTGGCGGGTTGGGACTCCCTGACGTGGAAAGATACGCATTGGCATCCCAAATAGCCCCCATGTTGAAATGGACAGGAGAGAACCCACACACGGGATGGGTGGGCATAGAACAAGGGGAAACAAACATCCCCCCTAGGGAACCTACATGCCTTACGGACAGAGGCCAGAGGGGCAGAGGGCCACCTTCTAGAATCTACCCGCACTTCACTAAGAGCATGGGACACAGCACTCAGAAGACACCATGTAACTCCCGGACTAGGCCCCTTTACACCGATGGCTCACAACCAGGATTTCACCCCGGGCAAAAGTGACAGATTCTGGGCAAATTGGGGGCAAACACACCCGCTCCTCCTGAAAGATTTCTACCACGAAGGAGCCCCACTACATTTTGACGAATGTAAACGGAAATTCGGCATAGGGGAAAGCGAAAGATTCAAATATATCCAAATCAGGCACTGGATCTCCCAGGGTGGGGTGAAGAAGGCAGCCACTAGAACCCCCATAGGACTGGAACTTACCCTACACGAAGGCCACTCCCCTAAAGCAATATCGAGAATTTACAAGTTACTAGACAGCGCACGAATCGAGGACCGAATCTCATACAGAGACAATTAGGAGAAAGACCTGGGATCCCCTATCGCAGAGGAGGAATGGGCACATCTGGAAGAGGGCCCAGAAGGCATCCAAATGCACCACAATCAAAGAAACCTCATATAAACAATGCACAAGATGGTATCTAACCCCACACAGACTAAACAAAATTAACCCGGCCTACCCTCCCAACTGTTGGAGACAGTTTGGTAACAGAGGGGATCTGTACCATATGTGGTGGACCTGCCCTAAAGCAGAAATATACTGGAAAGAAATACTGGGACACATGAGAAATCACTGGGAGACAACTCCCCTACGACCCGAAGGTAATACTGTTGGGAACCGCAGTGGAAGGAATCTATGCAGAAGCAGGTAACAACGCAGCCCTGATCACGCAGCTACTAACGCAGCAAAGTCAACCCTGGCCCAAGGATGGAAACATTCTGAAAGCCCAATAGTAGCGTGCTGGTGGGTCAAAATATGGCACATAGTGGCAATGGAAAAGGTTGGGGCAATAAAGGACAACAAATACTTGAAATTCAGGGAAGTGTGGGACCCATTCATAGACTGTCACAGACAGGGAAGCCTATTTCCACAGACCTAACCTGCTGAGAGCAATTCTGAACTAACACCCCCTGATAAGGCCGAAACTCGAGGAGACCCACAGCAACTAAAGACCTAGGCAAATAAAGCCCGAACTACAAAGGCATTACCCATCGGTGTAAGAAAACGGAACCAGCCCAGTTTGGGGGAGGGAGGTACGAAAGGGGATACAAGTTCATAAAGTTATTACAGAGGGAGGGGGGGGGGGAATGTCATAAAATAAAAACTCGTGGACTTCCAACAGACTTTGAAAGAGGACTGGGGGGGGGGGGAATGGATAAAAGTACAATGCAAAATTTCGGTATGTTCCTCCCGCACGCATGTCTGTAATTTCAGCCCATGAGAAGAAAATAAAGTTTGTAAAAAAAAAGCCACTGGCCACCACTGTGTAGTACAACACTTTTTTGATTTTCATAATTGTTGGGGAGAATGCTCAGAAATGTGCTAATTCCCTTCTACCTTGGAGACCCCAGATCTTTTGCTGGAGTTTAGGGCTTTTAATTTCTAACCTGGAGATAGAGGGACCTTTTTCCCACTCTCGTATTGTCTTTTTCTGTGATTTGGATTCTCTGTGAGTCTGACAAACTCCATAGCCATCGTCTTTACATTGACACCCAGCACCTTCAGTGCAGTGACACAGGGCAGTCTTGGATGTCCCAAAGGCTTAAATACCGTCTCTTGGTGAAACTGTTTCCAAGAGCAGTGAAGTGAAATCGACTTACATTTTGTAAGTTTTTAGACCCAGCACACACTATCTTACCAAAGAGTGCTGGAGGGGTTACTTAGTATCCCCTTTGTCTAGTTTCTCATGTAACATTTGTGTTACCCTTTCTACAGTTAATGGCTGTTGGCAGTGGTTTACTTTTTACTACCAGTGTGTTTTTACCGCGGGCTGCGTTCGCAACTGCAGTAAGGCACCCATGGGTGCCTGTTTTGTCAAAATGGTCTAGTTTTGTTTTTTCGGATCTGCATGAAATGACAATTCCGCAAATATATATGTGGGGGGAGACCCCCCACACCTTAACCCTATTCCTTTTTATTAACTTTACCGCCTGCCCACCCCTCACATATATATCTGCAGAAAAATGGTTCAGATTTTTGGGGCTCAGACTTTTTGCCCTGTCATTTTGTCCTATTCTGTTTTTTCACCATTTCTTGCTGGAAAAGTTCTTCTTGAGACTTACTCTACGTGCCAAACCAGGTTTGATCCCTGGCTCCAGTATGTCTGGCAGGGGCAGGAAGTGAGGGAGGTGCCCGGAACTCCCTGTGCTTACTCCCCTTGGTTACAGGAATGCACCCAAAGGTGATTGGCCGGTTGGCTGTCCTTGGAGGACAGCCACCATGCTATGTGATTAGTTAGGCTGGAATGAATGGGAGAAACCTGCATAAAAGGTAAGGCTTTTTGGCTTGGAAGGCAGTCGACCACTGGCCGAAGGAATCCGAAGAAGAACTTAGAAGAGATGCCTGCTGCAACTTCTGGAGCGTTGGTTTGCCCGGTTAAGCCCTGCTGCTGTGCTGAAGCTCCAAATTTGCCTCGATTAGAGAAGCTCTGCGAGGACAACTTCTCCCCTTGGATTGGTGGGACCAATCAACCCCAAAGTTAACTGGTCTGCACATCCTCTTGGAGCTGGCTGTACTTCTGCTGCTGCTGGAACCAAAGTTATGCTATGTTACTTGCATTTATATAGCGCCTTATGTACCATTGGTATGATCTCAAGGCGCTGGTAGGTTGAACACCCTCGAACCATAGTTCAAATCAGTAGAGAGAGTCAAAAGGTGCGTGTGTGCACCGGATATGCAGTGTGGCACTCGTATGATAGGTGCTTCTTAGTAATAGGTGTGGTGGTTGGGAGATTAGAAGTATGTTTGTTCTGGCAGGGTGATACCAGACTGATCCTGGCTGCGTTAGGCCCGAGGAGAACACCTAGGCTGGCGAGTGTGCAGCCAGCTGTGTTTAGTTAGGGTGATGGGGAGTATGTGGCAGGTGTTAGTATGAGAACAGCAATACCGAATATGTCCTAGTATCCCTGTGTTCTAGTTGAGTGGTGTATAGAAGAGAGTAAGCATGGTGATGTGATATGGTGGTTTTCAATATGTGCTTGAGATGGAGCGCCTTCATGCTCCAAGCATTCCATGCACTGCAGCCGTTCCGTGCGCCCCGACCGTTCCATGCACTCCAACCATTCTTACACATTGTCCATTCCATGCCCTCTAACTGTTCCATGCATTCCATCCATCGCATGTACTCCAGCATATACTTTAGCTCTCTGTACTCCATCTGTTTAATCAGTTCCATGCATTCCTTCCGATCCATGCACTCCATCCGTTCCACTTCATCAGTTCCGCCCCCTTATATGGTGCCGCCCCCTTGTATGGTGCCGCCCCCTCTACGGTTCCGCCCCTTCTACTCTTCTTCTGCACCGCGCTACTCTTCGTCCCCTCCATTCAATTCACTCCATCCGTATCATGAACTCATCCTTTCCATCCTCTCGTCCACTTCATTCCTCTCGTCCACTTCATTGATTTCGTCCACTTCATTCCTTCTATTCAGTTTATCCGTTTTAATTTACATTGGCGGTTATTAGTTTCCGATTTCTCGCTCGGATCATGATGCTGGATTGTTATTTATGATAAAGCAGCTTTGGGCTAGGTCATTGATTGCTGTTATCCAGTTTGAGTTAAGAGTCGATTTTAGGGGACGAGCCATGTTTTCAGTAATTTGCAGAAAGACATGAGGTCCTTGGTGAGTCGGATGTTGGGTGGAAGTGTGTTCCACAGAGTGGGGGCCAGGGCTGAGAATGATGATCCACCTAACCTGACTGGGTCGGTTTTTGGTATGACTAGGAGGCCGGCAGAGCTTGATCTTGGAGTGCGTGGGGGATGGTATGGTTTTAGTTTGTCTTGAAGATATTGAGGTCCGGTTTTATGCATTGCTCAGTGGGAAATGCATATGCTTTTGATCACTCTTCGGGCAACCGGAAGTCAGTGCAGAGTTTTGAGGGCTGGGGAGATAGGATCTCTTGGGCCAAGTGCTAGTAGCAGTTTGGTTGCGGCGTTTTGTGCTCTTTGTAGTTTAGTCAGTTGGTTCGCGTGGACTACGAGGTAGAGGGGGTTAGCATAGTCAAGTCTTGACATAACAATTGATTGGACCGCAGAGAGTCTGTTGGGAAAGGAGAGGTATGGAAAAATGCGCCAAAGAGTTTTAAGGTGATAGTGGCAGGACTTGGAGACATTGACTTGGAGCGAGAGGGTTGGGTCCGAGTCTAGGGTGCATCCAAGTTTTTTTTTTTACTGAATTTGAAGGTGTCGGGGGGGGGGGGGGGTGGGGATTGCCCATGGCAGATGGCCAGGGTAGCGGGTGCGGAAGAAGTCCGGTGTTGCCACATACCATGATTTCAGTTTTGGAGGGGTTTAGCAAGAGGTGGTTCGTGGTCATCCAGTGATCTATGTTGAGGCGGTAGGAAGCGAGGTTGGGTTGGCGGTTGGGTTTTGAATTCAGGAGTTTTATGATTAGTTGTCATCGGCGTAGTTGTAGCACAGGATATTGTGCGAGCGGATTATTCGTGGGAGGGTGGACATATAGAGGTTAAATAGGAGGGCTGATGGGCATGCTCCTTGTGGAACTCCAGTGTTGACTGGTCAGGCGTGGGAAGCATAGGTGGAGAGTAGGGTTATTTGGTTCCTATTGTCGAGGAAGTTTGCTAGCCATTTGAGAGCGATTCCATGGATTCCCAGGGAGTGGAGGCGGTCAAGGCGGATTGAGTGGTTGATTGTGTCGAAGGCAGCAGATAGGTCAATAAGGATTTGTGTGGTGCATCCCGCAGAATCGGCAGTGTTTTTAAGGTCATCCCAGATTGAGGTTAGGGTGGTTTCGGTTCCGTGTCGGGCTCTGAAATCTGAGCGGGGTCTAAGAGATTGTTGGCTTCGACAAAGGCAGTTAGTTGGGAGTAGGTGGTTCGGTCAATGAGTTTGGCAAGGAACCTGGTGTTTGAGATGGGGTGGTAGTTTTTGGGTGTTGAGGGAAGGTCTTTTTAGAAGAGGCTTGACGGATGCGAAAATTTCTTTGAGGGTTGTGGCTGGGCAGGGGTTGAGCAGGGAGCAGGATGGTTTGCGGACAGAGAAGTTTGAGAAATTGGTCAGTTGATATTCGAGTGAAGGAGTCAAAAATTGGTTGGGTAGCTGTCGCAGGTGGTGGGATGGCAGGTAGGGTGGGTGGATTGCGTGGTCGGTGTAAGAGCCAGTTTGTTGGTTAGAGAGTTTGTTCTTTCGAGAGCGGTGGTGTAAAAGCGTAGAGAGAGTGAGTCGCACACTGATTGTGAGGGGGTGGGAAGGGTGGTGGTACATGAAGGTTTGGTGAATTTGGTGATTTTGTGAAGTTCTTTGCTTCGGTTTTTACAGTTTAGGATTCGGGAGTTGTAATGGGCTTTTTTTTAGCTTTCTGGATTTCGGCCTTGTAGTGGCGATGGTGCCGGTCAAGGCGGATCTGCTCATGGCTGTTTTGTTTTTCCGCCATTTGCGTTCTAGGGTTTTGTATAGCTGTTTAGTGCCAAGGATAGGAACACCAGATCGAGTGCATCGCTTTTAAGTTTGGACCCAAGCCTCAGGAAAATCATGACTCCCTTGAAGCAGGTCTGACCAAGCCTGAGGCACGTCAACAGTGCTGGACCCCAGATGTGAGGAAAGTCTAGAGTGGTATCCGAGAGTCTGCATGGTGCTATTTGCTGAGATGTCAGGTGCTGAAACCACGAAGTGCAGCTGAATTGAAGCTTGACCTTTGCTGCCGCCGACATTTCCATTCTGTTGCAGAAGTCCTCCCTCTTGTCCCCACGACTGAGGCATAGCAGGAGCAGGATCTGTAGAGCCACACAGGAACAGAAGCCAGCTGGAACCATTTCTTCTAACCAAATGTACTGTAATCCTAAGAAGACTTACCTTATGTTAGCGGTACTTGTATAGCGCACAGTCACCAACGGAATTGGTCCCCAGGCGCTCTGGCGGATCTGTAAACGGGAAGGGTGGGTAGGGTTAGTCGGGAAGAGGGGAGAAGGAGAGTGGGAGAAGTGGTGTGCTGTTGGCAGCTTCAGCTCGGTATACACCGAGTGCTGGGCTTTGGTGCTAGTATCGGATCGGGCGAAGGCCTCGAGTGCTGTTGGTGAAGTTTGTGTTGGTGCTGTGTGGTAAAGTGCGTGCGGATTGCTGGGAGAGAGATGGTTGTGTGGTTTTGTGTGGGTTTAAGTATGCAGAAGATTGAGGGTTGGGTTAGTGGGATCAGTATCCTGATTTAGGTACTTATGGTTCCATTAGAGTTGTATACCTGTTGGTTGGGATGTTGCTGGTTCCTCGTGGGCTGACTCGCTTTGGTGGAGTTGCGCTGATCCAACTGTATCCTATTGAGTGTGGTTTGGATTGCTGGGTGCGTCTGAACCTGATCTTTAGGTGTGGGACCGGGTGGGTGATATCTATTCTCAGGTGATGTAGTGTGACCTTGGTCGGTTGAGGCTTTGAATGGTTCAGGGTCGGGGTTGTGTTGATGTGTTGTCCTAGTGGATCCGTCTTGGTGAGCTTGTTTATTCAGACATTCGTATCCTTCTGTCCTGACTGGTTCTTTGGTTTCCGTGGGGTGAACATCCTCGGGACTGTTTAGTTGTAGTTTGTGTGGTGGGGCATTGTTTCCTGCTTTGTATTGGTGGACCGTGTGTAGTGATGAAACATTCTGTTTCTCACCCATTGTATTGTGGCCATGGTGCAGTGCTTCGCTCTCTGATTTGTCCTTAGGGCTGTTGGGGAAGGTAATAGTTAAGGTCATGGTACTCTTGATGATTCGTTTTAGTCTTTGTTTTAGTTTGCTGTTTGCTATCTTTGGTCGTATTGCGACTGTCTCCCGTTTGGTCCTTTGGTATGTCGTCTTATATTTACCTCGGCTTTTCCCATTGATTGATCAGTGTGTATCGCGGTCGCTCTACGCTCATTGATGTTTTTAGTTATCTCGGTGCCCCTGTGGCCAGTCTTTATAGTTATGACTTGAAGAGCCATGTTTTGAATAATTTCATGAATAGGTGGTTTCTTGTGTTATGTATGTACTTTGGAAAGTCAGTTCAGGTTTTCGGGGCTAGGTGAGAGAAGGAGGATCCTCCTAGTTTTCTTTTGTTGTAGGGCTTCGGTTCCAGGCGGATGTCCATGCTTGATCTGAGTGTTCTTGTCGGTTGATGTAGGTGCAATTTGTCTCTTAGGAACTCAGCGCCTTCGTTGTGTACTACTCTGTAATGCACATTGTTTTGAATTTTATTTGTTTTTTATTGGTAGCCAATGTAGTGTTTTCAGCGTTGGTGTGTTCTCTTCGGGGTAGTTTCAGAAGTAGTCTGGCAGCCGCGTTTTGAATGCGTTGTAGTTTTTTTAGGAGTCGTTCAGGCATGCCTAGGTATAGGCTATTGGCGTAGTCTACTTTGGACAAGACGATGGCGATGATGGTGGTGGTTTTGTTGGTGAGCGATAGAAACGGTAAGATTCTCTTTGCCGCTCGCAGGAGGAAGAAGCATTTCTTGAGGAGAGCGTTTACTTGTGGCTCTAGCGTGAGATTACTGTCCATCAGAACCCCCAGGTTTTTTACAATCTGTGAGGGTGCTGGGGTTGTCCCGAGTTCCCTTGGCCAAGGGATGAATTGGTTTTCTCCTCCATTTTTTGTGACTATCATTATTTCAGTTTTGCCTGGGTTGATTTTGAGGGAGTTGGAGTTCATCCAGAAGAATACATCGCGGAGGCAGTTGTCTAGCGTTTTCTTTCCGGGTTGTCTTGTATTTGAAAGATTATTTGTCTATCAGCGTAGTTGTAGTAGGTGAGGCCGTGGCTTTTGATGATTCTGATCAGTAGATACAGGTATATGTTGAATAGTAGCGGGGAGAAGGATGATCCTTGTGGTACTCCACAGGTGGAATCTCTTGGGCCGGATTTGAAGGGTTTCATCGATACGGTTTCCGTTCTGTTTGTTAGGAAAGATTTGATCCATAGTAGGGCGGTGTCTGTTATTCCAAGTCCTTCTAATCTCGTTATGAGAGTGTCATGGTCGATTGTGTCAAATGCTGCCGATAGGTCTAGGAGTATCAAGGCAGTGCTGTTGTCAGAGTCTGCATTGATTTTTAGATCGTCCCATATTGAGAGTAGAGCTGATTCCGTTCCTCTCAATGGTCTGAAGCCAACTTGTGCCTGGTCTAGTAGGCCGTGCTCTTCTATAAACTCTTGGGTTGTTTTGTATATGTACGTTTCGAGCAGCTTGGCTGTATACGGGATATTGGAGATGGGTCTGTAGTTATAGAGGTCCTCTGTTTCCCGCTGTATCTTGTAGTGGCCTGATGTATGCAGGTTTGAAGGCTTGTGGCACTTTCCCAGTTGCGATGGAATGTTTGAGGATGTTCCTGTGATATTCCATGGGCGTTCCTTGTTGGAGGATCAATTTGTATATGGCTGATGGGCAGGGGTCTTTGGGGGACCCTGAGTTATTGCTTTCATTCACCAGTCTGACAAATGTCTCCACTGATATTTCTGGAAAGCTTCGTAGTTTGTTTGGGTGCTCCTCCCAGGTGTAGGTTGGGATCGTGGTCAGATCAGGCGGTCTGCTTTGTATGGTTTGTTGGATGTTGGTGATTTTGTTTTTGAAGTGGTCTGCAAGGTTGTTGCAGAGTTTCGTGGACGGAGTTGGTGTGGTGTTGCATCCCAGAGGGTTTTTGATTTCGTTTATGATTTTGAAGAGCTCTTTTTGGGTGTTTGGTGCTTTGAAGATTCGGTTGTCAGTGTTTCTTTGCTTTTTGTATTTCCTTTCTGTAAGCCCGGTAGTGTTGTAGGAGTTTCAGTTTGTTCGCCGGGTCGTTTTGTTTTCTCCAATCAAGTTCTAGTCTTCGTTTTTTTCTTTTCATAGTGCTAAGTAGTGGGGTGAACCATTTTGCCATTGACCGTTTATTAGAAGAAGCAAAGGGTTATTTCTTTTGCGATGTTGTCTATAGTAGTTAAAATCCAGGAATGCAGCAGGGTTCCCTTTTTTGTCCAGGTCATCATCTTCCACGAGTGTTGGGTGCGGTTTGTGTAGCTCCAAGAGTTCATTCAGGTTGGAGTTTTTGATGGTTCTCCAATTTCTTTTCATGGTTTTTGTTGTTTTGTCTGGTTGATTGTTAGCGTGGTCATTTTGATTACGAAGGGGATGAGGTGGTCGCTCCAGGGTATTTGAATTGGGTGTGCCGTGTTGAGGAGTAGTTTGTTAGCAAAGATTGCGTCAAGTGTATGCCCTGCCGAGTGGGTAGCTCCTTTGACTAGTTGTAGGTTCATTGCTGCTAGTTGGCTGGTTAACGATTTTGTATAGTCGTGCTCTCGCCTTCAAATCAGATGTTGAAGTCTCCTAGGACTATCAGGTGATTGTGTTTGATGGCTTGGACGGTAATTGCTTCTGTGAAGCAGTCTACGAAGGTTGCATCGTACGTTGGTGGTCTATATATTAGTACGAATTTCAAGTTTGTTTTGGGTGTTACTGCTAGACGTATGATTAGGGATTCGCGTTTATCGATTAGTGGGTCTTCAAGTTTGATATCCAGGTGTTCCTTGTGAATGATTGCCAGCCCTCCCCCTCTCTTGGTTTTTCTGTTTGATTGGATGCATTTGAAGTATTCAGGCAAGCAGTTGTTGAGGGAGGATCTTGTAGTTGTTGTCTAGCCAAGTTTCTGTTACAAATAGGATGTCGATCCCTCCGTCGCAGAGCAGATCGTATATCTCAGTGGCATGTTTGGACATTGATCGTGCATGGATCTTTTTGGTATGGTTTTGCTTGTTGGTAGTTCCTTGTTTTGGTTTGTGGTTGTTTGGTTGCGGTGCATCGTTGTTAGCGTTGATTGGGGGCGTATGAGGATCAGCAGAAGCTGCATCTTCATTGAAGCGGTCTGCTAGATTGAAAGCTTGGCTGTTCAGTGGTGTTGCTTCTCCGTTTGTGCTGGTTAGGTGAAGGTCCGTGAAGGCTTCTTCTTCGTTGAATTGGTCAATTAGGTTCATGTTTGTGTTGGTTATAAGCCTTAATTGCTCTGAGACTTGTCTTGGTTGCCATTGCAGAGCTGCTTGCAGCTTTGCCCCTCACAAGCCTCCTAGTTTATGGCCCTTCTAGTGAATCTTATTTCTACAAACGTTTCTAAAAACATTGTGCAAGACTTTTATTTAACTGCAAATATGATCTTTAGCTACCCTAGACTTTGTTGAACTAACATTGACTGTCCTGGCTCCCTGAGACTCTTCTACCTCTGACTGCTTTTGCATTTCTTCCAGGAAAGGGTTCACTTACTTTGCATTGGAAGGTTTAAAAAGTACTTACCAGTTTATGAGTGATTTGTTAACCTTTGTTTTATTCCTCTATTTAACTCTAAATCAATGTCCAGTGCCCTAGCTGTTTAAGCCACCTGAGGCTGTAGATAGTGATAGTGTCTGTGTGCCATCACCAATTGGTATTATCTGATTTTAGAGAAAGTGTGTTTTGAAGTGTATTATAATTGTTACATGTTTTGCTCCCTTCTGAAGAAGGTTTATATAACTGACTGTTAAATGTATACTTGTTTAATCATGAAACCCTGAGAGGAAGTGTTTATTTAAGTACTGTCACTGTGAAACTCTGTTACAAACCTTCTGCTCACATTGACCCCTCTTGAGATAAGCTTGGCTGCTCAGCCACACTACCAACCTGTGTAGTACTGATCTCTACCAAAGGTTGCGTTGCTATTGCTAGGAGGTCCAGGTTGCTGTAGTGTTCCAAAGGATACTGCACACTATCTTGCCTAACACTGGCGGCAGGCGGTGGGATCTATTTGTTAAATTGAGTGTTTGCTTTACTTTCTATTAAACTGAAAGCCGTCACAAGGCTAAGCTCCACTAGAATAGCAATTGTAACATGCCTAGTATGGGTAACTTGAAGCAGGAAGCCCTGCTCATTCTAACAGTAGAATCCAGAAAATGTGGAAATTGGTAATGAAGAAAATTCAGAGTCTAACTCTGTCTTAAGAGTCAGGAGTCCCAGCAAAGGAGCCCATCTTTGTCTCAGCAGGCCCTTTTGCCTCAACCTTTATCCACTGGGTCCCCACAAGGACCATCACAGAGTCCAGAATGTGTCTCTTGAGAAAATGAGACTTTATTTGGAATTTAAAAGGTTGCAAGCTCAAGCTGAAATCAGACATCAGGACATCAAACTCTTGGAATTGGAAATGCAACATGCTCTTGAAATGAAGATTGTCTCCTGAAAATGTTTCCCTCCTAGAGTCCTCTAGGTCTTCCAGTCCCAAGAGGCCTTGCCTGCCAAAAGAAGCATTGAGTATGTATGATGTGAAACTTGATATCTTTGATTGCTTGGGTGCTTTTGAATACAATCGCGGGATTCATGGTCTCACAGGGAATCTGTTGATTTTTTTGGCTTTTGTCTAGGCTCCCCAGGTTGCAACTGATGCTGTAATGGAGGTGGGGGACCTTGAAAGATTAGAGTATGAGAATGTGAAGCTGGCTTTGATAGCCAGATTTCGGAACACTCCTTCCCAGTACCTTAAGAGGTTTAGGACCCTCAAGAAGACTGGAGGTACCCCTTGGGCTACCTGGATGTGTGAATGTTTAAAAAACGTAGATGGATGGGTTTAAGGGTTACAGAGTGAACTCCTTTTGAAGGAATGAAAAATCTATTTTGTTGGAATCAATTTGTGATGCCTGCTCTCCCGAGCTGAGACCGCACTTGGCTGTCTCAAGAGTTTGATCCCAAGAAGCTAGCAAAAGCTGCTGGCTTGTGGGTTGCCAACGGGGCCTCTCACAAGGATTCTGGGGCCACTCACAAAAAGGATGAGGGGAAACAGCAGAAGAAAGATGACCAAGAGAATTCTAAATCCAACCATCCAAAAGCAGGCCACAAACATAAGCAGTGTAAGCCGTTTGGGACACCAGGTCAGTCTAGTGAACCCTCTGGTGCTAAACCAGAGGGAGGTCAGCAGAAACCACCATTCTAGAAAACATTTGGTAAATATGGGTCAACTGAACATGTGAAAGGGGATCCCAGATGTAAGGGTAAACCTTCAGGGGTCCACACTACCTCTTTAGCCTTCATCCCCGAGAGAGTTGTTCATATGGCAAGTTGAAACTTTCTTCTATTGGGTGAAGACCCCATTGGAGTCTCAGCCAGTGTTTGTGTCCCCGGGCCTGTGGGAACAGCAGAATGTAGACGTGTATAACGCTATTCAAGATAACACAAAACAATATTACAAGGACAGTGTACTTGTGAATAGTCAGGAAACCCCCTGCCATTAGAGACACTGGGGCTAGCATTACAGTGGTGGATGAAACCTTCAAACCTGAGGATGTTGTTAAGGCACCCAAAGGACCCACTAAGCTTGCTAGAGGCCCGGTCCAGAGGGTTCCAATACTACCAGCTCTCATCCAGTGCAACAATGACTAATAATACCGGTCAGTGTACAAAATGGGGTGCCTGGGAGAGTCCTGTTAGGGAATGACTTGAAGGTTCTTTGATTGTATGAAGCACACCCAGGCCTCCCAGTAAAAGGAAGCAGGAGCAGACTAGACTGGCAACTTTAGATGACTCTCAGTGGGTAGTTACAGAAGTACCTATACCTCCCAGTCCACAAGAAGGGACACCCTTCTGATTCCAGGACACAGAGACAAAGGGGAAACCAAGGTCTCAGGAAAGAAGAAAGGTATCACCCCTGTACATAGGACAAGGACATCCCTTAAACGACAGTCCAAGGTCATGCCTGTGACCCCTCCAGCTGAGGCTGAGTGGGAGGACCAACCAGAGGATGATGAAACAGCTACTGATGAAACAGAACTGGAAGAAGCTCTTCTACCTGTTGGAGATATGGATCCTAAAGACCATCCTTGGCTGCAGACTTTGCTTGCAGAGGTCAGAGAGTGTCCTACTCGGAAGGACTTCACCAGCAGGCAGCCTCCCAGCTGGAAGGGCAAGAGCCAGGGAAGCACAGGCTTGTACTGGGAGGATGGCCCCCTTTACAGTGAGCCTATTGAGTCTACCCCAGGGGACTGCAGAAGACTTGTTGTGCCTCAGGAGGTTGGACCCCAGTTTCTACAGTTAGCCCATGAAATTCCTTTAGCTTGTCACTTAAGTTTTAAGAAGACCAAGGAAAGGATTTCTCTGTATTTCTACTGACCCAAGATGGGGTCTGATGTAGAGAAGTTCTGTAGAAGCTGTCACACGTGTCAGACTTCTGGCATGAGTGGAGCCAAGAACATGGCACCTTTTGGTGCCACTCCTCCATGAGTGGTGGAGTTCCTTTTGGGAGGGTAGGACTTGACGACGTTGGTCCCCCTAGACCCTACCACATTTTTAGTCAACCAATTTATATTGGTTGTGGTCGACCATTCTACCAGTTAGCCTGAAGCTATACATATGAGGACTTTTACTGATCAGGCAGTGGCGAAGGCCCTCCTTGGTATTTTTACCAGGGTAGGTTTTCCTAAGGTTATCTCAGACAGGGGGACCAATGTTATGTCCCACTACATGCAAGCCATGTGGAAAAAATGTGGAGTGGCGTACAAGTTCTCAACAGCCTACCATCTCCAAACCAGTGGGTTGGTGGAGAGGTTTAATAGAACTAAAGAGAGTATGATAGGTGCTTTAGAAGAACCCCCTTAGAAGAAAGTGGAACATCTACTGCCATGCCTTCTTTGCTTATAGAGAAGTCCCTCAGGAAGGGGTAGGCTTCAGTCCCTTTGAGCTCCTCTATGGTCATCTGGTTAGAGGTCCATTGGCCCTAATCAAGAAAGGGTTGGAGAGTGCTCCTTCCCACAAGCCAGTGAGTCACTGACTATGTGTTAGGTCTCCAAAGGAGAATGACGCACATGATGACAGAAGTTTCAGATAACTTGAAAGCAGGTCAGGCTCTGGTTAAACATTGGCATGACCAGAAGGCCAACATGTTTGAGTTTACTCAAGACCAGCTACTTCTAGTACCTACAAGGCAGAGGGCCTTACAGGACAAATGGATTGGACCCTTCAGGTTTGTGGGCAAACTTGGAGCGGTCAATTGTTTGGTGGACTTGGGCAATCCCAAGGAGGCCCCCAGGGTCTTTATACACCAACCGCCTGAAGGCATATGTATCCAGACCAGATCTAGGAGCTTTGCTCCTAGCATCTGATCAAGAGGAGGGTGAGCCTCTACTTGACCTTCACAGGGGAAGGCATTAAAATAGGCATTAATCTCTCTTCTGATCTGACTCTGAAACAGGAGTGCAACGTTCTGTTGAATCAGTTTGCCTCCCTGTTTTCACTGATACCAGGCTTGACCCCTTGGGGCCAACATGATATTCTCACTGGTGACTGTCTCCCTGTCAAAAGCAGGGGTTACAGAATGTCAGACCTTTCTTGATCTTGGGGTAATGGAGCCATCTGCAAATCAGTCCATGGGCTAGTCCAGTTCTACTAGTACCAAAAACAGGATCCAAGGAGTTGATTCTGTGTGGACTATAGAGCTCTTAATGCAGTCACCACAACTGATGCCCATCCTTTACCTAGGAGAGATGAGCTGGTGGATCAACTTTGTTCAGCCAAGTACCTCAGTACATTTGACCTAACATCAGGCTATTGGCAAAGGTGTCCGGTCAATTGGTCGACAACAAACTGGTCGACTGCAATTTGGTCGAATGCCAAATGGTCGAATTTTTTTTTTTTTTTATATATGTGTTTTGAGGGTTTTCGTGTGGGGGGAAAAAAGAGAAAAAAAAGGGGGTGGGGGGGCCCCCCCCCAAAAAGGGGTAAAAAAAATCAACAAAAAAAAAATCGACCATTTGGCATTCGACCAAATGGTGTCGACCAATTGACTGGTAACCATTGGCAAATAGCTCTGACAAACCATGCCAAGGGGAAAACTGCATTTTCCACCCTAGGAGGCCTCTACCAGTTTAAGGTAATGCCTTTTGGACTAAAGAATTCACCTGCTACATTCCAAAGTATGGTAAATCATATTCTGAATGGGATGGAGGACTTCTGCATGGCATACTTGGATGACATTGCAGTGTATTGACCACCTAGGATACTTATTGCAGGCTCTTTAGCAGGCCCATCTGACCATAAAGGCATGGAAATGTCAAATTGGTCAGCGTAAAGTGGTCTACCTTGGACATTAGGTAGGAGGAGGCGAAATCAGGCCATTGCCTAGCAAAATGCAAGCTATGCAGGACTGGGCCACCCCTACTACTCAAACCCAGGTGAGAGCCTTTTTAGGTCTCACTGGTTACTATAGGAACTTCATTGAGAACTATGGGACCATAGCTTCTCCCTTAAATGTTATCTCCTCACCCAAATTCCCTAAGAAGGTCGGGTGGAATGAGGAGTGTACTAAGGCATTTAAAGGGACTTAAAAGCCCCTTGTCAAGCTCCAGTCTTGAGAGCTCCCGACTAAAACCAATCCTTTATTGTACAAACTGATGCTTCCAATACAGGTATAGGTGCAGTTCTGAGTCAGCTGGATGAGAAAGGCAGGTAACACCCTATCTGCTTAATCAGTAGAACACTGAAGGACCGAGTAACAAGGTGGGCAACCATAGAACGTGAATGTTTTGCCATTCTGTGGTCTTTGAAGAAGTTTAGACCATACTTGTATGGATCTACTTTTGTAATTCAAACAGACCACCAACCCTTGAAATGGTTAATGCAGATGAAGGGGGAAATCTGAAATTGTTAAGATGGTTAATCAGCCTACAGGGGTTTGATTTCACCATAGAACACAGGTCAGGGTGTAATCACCAAAATGCTGATTGTCTCTCCAGAAAGTATGACCGATTGGAGTAAGGAGATTTATCCAGGGGTGGTTTAAATCCTCCTGTCCCTTAGTCTGGGGGGTAAGGAGGAGGCGAGTTTTGGAGAACTCTGAAATGTGCTAATTCCCTTCTACCTTAGAGACTCCCAACTCTTTTGCTGGACTTTAGGACTTTTAATTTCTAACCTGGAGCGAGTGAGACCTTCTTCCCCACTCATGTATTTTTTCTGTGATTTGGACTCTGTATTTCTTTTGACTGGAGTCTGACCAACTCCATAGGCATCGTCGTTACATTGCGACACAAAGCACCTTCAGTGCAGTGACACAGGGAAGGCTCTTAGATTTCCCAAAGGTTTAAATACCTTCTCTTGGTGAAACTGTTTCCAAGAGCAGTGTAGTGAAACTGACTTTACTTACATTTTGTAACTTTCTAAACCCAGCACACACTATCTTACCATAGGGTGCTGGAGGGGTTACTTAGTATCCCCTTTGTCTAGTTTCACTACCATTGTGTGTTCACAGCTGCAGTAAGGCACCCACGGGTGCCCATTTTGTTAAAATGGCCCTGGTCTTGTTTTTTCGCCATTTCTTGCTGGAACGGTCCTTCTTGAGAGTTACTCTGCGTGCCAAACCAGGTTGGGTCCCTTTCTTCGTTTTGTCTTTGGTAGGGTTCACTGGTGAAGCCTGTGTTGGGCAGGAAGCAAGGGAGGTTCCCGAAACCCCCTGTGCGTAGTCTCCTTGGTTACAGGAGTGTACCCAAAGGTGATTGGCAGGCTGGCTGTCCTTGGAAGATAGCCACCCTGCTGTGTGACTGACAGCTAGGCTGCGAATGAATGGGAATGCACTTGCATAAAAGGCAAGGTCTTTTGCAAGGAAAGGAAGGCAGTCAACGACTGGACGAAGGAACCGAAGGAAGAAACTGGAAGAGCAGCTTGCTATGTCTCCTGGACCGTTGGTTTGCCCGGAGAAGCCCTGCTGCAGTGCTGTTGCTCCTATTTCGACATGGACTAGAGAAGCCCCGAACAGACGACTTCTTCCCTTGGGTTGGTGGGACCAATCGAGCAAGACAAACTCAACTGAAACACCTCTCTCTGCTGCCTGTACTTCCATTGCTGCTGCAGGAACTGAGTGCCAGGGGACAGGAACACCAGATTCGAGTGCATCCTTTTTAAGCCGGACCCAAGCTCCAGGAAGATACTCTGGACTCCCTCGAAGCAGGGTTGACCAATCCTGAGCCACCTCAACAGAGTGCCGGACCCCAGAAAAAGGAAAGTCCACAAGGTGCCCAAGAACTGCAGTGGTGCTATTTGCAAGTAGCTGAAACCGCGAAGTGCCGCTGATCTGAATTGCGCCCATTGCTGCAGCTGACCTTCAAATTGTAGTGCAGTAGTCCCCAGACGTCCCCCCTACTTTTGTCCCCATGAATAAAGCCCCCTAACAGGATCTGCAGTTGCTACAACAGCAACAGAAGCCAGCTGCAATCATTTCTTCAGACCTAAGGTACTGCGAACTTTGCCTCTTATGTGTTTAGCTTGCTTGCTCTCATTTGAGACTTGCATTTGCTGCCCTTTCCAGAGTTGCTTGCAGCTGTGCCTCTCAGCTTGTGGCCTAACAGTGATTTCTTTCTTACAATAAAACTCTTTAACATTATGCAGTGTTACCTACCTTCACAAAGTGCCTCAGCTCCCCTAGACTTTGTTCAAGTGACATTGGCTGTCCTGGCTTCCTGAAAACTCTTCTTAACCTCTGACTTTGTGTTTCTCCAGCATAGGGTCTGGCATGGATTCACATGCTCATGAATTCCCTGTCAGGCTGGGAATCCTTGGTAAAGAAAAAATCATTTCTGAACTGTCAGTCTCCTAACAACCACTCACTGGTCCCTGGGTCATACTGCCCCCAGCCAATGACTGCCCTATACCTAGGCCCCTTCTAATGGCAGCCATCCGATTTTTACCGCACGTTCAAGTGTTCAGAGTCCTCTTGCTATAGGTCTCGAGCTTTTACTGCATTTTGCTGTTTTTCTAAGAGTTTTGCTCTATTTCTTTGGTCAATCGAGCCTCAAGCTCCATCGATCCATCTTCTGATTTACGGGAACCCGTTTTTGGATTCTTCAGCTCCCCTCTAGGGCGAATTTTTGTTGAGTTTCTTCTTGGAGGATTCCAGAAGCTTCTTCAAGGCCTACCCTGCGTGGACATGGTGGAGAAGGACCCCGTGCCTTTCCTCAAGGTTTGCCCCGGTTGCAACCTACGGAATGTCTTTTCGGATGACGGACATTCCCTGTGCCTTTACTACCTGCATTCAGACCTGACGCAAGTGGAGGATGACTGCGGCTTGTCGGGAGATGGTGCCCCGCAGGCGGGGTGATTCAATGCAAGTGCCTCACCGACGGCTGCAGGCCAAGGCCCCTGCTCTGGGTGAGTCCTAGGAGCATGCCTCCCCTGTCCAGAAGAAGAAAGGTGAGTGGTCTTCTACAACCTTTGAGGGCGCTCCTCTCACGGGGGCCCAACATAAGGCTAAGCACTGCAAGTCGACTGCGTCAGGGAGCGCCGCTGCGACAGGCTCTTCGGAGTAAATCGTCTCCAGCGCCTTCGGCCACAAGCTAACGCTCAGGATCTTTGAAGAAGAGGAAGTCTGACCATCCGGGCAAGATCTTGGAGAAGACCCAGACTGGCCCTGCAGAGAAGGCCAAGGGGGAGCGGGGTCCCGACCCTCCCCCTAAGGTTAAGGCTGCCGACTGGCCAGACCGTGAAGGCCCTGGTTCATCAGACGAAGGCCATGGAAGTGGTGGCGGCGTCCCTCACGAAGGCCACAGTGGTGGATCCACAGGGCACGGCCCCAAAGGTGAGAGCATCCCTGCCTGCCAGGAGGGAATCCTCCTTCCAGCCCATCAAAAAGATGATGGAGAAGGTGATGCCCATCATTTCCCCTAAACTGTCTCCCTTGATTGCAGAGAGGGGGGGCACGGTGGCCCTCCAGGGCATGGACATCTCGGAGGAGGAGCTCACCAACCTCCTGATCCTACAGGAGGGAAGATGCGTCGAGCAGGCCCTATGGGAAGGATCGTGACGAGGGCGACGAGCAGCAGGGCGGTGAATGCTCAACCTAAGCCGCAAACACCCTTGTCTACGTCACCTCCACCACCTCAACAACCACCTGGGGATGTCTCAGACATTCTTACGGCTCTGCATACCCTGTGCTCGGAGATCCGGACAAGGATGCCTCTTACGCCGGCAGCCCCACCCACCGTGCCAACCCCATCGGAGGAACCCCCATCGAAGTCGAGGAGAGTCCACCCCCCTCCTCCGTTTCACCCTTCACCTCCCTCTCCCCCACTGAGGGATGAGACAGACCTGGTGACGACAGGCACTGGCACGGACGATGGTGGGTTGGAGGGGAGGAATCTCCCATCACCTCCTGCCAGATCTTCACCGCCCGACAAGATCGGCTCGTTCCACGCCGTGATCGCTAGGGCCTCTGAGCTATTCCAGCTCATCCCGGAGAAGAAGAAAGGTTTCCTATACCAGTGCCGGGAGGCGAAAAGGAAGACCATGCTGTCAATCCCGCTGTTGGATGACATTTGGGACGTGGGGTTGTCCCTCGTTAAGAACCCTTAATCGGCCCCAGCTAACAGGGACAGTTATGAAAAGAAATACAGGGTGCCGATCTCTGCGTCCAAGTGCTTACGGTCACAGGTGTTGCCAGACTCGGTGGTGGCCAAGAATATTTTGGGCTCCTCCTCATTGGTGGCTGTAACCCCCCCCGCCCCCCCAAACTCCGCTTGACGGTGAGGGGAAGAAGTTGTATGACATGGGGTGAAGAGTCATCACGTCGGCAGTGACGACTATCAAGGCCGTTAACGCCCTTGCCATCGTGGCGCGTTACGACAGAGCTTTGGTTCCAGATGGCCCCTGCCTGGACTTCCTTCCTGACAACACGAGGGCAGAGGCATTGGAGATCCTACAGGAAAGCGAGGTGGCTTCGGACCATGCCATTACAGTGGCCACGGACATTGCCGACACGGGATTCCGCCAAATGGGTGACGGCGTTTGCATTCGTTGGCAGGGCTGGCTGAGGGCCACTAATTTCCACCAGGATGTTCAGTCGAGGGTGTTGGCCATGCCCTTCGACTGGGACATTTTGTTTGGGAAGACTGTGGATGAGTCCCTTCAAGCCATCAAGGCGGACACTGACAGCTCGTGCTTTGGACATGCTCCAGCAACAACGGTTTTCCTTTCGGACTTCTGGAAGAAAATCCAAAGGTTCTTAAAAAGGATTCGGAGGAGGTGCTTCGTCTTACCGTCAACCCTCCCGCTCGTTGGCCCAGGAGACCTACAGGCGCTGTGCTGAATCCGGAGGTGGTCGTCGCCGCCAAGGACCCCAAGGCTGTGCTTCGATGTCAAAACAGGATTGGACCGGCTGGTGAACTTTGTCAGTGTGTGGAAGACCATCTCCACCGACCGTTGGGTGCTGGACGCTGTCGCCCACGGACACACCCTAGAGTTTCAACGGAAGTGTCCCTGTTTACCACCGGTGCCCCGTCAGGAAAATTGCGTCCCTCAGCTGCTGCTGGACGTGCGGGCCATGCAAAGAAAGGGTGCAATGGAGCTCATCCCAAAGAGGCTCAGATGCTCTATAGTGTACTCTCGTTACTTCCTTGTGAAAAAGACCACCGGCGGTTGGAGGCCCATCCTGGACCTCCGCCGCCAAACAAGTACACCCAGTCTCAAAAGCTTTGGATGGTGACTCTTCAGCACGTGCTAGGACAGCTGGAAGAAGGGCATTTTCTGTTGTCACTGGACTTGTAAAATGCCTATTTTCAAATCCCCATACACAAGGGCCACCGCAGTTATCTGCGCTTCGTGGTTCAAGGACAACCCTACCAGTTCAAGGTCCTTCCCTTCGGACTAAAGTCGGCACCAAGAGTGTTCACCAAGTTCCTGGCACCGGTGGCAGCGCAGCTGTGCCTACGAGGGATCCACGTGTACCCTTACCTGGACAACTGCCTCATCCGGGCAAGCTCAAAAGACGTTACTGTCCTGCGAAGACCGTCCAACTCCTGACGGATCTGGGGTTCTCAGTGAAATATGAAAAGTCCTGCTTGATTCCATCGCAGGACGTGTGGTTTCTGGGATCCCTACTCAACACAGTGTGGTGCCTGGCATCTCCGTCGGAGGAGAGGATAGCGGCCACGTTGGACAAGGTACGTCGGCTGTTGGCCCTGAAGGTCGCAAGGGTAAGGTCCACCAAGTCCCTACTCAGCATGATGTTGTCATGGTATACCTCATTCGGCTGTGCAGGCTACAGATGCGTCTGCTGCAGGAGTTCCTTGATGCCCGTTGGATACAATTATCGGGAAGCTTTGAGGATAGGATCACACTTGAGAGTTTCCGTCGAGCGATACGGTGGTGGGGAGTGCACACACCTCTGTCCGCAGGTGTGGATTTCTAGACCCCCACCTCTTCAGGATGTGGGATGTATTAACCCACTCTGCTCTGCGACATCCCTGTGTCCTGATGGTGCAAGAATTATCAAAATGGCCGCAAAACATCTATGCGAGCCAAAACCTATGGAAATTGCGCACTACAAAGCACAAAATGATGGCTGCCAAATCTACCTTTATATGTAACAACAAAGCAAGGTCCTGGTGCATCAAAAGGTTGGCCCATATAAGGTATAAGTGAATTAGAATTATTTGTCTGGTCCAAACCCTAAATAGCTAGTGTCATTTGTACATATTATATGCGGTTAGAAGTCAAAGTCATTCCTTCACAAATGAGACATAAACATTCTTGAAAGTGCAAAGTAAACATTTTTTTTATGTCAAGAAAAACAAATAAAAATGACATACATGGTGAGGTCTAACATGTAAAGACATATAAAATCAGTAATATAAATGGTACATACAAATTTTTTGGTATAGATTCATTAACAGAATGAGAACACTTAATGGGAAACATTAACATAAATTTGTTCTTCATCACTTTTAGATAACAAATGAAATCTGAACAAATGAAAGTATAGAATTGAAAAGACAGTTATGTTAATGATAAACTGTATTTTTGCTGGTTGGTCATAAGGAAAACAAATGCCCCTTATTGTTGTACAGTTGTAATGAAACAAATAAATTAGTTATTTTTATATCCCCAATAAAATTTTTGTTTTTATATATTGGGATTGGGTCTGCCTACGCATCAGGGGGAAAAAAAGTAACAAAAACAAATTGACAAGAAAGGAGCTTTATAGAAAAGGTATCCTTGTCCTTCAATTGGTGGTTACAAACAAGAAAGGGTCCTAGATGTCACAGTATAGTGTGATGGACCTTGTATCCCCTCTGGTTAGCAATGCGTTTCGGCGGTACAGACTTCAAAGGAATAATGATCTGTGTATCTGGAGAGAATACTCTGCCTTCATCAGGGCAATAAATAGCAGGACCCTGTATTTGTGAAAAGGAGGAGAGCCAGTTAAATGAAGAGAAAAAGACAGGATGTAAAAGTGTTGTACAGAATTGTAAGAACAAGTGAAGGGTAACAATTTGTACATTAAAAAATCCGCATATAGACTAGAGTGTCATGCTAGAATATGGGCAGAGCAGAAGACATTAGCCTTGTCTGCCTTTTGTCTCACATTACCAGGTCTACATGTTTATAAAGGTGAGGAGTCCTCAGATAATACTGATGGTCCTACCCCTCCTAAAAACACAACAAGATGCTGGTATTGGGTCCCCTTCGGAAATGCAATGCAAGGGTCGCCGTGCAGACCCGTCGGTCCGGCGGCACACAAGGGGGGAGGGTAGGGGGAAGGAGAGAGGAGGGAGAAAGAGGAGGGAGAGATGGGATGGGATGGAAAAAGGCACTCACCACAATGGGCTTCATCTACCTTGCCTGTTGTCAGTGGTGGAACGGAGACCTCACTGCTAAAACATGTCCATGGGCTGCCCAACCAGTAAAAATGGAAACTGCATGAAAAGCAGTGCTTGCTGAAAGAAATCTGTAATCTTGTTTTTAAATCTTTTCTTGGTTGCTGAAAATACAGAATGCTTGTCCAAAACACCATAAAACATCGAATATCCTTGCTGTGTGTTACCCGTCACTTCATTTAAGAAATCATTATGAACTTACAATGTCATGAAAAGCGGAATCTGTCATCAAAATATCCACAGCAAAAAGGTGCCTGCCTGTGAATGTCAAAATATGGGCGCAGTGCCAGCGGCCACCTGTATGACAGCTGTCAGTAGTTGCATCAGAAGTTTAAACTTGTGCAATTGAAATCAAATGTCTGGAAACTAAGTGACATGTTATTAAGAGGAACCTAGGTTCTAACTATTTAATTTCCATGGTTTAGAAGCTGGAATAAGAATTCTAGCTGCTTGTTTGAAAATTGCAAGTTTTGTTTTAAACCAAGAAAAATGTAATAAAATGACATTGAATTTAAGCTGAACTCAAAGCCACAAAACCAGTTCCCCAGCTTCCCCCAACAAAAGGCATCTCCCTTCTGCTTCCCACCAAGGCCAGGAAATCACACCTTTGTGAGAATTAGATCAGGGGAGGAGCACTGGGGCTGCTCTGGGAAGGGGACAATGGACTGTCTCTGGCTGAAAAGATATGCAGATTGTGAAGTGTCCAAAATGGCCTCTCCCAGAAGGAAGTGGGCGGATTGCTTCAGACCTGCCAGGAGGAAAAGGAGGCGGGGACAGACTACTTTTGTGGATTAACAATGGACAGAAAGCATTTTTTTTTTTAAAGACTGATAAATGACTGTGCTCATTTGTAAAAAGTATATAATTAACAGCATTGTAAATGTGATTTTTGGGTGCACATTTCAAGAGATGCCAGAACTCTGTGCGATGTTCTGGGAAGGCACAGTGAACATTCTGGTTTTGCAGCAAATGTATTTATGTCGGAAGCATGAAACTTCACACGCTTATGCCCAGATACAATGCGCACATGTGGACACATTTTTGGATAAACCAGATCGTGTGTCCTGGACAATAAGTGCAAAATTCTGTCAAATCCAGACCCAAGATCCTACCGCGACAGGGCTTGGAAGAGCATCTGCTCCACAAAAATCTAGATATGTTATTGTTATAAAAATTGAAAAATTGTAAATATGTATTATACTAAAAGTAGATTTCATGTTCAAAAGCCAAGGGGAGGATTCTCTGACTCATAAAACCACACCATCGTGGTGACACCCTGTTGTCTCCTCCAATCAAGGGAGAGAGCAGACTCTAGCCAATAGCCTACCTAGGGGGTGCGCTTAGAATAATTCAGCATGCACACCCCTTTATCAAATGCATAAATAGAGACAGCTGAGGATTTGGACACACAGATCCACCCACCATCCCGATCTTGGCGAAGCACCCTGAACGAGAACAATCCATATTCCAGACTCCAGAAACTTTGCAAGCAGAAAGTCGCATTGCATAGCAGAACCACTTTCAGCTGGGCCTTAACTTCCAGAACCCATCCCACAAACTTAAAGGAGAAACAAAAGAAGCAGCCATGCTGTGCTGTACTGCTTGCCTGCTAAATAATTATCTTCAGAACAAGAAGGGCAGATAAAACTCAATCTTGTGCCGTGTAGTGCTGTGACCAGAGAGCCATTGCAGACCCTGTCCAGTCCTGTCGTGCGGTGACCAGAGCGCCTTGCTGTCCAGCAGAATCCAAGAATCTCTGACGGTTCTGTTCAAACCTATATAGTGAGTATCCATAGATAGGACTGTCACTATCATATAAACTGTCCATAGTAATCCCTATCTAAATCCATCCTATCTTATCTTTAGAAACCTGCATTTAGAAATATTTTTGAATTGCCTGAAATGTCCATCTTATCTTATATTCCTTCTGTACTAATATTGTTAAAATTATCTTTGCGCTGATATATTGCATCTGAAGAAGGCAAGCGTCTCGGCTGGCAGTTGCCTTGATCAAGTGGCTGAGCTTCCGTGTAGCAATTGCTTCTTCATAGTCTCCCCTCATGGTTATGCCTATCTGAAAAAAACGACCTCCATGAAAACATCCATAACTTCTTAAATTTTCATGCTAGAAACGAAATTTAAGTGTGTGTAAAACAGCTTTCAATTGCACCCGACCTCAAAATTAAGTTTTCACATTGCTTATTGCTCTCAAATCATTGCTAGTGTTTGTCTGCAACTAGATAAAGCGGCTCCCATTAGAATTTAAACAAGTTCAGTGATTTAAGCCATATGTAGTGTTTTACCTAGTCCATTCAAAGCCAACTGTAAAACCATTTTGACAGTTTGCCAATCAGTTCTGTTTCTCTCTTGTGTTTGCTGGGGGGAAATTGGGATTGACATTGTATTTGAATTCTGCATTCCTGAAACCTGTTCTCTCTCTCTCTCCTTCTCTCTCTCTACACTGCATATTGGGGGTTGAGGGGTGTGCAGGGGGAAAGAGTAACCACATTGCCATTTGATTTGTACACACACCCACAAAAGTATTAGTTCTGTGCTGCATTGTTTTTGCTCATTATTACTCCTTGTGATTAAAGTGATTGCTTAGTGGGACATCACCCCATTGGTGATTACTGTATCCCCATTAAAAATAGTATGATTATATTGTGTGTATATATATATTTCTGATGTTTGTTAATCTGCTTAGAATCACATGCTGTGCATAGTCCGACATCCAGTGGTCACTACGGAGTATTGCATTTTGTTTTTCGTAGTCGAAAAGGGGACGTCGACAAGGCGTGTCTGTAACACTATCCCTATAGTTACGTGCGTTGTACCCACAATCCCTCACGCGTCGAGGTCCTTCAGATTGTTTTTTTCCACCCAGTTATTGGTCGCCTTTATGCGGAGCTCCTCGAGAGACATTGCGAAATCATTTCTTCGACCCTTGGTCGTTTATTATTATTAATATCTAACATATAGATCCCTCCCTTGACGAAGCTGCAAGCTGTTTCTCCGCCGAGCAAGATCTTCGACGGAAGGACGAGATCCTTCGGCGTCGCCGAACACGTGACCTGGCCTCGCCGGCCTTACACAGTAGGGAGAGTGGGGTTGTGTGGTCTTTTCTTTTCTCTCCGAGAATGCCTTTCTCTTTCCCCTCCCTCTCTTTCAAGGTCGTAATCACACTTCTTGCCCTCAGCTATGGAGAGGACACCCTTTAGGTTTTGCCCACTTTGCAAAGGCAACTATACCTGGAAGGACAAGCACAAACGGTGCAACCGTTGCTTGCCCCTCGATCACAAGGAGGACGGCTGTGCGGCCTGTAAGTTACTTAAGCCCAAAACGATAAAGGACCGTAGGGTCAAAAGGTGGGCGGCCTACCCCATGTCTAGGTCAGATTCCTCGCCCGCTGCCGCCGCCACCAAATGTGACGAGGACAGTGATTACACGGCCTCCATAACAGAGGTTGTAGACCTCTCGAGGGAGCGTTTGCGTTCCTCTTCGTCCGTCCCCAGCCCCGACAAGCCCGGCTCATGCCCAGCTTATGGGGATGAACACCCCAGCGACAAGGACGTACACAAGAAATCTCAAAAACACATACCCCACGGCACGCATTAGTTGAAGGCGGCCATAGCGCCAACGGAGGCGCCGGGCCCACCGGCGTCTTCAGCCGACCGTAAGGGTCGCCAGCCCTCCCCGCTCCCGCGACAGGCGACCGGGCACTCTGGAAATAAGGGCGCTAACCCTAAACCCTCAGGCGGCGACGTGCCTCGTAAGAGTGCGCATGTTGCCAGTGAAAGGCTTGACGGTACCTAGCGCGCACGTTGCCAGTAAAGACTCAACGGTACCTAGCACGACGGCGAGCGAGAGACGGACATCAAGTGACATGCCAAAAACCGCGCACAAGGCCAAAGAAACGCCGAAGGCGCCGGAAAGTAGGCTGGGACAGCTCCCACCGTCGACGGAAAGCCCTAGCCTGCCAGAACACTTCTCAGAAGGCGAAGGCATCTTATCTTCGACGCTATGGGACAGATCTAGGAGAATACAAGGAGAAGAGACTCCTTTTTCACCCCCAGACCGCTCTGGCCTACCTCAGTGGACCTTAGAAAAGTTCCAGTCCTGTATGGACAAGTTAGACAGATTCATGGCCATTCCAGAAAATAGGACACACCTAAAAGACCTAGGGAGGTACTCCTGGAAAGTCCAAGGGCTAAATACCCGAAGTTGTTCTATAACCCCTTTCAGGAGGATATGAACTCTTACGACCTCACCGAAGAGGACACTCGCTTCCAGGAGGAGTTCATTAATGATGAAAACCAACAAGAGGGAGAAGGCTTCCATGAAGACACTAACATAAGTGAGGAAGGGTACGAAGAAGACCCAGGTGAGGGTGACCCAAATCCCTGGCAGTCACCATCAGGGTCTACAGCGCCAGACATAGACATCGGGTCTCCTCAGAACCCTTCGCCTGTTGACGACCAGACCACCTTTAATGCGCTGCTGAGGAAAGCAGCAGCACGTTTTGAGGTCGAAACTGGGGAGGTCACCCCAGACACTGACTTCGTGGAAAGGATTATCAAAGAAAGACCCCCCACCAGCCAAACAATTCCAATACTTGCCTCTGTCAAGAGACGAATCAACCCTTCACTGGCCACCCCTGCACTAGAAAGAGGGGTTAATCCAAGAATCGAAAAATTGTTCTCACCCTCTCAATCAGACCCACTATATATTAAGGGTCACTCAATCCCGGACTCCTTAGTGGTGACTAACACTAGGAAAAGGGCGGGGGTTCCACTGTCTACCAGCGAGGCACCCCCAGATAAAGAGGGAAAAAAGCTTTATGCCCTAGCCAAAAGAATTACCACCTCAGCAGCGTTCTCAACTAGAATTGCCAATAATAACACATTGCTAGCAAGCTATGCTGATGTGCAATGGGGAAAGCTTAAGCAGGACATCGAGGAAGTCCCTGAACCCCTATAAACTAGATTGCTGGCTACAGTTAATGAAGGGTCTCTGGTCAACCAATGCATCGTTAAGAATACCCTCGATGCAGCGGAAACAGCTGGCCGCTCTTTGGTACAGGGAATTCTGCTGAAGTGACGCGTCTGGCTTCGCAATTTTGGATTTAAGGCGGAAACGCAAGCGGCGCTCATTAACAAGCCTATTGAAGAGTCTAACCTCTTCGGAAAGGCAGTGGACGACGCACTGGAAAATGCGAAAAAAGAATGTGATACCATTAAGACCTTGGACCAAATCTCAAAGCCCCCTAACAGGCGGGGATTTGGCAACAAGCGTTTTTTTCGTGGCCAACGCCAGCAACAGAATCAACAACTTCAATATTCTGCCAACAACTACCAAAGTAATAGTGGCCAGTACAATCAGAGAGGTCAACGCCGTGGCAAGGGGAGAGGCCGGGGTTCCACCCCTAGAGGCTCCCAAGCCACCAACAACACCAAGTGACGCGAAGATTCGGGTCCCCTCCCATGCATCGCCGGTCGGGGGCCGGTTAACATCCTTTCTTCCAGCATGGGAGGGAATAACATCAGACCGCTGGGTACTATCCACTGTAGCCCGCGGGTACTATATAGAGTTCAACAGTTACCCAACATACAGACCCCCGAGGGGACGACGCATGACACCAGAACACCTCGCCATCCTTCTCCAAGAAGTGGACCAGCTACTGGAAAAAGGAGCTATAGAGGTCGTGCCTCTATCTCAGGTAACGGAAGGTATTTATTCAGTGTACTTCCTTGTACCCAAAAAGGATCTAACCATGTGCCCTGTATTAGATCTGCGCCCAGCGAACAAGTTTGTCAAACCCCAAAAGTTTTGTATGGTGACCTTACAGGAAGTGATCCCACTGCTATCACAGGGAGATTACATGACAACACTGGACATGAAAGATGCATACTTTCATATTTTAATGTTGCCAGCGCACAGAAAATACCTCAGGTTCATGATAGAGGGCAAACACTACCAGTTCAGAGGGTATTACCCAAATTGTTCGTTTACAACTGTTCGAATGAACAATTGACCGAATTTAAAGGGTCACAATTGACCTTTTCACAATTGACCGTATATATATATATATCTGTTTGGTAATATATATATATATATATAGGGGTTTTGGGGGGTTTGGCGTTAGGTGGGGGGTTTCCCCCCACATATATGTTACAATTGACCTTCACAATTCGGTCAATTGTGAAAAGGTCAATTGTAATTCGAACAGTTGTAAAACGAACAATTCGTATACAACCGTTCAGAGTGCTACCCTTCGGCATAGCATCTGCACCAAGGGGATTCACGAAAGTACTGGCAGTGGCACCGGCCCACCTGCGCAGATTATCTATCCCAGTATACCCTTACCTCGACGACTGGCTCATAACAGGGGATTCTTACGAGACATGCTTCTCAAACACCCAAAAGACTGTAGACCTTTTGTTCCAACTGGGCTTCTCCATCAACGAGAAGAAGTCCAGCTTAGACCCCAGCCAAGTCAAACAATTCCTAGGGGCTCTAATTCGAACAAAGGACGGCCTCGTCTTCCCCTCCAACGAGAGGGTCCAAAACATGCTGTTTCAGATCCCCCAATATGTGGCAGATCGGGAGGTGACGGTGCGCAAAGCGATGCGCTTGCTAGGAATGATGGCGTCATGTATTTATTTGGTATCTCACGCGCGCCTGCGCATGCGCCCAATGCAAGAGTGGCTCAACAGCCAGTGGTGTCAGGCCAGCGGACAATGGGATGATCTAGTGGTGGTCTCGCAGGCCTTGGTTCTCTCGCTACGGTGGTGGACAAAGGAAAACATGGTAAGAGGGAAACCCTTTGCCACACCTGCAGTGGAAGCCACTCTAACCACAGACGCATCCCTCACAGGATGGGGGGCTCACCTATCCCATCAGACTGCTCACGGAGTGTGGACTCCGAGCGTAGCATCCAAGCACATAAACCTACTGGAGCTACTGGCCGTGTTCAAGGCACTAAAAGCCTTCCAGGAACACCTACAAGGGAAGACAGTGATGGTCCTTACGGACAGCACCACAGCCATGTACTACCTCAACAAGCAAGGGGGCACCCACTCTCCAGGACTGTCCAAGCTGTCCCAGAATATATGGAAGTGGGCTCTCAAACACAACATGTTCGTACTGTCGCAACATGTACCAGGGGAACTCAATCTGCTAGCAGACGAACTCAGCAGAGACTTCCCTCTGCCCTCAGAGTATGAATGGCAGTTGCACGAAGACATCGTCTTCATACAATGGGGATTCCCAGAAATAGACTTGTTCGCAACTCTGGAGAACTCACAATGCCAAGATTACGCCTCCAGGTACCCCCAGAACCAATCCAAGGGGAACGGCCTATCGATTCCATGGTCAGGGAAATTTGCTTACGCCTTTCCCCCGACTCCCCTTCTCAACAAGATTGTGCACAAGATGCACCAGGAACAAGTTACCATGATACTAGTGGTCCCTATGTGGGCCCGGCAGCCATGGTTCGCTCACTTGATGGAGATGTCTCTATCTCCCCCAGTGAAACTTCCCTGCCCACACAACATGCTGTCACAGGACAACGGCAGGACACTGCATCCATGCCCTCAGACCCTGAACTTAGCAGCCTGGCTCCTGAGATCATAGAATTTGGACACTTACAACTCCCGCAGAGTTGCATGGACATCCTCAGGGAGGCTAGAAAGCCTAACACTCGTCACTGTTATTCTAGCAAATGGAAGAGATTTGTCATCTGGTGTAGAGGAAGCATCGATCCAGTTGACTGCTCCCCCACGCACATTGTCCTGTACTTGACCCATTTACTGGACTCAGGCCTAGTGTTCAATTCCATTAAAGTCCACCTAGCGGCACTTTCTGCATACACCACTTCCCAGCTTAAAGTGTCGTGGTGGAAAGTCCCAGTTATCAAGGCCTTCATGGAGGGAGTAAAGATAATACATCCTCCGATAGCTAACCCAGCTCCCGGCTGGGACCTGAATGTGGTACTTACCAGACTCATGGGCTCACCCTTTGAACCCATGCACAAAGCAACTCTTAAAGACCTCACTCTTAAGACCGCTTTCCTAATCGCTATCACCTCCATTAGGAGATTAAGTGAACTACAGGCTCTTTCTGTTTTAGACCCCTTTGTAGCAGTTCACAAAGATAAAGTGGTTCTACGCACGCACCCAAGGTTTGCACCGAAATTCATCTCAAAATTCCATGTAAACCAGTCAATGGCACTACCAACGTTCTTTCAAAACCCTTCCAATTCGGGAGAAAAAAGTCTGCATACGCTTGATGTGCGCAGAGCGGTCATGTTCTACATGGAAAGAACCAGACCACTGAGAAAGACTAATCAGTTCTTTGTCTCGGTGGCAGCAGGAAGAGAAGGAGATGCAGTTTCAAAATCCACTATATCTAGATGGATTGTTCAATGCATCACTCTCTGTTACACTCTTGCTAAGAGAGAGCTACCCTTCAAGCCAAAAGCACATTCTACTCGAGGCACTGGGGCATCCATAGCATTCATTGCAAATGTTCCCCTTGAGTCCATCTGCAAAGCGGCAACCTGGAGTTCTGTGCACACCTTTACAAAACACTACTGTCTAGATGCACACTCTAGATCTGATTCCCAGGTGGGACAGGCAGTATTAAGACATCTTTTCTCTACTGTTCCTTCTCATAACCCACCGCCAACTCCGGGTACTGCTCGCTAGTCTATGCACAGCATGTGATTCTAAGCAGATTAACAAACATCAGAAGACAATGCATTACTTACCGTGAAAGCATTTCTGATGGTTGTATCTGCTTAGATTCACATGCGCCCACCCTTCCTCCCCGCTCGGATGGAAGGAACATAGACACCTTTCTACATCTCTCTCTATTTCTGTACTCACTCACTTATAGAAGGCTCCCTCAGGGCAGAAAAAATACAAACGGAGGGACCTCGACACGTGAGGGATTGTGGGTACAACGCACGTCACTATAGTGATAGTGTTACAGACACGCCTTGTCGACGTCCCCTTTTCGACTACGAAAAACAAAATGCAATACTCCGCAGTGACCACTGGATGTCGGACTATGCACAGCATGTGAATCTAAGCAGATACAACCATCAGAAATGCTTTTACGGTAAGTAATGCATTGTCATATATATATATTTACTTTGCAAACCAGCCTGATTCCTGGTTCAGTGTGACGGGGGGGGGGGGGTTCCAAGAGAGGGGCGTGATATAAGTGGTACATCGTTCAGAATAAAATAACTTTTAGACACAAATAAATAAGGGTTTCAGTTGTGCATTACACGCTAAGCATTGAGTTAGGTGAAGTGCCGGATTGAAATCACTTACAAGGAGACAGTCACGATGGATGCCTCCCTGGAAGGATGGGTAGGGCACATTGGAAGTCTTCATGGAAGAGGCCTGTGGTTACCGGAGGAAAAGACGTTGCACACCAACATGTTGGAGCTACGGGCAGTGTTTTGGGCCCTCAAGTCCTTTCTCCCGTCACTCAAGGGCAGGGTGGTACGGGTCTTCATGGACAACACCACCACGATGTTCTAAATCCGGAAGCAGGGGAGAACCAGATCCCTGGCGCTCTCCAAGGAGGCGCAGGACCTTTGGCACTGGGCCATACCCCGGGGGATGTTACTCGTCCCTTTTCATCTGGCAGGAGCGAAGAACACTGTTGCCGACACTCTCAGCAAGGAGCTATGCTCCTGCCATGAAAGGGAACTTCGGCAGGACCAAGTGGATCACCTGTTCCGCAGATGGGGCAATCCCTAGATTGATCTGTTTGCGACAGCGACCAACACCAAGTGCCGGAGGTTCGCCAGCAGATTTCCCCAGCCGGGAAACATGGGAGACACATTCTCTTTCCCCAGGGACGGGCAGTTCCTGTATGTGTTCCCTCTGTTGCCACTGCTTCTTCCACTAATCAATCAACTCAGACGGTCCTGGTGCAGAATGATCCTCGTCGCACGGAGTGGCCGAGACAGATATGGTACCTAGACTTTCTGGACATGACAGTGTCCCCTCCAGTCAAGCTTCTGGCAGTCGCAGATCTTCTCGCCAGGGAATGAGGCACAATTCTGCACCACGACCCAGGATCGCTGAACCTGAAGGCCTGGATCCTGCAGCACTAGAGTTTGGGGATACGATCTCCCAGCAGATTGCAAGGAGGTGCTCGCCAAGGCCAGAGCTTTGTCTACTCTCAAATGCTACGAGCACAAGTGGAAGAGGTTCGCCGTTGGGTGCCATACTCTTAAGATTGACCCTCTACAAGTCACTGCTCCGCAGGTGCTTCCATATTTGTTGTCGTTGGCCAAGGCAGGACTGGCCCATGCTTCAAAGTTCATCTGGCGGCTATCTGCCGCTACACAAAGATCTCCTGGACGATCATCCTTATGGTTGCATCGATTGGTCAAGTAGCTTGCCAAAGGATTATTACACGCGTTCCCGCTGGTGAAGGCCCCGGCGTGGGAGCTCAATGTGGTGCTGACTAGGCTCATGGGTCCTCCGTTCGAGCCTATTAATTCTGCACCACTGACATTTTTGTCGTGGAAAACAGCTTTTCTGGTGGCCATCAACTCCCCACGGCGAGTGGGAGAGATCCAGGCTCTCTTGTAAGCCATATTGTTTGACATTCCACTAGACCAGGGTGGTGCTGCGGACGCACCCCTCCTTAATGCCCAAGGTGCCATTGTACTTTCATCTAAACAAGCCCTTGGTGTTACCTGTATTCTTCCCGACGCCTTTGTCGCCGGCTGAGAGGACTTTGCACTTGCTAGATGTGGCTAGAGCACTGAAGTTCTATGTGGACCGCACAAAGTGTTTCCGGAGGACATCGCAACTTTTTGTTAACTTTGGCCCTGTGAACCATGGGAAGGTCTTCTCCAAGGCTTCCATTTCCAGGTGGCTCTCCGTCTGCATCACCCACTGTCACCAGTTGGCAAACCAACCGGTACCTGGTTGTCCGAGAGCCCGCTCGACCAGAGCGTTTGCTGCAACTACGGCGTTCCTGTCTGGTGTGCCCCTGCTGGACATCTGTAGGGCGGCTACATAGAGGTCTATTCACACCTTCACGAGATTCTACTGCGTCGACAGGGATTCAGAGTCGGCCAAGCAGATCTGCGAAACCGGTTCGCTTGAAGGCGAGTCTAGTGAGGAGGTAAGAGATGCTTAATGTTGATCTTAATGTGTAGCCTTGCCACCACCCGTGGTTGTGCATGTGTACTGCTATGTATTCTTTATTCATGAGCATGTGAATCCATGCCAGACCCCATGCTGGAGAAGGAACAAGTTACTTAGCTGTAACTGTTGTTCTCAAGCATGGGTCTGGTATGGATTCACATGCGAACCCTCCCGCCTACCCCTCTGTGGCTCTTCTCTTGGTCCTACTGCCACTTTACGTGCTACCAAATCTGAAGATGGCTGCTTGAGGAGGGGCTTAGGTAGAGGGCAGTCATTGGCTGGGGGCAGTATGACCCAGAGACCAGTAATTGGTTGGTTGTTAGGAGAAAGAAAGTTCAGAAGTGAAACTGATTCTTTCTTTCCCAATGATTGCCTACCTGATGACAAGGAATTCATGAGCATGTGAATCCATGCCAGACCCATGATGGAGAACAACAGTTACAGGTAAGTAAACTCGTCCCTTAACTATCCCTCCAAAAAGTAATACATACCTTCCTTGTATAGCTGGGAAAGGGTTAATCTACATTGCATTCGATGGGTTCAAAAGTGCTTACCCGTTTGAGAAACTTGTTGACCGTTGTTTCCTTCCCTAACCTTTTCCTTTTTTCCACAACTTCAGTATTACCATTTAAGTGTGAAAAGTGATATATTAATGTCCATTGTCACAACTATTGAAGTCACCTCAGGGTGTAGGAAAATCTGTGTGCCATCTACTTACTTTAACTGAAGGAATGTATTTTGAAGTGTGTTTTTGTCAATTGCTCCCTTCTAAAGAAGGCTTATTTTAAAACTGATTGTTAAAATAATAATTCTTTATTGAATACTTGCCACTGTGAAACCCTGTTGCAACCCTACAGCTCACATTGTTGACCCCTCTTGAGATGAGCTTGGCTGCGCAGTCACTCTACTAACCATTGTAGTACAGACCTATACCAAAGTTTTGGTTACTTATTGCCAAGAGTACAAGGCTGGGGTAGTCTCCCACAGGGTTACTACATACAATCTTGCCTAACATATTACTTGGCTCAAACGACTACTCTCCTGTGCCCAATTTGATCAATTCTTCCTTGACCTGGGCGAACCAGCGGAGTGACAGACCACCATCCTGAGAAATGACATCCAGCACTGCTTCTTAAATTTAAGCAAGGAATCGGTCGAACTTAAGCATACCTAATGATAAACTTAACGAAAACAGCAGATTGATTGGATGAGTTGCATCTCCATTTATAAAAATACAGGTTTGTTGGGCATAGTGTAAGATGGTGCCAGGATGGTCTTCAAATATTTATTTTCCACTCTGTACAGAGGAGTGATACTAGATCGTCCCCATAGCTCTGCCCCATAAATTGCTGCCTGCCTGCCTTGACTGCCCTTTGTAGGCTTCTAAGGTAACACGGACTGCACCATTTCCTTGCTTGTTCATGAGCATCAAGAGGGCACCGTTATATCTTGCCAGTGTAACTTTATCCTTATCCAGGTGCATATTCCAACAGCATGAGGATATTATTCTTACCCCCAGGCAGTTATGTTAAAGTTTTTTTTTTTAATACCGTGCACCCTCGCCACATGCATGGTCCTTTGGTGCTCTAGTGGATCTGTAAAGCAAGCGGGTCAGGTGTGGGGTGGTATGTTAGTAGGACTGAGTGGGGAAAAAAGAGAAAGGGACCTGTGATATGCTGTTGCCAGCTTCAGCTCGCTGAGCATAGGTGTGAATTTTCGTTTGGCAGCCGTCATGTTCTCTTGTGTGAGGCTATGTGTGGTTTGTTGCAGCGTAGGGAAGTGCATGCAGTTTGTTGTGCTGTAGAGGTATGGTTGTGTTTAGTTCAGAGTTTAAGAGGTGTATTCAGAGGGATGCTGTTTTATTTTTTAATTAAAAGTGGAGGTTGTTAGTAGCGATACCTTATCGTTTCCAATGTCGTACATTGTGGTGTGCTACAATTCCCCATCCTATGGGGCCATCGTCCAGTTCTAACCTTGGTGCTTTGGGTTTCATCCCTTGTGGCACAAAAAAAAATAATTGATTTCATCTTTAAGATGTTGAAAGCCAGGCCTTTTCTCTTACAAAAAACAAATGTCTCCAGTTGCTTACTAATGCCCGAAGGTGTTGACGTCTATAAGACTGCATTACTGGCAAACATTAAAACTGGGATTTTATCTCATGCTAATGTTGGGGCATCTGAATGGGGTTAGAACAGCTCCTTGATAATACTATTAATGAAGATGCAAAATAGCTTGGGAGCCAGTGCACACCCTGGCGGACGCCCTTCTCAATCTCAAAGGGTTGATGTGCTTCCGGCAGTGCCCCAGCGGACTACTGCTATGTTGTTCGGGTAGAGCTTCTGGATTGCCACTAGCATAAATGCAGTGTTCTGCTTAGGTCATGCAGCGCTTCCCACAGTTGAGTCCTCAGCACAGTGTTGAATGCTGTCCAAAGGTCATCGAACATGTTGTACACATTAGTCTTTCTGAGGACAGCCTACTTGTCACACATCTGTCTGTCGAGGATGTTGATTGACAGTGCTCAGGCTAGCATAGACCTAGCCTGACGATCAATGATATGGTTCTCGGAAATCCAGGATTCCAGGTGAGATAAAAACGCTCTAGCATGAACTTTGCCCCCCGCATCCAATACAAAAATGGACAGTGGTTAGCTAAAGAGTCTCTGGAATCCTTAATTGAATCAGAACAATTTCAGTTTGGGTCCATGATGTCCAGACGGCACTGCTCAAGTACTGTATTGAATAGTTTGGTGAGATATGGGATCCAAATGCCTGGTTCTGCAGTGTATAGCTCTATTGGGGCCCTATTTGGGCCGGGGGCCTTCCTCAGTTTTTGGCTGGAAAGAGCTTTATCAACTTCCTCACTGGTAAGAACAAAAGGGGTTGATCACACAGTCCACAACGATTTGTGCGACAACATCCTTCCCTGCAAATCCCTGCGTGAAAGATCTGTCCTTCTCCAGCCCTGAGAAGTGATCGTCCCAAATGGCTTCAGTGTCTCTGGGTCCAAAATGTCTTTTCTTCTTTGGGAGCCTCTGTACCCCACAGTCCCTCTCAGAGCGCTCTGCACCCACAGACTATATTCACTGTTTGTTACAAGTCAGCCTGAGGGGAAAGGGGAAGTGGAGAAAATAACAAACAGAGGGTCTCTCCTTGATTTTAGCACCCTGCATCAGAATTAAATGAGTGTTAAAACAATACATTTCACACTTTCACTTTCTAATTGGAGCTCCCTTGCTTTTACTAGCCTTTACCTGTGTTTCCTGTTCTTCTAAACTCCACCTCTGCATACTTGATGAAGAGCTTGAAAGCTGAATCTTCAGTACAAATTATCACTTGAGCTGCATGCACATTGGGTTATGACTAATACTTGCCAACTCTTCACTTTGTCAGATACCTGCTGCAGAGAAATCTATATTACAAGTTCATGTAGTATCGTATGTTCAGAAACCTTTTACATAAACCTCTGTTCTTTATAATGGTCTATAGTTTTAAAATTGCTTACAATTAATTTGTCTGAGGTAAAAACCCTTTTCAATAAATCGTAGTTTGTTAAAGAGTACAAATTGCTTCTCAAAACCAAACTCCTATTGATGCGCACCACTAAACTACAAATCCCATCTTCGGGCAAACAAGATGGCTGCCGGGCCTCTTTGGACCTGTATGGCTCCCTTCAGTGGTGTTGAAAATGGTTTGTTGTCATTACATCTCACCCTTTTGGAGGGATCAAAGTGAGTTATTTAACTTTAAAGTAGTTCAGACACACTTGCGGCACACTTACAGAGTTGAAGTTAGCAAGTCTCTGAATTTTTGTTGATTAAACTGTGTGCAAAGAAGCCACACTCGTTCTTATTTTAATATGAACTGGAGGCCACGGTTATCAGTTTGTATTTTACAATCATCAAGTAATGGCTCTTTCCCCTACTGGCTTAAACGTGACATCAAAGAGAATTTCAGATTTCTCTACCCCGAAGGACGCACAGCATCTATATCAAATCGCAGTGTCACTGGCATTCCGCTGATATGCCTGTGACCCCCAAGTACCTTGGTTTCTCACACTTGGTGCCACATAAATAATGAAAGCTCCTCGGAAATTCTCTTCAGAAACTCTGACTTTAACGTGGCAAGGAAAGAAACGCTGCCCAAGTCTGCCATTTTACTGTATCCCAAAGTCAATTTATAAAGAATGAGTCCAATTTTGGCAGAACTGCTTCCTTCTTAAATTAAAAACTCTATTTCAGGTCATTTCTCTACCTGAAGCTTGCTTTAACTACTACAGTACTTTTGCTTGAGTTCAAGAAACTTAGAACTATGCTCCCCAATATGCTGCGCTGCCACTAGTCTACTCCTGCGGGAATTTCTATCTTCTACACGTTCTCTTCTTCTAAAACCTCTTATTTCTTCAAAGGTTAGACCTTCGGGAAGAAACTCCTATATACACATTTTGGCACTTCCAGGTTAGTTCATGAAAGGCAGCTGGGAAACGGTCAGAACTTCCAGTCTGCCCTCCACTTTCCAAATTAGATCACTGCTGAGCTAATCCACCATATTGGCCTGGGTTAGAGCCCAATGCTCCATTTTGAGCACAGAAATCTGAAGATCTCCGAGGAATATATTGTTAAGGAAAATAGAAAACCTTGTATTCTTTCCCAAACATCCTGCTACAGTCTGTAAACTCCCACACCCGAGTAACCTGGTACCTAATCTTGACTTCATGCCAGCCTTCCCATGTCCCTGACAGTGATGCAGCCCTGCTGAGTTTTGCTACCATATTGTTGCCCTGCCCCCATTATTCCCCAGAATCCACTTGCCTCTAGTAGACAGTAGCGCTCCCCAGATCTCACCCCATGCTTTTTTTCTTGTTTTTAAAAAGATTGCAGTACTGTTTTCTAGCTTCCCGTAATGCTAACAAGCCAACTGCCATTTGCAAACTAACCTGGCTAATCAGCAAGCCCTTGGCCCATCTGCATTCTATATCATACTAGGTCCTGAACGCCAGCCTTGTGCACCCCATACTGGGGTTTGGAAGACTTTGTACCCAAAGTCCCAGATAATCTCTCATGCATTTCTATTGTGGCTGTGTTCCTAAGTGGCCAAACTAGCAAATCCTTCCTAAAATGGGAGTAAATCATTATTTCTGAGGCTTGTTAATCTGTTTAGAATTGCATGCCTTGCATCAGCCGACATCTAGTGGAAGTTGTGGAGTATTGAACATGTTTTTTGAAGTTCGAAAAGGTACTTTGACAGGGCGTAACTGTAATACTATAGTTTGTGTTACGTACCCTGTACCCATGATCTCTCATGCATTGTGGTCCCACAGATTGTTTCCGCCATCATGGATAGTTTTATTCTCAGTCTGTTGCAAATCTACTTTTGAGTTAATGCCATCCAAATCTCAATTGCCATTTATCGATCAACGCACTTGATCAGTGACAGACCTCTGGAGCCATCTTGACGCATGATCTGATCACCGAAACAGACGTCCGCTCCAGGCTTTGGCTGGCATCTGGCTTCAGCCCACCAGAAGGGAGAGCAGGGATTGGGGGGTGGGGATGGGGATGGGTCTGATCCTTTCTGTTTTAGAGGATGTCTGACCCCATTTCCTGCCCCTACTGCCTTTGTTTTGCTGCCTCTGTGACTGCCTTATACTACGGAGTGTTGCTTAGTTTAGATTTGGCCCCAAGTGCTATGGAGCATTTCCGTGAAAGACACACAGGGTTTGTAACCAGTGCCTTCCACATGACCACCGAGTCCCGCTGCGCATCGTGCAAACTCTTTAGGCCCAAGACCCTAAAAGAGCGCTGAATAAAATGGTGGGCGGCACACACCGTTATGGCAGAGTTGGAGATCGCTGCATGGATCTTCAATTTGGATCACAATGGCTGAGACTCTGAATCGGAGCTGGAAGACATCACATAGGAACATACCAGTTCCTGCACGCTTGTCCCCAGCCTCGAAAGGCAGTCGCAGTGTGCTGCTATGAGGAAGGACTCTGGCGGCGACTATGTACATGCACTCCCAACTACACAAACACACACCCCAAAGCTGTTCCTCGATGGAAGGCCACACACTGCTGGTAGGCGTCTCTCGACCTCCCCTCCCCTTCCCTACCGCTAACGAAACCTACTGTGGATCAGCCTCTGCGCCTACCTAAGACGTTTGTGAAGACACTCCGGTGAAGAGCATACATAAGCACTGCATGATGGCTGAGGTGGAAATGCTGAAACTGCTGTTGAAAAAACACCAAAAAGAGCACCATCCTCATAGTAAACATAATCCTGAAACCTCTGAGGACTAAGGGTCTTCACCTTTGTCTGCAACCCTTCACAAAAAACGCCCTAGGGAAAGCCCCATGGTCTGCCCTACAGAAGACCCAATGGTTGCCCCCAAGCCAACCCCTGAGGTGACACAGGCCCCTAGCAGAAACTAACGCCAATTGGCGCACCATGAATTAACCATGCAGAAGATCTTTTTGCAAACTTCATGAGTAAAATACCTACACCACAGACCTGTGGAGCAAACTCCAGGGCCACTGGAACCATCTCAAGCCCAACCTCCCCCCCGCCCTCCCGTCCCACTTGCCTCTTCTTGCCCAGAGAGGATTCAGAAGGGTGCCCTGCAGTCAGCTGAAGCTGACCAGGACATTTGGGTTTTCGACCAGGATGATTCCAACCAATATGACGACACCCATCTGCAAGACCAGGATGACCCGGATCTTGTCTTTACAGATCCAGCTGACTTGTCAGCAGTCGCAGCCATACCTCGCCTATAGCAGACCAACTTCATTATAATGAGCTGCGTAAGAAGGCAGCTCATCGTTTCAGAATTCAAACAGGAAACCAGTACGGAAGGAATTACTTTGTTGAGGGCAAAAAAAAGTCTCTCCATCCCTGGCTAGCCCCTCTCTCACTAGGGCAGTCAACCCACAGGTGGAAAAAATATTTAAACCATCGCCATCCAACCCTCTTTATATCAGAGGACATGTCAAGCCTGATTCTCTGGTTGTTACTACTACCAGAAAGAGACCTGGTGTTCCACTCTCCACCTCCAAATAAGAAATGCAAAAGATTCTCCAAATGGCGGGCTGATAGATATTCCCTTCCATGTGTCCCCAGTCAAAGGTCGCATAGCACCTTTGCCCAGCAATGAGAGGGAGTAACTTCAGACTGCTGGGTGCTCAACACAGCGGCAAAGGGATACTCTGTTGGGTTCCTAGAAACACGTTGACACCATTCACCTAGACTAGAGCAAGAAAAATGTCTGCAGAACACTTCCAACATCCTGCAGTAAGAAATCAAAATGCTACTCTACGCGCTGTTTGTGGAAGCCCTGTTGTAAAAGGGCTGTTTGTGCTCCAGGACCCTTTCGTCTTGCTTTCAACGGTGCATTTATTTGTGAAAATTGCTTCTAAGTGCCTCACCCACCTTACCCACAATCCCATATCAACTCTTGCCACATGCTTTTGCGTGCACATGGTTTGTTGAAGCCCTGTTGTGAAAGGGCTGTTTGTGGCTGTTTTGGGCTGAGGTTGGCAAGGTGAGCAAAGATCAAGTTATGTTTTCACAGTGAGTTAACATCCTTAATTGAATATTCACTTCTATCATTTAAAGGAAGTTTCTCAGCATTCCGCGAACACATTTTTTAATCACGCATATATGGAAGTCCCCCACGTGACTGCATTTGAATACAGAACGCGACTAACCACGTTTGTTTGCAGCATGCTGAAGTGGCGCCGATCCATTTTCTATACTCTGAAAACGGACATGCCATCCAAGCTTTACATGCTTAAGCTGATGGAGCATTTGAAGCACACCCCTGTCAAGGCCAATCAGACGGCACGACACCCTCATAAGGACTGTGTGCCCTCCGTCAGAAATTGAACGTATTCCGCATCGGCGGACATACGTTCATTCTATTCAGCCGACCCGAGCAAACTGCATGATAGCAATGTAAGCTCGAGCGTGTTTAACTTGCTGTGGGGACATCACGTGATCGCGGGAGCGTGTTCTCGCGAGATCTCGATACACGGGATCTCGCGAGCCCACGCTCCGCGGGAAAACGTTCCCGCTTCAGAGTTGGCGCCCTGCCAGCTAGAGCGGTCGTACAGGAGCGCTGCTCCTGATTACAGAAAAAGGAGAATCAACTCCAGAACCATCACTACAGCTCATAGGGCATAACACCACAGCCACTGGAGGCTTCATGGGGGCCCTATGAGTTTACGGCGTGCCACCGGTGAGCACAACCCTTCCACAGTGAAGTGACTGGGGAAGCACAGGACTTGGTCAGCGAACAGTGAGTAAGCGCCCTACGCCACCAGTCCGCCTTAAGACATTCTCCCTTGTTCTGAGTCAATAAAGACTGTCAGAAACCCTACTGCGTCCTGTCTTACATTCAGGCCACAACACTTGCGAAGACCCTTTTGCAATAAAATCCTACTCCCACAGTCTCAGACAAACCTCAATGACAACACCATGGCCTCAGTCTGTGTAGGCGAGTGCCATTACTCAGTCCCTGACAAAGCCCTCTTGTGGTGACTTTGATCATGAATCTTGTTCTATTCCTAATCTAGTAACAACTGCTGTGACTCACACTATCAGTTCCACCCCCGATGTCCGCAGGGCCTAGTTGAGGCCCGCGCGCGTGCAGAAGTTTACAGGACATGACGTTGGGGTTCGGGAGGGGCGGGCACGGGTTTCCGGCAGTTGCCGACTTGTATGAATAAAGTGAAGTCGATCGTTAACACGGCTCTGTGTAATTATTTAAGAGTGGCCCGTCCGTGCCTTGGGGGAACTCCACAATGGCGACGAAGGGTAACCAGCCCACACGTGCCTGGTAGAGAGGCCTGCCGTCGGGCATTGTAGGGCGTCGGCGTGCCTCCCAAGCACAACAGCTACACGCCAGGGCTGGGCCTGTCAATCTGCGCAGCACGAAATACACACGCACAGTCACAGACTCACACGGCGCCCGTGAAACAACAGAGCCACACCGCGTACCGCCATCCAGCAGCACTCGCGCTGAGTACACGTGCGACTGGCACCTGAGACCCAGGAAGGGAGTCACTTACCCGCGGATGCAAGCGGATGAATGATTGCGCTGCCCTGCCACGCCCAACTGCTGCAGTGGAGATCAGCCTTGCCACAAGGAAAGTCCCTCAGCTCATAAGGGGGGAGAAACAAGGGAGTCAAACCACGCAAACAGACACTACAAACAAAACCACCCATACCAAGCAAGTCGGATATCAAGACAAACACATAACCAACCATGTCTGACACTGCACAAGCAACGGCATCATCCTCAGGAAGCGCAGACAATACACAAGGGGATGAGCAACCGGCACAGTCACCAAGTGGCACTGCACAGGTCATGCATATGCCGGGCCCATTTGAAATCCGAGACACATCAAATCTGGGACCCCACTGGACCACATGGCTCTGAGACTTTAAATTCTACGCAGGAGCCATAGGACTGAAAGACGATTAGAGGCTCAAGAACACGTTATTCATGGCAGTAGGGCCAGCAGTAAGAGACATTGCAGGCAAACTGTTGAATGTCGAAACAGTAACCTATGGAGAACTCCATGACAGACTCTCGCAATACTTTGCACCGCATACTAACATTGATTATGAACGCCACATATTCCATACCATAAGGCAAGAGAAAGGGGAATCCATGGACAATTTTGTTATGCGCCTCCGCATCAAACTGAAACACTGTGAATTTCACAAATACTCGAATGATGAAGCACTACGATCACAAGTCATCGCTGGATGCCTTTCACAAGCTTTCCGCAAACAACTATTACAGAAACAAAGATCTCTGGACGAAATTCTAGCGCTAGCTCGCATGGAAACTGCAGTAGAGTCACAGCTAGATAATCTGGGTAAAGTCTCCATCCAACAACCCACAAACAATCCGGACATTGTCAACAAACTCTATGCAGCCCCGAGCCAAGGAAGCAAGCGCCCGGAAGCCACACGCTACAGATGCGGTTATGAATACCCGCACGTGGGTGAATGTCCCGCCATGGGACAACAGTGCGCCTCGTGCAGGGGGCATGGACCACTATCGGGCAATGTGCAAAAATGCCCCTGGGCCTACCACTAACAGACAACGAACCCAGGACAGGCGACGAACAACACGCCACAGCCCGCCCAGCTCGAGAAGGGAGGAAGAATACACCACGCCCCGAAGGGAGGACAGAGACCGCATGGGCCCACCTCCCCACGAAGACAGAAAATCACGCGAAGGGACCAGACGCTCTCAAAGGAGACTGTTCGTCGGTACATCGAGATGCGTTCCCCCACTAGTAGTGACACACCGTCGTCAGAAGAACATCAGAGAAAGAAGGGGTATGTATGGGCGCTCAACAACAGCACAGCCACCCAACACAGCCCAATCCTCACGTTGCATGTCAACAACACCCCACTAAAATTCCTGATTGACACAGGAGCAACAGTTAACATTGTAAGTGAACAAGTATATGAGTCCCTTGCCCCGCCACCAAAAATCAGGCAGACCACAGTAGACATTTACCCATATGGAGCGACAACCCCATTACCATGCAAGGGCATGATTACGGTGTGGTGCACTCACAAGGAACACACGGCGAATATTCCCCTACACATCTTGAAAACTGAAGCCAACAGCGGGTGCATTTTGAGTTTTTCGTACTGCTGTAGATATGGGACTAGTGCACATACTCTATCAACTGATGGCACATAAATATTTTGCCAAGCCCGACTCCATCGAACAGGCCTTCCCCAAGCTATTCAAGGGCCTAGGCAAACTGAAAAACAGGAAGTGCACCTGCACATCAACCCGCACGTCAAACCGGTAGCGCAACACTATCGCGGCATACCGATCAATATCCAAAGACAGGTGGAGAACGAGCTGGACAAACTCATCAAAATGAACGTGATCAAGCCCGTCTCGGGCACCACACCCAGGGTATCACCCATTGTCCCTGTCCCAAAAAAATCCCCAGACGGATCCATACGTCTGTGCGTCAACATACGACGAGCAAATCTAGCCATCGAGAGGGAAAGACACCTAGCACCCTGAATAACGGACATGATCCACCTCCTGCACGGTGTGAACATTTTCTCAAAATTGGATCTAACAAAAGGATACCACCAGATCGAAATAGCCCCAGAATCCAGGTACATCACCACATTTGTGACCCACCTCGGACTATTTCAATATAAACGGCTCAGTTTCGGCATCTCTTCCGCAGCCGAGACATTTCAGGAAGAGATACATAGAGTGATCAGACAACTGCCTGAACTATTCAGACGATGTACTTGTGTATGGGAAAACGCAGGAGGAACATGACAGAGCACTACACAGGGTGTGCCAAGCCCAAGAATAAGCAGGACTCACATTGAATAGAACCAAATGTGAATTCTCCAAAGAGGCATTGAGATTCTTCGGCCACATCTTTTCAGAAAAAGGGATGCGACTCGACCCAGACAAAGTCGAAGCTCTGAACTCGGCACCACCCCCCGAAAATACATCAGATCTACGATCATTTTTAGGGCTAGCCAGTTATTGCTACAGATATTTAAAGGACTACGCCACCATAAGCAACCCGCTACAGCTGCTCACCCGCAAAGATGCCCCTTTCACCTGGTCCACTGAATGTCAAATGGCATTCGAGAAAATCAGAAATGCCATCTCGCACGCGGAAAACATGGCTTATTTCAATGCTCAGAGGGACACCAAGATCATCGTCGATGCCAGCCCAGTAGGACTCGGGCCATCCTCACTCAGAAAGACCCCATGGAACCGTCCAACATCTAGATAGTTGCATACGCCAGCCGGAGCCTCACTACCAAAAAACAGGCATACTGCCAGGTAGAGAAAGAGAGCTTGGCAGTAGTGTGGGTGTGCAAGTACTTTCATTTATTCTTGTTCGGCAAGAAATTCACTATAGTAACTGATCACCAAGCCCTACTGACCATTTACGGTGATCCAAGAGCGCAAATGCCCCCGTGGATAGCCAGATGGGGTCTACGGCTACAGGACTACAAATTCACGGTGGTACACCGCCCAGGCAAGGAGGAAAACCCCACGGACTACCTATCCCGTCACCCCACGGGACCAGCCGAGTCACAACCCTCCATAGCAGACGCATACATAAACTATGTAATACATCATCTGCAACCTCTGCTCGTGGGGTGGCCCGAACTGACTGCACACTCGGAACGAGATCCAGCCCTCAGGATCGTGAGACACTGCCTACAGTCAGACAAGAAATCGCTCATGCGGCAACAGGCCAGGCCCTAAACAGAAACGGTGCGGGAGGACGTCAAATGGCTCAATCAAGTTTGAGATGAACTAACAGTAGTGGAGGATCACATCGTGCTCAAAGGTTGCAAGGTTGTCATACCGAAGGAACTCCGGGAACGGACAATGCACCTAGCACACAAGGGTCACAGAGGGGTTGTAGCGACCAAGCGCCTCCTCCAACAAAAGGTATGGTTCCCTCAGCTTGACAAGCTGGTAGACAACATCGTGGGGGGATGCCACATCTGCCCACAAGTAGCGCCACCCCCACACCCCAACCCCCTACAAATGTCACCGCTACCCAAGCAGGTATGGGAAGAGCTTGTAGTGGACCTGTTCGGGCCTCTAAGAGATGGCACCCACGTAGTAGTCCTCATGGACGAACATTCACGGTTACCAGATGCACAAATAGTAGAGGGAAGCGCAACGGCCAGTGTCATCCCGGCCCTGGACAGAATGTTGTCGGCATATGGGATCCCCAAAGTAATAAAATCGGACAATGGCCTCACGTTTGCAAGCCATGAATTTCACAACTTTGCCAAATACATGGGGTTCCAGCACCGCAAGATTACCCCGCGCTGGCCACAAGCAAACGGCATGGTCGAAAGATTTATGGCCAGCATCAAAAGAACTCTCCAGATAGCAAACATCCAGAACAAATCATTTGAGCAGGCCATCAACCAGCTGCTAAGACAATACAGGCACACACCGCACAGCACCACAGGGATATGCCCCGCGGACCTAATGTTCCGAAGACCAATTGAGACGAGGCTACCTGAAGACCCCAGGATACCGGAAATGACAACCCTGGAACAAGAAGCCAAGGATAACGACGAAACAGCCAAGGCAAAGATAACGACGAAACAGCCAAGGCAAAGATGAAAGAGGTCGCAGACAGCAAAAAACGAGCTCGAGAAGCACCTGTGGAACTGGGAGACGAAGTATGGCTTCGACAACCGAAGACGAGAAAAGAAGACGCCACCCTCGCACCCACCCCATTCATCGTGACCCACAAGAAAGGTAGGATGATTACTGCCCAAGGAAATGACTGCTCATCAATAACGCGAAACGCATCACACTTCAAACGCGTGATCCCCAACCAGGGGACGACGTGGGAAATGAACGAGGAAGGTGAAGAAGAAAGAATGCTGGACGAACCATACTAAGGAGATGGAGAAGAGTCCGAAGGAAAGCGGAACGTTGAACTCCGAGGTCATGAGTGGCCAACCCCCAGAAGCTCAAGGCGTCCGCAGAGAAGCCGCATGAAACCACTCCGCCTCATAGAAGAAATGGGGTAAGGATGCACATGCTAAAAAGGGGAGAGATGTTCGCAAGTCCACATCATTATGTGGGCGGGGCCTAGTTGAGGCCCGCACGCGTGCAGAAGTTTACAGGACATGGCGTTTGGGTTAAGGAGGGGCGGGCAGGGGTTTCCGGCAGTTGCCGACTTGTATGAATAAAGTGAAGTCGATCGTTAACACGGCTCCGTGTAATTATTTAAGAGTGGCCCGCCCACGCCTTGGGGGAACACCACACTCATAATCACTGATGACCTGGTAATTATAGACTCGCCAACTAAAAGAAAAGCTGTATCTCCTGCAACTAAACTCTCGGAAATATCTACAAACAAAACTCTGACATCATCTGTAGCTTTACTACTTTGCCGAAAACCCAGGACTCCTGAACAAAACAAATCTCATCATTCTAATTTATCCCAATCCCAATAATGTTTGAAACTGCAGCACCTAATTCTTCACCTTTATTGCTAACTTTTTCTCATTCCTTTGTGAGATACCGTACTATAAACCAATTGAATCAGATTTCCCTTCCTGCCTCTTCCTTGACTGACTCTTTGCTCTCCTCTGCTCGATCAACTTGGCACTCTTCACTAATAAAACTATATGAAACCATGGACGCAAGGTTAAATACACAAACAGAACTATTGAATAACCTTACACAAGTAAATTCTATTCTGACTGAACAACAATTGATACATTTTAAAGCGAGGATGCTGCACAGAATGTGCAACCTGCTCATCAAGCAGTGTTCCTCACAATCTTGTGGTTCTAAGAAAACACGGTTGTCCCCAGGACCTGTGCAACCTTGTTTGAATGCTAATTCATGCATTTACTCTCCTGGCCTAACGACTGATCTCATCATGACTACTGATGAACCGACAATTGTAGATATTAGTGATAACCTACATGATGACTGCGACGCTCCTAAGGTATCGAACAGTAAGATTGACTGCACTACGGATAAAAATACAATCCAACGGGGACGAAAGGCCCAAGCACAGACAAGGGAGGACTTTAAAAACTTGAAAACTCTTTCTTTGCCTCAGACAAAGAAAAGTAAAAACATTACATCTACCCCCACTCGCATGCCAAACTTTAGTTAACATTTATTGGAACCACCTTGCAATTCCCGAAAACATTTTCTTCAACGACATAGAATTTGTACTGAATCTAATTGTCGCTGAACCATCTATTACAACTATTTTTATTGGTGATCTGAACCTGCACCATGTGGGTGTCGGCCAGTCCCAGATCTGGATGGAGGTGCAGAGTTCCTCGCACAACCCCACCTAGAGACAATATGGAAGTTTAGCACTTTGCTTCCAGACAGCAACGCCAATTATCCACTAACCACTTCACCCCTCTGCATACACCTCTCAAACCCTAACCAAACAACCACAAGCCTATAACGCAACAATCTGCACAAACGTCACTACATTGCAACAACAAAACAAACCACACATAGACTCGCACAACAGCACACAATGGCTACCGACCGGAAAACACCCCAAGCCCAGCAAATGGTGTTAACCTGGTATCACGGCTCATTTGCACTTTTCCAGCTTACTCCCACTAACTCACCCCCCCCCTTCCCCGAGCCGCCAGAGCGCCAGGGGACCACTCCGGTGGTGGTAGTGCGCGGTACAAATGTCCTTTAACATTATCCACTAAAGAGCAATATCGAACAACTGCAGCGCAAAGGTGGTCTGAACTTATGTATATATAAAGAGAGACAAAGCTAAAGTGTAGATGCTAGAGGTACATGAAAACGATTTATCACATCAGGGACCAATCACAATTAAGATCAAATTTTAATGATAAATCATAAAAGTTAAAACAGCCAATTAAATGAGGTGGTCCACAGTACAAAACATACAGTATTCAATATAAAACCAAACTAAACTAGAACAGAAGTTACGTGAACAAACTAGTTCGGCTAGTGACAAAACCAGTGTGTTAAAAGAGCAGAAGGGGGTAACTATTAAACAAATTGTATAGAACCCTACTTCCGTTTGGAATAAATGTGTAATACGTTTAGGTCTCTGGTTACAATACAGAGATATATCTCGACATGTTTCTGTTCCTAAAACAAGTGTGGAACATTCATCAGGAGGAAGATATTAATGTAACCCAGTAACAGTTGAAATAGCACATAACAGTGAACACTCTCTAGCATCTCAAATGCCGCCTGTGAGTGCTCGCTACTCTGAATAGTAGGAGGTAGAAGATCATATGGTCAATCCTTCGGAGAGCCCAAGGAGGCAACAGTTCCGCAGGAATCCTTCATTCGGCACCTGTACAAAATAACCGCTAGAGGGTAAGTGCTCTGTACTCAACGGGAACAAATCCCCGAGTGTCTGTATTGTAACCAGAGACCTAAACGTATTACACATTTATTCCAAACGGAAGTAGGGTTCTATACAATTTGTTTAATAGTTACCCCCTTGTGCTCTTTTAACACACTGGTTTTGTCACTAGCCGAACTAGTTTGTTCACGTAACATCTGTTCTAGTTTAGTTTGGTTTTATATTGAATACTGTATGTTTTGTACTGTGGACCACCTCATTTAATTGGCTGTTTTAACTTTTATGATTTATCATTAAAATTTGATCTTAATTGTGATTGGTCCCTGATGTGATAAATCGTTTTCATGTACCTCTAGCATCTACACTTTAGCTTTGTCTCTCTTTATATATACAGGTTATTGTCCACCTGGACATAGACAAAGTATACATAGCTGACTGTCCTTAGCTATTAGTATACCAGGCTTCCTCCCAGAATAAACTGAACTTATGTATGACAGGCAACTGCTGATGCTTAACGGAGCCATGGAGAGTGATGTTCCAGCACAATCCACTTGGGATCGTGAGCAACAGCAAGCCATTCTTGATTACATATTCACTGACCGAAAAATGTTCTCATTGATTGATAATTTCTCCATTCAGAACCAGAGTGTTCGTGATCACGATCAGTTAACACTATCATGGAAGTGGAACAAATTAAAGACAGGGCAACTCGATACATATATTGATGAGCGTTTAATTGTGACCAGCGGTCGCAATCGATTAAGATGGACCACTGAACATCTCCAGAAGCACTATCAAACCATAGAATCCAAAATCGAGAATAAATCCTCGAGATGATCCACTTTATCGATCAGCTTTACACCTCTTACTGAGGTTCAAACGAGATCCAGCAAACCCATGTTCAAACATAAACATCAATATGAGACTGACCTTAGGCACCAGAAAACTCTCGTCCGAAAAGCCATAAGACAAATTAGAAGATCAAACACTGCAAATCAATAAGCCTTAATTAAAAAACCTGAAGCTAAAATATAAAAATTGGATAAGGGCCAGGAAATTGCACCTATTCCAACAGGATGGAGAAGCCATGCTCCAAGCATTTGCTTCTAAACATTCAGGAGCTAAATGGCATCTATTAAATAGTGTTTCTTTGACATCTCAGACATCACAGCAAATAAATGCGGTCTCAGAGCAGGCATGGGTTAACTGCTTCACAGTGCATTATTCCACCAAAGATCAGGAAATGGTAAAATTACTAACTCAACGCAATTAAAACTATTGATGAAATTTGATCTAGATGATATAAGATTATACATTTCCAAATTGAGCCTTTCGAGAGCCCCAGACCCTGATGGCGTCACAAATCAGATGCTGAAGGCCAATCCTAAGCTCCAATTTTACTTCACATTTTTCAAAAGATAATGGACTGTTAGACGATTCCAGAATCTTGGTGCGGGTCAGTCATAGTACATATTTCCAAGAAAGGCAATCGTCCGCCCCCCATCAGTTATAGCCCTATTGCATTGCTTGACGTCCCCGGAAAACTTTTTCTCAAGGCTAATACTTGGAGATCTCAATCATTGGATCTATGACAACAAATTACTTGATCCACATCAAACCGGTTTCGTCCTTGGAATGGGAACATCTATTAATCTACTGTCCATCACAGCAATCCAGCAACAAAGTATGAACTTCAATCCATCTATATGGCATATGTTGTCTTTAAGTCAGCATTTGACTCTGTAAGCAGAACCTTAATGCTACGCAAGCTATCTAGTGCCTCTTGTCCGATGACGTTAACTTTAATAACACAGCTGCACACGTGTACATCTATTTGTGTTAGATTAACAACAGAAGGCAGACTCTCAGCCTCAAAACTTGATTTGAAACAGGGCGTCTACCATATTCAACTATTTTATAGCTGATATGGGTAAGATCTTTTCATCAACACCATGTGATCCTCTCGACTTGGTGAGTCACCAATAGCCTGGCTTCTGTACTGAGATGATCTGGTTCTCATGAGAAAGACACCCATAGGTCTTCAAAAATTGCTGGTTGCTCTTGAGAAATATGTTGCTTTAAACCTGCCAAAGATTAATGTCGAAGCACACGAGTGCTCCTTTGAGCCCTGAAACGGGCAAAAAAACATCTGCAGGCATCACGAGCCAAAGGGGCTGCTGGCGCTAGGACCGCGCGGGGCCGGGTGGAATGGAGCGGATCCTGCAGCTAGAGCAGAATCGGTGCCCCGAGACGTCTGGTGGGCAAAAGAAGGGACGGGCCCTGATCCTGGGTGGACCGAACTGCGGCGCGGGGATTGGAAAGCCTGCCCGCGGGCTCTCTCCTGCCTGCGTGCGGAGGCCTGTGCTGCACGGGGGACCGTGACGGGCATCGGCCCAGCTGGATGGTGCGGGGCTCGCAGGCGGAAAGCATGTCCGAGCTCGATTGAGCAACGGAACAACGGAGCAGCCACATCGCTCCACATAATGAGAGATCAGATGCAGTGATACGACTGGAGGAAGCGGCAGAGGCGAGTGTGGGCAAACATCAAAAGTGCACTAAATGGTATGAATGCACGCATGAAACAGCTTCAGCACTGCTTGGGGAGCCTGTTTTGGATCCATGACCTGACAGATGACGGCCTGCACCGCATTGAGATACCCCCTGGCACAATTGCAACACACTAAATTGTGCAAATCATAAGGCCAGATTCTAAGCCATAAGATCATCACTAACATCCCGATACTGGCCCAACTGCAAGGAAGGAGGCAAGGAGAGGACTAGCTGGCCACCAGGATATAATGTCTCCAATGGGCGCTTAGCCCTACGATATGATAAGAGACAAAGAAGCCCATGATTAAGAGGCTGAGCGCTAGCCGGTCAGGAAGCCCGGTGTAGGGTGTACTCAGAATGCGGATGTTGGCCACAAGGCCCATGTGCGTGGCTTGATATCTGACACTGGGGCTTTCAATCGCAGCAGTTACCCGTGGGTGATCCGGACACGAATTATAGGGTATCCCTGTGGACGAATAAAGGTATCGAAGAAAGGACTTATATGTTCACGTGGGATAGCACAACTCATTGAGGAGAACAATGGCTGGGCTAGGTACACTTTCGAGGTTGCTTCCCTGAACATAATAGATTATAGCAAGTTGCCCCTGCCGGAACTGCAGACTATAAGTGGTGAGCAGACCCACGCCCCATAACACCAGCGCTATGTCCAACAAACCTCCTAGACTCAAGGGGAAGCAGCCTACATTGGACGAATATACCAAGACGCCGCCCGGCCCAGAAGGAGCCAAGAGTAAGGACAGGCCTCCTGCGGGTAGTATGGCCGTCACGGGCACGAACCAAGAGGTCCTAGCCGCAATTGCAGACCTGAAGCTGGCCTGGGAAGTCAAACTTGAACTGGCTGTGACTGAATTAAAACTGCGCTGGACCGCAAGGTTGGAGAGGTGCAGGAAGAGGTGAACCTTCTCCGGCAGGATGTTAGGTCATTGGCGAAGCGCACTGAGAACCTCGAGAAAGAGGTGAGCCCGAACACAGTGGACTGTGCCTCACACAAGTCGGAACTACACGCCTTGGTTTAACGGGTAGGCAATTTGGAGAACAGGGCGGAGAAAGCGGAAGGACACGCCCGGAGGAATAACATCCGCATTGTGGGCCTGCCGGAGAGAGCAGAAGGCCACAACCCCACGGAATTCATTGAATCCATGTTGTTGCAGGAGATACCAGGAGGGGCCCTATCTCAGGGGTTCGCGGTGGAAAGGGTGCACAGGGCTCTGATGAGGAAGCCGCCGCTGGGTAACCCGCCTAGGCCAGTGATGGCCAAGATCCTTAATTACCGGGATCAAGAGAGGATACTGGAGCACTTCCGCAAAGGGGGAACAATCCAAAGGGGGGGCGGCAAATATAACGGCCTACCCAGACTATACCCTGATGGTGCAGCGGAGCCGAATGAACTTTGGGGCGGTCAAAAGGAGATTGAAAGAAGCGGGCCATAAGTATATGTTGCTTTTCCCGGTGAAATTGAAAGTCTTTCACAAGAACAGAACCTTATTTTTTGAAACTCCGGAGGATGCGATGGGATGGCTTGACGCGCGAGGTTGCCCACAGGAGCCGGACATCCAGACGAAAGGAGGAGATGGTGGAGATAAGTAACGAGCACGGGGGCACCTGAAGGGGGTGCGGTTTGAGACTATGGGACTTGACTATAGTCAGTGATGCGGCCAGTTGGCCGGTATAACCAGTTAAGTTGGGATAATGACACAAGAGCATTGTGATTGATGCTTCATCAAGGAGCCTTGCAGAGCTAGTCTGCATACCCCCATTTAGAGATTAGTTAGGTCGCCAATAGTGTGGTGACACCCTGCTGGGGTCTTGGCCTGGGGTTCCAGGGTAGGTCCAAACGCGGGGGAGCCTGAGATCCAGGGATGGAGCTGGGCATTTTTTGGGGTAGGGCGGGGAGGGGGGAGGGAAGGGGTTGTGTGCAGTGGTTTGTTGTAGTTATAGTTTTGGGAAGTTTGAAGTGGGGAACGAGCCCAGGGAGATTGAGATGGAAGTGGAATCTGAATTGTACTGGTGGGAGGGGAAAGGGAACTCTCATACAGAAATGTGAAAGGGAACTGGTGGGCATTCGAGGCAGGCATCGGAGGGAGTGGAGAGGGGAAGAATATCAAGTCAATGGCATCGGGCAATCTTAGAGTTGTGACCTGGAATGTGCGGGGCCTCAATAGTTATCTAAAACGAAATAAGGTGATGATGTACCTGAAGAGGATGCGGATTGACATAGCTCTGTTACAGGAGACCCACCTCACTAGGGAGAAGTTGGAGATGGTTAGGAGGAAATGGAGGGGTATTGTCATAGGGGCCACATATTCGGCATACGCAAGAGGGGTGATTACATGGGTGGCACCTCATGTGCCATTTCGGCTGCTCAGCTCGTCGACGGACCCAGAAGGTAGAATGGTGGTGGTGGCGGGCCTTCTGGAGAACAAAGAAGTGAACATTATAAATTTGTACGCCCCTAACCATGATACAGCGACATATTTTAGGTCTATATATAGTAAAGTTAGCCCCCTGGTGGGTGGTGCTACGGTGTGGGGAGGGGACTTCAATTGCACCTTGAACCCCAGGATAGACAGGTCAGATAACAAATCAGAGAAGCCGGCGCCAGCAGCCAAAGCGCTTAGGACTCTGCTGACAGACCTCGGCTTGGAGGATGTGTGGAGACGATTGCACCCTGTGGAAAGGTAATACTCTCATTATGCTGCGCCACATGACCTGCACACGAGGCTAGATTATGTGTTTCCTGCTGCCGAGATAGTGGGAGAAATGGTGGGCATGGAATACAAGGCCCGGGTGCTATCCGACAACTCGCCTTTGATCGTAGAGTGGCAACATAAACCCCCCAGGGCGCAAATCCCGACATGGAGGCTAAGAATTGAGGCTCTGCTGGATGCAGGATTTCGAGAGCATTTGAGGGAGGCTATAGAGGAATATTTTGAAATTAACACGGGCAGTGTACGCTCTGTGGGAATAGTATGGGAGGCATTTAAGGTGGTGGTGCACGGGGTAGCTATATCAAAGTCCAAGGGGCTCCAAGGGGGAATTGAATGGGAACTGCAGGAAACAGAAAGAGAGCTAGAGGGCCTGATACGAAGAGAGGGGAACACCCGGGAGGATAGTGCCAAGATAAAGGACTTGCAGACAGCTTGTGGTGAACTCTGGGATAGATTATGCAAACTAAATTATAAGAAATATACAGAGAGGCTGCATGCTGGGGGAGATAAGCCGGGTAGATTACTGGCCTGGTTATACAAAAATGAGACCCCCCGCCCGGTGATCAGAGAAGTCAGGGACGCAGAAGGTCGAATCTATGATACCCAAGAGGGGGTAAATGGGGAGTTCCTCAAGTATTATAGACGACTATATGAGGACGCAGGAGAAGAAATGAGCCAAGAAATACAGGAAACAATAGAGGACATAGGGCTGCCAACCCTAGATGATATAGAACACGCAGATTTGGATGCCCCCATCACCGCGGACGAGCTGGAGATGGTGATCCAACACTTACCCACAAGTAAGGCGCCAGGGTCGGATGGGTTACCCAGTGAGTTTTATAAAACGTATAAGCAGGAGCTACTTCAGCCGCTGCTCGCCATGTTTAATGAAGCATATGATCAGGGGGAACTGCCGGCGTCTCTCCGTGAGGCAGTGATCATCTCGCTCCTGAAACCAGGCAAGCCAGATGTGGAGTGTGGGTCTTACAGGCCCCTGTCTATGCTGAATCAGGACAGCAAAATACTCACGGCAGTGCTGGCTAATAGACTAAAGAGGGTAATTGGCAAGTTGATACACCCGGATCAAACAGGTTATGTCCCCGGTAGAAACATCACGGACAACCATAGGAGGTTGCATCATATCATTGATCAAGCCGAGGGAGACTCGGGCGAGCTGGCTATCGTGTCGTTGGACACGGTTAAAGCCTTTGACTCAGTGCGGTGGCCATGGTTGAAGGTGACCTTGAAGGGATACGGGATGGGGCCAGGATATACCAGATGGGTCCAGATGCTATATAGCTCTCCGATGGCGAGAGTTAAAACAGTAACTACAATTTCAGAGAAATGGCAGCTCAGCAGGGGGACCAGACAGGGATGCCCCTGGTCGCCCATGTTATATATTTTGGCATTAAAGCCGCTGGCAATTAGCCTGCGACAACAATATGGGGAGGTGGGGATACATACAACAGGAGACACACACCTGATATCATTATATGCAGATGATATGCTCCTCTACTTGCGCTACCCGGAGGAGAACCTGCAATATGTGCTGGAGGTGATGGATCGGTATGCCACTCTTTCGGGAATATCGGTGAATCCTGGGAAGTCCAGCTTGTTCCCCAAGGGAAGGTATAAGAGTACCCCATTGGAGAGACTGCCCATCCTGCAGATACCCTGGCAACCCGAGACATTTAGGTACCTGGGCGTAAACATTTACCATAGGATAGAGACAGAGCACAAAAACAATACAGAGAAAGCGATTGAGGGAATTAAAAATAGCATGGTGTTCTGGTCCCGATTACCCCTAGCCATGATGGGAAGGGCGGCCCTGCTCAAAATGGTGGTCCTGCCCAGACTCTTGCATTTTTTTGTGAATGTCCCATACCTGATCCCCAGACACTTTTTTGTGAGGCTTCATGGCATGTGCAGGGGCTTCATATGGGGCAACTCCAGGAATAGGGTGGCCCTGTGGAAACTACAGAACACATGTGATAAGGGGGGCATAAACCTGCCAAATTTAGGCTGTATTACTTAGCAGGACAGCTGTTGTATGTGGCTAGGTGGTTGTCCGCAGAGGACTCGGCAGAAGCCAGGCTTTTGCAGGGTGATGCAGCTCCATACTTCCTGAGAGAGATAGTGTGGCTGCATAAACATAAAATGGCAAGGATGGGGACACTGTTAGAGGTGGGCTGGGAAGTTTGGCACAGAACATGGAGAACTGTGGGCGACCCAGACCCGCTTTCTCAGCAGGTCCCGCTGGTGGTGTTATGCGGGGATGACTCCCAACTGTTCAAGGGGGTCCGCAGATACTGGGAATCGGTGGGCCTAGCCACCCTCGGAGATATATGGCAGGAGGGGGAGGCATTGGAATTTCAGAGGTTACAAGAGGAGACTGGGTTGCACAGAGGCCAATACATTACTTATACCAGGCTCATGAAACGGGTGTGGGAGAGGTGGCCTGAGACGGTGCTAGCGGAAGAACCTGATGCCACCCTGGAGATGATGTATGATGTCTCGGAGGGTGGGCATGAAATATCTAGGATATATGAGCTCCTGTGAGCGAAAGCAGGGAAGGAGTTGCTTCAACTGAGGTATGAGTGGGAGGAGGAGGTGGGAGAACCCATAACAGAAGGACAGTGGGATAGAGCTCAAAGGTACCATAAAAAGGTGTCCCGGAATGCGAGACTCCAGCAGATCCAGCTGTATGTCACCCACAGAGCCTATTTGACCCCCGGAACAATAGCCAAGTTTGGAGGCCTGGCTGTACAGAAATGCCCAAGATGCGGGGAGGAGGAGGCAGGGCTTCTGCACATGTTCTGGGCTTGCCCTAAGGTGCAGAGGTTCTGGGAAGAAATAAAAATGAGAATGGCCAGTGGGGGAGTGTTGCTTGACGTTGGGTCTGCTTGGGCATGTATGCTTGGGACTTTTCCTAGGCCACGTCACTCCAAGCATATCAGTAAGATGAAAGACCTGGCCTATATATTGGCCAAGCGTAGAATTGCAATGTGTTGGAAAGCGGCCCATAGGCCTAGAGTGGAAATATGGTGGACGGATCTCTTGAGATGGGCAGAAGCAGAAACTGTGGTATGGTTTGAAGCTGTCACGAGGGGGGCAAGGAGGAAGTGGGCCCCCTGATAGCCTGGAGGCAACTGGTGACCACAATGGCGAACCCCCACCAGGTCAATCATGAGACGGAAGACTTAGAAGAGCTGACAAGCACTGAGATTCACGAAAATGATCATGTAGGTGGCACGGATAGAAAGGCTCGAGTTTGTGGGGAGGGAGGGGGGATGACAGAGAACAACACCGTATGATATGGTGTTTTGATATCGATTACGAACACAAAAGGTTGTAATGTTTGGTGTGTTGTTTGATAAAATAATAAATTGTTTAAAAAAAAAAATTAATGTCCAAATGGCCAAAGTCTTATGCTGTCAACCCAGAAAGCGAAAAAAGGCTCACGACTTTATAAGGCTGATAGACGGAGCCAGTCTTGAAGTTATTGACCAATATAAATATCCAGGCATCAATGTCAATAACCATGCTGCAGATCAACCTTACTTACAAGACTTACAAAGGAAAACACGTACGGCTACATCACAGTCTTTAATCATACAGGGAAAATATGGGAAATTCTCTTCTTCTACAATTCTTTTTATCTGCAAAAAGCCACAGCAATCATTGTATATGGGGCTGAGACCACACCACCTAGACCAAAACAACACTGGACAAAAATAGAGGGAAAATATTGGAAAACAGTCTTAGCTCTTCCAAAAAGCCAACAAATGTGTGTTAAGGTATGAGCTAGGCTTGCCTTCTTTATTTGCAATCTACGCTTGGAAAACCCTAACGCTGTATAGAAAGCTATGTATGACCTCTAATTCTGGACAGCTACTGGATAAGACATCCAAGTACATGCTTCCCTCTGAACACAACTTCCCAAAAAAATTGAGATCTGATGTGAATATTGTAATGGATGCAGCAGAAATTAAGGTAGATATGCTAATATCTAATCCGACCAAAGTCAAAAACAAGCTATTAGTGACTGGATATGCACAATAGACCAGTGTAAGATGTACCGCATCTTTCAAGGTCATCCATTTACTGAGAAAAAGCTCTGAACCACAGAGCCTTATCTGCTCAAGTTCCCAAGTCCAAGGCTCAGACAAATCATACTCCGATACTGACTGAATATATGCAAGACAAAGCAAATTCAGGCTTGGCGTAAGCAAATAACGGAGTATGGGAACTACTGCCGTTTCTGCTGCAACCAACATCACAAAGAGACCTTGCAACATCTCCTAAGTGAGTGTTCAGCTCTATTAACTAGATGAGTCCAACTGTTTAAACCTCATTTTGAACACTGTAGATTTTTAACTTCAAGATCTTTGGAATGAACTACTCCAGACTAGTCTGGTAAAGGTCCAAGTGGCCATAGCAAAATTCATTAATTATCTAGATCTTGAAAAGTAACTGTTATTGATGGCAATTCTGAAAGTTACTTGTCAGTTACAAAAACTCGGACACAACTTTGAATGGTCACACTTCTTTTATTTGTTGTTTTCCAAATTTATTTTCTCTTGATGTAAATATGTAGATGGAATAGGAGCTACCATCATATATTTTTTGAATGTTGCATGTTTTTGCATATTTTTGCAAGCAGACAATTGTCAGGAATATTAAAGAAAATTTGATTGTAAAAATAAATTTGATGTAATTGATATTAAACGAAAGAGATAATGTAATCATATGAAATTTATATTATTGAAAGGTTGTTTTTCAACTAAAACAATTCAAAAAAGATACTACTCCTAAAAAGAGCAATCAAATCAGTACCATTCCTGGAACAAAGTCAAGTTATTTATTCAATGAACTTCCTTGTTCAACAGGAAGATCTAACAGTGGTAACCTTTGCTCTGCAAACGCTTATTTGAAGCCCCAAAAATTCTGGATGACAATGTTGCAGGAAGTCATCCCACTAATGAAATTAGGGGATTACATGGCAACATTGGACATGAAAGATGCATACTTTCATATTTTAATGTTGCCAGCGTACAAAAAGTACCTAAGATTCAAATTGGGAGACGAGCAGTACCAATTCAAAGTGCTACCATTCGGCATTGCATCAGCACCTGTGGCATTCACAAAGGTCCTAGCAGTGGTAGCCGTCCATCTACGAAGGTGGTCCATTTCAGTGTACCCTTACATAGACTGGCTAATTACTGGGGACACAACCAATAGGTCCCTACAAAACACGCAACACTCAATCTGTTCCAATTGGGCTCTTCCATTAATGAAAAGTAGTCTAGTGCCCAGCCAAGCAAAGCAATTTCTGGGGGCTCTAATAAAAACAAACGATGGGCTAGTCTTCCCCTCCGAAGAGGGTTCAAAACATGCTGTTTCAAACACCTCAGTTCATAGCCGGTCATCAATGCGGGCAATTAGGAATGATGGCTTCCTGCATCTACCCGGTACTACACGCCAGACTGTGCATGCGTCCAATGCAAGAGTGGCTAGCGAAACAATGGTTGCAAGCAAGCGGTTTATGGGACGATCTAGTGGTAGTTTCGCAGCCTCTGGTTCATTCGCTACAGTGGTGGAACATAAGCGATCTACTAAAGGGAAACCCTTTCAACACACCAACGATCGAAGCCACTCTAACGTGTGTTGAGGACAGGGTGGGGAGCTCACTCCACCACACTGCTCATGGCATGTGGACATCGGCCCTAACCAGAAAACCCACCAACCTTCTGAAACTGCTAGCAGTCTTCAAAGCTCTGCAAGCTTTCAAGATTCAGTTGGCCCACAAAACAGTCCTAGTCTTCACAGACAGCACCACAGCCATGTTTTATATCAACAAAAAGGGGGGAGCTCACTCTCCAGGGCTATCCAAACTAGCCCAAAACATCTGGCTGTGGGCACCACATCACAACATGTTCCTAGCAGCACAACATGGGCCAGGGGAACTCAATTGTCTGACAGACATGCTAAGCAGAAGTACAATGCTACTCTCGGAGCACTAGTGGTAATTAACCAGACTTGCTAGACAACAACTTCTGAAGCTGGGGGTTCCCAGAAATAGACCTTTTCGCAAACCTTGAAAATGCACAGTGCACAGATTACATGTCCAGGTTTCCCCAGACAGGCTCCAAGGCAATGCACTTCTGATCAGGGAAATTTGCATAAGTTTCAAATCTCTACTCTCTCCTCCTCCCTGCCCCCCCCCCAACACCTCTTCTCAACAAGATAGTCCATAAGTTACACTGGGAACAAGTAGCACTAATCCTGGTACCTCCTATGTGGGTGTGACAGACGTGGTTCTCCCATATTCAGATGATGTCCCCGTGTCCTCACATGAAACTGCCCTGTCCAGACAACCGGTTAACTCAGAATCCAGGGGCAACGCTACACTCATGCCCTCAGAGGCTGAACTTAGCCGCTTGGCTCCTGAGGTCATTGAATTTGGACACCTAAACTTAGAACAGAGGTACATGAAAATACTCAAGGAAGTATGCAAGCCTAACACAAGACACTGCTAATTTAACAAGGGGAAACGTTTTGTGTTATGGTGCAGGACACAGTCCCTTCATCCAACCCACTGTTCATCCAATATAGTCCACTACCTGTTGTACCTCTTGACTCAGGATTAGTCTTTAACTCGCTCAAAGTACACCTAGCGGCTCTCTCTGCTTACACAACATCTCAAAGTAAAGTGTTGTGGTGGAAGGTGCCTGTAGTTTAAGCCTGCATGGAGGAAGTGAAAAAAACGATACCCTCCAATTTTTGATACTACTCCCAGCTGGGACCTTAATATCTTACTTGCAAGGCTCATGGAGCCCCCATTCGATCCAATGCACAAGGTCAGCATTAAACATCTTGCACACAAAACAACCTTCCTTATAGCCATTACCTCTGTCAGTACAAGACCCCTTTGTTATACACAAAGACAAGGTAGTGCTATGCACCCATCCTCGAGTCTCATCGAAGTTCATATCAAGGTTTCATGTAATGCAAACGATAGAACTTTCGGTGTTTTTCCAAAACCCAACAAACGCAGCAGAAAAAAAGCCTTCATATACTAGTGATATGCAGAGCTGTCATGTTCTACCTTCAAAAGACTAAGCCTATCAGAAAAACAGATTGTTTTTCGTATCCTTAGCCACTGGGAGAGGAGAAGACCCTATCTCTAAGTCAGCAATTTCTAAATGGATTGTCAGCTGCATCCATTTTTGTTATTCTCTTGCTAAGATTGCCATTTAAGCCTAGAGCACACTCAACTCGAGGTACAGGGGCAACTCAAGCCTCCATAGCAAATGTACCCCTAGATGTCATTTGCAAGGCTGCCACTTAGAGTTAATAGATCTTTCACATTTCATGGTCTCCACCTACACTTCACGCTTACAACTTTACACTCCCTCTTGTCAGCAACAAATAATCGGAGGGCCCTTGATGCGTGTGGGATCATGGGTATAGGGTATGTCGCACTAGGGGTAGTATTAGTTATGCCCTGGCGACGTCCTTTTTAAAACTTCGAAAAGCTTCATGTGCAATACTCTGCAACTTCCACTAGATGTTGGCCTATGCCAAGCTTGTGAATCTAAGCAGATAAAAGCATCAGAAATAGGATTACGGTGAGTAATGTTTCTCCAGCATGGAGTCTGGCATGGATTTACATGCTCATGAATATTCCCTGTCGTCAAGCCGGGAATCCTCGGTAAAAAAAAAAGAAGTTTCACTTTCGTTTATAAACTGTCTTTCCCCTATAAACCAATCGCTGAGCTCTGGGTCATACTGCCCTCTACCTAAGCCCCTCCTCTGGCATCCATCTTCAGATTTTTACCTCACGTTCAAATGTTGAGAGTCCTCGAGTTTTGCTCTGTTCTACATTTTGTTTGTGGTTTTTAGTGAAAAGGTGTGATTTTTGTCAAACAGAGCCAGCCTGTGTGCTCTTTCTCTCAATCGACTGACAAGCGGGGGTCTGTTTGTTTGGCGCCCCTCAAGGGCAAGGATCTTCGAGTCTTCGCTGAAGTTTTCCAGAAGGCCATCGGGCCTACTCTGCACTCCGGACCATATCGAAAGAGAAGAAAGAGGGGAAGCTCCCTTTTCAAGCTCTGTTCCAGCTGTGGACTGCAGAACGTGTTTGTGGAGAACAAACACTTTCAGTGCCTCTGCTGTCACCATCCGGAACACAGAGAAGGAGATTGCCAAGTCTGCCTTGGGTTCACCAAGAGAACCATGAAGGATTGTCACAGAAGGCTGATGGCGTGGCTCAGCATCAAGGCCTCTGCCCTGTGCCCCAAGCAGGGCCATGCCTCACCCAGGACCGCACGGTCCAAGGAGCGGGCATTTAAGTCCTTTGAGGCCAGGTACTGTGAGTACTGCGAGTCTGTTTCCAACGGGATTGCTGCACAAGCTGGACCCGCGATGGGCAGGGTGCGATCAACCTCACCATCTGCCTCCATCTCGAGCCATCGATCCAGCTCCTCCTCAAAGAGGAAATCGGCCGACACGGCTAAGCTGCGGTAGAAGCCCGAGAAGACCAGGGTGCAAGAAAAGGCGACCGGCCTGCCTAAGAAGTCCCAGGCGGTGCAAGAAAAATTATTGTCGACGATCGAGATGGTGGCGGCCGCTCCAACGAAGGCCAAAGGGGCTGACGGGCCGAAGGTAGCTCTGACTGTGCCCAGAGTATCCCTACCATTGAGATGGGAGGCCTCAGCCCGAATCCGACCCCTCAGGATGCAAAAAAGGGGTGCAAGGTGGATGGGGAGGCGAAGAAGCCTCAGGGCAGGCTATATTCCAAGGCACAAATATTTCTTCCTTGGATGAGGAGGACCGGGAGTCCATACAGGAAATATGCCGATGGCACGGGTCTAGTAAGCCCACTGCTTCACCCCCACCAAGAGATGTATTGCTGGACATCCTTTTGACCCTGCACGCGTTGGTGTTGGAAATTCAGAAAATGATGTTGCTGACCCGGCCCTGACCCTTGGTGGCCTCAGATCGGCAAAAAAGAGGAAGCACCATCCAACACCGCTGCATCAACCTCCACACCTGCACTGTGTGCCTTCCCCCCTGAGGGATCCAGACACTGGGACGGACACAGCCACGACAGACGACATTGTCATGGCGGTCAGATCTCCTCAGCTGAGGGCGTCCCCACCTGACATGGTGGGTTCGTTTCATGCTATGGTCGCCAGGGCGTCCGATCTCTTCCAGCTGACACCTGAAGAGACGAAAAAGGAAGGATTCCTTTATCAGAGGTGTGAGGCCAAAAGGAAAACCATCATGGTGGTGTCCCTCCAGGACGGCTTTTGGGAGGGAGGCCTGGCCCTAATGAAGAACCTGGCCACGGCCAAGCGGGATGGGCTGGAGAAAAAGTACAGGGTGCCGGAGTCAGCACCCAGGTGCCTAAGGCTGCAGCCATCACCAGACACTGGTGTCGGTGGCTGCGAGGAAGAGATCTAACCCCTCATCCTAAGTCCCTCCGGACAGCGAGCACTGGTGATCCTGGCCAGGTATGACAGGGAAATGTAGTACAAACTAGCCCCAATGCTGGAGTCCCTGCCCAACAAGCGGGTGGAGGCAATTGCACTCCTCCAGGGGGTCGAGGGGGGAGTGACTTTGGACCATGCCATCACGGTGGCCCTAGACATCACTGACAGTCTTTCAGCAGATGGGGGAACGGTGTCTACCTCTGTTGTCTAGGCTGGTTGAAGGCCACCAATTTCTGCCAGGTGGTCCAGATGAGGGTACTGGACATGCCCTTCGGGAATAACCTCTTCGGGAAGGCCGTTGATTCCTTGCAGGCCATCAAGACGGATACAGAGACAGCCTGTGCTCTGGGCACTCTCTAACAGCACCGCTCTTCCTTTTGGTCTCCGATGCAAAGTTGGGCAGATCAATGAAGGGTTTCGATGGAGGTTTCGCGTCGTAACCTCAACCCTCCCAGTCCATGACCCAGGAGGCCTACAGATGCCGTTCCAAGGGTTTAGGTGGAGGTAGTCGGCGCAGTCGGCGCTCCCAAGGAGGAACGCAGGTGCCGAAGCAGGTCTGAACCGGCCAGGACATTGGGCCCCCACCCATGCACCCGGTGGGAGGCCGGCTGGTGGGATTTGTCAGTGAGTGGAAGATCTCCACCGACAGATGGGTGCTGGATGCTCTTGCCAATGGACATATACTGCAGTTTCAGAAAGAGTGTTAGCGGGTCCTCCCAGTGACCTGGCAGGAGCAACACGTACCTTCACTCCTGCAGGAGGTACGAGCCATGCTAAGAAAAGGCGCGATAGAATTAGTTCCAAGATGACTCCGGAGTCTACTCGAGATACTTCTTAGTCAAAAAGAAGACCGGGGGCTGGAGGCCCATTCCAGACCTGCTGCGTCTCAACAAGTACCTCAAGTTCCAAAAAATGCAGGATGCTCACGTTGCATCTCTTCTCGGCCAACTGGAGGAAGGAGACTTCTTGATGTCGCTGGATCTGGAAGACGCATACTTCCATGTCCCCATTCACAGGAAGCATTGGAAATTCCTGTGCTTCATAGTGCAAGGAAGACACTACCAATTCAAGGCCCTCCTTTTCCACCTGAAGTCGACACCCAGGGTGTTTACGAAGTGCCTGGCACCAGTGGCGACCCATCAATGTCTACAGGGGATACACAACTGGCTCGTCCAGGCAAAGTAAAGTGAAGTAACCGTTGAATACACAGAGAACCGTCCAGCTGCCGACAGGTCTGGGGTTCTCTGCAATGATCCAAAGTCCTGCTTGAACTATCACAGAATGCACTGTTCCTGGGAGCCAGGCTCAACACAGTCTCCTTCCTGCCATCGCTCTTGGGGGTGAGGGTAGCGGCTATATTGGGGAAGGTGCAACAGCTGTTACTGAAGACTGCCATGGTGCGGACCATCAAGTCGCTACTCGGCATGATGTCGTCATGTATCTAGCTTATCCGGCTCTGCGGGTTACAGATGAGACCCTTTCAGGAGTTCCTGGATGCTCGCTGGATACAAGTCTTGGGAAGCTTCGCAGACAGGATCCCTTTCGGAGTTCTGTCGGACGATAAGGTGGTGGGGCTTCCAGTCCGTCACCTGGGGCACAGGGTTTGAAACCCCCTAGCCCCTCTACCAGGAGACGGTCACCACGGATGCTTCCCTGGAGGGGCTGGGCGCCCACACCGGATGTCTGCATGACAGAGGCCTGTGGCTGCCAGAGGAAAAGGATCTCCACATCAATATCCTGGAGCTGCAGGCAGTGTTCTGGGCCCTTCAGTCATTCCTTTTGCAAAGTGGTGAGGATCTTCACGGACAACAACACTATGATGTTCTACATCAGGAAGCAGGGGGGCCACCCGATCCCCAGCGCTCTCCAGAGAGGCACAGGACTTGTGGCACTGGCCCGTCCACCGAGATGTTCCTCATCCCCTTTCATCTGGTGGGAGTCCATACCATCGCCGACTCTCTCAGCAGGGAACTGCGCGCCTGCATTGAGTGGAAACATCGGCAGGATCTGGTGGACCGCAGCCGAGGAGTAAGGGGGACGCGTTCTCCCTCCTGTGGGACGGCTTGTTCCTATACACAATACCCCATTGCCTCTCCTACTGCGAGTAATCAATCAACTCAAACAGTGCCGATGCAGGATGATTTTTGTTGTCCGGCGTGGCCGAGACAGATTTGGTACCTGGACCTTCTCAGCCTGTTAACGTCACCTCCGGTCAAGCTGCCAGTTGTTGCTGATCTGCTCACCAGAGCAGTGCCATCATGCCCCTGAGTGCCCACCACAGATCTCTACATCTATGAGGTACCAGCTATGGCCTAATACCATATTTGCTCATCTTGCAGCACAACTCGCCTAATAAGAGGAGTCTGCGTGCCTGATCAAGGTAACTTATTGCAGCCCTCGACTGATTACACCTGCGGCATATTGTGCTTCTGTGCCCCTCGCCACCATTGCTCTGCACGAGGAGCTCTACAGATACGAATGGCCGCTGCCATGTTTAGCTATGACCTACGTCTGACTTCCTGATTGCCCGCCTACCTGCACACGGATTGGCTAGCAGTGTGCATTTCTGCACCAATCGTCAGCCGGCCGGCAAAGCCGGCCCACCTCAGGAAGTCCCATGAAAGAAGGCTTACTTCCTGTCCCGAGCCTGTCCAGAGCTGACAGAGCCAGGATATTATCATCCATATCTGTGCACTTCAATCTACTGTCATCATGACCCATTCTCTCTGGTAAGCACCCTTCTGCTACATGATTGAGACTTTGACTTTACCCACCTCGTACAGTGTATAACCCATGGCTTATCTCTCTGGCTTCTATGCCTCCAGCACTCTGGCTCGCAACTTGGGCTTTCTATGCAGCTGCTCAACATCACTGCCCCGTGCCCCTTGCCTACAGTGAACCACTAATTGTTGTCTCCTCTTATTATTACGCATTATATCACCTGTACATATATTAACTTCTGAGTGGCAGTGTTCGGCACCGTCTCTATACCCTCTTTAACATCATCTCACTACTGCTTCTGAGTGCTACCGTTAGATAGATTTGTAACTACCCTTGCGCACGTTGAAATAGCCTATCTGCTAACTGTACATGCTTTCAGTGAGCCAATACATAGCGGCTCAGCTCACAACTGTATCTACCTATGCGAGTATTAAGATAGCATACCTGCAAATCACATGTGTCTCTTAGTAATCTGTTATTGAGCTTACTGCAGCGATAGCCATTGCAAATCTTTATCGATCATGCATTGTTTGTTATAGTACTATCTACTACAATGATGCACCCCTACCTGCAAATACTATAATAAGTCGACTTGCAAAATGTACTAGCTCCATGCAAACACTGTCAGCCTGCTTTCTGTTGTGATTCACAATTTGCACTAAACTCTATGATAACATGTCATAGGCCATTTCCTCTGTGACCTCACCACCATGCTCACCTAGGTGGAACTTGGCTCCTTGCCCTACCCCTGGCCAAGACATCTGCCCTTTCTCACATACCTTGGCTACTGCACTAGACCACTCCTGCCCTGCCAGCTGCTTCCTCCAGCCTACATAGCCTACGTCTTGATCTCTCTCAGCATGTTCACCACGCACCACTACTTCAAAGCTCTAAGCACACTACTCTTCTTTAGCATCTATCTGATTTATGTTAGGCATTCTCCTCTCAATTATCAAGACCATCTCAGCCTAACTAATCACACTATGACGCACACACGGATGCCCTTCCCCACCACTTATGACATGACAAGTGCACCCACTCATACACCCAGTTGTCACAGCAGACTTTCGAGACTCAGAATAGGCACCCTTCCTATGTATTACTCTGCCCTTCCTACGCCCACATCGACAGAAACATTAGATTAGGTACTCACACTTCAGTGAGTCCCGCTGCCCACCACTTTGGCAGACTTATCCCTAATTTCAGTGCCACATTGCCACTTAATACTATGCACGTGCACACTCTATTAAACCATCAATCCGCTCACTTAAAGGCACTAAACCGCCGCTATCAGTCAAACATCCAATCACCACTCTACAAATGCGCTCTGCTTAATGTTCGCTCTCTCACAGCCCACGCTCTCGAAGTAAATGACCTCATTCGTAGTCAAGACCTTGACATATTAGCCATCACTGAAACATGGCTTCATGAGGCATCTGGCCCAGCCATCACATTAGCCTAACCTGCAGGCTACTCCATCCTCAGACACGATAGACCTTCCAAAATAAGAGGAGGGGTAGCACTAATCTTCAAAGATACACTAGCCTCTATCACCTAAAAACACTATACAAATTCACGTTATCTATAGGCCTCCAGGACACCCTGCAGATTTCCAGGGATACATCTCTCACCTACTTAGCGAAAATATCAAAAAGTCCACCAAAACCCTACTCGACTAAATCTAGGACTCAACGACCCCAATGATAAAACTGCCATTTCACTCACTAAAGACCTCACAGACCTAGGTTTCACCCATAAAGTTCAGAGTCCTACCCACTCTAAAGGTTGCACCCTTAAGTGGGTAGTTGATCACAACTGTGCCACCACTATCACATCTTACTCTGCTTACCCGTGGACGGACTGCAACTGCATTTAATTCACTCTTCCCACAGCTCACAGCACCAAAACCACCACACCTGCCCCTGCCACATTGGCAAGAAGCACAAAAAAACGTACTGCGGATAACCTCCGACCCTACCTGGACCTCCCTTGCCTAGCACCCCCACTCTCACAAGACCCCAATATCTTAGCTGCTATATTTAAGGACACACTAACTAGCGCAGTAAATTCCGTAGCCCTTTTAGAGTCCAAGAAAGAAAAAAGTCACTCCACACAAACTCCTGGTTCACAGAAGAGCTCCATATGATGCGTACTACCAAACGCCAGGCTCTTAAAAGTTGGCAGGCCAACCCCTGTGATGCCACTAAAGCTAATTTCAAAACAGCTGCCACATTCTACAAAGATGCCATATTCACAGCTAAATCTGAAGCATACAATCGCCGGATAGCCGACACCAACTCTCAATCTAAAGAGCTTTTCACAATCTTTAAGGAACTCATAGCTCCTCCTATCTGCCCCAACGAAATCGTTAAAGATGAAGCATGTTGCACAAGCATACAAGCAGCTATGTTAAAAAAAATAGAACTCGTCAAAGTAAAATCCCAGACCATTATAAAGCCCAATTAAAACTAAACCAACCTACACAAGCACTGCCCAACCACAAATCCACCAACTTCCCTAAATTCACGTTGAGAGACATGTCAGAACTTGAAGTTAAGGACATTCTTAAATGCCTTAAACCATCGCAATGCAAGGGCGATCTATGCCCCCCAACGATCATTAAGGAATGTGCCAAGTCCCTTGTTCCACTTCTAACCGCCTTCATCAATGCTTCATTTAAATCTAGCATCATCCCGGACAGCCTTAAAGAGGCCTGGGTGCGCTCCCTCTTAAAAAAGCCAACGCTAGATCACTCTAAGCTCACTAATTATCGACCCATAACCACTGTCCCATTTCTTCTAAAAATATTAGACAAGGCTGCCGACAGTCAAATGCAACTATATCTGGAAACTAACTCCATCCTAGGAAGAAGACAGTCTGGTTTCCTTAAAGGGCGCGTCACAGAAACTGCCCTACTGGATTTAAAAAAACAAATAACTCAAATCCTGGACAAAGGCAAGCCCGCCCGTCTCCTCCTTTGAGACCTCTCTGCGGCTTTCGATCGTGTGCACCACAAGGCCCTCACCCCACACCTAACGCAAGCAGCATACTTTTCAGACCAATCAGCTTTGTGGATCACCTCATTCCTTGAAGGCAGAGCAATGAAAGTGTTCTCTAACACAGCAAACGCAGCTCCCACTATCATTCATTGCGGAGTCCCACAGGGATTTTGTACTGCCCCTACTCTTAACAATCTTTTTACCAAGCCCTTGTTTGATAAACTCAATGCACATGGGATCGCATACACAAACTATGCTGACGATACCCTGGTGCTCCTCCCACTAACAGGCACTTACGATGAAGAGACAGCAGCTTTACGCCAAATCTACTCCACCATCCAAGCTTGGATGGCCAGAAATAGCCAAACAGAGATTCTTATTCTTGGACACAAGACTACTCTAGCTAAATTAGACTGTCTCTACTCCAACTTCAGCATTGACAACTGCATCATCCCAGTACTATCTTCCGTCAAGACACTAGGGGTTCACATTGATGCCATTCTGTCCATAATAAACAGGTCAGCGCTATTGTCTCGGCCTCAGCCCTAAGCACCAAACTCATCAATGCCATTAAACCTTTCCTAACTAAGGTCAAATAGCCAGAGCCACCATAGGAGCTAAGCTTGAGTATTGCAAAGCGCTCCTAGCTGGCACATCTATAAAAAACATAAACAGGCTCCAGATCACCCAAAACAACTCTCTAAGAGCAGCCTTAAGTATCCCAAGAAGAGATCACAGCTCACATGCTAGGCAAGCAGCTCACTGGCTCCCAGTCAAAGACTGCATCACTTTTAAAATCCTCACTACCACGCACAAATGCCTTAACCTTACTGCACCTTCGTACCTCTCCGACACAATATCGAGATCCAGCACAGCCAGTCCCACCAGAACATGCTACACCAATCAATTCACTGTCCCACGCATCAATAGGGTTAAAGCAGGAGGGATAGGCTTCCCTTACCTAGCACTCAAGCTTTGGAATGCACTGGCTGCTGCTCTTAGAGCAGAGACGTCTCCCATTGCCTTCCGTAAAAACCTGAAAACATCTCTATTTAACTAACTTTTTCCCCTTATCTACTCCCCCGCCCTCTCATAGGTCTCACCTCTTAACCTTGCCTGCAAATGCAAGATGTAAAATGTAAATGGATAATGTAAAGTGTATATTGATCTATTCAAACTGCCAAATATTACATTCAAAATTTACAATAAGTATGTCTGTATCTACATGTAACTAAGTACTACTCTCTCACTGTAACAAGCGCCACGATGCCCTCGGGCTGTTGCGCGCTTGACAAATCTGAATAAATAAATAAAGAGGCGCAATCCTGCATCAGGAGTCTCAAATTTAGGTGTGTTTATAACTGCCGTTTTTGTGAAACCTGGGCCTTCCAAATTTAGGTGTTTTTACCTGCCATTTTGTAAGCTTATACCTCCCTTTTGTGAAAGCTAGGCCTTTCTCCCACTATCCAGGAGTCTCGTATTTAGGTGTGTTTTATACCTGCCATTTTGTGAAACCTGGGCCTTCCTCCCACTATTTAGGAATTGCAAATGTAGGTTTGTTTTCTCAGTGTCTACCATCCTGTTAAACCTAGGCCTTCTCCACCAATATCCAGGAATCTAAAATCTAGATGTAATTTCAACTTGTATATACCATTCGTCACACCCCTGGAGTATACACAACTCCTTCCTAGCCATTGAAGCCAAAGGTAGTGACCCCTCCACCCTTGGTTGGCACGAGCCCCTGACTTGAATATAACTGGTACCTCGAGGCAGCCGAAGGGGAGAAGAGGGTTAGGGAGAGGTTGTGGATAGGTAGGGGGTGGTTAGGAAAACTGGGAAAAGATTTAGGGTTTCCTTGCTATTGGATGGGTAACAGAGAACGTAGGGAAAATAACATACAAGGTACCACGTACATATAATGGTCACACCTCTTGATACCATTATTCAGAGCTACTCCCTTCTTTATTAGAGAGTATACCTTGTAATTCCTGACACACCCTACTTCATCCTAACATAGCTACAAACATAAGCACATGTAGTTCTCATGGCCATGAACAGCTACTGCATTGCATATAACATAAGACACAGTACACAGACTTTTGCCGATATCTGTACACCACCTGCAGAGTGGTGCTCTTGAGCCCCTCTTGAGCTACTTTCCTGAGACTGGATCATGAGAGGCAACCTGGTACACTAAACAACAGAAATAATGACAAGAGCAAGCTGCACATACAACATAGCATTACTCTCCTTGTCATCGTGCTGATTCCAGCGTTATATTTCCCAAGTACAATTTGGAATTGAAGGAACGTGAACAAAGTTCAATAAGCTTTCCCCCAACCCCCAGCCGGGTAAGACGTTCTGCGCACTGTAAGTGGTGCGCCACAACAGTCAAAGAGAAAATAACATGCCCATGTAAGTTTTCATAAGGTTCTAAGGTAGTTTTGCGCACTGCGAACGGTGCGCAACATATCCAAACAGGAATCAACGGGTGCACACTCATTCCCATAGCACTTAACTGAGGCCTTGGGGGGGGGGTGGGGGGAGCGCTCGACCACACCGCCCCAGGCATGAGATGACTCTGTGTTGGACGGGCCACGGTCATTGCCTTCACTGATCCTGAAAAGCTCCAGGTGTCGGAACGCCTAGCATCACCGCACGGTCCGGGTTCAGAAAACAAACCGTCGGCATCCGTGCTCCTGCTCTCCTCAGCCTGTGCCTGTCACCCCCACAATCACCAACAGGCAGCACGGGCCGGGGAGGAACTTAAGTAGGCTTCTTTCACGTAACCGAGCACACCTGTCAACAACGGTCACTGGAATCATGGGAACTGTAGTTTCTCAGCTTTCCATACCGTAACAACTAATTCCAATGCTGCCAGACAGTACAAACCTTCATTACCAGCAGAGCAGCCCCTTATTTCCTTACACCATTCCCCAAAACCCAGGAAATCTCTCACCATCTAGAAATCTCACACCTAGGCATGTTCTCCCCCATGACCTGCCATCAGTGAATCGTAGGAGCTCTCTGTACCCAAGAACACCCAGCTAGCACTGAAGGAAAGTAATAACCAGGTCACTGCCTATGGTAAACTAAGAACTGGTGTACTTCATATTTTCAACTGCACTATCGTCCACCATCACGTAGCATCCCCCAGCACCCCGCATAGACTGCACGCCCGCCCATAGATCGAGGAACACCAGAACCTAAACCACTAATTGGACAACACCCCATAAAGGATATCAAGCTCCCACATCGCAAGAGAACAAGACTTGAAAACAACCAAATCACTCAAAACCCTGCAGGTGGGCTACTGCCCCTATAACATCATCAACCTCAATACCCTAACCACCTTACCAACAAGGACCACTAAATGCCTTGCCAGAGTTGGATGCTGACAAAGAGAATTGGAACATAGAACAAACCAAACTGATCCACACCCTCATCCTCCTACAGTAGAAACCCCAACAAACACCACAGCCAAAAGAATAAACATGGTGAGAAGAGAACAATCCCTATATCTTACACTGTACCTCGCAAAAACCGCAATGCCACCAACAGATTCAGACATGCTGACAACCAACTGGAACCCCGCCAAAAAAAAGAACCCCAGAAGAGAAAGGTACGAAACCAGAGCCGGCACCCCGCACATCACAGAAACACATGGGCACTGGCAGAAACCCTATCAAAACAGACAATGAAGCAGAAGAATTCAACAACCCAAACATGAGCCTAACAGACTCCTTAATGATGAAGCAGACTCCATAAATCACGAACCGATCTACAACAACACAGAAGCACCCCAACTAAACAACCACATGACAAAACAAGATTCGAAAAACAAACCCAACCATGTCAAAGAAATCAAATGAACCTAATCCATGCCAGATCAATGTCCAAGCATGCCTCAGTGATTTACGACCTCCTGTGTGACGGAGGTATCGACATCCTATTCATAACCAAACCTTGGCTAGAGGACAGCTACAAAATGACACTCCATAACTGCCTCCATGACGACTTCAAGTGCTCACAAGCAAACCGAAAAAACAAAGGAGGAGGAGAACTGGAGATAGGAGGAGGAGAACTGGAGATAGCATACAAAGAACACCTGAAAATTGAAACTGAAGAACCACTAACCACCGAAAACTGTGAATCCTTAATCCTTTGCCTGACAGCAAACCCAAAAAAAACCCTCAAATTCATCCTAGTATGCAGACCACCAACATACCAAGCATTCTTCGTAGACTCCTTCACTGAAGCCATCACCAACCTAACCATAGACCAGGAAAACCTGATAATCCCTGGAGACTTCAATATCTAGATGACGAAGAATCCACTAGCTCACAAAAATCGTTAGCTGAACAACTGAAAACAATGAAACTACATCAACTCGTCAAAGGAGCAACTCTCACGGCGGGACATGCAATATTTTCCAACTAAAAACCTCATCACAACAGCGCCACCAATACAGATCCTCTAGAGCCACCACCTCATCATCCCCTTCGTAATCACGCTAGCCACATCAACAAACAAACAACCTGACAAACTGCCAACTATCATGAAAAGAAACTGGAGGACCATCAAAAACAGCAACATATTAGAACTTCTTGAAATAAACAAACCACGGCAAGAACCCTGGAAGAAGCTGACCTTTACAGAAAAACAGAACTACTTCACGAATGGATCTCCAGAACAATAGACTAGATCTCCCAGGAAAAACCTTTCAACCCATCGCGCAAAAGAGTGACAGAAAAATTGTTCACCCCTATACCCAGCACCATGAAAAGAAAAAACAGGAAGCTTGAGCTAGAATGGAGGAAAAATAACGACCTGGTGAACATGCAACCTACCCAACCACCCGGTAATCGGCAGAACAAACTCCAAAGCTTCCCCCAAATATCAGTGGAGACATTAGTCAAGCTGGTACACAACAGCAACAAAGCTGGCTCCCCCATGGATCCCTGCCCCCCGATATACACAAATCAATCCTCACACAAGGAACACCAATGGAATAGTACAGAATCCTTTTCAACCAATCACTCTCGACAGGGAAAATGCCAAGATCATTCAAATCGGCATACATCAAGCCGCTCCTCAAAGACACAGCAGGAAATTTAGAGGACCTCCAACTACAGACCCATCTCGAAAATCCTGTACCCAACTACTTGAAACATACACCTATAGAATAACACAAGAATGTGTAGAAGAACACTGACTGCTGCATCAAGCTCAAGTAGGCTTCAGACCAATGAGAGGAACGGAAATGGCACTGCTCTCAATCTGGGACGATCTGAAGACCAATGCAGACTCAGATAAAAACACAGTTCTAATTTTACAGGATCTCTCAGCAGCCTTTGACACAGTCAACCATGAGATCCTTATCACGAGACTGGAAGAAATAGGAATCACCGACCTATCCCTACTAAGGATCAAATCCTTCTTAACAAACAGAACAGAAACTGTATGGATAAACTCTGAGAGAATCCACCTGTGGAGTGCCCCAAGGATCCTCTGTCCCCACTGTTCTTCAACATATAACTGGCACCACTAATAAAGCTCATTTAAAAAAAAACACAGCCTTATATGCTACTATGCTGATGACACACAGACCATCTACAAATTACAAGATACAGGGGTAGGAAAGACAACGCTGGAAGACTGCCTACAAGAACTCTACGGCTAGATGAACACCAACAACCTCAAACTCAACCCAGGCAAAACATAAATAATGATCATATCCAAAAGCATTGAGAACAATCGCTACATCCTTTGACCGACAGAACTAGGAACAGCACTGACTCCATCGACGATAGTAAAAACCTGTGAGTCTTGATGGACAACAAACTAACACTTGAGCCACAAGTAAAGGATGGGTGGTAAAAATGATTCTACCATTCCTCTCTTTCACCCACAAAACACTCACCATCATTGTACTCATGTCTGTCCAGAATAGACTGTGCCAACAGCCTATACCTAGGAATGCCAAAACAACTATTAAAGAAACTTCAGTGCATCCAAAAAGCTGCAGCCAGACTCCTAATGAAACTACCACGCAGAGAACACATTACCCCAGTGCTGAAAATGCTACACTGACTATCAATAAAACTGTGAATAATGTTCAACACAATGTGCATAACACACAGAACAATCCATATCCAACGAGCAGAGTTCATAAAAGAGAAAATAACCATCCGACAAGAGCACTGAGATCAAGCAATGACATTTGCCTAGAACAAAAACCATACAATAAAAAAACTCTGCAGATCAACATTCTCTCACCTGGCAGCAATAACATGGAACGAACTACCAAAAAACATATGCACCACAAAAGATGCTTTGGAATTCAGGAAACTACTCGAATCTTGGCTCTTTGCCCCAGAAACAGAAGGAAACTACTAGAAAGTATGCACCTGATCAGGAAACAAGAATCCAAATGATTATCCCATGACCCTGACTTAATCTTCCCTAACCTGTGCTGGTGGGAGGATACCCCAACAACCCATGCCCACATTACAGTAGGTAAAGTCCCAATGCTTGTGTAGCCATAAATTGGTCCTCCATCCCAACTCGTTGGGAACCCTCTTACAACAGTCAATGACTACAACTGTCTGATAGAGGCAGCTGTGGAGTCCCTGTTATGCAAGCATCCATTCTACAAGGTAAAGGTCCAATTTGGTTGTAGTTAAACAGAGTTTAGGTTTTCGTGTCAGGTATATGAGAGGTTTCTTCCACACTTGCGCTTTTCTTTTAAATGCATAGGAAAGAAGTATGTTACTTACTTGTATTTACAATTTCTTTTAAAGTCACCTCCTACTCTGGTTCCATTCCGCGTTATTCCATCTTGCTCTGGTAAACGCCAGCTAGTCGATGCCCACACAAGGGGAACTAACTTCGTTGCCTCTGCTGCCTGCTGGTTTACATGCCTAGATTATGCTGGTCAATCTGAATTTACTACATGTTCTTCCTGCAACAGGCATTGTGCAGTGGTAGATACCTCATGTGTTTACTCTAGAGCTTAAACACAGACCACGTATGACATATTTACTCCTTCTGCAACACATTGTCTGGTCGCAGGCTGTGAAATTGCCTAATATGTTGGAAGGAAGTGATCAATTAACCTCCTCAAATAGTGAAGCTATTTGTGGATGGCAAAGTGAAGCAGTTTCTATGTTCCTCAGCACCCCAGGCCAGTAGCACGTTCCCATGCATCAACTCCGGCATCTGAGGTTCCCCATTCTTCATTGGCCTTTGGGCTGAGTTCTTCGAGCCTGATTCCGGAGACAGTAGCCTCTGTCCAGTCCCTGATTGACCTCAAATCAAATAAATGCACAAGTACATTCTTCCCAGCCTCTGACATATATAGCTCATATTTGGGACACCAAGCACACTGTAGTTTTCCCAACACAGCAGAGGTTCATGGATTTCAATGACACATTGTCACACCAACTTCGCAGATGACACCCAGACCTCATACCTATTTCAGGGAACTATGACCAGGACACTATGACCATTAATAAAATGTATGCCATAATCCAAAACTGGATGGCGCTGAATAGCCTCTGCCTCAACGATGAGAAGACAGATATTCTCATCGTGTGATCCCAAACTAAAATAGCTGCCCTCCATCCAGACTACTCCTCTATCAACATTGATGGTACGTTGATCCCAGTACTCAGGCAAGTAAAAATACTAGTTGTTTACCTAGATGCTAACCTCACAATGACTAAACACATAAGCACACTTTCATCATCCACATTGTATACTTCTAAATTAATTGCATTAAGCCGACAATTTCTCACACCCACCAACTGTGTCACCCTGGCCAGGGCCCTGATTTTATCAATGTTGGACTATTGTAATGCGTTACTACTAGGGACCTCCAACCTTAGCAAATTACAACTAATGCAAAATAAAGCATTACGGGCAGCATTAAGAATAAAAAAATCTGATCACATCTCTAAGATTAGGAGGGAGTCCCATTGGCTAACCATCAAAGCCAGAATTATCTTTAAAACATTATGCATCACGCACAAATGCCTTGCAAAAAACAGCCCCCATCTACCTAAATAACGCCATAAACAAAAAAGAACCCATTAGATCACTGAGATCAAATGACAATCAGCTCATAACGATCCCCTGCTACAGAAATACCAGAGCTGGGCGTTGCAGCTTCTAATTCTTGGCCCCAAAACATTGGAACTCCCTCCCTCTCAACATCAAAAAGAGGAATCCTTCCACAGCTTTAAAAAAACTGCTAAAAACCTGGTTATTTAACCAATTTTAGTAAAATGCTCAATTTCTGAAAATGTAAATAATTATGATGATCGCACTGTATTTCCCATGCTTGTAAATATTACTGTAATTTTTTTGCATTACGATCTATCCACATGTAAGTACATGAATATGAATGCCTAAACTGTCTGTAACCACGACGTGATACCCCAGGGTCTGGGCATGTAACAAATGTAATAAATAAATAAATAAATATGCAGAGGGAACACACCATAGCCTGGTGGTTCCAGAGTTTGTAGAGCTAATGGCTTCCTGCATATCGGTCATGCTAATTGCCCACCTTCATATGATACACAGATGCATGTATCCTCCCTTTGGGATCAGAACTGGGACAGCCAAAAGACTAACTTCTGATAATCAAAGTCAAACAGGCTCTAGTGCTGTCGGCCTAGGTTTGCAGCCTCTGTATTAGTCTTCCTTTTCAGGAACCTCACGACCTGTGGAATTTGCAGGACTCACTCCAGAATACAAATGTGCTGCAATTGAGTGCAGTCTGCCTAGCCCTCAAGGCCTACACCCAGATCAAGGACAAGTGAGTATTGCTCTTAACAATGTTTGTGATGTTTTGTTTCATCAAACGGGGTAAAATAAGCTATGGTTAACTCACCATTTCCCTCCGGGAGTGTGCAATTCAGCAACACATCTCTCTTCATGCAACACATTTACTGTGGCAAATCATTATCCAGGCTGGCAAGCTCAGCCATATTGATCACTAGTAGGAGTCATAGTACACCATCATACAATATTCCACTTCTGGAGAACACCCCTAATAGACCTGTTTGTGACTCACAAGAACACAAGATGCCTGATGTACGCCTCATGGATGGGGAAGGGCCTGATATCCCCAGGGCATGGGATGAGAGTATCTCACGCACCCACAAGAGTTTATGTATTACCTCCGATTCCTTTATCACACAAGGTATTGAGGACATTTAGGGAATCCATTAACTCCATTCTCGCATTGATGGCTCCTCACTAACTGACCAAGTTTTGATTCTTGGAACTTCTAGATCCAACCATAGTCCCTCAAATTCATCTTCCTCATTCTCTGATCTACTCAGGAGATGGGTAGAGAACTAGTCCCTGTTCCATCTAAGTCGCTGGACTTAGTGCTATGGTTTCTGAGGTCAGGACCAAGGGACAGTTAGGTCTTTCTGAATCTAAGATGAAAGCAACCTGTTCACAGGTCTATGATGGACAGTCTTGTGTGTAATGTCACACAGTGGCCCTCATTACGACCCTGGCGGAAAGTGACTGACCGGACCGCCACAGCGTAAATAGCGTTTCCGCCATTGCAAGAAGGAGCAAAGTGCGGCCCATTCCGACCCATCGGGCACGAGCACCACGGCATGGCGGAAGTGCAAAGTCCGCGATGGCGGAAATGAACCCAAAACGGCCCACACCGCCGCCGTACGGCGCCCTAGGTGCAATACCGCCACCCATCACAGCGGACACCGCAGTGTGCGCCTACCGTAAAGTACGGTGACCGGAAATATACGGAAACGGAAGTTAAAACACGGGCCCGGAACGGGAAACAACCCGCCGTACACCTATAAAACCACTAAAACCACACAACCACTAAAATCACTACCCTGAGACACAACCCAACCCGTCATCCACCCTAGCGAAACCAAGAAAAATGGGAAAAGTAGCGAAGAAAGCGTGCGACCGCAAGCGGCAGGTCCACTTCTCCCGTGAGGAACTCACCGTGCTAACAGAGACCCTCCAGGAGAATGCTGCCGTCGTCTTCTCTACGCAAATGACCAGGACGGCACTCGCAAACAAGAAGGCCATATGGGCTCTGGTGGCACAGCGGGTAAGTGCGGTGGGGACCGCACCCCGCACCCCACAGCAATGCCGTAAGCGATGGGACGACCTGCGGATACGCGTCCGCAGCATACTCTCTGCCAACCGCAACATTGCCACAGCCACCGGGGGAGGGTCGGAATCACCCATCAAGCTGACCCCCTGGGAAGAAATCTGTGCCTCCACCATCGGAATGGAGAGCATAGAGGGAGTCGGAGGGATGGAGAAAGGAGTGCAGACATCCGAAGAATCAGGTAGGTGGGCCTAATGAAACAATGCCAAAACCACAAAGTCCATCCATGTGAAGCACCATGTGTCCCCATAGTGCAACAGAAACACATGTCCAGGAGAACGTCCACACACATCGTCCTGATAGCGCACGTTAAAACCCACAATAAATACATAAATAATTAAAAACCCCTAAAACACGCACTACACGTGCAGCAGGCACACCCTAACTGCAGGCTGCCAAACAACTGCACCCTCACTCCACACACAAATGGAAGCACCTCCAAGGCCCCGACCCAAATCACCCTCAGGTACCACCCCAATGCATGTGATACAATGCCATTCCAATTCCCACAGACCCACCAATAACCCTCGCCCTCCTTTACTCCACCACAGGGTCCGATCCAAACGACGAGCTGCAGGACACCCCTACCAGCACACCTGCAAAGAGGGCCAAGACCAACGGCCAAAGACCCTCCACCTCAGCTGCACGCATCAAGACACGGCAGCAGCACAAATCAGGTGGCAGCACAGAGGAGGGAACATCAACAGGCACCCCAGCAGCCAGCATGCCCACAACACCACCACCACAGGTCCCCCCAACGGATGCCACAGAAGGCACTGCCTCCGGTGGCAGCAGCACCATAGGTGACACCCCATTGATGGCAGCATGCTCCGACACAGAAGACGGGGATGTCGAAGTCAGATCCATCCATGACCTGTCCCAATCCCCCTGTCTGTTCCATCCCGTACTACATGAGGATACCACGCAGGGGCACCCACAAGACGACGACTGGCCATCCCCCACAAGCCCTGTGGCAGGGCAACATGAGGACAACAGCCCCTCTGTGACACCCCCGCAAATGGCCATGGCCCAGCAGAGGCAACAGTCCCTCGACCAGTTAATAGTACAACAGCAGCAACTGGCCACGCTCCTCAAGGACCATGCCGATGAATGTGGGGGCACTAAGGCAGACATAGAAACATCAACTGAGACACTTAGGGCAGAAATGGAGAGAGGTACAGAGACACTAAGGGCACAAATGGAGAGTAGCACCGAGAGCCTGAGAGTCCAAATGGAGAGAAGCACCGAGAGCCTGAGGGGGGAACTGCATGCGACGTCCAAAGACGTATGTGGTGAACTTGCCGCAGTGCGCCGTGTGCTCACTGAGCTCTCACAAACCCTTAGGGACATGCATGGACGTGAGCAGGCAGAGACATCATCCGTTGCAAGTTCCGTCCAGGGCAGCCCCCAACGTAGATCTGGGAGGAACCTGCGCTCCACAGGCAGGGGTGCCCCTGATACCCGCAGAGGGGGCTTGCAATAGCGACTGCCCACTGACGATGAGCATCTTTGGACACTGGTGTTCGGGGGGGAGGTGGGAGGGTGGAGGGGGTGTGTTGGGCTCACTTGGGTGGCGGGTCGATAGGGTGTACAACATGATATCACATATGCCATAAAAAGTGCACGATCAACCAATGAGATGTGTGGACATTGATCTTTGTGTACTAGGCCATCATAGGCGTACAGTCCATATTGTGCATGTCCCAGACACACACAGTGCCACGAGTCCCGTGTCCATGTATCAGCCACCAGGCGTGAGTGCTAGAAGCATACATCAATGAGATGCTGACGAATGTCACGGGCCTCCGGTGCCTCGCAGACTCCTTGAGGTGCTGCCACATCCCCACCCTCATCATGACCATCTTCAGGTGCTTGCAGTTCTGCGTCAGGGGGCATGGGCACATTTCTACGTACGCACATGTTGTGGAGCATGACACATGCCATCACCATCTTTGCAACCTTCACATGGCGGTACAGGAGTGCCCCGCCAGACCTGCTGAGGCAGCGGAAACGACCCTTCAGTAGGCCGAATGCCTGTTCAATGACTACACGGGTACGTGAGTGGGCATGGTTGTAGTCCTCCTCATGCTGGTCCCGTGGGTTCCGGACTGGTGTGAGGAGCCATCTCTTCAGTGGATATCCAGCATCACCTGTATGTGGACGATAAACGTATGATGTGGAATGCCATTGCTACGTACGCACACCCCCCCCCGCCCCCTTCCTGCCAGGTCATTGCCGAATCACATACCCCACATCATCATGCATGAAATGAGACTCACCGAGTAGCCAGGATCTGTTCCCTGCGTGTCGCTCCATGTAGCGTGGTATTGTAGAGTTCCTCAAGACCATAGAATCATGGGTTGATCCAGGGAATCGGGCACAACAATGTGTAATGATCCTGTTGGAGTCACACACCATTTGTACATTCAGAGAATGAAATTGTTTTCGGTTGCGGTACTGGGCCTCCATGGCATGTGGGACGACCAATTCCACATGGGTGCAGTCGATGGCACCAATGCAACCCGGTATGCCGGCAAGTGCATGGAATCCCACTTTTGTGTTGGTAATTTCCAGCTCCGAGCGTGGTAGGGAGATGTAGTCGTCTGCGTGCTTCAGGAGGGCATCGAGCACTTGCAATAGTGTCCGTGAGAACAGTGGCTGAGAAATGCCATGCAACTGTCCGACTGTGTGCTGGTAGGTGCCTGTGGCCAGGAAGTGGAGTACAGACACCACCTTCAGTAGGGGTGGGATGGCGGTTGGGCTATCTATCATGCTGACAAGGTCAGCCTGTGTCATGTCCACAATGGCGGTTATGGTGTCCTGGTCCAGACGGTAGAGGGTGTGGATCTGCTCATCAGTGAGGTTGAACGGATGTGCTCGGAGGCGTGGGATTGCGGGCTGCCTGCGTGGTGGTAGTGGCTGTGCTGGCGGCCCTTGCTGGCCCTGCCTTGGCCTCCTCCTCCTCCTGCGTCTCCTCCGTGCGGCCGGTTGTAGTTGGTGTTCGTCTTCTTCTTGGAGTTGGAGTACTTGCAGTGCTATCAGGTCCCCCAGGGCCAACATCGCGAGTCCTGCCGGTAGCATTTCGGTGTGGTTGTGGGAGGAGACTGGCTGTGCAATTTATGTGTTTCCAGGCTGAATGGCCTCCACCTGTGGTGATTCATTCCACCTGTGCAAACTGCTCTCCCCTTTGGCCGAGCACGTCCCGCGCACAACGCTGCAATTCGTGGAATGGCATCTTGCTATTGCAATCTTGTATTTGTACCCGATGGCCGTGTAACATTGGTTGATATGTTCATTCTGCTGTGGTCCCATTGTTTCACATACTATCTGTGCAGTCGCGAACAGAGTTGTGAAGGGTCAGTGGAACGTAGTACTCGAGTAACGGTGGGCCCTCATTCATCACTGTACCGAGTTGCAACGACGGGCGGGGCGTCCCATTCGTGGGTGAAGGCAGTTGCCATTTTCACACACAGCCGCACTCGATGGATTAATTAGTGTTTTCAAACGGCCACAGATGCCTCTTCGACGTGATGTTGCAAATGAGGAATTCGAAGGGCGGCGCTTTCGGTTTTCAGCTAGCGGCGAGGAGATGCCCACAGGTCTGACTGCAAATATAACGTTCTATTGTTCAATGTCCTTGGGACAGGGGCCATGGCGAGAATGCTATGATTGATATGAATAGTATGGGATGCGCAATTGCGTAGTGGACGATAAGGCAGGACGTTCCCAAATACATGTTACTTCACTAGACTGGAATTACGTGCTGGGGCACTGTGGATTTTGCAGGATGCATAACGCACAGACTCAATGGATATTTCTAATGTTATGTGAGTAAATATTCAGGCGTTTTCATTACGGGATGAGGGAATGATGAATGGATGCATGGGCAGGTGATTTGATACAGAGTTTGCCATGTACAGGGCTTCTTGGGATCTGTCCGCCCCCCCTGCGCTATGTGATGCAGGGCTGCCATAGTGGGACCATCGTCTATCTGGCCTTGTTGAGCCCTCCCTGTCTCGACGCGCCTTCAGACACTTGTGTCCATGCACGTTACCAATCCCATCTGAAGGATTCTGTTTTCACAGACGCATGCACAGGTACACTCGTTTGTGATGGTGTTTTCACCTCGATATAGATAGTTATGATTCGCAAGTGGTTTTGGGGTGGTGATGATCCTTTGGAGTGGGCTTGCATGCATATGGCTGTGGATCTAGTGTGATCATTGAAGTGAGTTGTTCGAATGTAGTTCTGATGGCCATTCTATTCTGTTTCTTTTCTTTTGGTTGACAGGTATCTCCTCCCCTTTTGCCACTGCCATCTGTATGCCACTCCTGCAGATGGGTTTTACTCCCGACACCTGCTGCTTCGTGTTAATCAGTGGAGCAGCATTACGATCTTATGGGACGATCGCCAATGGGCCACATGCCCTTACGCAGTACTGGTGGCTCGGAGCAACATTTCGGCCTTTCAGCTGGACTAGTGCCTCCCCATTGGGACGGCCCTGCGGTTCTGTGCGCTTCCATGTTGCCTTTTCGTACGTGAATGTGGCTCTGTGTACCATGAGGGAACAGGGCGTCACACAAGTAGTGGCTGGTCATTTCTTGCGGATGCAGCCCACAATGGTGAAATGTGTTTTGGAGTTCATGGCCTGATGGCTGTATGGGCTTGGTGATATTGATGTGCATTAAAATTCTATTCTGATATGGGCCGTGTAGCGTTCTTCTTTGCAAGTGATGTGGCATATTCCTATTTGGGGAGCGATGTATTGTGAGGGGATCTGCATTGGGTTCCAGCTTCGGAGTTTTGTTGCGTGGTCCTGTACTGGGCGCGTTTGCCTACGAAGCCCGTGAGGTCAGGGATGGGGGCTGCCAATATGACAGTTTGAATGTTGTCATGCTCAGGGGCGGGGGATTGGGTTTTGTGTGACAGATGCCGGTCAGCCAGGTGGACTGGTGGAATGTTGTGATTTTCTGAATATTGCTGGTCACAGGTGCCTGTGTTTGCGTGCGTTTCTTGGTGGGGGACTGTGGTCATGTCCATTGGGATGGCTTCTGTATTCGTGCCATCTGTGCCCTGCAGCTCCCATTGGCCCCTCTTGAGGTTCATTTGTTCGTTGGCATGCATGGGTGACTTGTGCATTTCACTGGTTGCATTGTGGCTTCGTTGCACCTACAGGGAGTTGTACTTTGTGGGCAGGGAGCGGTGTACGGGCAGTCAGTGGGGCCGTTTACGGTTGATTCGCGATGCCGTACTTCTCATGCTTGATGGCGTTAGGTACATGTCCGCTGGGGTCGGAATTGGCGTACCGTTGCGCCATGGTGGTGTTTACGGTTTGGCATGGCGCGCGCGCGCGTGCTTGGTGCAGTTAGCGTTGGCGTTCACTACGGTGTCGCTAATGGCATCGTACTTTGCGGTGACGGGTCATAGTCGCACCGAGCGCTATTCGATGGCGGTATTGCATTTCCGCCATCGTTTTCCGAATTCCGCCAGGGTCGTAATGAGGGCCAGTGTGTTCTGCTTACAGGCAACTAAATTAGTCTGATGTTCAGGAAAAAGCATTCGATCGCATGTAGATGAGAAAACCCTTTTTGTGCCAGAGACAGGGGCACTTCTTCAGTAAAGGACATGGCCCTCCCAGTTCTTACCACTACTGATCTGTTGTCTTTTGTTCAACCGCTCATTTTGTTTGAGGCCTACAAGTCCACTGGCATGGCCACATGTTAATGTTAAAGGACATTTGTACCGCACACTATCACCACCGGAGTGGTCGCCTGGCGCACTGGCGGCTCTGAAAGAGGAAGGGAGGGTGAGTTTGTGGGAGGAAGCAGGAAAAGTGCAAGAGAGCAGTGATGTGCTGTTGGCGGCCACAGCCCGGTGGGTCCGTTGGCTGGGCCTGGGGTGTTTGCGTCCGGTAGTCGTTGTGTGCTGTTGTGGAAGTCTGTGGGCCTCATTACACGGTAGGCAGAGGACCAAGTTGCTATTAGCACCTTGGTCCATGCCGGTAAAATACCGGCACCGCCTTTGAGGAAAGGGGTATTACCACCCTATTCCAAGGTTGGCAGGCCGGTAATTCCCCCTTCCCCCATTGCCCTTCCCCATTCCCATTTTTGCCCCATAGGGCTCTATGGGAATGGGGAAGGCGCTAATTATGGTGCCACAAATTGTGGTACTGTAATTAGCACCCTGGTCCCTTTGCGGGTTGGTTTTTAACGCCTGCTAAACAGCAGGCGTTAAAGTACCAACCCGCAATGGTACCGACCCTTACCGGTACCGGTAAACCCTTACTGCCATCCATGTAATGAGGCCCTGTATGTTTTTTTGTTATGTTGTTGCAATGTAGTGAAGTTTGTGCGGTTTGTTGTGCTGTAGGTTTGTGGTTGTGTTTGTTTTGGAGTTTGAGAAGTGTGTGCAGAGGGGGAAATTGTTAGTGGAATTGGTTAGTTGGCATCTCTGTCCAGAGTTGAGGTGCTAGGCTTGCATAGTTTCTCCTGATGTGCCTCTGTCCTGATATGGGCCCATCTTGCACTAAGGTCCCTTTAACATCTGGCCCCCACCTCAGCCAGCCTCCATCACAACTCCGCCTGCCCTCCCTTCCTACTCTTGTGGCCAGTGCACCAGCCAATGTCCACCACTCAGCTAGTGTTGTGATTGCCAGTGTCTCGACAAGTACTTGATACTTTGGTACGTGGTAGCAACTAAGGGGCTGTGAAGATGTTGGTGGGATTGGCTGGGGTAGTTGACTCTATCTCCATGGGTGTCACCTGTGTTTCAGTCTATCTGGTGTCACCCGTCCCGGTACTGCGGGAGCTTCCCTGTCAGTTCTGGGGCTGTCAGTGTCCTTTCCAGTTCAGTCATCCTTTTTCTCTGCTGTTTCGGTTTTCAGTTTGAGTCTGTGGTCTTGAAGAGGGATGCCGATTTCGTTCTCTTAGTCTTTGGATATGATAATGATTTCTGTCTTTTCTGGTTGATTTTCAGGTTCTTGGCATTCATCCAGTTGAAGACTTCTTTCAGACAGTCGATTAAAGTTGAATGATCTGCTTCGGTGTCTTTGATTTTGTAGATGATTTGAGTGTCATCTGCGTAGTTGTAGCAAGTAATGTTGTATTTTTTTAAGATTCTGATGACCGGAGTCTGGTAGATGTTGAAATATAGTGGTGATAGTGAAGATCCTTGTGGCACTCCACAGTCGTTTACTCGTGGAGTGGATTTGAAGGGTTTAATCCGTACGGTTTCCGTTCTGTCTGCTAGGAATGATTTAGCCCAGAGTAGGGCTGTGTCTGTTATGCCTATGTCTTCTAGTCTTTTGGTCAGGGTGTCATGGCTAACTGTGTCAAAGGCTGCGGAGAGGTCGAGCAGAATAAGGACTGAGGTTGTGTTTGAGTCTGCGTTAGTTTTTAGGTCGTCCCAGATGGATAGTAGTGCTGTTTCCGTTCCTCTTGCTGTTCTGAAACCGACTTGAGCTTGGTCTAGCAGGTGGTGTTTTTCTACGTATTATTGGGTAAGTTTATATACGTAGGTTTCCAGGAGTTTTGCTGGGTAGGGAACCTTTGAGATCGGCCTGTAGTTGGAGAGGTCTTCTATGTTGCCACTTGTGTTTTTCAGAAGTGGCTTGATATATGCTGATTTGAAGATTCTTGGTATGGTCCCTGTTGCTAGCGATAGCTTTAGAAGGTTTCTGTAGTATTCTGCTGGTGTTCCTTGTGCGAGGATTGATTTGTAGATGTCCAGCAGACATGGATCCATGGGTGATCCAGCTTTCTTGCTGCGTTCTACCAGCATTGCAAATGCCTCTGCTGACATTTCTGGAAAGTATTAGAGTTTGTGCTGTGGTTCTGTGTTAGGTTCTTTTGGTTGTATGTTGTGGTTGGTTGGTCTCTTTTGTATGGTTTGTCAGATGTCGTTGATTTTTTTCTTGAAGTGGTCTGCCAGGTCGTTGCAAAGTTTCTCTGAGGGGGTTGGGGTGTTAACGCAGCCTGGTGGGTTTCTCATCTCTTTAACAATGTTAAACATTTCTCTTTGCGTGTTGGTGGCATTGTTGATTCTGTCATCATAATGCCTTCTCTTCGCCTTTTGAATTTCCTTCTTGTATGCGCGGATTTGTTTTTGGAACACTGTTTTTTTGTCTGGGTTGTATTCCTTCCTCCATTCAAGTTCCATCTTTTTGTTTTCCTTTTTCATGGTGTTTAATAGTGGGGTGAACTATTTTGCCATTGCTCTTTTTTTTGATGGGGTGAATGGGTTTTCTGGGGCGATCTTATCTATAGTGGCTGCAATCCATTTGTGTAGTAGTTCTGCTTTCCCGTCTAGGTCAGCTAACTCTAGCTCTGTAGTTGAAGGTTTGGTTAATTCCAGTTGTTCGAATAGGTTACTTTCTTTGACGTGTTTCCAGTTTCTTTTTGTGGTGGCTGTGAGTTTAGGAGGTTGGGTGCACACTTGGGTAGGCATGGTGATCGTGAATGGGATGATGAGGTGGTGTTTGAGTCTGCGTTAGTTTTTAGGTTGTCCCAGATGGATAGTAGTGCTGTTTCCGTTCCTTTTTTGTAAATGGCAAATTGGCTGCCAAAAAGAAATAAATGAACAGAAATGCAAACCTGCGTCTGCGCTCTTTCAGACTCTTGTAAGGAGTCTACCTGACACTAACCACAAGCATATTTCCTAGCCCCCTATCACTTTAAAAACCTTTTCCTCACATGACGGCAGAATGGTAAACCGTTTTCACCAATAATGACAAGATGTAGTTCACAACAGTTAAGTCGTGTAAATTGGATCTTTCATAGATTCACACAGTTGAACATTTCCCCTTCATTAGGATGGGAATCCTCTGTATGTTTTCATGTCATAGAAATACAGTTGATATAAAGTCATAGAATAGGCTATGTTACAGTCATTCAACCTCATTTTGGTCCTTTTCACCTCTGGCCAATAAGATGGGTAGTCCCCTAACAGGGAAGCCATAGTCTGGTTCTTCACAACATGCTATGTGTTGAGGGAAACCTCTCCAGCGCTTTAAGCTTTTTTATATTTATTGAGCATTTTGTGGTTTTGGAGAAGATTTTTGTCACTTGGTTGGTTCTGTATGGTCTTCTGCACAGCCCAAGCTGTTGCTTCTGGATACATGTTTGTCTTGCTTGTACCTTCGAATTTAATCTCCTGACATAGCCCTCACACCATCACCGAAATGTCTGTTGAGGAGGTAGGAGCAGGTAGACATAGGTTCAAGAAATCTCTTTTTAATGGCTGCAAAAAATGGAGGATAGAGAATATGTACCATTTAAAGACTGATATTCATGATTGTCCTATTGCCTTCCTTATGATAATCTGGACTTGTACAAGAGGTGTGAGGGCTTCACTTATAAGACTTCTCTGGACAGGCACCCATTATATTTTCTAAATTAAACTGTTTGGGTCAGAACTGCACTAACTTCCAGCCATACGGCAAAATACCAGATAAGTATGCTCCTAAGGAGGGAGACTAATCTGGCCTTTTTCTGGAGCCCCAGAAAAGAGACAGGCATTCAAAATGCAAAGCTGAACATCCCAAGATTCGGGCCTGTGAAGTCTTGCACTCCCCATCAATGCACCATCCACCAAACTGTCTGTCAAGTCCCCTTCAACAGCCTCTGACCCATTGTCTTAAACATGAAACATCATCAACTGAGAAGCCCCTGCCCACGGTGAACTTGTTCATTGATAAGTATTCATTCACGTGAAAATTCCGGTTGACTAGAAAGCAACCATTGTCATCCATCCACAGCAGCCACATCATTGACCACTGCCTTGTCATCAGTAACCGTCAACTGTGCAGCAGCCCTAGTCAATGGTACTGACTGAGTGCTCATCAACACATGTGCCTCATTACGAGTCCGGCAGTAACCGCAGTGGTAAAACCGCCTGGTTACCGCCGGACTCATATTACCATTCCGCCTCCGTGACTCCTGGAAATACAATTACGACCCTGGTGTCCTGGGAATCCCGGAGGCGGAATGGTGGACTCATTGGGAATGGGGAAGTGGAAACACCGGCACTATCTCGTGATGGTGCTGGTGTTTCCACGTCCGCCTGCAGGACTCGGGATCGGGCGGTCTGGAATTAACAGTGGCGGCGGGTTTACCGCCACTGTTAATTCCGGACCGCCCGACCTGTAATGAGGCCCATTGAATAGTACTAAATTGTTGCATATTGTTAAGTTGACAAATTTGCCAGATGTGATTTTACAATAAGAATCAGACTTCTCACCTGCAGAAGATTGAGAATGAGAATGTGATATCTGCTAGTGTATGGACCAGAGTTTTCTGCTTATCCACTAGAGGGAGAAGATGCTGATGACCCATTTCACCCTTCAGTGATGCATTCCTTACAAGGATGCGTTTCACAGGCACCATTGGTTTCTACAGTCAACATGAAGGAGCTTGCCGGAATCAGGACCACTAAAGAAGGCCCAATGTTCATACCCATACACCCCTCCCTCTCCAGAAGCCTCTCCAATTACTACCCAAGACTTCTACATTGCTTCCCCTCTTAAGGTGTTGCAATTTCCTTTGTCTGGACACACCATATGAAGAAGAAAAATAGGGTGATCTGAACCCTTGGGAAAGGTCTTCAGATAAGCCATATGTAGATTATTAAGAGTGCGAGGGCCCACAACCTGAAGCCACATCTGAGGAAAGAGAACTTCCTCAAGACTTGCATAGGATGAGTGCCATAACCACAAAACCTAAATTGCTGAATTCACTGGGTAAGGTGTCCCCAGCAGATAAGTGTTCTTCCACGCTGATTGCTAAAGAGGCAATGCTTTTCAGGCTCATAATGAAGGATCTTAGGATTTTGTCTTGGGTGATGGATTGGTAGTGGTGCCCTTTGATTAAAGTTCTTGTAAGGAGATCTTCAGAGGCTCTTTTGAGTTTTCTTTTCCTGGCAGTGGACAGTGGGCAGAAGCCGGTCCTGTATGAGAGTGTGGGAACACTGGGAGGAATGGAAGCCATAAGGAGCATGCAGCAGTGGGCATCAAGTAAGGATTAGGTGAGAATCATTTCAGAGTGATGTTCAGAGTACTGGTTGGGTCCCGAGGAACAACTCAGCTCATTCAACAAGGTTGAGGTGCGATATCTAGCAGCCAGTCGCACAAATTACATTGGTCATTGTAGAGGAAACATGTAATAGGGGACTAATATCATTGGGAACCATGTGGCCGGATAACAGTGGCACAAAGGGTACATAACCTCAGGCCCGGGGGGACAAATGAAAGCAAGCAGAATCATAGTAGGGCACCTTGGAAGAGTACAGTATAGGATCCAAAGTATAATGTTGAGAAAGTTAGCAAGTAATAAAGCCCCATACAGCAAGGCATATGGCATAACAAACTATTAGAAGTTATAGCAAAGCATGCAAAGGCCCAACATGACAAAGCAGACTGGATTCCTCCCCACACTCCTACCATTTTCCTCTGCAAACAGCTGCCATTTAAGATTCTCTCTTTGCAACTGCCAGTCTGCATCTGTCTTTTAAATACATTGTGTACTATGTACAACAATGATCTGGGAATTACCAGATGAGAGGAGGGGAAGTCTGCATTTCTAGCAACAGACCTCAGATCCATATATATATATATTACACGGCCCGCGGTAGCGGCCGTGTAGTTATGGTTAAGTTGCTAAACCCATAGGAAGACCACTTTTTCGGCGGCTTATAACTTGCTCCCCCTGGAGGAATCCTCACCAAACTTTGCCAAAAAAAGTATATGGCCCGCTCTGAATTTTTCCTGGGCAAGTTTGGTGAAGTTTCGTGCAGGGGGGGCAAAGTTATAGGGGGGGTCCCAAATAATTTTTTTTTCCATAGACTGGGCAAAAACTTTGCGCGCGGCCGCAGCCCGAACAGCTGGACGGATTTTAACCAAATTTGTGGCAGGAGCGGGGACTTGGTTGTGAAAGTGTGCTTTTGTGTGTTTGGTAGAAATCCGACCAGTACTTTTGTTGCAAAGAACTGAAATGTACGTCTCAAAAAATTAATGATATCTGGCTCCACTGACCTATTTCCCTGTTCGCTCTGCAGGCAAACGTCTCATTAGCCTGGAGTACGCCGTGATGTTGCGAACATTGGACGTGGCTGGTAGTTGGCTGGAGGGAAGCGTGCTGTGCATCAAAGTTTTTGGGAAACGCTGCCGTGGTGTATCGGAGGACAGTGCAGTGCCGAAAGGGACTGACAAACATAATGTACAGCATGTGGTGGTGGGAAGAAGGGATGGAAAGGGTGGGGGAGAGAGAAATGGTTCATCTGAGATGTGTTATAATTAGGTGGACGAAAACAGTGGTGTGCCTGCAGTATCCGTGCGTACTGCACCAATTCGCCAGTCCCTACACAGGCGACTACCATGTGTGGTGAATGCAGGAAGCCTGCGTTACGGCACAATAGCTGGTGCGGATACCTCTTTCCTTGGTGACTGGTGGGAGCTCAATTGCACATTGTAAGATAGCGTGTACTCCGTTGTGTTGCATGTGGTAAGCCCGTAGCCCATTCGATGCACGGATGGAGGCCTTACACCACCAACTATGTGCCGTGGTAGCAATTAGGTTTGACATTGTTGCTTTCTATGTGTGGTTCGTCAGCACTGCATACATTGTTCATTTCATGGGTGTGGTGTGTGGTAGCACATCCTGCAGCTAATGGAGTTAACAGTTCTGCAGTGTGTGCACTGAGTGCAGTGTTGGAATACTGTCAGTATAGAAGAGGGTAGGGTTGAAGTGCATCTTCGAAGGGATTGTGTCCGCCGACGTATTCCTTATCTTTGATAAATCCACTTCCAGCTTGCTGGCCTTGGAAAAAAAATTCCACAGTAGAGGGTGCTGCGCGTCGACGTCCCTCGAGTTGGTGTCCCTCGAAGGCCTCCGTATCAGCGCCAATGCCACCATAAATAGTCTTGCGCACCGTCCGTTGCTCAGTTCCGTTTATCCGCACTTCGTGAGCCTCAGAGACGCAACGCTCTGTTCTACACTATTTTTTTCTACGATGGCATCTTCGTCCGAAACCATTGTCGCCACGATCCGGCTTCAAAAAATGTCGAGAAAGAAGATGTCTCTAACGGATCCTCACAGGATCTGTTTGTGGTGCCTGGAAACAGAGCATCAGTGTTCAGAATGTGAGGACTGCATTTCCATGACGGTGAAAGCCTTGAAGGAGCATAAGGGGAAGTTAGAAAGAGGTAAGGCTGTTAAAACTTCTACCCCTTCAAAATTATCCTCGGCTGAGTCGAGACATTCGTCTCCTCACCGTCAAAAGAAACATTCCCGAACGAGATCTCGAAGTGGTTCCCATCACTCTTCGAGAATGAGACACTCTAAGAAGAGGCGTCATAGATCTCCCTCTTCCTCTTCCTCAAATTCCCCGGAAAGGGTCACCTGCCCCACAAAACACAGTTCTCTTGCTAAGTGGGAAGAATTTCGTAAAAAGATGCTTAGGGTCTTCAAGAAAGCGGTCTTGAACCCCTCAGAGATGCCTAGAGATGATACCCTGGGTGAAAGACCCGAAAAACAAAAACACCGCAAGTCGTTGAACCCGGCGAGCAAAAATCCTCGAGAGCGTCATGAACCCTCGAGTAAAGGCAAAATATCATTGGATAAGGCTGCGTCATTGACGCCATCGTCGAAGGTACTTTCGACGCAAAAATCTGTGTCATCAACGCCGTTGTCGACCCCGATGAAAGATACGTCCTCAAGGCGTCAAACCTCAACTACAGCACGGGCACCAGAGGTGTCGTAGGTTCCGACCAAGGCGTCGAGGGTGGCGTCGACAACTTCAACGACGCTGAGTAGGATTCCGGTCCTCTTGAGTACATCAAGGCCCTTTTCGATGTTTTTGACACCTTTTATGGGTTTGTTGAGATCTACAATGTCTAGGTCGACAACCATGATGTTTTTACAAGCAGTAACCACCAATTTGTCTCCTTCTTCTCTGGAAATGGGTTTTACTCCTTATCCAAGATCTGATTACTTCAGAGCTTTATCCTCTATACATGAAGAAGGGGAGGACTCTGCCAATGAGAGACCTTTTGGGTTACAAAGAACAATAGTACCCATCCCAGAGGAACTAATTTCAGAAGAAAATAGATTGAAAGATCTACAAGAGTATTTACAATATGCCAGTGGCATAGATACCTCTCCAGAGGCGGAATTTGCTAGACCAGAACCTGGAGAACATGCAGAAATACCTTACACGGCCCTTATGGCTAGAATTATGCAATTTATGGGGTGGACTACACCTGCACCCTCTTTCCAGCAAGATGATCTTACTGTTATCTTAGATAAGGGGCCTCAAGAGGACCCTATCGTCCCTTTTCATGCTGCACTGCAGAGGAAAATATCCGCAAATTGGGAGACACCTGAAGTTATCCCTGCAGTAAATAAAAATCTCTTTGCTAAATAAAGAGTGTCAGCTTCAGATCCTGAATATCTAAGCAAGCACACAACTCCAGAGAGTTTAGTTGTGCAGGCAGCGACGTCATCAAGTAGTAAGTCGGCATACCCGACTATACCACAAGACAGAGATGACAAAAGATTTGATGCCATGTCAAAAAAAGTCTTTTCGGCATGCAGTATGGCGCTTAAATCTATCAACGCCACTTACACGCTAGTGAGATTCAGCCACACCCTTTGGGAGTGTGCTTCATCAGCGGCTGACTGTCTCCCAGAAGGGGAGGAAGGAGAAGCATTCTTGAACATCATCAAGGATGGGAAGGAAGCGGTGTGTGAGTCCCTCCAAACAGGCATCAGCTCTGCTGACAGCATCAGCAGAGCCATAGTGGCGAGTACCACAATCCGCAGATTTGCGTGGTTGCGGAAGTCTGGTTTTGCTCCTGATGTGCAAGCCAGACTTCTGAATATGGCTTTTGACAGCACTTCTCTATTTGGCAAAAAGGCTGATGACAGCCTGGAGAAATTGCAGACATCAAAAGCAGCAGCAAAATCACTTGGAGCTGCAATCCGGCAAACTCCAAATCGCCCCACAGGTACATCCTGGAGGGGGGAAGTCCTTTCTTTTGTACTCCGCATTCGGGAATAGGCAGAGGACAGCCAGCTCAAAGGGGCCAGAGATGATTCACCCATGGTGGACGGGTCAAAGGTACCAAACCCGCATCAGCAGGTGCTACTTTACCCTCAGCATCTGCGTCAGTCGCTTCTAAACCCCTCTGAGGTCTCCCCTCACAAGACATAGGAGGCAGGTTAGCTCAACATCTGGCAGAATGGCAGGTTATTACATCAGATGCTTGGGCATTGGAGACAGTTGCCCAAGGTCACTGCCTGCCTTTCCTACAAACTCCTCAGAGCCATCGACCAGGGAACAAATCTTTGAACGTTCCAGACCCACTCCTAATGCAGGAGATTTTAGACCTGCTAGAGAAAGGTGCCATAGAACCGGTACCTGTAGCGGAGAGGAACAACAGTTGGTATTCCCCCTACTTTCTAATACCAAAGAAGGACGGAGGATTGAGACCCATCTTGGACTTGCGAGAATTGAACTAATTCCTCAGGAAAGACAAGTTCAAGATGGTAACCCTTTCTCAGATCCTTCAGGCCCTCCAGCTTCAGGAATGGTTGGTATCTCTAGACCTTCAGGATTGCTTACTTCCATGTGCCAATTCATCTCAAGCACAGGAAGTACCTGAGGTTCGCAATTGGCAACTCTCATTATCAATTTCTAGTTCTGCCATTTAGGCTGACCTCCGCCCGAGGGTATTTACCAAGCTAATGGCGGTTGTGGCTGCAAGTCTAAGGAGGGAAGGTATTCACGTCTACCCCTACCTGGATGACTGGTTGATCAGAGCAGTGTCCCCGGAACAAGTTCAGATTCATCTAGATTATGTTTGCCATTTTCTCCACAAGCTGGGCTTCTCCCTCAACTTAAAGAAATCACAGATGATACCATCAGAGATTCCAGTACATTTGAGCAGTCCTGGACACATCACTGGGAAAAGCCTCACCACCAGAGGTGAGGTCTCAAGATGTTCTACAGATGGTCACCAGGTTTCAAAATGCCCAACGTCTACCAGCTTCCGACTTTTTGAGGTTGCTCGGACTCATGGTATCCTGCATTTTCCTAGTGCCAGAGGCTCGCCTGAGGATGAGATCTCTCCAGTGGGCGTTAAGGACCCAGTGGTCACAATTCTCAGGAAAGATGTCAGATCTCCTACTAATCCCAGACAGAATAGCTCGGGACCTTCAGTGGTGGGCCTGTCGGGAGAACATCTTGAAAGGAGAACAGTTTTGGCAACCATGGTCAGAGATAACAGTAGTCACGGATGTCTCAATCACGGGGTGGGGAGCCCATGCCAACGACTTGACCATCAGCGATCGTTGGTCTCCATCGGAGTCCAGACTACACATCAACCTATTAGAGCTGAGAGCTATCAGACTAGCGCTGAAAGCTTTCCTGCCATCAGTACAGGGAAAAAATGTCCTGATAATGATGGACAACACAGTGGCCATGCACTACCTCAACAAAAGAGGGGGTGTAGGGTCACTGCCACTGTGCAGAGAGGCAATGCAGCTCTGGTCTTGGGCAATTCAAGAAGGAATCTCTCTATTAGCAGTTCACCTAGCCAGAGAGAAGAACTTGTGGCGGGGGCTATGAGCAGGCAGAACACAGTATCCCATGAATGGGAACTAGCTCAGGAAGTCCTTCAAGAGATCTTCGCCCTTTGGAGAACCCCTCAAGTCGATCTGTTCGCCACTATTATCAACCAGAAGTGCAAGCAGTATTGCTCAAGGGAATTTCCCCCAAGAGGAGCTCCAGGGGACGCTTTCGTAGTGAATTGGGAGTTTCCACTTCTGTACGCGTTTCCTCCAGTTCCCATCATTCCTCAAATGATCAGGAGGTTGAGAAGATTCCGGAAACCCATGATCCTAATTGCCCCGGATTGGGCCAGGAGAACGTGGTACCCAGATCTTCTAGACATGTCCATATGTCCTCGATTCGTCTTACGCAAAGAGAGGATCTTCTCTCACAGAAGGGAGGTCGGGTTCTCCATGCGGATATCAGGACCCTCAACCTTCACGCCTGGTTTCTGAAAGGCTGAGATACAAGGATTGGGATCTCCCGAATGATGTAATGGAGGTGTTGCTTTCAGCCAGAAGGCCAGCAACAAAACCTTTATACCGCTGCCGTTGGAACAAATTTTGCAGCTGGTGTAGAGAAAAGAATATTGAACCCTTTTCATGTAGTACACTGATGGTGTTATCTTTTTTGCTATATTTGGCAAATTCAGGTCTTCAAGTAGGCACAATCAAGGGCTACCTCGCAGCGCTGTCAATCCTCAAGCACACTGCAGAGGAGCCTTCATACTTCAAATTGCCCTTAGTGATTCAATTTCTGAAAGGGTTAACTAATGTTTTTCCCCCCAACTCCTTTTCAAGTTCCAATGTGGGACCTAAAACTAGTCTTCAAATTTCTAATGAGTACTCCATTCAAACCCCTTCATTCCTGTTCATTAAAGTTTCTCCCTCTTAAAACAATCTTTCTAGTGGCTTTAACTTCGGCCAGAAGAGTGAGCGAATTACAAGCTTTATCTTGCACACCTCCACATACAATCTTTCACAAAGATAAGGTTGTTCTACAAGTGAAGCCGAATTTTCTCCAAAGGTGGTCTCAGAATTCCATATCACACAAAAGATAACCTTACCCTTGTTCTGTTCTCATCCCCATCCATGGAAACAGGAAGAGAGATTACACAGGCTGGATCCAAGGCGTGCCCTAAGATTTTACATCAGCAGACTTGCGAGGATTAGGCAAGCAGACCAATTGTTTGTGGGGTATGCAGGGCACAAATTAGGTTTACCTATTACAAAACAAACCATTTCAAGATGGATTATATTAATCATTATAGAGTGCTATGAATTGGCAGGAAAAGAGCCCCCTCAACATCTCAGGGCTCATTCAACCAGGGGTATCGCAGCCTCTTCAGCTCTCCAAAGAGGAGTTCCAATTAAGGACATATGTGCGGCTGCCACATGGTCGTCCGCACACACTTTCACTAAATTCTATAGTCTTGATTCCTCCTCTAGCCAGGAGACGAAATTTGGAAAAGCTGTGTTGCACTCAGTGCATCTTTAAAGGGAAACATTTCACTTTACTCCCGCCTCCTCTATATACTACTGCTATGGGAGTCTATCAAAGATAAGGAATACGTCGGAGGACACACTCCCTTCGAAGAACAAGTTACTTACCAAACTGGTAACGATCTTTCGATGGGATGTTCCTCTGACGTATTCCTTATCGCCCCTTCCATCATTCCCTGCAGTAAAACTTCCCTTGTAGTTGCAGCCTAGGCTACTTCAGGGTTATTAACCAATTCATGCAAAGCAAAATAGCACCTCAAAACGGAACTGAGCAACGCACGCTGCGTGAAGCTATTTATACCTATGGTGACGTTGGCGCCGTTACAGAGGCCTTCGAGGGACACCGACTCGAGAGACGTCAACGCGTAGCGCCTTCTAGTGTGGAAAAACATTTCCAAGGCCAGCAACCTGGAAGTGGATTTATCAAAGATAAGGAATACGTCGGAGGAACATCCCATCGAAAGAACGTTACCAGTTTAGTAAGTAACTTGTTCTTCTAGGTGCTTGGATACTGCAGTGTGTGAAGTGGATGCAATATTTAAATAGTGTGTGCATAGAATTGGATAGGGATGAACTGTATATTTCATAGGATTGCATAGTGTCCATTCTGCGAAGTGCTGACTACTGTACTGCACAATGCTGCATTGCTTTTGAATAGAGGGCTGGGAGCAGGGCCACTGCGAAAACATTTTTGGTTTGGTTGGCAGTAACACCATTCTATGTGAATGAAAGTGGGTATGGGTGCCGGAGGCTGTGTTATTTTGTAGATTTTGCTAACTGGTGCATGTTGCCATGCATAGCTGTATTACGGTGCGGAGGTTGGGTATTGATAGTGATATTTTATTTCTATCGCGCTCGTACACAAGTGTTTCACATCGTGACAAGGCAAGGGAGGGGAACAGCGGAGAACAAAACAACGATTTTACTAGACCCAGTGACATTGAGAACGCACAAGTGCATGGGAGAGGGGGAGGGGAAAAGTACATGGAAGGGGGGAGAAGTGGAAAGTGTGGAAAATATCATCCTGAGAATCAAACCATCTAACTGCCAAGGTGACCCCTGCCCAGCTCCCATTATTAAGGACGCTGCACATGACCTGGCCCCATTTATTACAGCCTTTATCAACTCCTCCTTTAAAACAGGTATTGTTCCGGACAACCTTAAGGACGCTTGGGTGATCCCTTTGCTCAAGAAACCATCCCTAGACCCTAGCATACCTACTAACCTCCGACCTATCACCACGGTCCCGTTTTTGCTTAAGATACTAGACCACGCAGCATACCTTCAGATCCAAGATTACTTGGAATCTAACAACTTGCTAGGTCTACGACTATCCGGATTTCGCCCTAGACATGGGACTGAAACCGCTTTAATAGACCTAAAAACCCAAATTGAGGTATTGAAGGGTCAGGGCAAACTAGCAATGCTACTACTTCTCGACCTCTCAGCCGCATTTGATCTGGTCAACCACCAGATCCTAAGCAGGCACCTCCACTCTACTGCCAACTTCTCGTCCTCTGCTGCGGCCTGGATCAAATCCTTTTTGAGCAATAGATCCATGAGGGTCTTTGCCCCATCCGCAGCCGTGGACCTTTCCCCTATTCACTGCGGTGTACCTCAGGGATCCTGCGTGTCACCTACGCTCTATAACATTTTCACGAAACCTCTCTTTGATGTGCTCGACTATCTGGGTGACGACACCCAGATACTCATTCCCATCACAGGTGACTATCTAGCCGACACCAAGGCCCTTAACGAAGTCTACCTGGTCATCGAAGCCTGGATGGCCCAACATCAGTTATGTCTAAACGACAACAAGACGGAGCTCCTGATCCAGAGCACCGCACAACGCCTGAGCAAACTAGACCTGTCCTATCAATCATTCACCATTGATGGTAACACCATACGAGTCTCAAAAGATACTAAAACATTAGGTTTTTACCTTGACGCCACCCTATCGTTATCCCGCCAAATAAATGCAGTCAGATCTGCCTCGGTTTACACCTGCAAACCTATTGCAGCTTGCAGACCGTTTCTTACCACTCCTAACAGTGTCACACTAGCTAGAACCCTCATTATGGCTAAAATTGATTATTGTAGTGCTCTTTACCTAGGCACCAGCCAAGTGAACCTGAATAAACTACAAACAACCCAGAACAATGCCATCCGGGCTGCACTAAACATTCCCCGCAACCACCACATTTCAGAATCTAGAACTAACCTAAAATGGCTACCTGTCAAGCAGAAAATTTCACTAAAAACTCTCGCCCTCACGCACAAATGCTTGGCCAACAAGGCTCCTATCTACCTCTGCAGTCGATTGTCGCGCCACTAGACCTCCCGACCACTAAGAACTGCCCAGTCCCACTGTCTATCTTAAACTGCAAAAAGCGGGGGGCTCAAGCTTCCCTGTCCTAGCCTCTAAGCTATGGAACTCCCTTGCTGCTACAATCAGAGCAGAATACTCATTCAATACATTCAAGGCCAATACCAAATCTTGGCTGTTCGACCAACTTTAAGACATATTCAGCACCCCTGTCTTACATGACCTGACCTACCGACCTATGTACTTTTGTACACCCTATGGTATTTCCTCTGTTAAGCCTTAGCGGCACTGAAACCACTGTATTATTTGTAGATAGGAACCCTGTTAATACTTCTGTTAATGTTAATTTCTGTAATTTTCTATGTCTGTATATATGCATTTTCGTAACTTTGTACAAATTGCGCCCTGTTGCCTCCGGGCCTGATGGTTTGCACGTTATAAATAAACAAATACAAATACAAATACAAATACGAAACAGATGCATAATAATAAATAAATAAAGATTAAAGGCAACAAACAGTGTTAGTGCAGCCAGCAATTGGCAAGTGCTGTGTTTAATACAGCAAACAGGGTAGGTCTGATAAGGGCAGGAAGAAAAAAGGGTGGGAGGACTGTATGGGTACAGATACAGACCCCAGTGCAAGGGGTGGGCCGGAGGCAGTGCGGGAGGGTGGCAGGGTGAGCAGGTACCTGGGCCCGGAGGACAGAGGGTGGCCAGGTGCACAGTGCCAAGAGAAAGCAGATCAGCAGGGGAGGGGGGAGCGAAGGCAGAAGCAAAGAGGAAGGTCTTGTGGTGCTTCCGTAACCCGAGATGGTTCTCCTCAAGTTTTAGAGTGGCAGGGAGCCTGTTCCAGAGGGAGGCAGAGATCTACCCCGAGCTCGTTTCTTTGAAAAATGATTGACCCTGAGGGAGTTAGAGGTGGAGGAGCGAAGAGCTCGAGAGGGGAGGTATTTGCAGAGGGATAGCTGAAGGTATTTTGGACCCAGGCACCAGAAAGCCTTGTGGACAATGCAGCGGGGTTTTGAATTTAATCCTTGCATCCACTGGGAGTCAATGGAGAGATTTCAGAGCTGGAGAGATACGATCCCAGGGCTTGAGGCCAAGGACACGTCTCTCAGTCCTGTTCTGGATTAGTTGCCGAGGGCGGAGCGTAGAGGCAGGTAGATTTAAAAAGAGACTGTTACAATAGTCCAACCTAGAGAGAACCAGAGCCTGGGAGACCATGAGCTTCTGGGGGAAGGATAGGAAAGGCAGAATACCTCTGAGGAGGTTCAGTAGGAACTTTGACTTTTTAGAGACATCAGTGCCAGTGGCTGTGGTACGTGTGTGGTACTTGGTCGCATGTTGCCATGCATGGCTGCATTATGTTGCAGTGGGTGTGGGCAAGGCCTAGACTATTGGGTGCATGGCCAAAGGACGTAGGCCATAGGCCATGCACCCAATACTATAGGCCTTGCCCACACCCACCGCAGCAATGCAGTTTGGACTGCACCTGTCAGAGGGTGCTCACCTTTACAGAATGGGTGTGGAGCACATTGTAGACTTCATAGAGCACCAGAAGTTAGCTGAGATGCATATATTGTTGGTTGGTTCGGTTGGTAGTAACACCATCGTATGTGAATGAAAGTGGGTAGGGGTGCTGGAGGCTCTGTTAAGTTTATAGATTCTGCTAAAAGGTGCATGTTTATATGCATAGCTGTATAACGGTGCAGATGTTGGGTAGGAGTGCCAGTGGCTGTGGTACGTGTGTGGATTGTGGTACTTGGTTACATGTTGCTATGAATAGCTGGATTATGTTGCAGTAGGTGTGGTGAAGGCCTTGGCTTTTGGGTGCATGGCCTTTTGACACCCACCGCAGCAATGCAGTTTTGACTGCATCTCTCAGAGGATGGTCACCTTTACAGAATGGTTGTGGAGCACATTTTACTCTGCATAGCGCACCAGAAGTGCGCTGACATGCTTATATTGTTGGTTCCATGGGTGTGGTCATTGTTAGAAAATCCTACGGTTTTCGGTGTATGGCTGGAGATTGCGCAGTGAAAAGTCCTGCAGTGTGCCCACTGGGTGCAGTGTTAGAACACTGTCAGTATAGAAGACGGTAGGGTTGAAGTGAATCTTCTATGTGCTTGGATAATGTGGTTTGTGTAGTTTCCCGGGAGTAGGCCCAATGTTGTGAAGGTTGTGTAGTTTGGTTGGTAGTGACACAATACTTTGTGAATGTAAGTGGGTAGGGGTGGCGGACGCAGTGGTATGTTTGTGGAATCTGCTAACTGTTACATGTTTCCATACATTGCTGTGTTATGGTTGGGTAGAAGGGCTGCTGGCTATGTTACATTTGTGGATTGTGGTTTCTGGCCACATGTTCTCATGCACGGCTCCTTTATGATGTGCTGGGTTTGGGCAAGCAGTAGACACTTGTGTGCATGGTCGAAGGCGTGATGGGCGCCGTTCTCAATGATTTTGGATGCTGAAATCGTGGATTATTTTCCAGAATTTTGTACTAAAGGTGCTTTGGAAGCACATGTGACGTGTACTCGAAGTGTTCAACGGTAATTATGGAGTGCTGTACAGAAATGATAGTGTTGGATGCAGAGTTCTTGGCTCTGATTGCTGCATGCATGTGTGAATATTTTACAGTACTCAATGAGGGAGTGCTGGAAGAAGAACAGTGGAGAAGGGTGAAGTACTGTCCCTGCTTTGCTGGGGTGTAGCTCTCAATGTAGCTAAGAAAGCGCACGTGCCACATCCTGCCATTCTGAGCATGGTGGGCATGCAAATGGAACTGTGGGGATTATGGAATCGGGTGTGGTTCACAGGAAGGGGCGGTACTACTTTTTCCCAATACTGTCTGTGTAATGAGGTTGGTAGAGATGGAGAGACGCACAGTGCTGATCGTGGGTGAAATATTTGTACAAGATCTGCACAGGTATGCCGTGCAAAGAGGTGTAGCTGCTAATTTCAGTTTGGAAGGAGTGGACGCATTGTGGGCCAGTCTCTATGCGTGCAGTTTCAGGGGGATGCTTCGCCTTTTGCAGATATGTGGCCTCTTCCGTTACTGTTCAAGTTGTCGTGATGCATTATGGAGGTCTACATTGGGGTTACATGTCGTGTGGATGTTTGCTCTGTCACCTGAAGAAGTTGATGAATGTAGTGTTGCAGATTTTTCCCACTGCGAAGGTCGTTTTCTCTACCATTCCACCAAGAGAAGTATGGGCCATGCCGGTGTAATTTGTCTCCAGCCAGAGCTCGGAAGGTGTCTTATAAACAGAAGCATGTCTGCATTTATGTGCACTAATTGGATGTTCTCCACCCACTATGAGAGCATGAAGTTGTAAAATATACACTGCTTCCATGCAAACGACATTTCTTTCAACGCCATTGGCAATACCATTTTTTTTAACACTTTATTTATAATTTCCACAAAATATATTACAACCATGCATTGATTCCGAAGAATAAATGATTACAATTAAAATTCAAAAAGAAAACAAAACATATGCAACAACAAAGCAAAGTAAAAAATCAACATATTAATTCTAAATCTAAACACCAAGCTTAGATTCTCTAAAGTACCATGAAACAATACAGATCAACAATAGAACAAGACAAAACAGGACAAAGGACAATACATAAAACACACTCCCACATCCCAAACCCCCATTACTTAAAAAAAAATGAAGCCATAAAACTCCTACCATGACATAAAATCATCCACTCCCATAAAAATCATTGAAAGGTCCCCAAATTTATTCATATACTGTTTCTTTTTGCTGTCTATAAAATGAGCATTTCTCATATCTTGAAAGAATCTTCATATCACATAACCAACCCTCCACAAGAGGTTTCTTCCTCGTTTTCCAGACCCTTAACACCTGTCTGACAGCTACCAGTAGGCATCTATTAATCCAATTTCTAGTTACATAAGCAATATTGCGCCCACATCTTGGAGATAGCAGAAGCACAGATAAAGGGTTCCATGGAAAATTGATAGTCCAAATCGCATCAATCCTGTCCAACACCTCTTTCCAATAGTCCTTCACCATATCACAGTACCCAACATGTGCAACAGAGAACCCTTCTCCTTCCGACACCTCCAGCAAATATCATCTTCCATCAATCCCAGATCATACATATGAAGCGGAGTCCAATAAATCCTACGCAACACCCTTTGATGAATATAACGTAAGTTTAAGTCAATTTTCGCCTTAACCGGGACCTTCCAGATTCGTTCCCACTCTTCCACCGAAATATCATTGCCCAACTCTTCAGACCATTTCAGTCTCAGTTTCTCCCATGAGGCCAACCAAGCACTCTCCAAAGGTATAAAATTCATGATATCTGACACTTTCTGCTGCGTCACAGTAAACAATTCAGATATCTCCGGCTTCTGCACAAATCTTGAACCTAACATCTGTCGTCGCTCAAAAAGCAAATCCTTCAATAATGTATACCTTCCCTGTTCCCTCCTGCTCAGTCCATATTTATTACTCAAAACATCAAAGGAAACCATCTCATCATTATCATTCCAGACATCTTCAATCATCAAAGCACCTCTATTACTCCAACTTCTCCAATGTAACATTTTATTATTAACCTGCAAACCAGGATTACACCATAAAGAAGCTTCTTTATACATATGGAACCCTTGACCATTATCTGTTATCAACGAGGCCAACGCATCCTTTGTAACAGCAATTGGTTTCAGATTCAATGCCTGTCGAGGCAATTTTCCCAGAGAGTATAAACTCTTCACATTGTACGGATTCAACATTTCTCTCTCAATTCACACCCACGAAGGCGCTAAGTCCAAATCATCATTTGAGAAAACAAACATTTTTTTAAGTAAGAATCCTTTACAATATCTCCCCAGGATAGGATAACCAAACCCACCATCACAAACCTTTCGAGTCATAATATAACAAGTCATAATATAAGCTCTTTACTCAACACCCGATAAAAATACTTGGAAGACTTTGTCAATACGCCCTAATATTTTCTTCGTGAACAGCAGTGGAATTGATTGAATGAGATATAAAACCTTAGGAAGCAGTATCATTTTAATTGCATTAACTTTTGCCCAGATACTTAAGATAGTACAACGCCACTTCCTAATGTCCCTTTGGAGAACCTCTATTATTTTAGTCACATTATACTCAACCAGCTTATTTACATCCCGGACCAGATAAATACCTAGATACTTGACACAATCACTTTCCCATTTACAATCCCATCCCAATAACCGATCACAATTAAGAGTAACACTCAGTGGAAAAACTACCGTTTTCCCCCAATTGATTTTATAACCGGACAACTTCCCTACCTCCTCAATCATATTCTTTAAAATAGGCCCACCTTCCCTTGGGTTATTCAGTATTACCACCACATCATCCGCATATGCCAAGACTTTAATTTCCCCACCCCCTACACATAACCCTTTAATTTCAATATTCAGTCTGATATAGGCCAACAAGGGCTCCAGAACCAAATTAAAAAGGAAAGGAGACAAAGGACAGCCTTGTCTTGTACCTATAAATAATCGAAAGGGATCAGAAAATCCCCCATTCACCCAGACCCTAGCCGATAAATCCGATTGTAGAGCCCAAATAGCATTGATAAATAGTGGCCCAAATCCCATCTTCAAAAGAGTATAATTTAGAAATGACCAATTAACTCTGTCAAAAGCCTTTTCGGCATCCAAAAAAATGAACAAAGTCTCATTAACTGCAGATTCCGTAAAATGCATAATATCTAAAAGAGTCCTAATATTTTCATATCCATGTCTTTGTCTCATAAAACCCACCTGTGCCCTATCAATCAGTCCTCCCATGTGTTTATCTAGCCTATTCACTAATATCTTAGAAACAATCTTCTTACTAAACACTATTTTCTTTTACACTGTGCAAGAAGCATTGACCATAATTCGGTAAAAATTGAAGGAGGAGAAGCAAACAGAAACTAAATAAATAAAATAAATAAATAAATTAAAAACTTTTCAGAGAGACCACTACAGACCCAATTTCCTAGCCTGTTTTACTCCCCCACCCCCTTCCTAACATGAAAACTCCACGGATTCTGCGGTAATTTAAGGATTACACGTGCCACATCCGGCCATTTTCAGGATGGGAGCTATGGAAATGGGACTGTGGAGGCTAAGCCATTGTTCAATAAGGTTTGTGGTTGTGATGTGTATGCAACAACCGTGGCAGAAAGTCTCTTTGTACAAAGAAGTGCAGAAGCCTATGGTGGACGTGCGCAAGGTAAGGAATAGGAATCCTGTTTGTATTCATGCACTGTATGTATGTGTTTGAAGTTGGTAACATGCATTTAGTGCTGCTTTTGTGCGATCATTTTTGAAAAGTTTGTAGTAAGTGGGGTACTGCAGAAAACAAAAACCTGTGAAGTGTACAAGGTAAGTGGCAGGCATCCTGTTGTCATGAATGCAATGCGTGTATGATATCATATGATTGGAAATTGTATGATATGGCATTTATAATGCACCATTGCACAGGTTTTGCAAAGCGCGACAAGGCAAGGGAGGGGGAACAGAGGGGAGACAGAGACAACAATTCTATAGGCAAGGTGTCACTCAGATCGCCCAACCGCATGGGTAGGAGGAGGGGGAAAGGGCAGTACCTGGGAAGAACAAATGACAATAAGTAAAGATATGGCCCAATTGTGCCAAGTGCAAGGATAAGTGCAGACATCCGGTGGTTGTGGAACTGTTAAGGATACAGGAACCAGTCCCCAAGTGCAGGGTTTGCCTAAAAGGCAGTGCAGGGGTGCGACTGGCGGGGGGAGATGGCCTAGGCCTGACATCTGACAGTGGCCAGGTAACCAGTGCAGAATCAGTTTCAGTCACAGGGAGAGGAGGAGAAAAAGCAGACGCAAAGAGAAAGGCTTTGAGGTGCTTCCGGAACGAGCAACGGTTCTCCTCAAGTGTCAGGTAAAGCAGGGAGGCTGTTGCAGAGGGAGGCCATAGCCAAAGAAAGCGATCTACCACCAACTGGTTGCTTGCAGAAGGGACTGAACCTGAGGGAGTTGGAGGCGGATGAGGGAAGAGCTCGAGCAGGGAGATATATAGGAAGTGAGAGTTGAAGGTATTGAGGTCCCAGGGCGCAGATGGCCTTGTGCATAATGCAGAGGGCTTTCATCTTATTCCTCACAGCCACTGGGAGCTATTGCAGACATTTCAGCCCAGGAGAGATACGGTCCCTGGGCTTGAGGCCACGGACAAGTTGCATAGTCCTCTTCTGGATGAATTGCAGAAGGCAAAGAGTAGAAGTAGGCAGATTTAAAAAGAGGGTGTTGCAAAAGTCCAGCCTAGAGAGCACCACAGCTTTGCAGACAGTGACCTTTTGGGAACATGCCTTAGGTTGGTAAGATACATTCAGTGCTGGTTTAGGTGCCTTATTTTTACGATTTATGTAGGTGTCATGATCTCTGCTTCCAAAAGGTCAGGGTTTTCCCAACTCCCTTGGAAGCAGATCCATAACCCAGGTACTGAGTGCCAACCAGTCCCAATTGGGACCTTTTGGACCCAGTCCTGGCGCCAGTGGCACCAGGCTCATAAATATGCCCAGTCCCAGCGCTGGAAGCGCCGGGCTCATAATGCTTGGGTGGACTTACCTTCAGCAGACCATGCTGCTTACTTGCCTGCCAGTTGAGCCTCTGATCCTCTTCTGTTTGGAACTACTTTTCCTGTTGGGTGGGGCTGGAGCCACTCCCTAGATTCAGAACACTGGAACTCTTCTGGAAGGCAGGAACTCTTTTCTTACCAGGAACTCTTTTCTTACTTAGGCGTGGCTGTGGAAGGAGACACCTAAGCACTACAGGAGGCTATTTAAACCACACCCGGTGGATGAATCTTGCTTTGCGTTATTCTGCAACCTCTGCAGCAGAACGCTCATCGTGTCTTCTGCATCCGGTCCTGGGCTTACCATCCTGAATCCAGTCTTCAGCAACACCTATAAAGACAAGAAAGAACAGGTTAGCATTCCGGCATCTGAAAGGCAAAGGCTTACCATCCTGAATCCAGTCTTCAGCAACACCTATAAAGACAAGAAAGAACAGGTTAGCATTCCGGCATCTGAAAGGCAAAGGCTTACCTACTCTTCGTGCGCTCCAGAGGTCTTCACACTGCATTCCGGCATCTGAAAGACAAAAGTTTACCAACTCTTCGCACGCTCCGGAGGCCTTCGGCGCTGCATCCCGCATCTGAAAGACAAAACAAGGTGCGTTTAAAGACATTGGGGAACTTTAATACTCACGTGCCATTACTCCTTTCCACATCTAATCCAGTGGGTATTCCGGCACCCTGCAGCCGCTCCGAACTCGTACCTGCAAAATAAAAAGACAGTTAGAGCGCATAGTGAAGCAGGCAACAAGCGCTTACTTACGTGCTTCCAGGCGCTTCTATTCATCACACGGGCTCCATCTTCAACTCACTTCAGCCCGTCATCCGCCATCGCCGGAACCCTGCAAAACAAGAGACATCATTACTAAAGACTTTAAAGACATTTGAATGACTCGAAACTTACCGTTCGTGCAGTAAACGACGGACAGCAGTCCTCTGAAGTCAAGAGGCCTGCGCTACCTATCCAGTGAAGAAACTGGTTACAGCACCCTGCCCCGAGGCAGATGGAGAGCTCGGCATTCACTTACCTAAGGTGAGAGCGTTAACCTTTGGGGGTCTACAGGAGAGGAGAAGAGGAAAGAGATAGGGACACCCCAATAATCCCAGTTCATTAACCCCATATTTTCTATCTGCAGACATCTTACTCTACACGTCAGGCATACAGTGCACAGAGGTCCAGCCCAAAGAGCCAACCGGGTGCTACACATCACCTTTGAAGATACGGTAGTCGCCCAGTCAAGACCGGCGCCTCTGCGAGAATCAGGTGAGCGTTACAGAACGCAAAGCCTACCGCAAAACTCTCGCCCAGGCGCTATGGAAACCTCGGATACTGACCCCCTAGCCCGGTTACTTGGGGAACTAAGGGCAGAAGTGCATGCAGCTTGTCAGGAAACGAATGCTCTAAGAAGGGAACTAATTATTTCCAAGGAGAGAACAGACAATCTTGCTAGACAAGTGCTACAGTCACAAGCCGGACAGACCCCGTTACCCGCATCAGGGGCAAATCTTCCTTCAACATCCTCTATGAATCCAGTGCAGATCAACCTACCTGGGATTGTACCTCTGGCTCCGCCCGAACGATTTTCTGGTGACCCAAAGAGGTTTGCAGTATTTATCAATCAGTGCCGGTTGCACTTCTTATGCCGGCCAGCAGCCTTTCCAACTGATCAAGCAAAAGTAGCTTTTGTACTTTCGTACCTTAGTGGCAACGCGGCAGACTGGTCGATCCCTCTAGTTAATCAAGATGATCCGGTTCTCCATGATTTTCAAGCCTTTCAGCTTAGTATGGAAAAACTGTTCGCAAGACATTCACAGGGGCAGGCCTTGGACAATGAGCTTCTTTCGTTGCGACAGGGTAATCAAGACCTTTTGGCTTATGTTGCATCTTTCAATAGACTAATAGTGGAAACTCAATGGCCTGAGGACAAAAGGATTACGCTGTTTTATAGAGGTCTACGTGGAGAGCTCAAAGACGTTTTAGCCCAAGTAGTGAATCCCCCACAAGACTGTTCGGATTATATAGACTTGGTCGTTCAAATAGATCACAGGCTGCAGAACAGGAAGGCCGATCGTTCCAAGTTTGATGCTCGAGTATTTTCCAAACCGCCAACTCCTTCCAAAGGAGTAGACTCCGGGGAACCCATGCAAATAGGGGGTCTGAAAGGTCCTCTAACACAAAGGGAGCGGGAAAGGAGGAAACAGTTGCAATTATGCCTATATTGCGGAAACTCAGGGCACTTTCTTCGAGACTGTCCGGTGAAACCTGCCAAGAAGGCAGTAGGAGCTGCAGTTACCAAAGTTACAAACTCTGAGCAGGGAAACGACCTCGCCCGACAAGAATAGAGGTCCTCTTGCCGAGCGTGAAAACCAGTTCCGTGACCTCGCATTTCGTGATACCTATGGTCCTCATTAGCCCTGATAATCCGGATCGATTGCATGCAATTGAAGCTTACGTCGACAGCGGTGCCATCGGCAATTATGTGGATCATGAAATGGTTTTGAGGATGAATCTAACTCTTTGTCCCAAGGCTGTAAAGAACGTCATTACTACGGTGGATGGTACGGAGATAGCCTCCGGGCCAGTAACGCATACCACTCAAGAGGTGACGCTAGTAAGTCAAGATGGACACCATGAGAAGATCGTGTTCGATGTGATCAAGGCCCCTCAGTTTCAGATTATTCTAGGAATACCTTGGTTAGAGAAACACAATCCTCTGATCGATTGGCGAGCAAGAACGGTCCAGTTTCCAGAATGTGTCTCTACTTGTCACCCTCCACCTGGTGTTGCACTGGCCGCAATTTCTTCAGAGACTCCCCAGTTACCTCCCGAATACCTAGAATACCAAGATGTTTTCCGGAAGGATCAGGCTAACTCTCTACCTCCTCATAGGTCTTAACACTGCCAGATAGACCTGATACCTGGATCTACTTGCCCTTGTAGTTGAATTTATGCCCTCACCGAGCCTGAGAACCTTCACCTTCGACAATACCTGGATCAATACCTGGCAAATGGGTTTATTCGTCCTTCCAAGTCCCCTGCTTCTTCAGCTTTGTTCTTCGTTCCAAAAAAGGAAGGAGACCTTAGAACTTGTATCGATTATCGCTCCCTGAACCAGATCACCGTTAAGAATAGATATCCGTTACCTTTGATCCCTGAACTCCTGGACCAAGTCAGAAAAGCATGCATATATACAAAGCTGGATCTTAGAGGAGCTTACCACTTGGTACGAGTAAAAGAGGGCGATGAATGGAAGACGGCCTTCCGCACCAAGTATGGGCTATTTGAATATCAGGTCATGCCCTTCGGACTTTGCAATGCCCCGGCCGCCTTTCAATATTTTATGAACGATGTCCTCAGAGAGCTCATAGATGTATGTGTTGTTGTTTACATTGACGACATCCTCGTTTATTCTTCATCGGAATCTGAACATCGGAAACACGTGAAAATGGTCCTCGAAAGATTGCGTCAACACAAACTTTTCGCTAAGTTGGAAAAATGTGTTTTCAACGTGACTGAAGTTGAATTCTTGGGATTCATATTATCACCTGGCGGAGTGCGTATGGATTCAAAGAAGGTCGATGCAGTTCTCAAATGGCCATCACCATCCTCCGTAAAAGGTGTGCAAAGCATGTTAGGCTTCGCTAACTTTTACCGCAGGTTTATCCCCGAATTCTCTCGAATAGTCCAGCCCATCACTGCCTTGTTAAAGAAAAACAAACGTTTTGAATGGTCTACCGAGGCGGAACAAGCTTTCCAGGATTTGAAGACTAAATTTATCTCTGCACCAATCTTAAAACACCCTCGCCCCGAACTCCCCTACATCGTGGAAACTGATGCTTCAAGCCTTGCCATGGGGGCAGTTCTATCACAAAAGGACCCGGTAACCAATCAGTTGCATCCCGTGGCATTTTGGTCCCGCAAATTCTCGCCTCCTGAAATCAATTACACGATTACTGACAAGGAACTTCTGGCTATCAAGTCTGCCTTTAAGGCTTGGCGGCATTATCTGCTGGGGGCCCGACACACCGTTACTGTGATTACGGATCACCGAAACCTGCAATATTTGAAGACCGCAAAAGCCCAATCCTCTAGACAACTCCGTTGGGCATTATTCTTTGCCGAGTTTGACTTCATAATTACCTATCGACCTGGTACAAAGAACGGTAAAGCCGATGCCCTTTCTCGGATGGGAGTGGAAGAACACTTGGTCAACCCTAAACCTGTACCAATCATTCCCGAACAAAGAATTCTGGGTGTAATCGCCACAGAATCCATAGAGGAAGTTAAGGATAAAGCCAGGCAACTTGTAACTCCAGCAGACATACAGAATTGGCATCTGCAGGGAAAGGACTTTGCAGTAAAGGACAACTTATTGTATTTCCAAGAATGATTATACCTACCCAGCACAGATTTACAGAAAAAAGTAATCTCTTGTTATCACGACTCTTTAATGGAAGGTCATCCCGGTATAGCCAAGACCTCAGAAAAGATCAAGCGCTACTTCTGGTGGCCGTCTTGGAAAAAAGATATCAGAGACTTTATAATGTCCTGTGGAGTATGCGCCCAAAACAAGAGTCAAAAGGAAAGACCAGCAGGCCTCTTACGCCCTATTGACATCCCACCTCGCCCTTGGCATACGCTTTCTATGGACTTCATCACCGATCTACCTCCATGCTCCGGATACAATACGATTCTAGTAATCGTGGACTTATTCTCCAAGATGGCGCATTTCATTCCGCTCAAAGGCTTGCCAACAGCAGCAACTCTGGCCCGAGAATTTCTCGAAAACATCGTCCGACTGCACGGTTTTCCTTCGGTTCTAATTTCGGATCGAGGTAGTCAATTTATTTCTCATTTTTGGCGAAGTTGCTGTCGGTCGGCTCAAATTGATGTGAGACTATCGACCAGTCACCACCCTCAGACCGACGGACAAACCGAGAGGACCAATCAAACTCTGGAACAGTATTTACGCTGCATGCTGCAACAAACTGAAAAAACTTGGAAAGATATCCTTTGGATAGCCGAGTATGCCTACAATAACTCTGTCCATTCGGGAACTGGGAAAACCCCGTTTTTTCTTTTGTACGGCAGTCACCCTCGAACCTCGGAGTTGGATCCCCTCCAAGATCTTGAAACACCAGCAGTAGACTACCTGCATTCTACAATCACCCAAGCCTTTAAGGAAGCTGTTTCTCACCTTCAAAGGGCTAAAGAACAATACAAGAAAGGAGCAGATCAACATCGGAAGGAAGCCCCTCACTATCAAGTAGGGGATCAAGTCTGGTTATCCACCAAATATCTATCTCTAAAAGGGCCACGCACATTCAACCCAAGATACCTTGGTCCCTATTCCATCACTACCATAGTAAACCCAGTAGCGGTCAAGTTGGACTTGCCCCCGCACATGAAGATACATCCGGTCTTCCACGTCTCTCTATTAAAACCCGTGCAACCTCAAACCCGACTAACCAAATCTCCAAAACCTATCCTAGTGGATGGAGAACTCGAGTTTGAAGTCAAAAGCATTCTGGACTCCAAGATCTCCAAATCTAAACTATTTTACCTAATTGACTGGAAAGGCTACGGCCCCCAAGAGAGATCCTGGGAACCTGCTGAATATGTCCACGCTCCTCGCCTAATCAAAAGATTTCACTGAACATTTCCTGACAAGCCAAAACCCCCGGAGAAGCCCGGTTTGGGAGGGGCCTTGAGGGGGGGTACTGTCATGATCTCTGCTTCCAAAAGGTCAGGGTTTTCCCAACTCCCTTGGAAGCAGATCCATAACCCAGGTTCTGAGTGCCAACCAGTCCCAATTGGGACCTTTTGGACCCAGTCCTGGCGCCAGTGGCACCAGGCTCATAAATATGCCCAGTCCCAGCGCTGGAAGCGCCGGGCTCATAATGCTTGGGTGGACTTACCTTCAGCAGACCATGCTGCTTACTTGCCTGCCAGTTGAGCCTCTGATCCTCTTCTGTTTGGAACTACTTTTCCTGTTGGGTGGGGCTGGAACCACTCCCTAGATTCAGAACACTGGAACTCTTCTGGAAGGCAGGAACTCTTTTCTTACCAGGAACTCTTTTCTTACTTAGGCGTGGCTGTGGAAGGAGACACCTAAGCACTACAGGAGGCTATTTAAACCACACCCGGTGGATGAATCTTGCTTTGCGTTATTCTGCAACCTCTGCAGCAGAACGCTCATCGTGTCTTCTGCATCCGGTCCTGGGCTTACCATCCTGAATCCAGTCTTCAGCAACACCTATAAAGACAAGAAAGAACAGGTTAGCATTCCGGCATCTGAAAGGCAAAGGCTTACCATCCTGAATCCAGTCTTCCGCAACACCTATAAAGACAAGAAAGAACAGGTTAGCATTCCGGCATCTGAAAGGCAAAGGCTTACCTACTCTTCGTGCGCTCCAGAGGTCTTCACACTGCATTCCGGCATCTGAAAGACAAAAGTTTACCAACTCTTCGCACGCTCCGGAGGCCTTCGGCGCTGCATCCCGCATCTGAAAGACAAAACAAGGTGCGTTTAAAGACATTGGGGAACTTTAATACTCACGTGCCATTACTCCTTTCCACATCTAATCCAGTGGGTATTCCGGCACCCTGCAGCCGCTCCGAACTCGTACCTGCAAAATAAAAAGACAGTTAGAGCGCATAGTGAAGCAGGCAACAAGCGCTTACTTACGTGCTTCCAGGCGCTTCTATTCATCACACGGGCTCCATCTTCAACTCACTTCAGCCCGTCATCCGCCATCGCCGGAACCCTGCAAAACAAGAGACATCATTACTAAAGACTTTAAAGACATTTGAATGACTCGAAACTTACCGTTCGTGCAGTAAACGACGGACAGCAGTCCTCTGAAGTCAAGAGGCCTGCGCTACCTATCCAGTGAAGAAACTGGTTACAGCACCCTGCCCCGAGGCAGATGGAGAGCTCGGCATTCACTTACCTAAGGTGAGAGCGTTAACCTTTGGGGGTCTACAGGAGAGGAGAAGAGGAAAGAGATAGGGACACCCCAATAACCCCAGTTCATTAACCCCATATTTTCTATCTGCAGACATCTTACTCTACACGTCAGGCATACAGTGCACAGAGGTCCAGCCCAAAGAGCCAACCGGGTGCTACACATCACCTTTGAAGATACGGTAGTCGCCCAGTCAAGACCGGCGCCTCTGCGAGAATCAGGTGAGCGTTACAGTAGGAGATGGGTTAGTGGGTAAAACAATTTGTTGCATTGTCGGAAGGAAAGAAGAGAGTTCCTGTTTCGATATTACAGTGCATGATATGGCTAAATGAAAACATTGCAAGCACATACCATGGAAGTGCCGCTTGATGGTAGTGGATCGGAGAAAAAACTGTATGCTTTTTAAGAACGTTATGGATACTCGATGGCAGATACCGTGCGCACAGGCACTTATAACAGAGTTGTAAACATACTGCAGAAAAAGTATTCAAACCTCTCTCCTGTAAGTGCTTTCCAATGACAGGACACTTGCTGGCTGGATTTGTAACAGTACATATGAAGTGTTGTGCAGAACTGACAGTGTTAGATGCTAACGTCTTGGATGGCATTGATGGATGCGTGTGTGACTATTTACCCATACCCAATAAGGTAGTGGTGGACAAAAAATAGTGGAAAGGGAAGAAGGCTGCTCCTGCTTTACTGAGGTGTGGCCCTCGGAGTACTTTGGGAAGCGCACGTGCCACATTCTGCGCTTCTCACCATGCTGGCCAATGTAAATGGGACTGTGGGGATTATCGAATCCGGTACTGAGGGTGTGGTTCACAGTAAGGGGCGGTCATACTGTTTTACATTACTCTGCGTAGTGAGGCGGGCTGACATGGAGAAATGCATTGTGTTGACTTAGGGTGATGCTTTTGTGATAGATCTGCACAAGTATGCCCTGGAAAGACACTTTGATGGCATTTTCGGTTTGGAAGGAGTGGACGCATTGTGGAGCGATGCCTATGACCGCAGTTTCACTGATATGCATGCACTTTGCAGAGGCCTGCCCACTTAAGCTCGTGTTGATGTTGTCGTCATGCACTACGGGGGCATGCATTTGGGTTAGGTGGCTTGTTTAGGTTTGTTCCGTTGACTGAAGAGGTTGCTGAATATAATGAAGAGGCTTTTTTCCCACTGCTTATGTGCTTTTCTCCTCCATAACACCAAGAAGTGTATGGGACAATGCAAATGTACGTTGTTCCAAGCCAGAGGTTGGAAGGTGTCTCATCAACAGAAGCATGTGTGATTTTTTTTGTCCGCTCGTGGGATATTCTTCTTCAACAATTACCTTATTAGTTGTGGAATTGCATAGTTTTTCCATGCAAATGACATTTCGTTGTCACCCATTGGGAATGCTGTTTTGTTTGCTCATCTACAGGAGCGTTGAAGAGTTTACTGTAACAATGTGAGCACAAGAACACACAAAATCAAATAAAAACCGAAAAAGATGTTTCTCTAGAAGAACTTTAAAAATAAAAGGGTCTTTTCAGAGCCGCCACTAAAAAACTAAAAACAAACTGCCCTACCCTGGTTGCAATTTATTCCCCCATGCCTGCACGCAGCACGAAATCCACATCTGGGGATTTTGAGGATGGCCATGGAAATAAGACTGTAGAGGCTGAGGTATTGCACAATAACGTTTCTGGGTGTGGCGTGTACGCAGAGGACTGTTGTACAGAACTGATACTGTTACATGGAGAGCTCTTCAATGTGATTGGTGGATGCGTGTGGAACATTTTACCAGTACCCAATGACAGCGTGCTGGAAAGAAGAAAGTGGAAAGGCAAGAAGGAATATTTTTGCTTTAGTGGGGAACGTCCCTTGCCGTACTTGGGGAAACGCACATGCCACATACTACCGTTTTCAGCATGCTACCCATGCGAATGGGACAGTGGGGACTATCGCAACTGAGGGTGTGGGTTACAGGAAGGACCGTTAATACCTTTCTCCATTACTGTGCTTACTGAGCCGGGCTGACATGGTTGCCATTACTTGCAAAGGCAATTTAGCACAGCAGATTCGGTGTAACATCACTTACAGGGCAAACCAATGTGGCCTGCTACTCTGTTCTGAAAAGCTACAAACAAATTGGGGAGCAGCTCTGGGGTGTGGCCTTTTGTAGGGCTGCTGTGGAGAACTTGCACCTGGAAAACAAGCCTACATTGTTGAAAAACATATATACATGTGCAATGGCAGATTGTGGTGTGTTTGTAAGTGTGTACTTTCTGAAAAACACTCCCTACATTACACAACACTGTACTTTTCTGCTTTCCGAGGGTCCGGATCGTGTCCCCGAAATAAGGGCCTATGCGCAGAGTGGGTGTGGTCGCATGGTGACGTCGCCACTGTTCTCCCTTGGGACGGCTGTCCACAGGACGCGTTTTGGGTGGAATACGTTGTATGCATGCGCATAGGTGTCCTATGCACACCGTTGCCACTTCTCTACTGATCAATAGTGCGACACACGTGCGCCGACCATTTTTGGAGATGCTCAGTGTTTATAGGGTATATCAAGTGGGATGTTTATCTGTATAGCTACCTGTAGGACGTGGGTGGGTGGCTCAAACTAATTAAAGTTCATTCGCATATGCTGTACAGTGGCGGTGTTACCTGGACACAGAGGAACAGATACACATGCATGTACTTCCACAACGAATAAACGTCTGCTCCCACGCGCAGGGTTGGATTGACCCCTCGTAGGGTTCAATTTTTTCCCAAAAAGCCTTTAATTCTTTTAGTTCGATAAATGAGTACCAACATAGGTTGGCTGATATTGTATGCATATTTTCTCTATAAAAAAGAGATTAAGCGAAAGTGCTATACAATAACAAATAATTTGGCCTTGGACGTCTACTTGGATTCAAATTAATTTAGTGTACTTAGGTATAATGTTATTTTATGCCACTTCCCGTTTTGTCAAGGGGTGAAAGGTTGTGTTTCATCGCTTCCCGGGATGTCACTTTGGTGTGGGGTCAAATGACATCACATCCAGTGATGTCATCAGAGGTCAAGGGTCGTGATGCCAGGGGTGGGCTACTTTGTTTTGGGTGACCGGGACTATTTCTTGTCCCAGTCCGACCCTGCCCACGCGTAATTATAGGTGGTGCACAACATGCGGAAATGCGGGTCGTGCTGGCGTCGTATGGATGTCTCCATTGTCATTGCGGATAGGCTGTGCAGGTGCGGTGTCCGTAGGACACATACCTTTTGCTTGATTGTGGTCTTTCCTATGAGGACTGTGTGCCGCTCAGTCATTACGGCATGTTAGAAAAAACACAATACCACATATACACTGAGCAATGATTTGAATATCAACGTTTACTTGAACACATTGATACACAGCAATGGGAAAAGGAAGGGGTAGCAGAAGTGGATACTTATTGTGGGGGAATTGGGGATTTGCACAAGTTGGTTGTGAGGGGAGGAAGGGATTGAGGTATCATCGTCACGTCTCCCACCACATGGATTTTGAGTGGATGGAGGCCTGTGACATGGGGAAGGGGTACACATGCAGATCTGGCACTGCTGTTTTATTTTGTCCATAATATATCCTTATACGCAATCTTTTTTGGCTTCCAGGTTGTCCATTTTCATATTTACAGAGTTTCTTTCCTTTCCTATGCCCATATGCTGTTGGGGAAGGGGTGCCGCTTGTGCTGACTTGCTTTCCTTTCCAATATGTTCTCTTACAGAAAAGGAAATGTGTTAGGTGTACATTAAGCAATATATATTACATCATTTACGTTTCACACTACTGTGAGTACCAATTGGGTTAGTATCGTAAGACATTGCGTCATGAGGGCCATTTTCTTCCAGCTACTGTAGGGTGCTTGCCATTGCTACGTACACACAAAAAACCTTATGCTTCTGTACTATTCTATACTGCACCACCTGTGCAATATCAGACAAAATGTACTGTGCTTGCTATGTTGCAGTGATGTCCTGGTCTTAGTACTTATCCGCCCTTACTCTGGCTGTTCGTTCTGTGTTCCCATGCACAGAAGCAGTGAGGTAAGATTGTTGAAGGGAGACGTCACTTCTGTTGTTGGTGCATTCCGTTATGGTGTAGGCCCTATGCCTTTGTGCTGTTTGCTTCATAAGTACACAGTTTGCAGACCTACACTATTTTACCTTGCAATTTATGTACATGCTGCTGGTTGCATATGTTCCTTGTGTTTGCTGAATGGTACCACTATGTAAGAGAGCCCCTGCCTTTCTGAGCAGGTTGGATGCCACCCGATGTCCACGACCAGACTCCAAGACTGCTGTGCGCATTAACATGGTGCCCACAGGTTCAGTATGTTGTACAGTACATCTTCAAAAAGTAAGGGTATCCTGCTAAAAACCTATGCAATTCACTGAAAACACATTGCTGAAGGAACATTATGCTTAAGTTGCACTAGTAAAAACCTATGAAATTCACTGACAAAAAACTTAGTTAAAGGGATGTTATGGTTAAGTTGCACTAGTAAAAACCTATGCAATTCACTCATAAAAAACATTGCTAATGGGACCTTATGGGGTAAGTTGCACTACTAAAAGGCTATGGCATTCACTGACAAAAAAACGTTCTTAAAGGGACGATATTTGTATTTTGTATTTTATTGAATTTATATAGCCCTTTAATCCAAAGTGCTTTACATGAGAACACGCACGTTACAACAAGCATAATATGGAAATTGAATCATAGCTTGAAAACAGTGTAAAGAACAATTTACAATATTGCAGAGGTGAGGAGGGAGTAGGGAGAGACAGATGTGAGTGAGGGAAAGGGAGATGTTAGTGGAGGTAAGAGCAGGAGTAAGAGGGAATGTATGAGTGTGAGAGGAAGAGGAGAGAGAAGAGTAGGACTAGAAGAGAGCAGGGAGTGGGGGAAGGAGGTAGGGAGGGATAGGGAGAGTAGTGGTAGGAGGTGAGGAATGAGGGGGAGGGAGAAGGAAAAGATAAGATTTGAGAGAAAATGAAGGGTGTTAGGGAGGTGAGTGGAAAAGATAAGATTTGAGAGAAGGGCGAAAGGAAGGGAAGGAAGGGGAAGAGCGGATGTGAAGGGGGAGGAGGTTCCAGTGCTAGGGAGCAAGGAGTTGGAACGATCGGAAGCGGGAGGAGGCGCAGGGAGGAGGAGGAGGAGAGAGTAGGAAGATATTAGCAGAGCAGAGAGAGCGAGAAGAGATATAGAAAGTGAGAAGGGAGGAGAGGTAGGGGGGGCAAGACCATAGAGGGATTTGAAAACAAGACAGAGGAACTTGAATTTGAGCTGGGAGTGAAAAGAGAGCCAGTCTAAAGAGGTGAGAGAAGAGGAGATAGAATCAAGAGGTGAGAGAAGGCAGAGGGAGCAGATGGCTGAGTGGTAGATGGATTTGAGTGGGGCGAGATGAGAGGAGAGGAGACCAAAGAGAAGGGAGGAACAGTAGAAGAGTCTGGAGAAGATGAGGGAGGTAATTAAAAGTTTAGTAGCGTGAAAGGTAAGGAGGGGTTGAATTTTACATATGTTGTGGAGGTGAAAGCGACAAGACTTGGCAGTAAGAGAAATGTGGTGAGATAGAAAGAGGAGAGAGTCAATATGGAGACCAAGATTACAGGCATGTTGAGTTGGGTGTTTGAGCCATTGACGTTCAAGGTACCTGAGGAGGCGGCGCATGGAGGAGAGATGAGAAGAAAGCCAAGGTTGAGCAGGACGGTGAGAGGGGCGAAATGAGGAGAGTGGGTAAAGAAGATTGAGATTAGAAGAGAGAGAAGAAGTTAAGATGGAGGAGGCATCAGATGTGGAGAGAGAGGAGAAATGAGAGATGGGGGGAGAGAAGAGGAGAGGGATGCAAGAAATAGAGAGGGGTTAAAGCCACATAGGTCGCGCCGGAAGAACGAGGTGGAGGAAGGAGGGGGAGGAGGAGAAGGGGAGAGCGGGGAGAGGGAAAAAGAAAGTAGAGTGTGATCAGACAAGTAGGTGGGAAGGGAGGATACAGGGGAGGTTATGAGAGAGGAAGTAAAGATGAGGTCAATGGTAGAGCCAGATTGGTGAGTAGCAGGGGAAGGGAGGGGAAAGAGGAGGTAGGAGTCAAGAATGGAGAAGAGAGGAGAGGAAGGAGGGTTTGAAGAGAGGTGGAGATTAAAGTCACCAAGTACAAGTAAAGGAGTGGGACTGGGGGAAATGAGGTGAGGAGATGGTCAATGTCCTCATAAAAGGAGCAGAGTGGGCCAGGGGGTGGTAGATGATAAGGAATGAGATAGCATGAGGAGAATTAAAGATTTTTAACATGAATTCAAAGGAAGAGAAAGAAGGTAGAGAAGTAGGGGAGCGAGAGAAAGTGAAGCGTGGCCGAAAGAGAAAGCCAAGACCCCCTCCGCGGCCAGAAGAACGGGAGACATGTGCAAAGGAGGAAGAGGAAGAGGTGAGGGAGGCAGGTACAGAGGTGTTAGGTTTCAGTAATGCAGAGAAATTGGAGGTTAAGGCATAGGAAAAGGTCAAGAACAGCAGTGGTTTTATTACAGATTGACCTGGTGTTCCAGAGGGCGGCGTCAAAGGCATTGGTGGTGTTAGTGAGAGGAGGATAGATAAGGTTACGGCGTTGGAGAGTGGCATTGGGGAGCGGGATTGAGTGGGTGTGGGAAGAGAGGGGAAGATTGAGAGAGGAGATTGCCATTAGGAGAAAGAAGAGTAATTTGAGGGGAAAAGAGGTAGGGAAGAGGGGGGAGGGAAGGGGAATGGGGCGGTATTGAGAAAGGGACGGAAGCATAACAGGGAGAATGACAAGAATTGGAGAATGGGTCAAGAACAGCTTGTTCTGAGAATGTTGGGAAGGAGAGAGGTGGGTGGGAGAGGAGAGAAGTACTGCAAGCAGAAACGAAGGGCTGGTGGCAGGGGCACTCTGATGTGGTCCGATGGAGGGAGGGCTTAGCCTGTAGCAGGAGGGATCAGGTAAGGGAACTAGAAGGGTCAGATCTATAGAATGGCAGTAATTAGAAGCAGCTGGTGAGTCAGATCAGTGAGGTAGAGTGAGGCACAGGAGCTGTAGTAGACCTGTTCCGAAGGAGATGGCAGCGGGGGGGGGCGAAGTAGCTGGCAGTTGAGGTAGTGTCAGAAATAGCTGCAGTTAGTAAAATATAGGGTGGACCAAAAGGTCGGGAGAACCACAGGATGAGGGTGGTGGGGATCGCTATAAACCGGAGCAGATGGAGGGCCAGAAGGCAGCGGACCTCGACAGCCAGTGGTAGGAGTGCAGCCGTCAGGGGGAGAAGTGGGTCCAGGAGTAGATGGAGGGAGGAGCAACAGCAGGCCAGAGGGTTCTGAGATGTAGTCCGAGAGGAGGAGCAGGCAGAGGAGCTGTAGGGTCCACACAAGGCAGCGGCAGGGGCAGGGCAGTCCAGAGAGTATGAGGCACAGCAGATGGAGAGGCTGATGGAGAAAGGTTGCAGCGGCAGACCACTGCAGAAGGAGAAGGCCAGAGAGCAGCTAGAGTAGGGTAGAGAGGCAGAGGTGCCGCAGACCTTTATAGGTGAGGCTGGCCAATTCGGAAGAGGAGAGCACAGCAGTCTGCAGCAGATGGAGCAGGCCAGGAAGCAGAGGGGCAGCGGACTGTAGAAGAAGGAGCAGACCGCCGGAAGCTGTAGCCTGAGGGGCAAGGAGAACCAGGGCATGGAAGTCATCGCTATGCAGCAGCAGCCAGCAGTAGGTGGTGGGGATCAATGAGGAGCACGGAATCAAGTAATGGGAGTCCACACTTGTGGTGGTGGGGGGCACAGCAGTCTGCAGTAGGCAGAGGAGAAAACAGCAGACCACAATAGAAAATGCAGGCTACAAAATGGCTGGAGCTGTGGGTTAAGAGGCGGAGGCGCCGCGGCCCACTGTAGGTGAGGCTGGTTCCCGGGGGCTGCAGATCGCAGTTCGCACAGCAGTCCGCAGTAGGCAGAGGAGACAACAGCAGATCACAACAGAATATGCAGGCTGGAGAATGGCTGGAGCTGTGGGTTAAGAGGCGGAGGCACCGCGGCCCGCTGTAGGTGAAGATGGATGCCCGGGCTGCAGATCGCCAAACATGACGCTAACACAGGAGGAGCAGGACACAGGAGGCTGCACTGGAAGCAGCGGGGGACACCTCAGTCGATGTAGAAGGCGCCGCGGCCCACGGTAGGTGAAGCTGGATGCCGGGGGCTGCAGATCGCCAAAGATGACGATAACACAGGAGGAGCAGGTCGCAGGAGGTTGCACTGGAAGCAGCGGGGGGCACCTCAGCCCGAGATGGAGCTGGCCACCGGGGGCACAGGTCCGTTGTAAATGTGAGGGGCACTGTAGCCCAGGATGGAGCTGGGACGCTGCAGTCTGAGATGGAGCTGGCCTCCGGGGGGCACACGTCCGATGTAGATGTGAGGGACGCTGCAACCCGAGATGGAGCTGGCTGCCGGGGGCACAAGTCCGCTGGAGATGTGAGGGGCAAAGGAGGTGCAGGCCTCGGATGACAGAGGAAGGTCCGGCGGGACGTCGGAAGGGCACAGCAGACCGCAGACAGTGGAGGAGAACGCTGTGGACCACGAAGGAGCCGGTCATCAGAAGCAGCCATCAAAGGTGGTAGAGGCCTCGAAGGACGGAGGCAGAGGGTGCTGTGGCCAGCCGAACAGTGCAGGGCACCACAAAAGACTGCCACCTGTGAGGAACTGGAGTCTGCAGAGAGCTGTGGGCCGTGATTGAGCTGAACGCCGGGAGCCGCTGGCAGAGGCGGTGGATGAGGTGAAGGCCTCGGAGGGTAGGGGCGAAGGCCTACCGTAGGCGCAGCAGTCAGGCAGCAACAGAGGCAGTGAAAGAGGCGAAGGCCTCGGCGGGTAGAGGCAGAGGCAAGCGGGTGTCAGGTGCTTGCTGGGTGCGTACTGAGCAGACAGGATGAGACTAGGTCACCATATTGGATGTCCTCGAGGCGGAAGGAGAGCCCGGGGGTGAACAAGTAAAACCAAAAAACCTCAGAAATTCGCCAGTTATGGTAACCTAAACAACCATAACTCGAGCCACCACTGTGCACTGCAAAGACTAACGCCCATGACATCAAACATGATATCACAAATGTCAGAGGAGGCTGACAATGCTGTAAACTTGCCAGTTGATGCTGTTTACACATGCTTTCGCCAGATGGCAAGCTGAGCAGTGCTGAGGTGCCAGGCCTTGAAGAAGGACACCAATTTTAGGCCTGAAGTTAAAGTAAAAATTCTGGATGTAACAGTAACATTTGACATGTAAAATCCCTTTGGGAAGAAAATTAATGAGCACCTAAGAGGGTTTAAGACCAACACATAAAAGTCAAAGGCCAACCATTCCTTAAGGGATCAGGATTGCAGGACCTATTGTTACGTTTTTGTGACAACCAGATGCTAAAGGGAGTTCTCTAGTAGATGTTAAGGGACCAAGTGTCATACATATGTGCAGTCTTCCTCCTCTCACTATCATCAATCCTCAAACAGGCAGTCAGTCCATAAAGGCAGAAGGGGTTTGGGTCAGTCCTGTCCCAGACAACTAAACAAAAAGACTTATTATTATTTTTTTATTTTTTTTGGCTGAATAAGACTTTACAAAAGTAAATAAAAAACAATTAACAACAACTGACAATCGGGCATTACAAAATTTACATAATTCTTTCAGGAGTATAATAATTATTTTCTTTCCCAAACCCTGCCACTTTCAGATATAGTCTCAGTAATCTAAATTATATTGGTCAATTTTCCCGAAATAAACCAGTTCAGATAACTATTTCGCAGTTGATTAAAACCTGTATAGCAGCTGATGATAATGCGGCATTTGTGCCCGAAATGAGTCTTTCCCACAAAAAGTCTGATATAATATCTTCTTCTCTGCGCACCAAGTTCCTAAATAGATTTAAACGATGTGTCCATGAGCCTTCACAGTCCATAAGTAGATGTTTTAATCTTTGCTTGGCAGGGTTTATGCAGATAGAACACCGTTTTTTTGCTTTGACCCCTTGATTTCGTTTCTCTATAATTGCCCCGCAGTGGATTCAATTTAATCTCATTCTGAGGAAGTTCATGCGCGACTTTCTATCAGGGGATTTCAATAAATAATGTGATAAACACCCTAATTTCTTCTCCCCCCTCAAAAAGGCACTTTGGACTGGGTCCGATCTAACAGTTTCTATTGTTTCAATCCAGTCCAACAGTTCCAATTTTATTTTTATATGTAGTGGATTTTGGATCAAGATCTATTTTTTCCAAAGCTTTCAACACTTTTTCCCCAAGTAAGTTCAAGAGTGATGATTTACCCTGTGATTGTAGTACCCTGAGATCTCCATATAGGGACGTTTTTTTACCCATGATTATCTCTCGAAACAGGGAAATCAGTTTCCAGTCTGCCATACACTTCAATGACTTTAAGCCCAATTGGAATCTCAGGCTTTTTATGGATGTACAGTTTGGGAGGCCCAGTGCTCTTCTCCAAAGTCGGCCCTCGAAAATTTCCCAATTTGCTACCCAGAGACCCGGTTTAGCTTCCAGTCCATAGAGTATCACTGGTACGACTTTTGCTAAATAGTATTTTACCAATCGGAGAATGGAAAATGTACAAAATTTATGGTTCAGTTTGACCATTTGGGAGCCGGATTGAATTACCTTATCCATAACTTCAGAGTATGTCTTATATTGGGCTGGATAAGCATGTATATTGTAACCCAAATATTTTATCACTTCCACAACTCTGATGCATTTGCCCCCCAGCTTCCAGTTCTTAAATTTGTTTTTTGTCAATGGGTGTTTGACGATTAGAATGTTTGATTTGGCAGGGTTGATTGTTAGTCTTTTTATCTCAACATACTCACTGAGTCTTGTTAACAGACGTTGCAAACCAATTGATGTTCTATCGAGAAGCACTATGTCATCTGCGTAGGCCAGCAAACAGATCTTTCTCATATTTAAGGTCGGACTGGCCACCGCAGATGATTCCAGAAACATTCCCATATCGGCCAAGAACAGATTAAAGAAAAGGGGTGCTCCTAGGCACCCTTGTCTAACCCCCCTGTTTACATCAATAAGTTTTGACAGATGACCCATTTCATCTATGCGAACTCTTAAGTTTGTGGCTCTATGCAGTTCCACCAAGATTGATAATAATGTTTCTGGCATTCCCCACTTTCGCAGTTTATGCCAAAGTAGTGCTCGTTCAACCTGATCAAATGCACTCGATAAATCGATCCATGCTCCATACAATGGGGGCGAGTTTTTACTCCCTGTTTGTTCATTCAAGATGTTTAAAATTAGGCCATTAACCAATGTTGAGTGTCCCTTCGGAAATCCTGTTTGAAATCGTGATAGGATCTCAAAATCTTCTACCCATTTCGAGACATGGTTTAGTAGAAGTCTCATAAATATTTTGCTTTCGATGTGGAGCAGAACTATTGGTTGGCCTATAATTTGCAGCTGCCCGACGATCACCTTTTTTGAAAAAGGGTATTCGCAGTGCTGTTTTCCAGGAAATTGGAAATGCCTGTTTTTTAAGGATTTCCCTGAAAACACATGATAGTATTTTCGACCATAGTTTCAGTTCTCCTTTAAGTGTCTGATAGGTCAGGCCATTTAGTCCTGAGGCCTTAGATGTTGAGGAATTAGTTATAATTTCATAGATTTCTTCCTCTTTAATATTAAGTTGCCAGGGCATATCTGGTGTGGTCAAAAAGAGGCAGGTACTCTGACTCTTGTAAGTCTCTGTAAAGTAGATCAACCCCATTTTTTTCAGAGACCAAATTACAGAGGGAGTTACCTATTTCCCCCTCAAATTGACTTAATGCGTCCGAAAAATGTTTGCTGTTATTTTCTCTTAGTATTTTAAGGACATATTCCCCATCTGTTTACATCCGGATTTCCCTTTGTGAGATTGACCATGATTTATAATTGTTTTTTTATTTTTTTCTTTCTATTTTCAATTGTTCTACCGGATACCCCACTTTCTTGATTTCCCGCAATGCTTTTCTATGCTCTCTTTTTCTCCTTTGTTTTATTTCATCAAAGGCATGAAGATGTTTTTGCGTATCTCTCCCTGTTGAGTCTTCAGGTGCTAGTGTTGCCCAAATAAATGTATTAAACCTATTCGGATCGCATTCTGGTTTCCAGATAGACTCAGGGATCTCTTTTAACCACCTATTAAGCTTGGATCCCCCATTCTTGTATTTCCTGGCTCTAATTTTTCAATTTTTTCCTTCTAGATTCTGAGTTTCTCTTTCTGTTCTTATTCCTAGAATATTTTGGAATGTTAACTAAAGTCTAGTATGATCACTACCCCATCCCGTTTTAAAGTAAGGACGGAGGGTAGGGCATGTAGGTTTTTAGAGACAAAAATGAAGTCTTAAGCAGAAGATGATTTCCCTCTGTGCCATGTTGTATATATTCCTTGCTCACTCTCTTGTGAGCAATTAACCATTCTAAGGTCCCAACATTCCATAAATTCCTGCCACAATCTACCCCTACTTATTATCCCAGCGTTCGACTGTTTTCTCTCACATTTTTGTGAGTCCAGACAATTTGTATTAAAGTCTCCTGCCAAGACGATGTTACTGGAGACTGAGTACATCTTCACTGCTTCCAGTAGTCGGCCCAAGCTTTCCAGGAAAATGCCAGTTTTGAACTGGCGGGGTTCCAGTAGATGTTTAACAAATCCCAAGTTGAGGGTTTCCCTTGTAGGTTTACGTTTACTCTGCATGCTTGAAAACCCAAGGTATTTTTCCCTATTTCTACAATGTTTTTAAATATCTGATTCTTAAGTGCTATGAGCAAGCCCCCCGACGGTCGCCCTAATGATGTTTGTGATGCTGCTAGGCAGAAGACTGTATATCCTTCGATATTCAATGGGGTCACCAACCAGGTTTCTTGTAGTAAAACAACATCACCCAAATTAAAAAGATGAGCCCTCATCTCTTTTGCTCTTATAGCACTGGAGCCCCGCAGGTTCCAACTGAACACGTTTAAGTCATCTTTTCTAAAGTTGCTGTGTTCCCAATCCTAGCTTCTGCAGTACTTGCATGAGGATTTCTGGTAGAAGGGTAAGCGTGTTTTCTTTTGTCTTTAATTCCATCTCGTTGTTTCCCCCTTTCATCGGGTTCTGTTCATTTGGGATGTCTCTTCCCTTATTTATTAATAATGAGGCGTTCTGTTGTGTACTGGTAATATTTTTTTCCGAGTCATTACATGAGACTTCCAATTCGTAGTATTCTAGATCCACTGACTCTTGTAACATGATTTTTTTTCGCATTCTCTGAGTTAAATACCAGTTCCACCAAGAAACGATCTTGTGACATTGGAAATTTAACACTTTCTATATCTTCTGATGATAGACAATGAAGGTTTTTCACTTTCTTGATCAAACTCAGGATTGCAGCCCTGCTCAATGATTTATGAAGCCCTGTGTTAGAACGCAGTCTCAGCCAGACTCTTTGGATGGTATGATTTTTCAAGTTGTTTTGATTCAAACATTCACTGATTTTCAATGGAGTCTGAGATATAAAACAGGCATCATCTTGCTTTTCTGAGCTGTTCAATTTAACCGACTTTCCCTCCCCATTTTGAATATTATTTTCGAGTATGATGTTTGTTTTTGTTTCATTAGAAGATATGGGGATAGTCGCATTTAACAAGGGAGCACTCGATTCCTTACCGATCTTCTGATTTTTCACTTAAAAGATAGGAGCAATTTTTATATTACGATCGCCTTGTGCCATTGCGGTGTTTACCGGACAAATACTCTTTTTACCAGGTTGAAAACTTTTTTTCAAAAAGATTGGAGCCCATTTTACTGCAGCATTTTTTTGGAAGGCTCCATTTACTTCTTTCCTTTCTTGTGGTTTTTCTGTTTCAGATTTATTTTTCATATTGCTCTCCTTTGTTTTTGTCTTTAAATTACTGTCTTCCTCTACCTTATTCTCGGTTTGCAAACCAATGCTTGCCTTTGTAATTACTATAGTTCCTGGTGATTTTTTGCAATTTCCTGTTTTATTTTTTTCAGAGTTCCTTTTAGTTTGTTTCTGATTTTCCTTCTCTTGACTCTTCCTGTTTTTCCCCACAGGTGATTGTCGACCTTCAGCATTATTTGTTGATATGTCCTGTTCCTCGCTATTACTTGGAGTTTTAGGGGTTAATTGTGCGATAGTTTTTTCTGTTTTCTTTCCAATGTTCTTTTTTTCTTTCCGTTTTTTCTTTTGATTTTTGTTTTTTTTCCAGTGTACTGTTGTTGATCTTTCTCTTCGTGCAAGGCGTTTCCTCGTTTTTCTCCTGCCTCTTGATGTCTGATCGCAGGCATGTTGCCAGTCTTGAATTATCTCTGTTTGCTTCTCATTTGCGTTATCTGACTGCAGTTTTTGCACCACTTCTTCAATCTCCATTCCTCCTTCGACTATATTGGCAAGTCTACAAAATTCTTCCAGCATTGAGTCCGACAGTGGTGTATCATCTAGTGAGTATTCTTGAATATTTTCTGTGATGCACTCTTCTTGGATTATTTTCCTGTTTCCTTTCAATAATGAAAGAACCTCACCCAATAATTCATTGTTTTGTTTCTCCATGAACATTTTTTCTTTCAGACTTTGCTGTATGGAAGAAATGTCTAGTCCTTGTTTTACCATTTCCAGGTTTCATTCCCTGAGCGGTAAGGTCATATTAGTATTGGTTGCAGTTACCAAGCCAACTATGGAAGAGTCACACAATGCTATTTCCTTTGACATCTCCAAGAGAGTCCCATTTTGTGCTTGTTCCTCCATTTTTAACATTTCGAAGACTGAAACCAATGAGCTCAGCACAAAGTTTAGGGCTTTCAATGTATCTGAATTGGGCTCTGATTTTGTCTAATGTTCTTCCTGATGGACAGTATCGCTTTTTCCTTCTAAATCATAACCTATGTTTTCAGATAATTCTGTATCTTGATAAACAGGTGTTACCACATTTCCCTCCTCCCTTGTTGGATCAATTTCATTCCCCAATTTTGCTGGTGATGAGGGGATTTCCGTGCTAGAAGATGGGGTTTGTGGTTGCCTCGGGTTCTCCCATACGATTAGTGATTCTCCATCAACATCACTATGACTTTTATGACTTTTTTTCCCAAAGTGATTTTCTATTTTTTGTTGGATTCTTTTTGTTGTTGTTGTGTACTCTAATCCCCGTTTCCATTTATTTGTAATTGCAGTACTTAAGTTCTTCTCTTTATGGCCATCTAACAGGTGTCCAGGTAATTCCTCTGCGTGTATATGAGCCTGGATTTGCTGGGGAGTATGAAGATTTGTATTTTCCTGATGTTGTATGTTGGTAAAAATATCTATTTCTTGACTACCACCGAGGTATGAACCTTCCCCTTCTCCCTCTGGATCCTTAGTACTACGTAATTTTATTTTGAATCTCTAAGTCCACACTCTGGTTTCAATTTAAAAGTTGTTTTGTGATGGCCTTTGGTTCAGTGCCCCTTTTGATATTATAGAACTACCTACCTGTGAGCCCCACACTATTTCAATCTCCTACAGTTTTTAGATTTTCAGATCCTTGGACACTCCGAGTCTCTATTTTAGGAGGCTATTTCCCCTGAGAGGGTTTAAACCATTAGTGATGTGTTCTATTTTGGTTTCTAGAGTGAGCGGGATCAAAGGAGCTGTCTCCTGCAGTCTCCCGCTCACGCTGGGCACTTGCAGAACTTGCTGTAGATTTACTGTAGATATAATGTTGCCTGCATGCAATTAGTTGAACGGGATCAAAGGAGCTGTCTCCCGCAGTCTCCCGCTCACGCTGGGCACTTACAGAGCTTGTTGTAGATTTGGTAATGCTCTCATACAGCATGCCACCTTTCCTGTGCTATCTTCCTCCCTTTTTTAAAGGGCAATATCATTTTCAGATATGCTTCTGGGTGTGGTTCCCTCGTAAACCAGCCCCCCAACGCAATAGATGTAGCGTTTCCGACTCTCTACCGCTTTTTTTTAGAGAACCTACAATTTTATATTTCGCAAGTGCTTACCGTCTCTTCTCTGTTTGGCGCAATGTTTTCCAATTGAATATACACGCGCTGTAAACCAGCTTTCCAGTAATCCAGTGGCGGTAATCAGGTCTGACCTTCGTTCTTCTTGCGTATGCTGTTGAGGTCCTTTAAGTACCCGCAGGTGCTCCGGCGCTGGCGCCTTGTGGCCAGATTTGCTTTACCCTGTATTTCGCCTCCAGCACCCAGCAAAGCAGCAAACAGTCAAAAAGTCCTCATAGACTGCTGCTCGCCCTTAACTTGCTCAGGCTTTACGCCGCAAGGGCGCCAACCTTCCACTTTTATGCCTCACCTCCTGTAGGCGGGGGCTCACAGGTCGGGATGTTAAAGGCACAGTGCCTCAGTGCCTTCTCGATTACAGCTCTGCACGCACTCCTCCTTGGTGCAGGCGCATCAACTTGGATGGAAAAATGAAGAAAAAATAAATAAAAAGAAAAAAGCTCTTAAATGCACTTCTCCAACACAGCACAGTCAAACAGTCCTCATAGACTGCTGCTCGCCCTTAACTCGCTCGGGACTTATTTTGATACCTGCTGCTGACCCCACTCTCAGTGTACTCCAAAGGAGTGTTGAATACAGAGGCACATGGAGGCTTAACATGCAATAAGGGTAGAACATCAGGTGCAGGACATCATTTCCCACTGACACATATTAAAGTTCACAATAAAACTCTCTCATAGGCCTGCAAAACCAACATGCATCCTACACCAAGTGGCCCAGTTAAAACAGGAGGTTCTGACCTTTATCCGAAAGGATGCTGTAGAAGTAAATTTAAAATAAATACAATAAGGAAAATTAAAATAAATACAAATACAAATACAAGTAGTGCCAAAACAGCAGTGGCATCTGGGTTATACTGCAGTTACGTTTTGGTGCACAAAAAGACTATACTGTGGTGACGCAATTTGGATTTATATAAATTAAACCATTTATCTGGAAAACAAACTTCAAAATTATCACATTACTGTGTGCTACCCCATGGTCATCCCAGGTTAGCTAACTGTTTATCTAAAAGACACCTACTTCCATATACCCATCTATTGAAGCCACAGAATATGTGGCTTGTCATCAGTGAAGTATGCTTACCAGTTCAAGGTCTTGTCATTTGTCGCCAGATCTTCTGTGAGGATGTTTATTAAATACCTTGTTCTAGTGACTGCACATCTTTGCAGAGATGGTCTATAAGCATATCTATACCTCAACTGCTGGCTTCTGAGGGAGCAGCCTGCAAATCCGTATGTCGCAAAGTTGAACTCTGTCTCCTCGCCAATCTCTGCTTCTCTGCACACTTCCCAAAGACTTTCTTAATCCCAGAACAGACAGTGGGTAGGACTAGAAAATTTGAAGGAGGCAGGAAAGAGTCCAGTTGGGGGAGAGAGATTGTAAGATTGCAGAGACATAAGTGCATGTGATATAGGAGAACAAGATTGGTTGTTCCTGCAAAGTATGGGTGCTAATTCAGTATGAGAGATAGGAAGACATTAGTTGAGAGTAGAATCAGGGGTGGACTGGGAAGTAAAAGAGTCCCTGGAAATAATTACTGGGGACCAAAAGAGGCCCTGGAAATAATTTTCAAAGTGGCCCCATATGACACATTTTCAGCAAGCCCAATGCTTTTCCTATGAGACAATGTGGAAATACCACACAAAAGAGGCCCGGGGTGCAGAGGCCCACCGGGAAATCTCCATTGTTCCCTATAGGCAAGTCCACCCCTGAGTAGAATGGGCAATGGGAGTGGAGGTGGACAGGAGGCAGACAGGAGAGGGAGAGCCATGAGGCCTATGAGTTTAACAAATTTGAGAGAAAAAGTAATGAGAAAAGTCATTATCAGAAAGTAAGGAGGCAATGGATGCTGGTCTCATAGGTGTGAGCAAAGCTTGGAGGATAGGTGAACGTTTGCAGAGTTAATTGCAAATGAAGGAGATTAGGTTTGTAAAGTAGGAGGATTTGGCAGTCCAGTGCAGACACAACGGCAGCAAGAATATTTATGTAGGCAAGGAGTAGGGTTGGTGTGTTCAATTTTCACCAGCATTATAGATTGTGGCGCATGTCTGATGGCCTGAATCTCAGAGATGATCCAGGGCTGAGGATGTGAAGGTGTGAATGTGAGTGCAGGATAATGTTGGCAAAGGGAGTCATAAATAGTGAAAGTCAGAAAAAGCACAGTCAATGGAAGAGACCTAAAAAGGAGACATGAGAAAGGTCCTCTCGTTATCAAGGTAAGGGGCAAGAGTCCTTGAATTTCCTTTTGTTCACTGAAGAGGCGAGAGCAGAGTAAAGGGTGGAGGAATCAAGCTGTTAAAGTGATTAATAGAGTGATCAGAGAGAGATAGGGTCAATAGAGAGGTAAGAGGAGGAGAGTAAAGTATAGAGACAGACATGGTCAAGAGAGTTCCCACAAGAGTGGGCTGTCTGCTCATGGAGGGAGTATAGTAAGTGGTCATATAGGAGGGATGTAAGTTAAAGGTTGGTGGTTGTGTGTGCTTGGGAAGGTAAGACTCCCAGCATGGCAATGGTAAGCGACACAAGGAGAAGGTTTATGTCAAGGAAGGTGGATTAGAGAGGACCAGACAGTCAATTGAGAGCCAGAACAGTGAGGGGTTGAATAGTGGCATATTCAAAAGAGGAAAAGGTGATGCCATAAGCACACTAAAGAGGGCCTTATTGATTAGTTACCCCCACTTCGCCACCCTTGCCAACAGGTTGGGGAGAGTGGGAGAAGGTAGCAGTCAGTGTGGAGAGCTGGTAGGGTAGTAGAGCCATGAAAGTAGATCCTGGTTTCTGTGATAGCAAGTGAAAGTTGAGTGATACAAGTTGAAGTTTGCCAGAAATGTGGGACGACTTGTTGCAGAGTCTTTGTGCATCCCAGAGGCGAAGTAGGTGTGCTCTAGTGGGCGAGGGGGATGAAAATGTAGATCATGGAAGAGCAGGAGTGTTGGGTTTAAGAGAAGAGGGTGCAGGGGGAAAGTGAGGTAGAAATTAGATTGAGTTGTGACTGAAGATTGCAAGGGGAGGAGAAGAGTGAGTAAAGGGAGAAATGGAATCAAGTCAGTGTGCATGATGGAGGTTAGGAAAAATAGACAGATAGTGAAGGAATGGTACAGCCCAAGAGGGACAGGGTAGGTAGGTGAGTAGAAAGGGAAGGAAGGGAAAGTTTGGTTCGGAAGGAGCAGGTATAATTTCTAAGTTGGGCTGGAGTTGAGTTGTGTAGGAAAATTGGTGGATTATTGACAAATTTCACCCAATCGGCCACTTTTCGCCCATGGAGCGAAATTGGCAGTTGGGGGCCTTTTCCCACCTGAAATATTTTTTAAAAATGTTTTTATTTTGGCCAGGCAAGGGGCGTTTCATCCGTTAACTTTAATCTTTTGGCTGAAATTTCATTTTTGGGTGTGTTTTGGATAACACAAAAAGCCAAATTTTGCAAAAATGCATTTTTCGCCATGAAATAAACCCGCCAAATTGCAGTACAAAGGTGGTAATTAGCCAGGCTGGCTGAATTGAATTGTTGCCAAATTGCGCCAGTTCCATTTCACCAGCAGGATATTCCATCCTTACCAAGGAGCATTTCCAATTTGAGCATGTTAGAGACACAGGATCAAAGGATCCCTATGTATGGAAGCAGGAGTCAAACACAATGAAGTTCTGGCCCATTCCAGCTCTTACAGGCCCAAACAGGGAGTTCTCATTTGCTACTTTTGGCCCTCAGATGCGGACACCAAGTCTGGATACCTTGGGCAGACTTGATAACAGGGCAGGCAGCATGTTACATGACTTTCCGTGAGTCAATCAGAGTGCTCAAGATGGCTTCCAAACTTGCAGACAGTCCTGCGTATTGTAGGTCCAGGGAGCTTTGTTTTTGAGGTAGGGAGCTCAGATGGTGCACAGGTTCCTCTGGGAATGCAGGATGTGGCAACTACAAATGGCATACTATAATCGCCACAGGCATTTCATATACATAATCAAGTACGCAACATTTGTGAATGCACACCTGAACTTAGTAATCCTGCCCCATGTGGGTTATTTTGATTGTATCCAAACTGTAAATATTTGCACAGGTTAGATAGCTCTTGTTTTTACATAGCTTTGTTCCATTTTATGTGCTATGCAAGGTTTGAAATTAAGATTTGATAAGCAGGACCTAAACCCAAGTCTTGGGTATCGGGCATCACCCGATAGGCTGGAGCTACCTCTTGGAAACCAGGAGCTAGTACATCGCACAGCCGAAATCTAAATTCCTTGTGACATGCAAACTAACCTTTTTTCATTATGCTTTAAATGTCTTCTAGATGCATCCTAATGATTTGTTGACGAATCCCAGTGTCACATAGGTTTACTGGTATGGCACCAGTTGGCCTGGAGAGCCAAGGGTAGCTGCTTGTGACTGCTGGTGTCAAGCTTACCAGGCTCTCTTAGACTAGAAGCAGGAACTAAATCGCTCTTAGCTCCCAGGAACATCGAACTGAGTTATGTAGACGTAATTTGCTTCTAATCATTTCTTTGAGATTGCCTGGTTGCCTGAAAGCAGAGAGGGGCATTCATGGAACACCTCTGTCCATCTTATTGCAGAATGGGTTATATTTATTTCCTGAGCAGTATTGGACGTGCCCAACTCTGGGTTGGAGGCGACAGTCTATTGGCAAACTATTTTGGGCCCTTTTTGCTGTGTATTCCAGGAGATTGCTGTGTGGGATCCTTGTTCCACAGTGGACCTGGTTGTCTACAATTTTGCAGTTGTATACATGGTTTATGAAGTCTGAGCTCACATCTTGTGTGTTTTCATCCCGGTCTTTTGTGTCTGAGAATTTTCTGTGGCATCTTATTGCTTGGCTGAATATTGTGGCAGGCTTTGTTTGCACTGGGTGGAAGCTCTCACTCTTCAAATTGCTGGTACAGTCTGTTGGTTTCCAGCATTCTGTGGTCTGTAGCAAGCCAGGTCACCACCATAGTGGTCTTAAAGAGCATACACCTTGTCTGAGATATTGACTTATTGTGTCCCTAACCCAAGGATCACAGGACCTTCATTATTTTGCAGGACGTGACCTAAAAATAGTGTGAGATAAAAGATAAAATAAGGTAGGCAGTGTAGAAAAAGAAGTATGGGAGTTTGACCAGGTGTGTGAATTAATGATTGAAGAGAATAATGCACTGTGAGTCAGAATGTATAGTATGGGTGCATGAGGGGCTTGAGATATGCTCAGGCTGCCCTATGTATGTTGTGGGCAAGGTTAACCATGGTCATCTATTGGGTAGATTTTGTCCTTAAGTGAAATGTCTAGATGGAAAGGCTGCTGACAAACAACGTCACAAATAATATATATGTAGGAAGAGAAGAGGAAAGATAAGTTGGTAGAACAGGCAAAAGAGCAGAGATGTAACTCTTAAGATGTAAATCTTTAAAATGAGAGAGGACAAAACAGAGGAAGAATAACCAGATGATATGACCTATATGATAAAATATCCAAACCTGATAAGCATACATTCCATATAATGCATACACTAATGAAGTGTGAGCGATAGAAAGAAAGCCAGATAATTGATATTGTTATGGAAGTGTTGATGAAATATACTTTATCAAGAGTAGGAGAGTTTGAGTTTGATGGTTGGGTAGAATTCATTGAACCTTTGGGGAACGCTTTTTAAGGACAGATACCTTAATGGTCTGCAGTCATAGGTGGCAGGGAAATCACACCCCAGTTGTACCATGAATAGATTTGCGAAGTACTGCTGCGCCATCTCAGTGCCCATGGTCATACCCATCATTTGGAAACGAATATCAGTGCCAAATAGGTGTGGATTAAGATGAAGTGTATGCACTTGGGAATAGTGCCAGCAAACAGGTTATGATTGAAAGCTGTCTTACACGCCTCTGTGGCGTTGAATTATGGAGTGTTATTTTAGTGTGACTGCACATCCACAGTTGCTAACAATGTGCTCCATAGGAAAGGACCCATAACACCCACTGTGTACTATAAATCAGTGGTGCCCTGGATACATCTAGGAGTCTCCTACCAATGGCTTCAAGATGTTCCCAACCCAGCAAGAGATGTTCTGAGTGTGCTTGATGCAGGCATGAATAAGCACCCAGAGTGGTGGTCTTTGTCCATCTTGCAGAGCCAGTAGAATGTACCAAGTACTGGTTTATTTGATACCAGGCTCTGAAACTGTTCCTTGATATCAGTATGAGGCATCTTTATAATCTTGTTGAGTTCACATTTATATTGTTTGGTTGTTTATTTATTTATATGTTCTTTAGTTCATAGAACTTTACATATACATGTTTTAATACACATACCCATTCTTAAAATGAATTCAAAAGTTCTTAACATTCATCCAAAAGTTTTTCAGATCGATAAATCCAGACATTTGTGCAAACAGAGTTAATAAAGCTAAAAATACAGTCATAAGTATTGACATATACAAATATACATTCTTAAAAAGTTTTCATAAAATTAATTCAAAGGTTTCAGGTCAATAAATCCACAATACCTGTGCAAACAAAGCAAAAGCTAACAGGCTAATGAATACAATCATAAACATGACAAAGACACTACCATAAAAGCTCTAAAGCTTAAAATGTCATAGAATTTAATTGATACAGTACTTTACATAATGAAATTAATCCGTGTGTATTTATTCCCTAGGAGTTATTGTTGCTATTCCTTCCAAATATGTGTTTTAATAACAATCCAAATTTGGTAGAGGGCAAGTGGAATTTGTATTGAGGCAGTAAGTCAAAAATTCCTGGTCTAATATTGGCTCATAATTATGTACCAGGTGCCCTAAATAGATCATGTATAGCGGGCCCAATTGGGGATTCCGTAAAAATATGCCTCAGTGTTTCCTTATTCCCAGGAATCATACAAATTCTGCAATATCTACAGTCCTCGTAGATCTTCAGTCGCCCACCCAATGAGGCAAGCACCGGTAGTTGATTGATCCGGGTCAAGATTCTAAGTCTTCATACCTCAGGGTCTGGACAGAGTAATAGATAGGGTTGGGGTCTCATGAAACTATGAGTGACAAATGCCATTGGGGCATAACCATGGAGTGCTGCTAAATGATCATAATTGCAGAGCTACTTCCTGCTCTTCCTCTGGCCCTTCTTCGGCAACGTCTCCTCCCTCCTTCTATGCCTTTCCCCTGTTCTCCCCAGACAAGGTTTCTAGACAAGTCCCATCTATGAAAGTCTCGTCAAAACAGGTTCACCCTTATTCCTCCAAAACCATTAAGGACCACATTGACACCTTGGCTCCAGCTCTGGCTGACTTCTGCAACCACTCCTTCGCCACTGGAGTCTTCCCTTCCCCCTGAAGCACTCCCTTGTGCACCCTCTTTTTAAGAAACCCTCTGCCAACCCTTCCTACCCGGCTAACTATCGCCCAGTCTCCATCACCCCTTTCCTGGCCATCTCCCAGCTTAATCTTCACACTGAATCTGTTGGTTGTCTCCATGACCATCAGTCTGGCTTCAGAGCTGCCAGAAGCAGAGAAACTGTTCTCCTGAACATCTGTGAAGACCTGCTCTCGATTCCAACACCCCCTGTGTCCTCATCTTACTTGATCTCTCTTCTGCTTTTGACGCAGTCAACCATGCCATCCTGTTCAACCGTCTCCGTGATAACCTGGGTATCACCGATCAGGCCCTGGCTTGGCTGACTTCTTTCCTCTCGGATCGACCCTCCCAGGTCCAACTTAGGCCCTTCCTCTCTTCTATCTCTATCTCTACCTGTGCTGTTCCCCAGGGGTCTAACCTCTCTCCCTGGCTGTTCAACCAATACCTGTCACTTCTTGCCCACCGCATTGCCGCTGTCTGCCCCAACTTTCAGTGCTATGCGGATGACACTCAACTCATTTTTAGGCTTCCTTCTGCCACCTCTTCGCCTTCTCTCATCTCTGACTGTCTGCTATCCAGGAGTGGTGTGCCGCCAATGATCTCTGTTTTAATGCCAGTAAGACCGGGATTCTCCTCATCGGCACACCTGCTCCCTCCTTTCTTGTCACTCTCTGACCGGCCTCTCTTGGCCCTCTTCCTGCTCCCACCTGTGAGGCTAAATATCTCGGGTCATCTTTGACTCCACACTTTCCTTCTCTCCTCACATCTATGACATCTCTAAGAAGTCACACTACCAGCTGCACCTCCTCAGAGTTATTCTTCCTTTCCTCTCTTCGCCCAGAAGCTCACTGTCTCCAGAGCTCTGGTTCTCTCTAGGCTTGACTACTGCAACAACCTCTTTCTAAATCTGCCTGCCTCTACTCTCCGCCCTCTGTAGCTCATCCAAAACCAGATTGCGAGACTTGTCCTTGGCCTCAAGCCCAGGGATCGTATCTCTCAAGGACTGAAATCTCTGCCCTGGTCAGTGGTCGAAGTGAGCGGGAGCGGTAGGAAGCGGTGCTCCACTACTTACTTTAATTAAGTTTTACAGTTCCTATAATTTTTGTTTTAAAAAGATACCGTTCCGGAATAAAAGTGTAGGAAGAAGTTGAAACCTGCACTTTCAATGCACTACACAGGACGTTTCCTTAAAGAGCAGGCACATGTTTTTGGGGGGTTTATTGTGCATGGGAGGGGGCGCGGCATTGGGGTCCGTGGAGAGCGGTGCAGGCCAGTAGGGAACATATTTCCACTACTTCTCTTTGTACACTTCAACCACTGGCACTGGCTCCCAGTGGCGGTGAGCATCAAGTTCAAAACTCTCTGCATTGTCCAAAAAGGCCTTCTGGGGCCTGGGACCTCAACACCTTCAACTCTCTCTTCCTAAATATCTTCCTCCTCGAGCTCTCCGCTTATCCAACTCCAACTCCGTCAGGGTCAGTCGCTTCTCCAAGAAACGAGTTGGTGGTAGATCTCTTTCTTCTGCTGGGGCCTCTCTCTGGAACAGCCTCAGGGTTGGACTGGCCCTTTCGGTCTTTCGGCCCGTGGCCGAACGACTCTGGGGGTCCCTGGGGCCGGTTTTCCGGCAGCCACCTCTGGGCCGGTTTTTATTTCTCAATTATGTGATTTTTTTATTGTGTGTGAGCCACGCCGTGCGGAGCAGCAGCAGGCACAGCTCGCGAGTACTGTGTGTGTGACTCACGCGGGCTGCGGCCGCCTGTGGCCAGGAAGTCAAGGGGAGGGGGGAGAGCTGGGCCCTCTGGGCTGGTCTGCAGCAGGGCCGGCGCGCAGCACTGTCTGCAGACTGCGGTCTGCACACAATCTTCATCATGGAAGGTACACTAGATGTTACCTTGCTTTGATGATTGCATCTGCATCATGCATGCATCATAATTTATGATGCATGCAGATGCATGTGCATAAATAATTCATCACGGACGTGGGGCCATGTGGCCCACCGGGTTGCCACAGCAGGGGGCCGGTGCCTTGTGTGCTCGGCTGGCTCGCGCTCCGTTCGGGCCGGCGCCGCAGCAGCCAGAATGTTACTTTGATCTGGGAGGGAGGCAGGCTGAAGCAATTGACACTAAAGCAAAATTGTAACACCTGCCTCCCTCCCTCCGAGTCCTGACCCTGGGGGGGGGGGGGGGTGGGGAGGCAGGGCAGGCAGCCTGCCTGCAGCCGGGCCGAGGGCCTGAGGCTGAGCTGGGGCTGTGGCACTTCAGTGACATTTATCACACTAGTAGTCTACTAGACTAGTTGCTTTACTTTGCAAGCACTGCTGACTTGTGCCTGGGGGCTGGGACCCAGGGCTGCCGGCACTGGAACAACAAGACAATGAAAATTGGGCTGGGCGGGCAGTCTGCCCCCTGCCCGCCCAGTGCCGCCAATTGTATTTCTTTGGGCTTTAATTGCCTGCCCTTGGGCCTCTGACCACCTGGGCTGCTGGCATGATTTATTTGGGCACGCACGCCGCACTGCGCAGTCACACCGACACAGCGCGCAGCTGAGGCAGCACTGACTTGGGCAGAGAGAGTGAGACTACTACTGAGACGAGAGAGGCAGAGAGCCACCACCACCAGGCACCAGCTGAGCTCTGAGCCCCAGAAGCACACCGCCACCACTCACCACTGTGGACCTCAGACAACTTGGAGGCCACCGGCCCGCCGCTGCCAGCCCAGTGCCCAGCCGCAGAGCAGAGGACCACCGCAGAGGAGGACCACCAGGCAGCAGGCGAGTGAGTCCTTACGAGTCAAGACTCTATCATGGGCCTGATGTAAAAAGTGTTTTTCAAAGGGAAACGCTTTGTAAATCAGTCCCTGCGTCCTTGTCCTTTTTCCCCACGTAATGAAACAGGGTGGATTGAGGCACTGAAGGCATGGTTTAAAATGCCCTTTTAGGTTGAGTGAGTGAGGAAGACCGGCTGAGGACATGGCTGGTTACATCTCGAGCCTCTCCCCAGTGAAGCGGCTAACTGGCTCTTTTTAATTGAGATTCTAAAAGGCCTGGAACTGAAAGAACAGGAGAAGTGAGGTAAGCCTGTTTTTTTACGTTCGGATCATTTTAATGGGATTTTCGAGATGGAGCAGAGGGGCCATAGTGTAACCACTAACCGCCCCACCTCCTGTCAACATGTTCACTCCATTAGCAAAAAAAAGTTCACCTGTTTTATATAAAACACGATCCTTGCAGAGTGATTCATTAAAGCAAACAATGACACACTTGCAATATACACTGGAGATGCTGCCGGTGACAGCCAAAGACATGCGAGGGGGGCTCCAGCATCAGAAGCCCTCTTCACTCAGTGACTCTCAGGTGGGTTTATTTGAACAAGTCAGTGGGTTGAGGCAGATAAACAGTAAAGGGCAGTGAAGACAGTAAAGCAGGCCAGATTCTGCACTGCCTTGCCGCAGATGTGTTCATATACACAGGGACTGCCTGCCTTACAGAAATCGTGCCCTGTCGCTGCAAACGCTTTATACTGCACAATGGGTAAAAGTAGTGAATTCATTGATCCTCTACCAGTGACTTAAAACAGCTACTTCTCAGAGAGGTCTGCCAAACCAGAGCCCGTATTTCCCACTTTGATGTTTAAACATCTTTTTTTCTTTTTTCTGAAGGGCCAAGTAAAAATAAAAATAAATCGTAAAACATAAGTAAAACATAAGTCTTTCAGAAATCCATTAGACTTGTGAAGTTTTCTTCACCACATGTGACCAGGCATCATCCCTGGCTCGGCTCTACAGGCATAATGTGAGCATGGTGTGGCAGCAAGGAAGGACGAGGGGGGGGGGTGACATTATTTATAGACCGAAGATTATTTATTTATTTATTTATTTATTTATTATATAGGGAAAGCTTTTGAAAAGCGCCTCATATATCGTTTACCTCGCCTATCCAACGGGTGCAATGTAAAATTGTACCAGGGTTTACATAAATACCGCTCATTATAAATTAAAATCATGGAAATTACTGCCGAGCATTTGGACCTTTTCTCATTTAGGATCATCACTGCGGGCCTGATTTACAAGGCGTTTTTTCAATGGGATGGCGCCATTGCAAAAAAAGCTTCTGTAAATCAGGCCGCGTGTGTTATATGCAGGACTATATTGTACGGACACTTCAAGATAGTCAGAGCATTCGCATCCGCCAGAAAATGTAATTTATGCCATGGTTTCATTTAATTACCTATAACATGTGGCGATATTTTATATGCACAAGTTTCCCAATTATTAATAATTGAAAATCAATAAATGCCTGCATTATGAAGTTGTAAAAATAAGTCAATAGCGATGGGGCAGATCTTGGTTTAGACAAAAGGCGACACATGCGTTGTGGAACGTGGATTGTGTCATTTGTGTGGCGAAGATGGTGTTGACATGTTGTACCACAGCTATGTGAAGCATGCAGCCCTTTCTCACCCTGCCTTACGGCCTGAGCGCCTTCTGCACAAGCACACAAAGGGCAGGCCCCTTTCACTATCCTCTGAACGTGCCTTACTGTTTTTTTTCTTATACATTCATAATGTCTGGAAGTCCCTCTGCGAGGCAAACATAGTTTGCATTTTGTGTTTGATAGCGAGGCTTGTCCTTCTTCCCTGTCCAGCGATGGGATTTCTCCCACACTTACTGTTATGCACTTCTTAATTTGCTCCCACGCAGCGTGCTGGTAGGACGCCAATCAACCTTTCTGTCAGTGATCTCAAAATTGAACTCCGGCGCTTTATTTGGCAAACTGTCCCTAGCAGATGTGTGGCACACGTTATTAACTCCACTATCGGAGAGCCGAAAATGTCGTTAGTTTCGGGGAAAGGGGTGTGTTTCATGAATAGACCTGCTGTGGGTGGACTCTTTTGTGTCAACCTGACCCATATCAAAAACATCTGCTCCCAGTGCTCCCCATTGCCAGCGCCGTGGCCCACGTGTAGGTTTGATGCAGTGGATAGCGCCTGCTTTCCAACACGGTGACAGAAGCCGTGGGGCTTTATATAATGCCGGCCTCCTCCGTGCATGTGAACGGCAGCTCGGCCGTGTGTTTACTGGATGAGGTGTAAAAAGGCATGGAAGCCAAGGCCACCCGAATTATTGCACCTTCTATTTCCCCCGGTCAGCACACAATGAAAATCCCACCGAGCGCACCACAAACGCAGACCGCTTACGTGGCTCTTGGCACTCATTGATTGCTGATATGATAGGTTATTTATAACGCGCTTAATACCCAGCGGTTTCTAAGTGCGGGCCGGGGATGAACCTGTGTTGCTCTGTGTCTGTTGCTTCCAAGGTGAGCATGTTGCCAACTTGCCCCTGAGCTATGCTCCCGCAATCGGGGAGGAAGGGAGATTGTTGTAAGTGTACATAAGGAGGTATCCAGAGTGAGTAATTGAGTAATGGCTTTGGAGCAAAATAGATGTGATTGTCCCCGAAATATACATCATATTTTTCACATATATGCATGATTGTCTTGAAAGTATCATTGTCATTGATCATAAGTAGTCAATCATATGTCAGCTTTTGAACGTTCTATCTGATATATGCATGGATTGTGGGGTTAATAAGGCCCGTTGCACGTGTTGGCTGTTTGATGCTCATAGGGTACCTTTGTGGGTCGGGGCACTTTTACAAGTGATAATGAAAGTGCCTGAAGCACTTTAGGAAAATTATTACTTTCCTGTGGGTCTGTCAGAAAAATAGGAATTGTTCTATAGACTTTTTAGACGCCTTTGGTTTTATGCATTTTTATCATTCTCTTCTGGATTTTGTGACCATGTTTTAGTGGAAGAGAGGCGATGTTACACATGCTATTAATTTCTAAACTGTTCTGTTGGTTTAAAAATGCAAAGTTGATTGGTGCAGCTGCCGGTTAACAAGGCTGGGATGCGGCCACTTGAGAGGCAAAGAACTGCATTGACCAATCTGTCATATCACGTTAATGGTATTTGTAAAGCACCTAGCGCCAGTTGCTCTTGTGTATGCTTGTCTGGGAATGCATAATTGCATATTTCGTTCCTGGCATCCTCTGCCCTGGATGAAGCAGTGGCAGTCAGGTTACTATAGATTATTATGTCAACACATAGGCATATGTTATGCATGCTGCGCCAGAATGCGTCATGTGGCGCTCCAGAGAATGACAGCATGACAGCAAAATTGAAACTGGAAACTGGGTGGGATTGGCTAGAAGGTATTGCTGCACGCATAAACACTGAGTATATGGGGGGGAGGGTAAAGGGGGCAATTGCCCCAGTTCTACTTCAACAACTGAGTAAGGAGTGTCATTTTGCCCATTTGTGGAGATTCTGCAAATATTTGTATGGCGTGACCAAAAAAAGAAAACAAAAAAAATCCTATTGCGTGGCGTGCTGTTCTACATCCATGTGCATTACAGGGGTTCTGACTCCTCGCCTCCTGGGCTCAGGCTTGGTGAAGTGTTAGCATGTATCTTGCACGATTAGCAAACCCTGCAACTGAATCAACAATGACTACCTGACCCTTGATTTAGAGAGGACGATCAGGGAGGGGAGCGGATAAGATGAGGACAGGCGAACAACCCAAAGTAGTATGGCCCTGGGTTTGGGAAAATTATGTCATCCTAAAGCAGAATGATGTAAAGACAGCTCAGCAGGTTAAGCGAATGTTGCTGAGATGTTATATGTTTAGAACCGACTGTGAATCCCATGGCTGTTTTCCAATTCCTGCTGCAAAATGTTCTGTACAATGTGTTGGTTCTACCTGGGGATGGGTTCGACCACCCTCGCTTTCCTTTGGGTGGGATTTCCGTGTGGCGGGCTTAGCTGCTTGAATACTCAGGCCACACGAGGAAGAGACCTGTGTGGTCCTGAAAGTTAGCATCCCTGGAAAGAAGCTCAGGGGGCAGGGCTGCCTACAACCAAAATGGTAGCTAGCCCAGAATCCCGCCAGTCCCGACATTATCACAGCCTGCCCCTGGATCTTTTCCAGTCCCCCCCTAGCAACACCTCTGCCCAATAGCGCAAACTAAAAATGGTGCCGGGGTTGGTGTTCTTGTTGTATGTAAACAGGTACATGCTTCCAGATCCCCCAAACGCTGCACCTAGGGAGATGAGGGGAGTTACTAACTTACTGGGGGCTACTGGAGACCAAGTCCTGGCACCTCTACTGTGTACAATGCATAAGAGAGAGAGGCGTATGGGCTATTTCAGACAGAAACTTAAACCAAAGCTGCCAGAGAAGGGAGAAATCCTTTGATCCTGCGCTGGAAGGGGATGGGAAGGGTAAGGTTTCATATTGTTTTCAGAACCCATATGGTCAGTTCCATACTACCAGTCTCCCTATTGCAAGGCACCTGACACAGGCGTTCCGCATGCCTACCTTTAGCAATATGCTATTAGTATTTATATGAAATAAACTGTGTTTATCGGGTTTTCATCGTCTTAACTTTGTTTCTTGTTGCAGGCAGGTCGCTGTTCAAGTATCCACTCTAGTCAAGCCTTAGCAGAGGTACCAACAGCCAGCCAGGCGAGCTCATCCCTGTGGGTAAGTAACCACTTGTGACTGTATATCTTTAACGCAGTGTAGTGTAAGGTGGTCCTGTTTGGCACACTCAGACCACTTGGGCGACCTTCATTATGCACACCTTTTGTCTCCCCCCCAGGAGCACAGCCTCCCTAGGCTCCAGTGCAGCCTATAATCAGCAGTGACCAGGCAGGACTCCTATCCTATTCTTCTGCACACAAATTAGAGTTAGAGAATCAGGCGCTCTCCTCTTTCAATCTGGTCAAGTTTTGTTATTGTGAATTTGCAAATTCCAGACCTAATGTGTGTTAGGGCAAAAGGAAAACCTGGATTATACCTCTCACAAACACGAGTGGAGGGTAGGATGATTACACGAAGGTGTGCATTTGTGTGCACTCAGCAGGAAGTATGCTCACTTGCTGTAAGTATGTATTGCTGCATACATCATTGGTGTGTTTCATAAGTTAATTACAATGCAGTTTTCCTTTTTGGCTACTATTTTTTCCGGAGACGTCAGACCATAATACAACGTCCAGGCCACTGCTGGCCAGGATAAATAAAATGAATGCCTCCAGTTCATTTACCATGCCATGGGACTGGATTACTGTTGGACTCAGCTGGATATTGTTCTCTTTTTTTGGGGAGGGAGGTTATGGTGGGGCTGGGGAACAGTCAAATCTGAAAATGCTGACATTGATCTAATAGAAAGTACTTGTTTCCTCTTAATGAAATGCTATTTTGGATGTTGGCAGCCAGGTTACTTAGACCTACTGTGATAAAGGCAGGAATTTGATGCCCATATAAGGTAATTTTATTTTTTAGGAGAGAAATGGATTCAAAAAAAAGAAAGGGAGGAGCAGAAAAACTAAGAGAAAAGAAGAAAAAGCGAATTGAAGAGGAAATCTGGCAAAACCAAAAAATTGAAGCTATGTTTACAGGTCAGACTATCAAAATGTCACATGGTATTGCTGGGAGAAAAGTGGAGGAGGGTGACCAGCATCATATTCAGGTACAAGTGTTAAACCTGGTTCTTCACTGGAGCCATCAAGAGCTCAAGATGTGAGAACAGAGGAAGTGACAGAAGCCGGCGTCTCTGCAGTTATTGGTGACATAACAGAGGCAGATGCAGCAGCAACTACAATGTCCGCAATCTTTGAAGGTGCCCCCCGAGAGGAAGTGTTGGAAACCAGTGTGCCAGAAATAATTGAGGATGTCCGTCTTGAGGGTGTGGCAGCCAGTGGTGGTATCAGTCTGTCACAAACAATTGAAGATTCCCCCAAGGAGGAAGTGTTGGAAACAAATCTGACAGAAATAATTGAGGATGTCCGTCTTGAGGGTGTGGCAGCCAGTGGTGGTACCAGTCTGTCACAAACAATTGAAGATTCCCCCAAGGAGGAAGTGTTGGAAACAAATCTGACAGAAATAATTGAGGATGTCCGTCTTGAGGGTGTGGCAGCCAGTGGTGGTACCAGTCTGTCACAAACAATTGAAGATTCCCCCAAGGAGGAAGTGTTGGAAACCAGTGTGCCTGAAATAATTGAGGATGTCCGTCTTGAGGGTGTGGCAGCCAGTGGTGGTACCAGTCTGTCACAAACAATTGAAGATTCCCCCAAGGAGGAAGTGTTGGAAACCAGTGTGCCTGAAATAATTGGGGAAGACATCACCCCCCCAGAGGAAGTGGCAGGTTCTAGTAATTCAGAAGAATCGTTATCTTCTTTACCACATACTGAAGACTCAGGGAACTGGGGTGTGCAGCAAAGAGCACAGAAAGATGATCCACAGGTGGCAGACTATTTGTTTCAACGTCCAAAACCCGATCAACTTTCCCATTTCTTTCGGCACCATCCAATTCAACCTCCCAAACATAGACGCATTAAAGCAGAGTTAGCATTTTGGAGAAAAGATGGGAGTAAACGGCATTGGTTAAGTTACTCTGAAATACAAAATGCCCTTTTTTGCACAGTTTGTTTAGCCTTTACTAAACGTGGAGAGAGGGGTCTTTTCATCAACGGAATGAAAAACTGGAGGCGTATTTACCAGCGCATTGCAGAACATGAGGCAGGCCAAGGTCATCGGAGGTGCACGGATTCATATATGATGACCTTTTCAGGGGTCGACATAGGCGGTCTACTCTTTCACCAACAGAAATTAGCTCGAAGTGAGAAAATCAGAAAAAGGAGAGAAGTATTGGAGCGCGTCATTGAAGTTGTAAAAGTCATTGGGAAAAGAGGGCTCAGTTTTCGTGGGAAATCAGAGTCCACGTTTGAGCTGGATAACGAAGACCTGGATCATGGCAACTTTCTTGAAATGCTTCTGCTCCTAAGTAAATTTGACAGACCTATAAATGAACATATTGAGGCCATTCAAACCAAGTCCAAAAAGAAAACCCGGCAAGGACGGGGTGCTTTTGTGACCTTCATGTCAAAGACTACAGTTGGGTATGTGATTGAAGCCATTTCCAAACTGATTAAATTGGCAATCAGTCAAGAAATAAAGGAAGCAGGACTATTTTCCATTCAGATAGACTCAACCCAAGATGTGAGTGTTACCGACCAGTGCTCTATAATTATTAGATATGTTACAGACACTGTACATGAACGCCTGCTAGCAGTAACCAACTGCACTTTGTCTACTGGAAAGGGGCTGTTTGAGTTGGTGCAGAGTGTTATCAAAGATAATGGTCTTGACCTACGCAAGTGCATTGGAAATTCAACCGATGGTGCATCCAATATGCAGGGCCAGTACAATGGTCTCACATCCTGGCTCAGTAAGGAATCCCCTGGTCAAATACATGTCTGGTGCTATGCACATGTATTAAATCTTGTACTTGTAGAAGGGACACAAGTATCAAATGAATCCACGTCTTTGTTTGGCCTGTTAAACTCCTGTGCCGTTTTTTTCCGGGAGTCCTACAAAAGGATGGATGTATGGCGTGAGCTGTCTGTGGAAGGCCGCACAATCCAAATAATAGGAGAAACAAGGTGGTGGGCAAAGGATGCAGCACTACGGAAGGTTTTTGGCTCCTTTAATAACCCAAACAAAGCAATGTTCATCGATGTGGTTGTAGCACTCAATAATATTTGCTCAAATACAGATAAATTCAATACAAACATCCGTTACCAAGCTTTATGTCTTTCTGAGGCTCTGTGCAAATTCCAAACCGTGCTCACAGCCCAGTTATATCTCCGAGTATTTAATTCGACAACCCCATTATCTAAGTACCTCCAGACAAGTGGAATGGACATCCTCCAGGCACAAAGAATGGTCTCGGACACTACAAAAACGATTGCTGCACAGTCAAGAAATTTTGATTCTCTGTACTGTGCAGCAGAAACATTTGCAGAATGGGCCAATGTGGGATTGGATGAGAGAGGCTATGATAAAGGAGTGGAAACTGCACTTCCAGAGGGGAGAGTGTCCCACAAAAAGAGGATGCCTGGAATGAGTGCAAGGGATGAGCCAATCACCTTGGCTAAAGACCGGTTTAGAGTTACTGTACATAATGCCATTATGGACAACATTCTTCAAAGCCTAACTAGTCGGTTTAAACCCCACTCATCTCTTGCCGCAGATATAGCATGCCTGGATCCCAAAAATTTCAATGAAATTCTACCCGACAATGCTCTTACAAATATGTGCTCCTTGCTTGAAAGACTGGATGACTCCATAACACTACAGGGGTTAAGGGAAGAACTCTCAGACTTTGCAAGCAAGTGGACTAAAATGAAGAGGACACTACCAGAAGAGTATGCCTTTGACACCCTACATGGTGAAGATCCAGCACTACAAGAAGAATATGGAGAGCTACCTAAACGTTTAGTACAGAAATGCAATACATGCCGTAACTGTGCAGTATGTTGCTATGCAATTCTAAAAAAGTATGAACTTTTTAGTAGTGCTTACCGGCAATTGTATTTGGCATACAAGTTCATCTTGACCTTATCTTGCACACAGGTAGCGTGTGAAAGAAGTTTTTCGAAATTGAAGAATATTAAAACCCGCCTAAGAAACCACCTCAGCCAGGACAACCTTGAATCCTTTATGCTCATGTCTGTGGAGCGGAATTTGCTTGTCCAATTGCAAAATTCAGACATAATCGACCTGATTGCACAAAAAAGTGCATTGTTGAAGGGACTCTTGATTGAGTGATTTTTCAGGATTTCCACCAAGACTTTAGAGCCAGCTTGTCAATGCATGCAACAATGTTCTTGAAGGCAAACAGCCTAATATCGTCTTTTAAAGTAAAACAAAACATTTAAGTTTTGATAAGTCACCAACTAACATCTTAAAAACTTACTGTATAGCACCTTCAGGATTCACATTTGACCATCATCACTTCAATCACTAGGACCTTGACTTGGTTCAGTCGAAATGTGCAATACATCATGTACTCTGAAACCATGATGATGTGTCCAATCAAAGACCAAAGTCGGAAGGGTGACACAGTACTTAGAATCAAAAAGTGTCTGTGAAGACGGTACCATTCATCAAGACAGTGTTAACATCAGTGAGGACAATATATGAATCATTCAGCTTTACATCTTAGTTTATCATCAGTTTTGGAGTCCAGGCCAGCTACATGACTTTCAACAGAAAAATACTTTCCACAGATGATAGGGCTGGGGGCCAAGATGAGGCGCCACCCAACAAGCAAGAAAGGCAAGCAAGCAATATATAGTCAGTCCAAAGACATTGTAATAGTGCCAAAGACACAGCAACAACTAAAATGCACCCCAAATGGACAATCCAGACTTTTAAAAGACTTCTCTCTGCCCTTTTTGTATGGCAACCACCCAGCAAACTGTTTCCCAGCAGCACGAGCACCTGGCCCCAGAACTACAGGAAGGCCACGTTGGGAGTGGCACATCATCGTTCGTGCCCATTAGCAAAGGCACAGGGCTTGTGCTCAAGTCCTTTTGCTGAGAAGACATGCCTCAGAGCAACTCCGGCTTCATATCATTGCGAGGGGCCACGCCCCACCGGATCGACATCCCGGCCCCTCGCCTGACACAGATAAGTGCTGCAACGCTCTGCATAACCACTGGGAGCAGTGGGGTCGCGCAGGGGGGTCCAACCAGCCCCACCAGACAGAGACAACTGGCGACTGCTTCCTGCAAAGGTAACTGTACCAGTAAAACACTGCATGCCACGTAACAGAGCACAACACTAATCAGCGCTTCCCAGCCATGCGCAGCACCATAAATCATTGGATAGCGATAGCGGGCCGGCTTGCTAGGTGTGTGAACACAATTTCAGAACACCTTCCTAAGGCGTTACTATTACTGCTTACTCCTGCATGCACTAACACTTTACCACCACTTACCAGAGCCACATGCGGCCCTACTGTGCATGTTTAGTAGCCATGTGCGTACGGCGCCTCTCTAAATCTCTTGCATGTGTACAAGCATGTGAACAGCAACATGTGGCAGTGTTTGATATGTGCACTAATTGTAGCACTTTATTGCAGCATTTGAACAGCTACTACGACACATCCTGGCACAATGAAATTGCAAGAGACAACAAGGGACACCCTGGTGACAACTAACCTAAGCTAAGTGCTGCACTACCTTATGTGTGTTTATTATGTTGTTGTGCCTTTGTATACTGCTACAGTGATATTGTATATGTGTATAGAGTCAGAAGCAGAGACGTGTGTTTCGATGAGTGTAACAGCTAGCTGGAAGCATGCGCAGTGATCAAAACCTTACCCTCGAATCCCCAACCTATCCATAAGTAACCTCTCCCTAAACCTCATTCCGGTTTCCCTACCCCCCGCTCCTATCCAACCATTGTCACCCTACCCTAACCCTCCTTCCCTGCTGGGGTTGCGGAGCCCTGTATAAGCATTGACTTGCAGCAGGTCCCAAAACCGCAGTGGGGGTGGTTGGTTCATGCCACTCCTGCGCCTCGGAGCTGTGGACGGACCCTGTCACAGAACTGTATGCAAAGTAATGTTATTTTATGAGTTGTGTTGTAATGTAACAGACACATGAACCCTCAATATGTAGCATTTTCTGTAAAAGTCATGAATTGACGCGATTCACGGATGATGGTCTGAGGGCCACTTTCTTTGAGGCGAGGGGTGGGCCACTTTTTTGAGGCGAGGGGTGGGACACTTTTTTGTTGTTGTCCGGGCCTATTTCTTGTCCCAGTCCGACCCTAAACAGCCTCCCTGCCTCTCTGAAATTTGAGGAGAACCCTCTCCAGTTCCAGAAGCACCTCAAGACTTTCCTCTTTGCTTCTGCTTTCTCTCCTCCTCTCCCCTGCTGATCTCTTGGCTGAAACTGAAACTGCACTGGTTACCTGGCTATCCTCTGATCTCCGGCCCAGGTCCCCTCCCCGCCAGTTGCACACCTGCACTGCCCCCCTGGCAACCTTTGCACTCGGGGACTGCTTCTGTATCCCTAAAGCCCCCCACCAGCACTTGACAGCTGATGTCTGCACTTGCACTTACCCATGCACTTGCCACCAGCTGGCCACACTTTTATTTATTGGGGGTCATTACGAGGTTGGAGGTAGTCATGGCGCTATTTGCGCCATGACTGCCTCCAATAACGGGACCTAGTCCGGTGTAGTGCAATGGGGACTTACCGGTCTAGTCTGACCCTGGCGGGACTGGTAAGTGCCCATTGCACCAACCATTCCCCATTCCCATTGAACATTTTCTTCATAATTTTTTATATCGCCATCCACCTCCACTGTTGGGCGCATGGAGTTACTAACTTGATATCATAGTTCTAATAATGAGTTGTTGTCAATCCCGCCAAATGTAGAGTGCAGATCTGATTGGTTCACATTTTGTGCCTTATTGACTTGCACATTAATCTCTGCATGCTCCACATTATTCGAACGCACAGTGAGGTCCTGTTTTTTTAGTGAAAAATGAAGCCATTTCTTTAGTTTTGCATGGGGCATATTTGGTAGAAACTGGCGGCATAGTGCGGTTTGTTTTCTCAGGGGATTCCTCTGCCGACACACCACCCGCCCCCAGCATTGGTGTACACTTGTAGCCGTTACATTTACCATATGGTTTTTGTTTCCGGCATGCTGCTTGCTTATTGTTCAGTGAGTACAAACCACCACTTTTCGGTGAATCCAAGCAACTTTGTATGTGGAAGAAATATACTGTAGGTATATTAAGAATGGTCTTGTTTTTGAATCGTGGCTCAAAGGGACAAGCCCCACAGTCACCACGAGAAAGACACTATGTTAAAGCACTGACAGTGTAATCCATGTAAGCTCTTCGCAGGAAAAGTGGCTCAAAGGGTCAAACCCTGCAGTCACCACGTAAAAGAGTCAGGAAATCCTTTATAAGAGGCTCAAAAAACACTAATTGACAACTGGTGACACTGTTGCTCCTCCTCAGACACAAACAATACTGAAATAATCCTTATAAAACATACACATCGATGGAGAGGAGGTGCGTTGTAGGTCATTTACTTATTAATTGTATAGTTTGTTCTCCGTGCACCCGACATTCGCATAGACACGCTGGTGAGCCACCCACAATGACAGGGGGAAGGGGCCAAATTCAGGAGTGTCCAAATCCCAACACGGCAGAAAGGAAACAGCAACACTCCCTCTCTGCAACAGAGCTACAGAACAATCAACACTCAGACACATTCCGCACGCGTCCACTGCGCCAAGAGTGTAAGTGTGTTTTGCTCCGCCTCCAAATGAATGAACACAGGAGATAGACTCTCCAAAGGGTCTCCACTGAACACTCAAACACACTCCATATTCCGTTTGGTTGTGTTTTTCTGCAGCTTTGCGTAATCTTGTGTCGGAAAGTTACCTGTGTGCTTCCTGTACAAAGTCACTGGTGTTCATGATAACAACAGCTCCTCCTTTGTCTGCCAGTTTAATGGAATACTCTGGTTGAGGCTGAGAGTTAATTGATCTGTAGGAGTTCAGGTTATGTGTTTATACAATATGGTGGATGTTGCTCTATCAATAACCTTCAATGTATCAGTCTTGTTTTGGGCTGTGTTGAGTTTCCTGGGTCCAGTTGGCATTTTACTTCTTTTCCTTGGGTGTTTCCCAGTTATTAACCATTGCATTGCTGGCCTTACTGTAGAGTGTTTCTCATGGATGAATTCCCCCAGTCGGAGTTGTCTAGAGAAAAGCTGTTAGATCCCTGCATATTTCTATTTCATCAATGCAATGTTTATTCGGATATTACAAATTATCCATAAAAGGTATAATAAAAAGAACATAATACATACATACAAATTCATGAAGTCGGTTTTGAATAACAAAACAGTTTAAAATGTTCCTGCGTGGTTTCTTCTGTACATTGCTTTTCTTAAATAGGTTAGTAAAGCCCATGCTACGCGTGGATAATCTGCCTATGATAAAAAAAAAAACAACAATGCTGGACAACAGCATCTAAAACCAAATACATTTTTTTTTTTTATTGAGTTTTACTCAGTTAAACCTGAGTTTTATCAAGGTTTCGAACCCGCTTAAAACGAGAAAAGATCTTTTCACACGAATCCACCAAACCGCTATTGCATCACTCTGGCTTAGAGTATGGATGCCTGGGATTGTGTCGTAGACCCACTCACTTAATTGGCTCACAGTGGGTCGCTGGCTGGTTTATCTGTTCGAATGTAAGAATAGGTTTCAATGTGTATGCTCGGGATGTCAGAGTTAACAGAGCAAAAGAATAATACATGTAACAGGTCTTCTTTTGGAGCCAAACAAGCCTGGCAATACATCTCACAAGGGGTTATGTAACCATAGCGCTGTTACTGCTCTCCAGGGTAAACAGTTAAAACAAGCTTTTGTAATGAAATTATTGGCACAAAGCAAGTTATTCTGTATAGAACCAGATCTGATTACTACGTGAGCCTGATTAAAGAGTACCATCAGTTCCTTGCTTTCTCGAGCGTCATGGACATGAGCTACCAGAGTAGACATTAACTGCTTTGCCATAGCTCAATTAAGCATAGATATTTCAGTACAAGCAAATTGGGCATTCATTTTCCCTGGGTAAATTCTAACATGTTGTAGCCAGGGAATCAGTCTAGCCCCATTACTGACCGTTATATCGTTGAGAATAGACTGGGTCAGGTCAGTATTCAGATTACACCATAAGCAGAGCCAGTGAAAAATTGGTTCAATGAGCAGCTCATCTGTTAGAAAATTGAAGCCATACATTTCAGAACATTCTGGGCCTCATGGTCTCATGTGATGCCACACCACAGGGCTCAGGATGCAGGAGGGTCTTTCAAATGTCCAGACAATGGATCAAATGCAGACACTCAGCACAAACTGCTGGGGATTTCTCCTCTGATACTTTACAGGCTCTACATGTTGGACTCTGGAAGATGATCAATTTGCCCCACTGTGCCTGTGTTAATGATTCTTTGCTTAAGCCTTGTTCAGCTATGGGTCTAATGGCTTTGGCCCCTTACCTTTCAGTTCCTCTTTGATAAAACCTCCTCCCACTTGTTACTCCTCTGCCACTGCACTGCTTTCTCCTCACTCCTCATCTCTCCAGCCAATCACATCTCATCTTTCGCCATGCACTTTCATTCCCTCAGTCCTTTACCTGATCATACCATTATTTTACAGATTCAATTCTCACCCCAACCTCACACTTCCTCCCTCTATCATTCCACTCATCCTGTCAGCCTGTTCTAATTCCATGTATCACACTCAAGAACACCCAGGCGTAGCTTGCTCCTAGTTTATATACCACCTTCCTCTCTCTCCCTGTTAACCACTCTCCACATTGGTCTTTATAATGCTCAATCCCTTTACAGTAAAAACTTCATCACTGATCACTTGGGACTTTTAACTCCCCTCGCTTATCAATTATGGCTTTTAAAACAACTTGGAAAATCCCCCATGACACAACCGTGCTTCCAGTGCTACATGAGACGGCTGCCTTCTCCCACTCTCTGCAACCTGAAGGTTAAGGCAGGGGCGTTGGTCACATGATAAACAATGCTAAGCACTTTCCCCTTATGTCCACCTCTGACTTTCACTGATGGCACCCTCTTGAATTTACTGCTACTAAACACCTTTTATCATGCTCATCATCTATAGCTTTGTGATACCCTCAATTCCTTTGTCACCGACATTGGTTTTCTTCTTGACACATTTCCTACTTAACATCTTTTATGACCTGATATTTGTGTCCCTCCTATCTGACCATTCCCGGACCAGATAATTAATTGCTTTGTAAACTCCTCCAACCTCACTTTCGTCCCCTCCCTCTCCTCTTCTATGCGGTCCCTTTACTTACTGCTCTCCATCTCATCGTCTCTAGTAGATTTACCCATCACGTTCTCCTGCATCATCCCCTCTGTCACTCCTCCTATCTTCCCTCAGGCAAACTCAAATGTAAGACTCAATGGCACCTTAAACAAATGAGGTCAGGTCTGTCCTCTCTACACCTATCAGAGAACCTTTCCTCGACTTCACCTCGACTCTCTTTAGTCTGTGAAGACCATTCCCACTTATTCATCTTTATCCCAGTCTCACAGCTATGAATCTTCTGAGATTCACCACCTCAAGACTGTCATGTGCTGATACCCATGATGCTGGTGCAAGCACCACTCTCATTCTCTCCACCCCCAATACTTCATCAACAGCTGGGGATGAGCCTAAAACCTATTACTACACTAATACTATCTCTCTCCTTCGATTCTCAAAATCTGCCTTTCAAGTCATGCGCCCACTATCCTCAATGTATCTTCTCTTTTGTCAGGCAATTACATTGACTGCTAGATTTCGCCACAATTTGCAAGATCAATGACACCTTAGCATCCTTTTCTATACCTTTTCTCCTTCTCTGCTTCCCCTTCACACCAGAAATTCCATATCACCAGATGAACTACTGCCTTGTCTTTTGCTAGTCCATGCACCATGTGCCCCTAGTGACCTTTTTGTCCCAGCAAACCCTTCACTTGCTATCTCATCTACTCCCTCCCCCTTTCTTCAAGAGGCAAGAGTCTTCGCTGACTGCTGCAAAATTGCTACTGTTTTACTTATTCTCAAAAAGCCCCACAACTGACCTGAACATTCCTGCCAACACCCACATGATCTGCTTCCTTTCTCACTACCAAGTCCTTGAGTGGGCTCTGTTCAATCAGACTCCTCAGCTATATAGAGCTGTATTTGTCCTCTTTTTAGGGGCCGTGTGGGTGATCAGATCAACAATTTCCGGGTAGCCAACCATCTCTGACCCTCTTCAGTCTGGCTTCCAGCAACGCACGCTCAGTGAAACTGCACTGACTTGAGTTTCTAACTTACTGATCTCTGCAAACCACTCTAAGTACTCGTCAAGTTTCATCTTAACCTGTTGCAATCTTTGACATGGTTAACTACCCCGTCTTATCTTCACCTTATCTAATCTTGGCATCCAGGACACAGCTGTTACCTGGATTTTGTCCTACTCCTCCAACTAATCCTTCTCAATCTCTTGGAACGCTGATACCTCTGAATGCTCATAGTAGGAGTCCCCAAAGTCCCTTTTCTGTGACCCTTTTTCTATACCCTCCACATATCTTCACTTCGAAAGATCCTCCTCCTTAGGTTTCCGCATGCTACCTGAATGCTGTTGAAACTCAGATTTTCTATTCCTGCCCATCCTTTACAAACTCTTTCTCTTCACCATAAAATCTATCGATGGTCTAGCCATTCCATACCTCTCGAAGTCAATCACCTGGTAATCCCCACCCTATCATGCCCTCCTCTCCATCTTTCCGATATGATGCTCTAGCACCTTACTCCTCCACCCAGTTCCCCCTCTCCCTCGGTTATCCTTCCTCACTAAGAACCTATTATCCAGAATTCAGGAATGCATTTAAACATCAAATTTTTCCTTTAGAGGTTAACTGTGCCTCTCACCTCATTGCTCCCCACCTCACCTACTGTGATGATTGTACAGCACTCCTTTTTGAAGTGTATTACCCGTTCTGTACAGTTATTTATGTACCAGCATTGCTCATTACTCTATGCTGTCTCCAATTAATGAAACCACCATGTTATCATAACCTGTCATCAACTGGATCTTGACTTTCATAAATAACCATTGTATAACATCCTGCTAAGGGAATGGTCTGACCACTCATTTTCCTATTTTACAGCACAGGAGAGCAAGTGCCCTCCTGCTACTGGATGAACACATATTTTATTAGTAACTTCAGTAATTCCCTGCAGATATTTCTGGAAATTGGCGTTTAGGGTTTGTTATATGTAGCTTTTTGCAGCACTCTGAAAGTACAGTCTATGGTCATTACAAGATAAAATGGAGCGCATACATGTGAAAGAGCTGAAGGTCAACATTTTGGTCATTGTTAGTAGGATTTTTCTTAGGTACTGTTTCCAGGACTCCAGTATATCCACCTCACTTGGGTCAGAGGGTATACTTTGAGTTGACATGGATCTGCAGAACTTGGTGTGACAGAGTAGCACAGTCTGTACTCTGAAGACAGAAGCAGGGTTGTTAAATAGGCACGCAATAGAAGATTGTTCACACAATGTATCATTAGAAAAAAGTAATCTTAATTTGGATGAGGCAAAGGGAAAAGTCACTACAGTTGAACTTTGTATGACAAATTAGAAAAATAGGCTACATTAGTCATTTTCTAAAAGGTTGAGTCCCTCCAATTTCTTTTCAGGTAACGGAAGGCCTTTTTAAGAAATAAAGTTTGTTCTGACATTTTTCACAAAGTGAGGGCAAATTAAGCGCAAGGGGAAACCAACGGGACCAAGACTGGTGTAAATGCTTTGTTCTTCAGAGAAAGGTTTTACCTTTGCAGAAGGTCCTAGCAGTTGCGATCCCAATGTGCTGGTTGTATTCCTGAAGGCAGACCTTTGTATCTGAAAAAGGGACCGCCAGATGAGGCAGAAGCCCACTGGATGTGTACAGTCACCAGTTTGGAAATTATTTTGACAATACCACCATTGAGAAAAATGTTGGCAAAGGAGGTGTGTGTATGTCTATAAGGGGCATACTAAAAGTGAAACAAATGGTGTAAAAGGGAGGAGATGGGCATTGACGGAGAAGAGCTAAGCTGACTGCATTTTTTAAAAAGGGCAAAAGAAATATTTATTGAAAAACGAAATGAAAGGCAAATATAGCCCATTCTCATTGAAGGGCTATTTAAATTTGACATAACCGTGCCAGAAGGATAGAAGATGAATCCCATAGTCAAGGAGCCAATGTTGGTGAGGTTTGCAGTTCCACTGGGCAGTCTTAGTAACAGTTCTCTAGGGACCCCAGATGCTTTAGTGATGGTGTACCAGTTCAGAGGGGACCAGCAAACCCAACAGATGGCAACCTATTGGAGATTTCCTGCTGACTCAGCAGAAGGTCCACGATTGCAGTGAAGGCGAAGGAGCTGTGACCAACACACCCCCAGACATGCATGGTCTTCCAGTGATATCCTCATGCAAAGATCCTGGAATCCAATGAAGGGATCAGATTCAGGAGACCTCGAGGAAAGGATGATTACAGTGCAGTCCTGAGGACACATCTGGAATAGAAGCACTTGTCACCTCTGAATCACTGGATTGAAGGTTGGTCAATGCAGTAGGACAACAAAGAGCAGCTCAGGCCCCTGAAACATGATATTTGGGGGAGCTGGAACCAAGGCATTTGCAAGATGTCTCCAGATGAGGAAGATGAGGCCCAGCAGTAAGGGAGGAGTCCCAGATTGTCCACAAAAAAGTGGTTCCCGCTTTTTAGACAGGTAATCAAAGCACAGCCAGGAGCTTCATGGAGACTGGACTTTGGGCAGGTGATATGATCCATGTGTACCTGCTGAATCAGACAGAACGAGTTTAGAAGTCTATTTGCCAATGGATTTCCTGGAGCACTTGGGTTGCTGATGCAAGGCTTCAGTCCCATTCTTCATGTAGTAGGCCTTCAATGTGTACAGGTTTGAGTTCCTGCAGCAAGGCATGGTTAAAGGGCAAGGGGGTCTTCTTTCACCCCTCCCACTGGAGGCTTGGAGTGATCCCAGGATTCAATCAGACAAATAGCAGCATTACAAAATGTGACGATCAGCCAATGGGCTGGCCACCAACACAAACATCCTTATGCGCTCAGAGGGGGATTTCACATAAAGGGAGCCAACATGTATCAATAAGAACTGGTTTGGGATGCTACAGCCCCAGCTCAAGGAGACAAGCATCCTGTCAACATATATGGTTGCATCCGCCTCATACATATAGTGGGACAGCTGTCTGTTTGTCCCTTTCAGTTCTGAGCCGTGAGCCGTGCCACATTTCCCTGGTTATACAGGCACACAAAGACACACGTATCTCACTCATCGTGTTTTGTATGGGCTTCGGCCTTGTGAGACTATATTGCCATACCGGATTACTGCCTGTGGCTGCTTCCCTAAACCACAACTTTTTAACATTGTTTAACATTGTTCATTAAAATAGAAGGTGGTGGTGGTGCTGTGATATTGACCCTTGCATTATTACTTATTATCTTGAGTCTGCGAACCTGTGAAAACTTTGAGATCACTGATCCACATTTACCAGCTATTGGCCCGCTAATAAAAAATAAAATTCACAGGAGGCCGCCGTGTTATTTGCTGGTTCTGTGCAGCGGGAAAGGTATGGCGGAGTGGCTTAGCTGGTTTAGTTGGCCATGGTGGCAAAACTTTGAACATGAAAGGCGGTAAAAAAAAGGGAGGCGTTACAGTGAGCCATATGAGCATAAAGGCTGCAGGGCATTGTAAGCCGTCAAGGCAGGCTACAATTGATTTGGTGGCCCAAAGCCAAAAGGCGATGGGGGCCCCTATAGTCGGAAGGACAAGTGAAAATGAAAGCAGGGAGACTGTGGCAGTGAGGGCAACCAATACCATTATTAACGTGGACGCTGCAGCTAGTCCAAATATCAGTTCAAATGTAAATGGGTTAAGTGGCTTAAGTGGCTTTGAAGCTGCTTTTCCTGAATCTATGGCTGAACATCCAGTTGAACATTTAGTTAGGATATAGGGTGGAGACTTGCAGGTATTGAGAAGTGATTCGGCAGCCGCTTTGGAAGTTCCTTGTTCCTGAGTTAGCTATCCAAGTCCCTACCCCAGGTCTTGGAATTGTTGGTAAGGGACCCTCTGAGCTGTCTGCGATGAAGGCCCCAATTGTCACAGTTTCTAATGTTGTTCTTCATGCTGGCCAAGATCCCTCTGTTGTAGCTGAACCCTCATCAAGCGCAATCCTGGAGGCTTTAGTGCGTTCGATTGACTGCTATTAAACAGAAAATTGTCTAACAGGCTCCCTTGGATTCGAAGGGGAAGAATAAAGGGGAGGGGATTGTATAATTCTGGAGGATACTGATTCCCCTGATTTGGAAGAGTCCGGGGACCTTTTGGGGGGTAATTGTCCATGAGACCAAAGTTCATCAACCACAGAGGGCTGTCCGGCAGGTTCTGCTGGCAATTAGGGGAGTAGTCATTTCAGAGAGCTCCTGTGTATTTCATCTGTTATAAAGGAACAGTGTGGCTATCAACCAGAGTGCTCCTAGGCTTGCCCTCGGAATTTGCCTCCTGCTTCTCAGAATCGTGTGGGCTCAAGCTTTTTGTTGAATGGTGCATCGGTTAATGAGCCAGCCGCTGAGTCGTATGTGAGCCCAAGTCTAGAACAAGTCTCATACCTTGCTACAGCTTTTATGCAACTGAGGGATGCGTTCAGGATCTTGATGCACGGGTAAAACAAAGATGAGAGAAAACTGGACACTTGTTTGGGGGTGGTTAGTTTGTTGGTGAAATCTCTAACCAACCTTGTGGCAAGAGATGTAAGAGATGTAGAAGTCATTAAAGCCACAAATGTTCGATCTGGACATGTTTCTGCCTGCAATGTCTGTAATGCAGTGATGAAAGCCACAGGAAATGGTCCGGTCTGTCCTTCAACTGAGGCTGAGTTTGCCCATAGGGCACAGGTTGGTGGGGCTACTATTTCTAGGGATTTGAAAATTACTAGAGGACAAAACTATTTCGATGCAGTCTGGTTGCTGCTAAAACTGGTCCTGGAAGGTTGGGCGGCCCAAGAAGACCTGAGCAAGGGGTTACAGAGATGACATTTGGAGTATTGAGGTCCCCCAAGCCTCCCAGGATGCTCCCTGTGATGATGTGGGGTGAGGAGTTGTCAAAGATGATCCTCTTAGAGGCTGGCGAGACTTAAATCTAATATGTTGCTTTAAGGGCCTAACACATGGCAATAAAAATGCCTATAAAAGAATGTTTGAGTGTGGCCTTTCGGAAGTGCTAGGGGTAAACGATATTTCTTTTAAATTGTTTCCAGAGGGCCACCAGGGGGCGCACAGGCAATGGCTGCCTGAGCGTACAGCTCCCGCTGAGGCCTGGCCGTTTCGGAGGATTGAGCCCCCCCGAACCTCCCAGGCGAACTCAACGTAGCGACTCGGCGTTGTGATCCCCCCAGAGACACTAGGCTCGAAAGAGCGACCCCCGAGAACCCCATGGAGCCTGAGAACGTGCCCCGACGCACACGAGGGGAGAAGGGAAACGAGGCCTGGGCGGCCGTGGCTCCAGAGGAACGGAGGCGTTTCACCGAGGCCGCGAGGAGGCGCGGACCGAGAGCACGGACCCGGAGCGCAAGGTGAGCCCTCGCCCCCCTTCCCCCCTGAACGCACTACCCCGAGGCTGCCAGGAGGTGGGGGATTGGGGGACAGGTGTGGTGTAGCCCCCACTCATCGGGACGGGTCGTCACTGGGCTCTGGACAGCCTGAAAAAGTCAAGCCGGGCCGGGAGGTGCCGCTCCCACCAGAAGAGTGAGTGGAGGGAGCGCAAACACGCCGACTTCAGTCGTGGAGGGATCCGCAGGCACTAAGTGAGGACGGCGAGGTGGAGTAGCCAGGCCCTTTGACCATTCCCTCCCACGTGGGAGACACTGAGGAGGCCCGCGTGCGAGGCCCCCACCCAGCTTTGGTTATTGGGCCGTGTGCCCGCCCGTAGACCCCCTCTGGGCCTGGCCGGACAGACCCAGTTGCCTGCTCCACCAAGAACCCCCGACTGCCACGGTGAAACTTGATAAGGTGTGAGGCCCCCGCCCGGCGACGGCGGGGCGTGTGCCCGCCCAACACCGGTACCCCCCGCAGCAGCAGAACCACACTAGGGGCGGGTGGGGAGAGACCCGGCCCCCCTCTCTCTCACTGGGCCCCCGGGGCTGCCCAGGAGGAAAATCACCGGCTGCCTCTCGAAGGTGGGGGACTGGGGGTGACCAGATAAACTGGCGGAAAACATTGCAGGAATTCCGCTTTCAGGAGGCTGTGAGTAGCATCCAAGGTACGACCCTCAGGAGCGAAATGGCCCAGCCGGAGGCCCCGGCACCCTCCACAGCGGCAATGAAAAAGGGTTTCGCCTCAGTCCTGCAGGAGATCAGGGACATGCGCTCGGACATCGCCCAGAAATTTGACCAAATTGACCAGAGGGTGGATAAGGTCGAGGACAGACTACTACAGGTGGAAACAAACCAATCCTCATCTGCGTCCCAAGAAATACAAATAGACATGATGCTAGCGGCCCTGGAGAAGAGGGACAAAGAGCGGGCCAGGCAGATGGACGACTTTGAAAATAGGGAACGGAGGAATAACCTCAGGATCTTTGGGGTCCCGGAATCGGAAGGAGAAACGGAGAGAGACATCACCCGCACGGTGAGAGACATCATCACCCTCCTGTTCGCGGAGGAGATGACGACGGAACTCACATTTGATAGAGTGCACAGGGTGGGGGGAAGAGCGGGGGGCCCTCGGTCGATCCTGGTCCGGTTCCATTATTACTCGGAAAAGACAAAAGTGCTGGAGGAGGCCAGAAAAGCCCGGGAGATCACTTATAATAACGCTCAGATCTCAATATACCAGGATCTTTCGGCCTACACATTGGCGAAACGCAGAATGTGCCGCCCCCTAACGCAACTGCTTAAAGAGAAAGGGGTGCGATACAGATGGGGCTACCCCTTCTCCCTGACCTTCGAATATATGGGTCAAAGGTCGACTCTGATCACAGAAGTCGACATAAGGGGAGCCATCCAGGACTACGTAGTAGACTCGAACCCCATCGGGCCCGGAGACGGGCAGACCAAGTGGCTCTGGCCCATCGGGAGACAGGAGAAGGAAAACGGGCGCAAGGAAATTCAGAAAAATGAATACACCATCGCCAGCGAAGGACGGAGAGCGGAACGACTCTGAGGACTGAGGACAGGGGCATCCCGTCAGGCTCCAAAATGGTGTAATGGTGTCTCAGAAGTTCAATTTCTCACAGCGTCCCCACGAACAGCAAGTATAAGGGGGCCAGGGAGGGGTCGCTGCAATCAGGGGGTAGGGGGGCAGGCTGGTGGTTCGGCCAAAGCCAGCGATGGCAGAACTAATTGGCTGGACGCCGGGGAAGGGAGATGGGGGATACACGACAGTTGGGGTTGTTCAGTTTGGGACAGGGATTGGGGGGCAGTTGGGGAAAAGTTTCAGGCCCACCCAGGGGGGCGGGAGGGAGGAATGGGGGAGCACAAATTGAATTGAAGGGAGCACGCAGGAAGGGGTGGTGAGAATATGTCGACAGGGAGAGGAGCGATCTTAGATAATGGCTGAAAGTCCGCCGGCCCTGGGAGTGGGTTCCCTTAACGTGCGGTGCCTAAACCCCCCCACAAAGAGGTCCCTGGTCTGTAGGGAATTTAGGAGGGCTAACCTTGACCTTCTTTTCTTGCAAGAAACTCACTGGGCACGGGGGAAGGAGCCCAAGATGTGGGGGGGAGGAATAGGGGAAGTTTTTTGCACATCCCACAAGGGTAAAAAAAGAGGGGTAGCCATCCTCCTGGCGAGGAATGTTGGTTTCGAAAAAGAGGACATACTGAAAGACCCTTAGGGCCATTACTTGTTGGTACGAGGGTCCCTGGAGGGTGCCCCACTTACCCTAGCGGTGGTATATGGCCCAAATGAAGGTCAAGCCCAATTCTGGGAGGAGGTGGGGGAGAAACTCAAGATTTTTGTCAGGGGTGTGTTGGTGGTGGGGGGAGATTTCCACATGGTCCTGGACCCAACCCAGGACAGGCAACGCATTGGTCCTCAGTCGTCCAGGGCAACGGATGAGTCCATGGCTCGGACCTTCCAAAGGGTTAACTCAGGACTAGGTCTGGTGGACATGGTCCCGACTCCCAGGACGGGAGCCCCCTCCTTCACATACTATTCAGCCATTCACTCATCTTTTTCCAGAATAGATTGCATCTTAGTGGACGAGACCCTGCACCCATTCATCACTGGCCACAAAGTCGACCCCGTCCCCTGGTCGGACCACGACATGGTCCGAACCACCATTGCAAGGGGCTGGCTAAGCGACCGTAGGGGACGATGGAAATGCAACGACTCTCTGTTGAAGGATGTGGTCCACGCTCAGGAGGTGCTAGACTAGACGCCATAACAGAATTCTTCGAGTTTAACGACAATGGGGAGGTAGGTCCGCACACCCTATGGGACGCCTTCAAGGCGGCCCTAAGGGGACTCCTTATCAAAATGGGTGCCCAAAATAAAAGAGTAAGGGAGGCCCAGGAAAAATCACTGAGAGAGAAAATAGCTCAACTCCAAACGGGGGGTCCCCCTGCAGATCCATTGGATCGAGATCAGCTCGCCACTCTGGCCGACTATAGGCTCCAGTTGAAAGATCTCCTCCTGCACAAAACGGAGCCTCCAACTGGTTAAGCAAAAGTACTACGAAAAGGGGGATAGGGCGGATAGGATCCTGGCCTGGAAACTGAGGGAGGTGCAGAGAAGCAGAATGGTGAAAGCAGTAAAGAACGAAGAGGGGTTAATAGGCCACGACACTCCCCACATAGGAGAGGCCTTCCACCGATACTACGAAAAACTATACTCATCAGAATATATCGGGGGTGACGCGGAGATAGAAGGGTTCCTGAACTCATTACAAATGCCGGTCCTGACTGGGAAGATGGCAGAGGGGTTGGAGGGCCTGGTGACCGAGGAGGAGGTGGAACACGCAATCAGCGGGATGAAGGTGGGCACTTCCCCGGGCGAGGATGGCTTCACAGTCTACTTTTATAAAAGGTTTCGCTCGACCTTAGCCCCGCACTTAGTGAAGGTGTTCAACGCAGTACTAGAGGGTGGGACCCTCCCAGACTCCATGATGGAGGCCATAATTGTGGTATTGCCCAAGGAAGGGAAGGACCCCACGGAATGCTCCTCCTACCGCCCGATATCCCTGTTGAACATCGATGTTAAGATCCTAGCCAAGGTAATCAGGAGGCGGATGTAGGAGATACTACCGAAACTGATCCATGGGGACCAGGTAGGGTTTATAAGGGGAAGACAGGGCTCAGACAACATCCGTAAAACCATAGACTTGTTCCACCACGCCCAGGAGTCGGACCTCGACGCAAGCGTCCCCTCCCTGGACTCGGAAAAGGCATTCGATAGGGTCGAGTAGAGATACATGGATCTCCTCTGGGCCCCGCGCAGGTTCATCCTGAACAGACTTAAAACCCATCCTACCCTGGGAGTTCTCTGGGCAATCTGGAGGGAGGGGCCCCAGACAGCGCACCTAACGTCGTGGCCATCTCCGATGTCCTCACTCTGGGGACACCCCCTCAATATGGGTTGTAGGGGGTTCCGCAAGGCACAGGCCTGGTCCGACTCGGGACGGGAATGGGCGGGGCAGTTGTTCCAGGAGGGGGAATTCCTACCATACGGAGATCTGAGGGATGCTATTGGGCAGGGGTCCCTCTCCATATTCGAATATCTCCGCCTGAAGGGCATTCTTTGCGACCAATCATGGGGTCAGAACCTGAAGAGACAGCTAACCCCCTTTGAGAAACTACTTGACACAGCGACCTCCAGGAAGGGAACGGTGTCAGGGATGTACAGGATCCTGAACACTGCTAATTTAGTGGAGAGACAGGGTTTCAGCACATTTTGGAATGACCTGGCAGGAGAGGTGATCTCGGGGGACGCCTGGTCACGGATATTTAAAATAGCATTCCATGGGAATTTATTCACAGCTGACATGGAACACAACTTCAAGATCTTGCAGGGGTGGCACAGAGACCCCGTAAAGTTATCAAAAATGTTCACAGGAGTGTCCCCAATGTGTCCAAGGGGTGCGGCCAGACTGGATCGAGGGGCCACATGTGGTGGCACTGCCCAAAAGTACAGGTGTATTGGGATAGGGTCAGGGGCTGGATTGCTGAAGTCACCGAGGAATTGCTCCCCCAGAACCCTCTGATGGTGTTGTTGGGTCTCCCCCCGGAGGCCACGGACATTTACAGGTACCCCAGAATGTGGGAAACAATGCTGAGGGCGGGAAGGGTGGCCCTGGCTCAGAAATGGAAGAGCCCGGAGACCCCCTCAAAGGAGGACTGGCTAAAAAAATTGAAAAATATGTTTTTAATGGACAAGCTAACGGCAATGATGAACAATGACTCTGGTGCATTCCAAGAGAACTGGTATAGGGTGCAGCAGACCTGGGGATGGGACGTCCACTGATGCCCGGTAGGGGCCTGAGGCGGGGCACGGTTGCGGGGCCTGGTGAGACGGGACTGGGAGGAACCAAAGACGGAACGGGCGCCCACGGCCCGGGGGTAGGCGGTCGAATCACAGCCATAGATGATTGTCGACGTTCACACTCTTTACCAAGCTCCGGACACAAATGAACAGTTTAAGACTCCCAAAATTACGGTTCATGTTTGATTAAGGGGTTAGGGGGTGGGCATGTATTGGGGTGGGGGGAGGAAAGCAGGGGAGGCCGGGGTCATTGGGCCTGTCATATGTACTTCTTTTGAACATGTATGGAGCCCGTTTGTTATATTAAGAAAATGCTAATAAAACCAAAGTTTAAAAAAATAAATAAATAAATTGTTTCCAACTGTCTGCATTTTATCTGATTGTATGTTCTGCAAGGGGTGCAATGTCTGTTTTTCCTTCGTCAAAGCATATTTTCGTATGTGTATTCTGAATTGTCGAGAGACTCTGGCAATGAGGGGAGACTGAGGTTTTTGAAGATATGAACACCGATTTATGTCATATTCATGATTCTTGGTATCAATGGCAGGAGGAAGGGCGGGGGGGTTTCTTCTTTCAAGCAACCCATTGTTCTCTCTCGGAATTCTGGCCCAGGCAGCAGAAATATTGAGTCTTTTATTGATCCTAATCGCCCTATTATTGATCTGACAAGACCCGAATTGGAGCAGAGGCTGAGGCAGATTTCCCCAGTGACCTTTCAGGTCTCCAAGCAAGCTCGGGAGAAGGTATATGCCTCAGTCATCCAGGTGCCACCTATGAAGCAGCTTTAGGGACTATGGGCTGATAGCTGAGAGGGAGGTTCAGTATGTCCAAATAGGGGGCGGGGAGGATGGAGGTCAACTGAATGCAACGTCTACTCAATCTCCAGCTTCACAGTCAACGGAATGGTTGGCGATTGTTTCATGGAATGTGTCAGGCATTAAACCCAGATTAGGCAGTCCAAACACTTTGTCACTTTTTGGGGGGTCTGATATTGTTTTAATCCAGGAGACATGGGCAATGGAGGGAGTAATTGTTGATGGCCCTACGGCCTATTGCGTACCGGCCCAGAAAAACATTAGGGGGGCGCTGCTATGGAGGTTTCTGTATTCTGGCCAAAATACACCTTGTGACTGAATCCTTTTAGCTGGAGTTCTCCTGCCCTTTTCTACAGATGGTGAGAATTTGCAGGGTGGGTGGATGTGACGTTTTGGTGGTAAATGTGTATAATAGCCCATATGCTCTGTATACTAAGAATTGTCTTTCAGTATTGGTTTCTGTGATGGAGGGCTTGGTAACGTGGGCTGCTGCAAATGCCCTATTCCTTATTTGGGCGGGCAGGGGTGATTTTAATGCTAAGTTGGGTGATGGTCCAGGTTGTACTTCATTTGATTCCTATGAAAATGATCTAATGGGAATTTCGCCACCCATCAGGAGGGATGATAGAACTTGTGGGTAGGGGCTCAGGTTATGGAAACTCCTTTTTGATTGGGGTGGTGCTTGGCCAATGGCCGTTTTCGCTGATGATATTCCAGGGAATCTTATCCTCTCCTCTGCATTGGTCCATTCCACAATTGTCTATTTTTGTGTCCCAGTTAAATCTTGGGACTGTGTTACTGAGTTTAGGGTGTTGGGTGAAATATGCAGTGACCATTTCCCCCTTCGGCCTGAGGTCAGGCTGCAGGGCAAGTATGTCCCTGCGGGTCTGTTTTATCAGCCGCAGGTTTCCCTCGATGGCCAGAAGCGCCAGTTAAAATGGCAGTTAGTGGACCGAGAGAGTTTGCAGAGGGACATAGTGACAAATAATTGGCCGGTGTTTGAAACATTTTTCTCCGAGAGTTCAGATCAGAGCTTTATTTGGTCAAACTTTTTAAATATTTTGACTAATCTCTCAGCCTCATTTACTAAGAAGGCTGGTAAAAGGAAGGGAAGGTGGCACCCTGGGTGGTTTAATGCATACTGCACAAAATGTAAGTCCTCTCTGCTCGAAACTTTGAAGAATCCCCTGGCCACGAAGCGCGATATAGTCATGGCTCAGGCCATTTACAAGAAAGCCATTTCTTCTAGAAAGTGTGAAATTGAAGCAGTGTCTTGGGAGGAGTGGGTTAACTCTTAGGTTTCTAAAGACATTCAACTTTTTTACAACATTGTAAATAATGGGCCTTTTTTTAAATAAATGTAAGCATAGTGGCATGGTTGTGATGGTCTCGGACCAGGTTTGGATTTCCCTTTATTCCTCCTTATATAGCAATGATTCTGTGGAGGTGGTTACCGAATGGCTACAAGCTTTGGATTTGCAACAGTTATCTCTGCCAAAAGATAAAATGACCTTCACAGTTGGGGAAATTCTGATAGCTTTGAAATGTCAGGCTAGGAATAGGGCTCCTGGGCCGGATAATGTTCCTGCCGATTTGTTTTTGGCAGAACCGGACCTCTGGGCCCCTATTTTGACCTTGGGGTTTAATGCTATCTGTGCAGTAGGTACTCACCATGTCTCTTGTTCTCGCGGAGTGATCCATCCAATTTATAAAAAGGGGTCAAGGGCATTCCCAGCCTTATATAGACCAATTTCTCTTTTGGATTCAGTGTTTAAGATCTTGGGCATGGCTCTCCTGGGGAGATTGGTTCCATGTCATTTCATCGCCTGCCTGTTCATCCCCAGGCTTTTTAACGTGCACATTCCATCGAATGTGCTCATCATTTTATTTTTGTTTGTTTTGGGGGGGTACCCCCCGTCCCCCCTCCCACACTTATTTTTTGCTATTGCCCACCCGCCCAAACCCTTATCTGCCCTTTCCCACCTCCCCTAAAAAATTAGATGAGCACATTCGATGGAATGTGCAAGTTAAAAAGCCTGGGGATGAACAGGCAGGCGATGAAAGGACGTCATAGATTGTAGTCTTGGGCGGAGAGTAGTAATATCCACTCCCCTATTCAGCTGGGTTTTAGAACGGGTCTTGGAAACGCAGAGCAGGCCTTGAATCTCTATTTGGTGGTGACCCACTCTCTATATATCAAGGATGAGCCCATTTTCCTGGCTTTCATTGATCTGAGCACTGCATTCGACTAGGTAAGTTGTGACAAGTTGTGGAGTGTGCTCAGATCCATGAATTGTCCAGGTGTTCTGGTGGACATGCTGGAGGGTTTACATCTCTCAACAATGGCGTGTATGAGGAGTGGGGTATATAGACATTGCACCACATTTTTCCAGGTAGATAGTGGGGTGAGACAGGGCTGTGTATTGGCCCCTCTGCTCATCTGTCTATATATAAGCAGCCTATATGACCATTTACTGACATCTACGCTGACATACCAAGGCTGGGTAACAGACATCTGCCATTAATTTCTTATGCAGATGATAGTCTTATTAGCCCATACCTCTAGAGCCATATAGTGCCTTGTCAAGGGTTACACTCAATTTATGGATTCATTGGACCTGAAAATAAATGCCCAGAAATCGGCTGTTACAGTCTGCTGAGGGGGAAATGTTCTCCGAAATGTTCTCCGAAATGTTTGCCAATATTTAGCAAGGGTGAGCTAATCCCTAGAGTGGACAATTTTGATTATCTTGGGGTCAGATTCTCTTCAGATTTCGGTGCTGAAGTGCATGTTTATAGGCAGACCATAAGATTTAAAAAGGCTATTGGTGGGGTTGCTAGAGCTTTGAGCACGATCAACACAAAGTTGACGAGACGAGATAGCTTGTCCTTTTAGGCACTCTGTTTTGTGTGATCCTGCAAAGCAGGGATTGCACAAAACTGTAATCCAACCCCCAGGCTATGTGAGGAGGAGGTCCCTCCTCTCGTCCCGGGTGTTGGATTACCTTCAGTTTAACGTCTGCGTGCCTAATGCACGCCGACAATAAAAGTAAATTCATTGCGGCAACCATTTTCAGCTGCCACGGTGAAGAGAGTAGGTAAGAGCTCTTCTCCCTCTCCCTCGATCTCCGGCTTTATGGAAAGCCAGAGATCGAGGGAGGTGTCGTTGGAAAGGGGAGACTCTCCCCTTTCCAACAACACCTTTTGTGAAACCATTGCTGGTCGCGGATTGGGCGCAGAGCGCTTGATCCTCAGCCAGCAATGCCACTAGACCACCAGGATCTGTTTGTGATGTGGGGGAAGGTGGGGCTGCTTATTAGGTAAGCGGCCTCCTTGCCCCTGAGCCCCCAAAGCATGGGGCTGTAGGTGTGGGCCCCCCTGTCATGCGCCGCTTTCTCACCTGGCGTCTTTGGCCCCGCTGCCGCTTACGGACTTCCTGATTTCCGTCACGTTGATGCTACGTTCACTAGGCGGTCTAGTCTTTCTCCGCCAGGAGGACCGTAGCAGTATTTAACCACTCCTCTCCCTGGGTCCAGCGCGTTGCAACCTTCCACGGTCAGCTGCTTTTCCTCGCGGCCGCGGTCTTGCTATATGCTGTTTTCCTCTTGCTCCTCGAGCCTTTCCTCTTTCACCTCTCTTACTCTTCCCGTTCCTTCTCAGGTCCCCGCCTTCTGTTCTCTCCCTCCTTCCTACTTTCCCTCCTTCGTGCCCGGCTTTCTGCCTTTGGCTTTGTTTACTTTCGCTTCCGGTGTATGCTGGAGTGTACATTTCCTACTGGGTCCTGTTGCTGCCTTCTTCCGTTGATCATCTGCTTACACGCCCAACTACCATCAGGATACCTGCCGGTTCCAGGGGTTTTTTGCCTATTCTGGCTTTTTCCCCCTTTTTTGTCCCTCCCGGGAGTGGGACACGGTCAGGGCGCATTTACACGCTCTCACTGTGGCTTCCTCTTGTGGGAGACACGCTCAGCCTCGGAAAAAAGAAAAGGACTACACGGCACATCGAGCGCTCAGCCCAGTTGAGGAGGATTTCGACTCCACAGGTGAGGAGGTTGAAGAGATAAAAAAGGGTTCTACAACTGTATTAGAAGTTGGTGCTGACAGTTTGCAACGCCTACAAACAACAACCATGGCAACTCCTGAGCAAGTGCAGGAACTAATTGCTGCAGTACAAAGCCTCTCTCTAGAAATGCAAAATATAAAAACCGAAAACAACCTGCTAAAACAAATGGTAGCAGTGAGGGAGCCCCCCAACACAGATCTGCCTCCCATGCCTTTGTCTTCGGGAAAGTACGATGGTTCCCCCAAGACCCTGAAAGAATTTCTTGACGCTTGCAAGGTGTATTTTTCTTTCAGAACCCGCACCTACGCCTCTGATCATGCCAAGGTTGGATTCCTGGTGTCTAATATGACAGGGAACGCTCTTGCTTGGGCCACCCCTCTAGTAACCGGAAATGACCCTGTCCTACAGAATTTCGATGCCTTTATCGATTATGTCAAACAAACCTTTGAAAGACCCGAAATCTCAATGGCAGCTGGTGAAGACTTGATGGACATTCGTCAAGGACAAGCTGATGTGCTGTCTTATATCTCCTCCTTTAAGAGATTGGCCATGGAGACGGGTTGGTCTGAGCAGTCCCAATTCATTCTGTTCCGCCGAGGTCTTAGGGAAGAATTAAAAGATGAAATGGCTCATTTTCCTCGGCCTACTTCCCTGCAGGATCTGATGACGGCCGCCCTTCAGATGGAGTTCAGGATGCAAGAAAGACGCCAAGAAAGAAGAAAGACGCGTACCTCCTTTTCAAGGACCTCCTCACCACCTTCAACAGCGCTCAAAACTCACGATGAGCCCATGCAAATCGGCACTACTCGCCGTTCTCTTACGCCTGAAGAAAGAAGGAGGAGAAGGGAACGGGGCCTATGTGCCTATTGTGCCTCTGATCGCCACACGGTGCATAACTGTACTGAACTTACCAAGAAACCGGCGGAAAACGCAAACCCTCGAACCTAGTTGGGACGGGTTATCGAGGGCAGTCTTCCAGTCCCTACGTTACTATGTCTATTGATTCCTCGAACCCTTCAGAAGATTCCCGCCTGATGGTTATAACGGTCAAGGTTACTATCAATGGCAGCCCGGTAGAGACGCTGGCTCTCTTGGATTGCGGTGCCGCAGGGAACTTCGCTGACACCCTTTGGGTTGACAAAGTAGGGGCTTCACGGATAGATCGCGGACACGGCCAGAAAGTAGAAGGGGTAGACGGCACACCTTTGAGCTCAGGACTCATTGTTCAGACTACCGAACCCCTTCCTCTAACTATATTTCAGCACTCGGAAGTCATTACTTTTGACATCATTCGAGCAGCCCATTTTCCCTTAATCTTGGGGATTACCTGGCTGCGACAACATAATCCCCATGTCGACTGGAAGTCCAATAGTGTGCATTTTAATTCCAGTTATTGCCAGACACACTGCTTTCAAGAGGCACATTACCAGGAGGTAAAAATATCTCCCACTGTTCTCCCCACGAGTATAGGGGTGCATTCCATTGACAAGATATTGGAAGAATACCCTATGGTGTTTGCGGAATCCGCCCCCATGGCATTACCACCTCACAGACCGGAGGACTGCTCCATTGAGCTGATACCCAATGCCCTAGTGCCATTTGGCCGAATGTTTGCCTTATCCAAGACTGAAAAGGATGCTTTACGAAAGTATTTGGATGACAACTTGTGCAACGGTCTCATCAGACCCTCTAAATCCCCGGCGGGTGCTCCCTTATTTTTTATTCCTAAGAGGGATTCCAAGGACCTCAGGCCATGCATCGATTACAGGGGACTCAATAAGGTAACTTGCAAGGACAGATATCCCATGCCCCTCATTCCTGACATTTTGGAATCAGTACAGGGAGCGACAGTTTTCTCCAAATTGGATCTGCGCAATGCTTATCACTTACTCAGAGTAAGTCCAGGAGATGAATGGAAGACGGCCTTTAGGACACCATTTGGTCTGTACGAATACTACGTTATGCCCTTCAGACTGGTCAATGCTCCAGCAATATTTCAAAGGTTCATAGACCGAATATTCTCAGATTTATTGTTTGTTTCAGTAGTTGTTTACCTTGACGACATACTTGTTTTTTCGCAGTCTATGTCGGAGCATCTACTGCATCTTACAGAGGTCCTGGAGCGCCTTAAGAAACATCATTTATTGGCCAAACGTGAAAAATGTGTATTTGGGGCATCTTCGGTCCCTTACTTGGGGTTTATCCTCTCACCACAAGGAGTGCAAATGGATCAAAAGAAGGTCGAGGCTATTCTCCATTGGCAGGCTCCTTCCTCAGTCAAAGAGGTTCAGAGATTCCTGGGCCTGGCTAATTTTTACAGGCGTTTCGTGCCAGGTTTTTCCAACACTGTTCTACCAATTACAAACTTGTTGAAGAAGACATCTGTGCCTTTCCTCTGGAGCCCTCAGGCTGAAGAGAGCTTTCAACTCTTGAAGAAGAGCTTCTGCAGCGCTCCCATCCTATGCCAGCCGGACCAAAACAAACCTTTTATCGTTGAGACAGATGCCTCTGCTGCAGCTATAGGAGCTGTTCTACTACAAGAGGATGACAACGCGGAACACCCAATAGCGTATCTGTCTAAGACTCTCACTACTAGTCAACGGAATTATTCCGTAATTGAACGTGAACTTCTGGCCATGAAAAGAGCATGTGAAGTTTGGAGACACCTCCTACAGGGGTGCAGCCACCCTTTTGTAATCCGGACTGACCATAAGAATTTACAAGTTCTACAGTCTATGGAGTGCATCAATTCCAGACAAGCCCGATGGGCGCATTTTTTCTCACAATATGACTTTACCATCACTTATATTCCTGGAAGCCAAAATGCTTTGGCAGATGCCCTGTCCAGAAAGTCTTTCTCCTCCCAGGTTGCCCCATCCTGCCCGGAGAAGTTGTTTCCCAGAAACCGCATTGTTGCCACTATCTCCTCCTTGTTTCAACGGATAAAAGAAGCCGTCTCTTTGCATCCAGAACCCCGCGGCATGATTCAAAAGGGTGGTTTGTTCCTGAAGAATCAGAGGATCTGGGTACCATCTAAACCTCTTCGGAAAGACATATTGTCCTGGTGCCATGATCATCAGACGGCAGGCCATAGGGGACAGGCGAGTACCTTGGACTTGATCAGTATAGCCTTTTACTGGCCAGGTTTGTCGGGAGATGTTAAGCGTTACGTCAGGTCCTGCAGAGTCTGCTGTCAAAGTAAAAACAACACAAAAAGACCCATAGGTTTGCTGCAGCAAGATTCCATCCCGGAGCGTCCGTGGAGTCATGTATCTACTGATTTCATTGTGGACTTACCTTTGTCTCAAGGATGTTCATGCATAATGGTGTCCATCGACTCCCTCACCAAGATGGCTCATTTCTCTCCACTCCCTGGTATACCAACTGCCGATGCTATGGCATTGGTTTTCATTAAAGATGCGTTTCGACTCCATGGTCTCCCAGACAAGATAGTATCAGACCGAGGGAGCCAATACGTCTCCAAATTTTGGAAGTCCTTATGTGCCGCTCTTAATATTCACCGCGCATTATCATCAGGATATCATCCCCATACCAATGGGCAGACAGAGCGGTTAAACGCTACCTTGGAACAATATTTGCGCAGCTACACCAATCTGGAACAAGACAACTGGGTGGATATGCTGCCGACGGCGGAGTTTGCATATAACAATGCCAGTCATTCCGCAAGCAAGATGTCTCCTTTCTATTGCTCATATGGATTTCACCCCCGAGCCATCATTCCCCATTTTTCCTGCAAACCTGCACTTCTGGCGGTAGAGGAGGTACTACTCCGTATAAGGGACATCCAAGACAAAGCTAAGGTGAACCTCAGAGATAGCCTCCAGGCATATAAGAGGCAAGCCGACCGGCACCGGCAGGTAGTACCTGGTTGGGACGTTGGCTCCAAGGTGTGGTTATCCACCAAATACCTTCCTAGATGGTCTCGCCCGTCTAAGCTGTCCCCCAGGTTTATTGGTCCCTATCCCATTACTGCCAAGATTAATCCAGTGGCCTTCCGCCTAAAGCTGCCACATTCTCTTAGGCGAATTCACCCAGTGTTCCACGCATCTCTTTTGAAGAGTGCCGAACAGTCACTAAGGGCTCGCCCTTTTCCCATTCTCTCTCACTCACCTGATACACCTGAGTATGAAGTATCCAGGTTGCTGGACTCCAGGTACCGCAAAGGGCGCCTGGAATACCTGGTGCATTGGAAGGGTTTTTCCCATGCTGAGGACTCTTGGGAACCAAATACACACATCCATGCTCCTGTCCTTCTCCGGAAGTTTCACCGTTTACATCCCGGTAAACCGGGTGGCCTGGGCCTTGGCGGGGGGCATGCTGTCATGCGCCGCTTTCTCACCTGGCGTCTTTGGCCCCGCTGCCGCTTACGGACTTCCTGATTTCCGTCACGTTGATGCTACGTTCACTAGGCGGTCTAGTCTTTCTCCGCCAGGAGGACCGTAGCAGTATTTAACCACTCCTCTCCCTGGGTCCAGTGCGTTGCAACCTTCCACGGTCAGCTGCTTTTCCTCGCGGCCGCGGTCTTGCTATACGCTGTTTTCCTCTTGCTCCTCGAGCCTTTCCTCTTTCACCTCTCTTACTCTTCCCGTTCCTTCTCAGGTCCCCGCCTTCTGTTCTCTCCCTCCTTCCTACTTTCCCTCCTTTGTGCCCGGCTTTCTGCCTTTGGCTTTGTTTACTTTCGCTTCCGGTGTAGGCTGGAGTGTACATTTCCTACTGGGTCCTGTTGCTGCCTTCTTCCGTTGATCATCTGCTTACACGCCCAACTACCATCAGGATACCTGCCGGTTCCAGGGGTTTTTTGCCTATTCTGGCTTTTTCCCCCTTTTTTGTCCCTCCCGGGAGTGGGACACGGTCAGGGCGCATTTACACGCTCTCACTGTGGCTTCCTCTTGTGGGAGACACGCTCAGCCTCGGAAAAAAGAAAAGGACTACACGGCACATCGAGCGCTCAGCCCAGTTGAGGAGGATTTCGACTCCACAGGTGAGGAGGTTGAAGAGATAAAAAAGGGTTCTACAACTGTATTAGAAGTTGGTGCTGATACCCCCTGGGGGCAGATGGTTACCCATCTGCCCCCTAGAGAAGGACCCCTTGCATGAATCCCCCTGCATGAGATGGCCCCCCCCATTTGCGGTGGGGGAGAGGGCCACCCCCCTTTACATTACATAATTCCCTGGTGATTCCCTGGTGGTTTAGGGTGCCCCTCAGACCCCCTAAAATGCACCCTACCCTTTTCACATTTTCATTTTACCCAACTTCCCCTGGCCAGATGGGCACATTAGTGCTGCATGAGATGCCCCCCCTCCATTTGGGGTAGTGGGGGAGAGGGCTATGTCATAATCTGTGCTTGGGCCTGATTATGGGCTATGTGTTGTTATGAGAGTAGTGATGTCACTGACAGAGAATGTGGAGTGTTGGTCGAGGTTTGTAGTGCTGGGTTCCACGGGAGTCCGTTGGACCTGGTGAGCAGGGCTGGATGGATGTCCCAGTGTTTTCTCTACAACTTAACTACATGGAATAAACATACATGTAAAATTACCTTCTGGTTCCTGGCTCTGTGTAGAAGGTGGCTTTGTATACAGCACTGGCGACGTGGATGGGATGCTGCGGGGAAGGAGCAGCCTGAGAAGCACTGCCTTCCTTTGGTGACTTTCATCCAGGTGTTCCAGTTTCCCTAGCTCCACAGGTTGTGGTGTTGGGGAGCCTGCTGACCGGGCGGTGCAGGTGCAGTGGAGGTCCAGGTCAAGGTCCAGGACGGGAGCCTTGAGGATCCATTTGGAGCACGAAGTTTGTGCGGTCCAAGAAGGTGCAGGAACAGCCAGGGGGGTGCTGTGAAGCCTGTTGTGACATACGGACGTGCTTTGGGCTGAGGCGGCCCATTGCCAGGTGCTGCGCTCTGAGGTTGCGTGTCCAGTCTGGCCACGTTTGGCTATGAGGGGCGATCAGTGCACAGAAGTCCTACTTGGCCCAGGAAAGGCTGCCGTGTCTCTACAGGAGCCATGTGCGGAGAGCAGTAGGGTGGAGCAAGGTGTGGACTGGGTCGGTATTTGGGAGGAGCCTTGCAGCACGTTTTTAGATCAGGCAGTGTTTGTCACTCTTCCGTGACAGTTACAAGGACTGTGGTGACTGGGGCATGGCTGAGGCAGTGGGTGTCTTGCCTGTTTGCCATGGTCTTGACTCCTTGGTGCCGGCGAGCGAAATTATGACATCACGGCAAGTGGGGCGGGCGATCCAGCGGGTCCAGCTGGAGCGCAATGTTCGCTTGGAACGCAACGTTCTTTTCGAGTACAGCGTGGGTGACGGAGGCAGGCGCTGGTGTGTTCTGGAGTTCAAGGAACGTGGCGAGGATCAGTACATGGAATTTGTCAGTGATTTCATCAGTGATGTTCCGTGTTTCCTGTTTTCCAAGGTATGACAGTTGCAACTGATCTTCTGCTACGAGAGTCGTTGTGGCTTTGTGGGAGGATTGAGAGAGTTGGACCCTGATCTATGGTGTTTATGTACCATGGTGAAGACTTCCACATGTACTATGGACTAATTCAGGGGTAGGTGTTGGGGGATTCCTGATTCTACTTATTGCTGTTTGTGGGTGTGTTGTGGCCTCAGGGGTTAGGTGTATTTATGGGTTGGTCCTGGGTGGTGTTAGTTGTTTCAGGTCTGTAATGATGTGCGGTTGTCTCCGTGTTGTGGCTTGTCGTTTAGGATATTCCTCTGTTCTTCTCCTGTGTACTGGTAGCTTAGGGGTCCATGGGTTCTAATGTAATTTGTGACAATATTTTTTTCATTGCAGGACGGGTTACATGGTCATGGGGGTGCGGGGCTGGCGCAGGGACTTTGGCGGCTTGTCATTTCTTTTATTGTTCTGTGTTTTATGGACATGTGGGTGCTGGGTTGGCGCAAGGGCTTTGGCGCAATGTCATTGTTTTTATTGTTCTGCATCTTTCGGACATGTGGATGCAGGGTTGGCGCAAGGAACTTTAGCGCCATGGCATTTTTGCCTGCTGTGCATTTCATGGACATGTGGATGTGGGGTTGGCGCAGGGACTTTGGCGCCACGTTCTTTATATTGTTCAATTTTATTTTGAAACTGTTTTGCTTCTGGGGTTGTTGGTTACTGTGGGATTTATATGTTGTTCTGTGGTGTTTTGTGTTCGTTTGTAGGGGTGTGACCCCAGGTGGTATCCTGAGTGGCCGGGTGGGCTTAGGGTTTTGTGCTAGAATATAGGAGGGGTGCAGTAGATGCAGGGTGCAGTAAGATGTGGATGCTGCTGTTGGTTGAAGTAAGATGCTTATACTGTAGATGTATGTTTGGGGCAACATCAGTGGTCAAAGTGGGCGGGAGCGGTTGGGAGCGGTGCTCCTCTACTTCTTTTAATCAATTTTTACTGTTCCTATACTTTTATTTTAAAAAGAAACCGTTCCAGAACGGTTTCATTTAAAAATAACAGTGTAGGAAGAAGTTGAAACTTGCACTTTCAGTGCACTGCACTGGATGTTCCCTTAAACAGCAGGCACATGTGTTTTGGGGTTTGTATTTTGCATGGTAGGAGGCGTGGCGATGGGGTTTGTGGGGAGTGGTGCAGACCAGTAGGGAACATAGTACACTTCGACCACTGGGCAACATGTTTGTTTTCTGGTGGATTTTGGTACAGTGAGGTGCTGTAGAGGATTTTTAGTGACTGTTAGGTTCCGTCAGTGATGTTAGGGGCAGTGAGGTGCTGTTTAGTGTTTTAAGTGGCAGTGAGGTGCTTTTTATTTTGTGTTAAGGGGCAGTGAGGTGTTGTTTAGGTCATGGGGCAGTCAGTTGCTGTCTAGGTAGGTTGTGGTTATAGTGTGTTGATGTACGGTGGTAGGTAAGGAGACTGGGTTGTTGAATTGTGGGTCATTGGGCCTCATTACACGGTAGGCGGTAAGGGTTTACCGGTACCGGTATTTTACCGGTACCGGTAAACCCTTACCGCCTTACTACGAGGTTCCTTTGTGGGTTGGAGAATTTAACGCCTGCTTTTTGCAGGCATTAAAAACCAACCCGCAAAGGGAACAGGGAGCTAATTACGGTACCGCAATTTGCGGTGCCGTGATTAGCACCTTACCCATTCCCATTATGCCCTATGGGGCAAAAATGGGAATGGGAAAGGGCAATGGGGGAAGGGGGAATTACCGCCCCACCAACCTTGGAATAGGGCGGTAATTCCCCTTTCCACCAAGGCGGTGCCGGTATTTTACCAGCATGGACCAAGGTGCTAATAGCACCTTGGTCCATGCCGTGTAATGAGGCCCATTGGTTTGAAGTTCTTGGTTTGGACATAGACATGGTGGCCACATGTCTGTGTGGGGTTGAAGAGTGAATGGGTAGTGCAGTGGTGGTGTTGTGTGGAGTCTCTACCGGGGAAGGACCTGTTAACATTGTTTCTTACATTTAGGTTGTGGTTGTTCATCAGCGGGTTTTCTAGCTGGTGTGGGTGTTCAGGCCGTGGGGATGGTCTGTGGTTGTATTCTCATTTATATTGTAATTTCTGTTTTTGAGCTTTGGAAGATTTTGGTGACATGACATTTGGTTTAAGTGGTAGTCATCTCTGAGCCAGCGTGAGCCAAGAAAGTTTCTTATGACGATTGGGTTTTCTTCTATCTTGGTGTTGAGGCACAGTATTGCTGCATGTGTTGAGGCTCAGTATTGCTGCATGTGTGTCGTAAACTTTCTTGTAGATTGTGGCTGGGTTTGAGGCTTAGCGTGCTGAGTGGGTGACATGTGGTTTAGTATGTGTTTGTGCCTGATTATGGGCTGTAGGGTTGTGACAGTGGTAAGGAGGAAGTTATGTCATAGGGCCTCATTACGAGTCTGGCGGTAACCTGCCGGTTCTTCCAGCTCGGTTACCGCCGGACTCGTATTACCATTCTGCCTCTGTGATTCCCGGAATTACCGGGGCATTACAACCCCGGTGACCCGGGAATTCCGGAGGCGAAATTCGGTAAATCCCCATTCCCATTGAGTCCCATAGGACTTAATGGGAATGGGGACCATGGAAACACCGGCATCATCTCGTGATGGTGCCGGTGTTTTCACATCTGCCTGCAGGCGGGTGGTGTTAAACCCGCCAGGTCAAACCTGGCGGCAATGACACCTCCGCCTGCAGGATTCGAGATCACCCGGTATGGAAACTACGGTGGCGGCAGGTTTACTGCCACCGTTATTTCCATACCGGGTGACTCGTAATGAGGCCCATAGTCTGTGCTGAGGCCTTAATCTGTGCTGGGGCCTGATTATGGGCAATGTGTTGTTATGAGAGTAGTAATGTAACTGACAGAGAATGTGGAGTGTTGGTCGAGGTTTGTAGTGCTGGGTTCCACGGGAGACAGTTGGACCTGGTGAGCCTGGCTTGAGGGATGTCCCAGTGCTTTCTCTACAACTTAACTACATGGAATAAACATACATGTAAACATACCTTCTGCTTCTTGGCTCTGTGTAGAAGGTAGCTTTGTTAACAGCACGCTACCACAAAATGTGGGACAGGCCCCCCAATGGATGGGGAGTATGTTTTGGGCAACCTGGGGGCAGATTGGCACACTGTGCCGATCTGTGCCAAGGGAAGTTGGGTAAACAAAGACAAAAATTGAAAATGGTAGGCTGAATTTTAGGGGGGCTAAAGGGCACCCTAAAACACCAGGACACTTGTCTAATGGAAAGGGGGGTGGCCCTCCCCCAAACATGGAGTGGGGGCCATCTCATGCAGCCCTCCCTGGGGGCAGATATCTGCTCCTAGGAAGGGGCAGCTGACCCCAGGGAGGGCTGCATGAGAGCCCCTCCTCCATTTGGGGTGGGGTAGAGAGGGCCACCCCCTCCCATTTCTATTACATAATTCCCTGATGGTTTAGTGTTCCCCTCAGCCCCCCCCCTAAAATGCATTCTACCATTTTCAAATTTTCTTTTTGTTTAGCCAACTTCCCTTGGGGCAGATGGGCACATTAGTGTGCCCATCTGCCCCATGGCAAAGGCACAAACAAAAAGAAAATTCTTGTTTTTTCTGTTGGTGATTTGGGGGATTGGGGCCGCACTAGACACCAGGGATTATGATGCATGCAAGGGGACTGGCTGCTTTGCAAGGAAAGCAAGTGTAGTGCTGGGTGTGGATCGCAGGATGTGCGCCTTGCAATGGCCGAGCACATTGGTGTGGTGCTTATTTCTTGTGCACAGTATTTGGACAGGGGAAATGAGCACAATAGTTGGGCATTGGCCGTTTTGAGACAATAAATGTTGTGAATATCCCCACGTGGTTGATGATGGGAGCATGGCAGTGTGGGTTGGTTTTTGGCTGGGCTGACACAGATAATATATGTTTTTTTTTCTTTCCCTTTACAGGTCTTCTGCAGTTCACACTTCTCCTTTGCTATTTAAATATGGAATTTGGGTTATTTCAACATTCAATATTACGTGGGGGGCCGATTGCTAGTGGGGTGGGTGGGAACAGGGGCAGGAATGTTGGTGGTGTGAGCTGGAGGGGATTCTTGGGGAGATATTGTGGTGGGCAGGGACACACTTGTGGGTGGAGGCCACAATATTCCCCCGAGACCAGCTGAACAGTGCTGTTCCACTGGGAGGGCAGTTTGCCACTAAGCAATCTGTACAAGGTTAACATTGTGGTGGGGGTTTTCATACGCCGAATGATTCTTATTCCCATTTCCTATCAGTGTGCAGTTCAGCCTTCCATGGCGGTAGATGACTGGGATGTTCCATGTATCTGGTGGAAGGAATTGAAAAGTTTGCAGATAGCAGCTTCTAAGTTATTATGTTGTATTGGTGGGCTTAGTACAGATTGTAATTCTTTATTGTTTCCTTTGCTCTTGTGGCTATGCGAAAGCTTCCGCTGACTTATGTAAGTAGTAAAAAATGTCCTTTTGTTAGTATGCACTGCAATGTGGTGGAGGATGGTTACTGTGGTGGGAGGGACTGTGGCTGTAGTGTCAGTGGAATTGGTGGGAATGGGTAGTGAATAGGTCATGTCGGCAATGATGTGTGTGCCCTACACAGAGGAAGTTGGCTGCTTTGTAGGAAACAAAATGTTGTACACATAAGTATCACCAGTTTTTCAAATATGTTTGTGGTAGTAATGCAGATGGTCAATTCTTCGGAGCATGCAATGCGCACTTGGTATGGAGCTCTTTCCTTTTATTGAAACGGTCACCATTTGTGTCATCCAAGTCTAGCAGTGGTCCCAGTGTGCCCTGCTAGCGTCCCCTTGTTTTCGCAGGGGGCAAAACCTCAATGCAGGCCTTTCAGAGGGCCAGGACAGTCGGGGGGTGATGTCGCTGGCCTTGGGCGCCCATCTCCCATGTGGATCTTTCGTCCCCCCCAGTTGAACAGTGGTTGCAGGGAGCCCCGGCAGGGTCCCCATCCATTCCTGGAGGGGAAAGCTGTAGCGCTGGCCGGCCAGAGATCTATGAGGGCCGGGGTAGATGTGTGTGACCTTGGCTGCCTCTCTGCCTTGTTGGTCAACTGCCCCCAAGTTCACCAATGGTCCTGGAGCTTTGGCCGAAGCTCTCACAATGCAACGGTCCAAAAATGTATCAATTTGTGATGATTGGGGCAAATTCTGTCAGGGTGCCTATATTCAGAGAGCATACAATGCACACTTGCTGTGGAGGTCATTTCCTCTGTCGAAATAGTCACTATGCCTAAGTATCACAATGCAGTACATGCAAGTCCCCTTACCACTGTGCAATACAATGGGTGGGCCACAGGAACAGAAACCTTAACTGATTACAATTGTGACAGCACAACTGTGCCATTGGCACAAGGAGACATAGTGTGTCCTTCACCTCTTTCCCAAAAAAGTATGTGCCAATTACGTAGTGATCTACTATTCGCTCACATGTGAAATGCATGAGAGATTGGGGAAAGTGTGCATCTGGGATTGTTGCAAGATACATGTGTTGAAGCAGTAGTAGTGCCTATTGATAAACTGTATGGTGGGCCATAATCATTGGGGTTTTACTGTTTCCATTTCTTAGTGAGGATGAGGATTGTGTGGATTATCGGCCACTGTTTCATCCAGAGGGCTGCAGGACATATCAGAGGGCCAACCACATCTGGGTCTCGAAGGGATGCTCTCTCAGTGCTCTGGTTTGGTGTCAGGGGAATGTGCCTTCAGCAGCTCAGAGGAACCATCAGCGATGCCCAGGCAAAAGATTATGCCCCCCCCCGACCTTATAGTGGTGCATCTGGGAGGAAATGATTTGGTGTCTATGGGACGGAAAGGGATATGGGAGCTGTTGATGGTGGAACTGGAATGGATATCACAGAGCTTTCCAAACACTTTGGTGGCCTGGTCCCAGATGATTCCCAGGAGGGATTGGAGACCTCCAGGGAAGGAAAGGGCCATCAACGCCTCGGTGAGGAAACTGAATGGGGAGCTGGCAAGAATGACAAAGGACAATGATAGGATTTGGACAATTCACCATGGGTTCATCAAAGGTGAACTGATGTCTCACGGGGTGCACCTTTCAAAAAGAAGCATGGACATGTTCATTGGCGACATTATGATGTTTTCCCAAACGCTATGTTGCGGGGGGAGTCCAGTGACTGATGGACTTACTGCATTGTGTGTCATGGTAGTAAAAATGTTAACAGCGAGACTCTGACTTACTAGCAAATGAATAGTGTTCATGGCATGTCAATGTATTCACTATGTCGGTGCTGCTTATTTGTTTGCAAACTATCACCACTGTCAGCAGCCTAGTTCTCCTTGCTGGCCCTTGCAGTAGTTTCGTCCTTGTGACCATCCGTCTTCCAACACAGAACCCTATGTGAATGAGCAGGGGGGTTTGTCGAAAGTGTGCCAGCAATTGTCTGGAAGGGCCTGCCATGCACTTTCCTTATCTTCACTGACTGTGTCTTGATCACCCCTGCCTTTTCAACTCACCCATTCACTAGTACGTTACGTGGTTGCTTCTCTGCTCCATTTCCCATCCACGAGCACCCTATGCAGGAGGGCAGGGTGCAACGCACGTTTGCTGTCTCTGAATTGGAATTGTGGGTTCAATCCTCGTCTCCACACTTGTATTTGTGTAAGGTATAGCGGAAGAGGACATCTTACTTAGATTTTTTGTTGTCTTTGTTGTAGGTGCAGGTGTGTTTGTAGCTGTCTACCCACGTGTAAGAAAGCAGTGAGCCCTTCCATAGAAAAAAGCCAAATATAGAGGACTGGATTAATGATCTGATTATATTGTCCGAATATGAATTGATTCTATCCAAGAAGCAGGGTAAAGAAAAAGAATATTGGTTTTTGTGGAAACCTTTTACTGATTTGTATGCTGATATAACACAAGATGATTGAAGTGAGGTATGAGTGTATTTGATTGATGGTTTGTTTGGTGTGGATTGTTTTTTTTTTTTTGGTTGTCTATTAGTTTGTTTTATCTGTGGTTGTTTTATGGATTTTGGGTCATTTTACTATGCAAGTATCTTTGTTTAATGATTATTTCTTATTGATTTGTTTACTCTGTCGTATTTCTTATTTGATGCTCATTTTTAATTAATTATTTTGGAAAATACTTCATGTGATCATCTTTATAATGATTTTATCCTTTCTTGTTGTATTTGTTTGAAAATTGTAAATAAAGATGTAAAAAAAAAAAAGAAAGCAGTGAGCTGGTCCTTAGCATTTCATGTGAGTGTTTGCAAAATAGTACTCTGTTTTTTGTAGCGTGTTGAGAGTACATCATATTGCAGAGGGCTGCTACAGTTTGTGAGCAGAGTCTTGACATTTTGGCGTACTTGTGTGGTGTAGGTCTGTGGCATTGAATACCACTTACTCTACTAGGTTCCATACTTTGAGAAACACACATACGTATTGTTTGAGTTTTTATCTGTTCTTTGGGCAGTCAAGGGTTCCATAGCGACAGTAGTGATGGCTTGTCGTCGAATAATGTCTGGTGCAGAGGCTTTTGCTGCGTTGATGGCGTCTAGCTCGGAGAAAGGCACAGAGCTGGATATGCAATCTGAAACAGATACTGCTTCTGAGGGTGAGCAGGAAGGTGAATGGGGAAGTGAATTTTTGATGGATGCTAGGATGAAAGAGGACATGCATGTTTTCCCAGTCTTCCCACACGCAGGGGACCCGTAAGGGTGAGGGGACATGCAGGACATGCAAGGAATGTGCCAGTTCCTGACATGGCTGCTGAGTCGCAGTGGGTGCCTCCAGCAATGGCTCAGCCTGTTGTGCCCCTTTCAACTGGTATATCACGGGGCACAGTGAATACAGATGGGTTTCAGCCTATTGACTTTTTTAACCTTTTTGTTGATGATGTGTTCATTGCAGATGTGGTTCAGCAAACCAATTTGTACGCTGCACAGTTCTTGAGGTCACAGATCCCACTCTTAAACCCCATTCCAGAGCACATTCATGGGTTCCATTAACCAATGTTGAGATGAGAATATTTTGGGGTCTCATTTTGCTCATGGGAAAAGCCATCTATCTCAATGTACTGGTCTACTGAAGCGGTATTTTCAGCCCATTTTTTTCCAGCAACAATGAGTAGAAATTGCTTTCAAGCACTTCAACGTATGTTGCATTTCAATGACAACTCGGCAGCATTACCCAGAACTGACCCAAATTTTGATAGGCTCTTCAAACTTCAGCCATTTCTGAAGCACTTCACTCAGCGATTTGCGGAGGTGTACGTTCCTAGCCAGAACATATCCATTGATGAATCATTGGTGTTGTACAAAGGTCGGCTAGTGTTCAAGCAATTAATTCCTAACAAGAGAGCACGATACAGGATTAAGTTGTACATGTTGTGTGAAAGTACCACTGGCTATGCCTACAGCATGAGAGTCTACACTGGGAAAGACTCTAGCCTAAAGCCTTCGGGCTGCCTAGCCCATTTAAGGACAAGTGAGAAGATTGTTTGGGATCTTCTGACACCATTGCTCAACAAGGGTCACCATTTGTATGTGGACAATTTGTACACAGGAATTTCACTGTTCAAGGAATTGTACAATGTGGGCACACTGGCATGCGGTACAATCCGCAGTAACCGCAAAGGCTTCCCCAGACAACTTGTGTGTAAGAAGTTGGTCAAGGGAGCGTGTATGGCATTTCGGCGGGATCAACTGTTGGCAGTAAAATTCTGCGACAAAAGGGATGTGTACATGCCAAGTACTATTCATGATGAAAGTACTTCAGCAGTCACTCCGCGCGGGCAGACTCTGCAAGTGTGGAAGCCCAACTGCATTCTGGACTACAAGTACATGGGTGGAGTAGATAAATCAGACCAAGTGCTTGAACCATACCATGCTGAACGCAAGTCACGCATGTCATACAAAAAGTTGGCCACACACATTATGCATATAGCAACATACAATGCTTATGAGGTGTTCCATACAGCTACTCCACAAAACAACCTTTCCTTTCTGAACTTTGAAAAAGAAGTTGTTCAATCTCGGACTATGGTCCATATACAAATTCCCTCTTTTCCAGAGGGAGAAGATGTGGCCAGATTGCAAGATCGACACTTTGCTGATTATGTTCCTGCCACAGCCATGAAGACATAACCTTACAGAAAATGTAAGGTGTGTACAAAACAAGGAACGAGGAAGGATACTCGGGTGTACTGTCCCCAATGCCCTTCCAAGCCAGCCCTCTGCCTACAGCCTTGTTTCCTTTTGTGTAATAAAAAGGAAAAGTATTAGGAGATTAACTTATTTCCAGAAATGGCCATAGTTCCTTGAAAGGGACCCTTAGGTTTTGAATTCGTGCATGTCTTACAAAGGAATGGCACTCCTGCTCCCTGCACTGGAGGTGTATCTTCAATAAAAATGCAACAGCATTTCAACTCACTTCACTTGATTTAGCGTGCCTTCACAAGTATTGTTAGTCCTGCTCCCTCCACTTGAGGCCTGCCTTGAAAAGGCACACCAGTGCCATACCTTTGCCTTGAGGCCTGCCTTCGAAATAAACATCAGTCTGCCTCCCTCAGCTCCAGGCGTGACTTGCAAAGGAACACGATTCAGGCTCCTTCCATTTGAGGCGTGCCTGCGAAAAAACAATTCATTACGGATCCCTCCACTCGAGGCATGCCATGCACAAGAAAGGAACTCCATTGTGGTTAACTGCCTTTTGGCGTGCTTTGGCAGCAATGCTAGTCCTACTCCTTCCACTTGAGGCCTGCCTTGGAAAGGGACACCACTCCGGTACTTTTCACATCAGGCCTGCCTCAGAAGGAAACGTCAGTCTAGCTCACTCTGCGCGAGGTGTGACTTGCAAAGGAACGCAATTCAGGTTCCTTCCACTTCAGGCGCATCTTGGAAAGGAATGCCACTCCAGCTTCCTCAGCTTGAGGAGTGCCTTGGAGAAGAAGGGAACACCACTCTGGTTCACTCCCCTTTGGGGTGTCTTGGCAAGGCATGCTAGTGCAGCTCGCTCCACTTCTGGCCCGCCTTAGAAAGAAACGTTAGTGAAGCTCCCTCCGCTTCAAGCGTACATTGGAAAGGAACACGATTGCGGCCCCTTTCATCTAAGGCTTGCCATGCATAGAAACGCCAGTCCTGCTCCCGCTACTCGAGGGGTGCGTTGGAGAAGACGGGAACACCATTCAGGTTCCCTCCACTCAAGGAATGTCTTCTGAAAATAGTACACGCCATTTTGTCTCACTCCCTTGAGGTCTAAGTGTCATGAAAGTGGTACTTGGACACCATCTGTATGGCGGCAGTGTCTTGCGCACCTCGTACCACCCTGCCTTCTTTATTGGTTTACCTCAACTAATGTTATGTGTGCTGTAGCTGAAATGTCTTCTGTAGGAATGACTTGGATACGATTGGTGTGTGAGTGAGGTTAAGCTACGTAGAACATGCAGATGTCATTTCTGTTAATGCACTTTCCCAGCACTGCAGAAAGGATTAGCATATTAGAGGGTATGTGTTTAGTGTGGGTAAGGTTGCACATATGAATGTTTCAACATACTTGCTATGCGCATACTCGAAGTTGGTATGAAAGACAGCACCTGTAGGCCAGGTAGCCAAGTGAGCCAATGTGCACTTGCTATCAGTGTGCAGATACGATTATAGACACATGAGATTTGAATGCAGACACAGTTGATATGCAATTGCTGCAAAATTCTGTGAAAGGTTTTGGCAGAGACACGGTTGCATTGTGAGAAGATGTCCACTTACTGTAAGTGTGCAGATATGATTGGTGGCACATGAGATTTGAATGCAGACACAGTTCATATGTAAGTGCTGGGAAATGATGTGCAAGATATTGATAGACACACAGTTGCATTGTGAGCAGAAGTCCACATGCTATAAGACTGTAGATATGCTTGCTCTGGCGCAAGTGATTTGTTAGAGGTGCGACTGCTGACATGGATGCCTACTGACTGCAGACACGAAAGGTGTATGAATGGCCAGTGATACGGTGGGTGCCTTGCATCACTGCTCACAACGAGGTTCCTCCTTGTGCTAAACAAGGAGATTCCTCCTTGTGCTAAAATCCACCTTGTCTGCCCCACTGCATGGTGACCTGTATGTATGAGAAGTGTGAGCAAAGGTGCATGTGAATGGGCTTACTGACAGCACTTTACTCTTTACTGAGAGCACTAAAGAGCACTTACTGTACGAATTATCAATGAGCAATTATGGGCCGATTGGTACATGTCCGACCTCTGTGGACTCCAACAGGTGTCCTCTTTTCAGAAATGCATGGGGTTCCCTGTTTTCCTTGGTGGCTTCAACACCCTAGGCCCAAATCTGTAGGTTGTCCGCATGAGCAAAATTCCTGCAAATCTGCTGTGCCAAAAAGCTTGGGGTTACCCGTGTTTTAGCCTTTTCCCTTTGTGCCCAGGTAGGTGCACCTACACGTGTGAAGTACCGTTTTCGTCGGGACACCTGTGGGAACGCGGGAAGGTAGGCCATATGGTGTTGGCGGCGTGTTTCGGTGGGTGAGCAGAGTGCAATGTTTGAAAATTGTGTTTTTATCTCTGCATTTCATACTTTGCCTGGGGTTCTGGGTAATAAATGCTGGGCCGATTCGCGCAAGTCAGACCTCTGTGTATTTCCACGGGTGTCCTCTTTTGGGAAATGCATGGGGTTCCCTGTTTTCCTTGGTGGCTTCGACATCCTAGGCCCAAATCTGGAGGCTGTCCGCATGAGCAAAATTCCTGAAAATCTGCTGTGCCGAAAGGCTTGGGGTTGGCCGTGTTTTAGGCTTTTCCCTTTGCTCCCACGTAGGTTCACTCACACATGTGAGGTACCGTTTTCGTCAGTACACCTGTGGAAACGTGGCAAGGTAGGCCATGTGGTGTTGGCGGCGTGTTTCGGTGGGGGAGCAGAGTGCAATGTGTGACAATTGTGTTTTTTTGCCACATTTCGGACATTGCCGGGGGTTCTGGGTGATAAAAAATGGGTCGATTGGCGCAAGTCAGTCCTCTGTGGATTCCCACGGCTGTCCTCTTTTTGGAAATGCATGGGGATCCCTGTTTTCCTTGGTGCCTTCGACACCCCAGGCCCAAATCTGTAGGTTGTCCGCATGAGCAAAATTCCTGAAAATCTGCTGTGCCGAAAGGCTTGGGGTTACCCGTGTTTTAAGCTTTTCCCTTTGCGCCAGGTAGGTGCACCCACACATGCGAAATACCGTTTTCATCGGGACACCTGTTGGAACGCAGGAAGGTACATTTGTTGTGCTTGCGTGGTTTTCTTAACGTTTCAACCCATTTGCTGCTGCCCTTTGTCACACAACCATTTCATTTCCCAAATGTGACCTACATTTAGTCACTGCTTTAGGCACTATACACTTTTGTAACCTGCACAAGTGACCTACACTTCAAAAGGTCTGCCTGTGCTCTTTCAAAAAATGTATGCTTTCCTTCCTCACCACATTTGTTTTCCTTATTTACACATGGCTAAGTACGTCTGTTTAGGCCGTAAGTATAAAACTCCTGTGTACCATGGCTCTGTTTTTGGCTTGTGGTATTACTTGTTTTGTGAAACATTACAAAAAATGTGTGATTTCCTAACTGAAAGTCTCGGGGGGAATGTAGCAGAGCATTGTTTTTCTCAAAATTCAAAGAAGCCATTGCCACACCAGGCCAACTATGTCCACCACATACATTTTCTGTCATTTTCACGATTTTCCCCCAAACTATGGAATTTCTCCCTGCATAGTTGTTGCCTGACTTGTGCAAATCACCCCTACCTAAACTTGGAATTTTGTCTACTTTTCAGAAATGTATGCCTTTTTGTCCTCCCATTAAGCTTTCCTACCCTTTTCTTCCATTCCGTCCACGCATGTCCTATTGGGAAAAAAAGGCCAAAATCGCCTACCTCTCACAAAACGGTTGATAACCATATCTAAATAAGTTTTTTTTCGTTTTCACTCAACCTGTTCTTGAAAGCCAGGAAAATGAGGAATTCAGCACAGCAAACCATTTGTTCCTAGCTCTTACCAGGAAAAAAACACAGGCTTCTTTGTACATCATTTTATTGGCATTTTCTGAAAACAACCCAAATGTTCTCCTTTTTGGTTCTTTTCTCTCACCCCCCTTCAGCAAACTAGGATTGCTGGGTGGTGTTACGACCACCTACATGTAGGGGAAAAAAGGGCTAAATTTGGCCGAGATATCTCATGTAACAAAAAAGTTGCAAGGCATTGAATAGCGACATACTGAAATAACCAAAAAAGGCATTGGCACTGGGGGGAAATACCCATGGCAGTTAAGGGGTTATGAGAATATTGGGGCTTCCTCGGTTAGCCCATAATTTTGCGGTGCACCATGAACTGGGGTGCTGGTTTCTTAGTGATATTATCGTATTCCAGCCTGTTAGACACTGGCTGAGAGTTTGGGGGAAAAGAAAAGACATTCTTATTCATGAGCTAATTAAATATCTGGTGCCTATGGACCCCCATTTGACGATCCCCTGGCTCAGGTATGATAAAACGTCACTTGTGGCATTGGATGCGATTCGATGCTTTTACACGATAGATGTTATATCTTCTAATGTCGTAAAAACTTTGAAAGCCAGTGTACGTCAGTCTTTTAGAGAGAAGAGTCAGTCATTGGAGATCATGAGGCCTGCTAATAGGAGATGCATGATTAATATGGCCCCAGGTCTCCAGAAGTATCTGTGTTGGGCTCAGAATCCTTCTCAGCATATAATTATCACAAGGGTGTGTTTTAATTGCATTCACTTGAGAGCAGAGGTGGCGGACTGGTCCAAGGGAAAAGAGGACTAATCATGTCTATTTTGTGCGGCGGCTAATGAAAAATTTGCACACTTTCTATTGTTTTGTCCCGCATTCTCATCAATTAGAGAGCATACATTAAACCCAGTTTTGCAGGGCCAAGGATTCCGTTGTAATGAGCCTGCTTTGCATTATTTGTGATGGGAGGACTTTGTTTATGTGGGGTGGGCACTTTTGTCCTCTTTACAGTGTGCATGGTCTCAGAGGAAGTTTTTATTAAGGTTCTTTTTAACCTGAGCATATTGGTAATGTTCTTATGGTTTTAATGTTGTTGGTATTTTTTTAATTTTTTCTTATTCTTACTAATGATGTGGTTTTTATGGTATGTTTTGTATTACTGAAATAAACTTTTTTGACTTGACTTGATATATATATATATCATGTGACTCCTCTGGACTTTGAGGAAAAAAAATAAACCTCCATTTTAGGTTTTAGTTACTTGGGTTAGAGGGGTCAAAAAGGTCCTCTGAAAAACCAGATGGTGTCTCATCCGCTAGTCCCCAGGGGTCGGTCTCTCAGGTGGCCAGGGCACGGCCATCGCCTTTGGATCCAGACCCTGGGGGTGCAGGAGGATCACCCGGGCGAGGGGTCTTTGGGGAGTGGGAGTGGGACACCTGATGACGAGACACGTTATCCCCTCCCTGTAACACCTTTACCCCATCCTACTCAATAGGATATTTAGAAATTCTACCCCCCTTTCCGTTCACGAACACTATCACATGGACAGCCTGCTCTGGGAGAAAACAGACTAACACCCGAGCATTGTACCTGATATGTCCACTACTATGGTCAGGCAATTACTGGTAATCACTCACACCCAGCTCCCGTTAAACCTCCCCACATGGATAAAAGGCGGAGCACGAGAGCACACTCTGAGCGAGGCAAAGCACACAAAGGAACAGTACTTTCCCAACGGCAGTTGAACGAAGGACGGAAGACGACAAACCAAGAAGGATAGGCAAGGAGGGAGATACCCTTGACCTTTTCAGAGGGAGACTGTTACTTTCCAAAACCCTTCAGATTAGAAAGTGTAAGGACAGGAAACCAAATTGAAGAATCCTGTATTTAGTGTCAGAGATACCCAGGGCCCTCCTGCACGGCTGACCGAGTCGGGGAGGAACAGCAGCCGCTGTGGTACTGCCCTTGGCTTCAAGATTAAAGCCGAGAATTGACAGAAATGAAAGTAGAAAATTGGCAAGAACATTGTGTAAGGTGAATAGAAATGGTCCTACAACAGTTCAAGCAAAACCCATTGCACATTCGAAAGTCTTCAATTTTTGACATCAAGAGGAAAAAGCGAGGAAGATCCATGTTCCACTCCCGAATGAGGGAGACCAATTGTGAACATTGTGGTAAAAAGGGGTCTGAGCTCGAACAAGGGAGAGCCATGGTCCGAGCCCGAACGAGGGAGACCAAATCGTGAACATTGTGGTAAAAAGGGGTGCCACCCTGAAGTAGGGAGACCTTTGATGAACACTGAAAGCGAGAACTTGTGAATGTGAAACTGATAAGAAAGGAACTTTGGTGCTTGTTTGTTATGACAGGCCCTCTGCAGTAAGAGACTGTTATTAGGAAAGAGGCTTTCGCAGAAGGCCCTGATACCTATGTTTTGAACTGTATCCTCGTGGTAGAGAAGCCAGAGTGTGTGCACAGCTCAAAGGTGCTGCCTTGCCCCGTGCTGACAACGTGAGCAAGGAAAGCCAACTGCTCAACTATCCTGACATATTATTTCTTGAACACTTTTCTTTTTGAATACACTATTATCCCACGCTATTTTGTATTTAGAAGTAAAGATTGGCAATAGGTTTATTAGTATAGGCCCTTTTATTTTGACAGAGACTCAACTAGGACTGCCTTATTATTATTTGATGGTCGCAGCTTGTTGCCATCTTTAGATTTAGATAGGTGTTTAACCAACCTATTGAAGTTCAATGAACACCCTTGAACTGTGGTCACCTGTGCCTGCCTTCACTTTTGATACCGTGCCTTCCTTACATGTGGTGTCAGGAACGGGATGGAGACTCAATTGAGACAGATTGGGGGCCCTTAAATACCAGAAACAAAGTCACAGAGCCTCAGATCCCTCTACCACCATGAAAGAATCCAATCCATAAACTTTGATATGTGTAGCATCAGAGAAGCTACTATCCCCTCCAGGGAAAAGAGCGATGATTCCCACAGATGTATTCCTAATAGCCCCGGAAAGTTATATAGGATTAGCCCCCAAATCTGGCCTCGCCTGGAAGTTTGGTCCGGACATTCTAGCAGGCGTCATAGATCCCGACTTCCAGGGTGACATAAAGGTTCTACTACAGAACCATGGCAAAACTCCATTTGAAATACATTATGGGGACCCAGATTGCACAGGGAATTCTTGAGAAGGCTCTATTTCCCAGTTTTATTTTTCAATACGTTTTTATTGGCATTTGGTGAACAAACATTACAACCAAAGAAACGTATGAAATAAATGAATAGCCCCTCCCTTCCGTCCCTCCTCCTACCCCTCATATCGGAGCAGTTCATAAGGACTTAGTTACTGGTAAGCGGATACATGCTTTCTGCATGTCCCCTCCTCAGCATTGGACGGCGGGCACGGGCACCGACTCTCACTACATAGCTTCGTATTCCTGGTCGGGGATTATCCCCAGAAGGGTCATGGCTCGCGGGCACCATGCTCGGCATGCGCCCTGCTTTAGATAGTTCAGTAGGGCTGACCAATCCGTGTTAAACTTTAAATGTTCTCCTTGTTATCCATTCCATCGCTAGAAGCGACCATATTTTTGCGATCCATTCATGGTCTAATGGAGGCTGAGGTGATTTCCATCTGCTTGCAAGAACCAGGGCCGCAGCCATCATTATTATGACGTATAGCGTCCGGTGGGGTTTATTATTGATTTCTTCTAGTGCCCCATTCAACCCAATCATGGCCAGGCCCATATTCCTGCGATTTCTAGCCCCAAGACTTGTTCTATGGCTGAGTGGATTGTTTCCCAGAACTGAGCTATTTTCGGGCACGACCACCATATATGGCTCCATGTGCCTGTCTGGCCACATTTCCTCCAGCATGCCTGAGATACCCTTGGGTAGATCTTGTGAATCCTAGCCGGGGTGAGGTGAGGTGCCATTGTGTTATGAGCTTCATCCAAATTTCCTGTATTTGGATAGCCCTTGTGAGTCTCGTTATTTGACTCCAGAGTTTCCTCCAGTCCGCTATTTCTATTGTGGTGCCTGTGTCGGATTCCCACTAAGCTTTGTATGGCATATGGCATAGGTGGCTTTGGCTCCCCTTCTTTGATGATTTTGCTATATGATTGAGACCACTTTCTTATCTCCTGTGTTCGTGCTGAGATATTTCTCAAATGGTGTGAGTTCCCGGGATGCTGCTGCTTTCAGGTCCGGGTGAGACAGCCAATGCCTCAGTTGGGCATAGACGAAGCGTTGCTTTTCCCCCAGATTGAAGTCTGCTTTACACTGGTCATAGGTTTTGATCTGGGATCTCTTCGAACATGTCCTTCACTCTGCGGCAGCCCCCTCGTCTCCAGGGTTGAAAGGTGGTAGTGGTGAAGCCCAAGGTAAACTCGGGGTTCCCAAACAAAGGCGTGTAGGGGGAGGGGAACGATGTGGTCTGGGCCTTGCTCCCTGACTGGTCCCAGGCCCCACCCAATGACCCCGTGATGCTACTTGCATACATAGGTGGTTGTCTCTCCCCCCCATGAGCACTTCCTCCAGCTCCGTTCCCACAACTCCCCTGTCCATTGGTCTCCATATCTTACCCCTGTCAGGGGGTGGGTAAGTTTGCTTGGTACAGCCCGTTTACTGTGTTAGTGAGTGTTACTCCCAGGTAGGTGATGGAATTTTCTACCCATCTGAATTGAAATTTTTGTTTGAGAGTTTGCTTCTCCTGCTGGGTTAGTGTGAGGCTGAGGATTTCCGATTTGGATATATCAACCTTTATGCCTGCTACTGCCTCAAATTGGTCGAGCTCCTCCTGGGCCATTCTCAGAGAGGTGTCTGGCCTGGCCAATGATAGAATCATATCATCTGCAAAGGCCGCTATTTTGTGAGGTTCCCCCCTGAATGGTATCCCTACTATCTCATTGTTCGCCCTAATTGCCACCAGAAATGGTTCTAGGTGTAGGGCGTAAAGGATGGGCGACAATGGGCACCCTTGTTTCGTCCCCCTTTCTACCGGTATGAGTTCTGAAGTGTGGCCGTTTATAGCCAGCCACAGCAGTGGGCGTTAATAGTTGGCCTCGACTCTTTGCAAGAAACTCGGCCCTAATCCCATCTTCCTCATAGTTGCAGAAAGAAATCCCCACTCCACTCTGTCAAATGCTTTTTCAGCGTCTATAATTAGGAGGAGAGCGGGGATTGCCCTTTTTTGAGCTTTCTCGAATAAGTGGGCTATTCGTCTGATATTGTCGCTCGTTTGTCTTCCCCGCACGAAACCGAATTGGTCAGCGCAGACTAATTTTGGTAGGATTAATTCTAGCTGTCACGACCCACATCCAAAAACCCCTCTCGCAAGCCCATGGGCCAGGAGAGGTCTTGGCTCGGGTCTCCAATAAACCTAGGAATCCACTGCCTAGGCCCTCTTGGAGCCAGTCCTCGCACATATGGCGCCTGGCTCATACACAGTGAAGACATGTGTTTGGGGAACTACTTTATTTTGAAGCTGCCAGCCAACATGGAGGTATCCACATAGCTTGGCCCCTAGGAACCAAGCTATGCGGTATAGTGTTTTGGGTGTGGTAGCCTAGGAACTACTTTACCTGGACTACTTTCTTGAAACTATTTAAACCACACCCGACTTGGATAACACGCTTCGCGTTACTTTGCAACCCCGCAACGTGACGTTCACCGTGTCCAGCTATACCCGCGAACCTCGGAGAAACAGCACCTGTAAGGAAACAAAAGGAACATTGTTAGCAGCAGCATCTTACCTGCAATTTTCATCTTTAGCTGCCCACAGCTCCTGCGAAAAGCTTCCTAGGATCAGCACGTCTCCCGGACCGACGGATCTGCAAAAAGGAAAGAAACAAGGTATTAGAGACATTACAACATAACGAACTGTGCCGAAAAACTTACCTAGCAGGTCGCCCCTCGACCAGCATCGCTTCGGAATTCCACACCCTGGGTGAACACCGCGATCTATGTGAAAAGAAAACAAGTTAGCAAAGGCAAGGCATCACTGCGCTGCGCATAGCACCTACTTACCGCATCATAGCGCTCGTTACACACCATCATTTACCGGCGAGACCCAATTCAGCCAATGCACCACACTGGACTTCCGCACATCTAAGGAAGAGAAAGAGACATTATTAAACCAAGAAAGGCATGCAGGAATAACAACAATATACAACAACAATGAGACCTACCTGAAAGACTTCAAACGGGCCGGCATCAGTGAAGTAACTAGATCGCATCCGACCACAAAGGACAATGCGCCCCTGCCAAGAAGGCAGGACGGAGAGAACACCTGAATCAACAATAAGGTGAGGAGAGGCCCCAGAGGGGCTGAAGGCATACGGGGTGGTGGGAGGCTAATTATCCCAGTTGGCCAGTCTTGAACATAACCCTCCTGTATTACAGGCAGAACCCCCCCCAATGGCCACAACTGGGAACCGCAGAGAAGGATACCAGCGTCCATGCGGCTGGGTGGCGTCCCTGTGGATACCAGGTGAGCGTAACACTAACCTATTGGCTAGTATTTTAGTATGGATTTTGACATCCACATTTATTAATGCAATGGGGCAGTGCGACCCGGATTCGGTCGCATCTTTACCCTTTTTGTGGATTATAATGACTTTAGCCTTTTCCAGAGTTTTCGTTAGCATTTTGGATGCCTCTATGTGGTTAAATAGATCAGTAAGATGTGGGATTAGGTCTTCTTTATGAAGTTTATAGAATTCTGCGCTATACCTGTCGGGCCCCGGAGATTTGTTGAGTGGAAGTTAGTTGATGGCTGCCCTTACCTCGTCCCTGGTAATGTTCCCCTCTAGCATAGCTCTGTCTTCCCTGGTCAGTTGATTGAGGTGGGCTTCTCCCAGGTATTTTTCTTGGCTATCTAGGGCTGGTTTTCGGTGATATATAAGTTGGTGTAGAATTTAACAAATTCATGTTGTATGTCCTCGGTTTTGGTGTAAGTCTGACCCCCCTGCTGCTTTATTTTCAGTATGGTTCTATCCCTTTCTTCTTTCCTGAGCATTCCGGCCAGTAGACAGTCTGATTTATTGGCTTTGACGTACAGTCTCTGTTTGAGGCGAAGCAGGTTGTGCTCCACGGCCCTGGTTTGTATCGTGTCTAGCTGTTCCCTGATCGCCCTGAATTCCCTTTTGATGGCAGGTGTTTATTTCTGGCCCATTTTGGACATGAAATCTTTTAATTTGGCCTCCAGATTGGTCTCCTTTAATCTCAGCTCTCGCGTGCGCCGAGCTTTGATCGCTATGATCTTGCCTCTAAGGGTCGCTTCGAGTGCATCCCACCAGTTCTGCCATGTAGTGTCCCCCACCTTATTGGTGTCTACATATCTGCTTATTTCTTCTGAGAACTCCTTTGCTGAGATTATGTCTTTGAACGGATGCAACAGTTATCTCCACTTCCAGAGACCCGGTGGGCCCCTGTTCCTACCTAATTCTAGGATCATGGGTGCGTGGTCAGAAAGGGAGATGGCCCCTAGCGTAATGTCTGCTACTTTACCCATCAAGGGCGTGGACAACCAGATGTAATCAATCCTGGAGTGTGACCTATGTGCATGGGAGTAAAAGGTATACCCCTCTCGCTCTCCCTGCTTGGTTCTCCATGCGTCCACCAGGCCCAATTGGTGTAGTTTCCGCTTGAGGTCCCCTGAGGGCAGAACCGAGAGGCCCTGGATTTGAGTTCTCCTGTCCTCGACAGGATTCCAGGCCATATTGAAATCCCCTGTGAGGATGACGGGAGATTTGGCGAAGTTCTCTAGGCGCTTGAGTGCCTGTTGTATGTACTGGTCCTGGCCTGTGTTTGGGGTGTAAATTGTTGCAATCATATAAGCCTCCCCCTCCCTTCTACTGATATTGCTAGGTATCTGCCTTGGTTATCTTTGTCTGAGCTTGTTACCGTTAGGCCCAGTCCGTCCCTTAGAGCTATCATCACTCCCCCTTTTTTGCTAGGGTGTGTAGCCTGCAATAGCACCCTGTATCCCCAGAATTTAATTCTATGGGCATCACGTGTTTGTATGTGTGTTTCTTGCAGAGCGACAATGTGAGGCTCATCTCTTCTAAGGTATCTCTCTACCCTTTTGCGCTTGAGCGGGACACCGCTCACATTGAGCAATAGGATCTTTAGTCGGTTATCTATTGCCATGAGTAGTGTCCCGAGTTGCTGTTGTATGTAGGGGGAACCCTGTGCTTCTTTGATGTGCTTGCCCTTTGTTCGCGTCTCCTCTGGTTAGCCCTTTCCTTCTTCTGGACTCCCCTTGATACGAGCATTGCTCCGTCCCACCTCCCTCTCCCCCTTTCCCCCTTTCCCTCTCCCCCTCACTGGGTAAGTCCAGCTGGCACTTAGCCCCCCTTCGGGGCCCTCTTCGGTGTCTCATTCCTCTTGCGGTCTTGGTTGTCCTGGTTTAACACGGTCTGCGCATGGGGATGAAGCCCCCCGAGTGGGATGTCACCCCCACTTTCCTATTTTTCTTGGGCTCTATAGTTGACCATTCCCAGGGTTACCTGGCAGCTTTTTGGGTGGGCGATGCCGGGTGTGATGTCGGGTTGCCGTTTTCAATACCAAGGATGGCTGCCCCTTCCTCGCAAGTTGTTACTCTGTGCAGTTTCCCTTGCCATGTGAAGCTCAGCGCAAATGGGTGCTGCCATCTGTACCGCACTTGCTGGCTTCGCAAATGGGTCAGTACCGGGGCCATTCGTCGTCTTCTGCTTAATGTGGCCTGAGATAGGTCTTGGTAGAGCTGTATCTCCGCACCGTTGTATGTGATTTGGTTGGCGGACCTAGCTTTTGCCAGAATCTGTTCCTTTAGAGTGTAGCTTTGGAAAGCGATCAGGACATCCCATGGTCTTCCCCCTGGGTCTTGGCGTTTTTCGGGCCCACCCTGTGGATCCTGTCGAATTGGTTGTCTGTGCTTTGGTCATCGTCTAGCATCTCGCAGAAGACGTTTCTCATGGCCTGGTCCATCTGGAATGGTCCTGGGAGGGATTTGATCCGTATATTGGATCGCCTGGAACAGTTTTCCACGTCTTCAGCTCGCAGCTCCAGGTTGTGGGTGGCCACGGCCAGCGTTTCCAGCAGGGTATCCGCTTTGCTGGCTTATTCTGTTATCTCCAGGATGGTCCTCTCGTTTGTGTCCACTCTCTCTTCAATCTTACTAATATCCCTTTTGATTTCTCGGATCCATTCGGCCAGGTCTTCCCTCAGAGCCTGCATTTGTTTTTGTCCCGCACTGGTGATTTTCTCTACTAACTCATCCAGCAGGTCCTTGAGCGCGGAAAAAGTCACCGGTGTATCCTGAAGGTCCTCCGGATTGTCCGTAGTTGCTTCTGGTATCCAGGCTGCTTCTGACTGGGCACCCATTGCTTCCGAGTCTTTGGCCCATAGCTGTGCTAGGGTGCCCTCCTGGACCGTCTTGGTTGTTTTTGATGCGACCGAGGTGTCACTAGTTCTGTTCCTGAACATCCCGATGGGCAATTAGAAAGGTCCTTCACTGAGGGTTCACCGGAGAAGGATCGTCCCACACTCCTACTTCTGGGGCAAAGCCCCTGCGTGGTATGTCGCCTGCCGGGCCCATCATTGGTTGTGGACCCTCCCTGAGCCTGCGCTGGGTGGCGGATAGGGACAGCAGCGGGAATTCCCCAATGCCCGGTCTGGGAGGGCTGCCGTTTACTTCCGCTTCCCAATTCTTGGAAGGGCCTGCTGTTCTTTGCTCCTATGTCCCTTTGTTGCTGCCCTGAGTGCTGTGGGGTGTCTTGGGGCTAGTAGTTGCTCTTTGACATCACGTTGGTTAGGCGGGAGCACTTTCCCTTCCTGTGTGTCCTTCAGCGCAGTGGGGAGCAGCGTCCAGATCACAAGATGTGAGGTGAGGGCGCTCATTAATTGGGGGATGCCCCAAATCTGGTGCTGGGGGGGTAGAGGGGCTGCCGGCAATTAGGCTTGGGTGCTGGTGCGGGCTGGGTTGTGTCCTGGGAGTGTGACGCCCTCACTCTGCTCCGGGCGTGGGGGCCAGGAGAGAAGCAGACTGGTGTTGAGAGTCGGGGGCCCCTTCCATGGCTGCTGCAGTGCTTAGTGATGCCTGCCCCCTCCCCAGCGGACGGGCACCCCCCCACTCCGGCTTACTTGGGGGTTTTGAGCAGATGGTAACGCTCCTCCCTGTTGCTTGTTACCCCCGCTCCTGCAGGTGTAGTGGGCTGCGGGATCACCCGAAATCAGCAAACGCTGTTGCCCCCTCGATCTCTCCACCGCAGCGCTGCTGTCTTCCCCTAGGGTCAGTGCGCAAGCCGTTGATCATCTACGCACCCTCTGCTCAGTGCGGGCTTCTACGCTTCCCAGTTAGGTTGGGAGTCTTTCCATGCACTACGTTTGTTGTGCCTGTTCTGCAGTGTTCGCCATGATCCAGCAGACATGTCCCCTCTCACAAGTGTCGGGAAAGAGGGGCTGGAGAGGGGCGGCGTGCCCGAGGGTCCAGGGACACTTGCTGTTGGCTTGAGGGCGTGTGAGGACTCCGGACCGGAGCCGCCAAGGGCCAATGGATCCGATGGGCCGGCCTCTGTCTGGGTGTCCTGCTGCGTCAGGGGCTCCCTGGCCACTCAACGGCGTGCCTGTGGAGGGAAGCCGCTGTGATTGTGTGCGGGCGGGGCCCCTTGTTATCCGGCAGCGTGTCCTTGCACCTAATGTCTGCAGGCTCCTTTCCACCCTGCCCGGCAGCGGGACCCGATTTTAGGGGAAGGGGCAGCCCCCCCACCGCCAGACCTGCGGTGTGTGGACAGGCCCGGGGGGCTGCAACCGGCAGTGGTGGCTTGAGTGGTAGAGCCTCAGGGAGGTTGTCTCCCTGAGATCCCGCTCCCAAGGCCTCTTTATCGCTGTTCACTCCACTACCTCACCCACGGGCAGACCAGGTGGGCCTCAGTCTCCTGCGGTGTATAGGCTTCTGGAGGACAATGTGGGCCAGGCAGTCTGCAGCCCCCAGCAATGACTCTCCCGCGTGGGAGTCCCCAGAGCTGCTTACGGGCCACAGAGGTGCGCGGGGTCGGTCTGCTGCAATCTCACGGTTGTCTTGTTCGGTGGTAATGCTGTTTGCTCAGGGCCGCGGGACCTGGTGAGGGCTTATCCACTGTGCTTTCTGCCAACTGCAAGGCTTTAGGTGCGGGAGCTCGGGTGATGCGCTGTTCATGCTCCTGTGGCCAACTTGGAATCTCTCTATTTCCCAGTTTTAAGAAAGAAAGTGAACCAGAAGAAACAGAGAGGTAGCTTAGGCTTTGGAGAGGCTGATTAACCACCCATAACTGAGGCAAAGAGGGAGGAAGAGCCTACCATCCTTCCCGATCTAGCCTTCACCCAGTGAAATTATCCAGCACTCGCAGAGGCTTTCTTGCAGGTGATTCCTGAGGCAGAAGCACTAGAAAAGGGGAGCCCCTTTTTCTTCATGAAACAGGGATTACTACATAGAAAAGAAACCTCAACAGAAGGCCTATGTAAAACTCAATTAGTAATCCCCAAAACCCATTGTAAGATCATGCTAGGGATTTCACATTCTCATTTGACAGGGGGACATTTAGGACAGTCTAAAATCCAAGCTCACATCAGTGGGACATTCTAATGGCCAGGTATCCATGCTGACATAAAGAACTTGCCAGAAAACCAGCACACCTATTCCCTTACCTGCCCCTTTAAACCCAATCATAGAAGTCCCTTTCTCCTGCATTGGGATGATATCATAGGACCGTTGGAGAACTCTAGACTGGGTAATAAATATGTCCTCGTAATAGTCGATTACCCTACCCAATATCTGGAGGCATTCACCATGCGGAACAATACAACCTAGCAAATGTTAAAACATATATTACCATTCTTTTCTAGGGATGGTTTCCTCGAGGGGGTTCTAACGGATCAGGGATCCTATTTTATGAGCAAATTCATGGGTGAAGTCAAGGATTTACTACACATTTCTACCTTAAGATCCTCAGTTTACCACCCCCAAAGGGACATATTGGTAGAGAGATTTAACAAAACCCTTAAGATGATTTTGAGAACATTGGTCGATACGGATGGGGAGGACTGGGATAGCATCATCCCCGTGGCCCTGTTTGCAGTGAGAAAGACCCCTCAGGCATCTAGCGGCTTCACTCCTTTTGAACTACTTTACGGTACAGAACCACAATGTGTCTTAGACATGCTCCAAGAGACCTGGGAAGAGACAGAAGAGACATCTATTCCCCTCTCACAAACAGCTACCCGATTGCGAGAGCACATGAAACTCGTTAGAAATCTAGTCTACACACACATGGAAAAAGCTCAAGCCCAACAAAAGTCCACCTATGACAAAAAAGTATGCTTAAGATCCTTTTAAGTAGGACAAAAGGTATTAGTCCTTTTACCTACCTCTGAAAAAAACTTGTCTTCAAGAGGCATGTGCCATGAGATACTAGAACAAACAGGGGCCTGCACCTATAAAATAGCCCAACTTGACAGGAAGTAAAAGATCCACCTTTACCATGTAAATCCCTTAAAGGAGTGGATAAACAATCCTTCTGCTACCTACGCCTCGATATTGTCTTGTTTGGTAATGGATGAGATAGACAAGTCTGAGCTTATTCCCCAAGAACTATCTAGACAGAAGCAAGAAGATTTAACTGACTTGGTTATGGCATTCCCTGATGTATTCTGCGAGAAACCAGGGAGAGTATATGGTATTTATCATTATATCAGAACTCTAAAGGGAAAAGCGGTCCACTTAAAACCGTATACACTCCCAGAAGGCCAAAAACAAATAGTGGTTGAGGAAGTGAAAAACATTCTTAAGGCAAACATTATCGAGCCCCCTTCAAGCACATGGTCCTCCCCTATTGTGCTGGTAACTAAACCTGATCATTCTTGGAGGTTTTGCATAGACATCAGGCAGGCAGGTCAATGCCATCTCCACCTTTAATGCCTAGCCTATGCCATGCATCAATGAGTTAATAGATTAAACGGAAGTGCCACATTCCTATTAACCCTAGACTTAACCAAGGGATATTGACAGGCCCCTGTACATGGACCTGATAAGGAGAGGACAGCTTTCTCAACGCCCCTGGGACTATTCCAGTTCAAAGTCCTCCCTTTTGGCCTGCATGGGCCCCGAGCCCCTTTCCAACAGTGTCACAGCTTCAGTCTTCAGGCTCAGGAGTGGCACGAACCAACCATCCCCTGCAAAGATAATCTTACACAAGCCACCAAGACTCCAGCGGGGAAAGAGGGTTAGGAACACGATGGTTGGATGGGTTCAAGAAGTAGGATAACCAGTGAGAGGATTAGGAGAGGGGACGTGGATAGGGATGGGGACAATGGATAACACGATAACATACAGTTTACATTACATATCACACACTTGAGAGTTAGAAAGAGATCTCTGAGGTGAGTACTGGCCTCCTGCCTGTGTACTGTTACCGGTGTAAAATAGCAATGAATTCCCAAACTGTGTGTTACTTCACACATTCAGATCATCTGGCTTTCAGCATGCAATTGGTTAATTTCCCCCTTTTGAATGCTCTACACAGTGCGGAGCACTATGAGTTAGTGCGCAGATTTTTGCCTATACGAACTGGCACATGCAGAATTAAGCCGCATGTGGCTCCACACTGTAACCACTATGTTCACTGGGCTGTGACCCCTTGATGATCTACCCCTTATGCGCCTTGGGGTGTGCTATCTGTCGCATGTGACGTGTTGCAGTGTAGCCGCACTGTTCTAAATTGAGTTTCTCCACATGGCTAATTATCATGCAAAACACATGCACTGCTCTGCACTCTTAGCATGACAAGCGATTATGCCCGCGAACTGCCAGAGGCGTGCTCAGGTGCTGGGATATGTGACTTTGCTTCCTCGGAGCAGGGGGACGGTGGAATGTGGGCAGAGCCCCCCCTGCACGTGCCCCAGGCAGCCTTCGCTGGTTGTGCTGGCCTTTAGGTGCTGCGTTGCCGCTTGAGCCTTCTCCCCCGTGCGGCTGGAGTCCCCCAATGCTAGCGCTACTTAGCTTTCTCAGGCGAGGGGCCTGGGTAGAAGATTGCTGGGGCGTGGCCCCTCGTGCTGATCCCAGTGCACGGAGCTCTTCAGGACACGTCCTCTCCCGTCAAGAGTTCAAGCACAAGCCCTGTGCTTCAGTTGTTCTTGCGCGCATGCGTGCGCAAGTCCTGCCCCTTTTGGGTTTGTCCCAGTAGTTCTTGGCCCAGGGAAGTCTGAGTAATGTAGTTTCCATGGCCTTTCTCCTGCAAACAGGGCATAAGATTCTCCTGCAAGGATGGATTCTGTTTCCTGTGCCTTTCGCCCGCATGTTCATTGTAATCCTCTGGTCTTGGCCCCTTATTGGTTTCATTATGGAAGGGGTCACGCCCTGCCCCATGACAGTACCCCCCCCCCCCCCCGCACAGAAGGACCCGGGTTTGGGTTTATTTGGGTAGTTTCTATGGAACGCCTTAATCAACCTTGAGGCGTGAACATTATGTGCTGGTTCCCAGGAACGATCCTCCGGACCATACCCCACCCAGTCTACCAGGTAGTAAAGCCCATCCTTTCGCTGCTGTGAGTTCAGGATAGCTTTTACCTCATATTCAGGATGCCCTTCAACTAAGATGGGTGGTGGCCTTTTGGTATGGATGCAAGGTCCGGCTGGCTTTAATAAGGAGACACGAAAGGTGGGGTGTATCCTCATTTGATTGGGTAGGTTCAGCCTCACTGCAACTGGATTGATTACTGCGGATATAGTGAATGGACATAGGTATCGGGATTGAAGCTTACGAGGACCTGTTAACTTAATGTTAAGTGTTGAGAGCCAAACTAGATCACCCTGTTTGTACTGGGGGCCCTCTCAATGCCTTTTGTCAGCATATGATTTATAGGTGTTCTTAGCTATTTCCAGGTTTTGTTGTAGTTTGGCCCAGACCTGTTGTGCATGAGCATGCCTCCCTACCAACGTGGGCAAGTTGTCCTGTGGTGAGCTAATGGTGGTGGGCAAAACCCTTGGAGGGTAGCCTTACACCCCAAAGAATGATGTATACTTAGTTGACGCATGTACGGTGTTGTTATAAGCAACCTCTGTCAACCACACATATTGGACCCATGAAGCTTCTGCACTTGTAGTGTAACAACGCAGATATTGTTGTAATCCTTGGTTTACCCTTTCTGTTTGTCCATCGGTTTCTGGGTGATATCCCGAGGATAGACTCACATCCATACCTATTAATTGGCAAAGGGCCCGCCAGAACCGAGATGTAAACTGTGTACCACTGTCACAAGGGTCGGCTATGTCCTCTTCCTCAAAAGAGGTCTCCGTCTCGAATCCCTCCCCTTCCTCCTCACCTTTGTCTTTTTTTCTGTGTTTCCTTTGTTCTTTGATTCCCGGTCTCTCCTTTTTTTTATGGAGGTAAGGACGGCCACGGAAGGACGCCACAGTGCCACTGTATAGGTGGGACAGTGGATGATTCCCCGTGACCGTCAGCAGAAGGGGGAAAAAGCCAAAGCCACAAAAAACCCCAAGATGAAATCCTCAGGCTGTAGTAGAGAAGTCTGAAGTCCTCGGAAACCAAGATGAAGTCAGGTGCGGTGGAAGAAGATCCAAGTAATCCACAAGGGTGAACCAGAGAAAGCACAACGGGAGGCAAAGGCAGTCCAGTAAACAGGCCGGGTCCGATTCACAGGTAAACTATGCGTGCACAGATCGGGAGGCAGGAGCAATCCAGGCCGGGTCGGATACACATGCGGACACAGATCGAGAGGCAGAGAACGGGTAGTAGACAGGAAGGTGTCAGGGTACCAGTGGTAGCGGGAAATGCAGTGGAAGAAGGGGTAAGCTAGGAAGAGGAGGAAACAGAAGCAAAGCGAAGAAAAATGGCGGACAGAAGTCCGACAATGACGGGAAGGATCTCGGGAGGGACCCTGAGCGAGAGGAGGCAGGAAGGCTAGAAAAACGTGCGGGAGGGAGAAAAGGTAGAATCAGAGGGAGGCTAACGGGTAGAAGATGAGTAAGGTAACACGGAGCGCAGGCAACAAGGAGGAACCAAGGAAACGTTGCAACACGTCCGTAACCCGGAAGCTGGGGAATAAATGCCCCCGGTTACGTACGTGATGCAAAGAAAGCTAGTCATCGCACCCCGCGCTTGGAAAGTCATGGTGGAACATTCAATGGTGTACCGCGACGCCAGCGATCCCAAACTCGCCATCTTCCCCAAGGTGTGACAGTATGCCTCCCCCTGAGACTCACCCCCCCCCGGCTTGCCGGGATGAAAGCGGTGAAACTTACATAACAAAAGAGGGGCATTCATATGAGATTTGGGCTCCCAGGAATTTTCTGACCAGGGGTAACCTTTCCATCGTACCAGATACTCTTACCTACCCCTGTGGTACCTCGAGTCACAAATCTGGGCAACTTCATATTCGTCTTGTGTAGTGTCTGTAGGTATAGGGCTGAGCTTAGAGCTACGAGATCACTTATCTTCTTGAAAGGATTTTAATTGGGATGTGTGAAACACATGATGTATTCTCCGAAGACCTACAGGAAGACGAAGACGAAAGGCAACTGGGTTTATTTTGTGAGTAATCATGTAGGGTCCTAAGTACTTGGGATACAATTTCGAGGGATGTACCCACCGGGGTAGAAATCTAGTAGAAAGCATGATTTGGGATCCTACTTCCCACCCTGGGACAGGTCTCCGGTGTTTGTCTGTCTGAGACTTGTAGCGATCTTGCGCTTCTTGGAGGCACACCTTAGCTTTCTCGTGAACTTCTTGGATAAGAGCGAGAGAAGAATCAACAGAAGGTATGTTAGTGGAGGTTATCGAGAGGGGTTGAATGGAATGCGGGTGATAACAGCAGGTGCAGAAAAATGGGCCAACACCCAAAGCAGAATGAGTGGAGTTGTTATAGGAGAATTCGGCTAAGGGCAAAAGAAAGACCCAGTTATCCTGTTGTTGGTTTATAAAACATCTCAGATAGTGCTCGAGGGTACCGTTGAGCCGTTCGGTCTGCCCATTAGATTGAGGGTGGAAGCCTTATGTTAAAGCCCTCTCGATGCCTAATCTTCCACAAAATGTCTTCCAAAAGCGTGAGGTGTATTGACTACCACGATCTGAAATGATTTTTGTGGATATTCCATGTAACCGAAATATATCCTTCACAAACACTTCAGCCATTTCGGTAGCAGAGGGAACACCAGGCAGCGGAGAAAAGTGAGCCAGTTTGGAGAAAGAGTCCACTACCACCATGATACAAGTGCAACCCTGAGACAAGGGTAGTTCGACGATGAAATGGTATTCCAAGGCCCTGTAGGGACGGTGTCAGGGTTCAACAATCCTATCGGTTTTTGATGTGGTACCTTGTTGCGGAGGCAAACCATACAGGATTGGACATAGTCTTTGATGTCTTCTTTCATGTTAGGCCAATAAAATTGCCTTTGTACATAATCCTGGGTACCCTTTATACCTCGGTGTCCTGCAATCTTGGAATCATGGCACCATGACAACGCTGTTTTCCTTAGGGCTGATGTAGGAAGATACAGTTTATCTTTCACCAGGTAGAACCCATCCTTAATATCATATGAGGTATCCTTGGGGTGCGTTCCACCTCAAATTTTCCTCCAGAGGATTCTCTGACTTGTTGGAGAAACGTAGAAAGTTCACCAATGCACTTGGTACTGGGATATAGGAGTTCTTTTGGGTCTTCAGTCTCCGCTATGTAATCACTACGACGTGAAAGAGCATCTGCCACTAGATTCTGCTCACCTGGTATGTACGTAATGTTAAAGTCGAATTGGGCAAAGAAATGTGCCCATCTAGCCTGACGAGTATTGTAACACTCGAATTGCCTCAAAACTTGCAGGTTCTTGTGATCCGTCCTGATGGTAAAGGGATATTCGCCTCCTTGAAGAAGATGTCGCCACTCTAGACATGCCAACTTCATGGCAAGTAGTTCATGTTCGATGAATGAGTCATTTTTTTGGTTGGCATTGAGAGTTTTGGAAAAGTAGGAGATGGGATGTTCGATACCCTGGTAAATCTGCAGAAGGACTGCTCCAACTGCTGCCGCCGATGCATCGGTCTCCAAAATGAAAGGAAGTCTCCGATCTGGCTGACGCAGAATGGGAGCGGAGCAGAAGGCTTCCTTGAGCTGCTGGAAACTCTCTTCGACTGCTGCTGACCAACTGAACGGAACTGAGGACTTCTTGAGCAGAAATGGGATGGGCAGAACTCTTTGGGAGAAGTTCGGAATGAACTTGCGATAGAAGTTTGTTAGACCTAGAAACCTCCGTACTTCTTTGACTGACTTAGGTGAAGGCCAATTTAAGATCGAAGTAACCTTCCGAGGATCCATCAAGATGCCCTGACTGGAGAGAATAAACCCCAGATAGGAGATGGAGGAAGCTGAGAAAACACATTTGTTGAGCTTAACTGAAAGGTGATTGTCTTTTAGTCGTTGGAAGACCTCCTTGACATGTTCCTTGTGTTCTTCAGGCGTTCGAGAAAACAGCAATATGTCATCCAAGTAGACTATGGTTGTGTGGCACAGTAGATCAGAGACGAGACGATCCATGAAACGCTGGAAAATGGAAGAGGCATTAACTAACCCAAAGGGCATCATCTGGTATTCAAAAAGTACAAACGGAGTCTGAAAAGCTGTCTTCCACTCATCACCTGCTTGGACCCGGAGCAGGTGGTAGGCATTTCTTAGGTTTAACTTGGTGAATACCGTGGATCCCTGGACAGCTTGATTGATCTCCGCTATGAGAGGCATGGGATATCTATCCTTGATATTCACTTTATTTAAACCTCGGTAGTCAATGCAGGGGTGTAATTCCTGTGTCTCTTTCTTGGGGATAAAGAATAAAGAGGTCCCCGGCGGAGACTTTGAAGGCCTAATAAGTTTGTTGGCTAGATTTTTGTCCTGGTATTCTCTGAGATGGCACCTTTCTTCTAAAGACAGAGGAAACATCCGACAGAAAGGAACAAGGGCCCCTGGAGTGAGGTCTATGCAACAGTCTTCCGGACGGTGTGGGGGGGTAGTTCCAGAGGTATCTTTTCGGTAACTACATCAGTGTACTCCAGAAGGTAATTGGGCAGACAATGTACTGCTCTGGGTTAACATCTGCTTGCAGTCTTGACTGTTTCAAATTGGGGTCCAGGCAGACATTCCACCTTACAGGTATCAGATTGGAAGCTAAGAAGGTTTTTAGTCCAGTTTATAGTAGGGTTGTGCTTCCATAACCATCCTATACCAAGGATCAGGGGGAAGTGAGCCGCACGAATGATGTCAAAGGCGATCTTTTCGGTATGTTGTTGTATGGACATGACAAGTTCTTCAGTGGTGTGAGTGATTAAGCCAAAGCTTAAGGGCTCACCGTCTACACCGTCCACTTTCTGGTCTTCTTTCTTGGCAATGCGGGTCACACCCTTCTGTGCAGCCCAATGAGTATCCATGAAATTGCCGGCTGCACCGCAATCCAATAGAGCCTGAGACTGTATCTCTGAATCGCCCAAAAGTAAGGTCACTGAGAGAATCATTAGACAAGCATCTTCAGGTATCTTCGGGGAGGATACAGAGAGGGTACCTCTAAGTTTAGATTCTGAACGGCGGCTACAAGTTCCTGAATCTGTTGAGGTGTCGCCATGCTGATGTCTGGGCGTTGCAAACTGTCACAAGGGTCGGCTATGTCCTCTTCCTCAAAAGAGGTCTCTGTCTCGAATCCCTCCCCTTCCTCCTCACCTTTATCTTTTCTTCGGTGTTTCCTTTGTTCTTTCATTCCGGGTCCCTCCTTTTTTTATGCAGGTAAGGACGGCCACGGAAGGACACCACAGTGCCAACGTATAGGTGGGACGGTGGATGATTCCCTGTGACCGTCAGCAGAAGGGGGAAAAAGCCAAAGGCACAAAAAACCCCCAGATGAAATCCTCAGGCTGTAGTAGAGAAGTCTGAAGTCCTGGGAAACCAAGATGAAGTCAGGTGCGGTAGAAGAAGATCCAAGTAATCCACGAGGGTGAACCAGAGAAAGCACAACAGGAGGCAAAGGCAGTCCAGTAAACAGGCCGGGTCCGATTCACAGGTAAACTATGCATGCACAGATCGAGAGGCAGAGAACGGGTAGTAGACAGGAAGGGGTCAGGGTACCAGTGGTAGCGGGAAATGCAGAGGAAGAGGGGTAAGCTAGGAAGATGAGGAAACAGAAGCAAAGCGAAGAAAAAAGGCAGACAGAAGTCCGACAATGATGGGAAGGATCTTGGGAAGGACCCCGAGCGAGAGGAGGCAGGAAGGCTAGAAAAATGAGCGGGAGGAAGAAAAGGTAGAATCAGAGGGAGGCTAACGGGAAGAAGAGTAAGGTAACACGGAGCGCAGGCAACAAGGAGGAACCAAGGAAACGTTGCAACGCGTCCGTAACCCGGAAGCAGGGGAATAAATGCCTCCGGTTACGTACGCGACGCAAAGAAAGCTAGTCCCGCACCCCGCGCTTGGAAAGTCGTGGTGGAACATTCAATGGCGTCCCGCGACGCCAGCGATCCCAAACTCGCCATCTTCCCCAAGGTGTGACAACCACGATCTGTGATGACATGTGTGGGTAATCCGTGCAGTCGTACAATGTTTTGCAGAAATAATTCTGCTATTTCCCCTGCTGTGGGAACCCCTTTACAAGGGACAAAGTGGCCCACCTTACTCAGTAAATCACCTACCACCAGAATGGATGTATAACCCTGGATAGGCGGCAAATCCACTATCAGGTACATGGTGACTGTGTGCCATGGAGTAGGCGGAGTGGGTTGCAGTAAGCCTGCCGGCTTCTGGTGACTAGCCTTCTGTCTCCCACATGTATTGCACTCTGATACGTAAACCTTCACATCACGATGGAGCGTGGGCCACCAATAATGGCGTGCTACGTTTTGTTGAGTCTTGGCGACACCTGGATGGCCTGCGGTTGAAGCGTCGTGACACCATTGCAGTACTTCTTTTCGGAGGGCTATCATGGGGAGGTATAATGCCTTACTGAAATACGTAAGACCACCCACAAGCAAATGTTTTGAACCTCTAGAGCTCCAAACTTGTAACTCTTGAGCTGTTATAACTTTTAGGACATCCTCGAATATATTTGGTCTTCCTATTACACCTACTATACGTGTGACCGGTATTATTGGACACGGTTCGGTTGTTAACTTGGCGTCGGTATCTGGGTAGCGGGACAAAATGGCCACCTTTTTATTACCTGCTCCTGGGCGATAGGTGATAAGGAAGTCAAAATCTGCAAAAAATAATGCCCAACGTAGTTGCCGGGGACTGAGCGTCTTAGCAGTTTTAATGAACTGCTGATTTAGATGGTCAGTAATCACCGTTATGGTGTGATGTGCCCCCAGAAGATAATGTCGCCATTCTTCGAACGCCGCCTTCACTGCCAACAACTCCGATCAGCTATTGTATAGTGGGTTTCAGCCGGCAGTAGTTTTCTAGAATAGCAAGCTACCGGATGCAATAATCCAGACTGAGGGTCTTGTTGTGAAAGCACTGCTCCAAGAGCATAGCTAGAGGCATCAGTTTCTATGATAAAAGGTTGTGCTAAGTCTGGATGCCGTAAGACAGCTGCTGTAGTGAAAGCCTGTTTTAAACGTGGAAAACCCTGCTCTGCCGCCTCTTCCCATTGATAGGTTTTCCCTTTCTGGAGTAATTTGATAATGGGCGTTACTAGCTCAGAAAAGCCTTTGATGAACCGCCTATAAAAATTTGCGAATCCCAAAAAGGCTTGTACCTCCTTGACAGATGTAAGGGCGGGCCAATCCAACACGGCCTGTACCTTATGTCGGTCCATTTGAACACCAGAGGGTGTCAGAAAATATCCTAAAAATTCCACTGTGATACGGTGAAATTCGCATTTCTCAATTTTGGCGAATAGTCGGTGTTCCCTTAATCTTTGAAGAACAGCCTTAACATGTTCTACATGTTCACGCAGGTTCTGGGAATAGCTCAAAATGTCATCTATATAAACTATGGCGAACACATCTAGGTAACCACGTAATACCTCATCGAGGAAAGCCGCGGGAGCATTACATAGACCAAAGGGCATCACCTGATACTCATACAGGCTGAATTTTGTTCTAAACGCTGTTTTCCATTCATCTCCAGCCCGTACCCGTACCAGGCGATAAGCTCCACGTAAGTCTAACTTTGTATAGATGATTGCCTTGCGTACCTGATCCAACAGTACCGGGATTAAGGGTAATGGATACCTGTTTTTAATTGTGATGCGATTCACCCCGCGGTCATTTATGCACGTTCTCAAGTCTCCAGTCTTCTTTGGTATAAAAAAGGGGGGAGACGAAACCGGGGAATTCGAAGGTCTAATAAAACCATTTCGTAAGTATGTGTCTATGTAGTTCCTTAGATGTGTTGTTTCAGCTTCTGTGAGTGCATAAACGCGACTACAGGGCAGCACTGCCCCGGGTTCTAGATCAATTCGACAATAAAAGGACCTGTGGGGTGGCAGGGTTTCGGCTGCCTGTTTACTGAACACATCTTCATACTCATGATACTTAGAAGGTAGACTGCTTAAATCAACACCCTCTGTGGCTGTTACACATACACTGAACCGAGTTCACATCCAGATGGCTGATTGTGCGCTGGGGTGATACAGCACATCACACAGTCCGGGGACGTTAAAGACACCTGCCCAGTGGACTAGACTACTTGAGGGTTCTGCTTACAAAACCAGGGGAGACCCAGAATTGTACCAAATTGTGGTGCTGCTATTAGATCGAACTGAATTTTTTCTACATGATTTTGCTGACAACACAATGTCAGTACCTGCGTACTACTAGTTACCGGACCAGAACACAAAGCAGTACCATCGACTGCTCTGACCACCTCCGGGGTAACTTTTGGACACAACGGTATTCCCAGCTTACGAGCGTAGGCAATATCGATGAAGTTACCCGTGGCTCCGGTGTCTAAGAGGAGAGTGACGGGAACCTTTCAGCCAAGGAACCCCAAAACCCCTGCTAAAGTGACATGTCGGGCAAAGTTAATGAACCCGACCACGGGGGTAACTTCCACTACCTGGCTCGACAGTTCTACCCCTACAACTGCCGAGCCGAGCATTTCCCTGTGACATAGGCTTTATTGGACACTCTTTAACGGTTCCATGTAATAATGTTGCCACAAAAATCTCACCGAAATATGGCCGTTTTTTGTGGCGACATTATTGCATGGAACATGCGGGGGACACCCCCGCAAACCCCAAACTTTTTTAAAATTTTTTTTAACATTTTTTTTTTTTGCCCCTGTCCCCATATATATGGTCACCCAAATAATATTGCCACAACATTTTCCCAGTGATATTATTTACGGCGACCATATATATGGGGATATTATTACCTGATACCTCTGTAACAAAATGTCCTGTGGTGCCGCAATACAGGCAGAACCCCTCCTTACAGTCAGAGGACCTTTACAAGAGCCGATTTGCATAGGCTCGTCCCCTGTTGTTTTTTCAAACGAGCTGGTGGGGTGTGGGGCTCTAGTTTGGTCCAATCTGGCTATGTGCCGTGCCTCTCCACGTTTTTTGTCCCCTCGACGCTCAGCCTGGCGGTGATCTAACCGCAAGGCCAAGTCCATCATTGCTGGACAGTCTTGTGGTTAAGGGTCCACTTGGGCAATGAGATCCTTAAACTCATCCCTCAAACCCTGATAAAACAAGGACATCTGCTTTTCATGAGGCCATTCTGCTTCTGCCACTAAACGGTTGAATTGGGTGACATACGTAATCAGTTCTTTACCCCTTTGACACAAACTGAACAGTTCGTGATCCTTGCACATGGCCGATGCCTTGCGGTTAAAGATTCTGCCAAATTCAGTCTGGAATTCCTCCCAATCATACAAAACCCCATCATCCCTTTGCACCAAAGGGTTTGCCCAGGCCGCCACGTCACCAGTTAGATAAGAAATAACAAAGGCTGTTCTACCCTGGCTGGTCTTAAACACTGCTGGTTTAGTTAAGAAATGGAGTTTGCATTGAGTAAGGAAAGTTTGGTACCGTTGGGGGTCCCCAGACTATCTTTCAGGCGGGGCTAAGGGCACTGCGGGTTCTGGGGAAACATGGACCTGAACTGGGGTGGGGGCGGCTGTACTGCCGGGGAGAGGAGAAGCTTTTGCCGATAAACTGCGCACTTGATTGGCCAACACAGCATAATCCTGTCTAGTGGCAGCAAGTTCGGCCTGCAGGTCCTGCAGAACTTTCATAAGGTCCTCCATGACCTGGTTGGCCCGTACCACTGAGGGGCCTGGTACACTTCGGCTTGTGCTTCTGTCACAGCTTCAATCTTCAGGCTCAGGAGTGGCACGAACCAACCATCCCCTCCGCAGTCTGGGCGCTTGCAAAGATAATCTTACACAAGCCACCAAGACTCCAGCGGGGAAAGAGGGTTAGGAACACGATGATTGGATGGGTTCAAGAAGTAGGGTAACCGGTGAGAGGATTAGGAGAGGGGAGGTGGATAGGGAAGGTGTAACGACTGCCAATATAATACAGAAGCACTTTGCAGGTAACAATGGAAAAGTCCTACCTTGTCTTCGGTATCTCTGAGGGAGTGAAAGTTTACCAGAGGCCCCTTCCCCAACCTTCTAACACAGGTGCCAGAAAGGGGTTCTCCCGGAAACCCTGTTGTGGATGTTGTTCTGTAGGTGGTTCTCGTCGATCCCTCACGACTGGAGTAGGAAGTCTAACAAGATGGAGTCGCGTTGAATTGACTTGGGGTTTAATCGGTGAGACTCTTCTGTGCGAATAGAATGGATAGAATTATCTATCTGTTGCACCCTCTGTCTTATGGTTACCCAAAGTTGAATGAGTGGGAAGTACCTGTGGGAGGATCCCAAAGAGCGTTATGGAGAGTCTATGTTGGCTGGGGATGTTGTCCGATCTGATATAGGTTAAAGGAAACAGAATGGAAGTGTTTGATGCCAGAATGCGGAGATCGCGTGTTGAATCTTGGGAGTTTGAGTGTAGTGTGGAGACGAGATCAACCAAAGTGAACTGCTGCCAAAAGGGAAAGAACTTGTGAATAATAGATTGCAAAGAAAACTAGGATCCTGATTCAGAGGAAAAAAGGGGATAGCTTACATAAGTCTGCCGAAGGTTTCGTCCGTAAAGCTGAGCAGAGTGGAATTGCCGGGTCGGACAGAACAGGGGTGAAATGGTGGAAAGTCCTGCAGGGAAATGTAAGCAGAGTAAAGTAAAGTAAAGAAAGAAAGGCTACACTGATTGTAAATCAATGAGAGGCGCGTATCGCCGTTTCAATAACTCACGGAGCGGAGCTGTAATGAATCGTAGCAACGCGTAGTACTCCTGGCAACTCTCGTTCATATCGTACTTCCGGAGTGGGGGGAGGAGTCTCGCTCTCGTCCTTCTCATGAGCCACTAGACCGCTCCTCTGAGCTTGAGACTCCATGTTGGTGGTATGAACTCGCATCCGCGGCTGTAGCCGCCAACGATGCCAGAGAGTGGTATGCCGAAATCCGGGTGTAACAGAAGGGGACAATGGATACCACAATAACATACAGTTTACATTACATATCACACACTTGAGAGTTAGAAAGAAAGAGACTTATCTCTGGGGTGAGTACTGGCCTCCTGCATGCGTACTCTCAGGTCCGGTGTACGGAGCGTGTTACCGCTGTAAAAGAGCAATGAATTACCAAACTGTGTGTTACTTCACACACTCAGTTCAACTGGCTTTCAGCATGCAATTGGTTAATTTCCCCCTTTTGAATGCTCTACACAGTGTGGAGCCTATGAGCTAGTGCACAGATTTTTGTCTATACGACCCGGCACATGCAGAATTAAGCCGCATGTGGCTCCGCACTGTAACCACTATGTTCACTGTGCTGTGACCCCTTGAGCGATCCACCGCTTATGCGCCTTGGGGTGTGCTATCTGTCGCACGTGACGTGTTGCAGTGTAGCTGCACTGTTCTAAAGCGAGTTTCTACACATGGCTAATTATCATGCAAAACACATGCACTGCTCTGCACTCTTAGCATGCCAAGCGATTATGCGTGCGAACTGTCAGAGGCGTGCTCAGGTGCGGGGATATGTGACTTAGCTTCCTCGGAGCAGGGGGGATGGTGGAATGTGGGCAGAGCCCTCCCTGCGCATGCCCTAGGCATCCTTCGCTGGATGTGCTGGCCTTTCGGTACTGCGTTGCCGCTTCCATGTTCTCCCCCATGCGGCTGGAGTCCCCCCAAATGCTAGCACTACTTGGCTTTCTCAGGAGAGGGGCCTGGGTAGAAGATTGCTGGGGCGTGGTCCCTCGTGCTGATCTCAGTGCACGGAGCTCTTCAGGACACGTCCTCTCCCGTTGAGAGTTCAAGCACAAACCCCGTGCTTCAGTGGTTCTTGTGCGCGCGCATGCGCACGCGAGTCCCGCCCCTTTTGGGCTTGTCCCAGTAGTTCTTGGCCCAGGGAAGTCTGGGTAATGTAGTTTCCATGGCCTTTCTCCTGCAAACAGGGCATAAGAGTCTCCTGTAAGGTTGGATTCTGTTTCCTGTGCCTTTCACCCGCATGTTCATTGTAATCCTCTGGCCTTGGCCCCTTATTGGGTTCATTATGGAAGGGGTCATGCCCTGCCCCATGACAAACGGCTCATGGACAGAATATTGCAGCCCTACTCTGATTTCTTCGGGGCCTATATTGACAACATAGTCATTTATAGTAAGACTTGGGAAGACCATCTTTTTCATCTTTCTACTATTATGGGAATCCTCAGAGAAACCGGTTTGACTGGCAATCCATCAAAACATAAGCTGGCTAGATCGGCCGTGAAATATCTCAGCTTCTTCGTGGGGGACGGCAGCATCCAACCCAACCCTAAAGGTAGTAGATTTTTCAAAAGAATGTGTTACAAACTGATGCCTCTCTCCCAAGGTTAGGAGCAGTTTTATTGCAAATTAGTGATGGATTAGAACATCCTATCCTATTCACTAGTCAAAAACTCTTCCCACAGGAGAGCTACTCTGTGTTGGAATAAGTGGCTCTTGCCATCAAATGGGCAATCACCCATCTTAGATACTATCTTTTAGGAAAGAAGTTCACACTGGTCAAAGACCACTCACCTTTAGTATGGATAAGCCAATGAAAGGACTCTAACCCTTAATTCATGCAATGGTTCTTAGACCTACAACCCTACTGTTTCACTGTGGAACACCAAAAAGGTAAAGACCAGGGGAACGTCTATTTCCTTTACCGGTTTCCCTGTGAAACAGATGCGGATACATTGCATAGGGGAAGGGCGTGTGAGAAACCAGAAAGCGTCTCACCCGCTAGTCCCCAGGGTTCTCTCTGTCAGGTAGCCAGGACACAGCCATCGCCTTTAGATCCAGACCCTGGGGGTGGACCAGTGCAGGAGAATCACCTGGGTGAGTGGTCTTCTCTGAGTGGGATACCTGATGATGAGATGCAGTATCCCCCTCCCTGTAACACCTTTAGCCCATCCTACTCGATAGGACATTTAGAAACTCTACCTCCCCCCCTCCACAAACACTTTCACACAGACAGCCCACTCTGGGAGAAAGCAGACTAACATCTGAGCATTGTACCCGACATGTCCCACTACTACGGTCAGGCAATTATTGTTAATCACTCACACCTGACTCCCGTTAAACTTCCCCACACTGATAAAAGGCGGAGCACCAGAGCACACTCTGAGCGAGGCAAAGCACATGAAGGAACAGTACTTTCCCAATGGCAGCTGAGCAAAGGAAGGAAGATGGCAAACCAGGAAGGATACGCAAGGAGGGAGCTACCCTTGACCTTTTCGGCGACAGACCATTACTTTCCAAAACCCTCCAGATTACACAGCGTGAGGCCAGGGAACCAAACTGAAGAATCCTGTATTGTGTGTCAGAGATACCTGGGCCCTCCTGCACGGCTGACCAAGTAGGCGAGGAACAGCAGCTGCCGTTGTACCGACCTAGGTTCTATGACTAAACCAGCGCCTGAGAGACCAACACTGCCAGTGAGTTGAGGAGACCGCTGCAAGACCGGTGTGTGTTGAAGTCAAGGTTGCAAGTAGCAGCATTATATAATAAGCACAAGAACGAAGATTGAAATGTGTGTGATGAAAGACGCAAGGAAAGCTTAATTGCTGATAAATGTTTGAACACTAAAGAGAAAAGATAGAATACCAGTGACAGAGTGGTCCAGCACCACGAGGGTGCTCAATCGAAGGTCTCTGTAAGGTATCCAGCCAAGAAGTGGCAGAAACTAAAAGTAGAAGATTGGCAAGAACATTGTGTAAAGTGAATTGAAGTGATCCTGCAATGGTTTAAGCAAAATCAATCGCACATTCGAAAGTCTTTGATTTCTGACATCAAGAGGAAAATGAACGAGGGGGATCCATGGTCCGAGGACAAATGAGGGAAACCAAATTGTGAACATTGTGGTGAAAAGGGGTCCGAGCCTGAAGTAGGGAGGGTATACACGCATTTCGTCGAAGTATTTTCCATCGTGGGACTTTTCATCGCCGACCCTTTCATCGCCAACATTTAAAAACATTTTTTTTTTTTAGGGGGGGGTGTTTGTGCGGGTTGGGGTATGATTATTTAAGTAAGGGGGAGTTGGGGGGACGCAGCCCCCCCATAAATAAAAACATTTTTTAAAATGAGTCCAGAGTCTCCCGGCTTTCGAATTCTTAAGGTTGCTCGGCCTCATGGTATTCTGCATTTTTCTGGTGCCAGAGGCCAGGCTGAGGATGAGATCCCTGCAATGGGTCCTCACGATGCAATGTTCACAGTTCTCAGGCAAGATATCGGATCCCGGTCAGATTCCACTCTCGGTGTCCCAGGATCTTCTGTGGTGGGCCAACGAAGGGAATCTGATGAAGGGGGAGCCGTTTTGGAAACCGTGGCCGGATGTGACTGTAGTGACGGATGCTTCCCTCACAGGATGGGGTGCTCATGGCAGCGACTTGACCGCAAGCTGTCGTTGGTCTCTGTCGGAGTCCAAACTCCACATCAATCTGTTAGAGCTGCGGGCCATCAGGCTGGCCCTGAAGGCTTTTCTGCCGTCTGCGCGGGGGAAGAGTGTCCTGATCATGACAAACAACACAGTGGCCATGCATTACCTCAACAGAAAAGCGGGGTTGGGGTCACTCCCGTTGTGCAGAGATGCAATGCAGCTCTGCTTCTGGGCCATCCAGCAGGGAATTTCGATCTCGGCAGTTCATCTGGCCGGAGACGAAAAGGCGGCGGCGGCGGCGGACGCTCTGAGCAGGCAGAGCACGGTCTCTCACGAGTGGGAGTTGGCTCTGGAAGTCCTTCAGCAGATCTTTGGGGAACCCCACAAGTGGATCTCTTCGCGACCAGTGCCAACCAGAAGTGTGAGATTCTGCTCAAGGGAATTTACTCCGAGAGGAGTGTTAGGGGACGCGTTCGTAGTGGATTGGTCATTCCCACTGCTGTACGCGTTTCCTTCAGTCCCCGTCATTCCTCAAGAGTTGCGGAGGTTACGGATGTTCGGTTCTCACATGATCCTCATTGCTCCGGATTGGGCCAGGAGAGCGTAGTACCCAGACCTTCTAGAATATCCATCTGCCTTCCACGCTGTCTTCCCTACCGAGAGGATCTGCTCGTGTGCAAGGGGGTCAGGTTCTCATCCAGAGGTCAAGACTCTCAACCTTCACGCTTGGTATCTGAAAGGTTGAGGTATGAAGGATTGGGATCTCCCGGAAGACGTGATGGAGGTGTAGCTTTCGGTAAGTCGGCCAGCAACAAAATCCCTGTACCGTTGCCGTAAGTTCTGCGACTGGTAGGACAAAATGTTGATCCTTTTCAGTGCTCCATTCCTATGGTTTTGTCTTTCTTGCTTTCTTTGGCCCACAGGGGCCTTCAAGTAGGTACCATTAAGGGTTACTTGGCAGCGCTATCTATATTTAAGTGCTCGTCTGAAGAATGCTCTTACTTTAAGATTCCTTTGATTTCTCAATTTCTTAAAGGACTGACTAATGTGTTCCCGTCGTCACCTTTCCAGGTGCCGGTTTGGGATTTGAATTTGAATTTGAATTTGGTTTAGAAATTTCTCATGGGTGCTCCGTTTTCACCTTTGCCCTCTTGCCCTTTGAGAATATTGTCCTTCAAGACTGTTGGTTGCGGTTACTTCCTCTCACAGAGTGAGTGAATACCAGCACTTTCCTCTAAGCCGCCCTTTACTGTGTTCCACAAGGACAGGGTAGTACTGTGGGTGCGGCTTTCCTTTCTACCTAAGGTAGCATTTGAATTTCATTTGAGTCAGAAGGTGGTTCTCCCTTCTTTCTATCCTTCTCCTTAGGAAGGAAGAGGAGCGACTCCATAGGTTGGATCCTAGGAGAGCTCTGAGCTTTTATACTTCTAGGATGTCCAGGGTCCGAGTGGACGATCAACTCTTTGTGGGATATGCTGGACACTGATTGGGCCATGCTGTTACCAAACAGACCTTGTCCAGGTGGATTATCCTCACCATTACTGAGTGTTACCGATTAGCAAGTAAGGAGCCTCCTGAAGGGTTGCAAGCTCATTCCACTAGGGGCATGGCTAATTCCACCGTCCTCCAATGGGGAGTTCCTATTAGGAATATTTGTGATGCACCACATGGGCTTCGATCCACACCTTTGTTACACATTACTCCTTGGATACAATCCAAGGTCAGGATATAGCCTTGGGTAAGGCGGTTCTTTATTCCTCAATCTGATTGGGTACTCTAAATTCTTTTCCCTCCTCCATTTACGGGTACTGCTTTGGGAGTCTGTCAAACATGTGGAATACGTTGGAGGATGCAATCCATTCGAAGAACAAGTTACTTACCAACTGGTAACGTTCTTTCGACTGGATGTTCCTCCAACGTATTCCACATCGCCCTCCTAGCCTGCCCCTCTAGAAAATGTCCTATGCGATTGCAGCTTACGTTTCCGCAAGGCTATGTGCAGTCAAGCAGGCATTGGATTGGTGCAACACGTTCTGGGGGAAAATAACTGAGGCTACGGGCGCCGTGCATCCTATTTATAACATCCAGTGACGTCGTCCTCGACGGAGGCCTTCAAGGTACGTCGACGACGCCGGACGCCCTCTGCCAAAAAAAGTTTCCAAAGTGCACAGCTGTGGACATTACATGTCAAAGATGTGAAATACGTTAGAGGAACATCCAGTCGAAAGAACGTTACCAGTTGGTAAGTAACTGGTCCATCTCATGATAGTTCTCCCAATGAACTCTGATACTTTTCTGCCAACATTATAATGACAATCCCTTGTGGAGGCTTTTCATGAAAAGTAAATGCACATGTGATGTCATCAATGACATTTGTGATGTCATCTTTGATGTCCCGGGTGTTAGTCTTAGCAGTGCATAGTGGTAGCGCGAGTTATGGTTGCTTAGCTTACCATACCTGGCGAATTTCTGGGGTTTTTCGGTTTTACTTTTAATCATAGTATGGATAGGTTGTTGTTAGTGCAAAGTAACTGTAACGTTCCTGTAACAAAAGTGTTTGCACTGAAGTTGCTAGGTTGTTCTTAGGGCAACTGAAGCATGACATCCCTTCACCAACGTTTTTTCACTGATTCTGATAGGTTTTTAGTAGGGCACTGTAACCAGACCCTTCCTTTAGCATAGCTTTTTCAGTAAAGGGGATAGGTTTGTAGCAGTGCAACTTAACCATAACGTCCCTTTAAAAATGTTTTTTGTTAGTGAATTTCATAGGTTGTTAGTAGGGCACTGTAACCGGAACGTTGCTTTAGCATAGTGTTTTCTGTAAAGATGATAGGTTTTTTGGTACTGCAACCGAACCATAATGTCCCTTTAACAACGGTTTGTCACTGATTCCTTGCCTGCCCTCATGATGAACCTGTGGAAAGGCCAAATTCTCCAGTGTATGTATCCATTTGTGCTACCCCTTCCTTTTCCTAATAGTGTTGGTGTTTCTTAGAAATTAAAGATGTACATGGTAAGTGTTGGTGAGTGTTTGAGTGGTTTTTCTTTTTGTGTTAAAATTGCATGCTGAATCTGTGCTGCACAGTACTGTCCAAGATGACTGCAGGTAAGCAATATGGCCGTTTCCTAAGGAAAGTGCACCTCGCCGGCGTATGTGCAATCACACTGCAGGTATCCATAGGACTCCATTACTCGCTGCATGGCCGCATCTTCTAATGCACTTTTAATTAGTTGTGGGAGCGCACATGTATCCATTGTACAGTTATACCCATGCATAGGGCATCCTCTGTGTGCTGGTTACACCGCCCCTGTCGCCAGCCCTACGGATTCATATGGTAGGATTCCGCATTTCAAGTAGTCCTGGTGACTAGGTGGGTGGCTGTGCAAACCTACCAATGTATGGCTGCAGCACGCCTGGCTGTATGAGGCCCACTGGAAAAGAAGGAACACCAAACTCCAGTGTACCGTGGGAGTGTTAAATGTTGGATTAATTTGATTGATGTGCTGCTGGCCTTTCCATGACCCGTGAAACAGACACACCGTCTCTGCACTGAGCATTGTGACGGAAAGTGTCATGGGGTCGCCTATAGGACATACAGTTGAAGAAAACATGTAACTTCAGGTGTGACAGTTTGTAGTGAGTTTGCAAAATGCCAAAGCAGGTGCGGCTTGGTCACGCACATACTAGTACATGTAAAGACAAGTAAGCAAAAAGCAGAATCTTCGTAGCACAAACAATGTTAGAGGTGGTTAGAAAAGTACTTTAGCTACATGCGTCACGCTGAATAATCATCTTCCTGCTCCACGTAATGAAGCTGTGTTTCGCGTTGTTGTAAGCATTCTTGACTTTCAGAATGTATGCATCTCCGTGAATGCTAGTCCTACGGATAATGGCGTACCATGAAGTGCCCGTACCGCATGGGACGTCAACTGAAATGGAAGCAGAAGGGACCAGTGGGCAGGTTACTGCCCTTCCAACCATGCAGTAGGGTAATTTCATGTACAGCATTTTCCACATCTGCTGCGGCCAACAACAGGAGCACTCCTGTAGGGCAGCGGAGCTCTAAAACATCCTTGCAGACCATATGCCGAGCTACAGACCCTTACCCGGCAAACGGCATTGTATTGTGCTTGTCCTGCAAAGCGTTACTCTACAGAGGGAAGCTACTTGGAAGTGCGTGGGAAGGGTCCGTCCAGGAGCATAACAATGACTGGTACCTATGTAGGTGAAGGCCACTGAAAATTTCCCTCTCTCTGCACGTCCCCTATGTTATCCATGCAGGTGCTGCCCCTTCCATACCAGGCCTTGCCTGCCGTTCTTTCTGTGGCGTGTTTTAGAAGACCAAAATAAATAGAAATGAACTGGGAAAGGAAAAAAGGGAAATAAAGAAAGCTCCTTTCAGAGTTGAACAATGGAATTGCCAATCAACGGATGCAAGGCGCGGCACACCGTATATGCTCCACAGAATGTGCGCAAAATAAAGGGAGGCGTGGCACTAGAAAACACTGTAGTGGAATTGGGTAGAAAGGGGCTCGCTGTAGAAAGAGGTTTCCTTACGTGTTGCAGTCCGTTTTTGAAGAGTGTAAGAGCGCAACATTTAGTACAAAAATTCCTCCACTACTTTCAAGAAGGGCAGCAAGGCAACTTGGATAGGGCGTGCAGAAATCGTGATGGCAGGAATAGTGAGATGGACGTTATTGGTGGGGAAAACTCTTTGTGCTGTAAAACGTCATATTCCTATTTGTGAAGTACGCCATTGGCAAATGTCGTAAAAAGGCACAAATGGACTTCTTCACAATGTATCGCGCTTTCTCCATTTGCGGACCAAATGAAAAATAACGCAGCCACATCGGTGTCTGCATAATGCGATAGAAAGTTATACAGGAGATAGGAAACAGACGCATGACCTAGGCAAATGCCTCCTTCATCGCAATGCCATAGCATACAATTGCACATCATACAATATCATACACAGAATGCATTCATCACAGTAGGATGCCCGCAACTTACCTTGTACACTGCACAGGTTATTTTTTTCGCAGTACCCCACTTACTGCACACTTTACAAAAATGATAGCTCACAAACAGCACTGCATTCATGTTACAAACTTCAAACAAGTACATACACTTCATGTATGCACCCAGGATGCCTGGCCATTACCTTGTCCACTTCCACCCTAGCCTTCTGCACTTTGTACAGAGACCTTCAACTACACTTTCTGCATACACACCACAACCGCAAACCTTATTGAGGAGTGTCTTTCCCTCCACAGTCCCATTTCCATGGCTCCCATCCTGAAAATGGCAGGATGTGGCACGTGTAATCCTGAAAGTACAGCGTAATCCGCAGAGTTTTCATGCTAGGAAGGGGAGGGGTGTTGGGGGGGGGGGATTGGGAAACAGGGTAGGCGATTGGGTCTTTAGCGGTCCCTGTGAAGAGGTTTTTTTTCTTTGTTTTTGTGTTTTTTTAGGTTTTTTTTGTTTTTTACATGCTTGCAAATCACCTTTTTGTTTTTTCTCTTTGTATGACTTTCTGCTTGCTTCTCCTCCTTCATTTTTAACCGAATTAAGGCAACGCTTAGTGCACAGTGTACAAGAAAATGGTCTTGCCAATGGCGGTCAAAGAAATGCCATTTGCATGAAAACAGTGTATGTTTTGGAAATTCATGCTCTCATAGTGGGTGGACAACATGCCATCAGTGCACATAAATGCAGACATACTTCTGTTCATAAGACACCTTCTGAGCTGTGGCTATGGGACAAATTACACTGGCATGGTCCAATACTCCATTTGGGAAAATAGGTGAGAAAACGACCTAGGCAGTGGGAAAAATATGCATCACTGCAGTCATCAACTTCTTCAGTTGAGAGGGCAAATGTCCATACGACATGTAACCCAAACGTAGACCCCCATAATGCACCACGACAACTTCACCAGTAATGATGGAGGCCACATATCTGCAAATGCGAACCATCCCAACAAAACTGCACGCATCAAGACTGGCCCACAAAGCATCCACTCCTTCCAACCCAAAATGAGCAGCAACGCCTCTTAGCATGGCATACCTGTACAGATCTTGTACACATGCATCACCCACGATCAGCACTGTGCGTCTCTCCATGTCCACCAATCTCATTACACAGACAGTATTGGGAGAAAGTAGTACCTCCCCTTCCTTGTGAACCACACCTTTGACACATGATTCCATAATTCCCACAATTCCATTCGTATGCCCACCATGCTGAGAATGGCAGGATGTGGTGCGTGCGCTTTCCCAGCTACAGCGTAGGCTGCACCCCAGAAAAGCAGGGGCAGTTCTTCTCCCCTCTCCACTGTTCTTCTTCCAGCACTCCCTCATTGAGGATTGTGAAATGTTCACGCATGCAGGCACGAATCACAGCCAAGAAGTCTGCATTCAACACTATCATTTCTGTACAGCACTCCATATTTACCGTTCAACACTCCGAGTACACATCGCGTGTGCTTCCAGAGCACCTTCCGTAACAAAGGTGTGGGAAAAAAACCCACAATGTCAGCATCCAAAATCGATCAGAGTGGCACCCATCACGCCTTTGACCATGCACAGAAGAGTCTACTGCTTGCCGACACCCATCACAACATAATGGAGCCATGCATGAGAACATGTTGCCATAAACCACAAAAACATAACATAGCCAGTGGCACTTCTACCCAACCCCAGCACCATAACACAGCGATGCATGGAAACATGTCAGTAGGCAGATTCCACAAGCATACCACTGCCTCTGCCACCCCTACCCACTTCCATGCACAAAGTATTATGGCACTGGCAACCAAACCGCACAATCCTCACAACATTTGGCCTATTTCCAGGAAGCTACACAAAGCAGAATGTCCAAGCACATCGAAGATTCACTTCAACCCTACCCTCTTGTATACTGACAGTGTTCCAACACTGCATCCAGTGGGCACACTGCAAGACTTTTCACTGCGCAATCTCCAGCCGTATACCGAAAACCATAGGATGTTCCAACAATGGCTGCACCCATGGAACCAACAATGTATGCATGTCAGCGCACTTCTGGTGCTCTATGAAGAGTAAAATGTGCTCCACAACCATTCTGTAAAGGTGACCACCCCTGAGAGATGCAGTCAAAACTGCATTGCAGCAGTGGGTGTGGTGAAGGCCTTGGCTTTCGGTGCATGGCCTACGGCCTATGGCCTTTGGCCATGCACCCAATAGTCTATGCCTTGGCAACACCCACCGCAACGTATTGCAGCCATGCATGTCAACATGTCATCAATGACCACAATCCACACACATACCACATCCACTGGTACTCCTACCCAAGCTCTGCACCGTCATATGGCTATTCATGGAAATATTCACCTTGTACCAGACTCTACAAAATGAACACAACCTCTGGCACCCCTACCTACTTTCATTCACATACAATGGTGTTACTGCCAACCCAACCAACCAACCAACCAACAGTATTTGCATGTCAGCTGACTGCTGGTGCTCTATCAAGTGTACAATGTGCCCCACAACCATTCTTTCAAGATGAGGAGTCTGTGACAGATGCAGTGTAAATTGTATTGCTGCAGTGGGTGTGGGCAAGGCCTAGACTATTGGGTGCATGGCCTACGGCCTACAGCCTTTGGCCATGCACCCAATAGTCTAGGACTTGCCCACACCCACCGCAACATAATGCAGCCATGCATATCATCATGTGCTCACGTACCACACTGCACACAGGTACCGCAGCCACCGCCACTACTACCCAACCTCCACACTCTAATACAGCTATTCATGGAAACATAACACAGCCTCCGGCACCCATACCCACTTCCATTCAGATAGTACGTCTCCCAGCTCTGTATTCAGTACAGAAAAGCAATACGTCAAACTGAAGTACAGAAGTCACCACTCTGCGCAATGGACACTACGCAATCCAATGCGATATGCAGTTTAGTTCGTCTCCACATCTATGCACACACTATTGAAGAATTGTGCCCACTTCACACACTGCAGTATTCATGCACAAAGAAGGTGCACTTCATCCCTACCCTCTTCGCTACTGTCAGTGTTACAACACTGCACTCAGTGGACTCACTGCACAACTGTTCCCTCCAGTAGCCTCAGCCATGGATTAAACACTGTAGAATGTGCACCCATGCAATCAACCATCTATGCAATGCTGACGTACCACACACAGAAGGGAACAATGTGAAACTTAATTCCAACCACGGCACATAGTTGTCGCTGCAAGGCCTCCATCCATGCAACACACCAGAGTACATGTTATCTTATAATTTGCATGTCATGTCCAATGCACTCCCCTTCTGCAATTGAGCTCCCACCAGTCACCACGGAAATAGGTCTCTGTTCCAGCTATCATGCCGTAACGAAGCCTGCCTGGCTGCCTGCATGCAACACAAATGGGAGGCGGCTGTGCAGAGAGCCGCAAATTGGCAGTGTACGCAAGGACACTGCAGGCACATCAACATCTTCGTCCACCTATCGACATATCTCAGATGAATCCCTTCTCACTGCCCCACCCTTTCCATCCCTTCTTCCCACCACCACATGGCGTAGTATATGTTTTGCAATGCACGCCCCGTCTGCTATTCAGGTACCACTAGTCAGCACGGTAAGAGGTTGCGGCACGAGCTATCGTGCCATAATGAAGGCTGCCTGCATTCACCACACATGGTTGGGGCCTGTGTAGGGACCGGCGAATTGGAGCAATATGCACAGATACTGCAGGCACACCACCACCTTCGTCCACCTAATAATCACATATCTCTGATGAGCCACTTCTCTCTCCCCCACCCTTTCCATCCCCTCTTTCCACCACCACATGTGGTACATTATGTTTGTTAGTCCCTTTCTGCACTGCACTGTGCTCTGAAACACCATGGCAGCGTTTTCCAAAAATGTTGACGCACAGCACGCTTCTCTCCAGCCAAACACCGGCCGCATCCAAAGTTTGTCGTCAGTACGGCGTACTTCAAGACAATGACACTTCTGTCTGCGGAGCGAACAGGGAAATGGGTCCATGGAGCGGAGCCAGATATCACAATTTTTTTTAGATGTACATTTTAGTTCTTTGAAACAAAAGTACTGGTCGGATTTCCATCAAACACACAAAAGCACGCTACTTGCCCCCGCTCCTGCCACAAATTTGGTGCAAATCCGTCCAGCTGTTCGGCCTGTGGCCATGAGCAAAGTTTTCGCCCATTCAGTCTATGTGAACAAAAAATATATTGGGACCCTCCAATAACTCACCCCCACCACACCAAACTTGCTGAAACAGTTCAGAGCGGGCCATATACTTTTTTTTGCAAAGTTTGGTGAGGATTCTTCGAGGGGGAGCGAAGTTATAACCCACCGAAAAAGTGGTCTTCCTATGAGTTTAGCAACTTAACCATAACTACCGCGGGCCATGTAATATATATATATATATATGGGATACATTACTCACCGTAGCTTAGATTCTGCAGAGTATTACAGTTTGTTTTTCGAAACTCGAGAAATGGGCATCGACCTAGGGAGTGCCAGTAATACTATCCCTAGTGTGACGCCCACTGTACCCATGATCCCTCACGCATGTAGGACCCTCAGATTGTATTTTTTCTTCTGACATTAGGTAGCATGAGGAGTAGCGCGAGTACAGATTATACAAGCAGATAGATAGATAAGACTACAAGCATCCATGCGCCTTCTCTCAGAAGGGAGAAGGGCGGGCGCATGTGAATCTAAGCAGATACAAGCATCAGAAATACGATTACGGTGAGTAATGAATCCCTTCTGAGGCTTGTGGAATCTGCTTAGATCACATGCTGTGCATAGATTAGCGAGCAGTACCTGAAGAAGGAGGTGGGATGTGAGAAGGGTCATGAGCAAATAAATCTCTTAGAACCGTTTGTCCCACTTGAGTATCTGTCTTGGAATGAGTGTCAATGGAGTAGTGCTGAATAAAGGTGTGAATAGAGCTCCATGTAGCTGCTTTGCAAATGGTGTCAAGGGGTACATTTGCAATGAAAGCCAGAGTGGCCCCAGTGCCTCTTGTAGAGTGGGCCCTTGGCGTAAAAAGGCAGAGTTTTATCTGAAAGGGAGTAACACAGCTGGATACATTTGACTATCCATTATGAGATGGCACCTTTAGCGACGCAATCTCCTTCTCTGCCTGTAGCTACGTAGACAAACAGTTGATCTAGTTTGTGTAGTTTCACTTCAGCAGAGCTCTTGGGTTCTTGGAAGAAGGCTGGTAGCTCAATGGACTGGTTAACATGGAATTTTGAAATTAACTTAGGTGAGAACCTAGGATGAGTTTGTAGAACCAGTTTATCCTTGTGAACAGTAAAGAAAGGATCCTGCACTGACAGAGCGTGAATCTCGCTGAGCCTTCTTATGGATCTAATGGCTACTAAGAAGGCAGTTTTGTAGGTCAGGTGTTTGAGACTAGCTTTATGCATGGGTTCAAAGGGGGAGCTCATGAGTTTAGCAAGCACCACATTAAGGTCCCATCCTGGTGGTGGGTTCGAAGTTGGAGGGTGGAGTCTCTTTACCCCTTCCATAAAGGCTTTACCCACTGGTACTTTCCACCACGGCACTTTGTTATGTGAGGTGGTGTAGGCTGACAGCGCTGCCAGGTGTACCTTGAGTGAATTAAATAGCAACCCTACGTCTAGCAGGTGGAGCATGTAGGTGACAATATTGGAAGGAGTGCAATCAACCGGGTTGATTCTGGCACCAAATAACACATCTCTTCCATTTATCAAAGTAACAGTGTCTTGTGTTTGGTTTCCTTGATTATTTTAGGATATCCATACATCTCTGTGGTAGATTGAGATGGCCACCAAACTCTATGACTTCAGGAGCCATGCTGCCAAGTTCATCGAGCTGTGTTGAGGATGCACTGTTTGTCCTTCGTGCTAGGATAGTAGGTTGTGCCAGCACGGGAGTCTGATGGGTTTGCACGTTGCCATCTTTCGCAGGTGCGGGAACCACGGTTGTCTCGCCCACATGGAACAACTAGGATGAGTGTCATCGATTCCCTGTGCATCTTGTTGACCACCTTGCTCAACAGAGGGGTTGGTGGAAAAGCGTAGGCAAACATCCCCGACCAGTTCATCCATAGAGCGTTCCCCATGGAGTCTGGCTGGGGGAACCTGGATGCGAATCCTGGGCATTGTCTGTTTTCGCTTGTGGCGAATAGGTCTATAGTGAGGAAACCCCACTGTGGGAAGAGGTCTCCTACGACTTCTTTGTGTAGACACCATTCGTGGTGTTCCGGGAGGGGGTCTCTGCTCAAAGCGTCTGCTAGTGAATTGAGATCCCCTGGAACATGTTGAGATGACAGGTAAATGTTACGTCTGAGTGCCCATATCCACATTTTCTGGGCAAGCCTGGACAGATTTGGCGAACGAGTGCCCCCCTGTTTGTTTATGTAAAACATTGCTATTGTGCTATCCGTTAGGATCTGCACTGACAGGTGGGGTTCGAACGCCCGAAGCGCTTTGAAGACTGTCAGAAGCTCTAGCAGATTGATGTGATTCTTGGCCACTGTGTGAGACCAGAGACCCTGAGCTGTGTGGTGAAGGAGGTGTGCTCCCCACCCTGACAGGGACGCGTCCTTAGTGACCACCGCCTGTATCTCTGGATCGTAAAAGGGTTTCCCCTTTGTCAGGTTCTCTCTTGTCCACCAGTGAAGACTTTGTACCAGTGTTGGCGAAACGACCACTAGATCATCCCACTGACCACTTACCTGAGACCACTGTTTCGCCAACCATTCCTGCATGGGTCGCATGCGCAGGCACGCGTGGGGAACCAGGTAAATACATGACGCCATCATGCTTAGCAAACACATTGCTTTGCGCACCCTTATCTGATGACCGGACTGATATTGAGGAATTTGCAGTAGTATTTTCCAAATTCTTTCCTCTGATGGAAAGGCCAACCCCTCTTGAGTGTTTAAGATTGCTCCTAGGAACTGTTTGGAGGTGCTTGGCACCAGGCTTGATTTTTTTCTCGTTGACTGAGAAACCCAACTCGAAGAGGAGGTCGATCATTCTTTGGATGTTGGATCTGCAAATTACTGGGGTCTCTCTCCCCTGTGATGAGCCATTCGTCCAGGTAAGGGTACACTGGGATTGCCTCTCTGCATAGGTGTGCCGCCACCACTGCCAGTACCTTGGTGAATACCCTTGGAGCTGAGGCTATACCGAAGGGCAGGACCTTGAACTGGTAGTGCTGACTGTCCACCTTGAAGCGCAAGAATCTTTTGTGCACTGGGAACATGGAACTATGAAAATAGGCATCTTTCATGTCCAATGTTGCCATGTAATCTCCTCTTTTTAGGAGGGGGATTACCTCTTGGAGTGTAGACATGCGAAATTTTTGGGGCTTGACATACTTGTTTGCAGGGCGTAAGTCTAAGACTGGGCGCATTGTCAGTTCTTTTTTTGGCACAAGGAAGTAAGTTGAATAAATACCCTTGTTTACCTGGTTGCCTGGGACGAGTTCTATCGCGTCCTTTGCAAGAAGATTGAGGATTTCCTCGAGGAGGATCTTTTGGTGGTCCGGGGAGTGTATTTTTTGTCTTGGAGGGTGGTTGCGGAGACGCTCCAACAGTTCGATGCAGTATCTCGCGGACACTGTGGACAGCACCCATCTGTCCGAGGTGATCCCTTCCCATGCCTGGGTGAAGGTGGAAATGCACCCCCCTACTGGGGATGCATGGGAAGGGACCCTGAGCGGAGCATCCCTGTTTGCTGGGAGGTGTACCGCCTCTACCTGGGGCTGCCTCTCCCTCTACCACGGCCCCTTTTGTTACATTTGGTGTATCTTTGGGTAGTCTGTTGGTTTCCACCCCACGATGTACCCTGCCCCTGTGAGTAATTAGAACCCCTCTGGGAATTTTGGCCGCGTGAATGACGAAAATTATTATTCCCTCTTTGGTTCGTGGGTTTGTTAGTTGATTGTCCCAGGGACCTTAGGGTATCGTATTCTTCTTTGGCAGTTTTGAGTGCCTCCTCTACCGCTTTCCCAAACAAGACATTCAGTTCCACTGGCATGTATATAAGAGTAGCCTGGGTCTCGGGTTTGAACCCTGACTGTCTCAGCCAAGCGTGTCTCTTGATGACAGTGCTCTCTGCAATGAGCCGGCCTGAATTGTCTGCTGCTTCAAAAGTCGCTTACATAATGCACCCGGACACCGATCTCCCTCCAACGCAATCTGGGATAACTGGCCCTTTAGTGGTTCTGGTGCGGAGGCAATGAGGGCAGCTACTTGCTGCCATTGGTGACAATTATAACTTGCCAGCAGAGTGGTGGTATTCGCGATTCTTGCCTGGTAAGCGGAAGTGGAAGCCACTTTCCTTCCTAGACCATATATCCTCTTGCTCTCCTTGTCTGGGGGAGCTTCAGATAATGCTAGAGGTGTCCCCGCTCTTTTCCTGGTGGTAGTAACTACCAATGAGTCAGGCTTAAGCTGACCCCTTTTGTAAAGTGGGTCGGAAGGGGCGGCCCTGAATAATTTTTCAATTCTGGGGTTGACTGCCTGGGTGAGATTAGGGGTGAGGAGGGAGGGGTCAATTCTGCGTTGGATGGACTTCAGAATTGGTATGACTTGGGCAGTGGACTTCTTGTCCCCCATGATTTCCTCTGCAAAGTAACTTGTCTTGAGCCCCTGGAGTGTCTATCTGAAAGTGCTCTGCAGCTTTAGCTAATACCTCATTCATTGGTGGCTGATTATCCACATGTGAGTCAATGACCGGTGGTTCTTTGGGGATAGGTGAGTTTAGACTATAGGCCTCTGCCTCATCTCCCTCCTCCTCATCCTGGTCCTCGTTGTCTCCGTAATAATCGACCCCTGCTTGGTCGTCCAGTATTTGTATGTCTGGATCTTCAGCATACTGATGGTAAGGTTGAATAGAGAGTGGGTCTGAAATCAGACCCTGAGCTGGAGTCTCATTGCGAGGTCTCTTACTAGGAGGCTGAGGGTCTTTGGATCCTGAAGGAGTAGAGGTGTCAGGGGTATTGTGATAGCTCAGAAAATAATCAGGGTTTTTCTCATAGAACTTAGCCAAAGAAGACATTCTTGTCATCACCCTGTCAATGTCATCAGAGCTACATTCCCTGGAACTGGGGATGACCACTTCTTGTTGAGGTTCCTCTACTCCCATGTCATGCGGAGTGGGAGGGATAACTTTAGGTCTAGTGACAGGGTCAGGGGTCTTAGATTTAACCTTATCTGAAGATCTATGCTTGTCCTTCAGGACCTGGGGTACAGATGTTTTCTCTGATGACGTTGTCTGCTGTTTGTCCACTTTTCCTTGAGTAGAGGAATGTTTCCCTGAATGTTTGGCCTTCTCAGAATCTTTCGACGCCTGGTGCCGAGATTCGGTGTGTTGGGAAGGTTCTGAAACTTTCAAGGGCGAGCGTCGAGACTAGAAGGCAGCCATGGAAAGAACTGCCGGAGCCGACTTTAAGCGTGGTTTCGTCGTCTGACAACCATACCTCTGTAACTTTGGGGAGCGAGGCATCCTTGGCAATCGTGGGCGGTTGCCGTGTGTCATGAGGCGATCTCAACCTGGAACACCTAGAGGACACCGTTTCTGTGAACCACTCTCTTTGTGCCTCTTTCTTCCGATCACTCGACAAGCGTGTCGAGTCTCGGCTGGGGTTAGTGTGCTTAGGTGTAGTAGTGTGTGTAGCGCTCATGTCGTTGGGTGTGGTCCCCATAACTGTCCCGCCTGACAATCCTCTGAAGCCGGGGACTCGCGCTTGGGTGTCTATCGACGCCCCTGTGCCCTCGCCGTCCGAGACGGCAGCGTTGCTGCCATCACTGAAGGAACCCACCGCCTCCATGGCCTCGAGCTGCCTGGCGTAGTGGGCCCAACATTTAGTGGAGCGGTCCTTTAGTGTTTTAGCCTTAAAGAGCTTACACGCTCTGCAGTTAGCTTCGGGGTGATCCCTAGGCAGACAGAGATTACAAGTGTTATGCTTATCCACCCAAGGAAACTTGCGGTTGCACTTGGGGCAGAATTTAAATGGAGTACTCTCCATATGTTATTCTATGGCAGCGGGCGAGTGTATGTAGGAAATAAACGAGTGTGAGTATGTCCACCCCCCACTCTCCCTACTTGCAGGGCCGAGGCCAGAGGCCTTCCGAGGCCCAAAGTCTGTCATGCAGTCTCAGCGGCTGTTCGTTCTTCGGACCGACGTCTATCTTCGGAATCTCGACGTGGGATTTAAAGAATGGGGAATATTAGATGAATTTTGACAAAAAGGCTGAAAGCCAGGGAACTCCGCAACTATGCTTCCGACAAGTATGGCGGAAAAAAACAATCTGAGGGTCCTACACGCATGAGGGATCATGTGTGTGAGATTGAGTTTTTCAGTACAATACTTACCCATTGATTTTTGATGCTTAAATGTATTTAGGCAGACCTAATAAATAATTGTATTTTCGTATACTTGCTAACTTGAATTAATGGTGTTGCTCTGTGTGGTCTCACTGTAGCCCTAGACTGCTCTCACACTTTTAATCAAACTAAGCCTTGACTGCTTATCCACACAATCTTAATCAGGTTTTGGCTAGCCTCTCAGTGGCTTCCCTGTGTACCATAAATAGGTTGGCATCCTAAAAACCTTCCCCCAAGGGCTGATTTTAGAAATCCATCTGAACAGTTAGTTAAATTAATCTTTTATAACGTACTTAATACTGGAGAGCAGTCTCTATGCGCGGGACCAGGATTCAAACCTGAGTTGCTCTACGTTGTTTTTCTTCCAAGTCAAACGTGTTGCCCCTGAGCTATCTTCCCAGCCCCATTAAGTCCCTGGCTAAGGTTAAACCTCCTTGAAAGACCATCTGCATTGTCATGACTAGGCCTGTGCTTAATAGTGAATTGCATGCCATGTAGGTTGATGGACTGCCTGACCTATTTTGGATTTTCCCCCTTCATAGACACCAGCCACCTTAGTGGTTCGTGATCAGTGCGTTTCCTGAAAATTGACCCAGGCAGAGTCAGCCTTCTTAGGGCCCACACAATAGCAAAACATAATTTTTCTGTTGTGGCCCATCTCAAGTCTCTCCCTTTGAGCCGTTTCCAAATAGATATAATGGGGTGATCCCTGCTCTTTTCATCCAGTTGAGAAAGCAATGCCCCTATTTCAGCTTAAGTAGACTGAGTCTGCACTAAAAGAGTGTGACGGAAATGCACACATTTTGGAATATTTTTTAGCTTGCTGGAGAGGATTGGAATGCACGGGTTCACAGACTGGCAATGCACATAAGGGAGTCATTCCAAAATTGCAGTTAAGCCGTTGGTAGTACTGGCAGCTTACCGGAAATTTCGTTTACAGTTTCCACCACCTGTAATTTCCTTATAATACTGGGATATCGGGTCGTGGAAACGGTAAACCAGATTGCCGAAGTAATGGTAAGTTCCCATTCCTATGGAGTCCCATAGGACTCTATGGGATGGGAACCACTGAAGCACTGTTGTTAACGGTGCCAGTGTTTCAGTGAATTCTCTGCTGGTAGGGGCCTGAACGACCAGCAGGTTAAGCCTCCTGGTTGTACACCCCCCATACTGGCAGACTCAGAGCGAGCCAGTCTGGGGAAAATGCCAGAGCTGGTCGTACCGGCATTAATACCGGCATTGTTACTGGACCGGCTCACTTGCAATGAGGCCCATAATGTGCTTAGCCAGTGAGACTGAGATTTTCCACAGTGGTGGTTAGGCTTAGAGGGGTAGGGCTTATGTGCAGGATTATGAAATGCATGAAGCTGCTGCTGCACGCCTGCTTGCAACTGAAGCTTTCGGTCCACCTGCGGTTGCAAGCAGAAGGCAGCTCCACCTTCAGCCAGGCTCACGCGGACGTCGTACCTCCTCAAGGTCACCAGCCCATGCCCAGTGGCAGAATCCAGCACAGGCAGCAAGCAGCAGCAGGATGGCACAATCCCTCATGGTGTGTGATTTAAGTTAGGGTTATTTTTTGGTCTGCCTTTCTTTATCCCCTTCTTAACCACCCCTAGCTGCCTCGCTGCCTCCACTGAGTTTGCCACTGCACCGTTTATTTCTTTTTTCCCCCTTCCCACCATCCTGTTGTTGTTTCCATCCTCCCCCGCCTCCCCACTGCCCCAGGGCTTTTGAGTCTTTTCTCGCCCGTCCGGTGCCCACCCACCGACCTCCAAGTACAGGGTGAGCGATGGGTCAACTGCTGCCCGCCTGCCACTTTCGCTCCTTAACAGCGGGGAGGAGGTTGTGAGAAACCATAAGAAGTCTGACCCACTAGTCCCTGGGGATCTGTCATCCAGGTGGCCAGGACACGGCCATCGCTTTTGGATCCAGTTCCTGAGGGTGGACCAGTGTCGGAGGATCACCTGGGTGAGGGGTCTTCTGGGAGTGGGAGTGGGACACCGGAGACACGGTATCCTCTTCCCTCTAACACTTAAGATATTTAGGAACTCTACCCCACCCCTTTTACAACACAAACACTTAAGGGAAAACAGACTAACACCAGAGCTGTGTACCTGACATGTCCCAATAATAATATATTCAGGCGAGGTCAGGCAATTATTGACAATCACTCACACATGACTTCCATTACACTTCCCCCACATGGATAAAAGGCAGAGCACGAAAGCAGAGTCTGAGCGAGGCAAAGCACAATGAGGAAACAACAGTTCCAAGATGGCAGTTTAACAAGAGGAGAAAGACGGCGAAACAGAAGGGGATTGCAAGGAACAAAGTTCCCTTGGGCATTTCGACAAGGCACCGTTAATTTCATGAAACCTCGAGATGAAGCGTAAGACCAGGAAACCAAGATAAAGAGTCCTGCATTTTGTGTCGGAGGTACCCGGGGCCCTCCTGTGTCAGTAACCAAGGCGGGGAGAATCTCCAGACACCGTGATACTGTCCTTGGCTCCAAGAACAAAGCCGCTTCAGTGAAAGCAACACAGCCGGTGAGTTGGGGAGACTGATACGAGACTGGTCTGTGTTGAAGCCAAGGTTGCAAGCAGCAACATTGTATGGTGACCGCTGGAACAAACATTGTTAAAACGCCAGTGATAAGACAGCGAATGAAGTTAAACTGCCAAGTGATTGAACTTTAAAGCAAGTTGCAATACCTTTCACAGAGTGGTCCGGCACCGTGTGGGTGCTCAATCGAAGGTCTCTGTAAGGTACCTAGCTGAAAAGTAGATAAAGTTGATACGAGTCGACAGAGGGAGATCAATTAAATACATGTGAATCAAAGTGGTCCTGCGACGGGTCAAGTCAAATCCTGCGCTCAGTCGAAAGTCTTCGATTTCGATAAAGTAAAACAAGTTTGGAAAAATATATTGATTTGGTTCGAGCCCGACAGCGAGAGATCAATTTAAAACCTTGTGTTAAAGTGGGTCTGAGTCCTGAGGAGGGGGGCTCGGGGTGAATTGAAAATCAACCAAGAAGTTGTGCATCAGGTCCTCTAAAGGAGAAAGTTAGATTTGAATGTTTGTTTGTCGCATCAGGCTCTGTGAAGTAAGAGACTTTGAATGGAGAAGAGACTTTGACAGAGAAGGCCCTGATACTGAGATTTGAACTGCATCCTCGTGCAGGAGAAACCAGAGACTGTGCTAAATTCGAGTGTGCCTTGTCCCATGCTGTAAAAGTGGTGAAAGGAGGCAAACGGCTAAAATATCTTGACATATAATTTCTTGAACACTTTTCTTTTGCATAACATTGTTTCCCACACTATTTGTATTTAGAGGTAAGGATTGGCAATAGTTTTATTACTATAGGCCCTTTTATTTTGACAAGACACCACTAAGAATGCGTTATTATTATTTGATGACTGTAGCTTGCCCGCATCTTTAGATTTAGGTTTAGATAGACATTTCTGAAACCCTATTGAAGTTCAATAAACATCATTGAACTGCGACAACTTGTGTCTGTCTTACTGTTTGATACCATGCCTTCCTTACAAGGTCCACTCACTTTTAGCCCCCGACTAGTTCAGTCCCTCTCATGTTATTGCCTGCTGAAAGTAAAATACTAATGGCTTTAAAGTCTACCATGAACTGTACGCCTAATTTATATGACTTTACAGCCAATAGAATGTTATGCAATCACATTCCTATCCAGGCAGCAATCAACTACATTGTATTACGCAGTAAGTTATACAAGGAATACCAAGCAATGTGCAAAGTGTGCACATTGCTTGTAATTCCTCATTAAATAACGACATAACACAAAGGAGCTCATGTTGCTCATAAGAGTAATTTGGCAGTTGCGAGCCGTTACGTGTAGACATACATGTTTACGGCTCTGCGCTGCCAAATTTTGGTCATTTACACAGCAGAGTGCAAATGTGCAGGGCAATCGTATACACGTGTATGCCGCCTATTGCCCTGCACATTTGCGCACCGCTCTACGGCAGGCAGCGTTTACTCATGTGACTGATGTAACTCAATGCGCGCATGGTAGGCAGCGTTTAATTGTAATTGTTCACGCTGCCTGCAATGCAAGCATGGCAAGCAGTGCGTACAATGGATTCCTATGGAGTCCGCCTGCTCTATGATGCATAAAGCTGGCGGGCTTCATAGGGATCCCCAGCATTTGCACCGACATGAAAGGGAGAAAGCTGTGTAAATGGAAGTTGCATTCCAACCCTCCCCGCCATACAATACGTAATGTAAACGAAATGCGTAATAGCCTTGCTTTTACGTATTTCCCTTATGTTACGCAATGAGGAACATGAACTCCAATGAGGTTGATGCTTGTCAATTGCCAATAGTATTTTCGTATTTTATGCAATCACGTCAATTCCTATATCCTGCAATTACATTGCAGTTATACGAGGAATACCAAGCAACTTTGCACACTGCATGGTATTCATCGCATAACTGCATAACACAATGTAGTTGCTGTCTGGATAGGAATATATGTGACTGGTATTCCTCCTCATATAACTGTATCACACAATATAGTTGCTGCCTGGATAGGAAAGGTTGTGACTCCTTAAAATACTATTGGCTTTAAAGTCATACACATGAACTATATACACAACGTGTATGACTTTAAAGCCAATAGGTATTTGTTGTAGGCACGTTCCTATCCAGGAAGCAACTACATTATGTTATGCAAGAAGCATAACAGCATAACACAATGTAGCTGCTGCCTGGAAATTAATTGATGCGACTCCTTAAAATACTTTAAAAAATCGAGGTGGATGGGCCACGCTGCCTGGGTACCAATTGCAGAGAATGGGTACTGATGGAGGCAGGCATGTATGCAGGGGGCAGCATTTCATAGATGCAAGTGGCTTCATTATGGGATGAATGTATCCCGATGGTACTGGGGTCTTGCTTGGATTTGGAATTCAATTATCCACACATGTGTGGTGGCAGTTGACAGTCCGAGGCGTAGACAGACTTGTCTAGCAAATGGGGACTGAAGCTAATGTAGTTGGGCACGCTGCAGTGACATAAATATCTGTAAATGCCCACACAGCGCTGCTGAGCGGGCAATTACACATTTTGGGTAGGCCTTGCCCCTGGCCGTACCCTGTCTACACCTCTGTTGACAGTTGAGCATTTCCCTATTACCTTTGAGCATTTTGGACATTTCAGTTGCTGGGCCTTTGGGAGGAAGGATGTGATGGAATACAACTGCAAGCACACAGTCACACAGCCTCACTCACTCGCACATGTACGCACTACTCTCAGAGACGTTTTTATGAGAGGGCAAAAGGGGCACTTGCCCAGGGCCCCCACCTTGGAGGGGGCCCCACAAGGCTAGCTGATCTGAAGAAGTAAGATTCCATTGTTCACCAGTCCTACATAGCACACATCAGGATGTTTTATGGGGTGCTGCTGAGGGTCTAAACCCATTGCCTTTCTGTTTTGACAATACATTCTGCCTTGATCAATTCATCAAGTATTGTTTTCTGTGGTATACATAGTTTGTGTGTTCCTTATGGCACAACTCTGTAGCATTCTTTTCTTCCTGTGGGAATTATGTTGATCATATGGAATAGGCAATGGTGAAATGCATATTGATAAATTGAGTGCCACAATGGTTCAGAGGTTAGCTCAGTGCATGAAGCACCCATTGGAGAGATGTGCGTTGATATGCACAATTAAAATATTGCATTCTAGCAAGTCTGGCTGAGCCTTTCATATGTCTGAAGTTTATAAACCTGCCTGATCATGTACTTGGTTTTGCAGAACAACATCTACTATTATCTGCAATGTACCTGCACCAGATAGGGGTTGCTATAAAAACGAAAACCTAGCAAATCGCCTCCAATGACGGCATAAACTGTTAGTCCAAGAGGTGAATAAATATCCAAATTCAACACTATGGAACGACAACTTTCATGCTTGTATCCTGGAATTTCCAGCAGACGATACAGTGATCCTGGTCAAATCATCTAATATATCTTACATTACTATGTTGTCTTCTGTGAAGTTTGCCTTCTTGCATGCTGATGGTATCATTTAGCCCATTACTTGATCTTTCTTATTATGTAGGCCATTTGGGTGGACGGGTTGTAAGACAGAAGAGAGCGGACCATATGTTGCAGGCCTCAGGAAAGCATTTTTTAAGGTCTGCTTGTTTGGCACAAACACTTGTTTGCTTTTCGGTAAAAGTCAAAGGTTTTTTTGCACGTTTATAAATGAAAATGCCACAAGCCATTGTTTTGAAAGTATTTAAAGCTTTAAAATACAAAAGACAAACCCAGATTAAACTTGATAAATCACATCGATTGGTATTCTGGTTCTTATATACTTCTCTTGATGATGGAGAGAATTAAGCTAGAATCTTTCCCATTTTACATAACACCCCTCTATAATATTTAGTTTAAAAATTGTCATATTTGGTAATGTGATTTGTGTACTTTCCAAGTCTGTTTTTTTTAAGTAAAATTAGATTGTTTTAGTTCATGGTAAGAACTGGAAAAGAAAGTGTTCAAATGCAGAAATTGCAGAGTTGTCACAAACCCCAGCTTCACCCCTTCACCCTTAACCAATGTGTGATCCTGGGAATCTCATTTAATCTTGTATTGCCAAACCTCTCAATATTGTCAGTCCCTAAACCTTTCAAAATTGTCAGCCCTTCCGAGTGATTTCCATCTCATGGTATGATATTCATAAAAGCCTTATTCATGGTTTCACTATGTTAATAATGAAAATATTTATATCGCACACCACAGGCATTTATTTTTTCCTTTGATATCTAATGGCGACACTATTTGAAAACCATATCCCACTTCTAATCTCAGTCTGTCTGGATAAAGACACCTTCCTGGTAGCTTCTAATCTGCTTGCACTATCCATGCTACGGTATGTGTAGCAATCTCCTTGCTTCCAATTGGTGGTCTCTATCCATGCGTGAGCACTTTTGCATTCTGTGAGGCAGCTAATGTGAGTTATCTGTCTATTATGGGTTACATGTACCTTTTACATACGGTCCTGCATTAATACTACATCTACCTTCCTGGATGTTATTCATAAAAAGTATCCTGTAAGCATTAGAACAGTAACCCCTTTGTTGACTGCTAATGTTGGTCTTCAAATGCTAATTGTTTATCATTCTGATTAGAGCAGGAATGAAGAGGGCAAGGGGACTTAATTATTATGCTGCGAGACAGCATATCAACCTATAGGTTGGGAGCGCAACAGGTGGGGTGTGGGGGGAGCAACCAGTATTCTTGATTCCTTCATTCCTTTGGTTTGGTGGAGGAGGGCCACAAAGATGTCTGTGCCCAGGCCCCCAAAAGTGCATAAAATGCCCTGACTACTCTTATCCCGACACTCCCTCACTGACACTCTTTGACCCACTATACCTCCACTCATATCACAAACATATTTGTCTCTTAGCTTACTCCTGGCCAATTACATAAATGTAACTTCCCATGATACATAATACACTAGGGTATCAAAGACTACTTTTACTCTCTGTGCACTTTTCTGTACTCATTGACGTCAATACATATGCAAATTAGTGGTTTTCATATGTGTTTTTCCGCACAGGCACTTTTAAATCCTAGAACCATCCATGAACGATTTCTAGGTGCTTAATACATGTAAATTTTACTCGGTGCAAGCTCATTCACAGTCACCCATTGCATTCTGAATAGCTTGTGCTCAGACTGACTTCTACCTGTGCATATTTCATATCTTTTTCTCATTGTCCAGCCCCTTGATGCCTTTCCTATTTGTTCATGGTGAACATTAATTCACCCTTAGTTTTTTATACATATTCTCTCACCTTCTTCCTCTCCACTTAGGGCTGCCAATGGTGTAGGATTTGTTGGGCCCCGTAAGGCAAAATACATGCAAGCCCACCTTATTTGCATAGTATTGACAACCTAAAAAACATATAATCCTTATAATCCTTATAGAAATGTGATAAGCAAAAAAAGATATGATTGAGTGTAGTTTTATTTACCAATTCCTGATTGAAGCCTGGAAGTACCAGAATCCCCTCTGCATCTTTCATGACTTAAAATACAGAGCAAAATAAACGGATAGGGTCACTGGCTTGTAGTCATTGTTTGATAAGGACAGCCCTGGAGCTTGCTATGCATGACAATTACAACTTGAAGTCGCAGAGATGTGCAATGTTTATATTTTATTACCTACTAGATAATCAATTTAAAGCCTAGACGAGTTGCTGTTGAATTTGACTTTAGGTATGTAATCTCTTCATTGTGCTGTTTGGGAGGGACGAGGACCATGTGTTACAGGGGATTAGAGGGGGCCACAACTGACGGTGCCTTACCTTAGGATCGAAAAACCTTTAAGATGGCCCTGGTGCTAGGGTGGTCCTCCAGATTTGTTGCACCCCGCAGAGAGCAACCAGGAGACAGGGAAAGTGCCCTTGTTTCTGACATGCTCTGTGGAGACTGAACTCCGCCATCTCGTTGCCCAGGCCCCAAAAAATGTGCAGGTACATGTGTCGTTGTAGTATACAAGCCTGCAAACTCAATGGGCCATGCAAGGCTGGGGAAGCAAAATGTCTCAATCCTTGTATGGCCTATTGGGTATGCGCACTGGGTAACTGTAGCTTAGTGACAAGGAAGCCAGTCGAGGAGTACTCCCTTCAGATGCTTGTTGCAGCTGAGGAAGCGCTCAGTATTTCACTGGGCGTGTTTCTTGCTCCTCTATAATGGGTGGCAGGTCAGAACCCTGACGTCCATTATGGATGAGCTATCCCTGAATTTAGCCCAGTCTACTAGGCCTAAACCAGTTCAGGTTACTAGCAGAACTAGCACCCAATCACAGGGTTCTGTAATTACAGGGCACAGGTTCAGACCCTCACTACTACTTCAACCCAAAGGGAGGAGTGCACACAGAACAAAAATGGCACATCCCCAGTTTTCTTGGGTGGGTTGTACGAGTAAGAGGCTTGTGCTTTGTGAAGGCTGGAGCTGGAGAGTATTGGGCAAGAAAGTGCCTGGAAAGATGGGGGAAGCTGACGCTGTGATCACAGAAGCATTCAGGAGGTGAGATCAGAGGAGGAGGAGGTAGTGGCAGAAGTGGATCTGGTGGTGACAACTATGAAGGAACGATAATGGCAGGCGGAGGAGGTGCCAACAACTGAAAAGGCTGCAGTGGCGAGGTTCATAGGAGATGGTTATAGCAAGGAGGAAGGTGGAGAGGTCGAAGGCACAGGTGGTGGTGAAGTTGGAGGAGGAAATCAAAACTGAAATTAGGGTGTTAGTGGAAGAGTTGCAGGAGGTCATAAAAATTGAGGAGGCGGTTGCAACAAGATCAGTGTAAGGTGGTAGCGCGGAGGAGGTGGCAATAAAATCAGACCAGGTTGGTAACGAGAAAGCGGTGGTAGCAGCCATTGAAGGAGGTGTAACAGTCTCAGACAGTGAATAGACCGACAAGGTAGTCACAGGCGAGGAAGATTAAATATCCCAGGTGGAGAGGGAAGGAAAAGAGATCTACTAGTTTCCCCTTGGGAACTAAGAAAAGGCAATGGTGAGGTGAAGGACCAAATACACAAGCAGTGAGTCAGGAAGGGGAACAGGTACCACATTGTGAAGCCAAGACAAGACAACAGGCTAGAGCCTAGCTAGTCAGGACAGGATGGTTCCTGTGGGCCATGTCATCCATAGGGAGGACCAGAGAGAGGAAGAAGGTTCCTGAGTGGGCCAGGGAGCTTATCCATAGTAATGAGAAAAAGGGGAGAAGGACGTGCTTGAGACACTGGTTAGAGCAGGTTTAGCGTTGGATCCTCTTTCCTCTTCCTACTGGCCACGTTTTCTGCTAACACTGGAGGGACTGTTGTGGAACCTCCAGGACCAGATTAGCCATGGCATATGAGCCTCCTATAAGCCTGCCATCTGAAGTGGGATGTGGAACACATACGCCAAAAGAACAACAAACTGGCACAGAGCTAACGTAACTCCAATAGATTGATAATCAGAAGGAATTGTGGAACTTTATTGAAAGGCTGGACCACCAGAGTTGCCGAGTAACTGACGGTAACCTTTAAGAAAACGGGGGGCGTGGCTTGGTAGCCATGTGAAAGGACGTGCTTGTACGGGAGCTCCCGCTGATCCGTACATAATCCGACTGATACCGCGCAAGGACCGCTGTGATTTGGCGAAAATTGGAAGACTGTGTACATGAAGTCCGGCTGCACGCGAGGACACATTTTCATATGGGTCCGTGGTGCGCAAGGACACTTAAGAGCCGAATGAAGCACTGGCGGCCAAACCTCGGCGGATGACAAAATGGCCGCCGCCGCTTGACGAGGGGACAAAGGAGCGGCAGATCGGGACTACAACATACGAGCGCCCTCTCAGCGGTACGAAGGGGGCAGCGCGACCCTGCCCACCTGGGGGGAGCGCCGGATAACAGCGGTGCCTGAGACTGCTGGGCGAGCTGAGACTCTCAACAGAGTCGTGGTGCATGGGCACAGTGCCTCCCTGGTTGGGACCGGGGCGCGACCGGAGGGACGCTCCTGACTAGAGACATGTCGAACAAGCCTCTGAGGGCGAAGAATAAACAGCCCACGCTCGACGAATACGCCAAGACGTCGCCTGGCCTGGAGGGTGCCAGGAGCAAGGATAAGGCTCAGACCAAGGAGATGGCTGCCGGCGGTGCGAACCAGGAGGTTCTCGCTGCGATCGCGGATCTGAAGGCGACGTGGGAAACCAGGCTCCAACTTGCTGTGGTCGAATTGAAAACCGCGTTGGAACTACAGGTTGGAGCGGTGCAGGAGGACGTGAACCTCTTGAGGCAGGACGTGCGAGCCCTGGCTGAGCGCACGGAAACTTTGGAAAAGGAGATGAGCCCTACTGTAGCGGACTGCACTGCACATAAACGCGATATCCATGCCCTGGTGCAGCGGGTGGGCAACTTGGAAAGTAGGGCTGAAGAGGCGGAAGGACGTGCCCGGAGAAACAACGTTCGCATCGTGGGCCTGCCGGAGGGGGCTGAAGGCCGGAATCCCACGGAATTTATTGAGAACTTGCTGCTGCAGGAGATCACTGGGGGAGCCCTGTCGCAGGGGTTTGCGGTGGAAAGGGCGCACAGGGCCTTGAGTAGAAGACCACCGCCGGGGAACCCACCTAGGCCTGTGATCGCCAAGATCCTCAATTATCGGGATCGGGAAAGGATCCTTGAGCACTTTCGTAAGGGGGGCACCATACGGCGAGGAGAGGCGACCATCACTGCTTACCCCGATTACACCTTGCAAGTGCAGCGCAGTCGCATGAACTTTGGGGCGGTCAAGAGGCGATTGCGGGCAGCAGAGTACAAGTACATGCTGCTTTACCCGGCCAGATTGAAGGTTTTCTTCAAGACTAAGATGCTGCTCTTTGACACTCCGGAGGAGGCCATGGAATGGCTCGATGCACAAAACTGTCCTCAGGAGCCAGATGAGCGGACGGCGGAAGGAACGGGAAGAGATAAGTGATGCTGCGGGCCCGGTTGGGCTATGAACATTGGGACTGGAATATAGTCGGGATGACTCTGTTTGGTAGTGTATGCGTTAGGACTTTGAAACATGGTCCGTGTGCGCGGATACGGAAGTGCGAGAGGGGAGCCTCCGAGGGCTGGTCCTTGTACCCCAGTTTGAGTTTAGTTTAGTCACTGTGTGTGGGGTGACACCCTGTCGGGTTCTCTACTTGGGTTCCAGGGAGAACCGAACACAGGGATGCCTGAGATCCAGGGATGGAGCTGGGCAGTTGGTTGGGTTAAGGGGGTTAGGGGGGTGGGGTGGGTCAGTTTTTATATGAGCCTGGGAGAGAAACTGGTGATGGGGACCCTTGCGGTAGGGGGGAGGCGAGTGGTCCTGGGAGAGGGATGGGAGCTACGGATGCGTCATGGGGGACCTTAGGATACTAACGTGGAACGTTAGAGGTCTTAACAGCTATCTTAAGCGTAACAAGGTCATGTTGTACCTAAAAAGACAAAGGATAGATATCGCCCTGTTACAGGAGACACATCTGACACGGGATAAGTTGGAACTGGTGGGGAGAAAGTGGAGAGGGACTGTAGTTGGATCCACATATTCTGCCTATGCCAGAGGTGTGCTGATTTGGGTGGCACCACATGTCCCGTTTAAGCTACTTGGGGAGGTTGTGGAGGCTGATGGGAGGCTGGTCATGGTAAGGGGGCTTGTGGAAAACAAAGTAGTGTGCGTTATAAATACCTATGCCCCCAACCGTGACACGGCGACATATTTCAGGACACTGACCACTAGACTGGGCGAGGGGATGGGGGGGCCTGTGATTTGGGGAGGGGACTTTAATTGCGTACTAGACCCCAAGGAGGACAGGTCAGACGACAGGGTGGACAGGCCCAGTCCGGCGGCTAGGGTACTGCAGGCGCAGCTGGTAGACCTTGGCCTGGCAGATGTGTGGAGGACGAGACACCCTGGCGTGAGACAATATTCACATTACTCGGCCCCGCACCAGTTACACACAAGGCTGGATTACTTCTTCGCCACTCCGGACATTGTCGCGGAGTGTGACCAGATAGACTACAGGGCGAGAGTCCTTTCGGACCACTCGCCCCTGGTCATGCGTTGGCAGCTTTGTCCCCCACGTGCGCGTATTCCAACATGGCGCCTCAGGGCGGAAGCGCTCAGGGATCCAGTCTTTAGAGAAGAAGTGAGGGAGGAGATTGTTGCTTATTTTGAAACGAACACAGGCAGCGTCAAGTCGGCTGGTACTTTGTGGGAGGCCTTTAAGGTTGTAATGAGGGGGGTTGCCATTGCTAAATCCAAAGGACTAATGGGAGGAGTCTTGGCAGATCTGCGTAGAGCCGAGACTGAGTTGGAGAGAGAGCTGGGGGAGGGGGGGACGGACATGGAGGAGGTCATTAAACTACAACAGAGGTGCGCAGAACATTGGGACAGGCTTTGTAACCTGAATTACAAGAAGTACATTGAGAGGTTGCATGCCGGGGGAGACAAGACGGGCAGACTTCTTGCTTGGCTGTATAAGAGTGAGACCCCAAGATCCCCGATCCGGTCAGTTATCACCGAAAAGGGAGTGGAACAGAACACCCAGGAAGGGGTGAATGGAGCGTTTGCAGAATATTATCAAGCATTATATGAGGATCGAGAGGGGGGAAGCCGGGAGGATATAGAAGTAGTACTTGAAGACATAGGCCTGCCCAAGATAAGTGACGAAGAGCGAGAGGAGATGGATGCTCCGATCACTCTGGAGGAGCTGCAGGAGATTGTGCGGCAGCTACCCACTTGCAAGGCCCCAGGAGCGGATGGGTTCCCCAGTGAATTTTATAAAGCATATGGGGAGGAGGTGCTCCCGCCCATGCTGGAGATGTTTCATGAAGCGTTCGAGGTGGGGCGGTTGCCGGAATCACTCAGGGAGGCGATTATAGTACCGCTCCCCAAACCCAATAAACCGGGACATGATTGTGGCTCCTACCGACCCCTGTCGATGCTGAACCAGGACAGCAAGATCCTAACAGCTGTCCTGGCGGCCAGAATGCGGAGGGTAATAGGCAAGCTGATCCATCCTGACCAGACGGGCTATGTCCCGAACAGGAATATTACCCACAATCACAGGCGCCTTCACAGGGTGGTGGAAAAGGGGGGCAGTGACGACAGCGAAATGGCAATAGTGGCGCTGGACGCGGTTAAAGCGTTCGACTCCGTCCGATGGCCATGGCTCCTGGCGGCTTTGGGGCAGTTCGGACTGGGACCATGCTACATGAGGTGGGCCGAGCTATTATATAGTGCGCCTTTGGCTAGGGTCCGCACGGGTGCAGTAGTGTCAGACAGATGGCAGTTAGGCAGAGGTACCAGGCAGGGATGTCCTTGGTCTCCAATGTTGTACATACTGGCCCTTGAACCCTTAGCAGTTTACCTCCGGCAGCAGTATGATCCGGTGGGCATAGAGGTGGGAGGAGAGTGTCATCTTATATCCCTGTATGCAGACGATATGCTGTTATACCTGAAACACCCGGAAGAGAACTTGCAGTATATCTTGGAGGTATTGGAGAGGTACTCCTGGTTGTCCGGCATAGCGGTTAACCCTCAGAAATCCGTATTATTCCCACTGGGCAGTTATGTGGGGATACCGGCGGAGAGGTTGCCGGTGCTGCGGATTCCGTGGGCAACGAGCTCCTTCCGGTACTTGGGCATTGACGTGTATCACACGACCGAGGAAGAACACAAGTATAATACCGAACTAGCTGTGGGGAAGATTGAGAGGTGCATGAGGTTCTGGGAAAGATTGCCCTTAGCAATGATGGGTCGCGGAGCTATGCTTAAAATGGTGGTGTTGCCCAGGCTCCTGCATTATTTTAATAACATCCCGCATATGATACCTAGGAAGTTTTTCGCCAGGTTGCATAGCGTGTGTAGGAATTTCCTGTGGCACGGCACGCGCAACAGGGTCGCATTATGGAAATTGCAGAACTCTTACGAGAAAGGTGGCGTGAAGCTGCCGAACTTTGAGGCCTATTATATCGCGGCGCAACTACAATATGTGGCCAGGTGGCTTTCAGATGAAGAGACCCCCGAACATAGGCTGCTAGGGAAAGACTGTTCCCCCTTCTATCTGCGGGAGGTGATTTGGGTGACTGGCTCATGGATGAGAGAGCGTCCTAAGATGCTGGCCCTGGGCAGAAACATATGGCGGCGTGCCTGTCGGATGATGGGTGACCCCGCGCCGTGTATGCCGCAGTTCCCTCTGATCGCCCTGGCAAAGGAGGACGGGCAGCTGAGAACTATTATCCGGACGTATTGGGAGTCAGTGGGATTGATTACAATGGGCGACATCTGGCAGGAGGGGACCTTGATGGAGTTCGATGAACTGGAGGCAGGGTCGGGACTACACAGGGGTCAATATGTAACATATCACAGGGTGGCCCGGGAAGTCCGGAGCACGTGGCCTGAAACTACTTTGGCCGATGAACCGGATACCACGCTGGAGACGTTGTATGACGCATCAGAGGGCGGACACGAGGTCTCTAGGTTGTACGAGATGTTGATGACAAAGGTTGGGAAGGATTTAGGGTACCTGAGATTGGAGTGGGATGCAGAGGTGGGGGCTCCGATGTCGGATGGGATGTGGGAACGCGCCCTGGGGTACCATAAAAAGGTATCGAGGAACGCCAGGTTCAAGCAGATACAGCTCTATATTACGCACAGGGCATATATGACCCCCCTCAGAATTTCCAAATTCCCAGGTGGAGGGCGCCAGGCGTGCCCCAAGTGTAACGAAGAGAATGCGGACATGATACATATGTTTTGGGCGTGCCCAGTGATCGCGACTTATTGGGGTGAAGTGGCGCAGAGGCTGGCAGGAAGGGGTATTACACTTAAGGTGGATTCGGCGTGGGCTTGTCTGCTGGGAGGGTATCCCAGGACGCGTAAGCTGCGGCATGTTGATAAACTTAAAGATCTGGCCTATGTACTTGCTAAACGTAGGATAGCCATGGAGTGGAAGAGATGTCACAAGCCGCGAGTGGAGGTCTGGTGGCGGGATCTCCAAAAATGGGCGGATGCTGAAACGACAGCGTGGCAAGATGGCAGTATGGCAGGCGATGGGGAAGAAATAGGCTCTCTCATGGCATGGAAGTTGTTGTTAGCCGAACTGTTTTGTGCGGGATCGGCCTCGGCTGGACTTGAGAGCGATGAGGCCCCACCGCACGGAACGGACACTGATGGTGAACACTCTACAGGCTCATAGGGGGGAGGGATGGGGATTGCAGTGCCTTACTTTTTGTTCGTTTGGTTTTGTTGTTTGAAGTGTTTTATTTATGTTTCGTTGTAATGTTGTTTGGTTGAGATAAAATAAAAATACATTTAAAAAAAAAAAACCTTTAAGAAAACCCTTTGAAAAGTAATCTCTGGCTTTGTCATTCCTTCTTGGGTCCTGCAGTTTGTAGCAGCTGTTACAAGGAATCATCCAGCCCATTGTTCAGGGTATGGGATTACCTTCCTAAACCTAGGCAAACAGGCAATCCTTGGCTCACCTCACTGTAGATGTGGTTCAGAAATCAAGGACAGTGCTTAGGAGGTGAGCGGGGTAGACGAGAATACATGGTAACACAGTATTGCTATTAATAAAGGTATGTCCACACATAAGTATGATGAAAATATACTGTATAAATCTTAAACTGTAACCTTGTGAATGCCTTACAGGTAAGCAATTCTTAGGTCATGACCATACTGTTTTAGGCCAAATGCAAATGTATTGGTCTGCTGGGACCTAAGGTTACCAGGTCCGATAGTATTTTATTGGCACAACGGTCCCTTAGTAGCAATAGTAGAACAGACAGACTAGCTCCTGATAGGCTAAGTTGGATATATACTGATTATGTGTGGTCCCTCAATCATCAGTATAAGGCCAATGTTAAAAACTGCACTTTTACACAGGTGTCAATGCAAAAATAATATGAATGTTGGGAAACTAGTAGGGTATCTCCTGCTATTTCTGACTGCTGCCTATGAACCTTCAGGTCCTCGTGCAGTGAAGCCAACAAAGTTTTTCCTGTGTTCGTAGTCCAAAAAGACCATCATGAAAATGTGACAGCTTTGGAGCCACTGGTTAAGCTGCTGTGCCGAAGAGAAGACCTATTTCTAGGACTTGGGTACAGAGCAACTGTTTGGTGCACTGGAGATGTAGACCCAGTACCTGCAGGTACAGATGGCATCCAGCCACAGTTTAGGCCTGGGTTGGAGCCCACAGAGCCCCATTGTTACTTTTATGTTCCTTTCTACTTGTAGAGGATTGCTTTACCTCTGGTGGTAACCACAGCCCTTGGGCTCTGTTAGCAGTGTGATCGCTGTTCAGTGCTTACACTTTTACATATTGGGTCCGCACAGGGAATGGGAAGCAAGATGTTTTGGGTAGCAGGGCTGGGACGAAATTATTTGTTCCTTCTACCCGAGGGGGAACCTCCCCCTATGAAGCTAGGGCGGTGAGGCCGCTGCGCAACACCCTCCATAGGAGTCGAGGCAAGTGGGAACTCACTGATAGAGACTCAAAATACATCCTATGAATACCTCTTTGAATATACCTATGAAGCTTGGTATGAGGAAATTATCAGTATGTGTTACTGTCATCAGGAAACGGTAAATGTTTCTTTAAATGAAAAAGCCCATTTAACTGGGACGAAGAAGAGGATATGAAGGTAAGGTGAGAAGCCGCCTGACACAGAGAGAGGGAGAGGGAGGGAGACATGCACTGGGGAAGTCCCATAGCTACGTCATCCATGGGAGGTGAGGCGACTGGAAGAAAGAGACAACCAGCGAATTACAAACGGGCGGAAAAGTGAAACTGGACTGAGTGTTCTGTAACCAGAGAGGAACAGAGTTAGGCGCGCTGCATCTTGACATCGGGAGATTGAAGGAGAGAAATTTGGACGCATAGTGTCCAGAAGCGCTGGGGTGGTGGGGGAAGAGAGAGAGAGAGATGGCGTAACCACAACAAGCATTTGATGGACCAAGAGTCCATTAAACAACGCCAACACCACTCCACAACAGAGGATGCAGAACCTAGTGGGATTGAAGATCCTGCATGACCACCCTGGACAAGAAGAGATAACTGACCCTAGCCGAATACAGGCCCCTGTGACATTATCCCTACAAACAGCAGGTAACAGGGAAAACGGGAGACCTGGGAGGTGGATGGAGAATCCTTATGGAACCAATCATACCCGTTCCAGTGAAATCCAAGAAACTGTAAAATTAAACGCCAGAAGAGTAAATGAGAATCATTGTGGGATCAATCATACTCGTCCCAGTCCAAGAGAATGTAATATTAAAGCCCAAGGAAGTGAACGTGAATCACTGTGGGATCAATCATACACTTCCCAGTGTAGTCCAAGAGACTGTAATATTGAAACTCAGAGGAGTGAGCGAGAAGTATTGTAGAACCAATCCTAGTCATCCCAGTCGAGTACAGGAGGCTACTGGGACCAATCATTCTCATCACAGTAGCGATAAGGAGATCAGAATACTGAAACCTAAGGAAGTGAAAGAGAATCATTAATGGAATACTCTTTGTCGTTTCAGTCAAAGTCAACTAAATACCACTCTCTGTAGAGAGAACCAAGAGGAAGGAAATAAAATACTAAAGAACATTTATCAAAGAGAGAAGAAGCAAAACCATGTTATAGTATTGAATGAGTAACATGAACTGATTTTAAGACTCAGAGACTATCTGAAAATCAAGTATTGAATAAAGGTTGTGGGAAACAAATACCACAGGAGAAGGGAGCCATTCTCCTGTCCTTATTTGTTATCTTTTTTTTTTTTAAACTTTATTTAACGGTTGTGGTACTTGACATTGCAATAACAACATATAATGCATTTGTTTGAACACATCAACTTTTGGTATTAGGCACCTTACAGCATAAGCAATGTTTACTGAATTGATGAAGCCGTTGGCCCTGTCAGGCTGTCACTGTCCCCGTTCATTTCACTCAGATATATTCTAAACCGGGCCCATATGTCTTTTGGTTTATTTGGATTCGGGATAGTCAATATGTAATATTCTTCACATTCATTTACATACATTAATTCCTTAAGAAAATGATTCACTCTCGGTGCCTGTGTGCTCTTCCATTTTTGCAGTATACACCGTTTCGCTACTGCGCATGTGACGTTAAAAAGTCTCCTTGTCACCTCTGAATGTTTACCAATGTCCCCAAACAGGTATTTCCGCGGTGTGAGGTCCGCCGGTATCTGTGTCACCTCCTCCAGGATATTCGCCACCTCCCCCCAAAAAGCAAGCACATGAGGGCAATTCCAATACATATGCATCGAGTCAGCCCGGTCCGTTCCACACTTTGGACACATGCCAGTTCCATTGTTTGTAAACCTAGCCACCTTCACTGGAGTATAGTGTAGTTTATTCAACATTTTAAACTGTATTAACCGGTGGCCGGCATTCATGGACACTTTCTTGGTCATTTCGCAGTATCTTTCCCATTGTCTGTCCGATATATCCCCACCCAGATCTGTTTCCCAGGAAGCCTTCATTACATTCAGCGTTGGGGAACCAGTCTGCACCGCAACATATAGTCCCGAGATGCTAGTGCCCGCCTGGGTTGAAAGTGTCAGTAAACTTGGATGCGGTGGGGGTTCGTCCGGGAATGTTGGCCAACGGGCCTTAAAGGCCAGTCTCATTCTATATAATTGGAGAATCATCAGCTGATCCCTCCCCATCCCTGTTTTGAAGTCCTCAAGTGTTATAAACCTCCCATTGGGAATTATGTCCTTGATTTTAAATTCTTCATCTGGGTCCCATTTATTCTGTATGCCTGGGTCGTATGTGGGTGTTCCAAAAGGGGGCCTCGGCATAGTAAGGCGTCTTTACCCCAAGCCTTCGGAAGATTTTAAACCATGCCTGGGCCGTCGTACTAACCGGGTCAAATGGGCATTCATCCCTGTGTTTAGTTTTAAAAATGACTCACCTAATGTCGGTCAGGCGCGCTGCGTGTTTTTCAAGACGAATGTGGGGTGAAGTGTGGTTTTCATCGTACCAATGTTTGACAAACTGTGCTTGTGCAACCAGATAATATAATTAAAAATCAGGAGCAGCTATGCCCCCCTTATTGTATGGTTCCACCATTTTTTCCCACTTCATTCTAGGCGCCCCCCCACTCCAAACAAATTCCAACGCCAGGGACCTGAGAGTGTCAAAGAATCTCCTACGAGGCCAGATCGGGATGTTGGTAAATATATACAGCAGTTTAGGGAGGATGACCATTTTTAATATGCTACCCAACCTATTAATGATATGGGGAGTTTGGCCCAGAAGCGGAGTTTAGTGGCAATAGTGGACAGCAGGGAATCATGATTGTTCAAGAGTAGAGATGTCCTGTCTCCAGAAACCATAACCCCTAGGTATCTAATTTTGTCCGGGGACCACCTTAGGTCAAGTGTGTCGTTTGGGCAGTTGGTGGCGGGGGTAAGGGGGAAAATTTCAGACTTAGATCGATTGGTCTTGTATCCTGAGTATGATGCAAATTTGTGCATTTCGTCCATTAGCGGGCCCATGTGTGTGTTCGGCTCCCTAATGTACAATCGGGTATCATCGGCATATATTGATATCGATTGAGTGAGGCCCGCCATCCATATACCTCTATGTTCCTGATGTTCTCTTGTCGCCGCTGCCGCTGGTTCCATAGTGAGAGCGAACAGTATGGTGGAGAATGGGCAGCCCTGTCTAGTGCCCCTCTTCAACTCAAACCAATCAGACATAGTGTGGTTAGTCAATACCCTGGCCCCCGGGTTAGTGTACAGCACTTTGACATAGTTCAAGAAGCTGGGGCCCAGCCCGAATTTACCAAGCACCATGAACAAGTAAGCCCATGATACAGAGTCAAACGCTTTTTCGGCATCTAGAGATACCGCTACCGCCTGGGCCTCCGGTTTGATTTGGGCCATTACGCCAAACAGCCTACGTAGATTGAGCGCTGTAGATCTAGTGGGAATAAACCCACACTGATCCGGGTGCACTAGCACTGGCATGTGTGGCAGGAGTCTGTTAGCCAGGATCTTTGCAAATATCTTAGCGTCACAGTTAATAAGAGATAAGGGTCTATATGAGGACATCTAATTGGGGGGACGTCTGGGCTTAGGGAGCACTGTAATTATAGCCTCCCTCATGGATGGTGGCAGTGTTCCTACCTTTGTGGCCTGCTCCCACATGGACAACAATATCGGGGCCAATACTTCGCTTAGCTCTTTGTACAATTCGATTCCCAGACCGTCTGAGCCAGGCGCTTTTCCGTTGGCCAATGATTTAATTGCTTCCTTAATTTCCTCAATCGTAATGGGTTGGTCTAACTGTAGTTTATTCTCATCACCCAATATTGGAAGCGTTATGCTGTCTAAGTAACGTTGAGTATCCCTGGGGTTTTTTAAGTCATGATTAGCGTAGAGCTCTTTATAGAAGAGGGCAAATTCCCCATTGATGTTTTCCTCATTTGTCTGTACTATGCCGTCGCTCCCTATTATGCTGGAGATCAGGGTGCGGCCCCTGTCAACTTTCAACAGGTTAGCCAGTATGCGCCCCGCCTTGTTACCTTTGCCATATCGGCATGCTCTGACCGGAGTGGCCATGTACATCAACTCCCTATTTGCTAGTTTATTAAATTCTTGTAGGTTTTTATTAATTTCTGCCAGGGCATTATCCTCATGTGAGGATGTGTATTGTTGCTCTAGGTCCCCCAGTCGCTTCTCAACCACCTCCAGCTCTTTCCTGACCGCTTTCAATAGCCCCGTAGACTTGGAGATCAGGATACCCCTCACCCACACTTTGAATGTTTCCCATAGCACCGAGGGGCTATCCACCGAACCCTTATTGGTCTCAAAAAAGAGTTCAACTTCGGCCTGTAGTTCCCCCACCACCCCAGGGTCCTTAAAAATGTCGGAAGGCATTCTCCATCTCCTAACCGGAGGTTTAAGACTTTCCAATGTCATGTCTAACTCTATGGGAGAGTGGTCGGACAGGGTGCGGGGAAGTATTTCACTTCCATTAATTTGGTGTACTAGGGACGCTGACACCAGCCAATAGTCAATGCGGGACTCAGTGTCATGTACCGAGGAGTAAAAGGAGTAGTGTCGTTTTAAGGGATGGAGTGTTCTCCAGGCGTCTACCAGCTGTAGCTGTAAAATGATTTGATGCAGCGTGTTGGCTGCTTTCGAGGGATTCCTATGTGCTGAGGTAGAACGATCCAGTACTGTATCTAAAATAGTGTTAAAATCTCCTCCCCACGCTATTTGCTCGCCCCCACAGGCGCCAATCTCATGTAGTACATTTATGTAGAATTCAGGGTCATCTATGTTTGGACCATATGTATTAATGAAAATCATTGCTTCCCCCTTGATGGTGCCCCAAAGTAAAACCAAGCGACCCATTGGGTCTATTTTGCTCCTCTCGAACTGGAACCCGACGGATGGATGTATCAGGGTTAGTACCCCTCTTGCCTGTGAGGAGTATTCCGTACAATACCTGTGAGACCCCCACCCTCTCAAGAACTCAGCATTGACCTTTTGAAGCGCATGAGTTTCCTGTAACATGACAATGTGGGGTTGGTGCCGAGTAATATAGGCTCCCACTTTCCTCAATTTGTTACGGTTGTTCAGACCCCGGACATTCCAAGTAAACAGTTTCAATCGGAGCCCTCGGGGTTACCCTTACAGAGTTAGCCATATCTGTGTTTCCAGTTTATATATTTGGCCTTTCTGTTGTTAAGGAGATTTCCGTGCGTTGCAATGTCACCACATTTTTTAACTTGTGAGACTTCTAGAACTGAGTCCCATTCCCCAACTTTTCCCCCTTTGCCCCCTTCCCGTACAGTCATATGATACTTTAAGCCCCCACCCTCATCATCAACCCCAACATGACAATGCTGCCCCGCAATAAACAATCCCTTAAACATGTGGAACTTTCCTGAGGGTCACTAATAGCAGCCATCTGGCGCGCTTTAGGCTGAGGCTCACAGCCCAGATAAAACAACATTTTAGTTCAGTTCGTCACCTTTACATGTCTTCCAATGTCAATAATTTCTCACCATATTTAGGCGATCCTAGCCTGGTCCAGTCTTACTGCTCACCTCTTGGTTATGTATTTGCGTTTTGGTTTGCCACTCGATCTCCGGTGGGTATTGGTATGGAAGACTCAACATATGACATGGCGTCTGTGGGATTTTCAAAGAAATGAGAACGTCCCCCATGCTGTATCCTCATTTTTGCCGGAAAGATGAGGGCATAAGGTACATTTCGCAGGCGTAGCTGTTTTTTCACTCCTTCATCTGATCTTCTTTGCATTTGCACGTTGGTCGAGAAATCTGGATATATGTGAATCGTGTTTTCTTTAAGGCGTAGGGTGCCTTTTTCTCTCGACAGTCGGAGTATAGTGTCCCTGTCTCGGTAGTTTAGGAGACGCGCAATTATGGTTCGAGGGGGGGCCCCTGGCTTCGGGAGCGGTGCTAGGGTACGATGGGCCCTTTCAATCAGGAAGTGATTCGAGAAGGAGTCAGCGCCTAGGATGTCTTTCAGTAAGGCCTCAACTTGCCTCTCCATGGGACCTTTTCTGAATTTTTCCGATACTCCAACAATCCGGATGTTGTTCCTCCGGGATCTCGATTCGAGGTCCTCGCACTTGGTTTGAGTCTTGTGTAGTTCTGTTTGGAGGTGGGCTATATCTCGACTGTGTTTTTGTATCGTGTCCTCGTTCACACTTATCCTGCTTTCAGTTTCCGTAATACGCGTGCTCTCCTTTTCCACACGAGCTTTTAGGGATCCTATCGTCGCCACGATATCGTCTAGTTTAACATTCACTGCCATGAAACCATTCTGCACCAGCTTTGCCAGGCGGTCTATCGGGTCGTTTTCCTGCCCATCGGATGTAGATGGATCCCCCCAGTCGGCCCTTGTGGCTACGAACTGGTGAAGGTATCCATCGGGCCGATCTTTTTCCCTCCTGTCCCCTTTCTCTCTTTGCGGCCCATAAGTTGCGATTGTCTGTTGGGAGTGGACTGTGTTCTCCCATGTGTTGTCACCCAATGTACCTCCGTGCGGTTCAGGATGTGGAGGAAACGTTATCTATATTCCTGTCCTTAACACCAGATAGGTTGCTTGTATGAAGGGATGAATCCAGAAGGTCCGCAGGTCGCCACTCCGGATTGTATTCAATGGGGGGCCTCAACGGGGTGCCGAGCAGCGCACCCGGAGCAGTGAGAGGGGTTTGCAAAGTTTTCCCGCTGTGCCTGTACGTGGAGGCGGCCCAGCGGGTAAATGGCTGATCCCCCAGCTGCGTGGGGTTGCTGCTGGCTGCACAGGCCAGGCGCTGCGGGGCACGATGTCAGGCCTTCCACCCGCCACGACTGCGTATTGTAATGTCCCGCCTCGCGGGCATCGGTAATAGGGCCTCCGTCCCTGCCCAGTCCCACTTACTTGGCGTGTGCGTGTGGGGGGGGCACCTCCAGGTGAGGCCCGTTCTCCCAGGCGGCGAGTAGCCGCGTCCGCGTCGCCAGCAGCCGCGACCGAGGCCGTGCCGCTCAATGCGTTCTGTGCGTCTTGGCCGGTTGGGAGCAGTCCGCACCCACCGGGCCGCCCCCGTTCCTCCTTCCTGTCGCCCGCCCCGGCGGGCAGAGTGATCCGCGTTCGTGTCGGGGGGCGGCCACTCAGCTTCCCCCGTATCGCAGGATGGTGCTGGCCGCACGGTGCCCCTCCCCCACCGCGGCCCGCAGTCTAGGTGTTCGCGGAGCCTCCAGGCGGCCACTCGGGTCTCTCTACGCCGCCGGGACCGCCAGCTGCAATATCTCGGCAGCGCGATCGCGGTTTTCCACCGCTCTTCACCAGGATGTGTCTTGCGTTTCTCGTTCCCGAATGCCTGCTTTTTTAAGGGTTTAGGACGAAGCTGAGAGGATTTATTTTAAAGTAGGATTCTGCCTGAGCCGGAGCTCTCGCACTAAGCGGCCATGTTTGATGTGCGCAACAGCGCCCCCTTCTTATTTGTTATCTTAGTGGTAGGGCCAGTTGACATTTATTGACGAGCACCGTAGCTACTTTTGTTTGGTAGAGATGCCTTATAGTATAGGGAGAGTTAGACATGTTTTTCCTTTGGTTAATAAAGAATATAGTGAAATGTCTTATCAGAGTCCACGTCCGTCTTCTGACGCGCCACAGGGCTCACACTCGGCTCTGCATGCTATTTCACTGGAAGTGATTTCTGGGTTCCTTGGTTTTCTCTGGTTGCTAGAAATAAGGTTATGCAGCTACCAGGCATAGTTTTGTGGTCAGAACAGTTCTTGTTAGAGTGCAGATACCGGCAGAGCTATATTGCAAGTCTTTTTTGCATGATTCTCTTCTTTTGTTTTTGTAGACATGCCACCAAAAATGTAAAATGCAGATGCTGGGTTATACCAGACATTTAGAAAAGAGTGTGTAATGCCACTATAAATCAAACAAAGTTACAGTTTTTCAAACTTTTGGTAGCCACCCAATCACTGGTGGGATGCCACATTCAACTTTGGTTGGCTTGCTCATAGGGTTTAGCTCAGGACTGGATTCATGTGTCGATCCGGACGTCATTAACACACAGGTCATGTTTCTTTGTGGCAGCTGTAGCTCTTGTTCTCGGAGGCAGCCAGTAGGCATGGCCATATATGACAAAAGCCATATCCCTATTACTCTCATATGGAAATAATGTCTTGTCATTGAACTCTGTCCTGGATTTATACAATTTTCTCTATGGACAACCCTGGCTACGCAAGAGGGTGAATCAACATTAATAATAATAATAATCTTTATTGTGTTTTAGTCCAAAATTTGAACTTTACACAAAATATAACAGATATATCAACACATATTACACAACCAATTCACTAAATCAACAAATATCACAACACTATCACAAAACAAAACATCAAAACACCAAACATCAAAACACATGAATGAAATAAAAATGTCAGGATGACATGATAAAAATGAAATAAAATCACGAAGTAAAAATGTCATGACCTATCACATCGTACAGCAGTACATCACAGTGGTATAAAACAGAAATAAGATAGAGTGAAGTATGGCGCCAACATGAACGAGAGAGGAGAAGATACTGCTTCAACTCTATATGATTGTTAATAACATTAATTTGGCAGTAAGTTCCTGACATGTGTCAACACTCTAAACAGAGCAAGCTGAGACGATACAGTGTCTGAATTAAGACAATACTCCCAAAATGGATCTCCAAGGATGGCCTAATAGCTATGTACCAATTTTCCCAGCATACTCATATACAATGGTCCCAATTTAGGGAAAGAAGTGAGCACATGCCTGGTGGTCTCCAAAAAACCAGATCTCCCACAAATACGACAGGACCTATCCTTTAATACCAAGCCCCGGTGTGGGCCTGTAATAGCAAGGACCTGTAATTGGTTGATACGCAACCTTAACAGGAAATCCCTGACATCCAGGTCCAGACACAGAAGCAAATAGGGTTGTATCCTCCTGTATCTATGCACTACATGAGACACCGCCTCGTACCCTTTCAGCTTTGCTAAGTGGGAATAATTTTCACACCAGTCCCATCGATTTAGCTTAAATACAAATGATATTTTTAAGCGGGCATATGATCACATTCTCTTTGTGGCATGAATCCAACCAATCTCCAGAAAGTTGGATTCATTAAGTGGTTTAAAATTACCCCCACGCAGGACCTTTTCTGAGTCATAATTGTTTCCCACTACTGCGAGCAGTTTACACACAGGTGAAGTACATGATTTCAAATAAACACCCCGAGCATGCAGGGCCATTCCCCTCAGTGAGGTTAAACCTATTTCAAGCCTCAGATATTGCATGGAACAAGCTGGCCCTAGGCCTATTATTGTCATGATTCTCCTTTTCCGCCCCTTTTGGACTTCGTGGTCCATTGTACACTGCATCTGCTATCCTCCCAACATGGCAGATGCCACAGAAACGCTGCAGTCTAGTGTTTATGCAAGACCCGTTGCTTCCTAGAAAACAGGCACGCCTTCGCTGCTCTGCGCGTCTCAACGCTGCTTTTCCGAGTTCTCGGCAAGTGTGTTCGTAACTACCTCTCTTCTTTCTGTGCTGCTACTCTGATATTATTCGGATCATTATTCCTTCCTGGTGTTCTATAGTGTTGCCCTTACGCTCCCGCCTGAGGGCCGCTCGTTCATCTCCCTTTCCGGACCCCTGTCCATTCCTTCGGTGCTCGCTGTCAGTTCCCTGCACTCTGCGAGTATTGCGACTCATTCCTGGTTCCTAGTTCCATCCCGGACATTGACCGTCCCATCTCTTACCTTCCTGGAATTCTGAACTCCTACCATCTCTCCGAGGCTGGTCTCGGTCCTCACACTGGAGGCGGAGGATACCCGCCCTTACCTGTACAAGTCCCGGATGTCCAGGAACAAAGAAAGATCTCCAAAAAAGAAGACAACAAAGGACAAACAGGTGAGACAAGGGGCAGAATGTGACAGTTTGAGACGCCCAAAGACTTGATACTGAATTCAACATGGAGACTGCTGTCCAGGACCTCATGAGAGGAATGCAAGAATTGAAACAGAGGTTCAAAACCTCAAAGCCGAAAATACAGCACTAAAACAACTCGTGCTATCCTGAGAATCGCCATTCCAGGAAAGTGCCCTGGTAGGGGGCAGAGTGGACACATACGAAGATTCCTCCAAAGCACTGCGTCCTTTCCTCAATTCTTGTTTGGTGCATTTCACATTTAAACCCTACTATTTTTCCACACCCAGGGCCAAGGTGGGATTTATAATCTCACATCTCTCTGGGAATGCTTTAGCCTGGGCAACTCCCTTGGTGAATGCGGGAGACCCGCTCCTGGACAATTATGACGGATTTGTGGAAGCCTTCAAAACCATGTTTGACCGCCCTGAAGTATACAGTGCTCAGGAAAAGCTCCTGGAGTTCCAACAAAGGCACCAAGACATGCTGTCTTATGTAACACGCTTTAAGCAATTGGCTAAAGAGGCTGATTGGTCTCAGGAAGCAAGTTTTACCCTGTTTCAGAGAGGGTTAAATGATGAAATCAAGGACGAACTAGCTAGAATAGCCCGTCCAGGTTCCTTCCAGGCTTTAACAGATTTGTCTCTGCAAATCGACTTCCGAATCCAAGAGAGAAAGGCAGAGAAAAGAATGACAAGAACAGTTCCTCCAAAGGTTTCCGTGGATTACCCTAGCCCTAAGGAAACAACCACTCAGCACTCTCCTGATCCAGAACCTATGCAACTGGGCTCCTTGCGAGGTCCGATTTCTCCACAAGAAAGGGTTTGTAGGATCAATACTGGACTCTGTATGTATTGTGCTTCTGATAAACATCTTGTAGGAAATTGTCCTATAGCTCCACCCAGGCATTCGGGAAACGCCAGCTCCCGATCTTGAACGGAGCCCAACTTCGGGAGAAAGGTATTTGCTCCGCTTCTTCTCCTTCCTTGAACTGTCTTTGACAAAATACCTTGGTGGTACTACAAGCATTCTTGTCTTCTGCCAATAAGGAGACACATTCCATACTGGCCCATGTGGATTGCAGTGCTATGGGAATATTCTTGGACCACGATTGGGCCTTAAAGCACAACATTACTCGAGAATCCAAAGAAACTATCCAAGCTGTCGAAGGGATCGACGGGAAACCACTGTCTTCAGGACCCATAAACCAGCAAACCACAGAATTGTTGCTCTCCATAAACAACCATCAGGAGATGCTTTGTTTTGATATCATAAAGGCAGCACACTACCCCATGGTTCTGGACATGCCCTGGCTTCAAAAACACAACCCATATATCAACTGGGGGCCGAATCTCTATTTCTAGGCTCCGAATTCTGCTTGTCTCATTGTTTATCCCAGAATGTCGTGCAGACTGTTACTCACCAGTCGGGACACTATGTGAGACAGGAGACCCGGAGTTTGAGGTGGGACAGTTGCTTTAAGAACTCAGGTTGGAGCCTCCACCCGAGTCTCCTCTCTGTGAGGGATTAAAACTCTTTTTTGTGATATGACCACTTGCTGGAGGTTGTACCAGACAAGGAGACCGATCACCCAAAAGAGCGGGGAAAACGCACCGCCCCGGACCCAGCTGCAAAGAAAAGGACAAGAGGTGAGTATGAGCACAGACAAAACCCCCTTCCCCTGAACCTCCTCTATCTTACTCGGAATACCTTAGCAGTCTCCCTATTTTCAGTGACAAGACTGGAAATAACCTAAAGAACAGAAGGAGATTCAGGCTCTAGTCTAGGTAGACAGGGGATGTGAAGTATAAAGATAAAGAGGCTTGATTTTACCAGTGGATCTAGAGTAGAACTGCAGATTTCAGTACAGAACACAATGTAAGATATAAATTAACAAACAGGAATGGTTAGTAGGGAAGCGACACCCGAGCGGCACGAGGGTCGCACTGGTTTCGGGGTGGTGCACCAACAGCAGAGCATCCTTGCATGGACTGTTCTACTCCAAGGTGGCAGAAATCCGTAAAGTAAAAGTCAAATTCGAGGTACAGAGGAGTCTTAGCAGTGTTCACTGGGAGAGTGGATTGAAGGTAGTCCAAACTGTCAGGAGAGTGAGAGGAGCAATGGTAGCAGGGAACAATAGCAGAAGTGAAGGTAAGGTGATCCGTAATCAATTACAGCAATGGTAGACAGGGGAGGAGGGGGGAGGGATTTTAGTAAGAAAACAAAACGTTACTAGAGGAGTCTGTGAGGCAGGTAAGTGCTCTGATGCAGAGGCGGTTGGCAACAGTGACATAAACGTGTCCAAAGGAGTCTGTGAAACAGGCGAGTATTCTGATGTACAGGCAGGTGGTAACAAAGACAAAACGTGTCCTAAGGAATCCGTGAAACAGACGAGTTGTCTGATGCACAGGCAGTCAAGTAATACTAGCAAAAAATGTGTCCAAAGGAGTCCGTGAAAACAATCCAGGTCGGTACACAGCAGGTAAAGAATAAGGAACAGCAATGAAGACGTAACTTCAAAATTGCCGCTTTTGACTCTAAACAGAAGCAGCATTCTGAATCCAAATGCTGCTTAAAACAACAAGAGGGCGACACCACAGGAAACCGAGGCTCTGGCTAATGTATCCAAACTACAATTTCGCCTCAGGTTTTCTGGGAAATGTAGTTTGTAGCCGCTATTTTGCACGGCAGCTTCCATTGGGAATAGAAGGGAAAATGACAGTGGCATAACCCCTTATGCAATGCTATAACCTTCTTTTTCTTTGCGATTGTGGTAAATATGGGCTTCCACTCAGCTCTCTGTGCATGGGGGGTCAGAGTGGCATGATGTGGGCACCGAAGCGGGCGGCGCAGCGAGTGCCAGATTGTAACAGCACCCACCCCCAAAGGCGGCGTCGACCCCCTAAAGGCATGGAAGCGGCGTAGAAGCGCCGGAGACCGTATGTTGCACAAAGGTTCCCATGACCTGTCTCCGGGACCATAACCCTTCCAATTGACAAGATAGAAAGGACGACCCCTGCGGAGTCAGAAGTCCAGAATATTGGCCACCTCGTATTCCACACCTCCATCCACAAGGACGGGGGGAGGACAGGCAGGCAGACGTATGGATGGCGGGCAAGGCTTCAAGAGACAGACATGAAACACAGGATGCTGCTTCCAAGAGGCAGGTAAGGAAAGGCGCACAGCCACTGGATTCACGATGCCAGTGATGGCAAAAGGACCCACAAACTTTGGCAATAGAAGACGCTTGCCGGGAATGTGTAGGTTACGGGTAGACAACCAGACTTTCATGCCCACTTTATAAACCGGTGCCAGAGTCCTATGACGATCTGCATATTTCTTGGCCTTCTCCTGAGCACGAAAAAGGTGACACCAGACCATCCTGCGGACGGACCTCAGTTCTCTAACACAATCCTGAGCGGCTGGGTTGTCAATGGGAAGCGCCGGGTCCAAAGGCAGAGACCTAGGATGGTAGCCGTACAGAGCGTAAAAAGGAGACACCCCTGAAGACGTATGCAAGGAATTGTTGTAGGCGAAATCAGCGGGTGGCAGTACTGTCAATCAAGATGTCTGAAAACGCAGGCAGAGACATCGAAGGAACTGCTCCAGAGTAGTGTTCGCTCTTTTGGTCTGCCCATCAGTCTGAGGATGGTAGGCAGAACTAAACCGGTTATTGATGTGAAGGGACGTGGTCAAAGCCTTCCAGAAGCGAGAGGTGAATTGAGGGCCACGGTCTGAAACCAGAATGGATGGTAGACCAAAAAACTGGAAAACATTTGTGAGAAAGAGAGAAGCGAGGACGGGAGCTGAATGCAATCCTGAACATGGGATGAACAATGCCATTTTGGTAAAGTAATCTATGACCACCCAGGTAGTGTCGAATCCGTTCGCAGGAGGCAAATCCACAATAAAATCCATGGAAATCATGTACTATGGCTTGTGCAGCACAGGAAGCGGCTGCAATAGACCCACAGGCTTAGATCGAGCTACTTTGCACTGTGCACAAACTCAACAGGATGCCACATAGTCAATCATGTCTCTAGACCTAGTAGACCACCATGCCCAGCAGCGTAATGCTTCCAGCGTCTTTTGTGGGCCTGGATGGGCTGCCATCAAGGAATCGTGGGACCAAGCAAAGGCACGAAGACGTGCCATCCCAGGAGGTACGAACAACCGACCTTGGATGTAAGGCAACCCTTGCACAATATCGAGGTTAAGCGACGCACAATCCTCTTCATGAGAAGAGACCCAGTCCGAAATTAGGGTACGAAGGGAGGGCTGAAGTGTGCAAGCACAGACCACACTGTTAGGTAGTAAGAGAGGGCGTTCGATCATAGTACTGCAAGGGATTGGTAGAATGGTGCGACAGAGTGTCCGTTCATGTGTTGAAGCGGGCTGGCCGAGATGTAATAGAAAAATGGAACTGGGAAAAAAAAAGATGCCAACGGGCCTGCCGAGCCGTGAGGCATTTCATGAACTTGAATGCGAGGAGGCTTTGATGGTCTGAGAATACTTTAACAGGCTGCCTAGCACCCAGAAGGTGATGTCGCCATTCAGAAAAGGCCTCCGTAATGGCCAGCAATTCCCGCTCCGTGAGATAGGGTAATTCCGTTCATACGGAGTTAACTTTCTTGAAAAGTATGCGATTGGGTGTATCTCACCCGAGTTGGGACATTTTTGTGACAGCACTGCTCCAATGGCTGAGCCAGAAGCATCGGGTTCCACGAGAAAGGGAAGCAGAGGATTTGGATGTTGCAATACCTGGCCAGTTGAAAAGGCGGCCTACAGTGTCTCAAAAGCCTTTTATGCCTCCGGATTCCATCATAGGTTTTTTTAAGCTAGTCAGTGCCGTCAAAGGAGCAGAAATAGCTGAAAAAGAATGAATGAAGCGCCTGTAAAAGTTTGAAAATCCAGAAAAAGACTGTAAGGTCTTAGTCGAGGTAGGCAAGGGCCATTCTAATATAGCTTTAACCTTAGAATTACTCATTCTGATCCCTTGACTGGTTAAATCGTAGCCAAGGAACTCCACCTGGTTGGAATTAAATATGCACTTCTCTGCCTTAACAAATAAATAATTGTCTCTTAATCTCAGCAAAACCATACGTACATGTGTAATATGTTCTTCTTTAGTGGAGGAGTATATCAGTATATCGTCTAGATCAGGTGTGCAAAACTGATTTTGACAGAGGGCCGAAAGTACCTTACATGAGGACTATAGTGGGCCGAAAAGTAACTGTGGGCGGAGCGGTAGGCGGGGCGGTAGGCGGGGCGTGGCAGGAGGCTTTTTAAACCCCCAATTTGTATTAAACACATGGAAAAAGAATATGTTTTTGAGGGGTAACGATTTTTATTTGCATTTCAAACTTACATTTTGTACTACACATTTTCCATTGTTATAATTTATTTCTATTTAATTATTGTATCTCGTCTGTTTAATTAATTTATATATATTTTATTGACCCTAGATTGGACATTCCGTTATCTTGGACTGCTATAGTTTGCTGTTTGGATTGCCCAAGAGGAGTATGGCCTTCGTTGAGTCAGGTTTCCTCAAAAAGCAAAGGATGTACATCTCCTAACTGTGCCTGTTTTAGCTCTATTATTGGGTTCACTCTTGGAGTGCAACACTATGCCCCATGGCTCCCACCCCCAATCAAACACTATGCCCCATGGCTCCCTCACCCCCAACTAAACACTATGCCCCATGGCTCCCTCAACCCCAACCAAACACTATGCCCCATGGCACCCTCAACCAAACACTATGCCCCATGGCCCCTTCACCCCCAACCAAACACTATGCCCCATGGCTCCCTAAACCCCAACCAAACACTATGCCCCATGGCTCCCTCAACCCCCAACCAAACACTATGCCCCATGGCTCCCTCAACCCCCAACCAAACACTATGCCCCATGGCCCCCACCCCTCAACCAAACACTATGCCCCATGGCACCCCCACCCCTCAACCAAACACTATGCCTCATGGCCTCCACCTCTCAACTGAGCACACTCTCAAACAAGCACCCATACAGAACCGAACCCCCCACCACCCCAACTCCAAACCTCCCAACCCCCAAATCAGCACCCATACAGACCCAAACCCCCCACCCCCAAATCAGCACACTCTCAAGCATGCACCCATACAGACCCAAACCCCCCACCCCCAACTCAGCACACTCTCAAACAAGCACCCACTCAGACCTGAACCCCCATCCCCCAACTCAGCACACACACAAACATACACCCATACAGACCCGAACCCCCCACCCCCCAAATCAGCACTCTCAAACAAGCACCCATACAGAACCGAACCCCCCACCCCCAACTCAGCACACACACAAACATGCACCCATACAGACCCGAACCCCACACCCCCAAATCAGCACACTCTCAAACAAGCACCCACACAGACCCAAACCCCCCAACTCAGCACTCTCAAACATGCACCCATATAGACCAGCACCCCCACCCCCCAAATCAGCATACAAACTAGCAAGCATGCACACATACAGACCCTGCATCTCAACATACACCGCACTTACACTCCAAAACAAACATTCATGCACACCAGACAACCCCCCACCCCCGCATCTCAACATACACACACAAAAAAATTCAAATCCAAACATTCATACACATCTAACACCCCCCACATACCCCCATCCCCGCATCTCAACATACACACAAAAAACATTCAAATCCAAACATTCATACACATCCGACACCCCCCCACTGTCATGATCTCTGCTTCCAAAATATCAGGACTTGCCCAACTCCCTTGGAAGCAGACCCATAACCCCGGTTCCGAGTGCCAGCCAGTCCCAATTGGGACCTTTTGGACCCTGTCCTGGCGCCAGTGGCACCAGGCTCATAAAGATGCCCAGTCCCAGCGCTGGAAGCGCCGGGCTCATAATGCTTGGGTGGACTTACCTGCAGCAGACCATGCTGCTTACTTACCTGCCAGTTGAGCCCCTGATCCTCTTCTGTTTGGGACTACTTTTCCTGTTGGGTGGGGCAGGAGCCACTCCCTAGGTTCAGAACACTGGAACTCTTCTGGAAAGCAGGAACTCTTTTCTTACCTAGGCGAGGCTGTGGAAGGAGACACCTAAGCACTACAGGAGGCTATTTAAACCACACCCGATGGATGAATCTTGCTTTGCGTTATTCTGCATTCTCTGCAGCAGAACGCTCATCGTGTCTTCAGCTTCTGATCCTGGGCCTAAGGGAACAAAGGCTTATCATCCTGGAATCCAGTCTTCAGCAGCACCTGTAAAGACAAAGAAAGAACAGGTTAGCACTACGGTCTTCAGTGGCAGCGCATCTCTTACCTGGTCCATCGGCTGTCACCAACGCCTCGCGCTGCATTCCGGCATCTGAAAGACAAAGGCTTACCTACTCTTCGCATGCTCCGGAGGTCTTCGCACTGCATTCCTGCATCGGAAAGACAAAGGCTTACCTACTCTTCGCATGCTCCGGAGGTCTTCGCACTGCATTCCGGCATCTGAAAGACAAAAGCTTACCAGCTCTTCGCACGCTCCGGAGGCCTTCGGTGCTGCATCCCGCATCTGAAAGACAAAAGAAGGTGCGTTTAAAGACATTGGGCAACTTTATTACTCACGTGCCATTACTCCTTCCCACGCCGAATCCAGTGGGTATTCCAGCACCCTTCAGTTTCTCTAAAGCTCCGAACTTGTACCTGCAAGATAAAAGGGACAGTTAGTGCGCATCGTGAAGCAGGCTACAAGCGCTTACTTACGTGCTTCCAGGCGCTCCTATTCCTCACGCGGGTTCGATCCTCAATTCTCTTCAGCCCGCCATCCGCCATCGCTGGAACCCTGCAAAACAAGAGATATCATTATAAAAGACTTTTAAGATATTTGAAGTGCCCAGAACTTACCGTTCGTGCAGTTAACGACAGACAACAGTCCTCTGAGGTCAAGAGGCCTGCACCCTTATCCAGTGAAGAAACTGGTTACGGCACCCTGCCCCGAGGCAGATGGAGGGCTCGGCGTTCACTTACCTAAGGTGAGGGCGTTAACCTTTGGGGTTCTACAGGAGAAGAGAAAGGGAAGAGGAGAGAGGCACCCAATAACCCCAGTTCATTAATCCCATATTTTCTATCTGCAGACATCTTACTCTTCGAGTCAGACATACAGTGCACAGAGGTCCAGCCCAAAGAGCCAACCGTGTGTTACACATCACCTTTGAAGATACGGCATTCACCCAGTCAAGACCGGCGCCTCTGCGGGAATCAGGTGAGCGTTACACCCACCCCCGCATCTCAACACACACACAAAAAACATTCAAATCCAAACATTCATACACATCCGACACCCCCCACCCCCGCATCTCAACATACACACAAAAAACATTCAAATCCAAACATTCATACACATCCGACACCCCCCTCCACCCCCCCATCTCAACATACACACAAAAAACATTCAAATCCAAACATTCATACACGTCCGACACCCCCCATCCCGCATCTCAACATACACACAAAAAACATTAAAATCCAAACAATCGGACACATCCGACACCCCACCCCCACTCCGCATCTCAACATACACACACAAACATACAGCAAAACAGACCGACACACAAACACAAACAGACCACTTACCGGAGACGTGCTGGAAGGCAGGTAAGCTGGAAGTCGCTGGAATTGTACTACGGCTGGCATGATCCAAGGCTGAAATGCCTTCCGGCATCAAGCCTTATGGACCACGCCAGCCGTAGTGCTGGCCCTCCATTGGTGCAGCACACACGCACTACGTGGCTCGTAGGAGCGACGTGGTGCGTGTGTGCTGAGCCAATGACGGCCAGTGTTTTGTCCGGCCCGGAAGACAACAAAGACTTTCCTAATGGAGGGCGGCCGATGCTGCTTGCGGGCCGCCCTCCATTAGGAAAGTGCTTGTACCTCGCGGGCCGGACAAATGAGCATGGCGGCCCGCAACTGGCCCGCGGGCCGTATGTTGTGCACCCATGGTCTAGATAAACTACGACAAACTGATGCAAATAGCCATGAAAGATGTCATTCATAAATGCCTGGAACGTGGCAGGAGCATTGCACAGACCAAACGGCATCATGAGATATTCATACAATCCGTACCGGGTTTTAAAGGCGGTTTCCATTCGTCACCTTTTCTAATCCGGATGAGGTTATAAGACCCCGGAGGTCAAGCTTGTTGAAAATTACAGAAGAACCGAGTTGGTCCAAAAGCACCGAGATCAGAGGGAGGGGGGTACTGATTCTTTACTGTAACGCATTCAATGCCCGGTAGTCGATACATGGCGGAGATCCCCCTCCTTCTTTGGAACAAAGAAGAGAGGGGACGCTGCCGGAGACCTAGACGGTCTAATGAATCCTGTGGCCAGGGCCTTATCTATTTACTCTTTCAGTACTTTGTCCTCTGGTAAAGTAAGAGAATAGTCCCTGCCAGATGGTATCTTAGCTCCCGGTAAGAGATCTATGGGGCAGTCATAGGGCCTATGGGGCGTTAACTGGTCGGCCCCCCCTTTATCGAACACGTCTCGAAAAGAAGAGTATTTGGTAGGAATGGCGACTTTACTGACATGAGTGATGGCTCTGATTATGGACAAGGAGGCAACCAAAGCCTGCCAAGAAGACTACGGGCACACACTGGTGTTCTGGAAACAATTGTCATTACACTCAGAAGACGGGAACTGTATACTTTTTTTGCCCAATCAATGGCAGGATTGTGGTGTTGCAACCACGGAATACCCAAAATGACCTGGAATTGTAGAGCCTTGATTAAAACAAAAGAGATAGACTCTGTGTGTCCGTCCTCCGTTTGCATTCGGACAGGGGACGTGGTTTGAGTGACCAGGCTAGAGATTAAAGATGTGCCGTCTACTGCATAAACTGTCTCGGGTTGCGCTTTATTCAGCACAGACATGTTGTTACTGGTGGCGTAATCATAGTACATGTAGTTTCCGGTAGCTCCCGAATCAATTATACCAAAAGAGGTGAATGAGGTGTCGGGAGCGGTGGTAAAAACCACGGGAAAACTAACGGGGGCAGAAGCAGCACCTTGTCAGTCCAAAGATTGCACCCCGGCGTAGGGACTCTGTCTATCGCCGGGTTCTGGCGTTTCCCACCTCCTTTACAGGTTTCTTAGGGCAATCCTTCAACTGGTGTTCGGCCGACCCACAGTAAATACAAAGGTTATGTGATCTACGATACTCACGTTGTGCTGGGGTCAAGGGGCCTCGGACTGCTCCAACCTGCATAAGTTCTGGAGCCGACCCGGAAGGACCGACAGAGTCTAATGAGGAAGGTACCGGAATTGGTGTTTTGCGTTCCCCTTTTCTCTCTGCCCTTCTAGCATCTATTTACAACACCAGGTCCAATAATTCACCAAGTGTGGTAGGAACCACAGGGACCGTAGCTAGAACGTCTTTCAATTCTTCTGATAGTCCCTTGTAGAACACGGCAGATTTTTTCTCTTTGGGCCAGTCCGTCTCGCTAGATACGTAAACAGAGAGGAAGTGCCCTGCCGCAGGTTCAGAAATTCTAAATTCATAGCCTGAGACTTATAGCGGTTATCAAAGACCCTGTTCAGGGCTATGATGAGCGGACCACAGTCATACAGGACATAAGTATTGGATTTGAGTAGAGGATTGGCCCAAGCCGCCGCTGTTCCCCCAAGATGGGAAAGAACAAAGGCGACATTTGTAGTAGAATTAGGAAAGGCAGTGGGGCGGCACAGGAAATACAACTTGCACTGATTTATGAACGTCCGGTATTGTTTAGGGTCTCCAGTGAAGCACTCTGGGGGGGGGGGGGGGGCAATGGATACTGCGTGGCCATAAGGACCGGAGCTGCAGTGAAGCCCGAGGCAGAGGCTGACAAGGCACCGAACCCTGAAGCGGTGGCGGCGGATGTGTCTATTCCCAGGTTTTGGGGCGTCAGAAAGGTCTGTAAACTGTCGATCCTGTGATGGATGGCCTCATGTGCCGTTGTCATATCGGCTTGAAGTTCGGATACCAAACAAACCACGGCGTTCAGCGGATCCACTCCTTCCCATGGCTTCTGTTTTTGTTACTCACCGGTCGGGAGAATATGTGAGACAGGAGACCAGGAGTGTGAGGTGGGACAGTTGCTTGAAGAACTCGGGTTGGAGCCTCCACCCGAGTCTCCTCTCTGTGAGGGATTAGAACTCTTTTTTGTGATATGACCACTTGCTGGAGGTTGTACCAGACAAGGGTACCGATCACCCAAAAGAGCAGGGAGACACACTGCTACGGACCCAGCTGCAAAGAAAAGGACATGAGGTGAGTATGACCTCAGACAAAACCCCCTTCCCCTGAACCTCCTCTATCTTACTCAGAATACCTTAGCAGTCTTCCTATTTTCAGTGACAAGATTGGAAATGACCTAAAGAACAGAAGGAGATGTAGGCTCTAGTCTAGGCAGGCAGGAGATATAAAGTATAAAGATAAAGAGGCTTGATCTTACCAATGGATCTAGAGTAGAACTGCAGATTTCAGTACAGAACACAACGTAAGGTATAAAATAACAAACAGGAATGGTTAGTAGGGAAGCTACACCCGAGCAGCACAAGGGTCGCACTGGTTTCGGGGTGGTGCACCAACAGCAGAGCGTCCTTGCGTGCACTGTTCAACTCCAAGGTGGCAGAAATCTGTAAAGTAAATGTCAAATTCGAGGTACAGAGGAGTCTTAACAGTGTTCACTGGGAGAGTGGATTGAAGGTAGTCCAAACTGTCAGGAGAGTGAGAGGAGCAATGGTAGCAGGGAACAATAGCAGAAGTGAAGGTAAGGTGATCCGTAATCAATTACAGCACTGGTAGACAGGGGAGGGGTTTCAGTAAGAATACAAAACGTTACCAGAGAAGTCTGTGAGGCAGGTAAGTACTCTGATGCAGTACGGGAATACCTGGACACCAATCTCGCCAATGGAACCATTCGTACTTCTAAATCTCCAGCCGGGGCCTCTTTGTTCTTTGTGCCCAAGAAGGACACCAAGGAACTCCGACCCTGCCTGGAATAACGGGGACTTAACCAATGCACCCTTAAAGATCGTTATCCTCTGCCACTCATTTCCGACATATTGGAAGCTGTTCGAGGTGCTGTAATCTTTACTAAACTTGACTTACGGGGCGCTTACCATCTCATCCGTATAAAGGAAGGCGATGAGTAGAAGACCGCCTTCAGGACGCCCTTTGGTCAGTTCGAATACCTGATTATGCCATTTGGCCTTGCCAACGCCCCTGCAGTTTTTCAGTGCTTCATGGACAGAGTCTTTTCAGATATGCTGTTTCCCTTTGTCATTTGACATATTGATCTATCCCAACGATCCCCAAGTAGATCTGGAACACGTGACCTTTGTTTTACAACGCCTATGAGAGAATAAGCTCCTGGCTAAACCAGAAAAATGCTTCTTTCATGTCCAAACAGTTCATTACCTAGGATTCGTTCTGAGTTCCAAAGGAATAGAATTGGATCCTGCTAAGGTCGACTCTATTCTTTCATGGCCAGCCCCTACAACAGTAAAACAAGACTCAATCCTTCCTGGGACTTGCAAACTTTTACCTCAAATTAATTCCTACATTCTCCGAGATTGTACAACCTATAGTTGGATTGTTAAAGAAAGACATTCCCTTCATTTGGTCTGATGCTCAAGAGACAGCCTTTCAAGAACTAAAACAAAGATTTACTCAAGGTCCCGTCCTGGCGCAACCTGACATCAATAAACCTTTCCTGGTAGAAACTGATGCCTCAGATTATGCAATTGGGGCAGTGTTAAAACAAGAATCCGAGGACAAGGTGGAACATCCCATCCCTTACCTATCCCGAACACTGAATCCCAGCGAGACCCATTACTCAGTCCTGGAGAAAGAGTTGGTCGCCATCCGGCAGGCCTTTACTGAGTGGCATCATTTACTTCTGGGTGCCAAATTCCTGGTAAAAGTGCGAACCGATCACAGAAATTTGCAGATCCTGCAATCCCTGGAGTGCAGGAACAGTCGTTAGGCTCGTTAGGCCTTTTTTTTGCCCAGTATCAGTTTCACATACATCACGTCCCTGGAATCAACAACATAATCGCTGATGCCTTATTCAGACGCCCTGATTACGAGCTAGTTGAGGCACGTGCCTTCCCGAAGACGTTTCCCGAAACAGTTTTCGTGGCCTAGGCCAATTCCTTATTGGATGATGTCCGTGCCGAAACACCACTTTCTGATCTCTGGAAGGATTACATCAAGGCCAACCAATGGAGCTTAGTTGCTAAAGATGGTTACCTTTTTAAAGACAAGAGATTGGTGATACCCACGCAAAAACTGAGAACCAAGATTATAAACCTCTGTCACGATACCTTTCATTCCGGGCATCGAGGCATTACTGCCACTGTCCGCCTCATTCAGAGACAATTTTGGTGGCCTAAAATGATCGACAGAGTAAAGGCATATGTCCAAGCCCGCGCTGTCTGCAGTCAGAATAAGTGCGATAATAGAAAACCTGCGGGTCTTCTCCACCAACCTACATTGCCAGAGCGTCCTTGGGAAATAATTGCCACCGATTTTATCATGGAATTGCCTCTTATGGTTACCATCGATCTATGTACCCATATGGTTCACTTCACCCCATTGTACGTTACCTTCAGCACAAGAGATGGCAGGAATATTTTTAAATCGCATCTTTAGACTGCATGGTCTCCCTTCCAAGATCATTTCAGACCATGGGCCTCAGTACATATCCCAATTCTGGAAGCACCTGTGTCAAACGTTAGGTATTCAACGTGCCTTGTCTTCTGGATACCATCCACAATCCAATTGGATAACAAAGCGAGTGAATCGGACTCTAGAACAATATCTGCGATGCTTTGCAGCCAAGGTCCAGGATGATTGGTCGGTTTTAATTTCAGTTGCTGAATTCGCCTACAACAACTCTGAGCACTCTGCTATCAAGACGAGCCCCTTCTTTTGCAGTCAAGGGTTCCATCCATCAGTCCTGCCAACAATCCTCCTCATTCCAACCCGGTTCCTTCGGTCGATTCCTGGATTGAACATCTGGTCACTGTACATAAGGATCTTAAGGACCATTTGGAAAAGGCCAGAATGGATGTCAAAAGACATGCTGATACTAGACGGAGACCCGGTCCCGTCTCTGAAATTGGCGACAAAGTCTGGCTGTTCTCTAAACTCTTGCCTCGACACCTGCGACCTAATAAACTGGCTCCTAGATTCTACGGGCCTTTTTCCGACAAGAAAATCATCAACCCAGTGGCGTATCGACTCCAGTTACCAGAATCCTGGAAGAAGATACATCCCGTTTTTCATACTTCGTTGCTCAAACCCTATTTTCAATCCACCAGATCAGCTCATCGACCTAACCCTGTGCTCGTCGATCAGATTGAATTCAAGGTTTCCAGGATATGTGATTCTAGATATAGAAGAGGTTGACTATAGTAATTAGTGAAATGGAAAAGATATCCCCCCCAGCGAACGAACGTGGGAACCAGTCTCCAACATGAATGCCCCCCGTTTAGTACGGAGATTCCATCTAAATCATCCAGGTAAACCTGGTGGATCGGGCTTTAAGAGGGAGCATGCTGTCATGATTCACCATTTCCGCCCCTTTTGGACTTCATGGTCCATTGTGCACTGCAACGTTGTATCTGCTATCCTCCCAAAATGGCTGAAGCCACAGAAACGCTGCAGTCTAGTGTTTACGCAAGGCCTGTTGCTTCCTAGAAAACAGGCACGCCCCAGCGGCTCTGGGGGTCTCAACGCTACCCTTCCGAGTTCTCGGCAAGTGTGTTCGTAACTACCTCCCTTCTTTCTGTACTGCTAATTCGATATTATTCAGCTACTTATTCCTTCCTGGTGTTCTATAATGTTGCCCTTACGCTCCCAGTTGAGGGCCGCTCGTTCCTCTCCCTTCCCGGACCCCTGTCCAGTCCTTCCGTGCTCGCTGTCAGTTCCCTGCACTCTGCGAGTATTGAGACTCATTTCTGGTTCCTAGTTCCATCCCGGACATTGACTGCCCCATCTCTTACCTTCCTGGAATTCTGAACTCCTACCATCTCTCCGAGGCTGGTTTCGGTCCTCACACTGGAGGTGGAGGATACCCGCCCTTACCCGTACACGTCCCGGACGTCCAGGAACAAAGAAAGATCTCCCAAAAAAAGACAACCAAGGACAAACAGGTAAGACAAGGGGCAGAGTATGACAATTACTGCCCGCCAATAATGGCCCTCTAAGATGTTGAGCCAATTCAGGTCCTGCATGGCCAGAGCTTCCAGGCCATAAAGCATGGTCGGCACAAAGCACTGTTGGTACAACTTAACAATGCCGGCCATACTGTACCCTTAATGCCCCCTGGCAAATTTACAGGCCTGTAGCGTCAACAGTTTAGCTTGCCTCTATTTTGTGCGATTATCCGATCGAAATTGGATGATACGCCAAATTGCAGGCCCTAATAAGAATAAAAGTCAGCAAGTTCCATCATGCCCAGGCTGGTTTCCCTTTCTGGTGATCGACATTATCTTAGTCTTTCCTAGATTTATGGTAAGTCCCAGCTGGGAGGAATACTCTGAGAGTGCCTCGAGCATGCTCTTGATGCCCGACAGAGTTCTATCGAACAATATCAGGTCATCTGCATACAGCATGCCTATAATGGGAGAATTCCCTAGCTTAGGTGGACAGTTAGACTTTAACTCCATGCGTCGGAGAAGGTCAGAAATGTAAAGGTTATATAGCATGGGAGCCGCCATGCACCCCTGCTTAACTCCCATGTTGATACTTATGGTTTCCATCACTGTACCTTCATTATTGAGTGTAACCGTGGTGCTGTTCTCATTATGCAGTGCTTTTAGAATCTGCATTATCCAGCTGGGACAATTAAGACTAGCAAGCTTAGACCAGAGTGTCTCTCTCACTACCTGGTCAAAAGCACTGGAAAAATCTACAAAGACAACATATAGAGTAGCTTCTTTATTACTCCAAGTGGTATTAATCAGTGAATCCAAGACTCTAATGTTATGCGTTGTATTGGATCCTGGTCTGAATCCAGTCTTGGCAGGGCTAAGCACTTGATTAGTAACCACCCAGGCCTCCAGCTCTCTAAGTACCAGTGTAGCAAAGATCTTGCCCGTCACGTCCAGCATGGACAGAAGGTGGTAGTTGGTCACCTCCTTCCGGTCCCCCTTCTTGTGGACCGGTATGAGGAACGACCTTCGCCATATCGAGGGTATGGAGCAAGATCTGCAGACCCTGGAAAAGAGAGTCAGTAGTACCTGTGCCCAATTATTTGGGTCTTTTTTCAGGACAGAATTTGCTAAACCATTCGGGCCTGGAGCATTAGACGTCTTGATGTTGATAATGGCTTGTTTCACAATTTTGAAGCTCATAGGGTGCGGCCAAGGTTCTGGGTGTTCGATCACCAAGCGAAACAGGCAACGATCTTATAGAACTTGTTCTTTACAAAGTTCACCCACTGATCAGCTGGAATATGGTTCACTGTTTTCTGAGTCTATTAACCCCCAGCCATTGAGAGGATTTGCCAAATTTTCCATGAATCTCTACTACACAGAGTCTGGATACATTTTTGCCGCTGCACTCTTTTCAATATTACAATCAAGGCTTCCACCAGGCAGTTAAACAAACACAGAGCCAGCTGGTCCTCTACAGACTGGAGTACTGCAACAGCCTCTTTCTCAAGCTCCCTCTTTCCTCCCTTCACCCTGCCAGGTAATCCAGAATAGGGCTGCAAGACTTATCCTTGTCCTGAAGCCCAGGGACCCTATTCCTCCAGCCCTAAAATCTCTCTGGCGGGTGCAAGGATCGAATTCAAGACCCTCTGCATCACCCACAAGGCCTTCTGGGGCCTGTGACAACGCTATCTCCAACTTTCCCTCCCTAAATACTCCCCTGCTAGAGCCCTATGCTTCTCTAATTCCAACTCTCTGTCAAATGCTTCTCCAAGCAGAGAGTAGGGGGCAGGTCTCTCTCCATGGCTGGTGCCTCGATGCCACTCTCAGACTTGAGCCGGACCTCCTTAAGTTCTGTAAACTGCTCGCAACTCTGCTCTTCTCTACCACTTTTCCTTCCCTGCTAATCACCCCACTCCTGCTGTGACTGGTGGCCAGATGCTCATGAATCTCACAGGATCCCAGGCCACACCAGCACCCCTCTCCCACCACTGTACTGCCCGTGCAGGCCCCTGCTTGGTGGATCCACATCCCATCCTTGAGAGTCACTTGTACTTGCACTTATCCTGAGGTTCTCCTCCTTGGCTTCCCTTAGCACCCCCCCCTCCCAGCCCTCCTCCAGCACTTGTCCACTCCTATGCTCCTCCTTCGATCCCCAACCCCTGCACTTCTCCTCCATGCATTTCCACAGCCAAATGCCACAAGGCTTAGTAGGACCACTGTATAATACTGTTTTTTGCCATTGTTATTATTTCCCCTGTTCCCTTCCCATTTAGCCTTGTGGCGCTTTGAAACACAATTCTGTTGTATAAAGCGCCTTACAAATGCACAAAAAAATAAAAATAAATGAGAGGCTATACACATACGGGGGACCATGAGTACTTGGAATACCCTAACCCCAAGGGTCTTAGGGTCTTCTAAGAGGCATGCTTGCTGTCTACATCACCGTTTAGGCCACAGATGAGGACTGACTAGGGAAATGTCACTAAAGTCAAGTAGGTAAAAGTCATTTATACTCAAGCCCTTGCCCCAAAGGTGTACTTTGGAACTTTCTACTCAGAAAAGTTACAATTCTATTTTAAAATAAAAACTAGGTACTGTGTGTGCAGTTGCCTTCGAGCACTGCCTGCACTGCTTGATCTGGGACAGCAATATTACCCCCAGCATCTCTGTTTCCTTAATAGTGGACTAGAGGGCAAGGTGCAGTCCACACTCTGTCTATAGCAAGTTCTTTTCTGGCTACAGCTTGCAGCACACACCCTCTTTTCAGCAGAGTTTCCAGTGTAGTGTATAGAGTGAATCATGCAGAACCCCTTTCATGGTTTGGAAGTTAAGCACCTCTGTGTTCACTGGGAGTTGTCCATGATGAGGCAGGATACGGCTCCCTTGCACGTTTAGTCAGGGAAGTGAGGGTCAGTTGCATATGGGCCGCCAATGTTATAATGGCTTCAGAAAACATGATAGTCGGCTACAGAATATTATCAACAGCAATTAACTCTTTGCCTCACAACCATAACTCTATTGTTATGTTATGGCTATTTACATAGCGCATGGTCACCCAAAGGTATCATGTCGCTGGAGAGGAAAAACAGCCACTGGGCCAGGAGGGCACCGAAAACAGACCAAAAACTATAGCTCAGAAGAGATAGGTCTTCAAAGCTTTCCCGGAAAGCCAAATGGTTAGAACAGAATTTCATAGCCGATGGCAGGTTGTTCCAAAGCTGGGCTGCTGTGATAGAAAGACCAGTCCTCCTAACCGAGAACGGCAGAAGGGGGGCACACATAGCAGGCCAGCGGAGCCTGATGGAAGCAGCGGTTTGGGACATAGCGCTCAAATTGTACACGCAGATACTCTGCACCCTGACCATGCACGATACAGAGGGCCTTGAACTCAATACGTTTTGCCACAGGGAGACAGTGGAGGGAACATAACACAGGAGATGTATGGGACTCATAGGAGGTACCCGTTGTAACCCCGGCTGCCAAATTCTGGAGGCGCTGTAATCTACTGACTAACCCCTTGGGTTGCGCCAGATACAGGGAGTTACAATAATCCAACCTGCTCAGAGTCATGGCTGCTACTGCTGATGGACGCATTGTAGCTGGAATCAGATGGAGCACTTTTCTTAAGATCTTAAGGTGGAAGTGCCCCTGCCCTGCTGGCACACCGAGGACACTTGGGCTGTCAGCTACAGGTCAGCCGACATAGTCACTCCGAGATTTTTTACTTTCAGGGAAGGAACCAGTAGAGGACCCAGAGACAAAGGCCATAAAGAGGAGATCCAAAGTGAAGGGTCATGGGGGGGAACCCACCATCAACAACTCAGTTTTGTCCCCATTCAATTTCAGCCAGTTTTGGCCCATCCACTCTGCAACGGCAGTCAGGCACCTATGCAGGCACGCAGGCACCATAGCCTGATCCAGATCTAAACGGATCAGCAACTGGTTATCGTCTGCGTACGAATAGCACCTGATGCTAGGGGAGCAGATGAGTCGAACCAGCAAAAGGATATGGATATTAAAGACAATAGGGTACAAAGCAGAGCACTGCGGGACACCAAAACTAAGAGGTGAAGATTTAGAAAGGAAAGGTGGCAGAGAAAGAGTTTGAGATCTGTCGTCCAAAAAGGAATCAACCTCAGCCAGTACCTGACCCGAAATGCCAATCTGGGCCAGGAGGGCGCGCAGGATGGCATGACCCACAGTGTCAAACGCCACTGAAAGATCTAAAAGAATCAGGGCGCCGACACCACCCTGATCAACCAGCCTGGCCAGATCGTCCTGCACGGACACAAGGACACTTTCTGTCCCCATGACAGAATGAAAACCCAACTGGGCTGGGTCAAGCATCCTGGCGGACTCCACAAAGGAGGACAGAAGAGGAGACACCAGTGATTCAAGAAGCTTCATAAGGCAAGGGAGAAGAGAAATAGGACGGAAGTTAGATGGGAGAGAGGGATCCAAAGAAGGCTTCTTCAAGAGGGGGATAACAAGAGCGGCCTTAAGCTCGGACGGAATGACTCCCGACTGACAGGATAAATGAACAGCTGTAGTAATCTCACCCAAGAGGTTGGCAGGCAGCTGTTTCGTCACTTCAAGAGGCAGCGGATCAGGAGTGCAGGACTTAATCCTTTGAAGCGCCCTAGAAACCATGTCCTCCAAAAGCACTGGGAAAGAAGACCAGGTGAAACTGGGGGGGGAATCATTAGCTTCATAGTTGGCCAGTTACCAGATAAGGAGGTATGGGCCAATGGTGGAAGACTACCAGAAATATTAGTGCGGATGGTTGCAACTTTCATAATAAATGACCTCCCTTAACACCCATTACATTCCACCATCACATCTGTAACGCATCATTGACAGTGACAGAGTTCAGATCGGGAACCTGCATACACTAAATGGTGGAGGGATCGTCACCAAACTATTTCCTAAACTCTGTAATGACAAATTGATATTCAGGGTATTAAACAGAAGAGTGATGGAGCCAGGCGGAAGACACATCTGTGTTAGGGAGGCTGTGATTCTTGCTGTTTTGTTCTGGCTTTGGCTTGCACTATAATCTGTAATGGTGACACGGTACTCCTCTTGATCATGAAAGACAACCTATGTGCTCTTTTCTGATTTCCAGCAGCTTGAAAACATGTCTCAAGACTTGTGAACATTTTTAATCAATGAGTCACTTCGTGTGAATGTTCAATCGAAATGTTAATTTGAAAAAATGTGGACAACCACATGCTTCAGCAATAACACCCTTTACCTGCAGAGGCATGAATGTCCCACAGTATTAAGCTACACATCACTCTTTTTGCTGTTTTAGATCTCAAAAAAACTTTCACATAACACATTCACTATGTAAATTGATGGCTCAATAGTCTGATATCTAAAGTATTTGTGCCCCCCCCCACGCAGCCCGAGAGGAGCACCAACCTGTCTGGAAATATCTACTTTAGAGGAGGGTTTGCACTTGGTATGAAGTTTGGAGGTGAAAGCCCTTATGCCACCTTGGACTTCATTAACACTATGTACGATGTAAGATCAGCTATCTTCACTTGCTGCTTTTGGTCCATCTGTGCCATGCCACAAAAGCAAGAATCAAAGACCAATCAATGAAGTTGCCTTTAACAGAGAACATTTGTGATTCTAACCAACTAAAATCATTAAGGGAGGCATAGGCAAAGAGAAAAGCTTCACTGCCCACAGTGTGTGTGGGGAGTGAGAACTACAATCTGACAACTACTGACTTTGAACCTAGTACCATGACCATCCGAACAAACCCATTGTTCTTGTACATGACTTTGTCAAAAGGCAGATATTTCAATTCTCAATGACAATGATGTCAGGCTGTTCCCTGCACCCATTGCTGGCATGCAATGTTCTCCAATCTGTCACCCAGCACCCCTACCTATCTTATACAGTGATGATGCTAAGGAAGGAAGAGAGGCACATTTCATTGACTGATTTTGGGTCAGTGTTATTTATTATATAAGCAGATGAGCAAGTAACAAAGCATGGTACCTTAAAAGTAGGGCACACATGGAAAAGTGCAATGTGTATTTAGGGGTGGACACGTGAAAAATCAAATAAAGTCTTTACATGGCGGGGGACCAGCCCTGCATGTTTTCCACCTTATTTGGGGACAGATACTGTATTCTACAGCCCAGTCCAAGGAAGAAATACTGTTAGCCTTCCAACAAGACAGAAGCTTTGTAAGAAGCCCTGTGTTCAGATCGGCTCGGGCCTCTTGAAGCCAATGAGTATTCTGATGCTTTTAAACTCACTGTTTGTTCTACAAAGCATTTGTGTGGCTCACAGAGCCTGTTATCACAGGATAAAGGGTCTTCAGAGTGCTCCTGCACTTGTAGACTTATAGAGCAGGTAGTGTGACCGAACCTGGAGAAGCTGTGAGTTTGCAATTTGTTACCACTGCCTCAGCACTTGGATCGCCCCTTAACAGGAAAGCATGTCTTTGAGGTAGCAACTTGTCTGAGGCTCTTTTAGAAGAATGTTCACAACGTCGTAGAACTTGTTATTGTATGCCAGCTGGTAGTAGAGGAAGATATCTTCGCAGTAGCCAAGTAGTTTCTTCAGGTTATGGGTGGTGGATGGAGTTGGGCGATGCTGCTGAAACCTGGGAGATAAATGATAAAAGGGGTGAAAAAGTATCAGCCTCATTAAATATATAGATCATCATTAACTATAACTGTCACGAAGTCACAGTGAAGTGTGATGGGTGAGACGTTCCAAGTAAAGTACCCTGCATTTGAAGTAATCGATAAATAACAAGTTACTCATGTCTTCACTCCAGCACTCCAAGTTGCACTCAAATCCCCCTCCCAGAAACTCCAATCCCTCACCCCTCGTAATGAAGGGGACAGACATATCTGTCATGAAGGAAAATGATACTTGTACAGCCTTTCCCCACATCTGAGTCCTGCCCATCACAGGATATGTGGTTTGTCATCTTCATTTTGTCCCCATTTCTCTTTCTCTCAAACACCCCCCTTAAATTTGTTTCACTCCCTAGTCAGTGTCACAAAACTGAATAGGATCAACATGACACGCCCACACAGAAAATTAAACAAATGCAAAAAGATTTGTGACTTTACAAAAGTTAGGCCAAGTGCTATAAAGCAGCTTCACATTTTCAAAAGTAAACAGGATGGTTTCTATTCTCGTTCAATAAGACTGAGCTCCAATTACTGTTAGGATCAATCCGGCTTCCTTCCACAGAAGGTTCAGCCTTAATAAGCAGTACTTGTGTTTTTATGTATCCACTGTACTTCTTTCTTGTTTCCTGTATATGCAGTCTTGTGGCTATCTAGTTCTCATTCGTGACCTTTCTCAGGGTCACTGGACCCACGTACACATGCCTGCGTGGGCCTAATGACTGCGTGCCTGAGTGGTTGGAGAGCTCGGTACAGTGAACCTTTTTTGCGTCAGCCCCAGAACGTCCACCAGGGGCTGTTTCTCTTCTTTGATTCTTAAAAACCTGTTTGCCACCTACCTTTCTCTCTTTCTGTGCCCTGGCTCTGCCCCCAAGAGGCCTTCCCAGTCTACCTCCTCAATGGTCCACAAACCACCACTCTTGTACCTAAGAGAACCTCTCTTGAGTCTCTTATCTATACCAAGCATTGCTGCTCTTCAATATCCTCTACTCCATGTCATGGGCTCATACCTATGGCCGTCTTAGGTCTACCCACATAAGACTTCCTCTCAGGTCACCCTCAATACTTCCAGTTCCTACCACTACTGAAAATGTCCTCCTCTTTCTTCTGATTGTCCTCTCCATCAAGCTCCTGGGGTTGCTTCCTCCCACCTCTTCAATGTTCTCTCCTCCTTTGTTCTGAATCCCCCCTTCCTCCGCCTGAATATTCACTGCAACTTCACCACTGATGTTCCTTTCTCCTGCTCCTCCATATTCTGCACACCTTCCCCTTCCTTCTGCTCGCTCCTTAATGTTCACACCTCACTTTTTCTGAGTGGTCTGTCATCCTTCTCTTGAATATTCACTGGTCTAATGCTCCTTCCTCCCTCCTCTTCAATGTTCTATCCAACCACCTCCTCAATTCTACTTCTCCTCGTACCCTCTTTCAAATGTTATTTGTACCTTCCTTAGCCTCCTCTCTCTGCCTCTCCATAGCTTGCTCTCTATCACAACCTCCATGTCTTGTTCACCAACTCCTCAAACCGAGTCACAACTGCACATTCCTTTGTAGGGTCATAACCTCTGTCTGTGGGCCGGCCCACGTGGGATCGAGTGCATCTTTTTCTATTCAGTGGGTCTGCTCTGTGAGTGGAGTAGCGGGTTTACTGGACTGAATACATCAAGTTTCAATAACTCTTTTCCATAATGCACAGCGATGTGGACCAAGACGATTTTATACATTGCTGCCATCTTGGATTGCCTTTGTGCACTCTGGACAAAGCTGAGGAGACTGCCTTCGAGCACTGAAGGTGGCTGCTCCCTTTTCTTTTTACATCTGGTACAGTTTGCGTGCCTCTGTTGCACCAGGGTTCCATAAAGAGATAGACATAGTTTGGGTATCTGTTAAGTGACAGCCCTCTGTCAAGGTCTTGGGGCCTGTTGGTGTGATCCCAGGGAACTCCCATGCACCCACTCTGGATTCAGCCTTATGCTGCATTGGTATTTATTACAACAAAAATTAATGTGTTGAATCACTTCAAGTAAATTGGGGATCAATCACCTTCTTGTTGCTTTTTGATTGTTAGTCCCAGCTCTAGTTCCTCCCTTTTTCGGGACACCCCTTTTGCTATGATTATGCCACAGGTAGTGGCTGCTTGCCCCTAGGACTACGCGATCCAATATCCACAGGCAAAGCCAGGGGCCTTTGTCACGTCAGATTGCCAGAATTGTTTGTGTCTAGGTGTGTAAAGAAGTCATGAAGTAGAAAACAAGTACATGAAAAGGAGGGGTGTCTAATAACACTGAAGTTACTACAAGGAGTATCTTGCTCTTAATCTGAGAGGTCACCTTCCTTTCCCCATGTTTCCATAAAAGTTTCTTAACATGACTTGGTCAAAGTTAGCATCTGATTTGGTGTGAATGTCCACTGTGAAGTTTTAAAGGAACACTAGGAGAATCCCAATTGGTGGTCATGCAGATGACATGCAGATAAAACCATACCTCCCACCCCGCACCCTAAGGTCAAGCTCTGCCCTACTCTGAGTGATCCCTAGCACTTATTCCATCAAGATTGGAGGATCCTCCTTCTCAGCATTGGCCCAGACTCTGTGGAACTCGCTTCCACCACACATCCCACACAGCCAAGACTATATGACATTCTGCAAATTACTAAAAACATGGCTCTTTTCATAACACCAACAACAGCCCTAATGATGCGTCCGAACCCCCAACAACCCAAGGACTAATTACACACTGGGAGTCAAGAATACGTTCACTGATTTGGCTATAGACAACTGTATATAAACAACGAATAATGATCCTTAGATCCTATGCACTGGATAGAATAGATGAATGGATGGATGGAGTAGATGGATTGAATAAATGAATGGAGTGGAGGGACAGAGTTGATGGATGGAATGGATGGAATAGATGGAAAGGAGAGATGGATGGAATTAATCGATGGAATTGATGTATAGAATAGATGTAAAAGAAGGAATTAATGGAATGGATGGACACATATGGAACGAATGGATGCAATGGATGCATGTGGAATGAATGGAAGGTAGCCATATCGAAATGATCAATGGAATAGATGGAATACATGTATATGGAAATGATAGAATGGACGGAACGGATGGAGTGGACGGAAAGGACGGCATGGACAGATCGAATGGATAGATGAAATTGATAGATGGAATGGAAGGATGAGATGGATGGATGAAATGTATAGAACGGAATGGCATGTATTGAATAGATGGAGGGATGGAAGAAAGGGATGGATGGAATGGAGAAATGAAATTGATGGAATATCTGTATATGGATTTGATGGATGGAATGGAATAGATGGAACGAATGAAATAGAATGAATGGAATGGAGGGATCAGATGGATCGAACGAACGAACGAACGAACGAACGAACGAACGAACGAACGGAACGGATGGATGGACGGAACATAAGGATGGGATGGAGGGATGGATGAAATGGAGGGGATGGATGGGAGGGGATGGGTGGAGGGGATAGATGGAATGGAAGGAATGGATGGATGAAATGGATGGAGGCATGTGGAATGAATAGATGGAATGAACTGCATAGATGCGTGCAGAATAAGTGGAATATATATACATGGAATTGATGGATGGAATGGATAGAATGGAAGTGATGTAAGGCATCGGATAGATGGAATGAATGGATGAAGAAATGGAAGAAAAGGATGGAAGCATTGACAGAATGGATAAATAGAATGAATGGATGAAGAAATTGTAAAAATGGATTGATGGATCGCTCGAATGCATTGTGGTCTGAATGAACGGATGAAGAAATGGAAGATAAAGACGGATGCAGTGATGGAATAGACAGATGGACTGAATGGGTGAAATGGATGGAATTACCCCACCCTCCAGCTCCCGCGTGTGCCCTCCGTGCACGTGTCTCTGTGTACCCTGATTTCCTGTTCCCATGCGGCTGTTGTATATCCCTATGTCCCGTCCTATCGCTGTAAGCCGAGCCCCCTATCACTGTGCGTCCGTATGTCGCTTTGCTCCCTGCCATGATGTCGCTATGTATCCCAATGTACTACTCAACCCTCTCGTCGTCATGTGTGCCCACTGTGCCCATATATCACTGTGCACTCTGCTTTCTTAACCCTGTGCTGTTACTATATATCCGTATGCCCCTCATTACCATAAACCCAGCCCACTGTCACTGTGAGTGTGTATGTCTACAAGATGAACCTTCATATCTTATCACATCATTATGTCTACTCTCTACTATACACCATCACTCTACTAGAACACAGCTATACCCCTGAACAATTCTGCCTAGCTGTTCACATACGAACACTACCATGAGCCCTGCAACACCCTAATAAAACGCAGCTATCCGATGACATTCCGGCCTAGCTGCTCACATAAGCGTCCTTCAGGCCTAACACAGCCAACCCCAGTCTGGATGTCCACCCACCAGACTGCACACATTCCAAATAATATCTTCAACACCACACCTAATGCTAGGATGCAGCTACCATACTTCTATTACATCAGCTGCACACATAACTGGTGCACCCACGCACCCTAAAACACTACCTCTCTCTACTGACCTGAACTGCGGTTCCCCGAGAGCGTTCAACCTACCAGCGATTTGATGTCATACCATTTATATATAGAGCGCTATATAAATGCCAAGTAACATAACATAACATGGTGGCGTGGGTATGAGGCCATGAGCTAGGGAGCAGATTTCGTAGACTCCCGTGATCCGACACTGATCCGAGCCGTATTAGGTCGGAAATACAGAGCTACATCAAGAATAAACAGAGTTATAGAGGCATGAAGGTGACGTGCACTCACAGGGTGAAGAGCGCTGGGATCGAAAACTCCTACGAGCAGTTATGGACATGAAGATGGAAGGTCGGCATCACGGTGCACGATACGATGGCGCCAGTGACAAGCCCGAATGAAGCAGAATCTGCAGAGGTGCCCCAGAGATCGGGTACGCAGATGAAATGACCGGGGAGACCAGCACAACGGAACGCGCATAGGAGGGAATGCGGAGGTCCATAACATTGCAACAGCCTGCAGTCGCTGCTCATGTATCAGACGTGGATACATTGTAACGGACGGAACGCAGCAAAGGCAGTGGCCTGGAACGAGGAAATACTGTACAAAGAAGACAGCGGATGCCGGGAGGCACTCGGTACGCCGCATTGAAAGGCACACAATAAGTTGAATGAGATTTACTAGCTAATGACCCCAGACACAAAAATGAGGGAGTAACGAAGGACGGGACGAACAATAGAATTCAAGATGGCACGCGGCCAATGCCAGCACAAAGGATCCAGGAGGAGCTGGGCATAAAAGATGCAATCCCCCGCACAGTAAAACATTAGTGGAGGCCTAAAAGACAAGCAAATGCCAAGACACACTGGTATCCAGGAGGCTGGGGAGGACAGTACCTAAGGTGTGAGACACAGGGGGCTACAGTGATATATTATATGAGACTGAATGGCGCAGAGCCTCTAGGGAGTGGATTGAGACGCTTGGCCTGTGAGTGAGGGGCCATCAGCATACTGCCACGTATTAGGGGAAGAGTGGGGGGCATGATACCAAACTATGCATAAGAACAGGAGACTTATGAACAATGCCCGAGAGACACGGTGAACTGGGCTTGAGGAGTGAACCAATGTAACTGGCTGATGCAAAGACAGTGAAGTGTGGGGGCAAGGTGTTGGACCCGGAGGCGGGGGATCAGGAGTAAACCCCCTCTCCCCCCGGACACAGTGTCACGCGAGGCCCCCGTTGTGGGGTAGTGTCTCGAAAAAAAGAGCGCTCAGAGGCAGCATCAGTTGTGGATTGCCAGAGACGGACCCCCGCAGAGAGCGGGCAGTGGAACAGTACCACAGGGTAGCCCCTCCCAAGGCACATGCTAGATCGTAGCTGCCTGCGCCAAAGGTGTATGTGGTAAAGTGGTGCCCACAGCCGAAAAGCCATCAAGTCAAATCCTACAAGTGAACACAAAGTAGGTGCGCAGAGGGGCGTGCATGGACAATCACGGAGAACAGACCACTGGTGAGGTCGGACAACAGCAGCACAAGTAAATAGAGGGCTGCGGAAGCAGTCGAGGAAGCGCTGAGGGGAAGTAGGATACGGCGTGCTGGATGAGCAGAGCCCAGCTCTCAGCACACGATTCAGACACCGGGGACCCGACGCTGGAGATTGGGGTCTGGTACTCCCGGGAGGAGACATGGCGTCAAAAGGAGTCAAGTCTAAAGGGAAGTAAGCAACGATGGAGGATTTCACCAAAACATCTCCAGTAAGATAAGTGGTGAAGCCCAAGAAACCAGAAATACAAGGGGAGGCGGTCCACTCGCGAAATGATCAGCAATCCTAAACGCCAAAGCAAAGCTAAAGATGTTGTGGGAATGGAAAATTGAATCAGCCATGACAAAACTGAGGGCCTCACTAAAATAAAATCGACGCGGTTAGCATAGACTTTAATCTCTTGTGGCAAGATGACAGGAAGCTAGCAGAGCGCACAAGTGGGCTGAAAACAGATGTGAAATCCAACACGAACATATGCACTGAGAATGCTGAGGAGGTTGCCATCCTGCAACAACAAGTGCGCAACCTGGAAAACAAACAGGGCTGAAGAAGCGGAAGGGTGGGCACGAAGAAATAACATCCGCATTGTGGGACTCCCAGAAGGAGAAGAGGGCTCAGAACCGACTGATTATTTGGAGAATATGCTGCTGCAGGAGATAAAGGAGGAGCACTCACCCAGGGATTTCAAGTGGAGAGAGCTCACAGAGCTCAGACTAAGTGGCCGCGTCCAGGGGCCCCTCCCAGACCGCTAATCGCAAAAATATTAAACTACAAAGACAGAGAGAAGATCCTGGAGCATTTCCACAAAGGGGGCACCATATGCAGAGGATCAGCGACGATCACAGCATACCCAGACTACATCTTCTTGGTGCAACGACAGAGATTGAACTATGTGTCTATCAAGAGGAGGTTGCGCAAAGCCGGATACAAATACATGCTGCTCTACCCCGCGAAGCTGAAGGTGATACACAATAGAAAAACCTATTTCTTTGATACCCCTGAGGAAGCGACAACATGGCTAGACGCGCAGAATTGCCCAGCTGGAGCTACGGATCAGATCGGAAATGGAATGGAGAAGTGAATGAAGATCCCGCAGAGAAGTAGTATGATCTGAGCAGTGGGAGGGTGATTGCTGTGGTTACACGGACTACGGACTAGAATATAGAGGGAAATGTGGGGTGCCTAATAGTGAATCATAAATAGAGGACACCTACGTTGCCTAGAAGGTCAGGAGGGAGTTAGCAGAGGAACACACTAGCAACCCCAGTAGGTAGTTTTGTTGAGATACTGATAGGTTGGTATCTATCCTACAGAGTTCTGAGTTTCGGTTAGACCTGAGGGAAGGACTAGATGTGGGGAGGCCTGAGATCCAGGGAATGGCGCTAGACAACAGTTTAAAGGGATGGGAGTGAAGTTTGATGGGGTAGTTGGGGAGGGTGTAGTGGGGGGAGGGTGAGGAGTTTGGAGTGCTGGGAGGGGGGGAGCCCACAATCATAAGCCAGTTCTTAGGAAAAGGAGGGCAGGAGCGGAATCAGGAGGAGTGGGGAATGGTTGACATGGGGGACCTGGAACGTGAGAGGGCTAAACAGTTATATTAAACAGAATAAGGTTATGATGTACCTGAAAAGGCAGAAAATAGATATCGCATTGTTACAGGAAACCCATTTGACCAGGGATAAGCTAGAAGTGGTGAAGAGGAAATGGAAAGAGACTACAGTAGGCGCAACATATTCTATGTATGCCAGAGGGATTATCACGTGGATAGCACCACATGTTCCATTTAAACTACTCCAACATAATGCAGAGAAGGACGGCAGAATAGTATTGCTAAAAGGGTTAGTGGAAAACATAGAAGTAAACGTTATCAATATATATGCCCCGAATAATGATACCACGATATATTTCAGGAACCTATATGCTAAGATCAGCCCATATATGGAGGGAGCAGTTATACTAGGGGGGACTTTAATTGTACTCTAGACCCCAAGCTTGATAGATCAGACCAGAGAGTTGTCAAGCCCACAACAGTGGCTCAGGGCCGAAACATTGAAGGACACAGTATTCAGGGAGGACCTGAGGGTGGCAATAAAGGACTACTTTGAGCATAACACAGGAAGTGTGAGTTACAAAAAAAAACAAAAAAAGAAAAAAAATAACATAACATCAACTGGGACACGTCTCAGAAAAACACCATGGGCCTCATTATGAGTGTGGACAGAAATGGTGGTAATGCAGTGGTTACCATTGTATTACTGCCGCACTGATGCACCATCGAACTTCAGGTTTCGAGGTAAGGCCGAGGAAAAACCTGCAGCACAATGCTGCAGGTAATTCCTCTGCTGTTTTTCCTCCGCCTTACTGCCCAAAAATGTCCAAATCGGCAGAATTACCATCTGCAGTAATTCAGTCGAAATACCCATGGAGTCCTTTGGAGTCCAATAAATGGGGGACTAACGCCACCTACCACCACTTGGAATTCAGCAGTAATTCCGCCAGACCAAGTGGTGTTAATGTTAAAACTGTTTGGTGGTATTTCACCACCGAAATAACATCAAACATGTAACAAGGCCCCATGCCACTTGATTATCCCTACAAGAATACATCGGAATAGCAGAAAGATGACAACACCCCTGAATGGTATAGAAGGAATAAGTTACTTACCTGTAACTCATGTTCTCCAGCATTATTATCTTTCATAGATCACATACTGTATGAATATTCCCCATCATGCTGGGAATCCTCGGTAACATAGAGCAGTTTTAATTTAAAACTGAAAATGCATTCACGTTAGTGCTCTAATATAGTAATTCTTGGGTCATATTGCCCACAGCCAATTGAAAGGCTCCTTTAGCTCCACCCCTGGAGTTCATCTTCAGATATGGCATAGCGCACGTAAAGTCGCAACTTGAGCCAAGCAGGGTGGGAGGGAGGGTCGCATGTGAATCGATGAAAGATAGCAATGCTAGAGAACAGGAGTTGAAGGTAAGTAACTTATTCCTTCTCCAGCATTGGATCTTTCATTTTGCAAAAATAATTTATCCTCGGACGAATTCCTTATTTGGCGACTTGAGGAAAACTATTGAATCAATGCCCACGATTCCCTTGGCTCAATACCAGGCCAAAGTACAGGCCATTTTGATTGAAGCTCATATCACGGTGGATGATGCCTATATTAGACCTGCTTATGCAAAAAAAAAAAAAATATTCAAACTTGATTGGTGTACAACGATTGAACAAATAGGCAAATACAAACTGTACAAGGAATATTATCTATTTACAAAACAGCATATACCTAGATATGATCATATAATTTTATTTCCCTGTAATCACACGCGAAAAGCTTATCTATGGTTCAAATTTAATCTGTTCTACACCAAAGAAAGGATTTCGAATTGGGCCAAGTCCGACATGAAATCTGAAAATAAGCACTGTAGATTTCCCTTATGTACTGAACCCATTGAAACACTTAAGCATCTAATTTTACATTGTCCGCACTTTAAACACACAAGAACTGTTCTACTCATGGAATTTGTGAATGTCCACTACACCACTACACCGACTGTTTAACATTCCTATGGGTTAGAATGATGCAAGGTACTTATAATGCTTTAATGAGGTTCTGTAAATTGATAGAAAAGGAACTAAGCACTTATGTTAATGTTAGTGACTGCAATTCTGTTTAAAGTATTATCATGTCAATTTCCAATACTGTTGAACTGATATATCATGACTGCTTCGTATTTTATTTTGAGTACGTTTCCTGGGATACGTTATGAACCCGTGTTTCAACAAACTTATCAAAGTAAGAAACAATGTACCACGCTCCCAAATTCATACTATTCTTTATGATATTCTTTTCCATGCATATTTTTTTCATCCATAAACAATTGGTATGAATTGCAAAATTCTATTTTTGACAAATAAGTGTTTTAAGAAGTTTTTAATGAGTTTTATGTAATGTTGTTCTTATCCCTTTTGATACGATATATACTGTAATGATTATGTGATATTATGTTTTTGTAAAGGTTCTGTTATGTTATAATGGAATCAAGAACAAATCAAAAAAAATGAAAAAAGATTCACATGTTGTATGGATTACAAAGCAGTACACCTAACCATAATGGGTGGAAGTAAGATCCTTGTAGAAAGACTTACCACAGGAGACACTCACCTTACACAAAACAGGTTATGCAGAACCGCCTGGCCGACTCTGGACTCTGCCGCAGAATCCCTGTCGACACAGTAAAACCTTGTAAAGTTGTGCACAGATCTACAGGTTGTGGCCCTGCAGATGTCCAAAAGTGGAACTGCAGAGAGGAAAGCTATTGTGGCAGCTACTGCCCTCGTTGAATGAACACTGTGCCTGCCAGCCTGTTGATGCCTGAAGAAGAGGCAGGAGGAAATTGACCTGGCAGTTGATGACTTGGAAAGTGTATTCCCATCCCAGAGGGGCTAAAGACAACAAAAAGCAGAGTGGTCTTCTTGAACGACTTTGGGGGGAGATATAGTACTATAAAGCACAGACACGTCCCTAGAATGCAATGAGCGTTCTCTAGGAGAAACACAACCTTTTACTTGTGGAACATTGGGTAGGGGGCTTTGCAGGAAAGCCTGGATCTCCCCTAGATGGCAAGCCAACATGATGGCGACAAGTAAGTCATTCTTCCAGGACAGGAACTTGAGTGTAACTCGATGCATAGGTTCAAATGGAGGTCTCAGGAGTCTTGAAAGGATGACATTCAGCTGCCAGCCCAGAGCTGGTCACATGACTGGTGGGAAGGAAACGGAACAGGGCCCTGATGAATTCCTTGACCAAGCGGTTGGGCCGTAGAGAAGGTGCAGAAGAGGAGCAGGTATATCGGGAAATAGCAGTGAGGTGCACCTTGATGGCCGAGTGTGCCATTCTCTCCCAGCGGAATGTGAAGGCATCTCCCAAGCTCTCCGGATGAAGGAACCTGGTGGCAATGGTCACGCACCTCTTGTCGTGGGTGGCGAACAGGTCAAATTTCGGATGTGCCCCAGCGATGGAAAATCCAGCAGATTTGAGACTCCTGGAGCTCCCATTCGTGATAGGAGTGGAGTTCAATGCCGAGGGAATCCACCATTATGCTCCGAGCATCTGGTAGATAAAAGGGAAGGAGAAACATCTGCTTCTTCAGTGCCCATTGCCACAGCACCTGTACTTCTGTGGACAGGGAGAGGCACATGGTGCCTCCCTGCTTACCCCCCCGACCGCTGCAATGAGGAAGCAAGGACTTCAGGGCCAGAAAGAGTGCGCGTGGTTTAGAAGTTTGATATGGAGAGACTTCTCCTCCTCTGTCCAGAGACCCCTGGCATGCAGATTCCCTGTATGCGCACCCAAGCCTTCCAGGCAGGGCAGAAGTCGAGGGAACACACTTTTTCAGAGGGTGGACTCAGCCGCCCCGCGTACCCCCCAGCTAAAATGAGAAACACTGAAAGTCTTCTTTGAATGTATGAATTAAAACGACCTCAGGGATCGCAGTCGTCAGGTTTGCAGGCCTGACACTATAGCCTAATGAAAAATAACAAGCAACTAAAGGTGAAATGTCCCATTTTGGTACTGCAAGTCCCAGGGAAACATTTGTATTGGTTCTTGCAGTTTAAAACATTCTACATCTTTAAACGTTTTAAAAAAAAAAACAATTAGAAAAACACATCCTCTCTTCATTTTGTGTGTGTGTTGATTTTATGAAAGGCAAATGCCATACTTCCTGTGCAAATTGGCTGGTTATGCAAAGCCAATTTAATTAAATGTGCATATTTCACCTTAATATGCTATTTTCTGGCGACGACACAACCCATTGCGTTTGTTGATGAGTCCCCCCACATTTATTTTTAGGACTTGACCCCCTGCTTCCAGGTAGGTGTCAGTCATGAGAATGAGTGGCATGTACAAGGTGAGGCTGGGTTGACCACCAGCGTAGTGCCTACCTGAATTGTTGCATTAGTGAGATCTTGTTCTCCCGCCAGCATGCATCGAAGAACTCCTTGAGAGGCCGCATGCGCAGCCTGCAATGCTGAAGGAGAGGGTTGTATGGGGACATCATCCCTGATAGAGACTTCAGGAGATGAACAGAGGCCATCAGCAGTCGGGAGAGCAGTCAGACCTTGACCAGAAGAGATTGCACACTCTCTTCCGAGGGAGTCACCACAAAAGAACACATGTCCACATGAGCTCCAATTCAGAGACCCGACTGCGATGGGATCAGACAGGATTTTGGAAAGTTCACAGAGAATCCTAGAGATTGTAGGCATGGAATAGCCTGTGCGGTATAATGGGCAACCAGAGAAAATTATTTTGCTCTTACCAGCCAGTCATCGAGGTACGGGTAGACGTGTGCACCTGAGCGTTGAAGGTGTGCCACAACTGGGGTCAAGCATTTGGTGAAGAACTTCTGGGCTGAACGGAGCCTGAAGGTAAGCGCCCTGAAATGGTATTGGAGTCGTCCCACCATGAAGCGCATGTAGCAGTGGTGCTTTCAATGGATGGGGATGTGGAAATATGCATCCTCCGATCCAGGTATGCCTGAAAATCCCCTTTTTGCAGTTATGATAAAACTTGCTGCAGTGTAATCATCCTGAACGTTTGAGCTTTGATGAATGTATTGAGGACCCAAAGGTTGTGGATGGTCCTCCAACATCCTATCTTCTTTTTTACTATAAAGTACCTGAAGTACACCGTTTGTCCTCGTTGATGTGGTGGGACTCTTTCGATGGCTCCCTTTGACAGAAGCGACTGAACTTCCTGTGGTAGTAGATGTACGTGCTTCTCTAACTTTTGTAACAGAGGAATTGGTAGGTGGTCGCTCGACAAACTCCAGTGTGTGACCCTGCTGGATAAGGGATAACACTGATACATCTATAGTGATGGATTGCTACTTGTCTAACAATTGGGAGAGCCTCCCTCCCCCTGGGGTGTGAAAGTGGGGGGCCGAACCCGAGATGGGTCAGGTATGTTTAGATGGCTGGTTCCTGGTATGCGAGGAACCGCAGCAGCACTGGTTTCCCTGGTAAGATTGTGACTGTTTTGTAAGAGTCCATAGCCATGTAAAATGGGGACCTGTACGAAGGGGAATGGTATGAATGCTGATAAATCTTTGTCGTCCTGGAGAAAAGGGATTTTCCCGACCGAGGGGACTGTCAGCTTGCTGCAGTGTGCCGAGAGAATGCACCGCCTATGTATCGGCTTTGATGGCCTGCAAGGACTCATCTATCTTCTTCCTGAAAAGAGGCCAATCCCATTTAAAGGCATGTCCACCACCTTCACTCTGCACATCTCACGAAAGTTGGTGGCATTGAACCAGCCCTGCCTGCAAAGAACAGCGCCATTTCCAAGCTCTGTAAAAAACATTTCATTAGCCCTGTAAGCATGCGTATGAATAGCAGAAAGAAGACAAAACACTTGAATGGTATAGAATTCGTGTTTACAATAGAAGATTCATTGGGCAAACAGACACCTTCATTCGAGCCAGTGTGGAAGCTAGAAAACTAACCAAGACTGAGATTGATGTGAGAAATATTAAGCACCTTTACCAAGGAACAAAAGCTTTATGGTGGAATATAGGACTTGATAGAATGCAGCCGATAGAGATGGAACATTTAATCTGCTGTTCATGTAATTTTCTAAATCAACTCAGGCTGATTAGGCAGAGTGAGCTTTCCTGCATTCATGCCTTCTAGCTGCGTCCATTGCTAAACAGACAACTTGCAATTTGACTCTATAATGAAAAGGAATTTAGTCTTGGAGGGTTTGTGATTGCTGTGGTCTTAACATTTGTGGGGTAAAACCACAAATCACACCATCACCCAACCATGGATGGGAATAAGTGAAACGGTTGTTTCCTCTCAACTTGCCCCTTTTTTTGAACTATTTCATAAGGAGTTGAAGACTTTCTTTCTTTCAAAATTTTTGGGTTGCTCTTCAGAAGCTTCCCTTTTCCTTCATGCAGCGACAATCTTTACAAACAGCATATTATGTTCCCTGCGCTATGTATTGTATTTAATGATATTTGGGATATTTATTCCTTGTGTTCTTTCATAAAAATCTCTTGTACAACACTCCTGTTTGCCACTTCTCTGCCACGCAAGTTCTTACAGCTCTACAGCTGTCACGGATGCATTTTGCCTCTTAGTGTACTCCCACTATAAGTTTGTGACTTTGAATCTCGCTACCGTCTTATTTTGCTACACTTGCATTCTGCCCCCCAGAGCATTTCCAATATAGGTTTGCTACCTTAAATCTTGCAAACTGTGATATTTTGCCATACTTGCATTCGGTCTCCCTAAGTATTTACCAAACTTACCTCTCTGATATTTTAACACTCTTGCATTTTGCCTCACAGAGTACTCCCAATATAGGGTTGCTACTTGGAATCTCGCCACTGTGATATTTTGCCACACCTGCATTTTGCCTCCCAGAGTATTCCCAATATAGGTTTCTTACTTTGAATATCACCACTGTTATATCTCACCACGCTTGCATTTTGCCTCCGATAGTATTGCTAATATAGGTTAGCCACTTTGAAACTTGCCACTGTGATATTTTGGTTCTATGTGATATTACTACATTTTGAAACTCAAACACCAAAAATACTGATTTGTTTTGGTCATTTTGGTGTCGCTTTCAAAATGCTGTAATATCATGTTGGGCCCCAACCCTTGCTATGCCCTCTGTTTTTAAGGTATTTGGGGGTTGCACACACCAAGCCCTCCTTTCACACCCCCTCCTGTCCTGCACCACACTTACTGTCACATTCACATAATTCATTCAATTTTATTTGTATATGTTTTTTAACTTGCTCCCCTTCCCATTCCTATTACATACATTCACACACTTCTCCCTCACATACATGTACACACACATGCACACACCCAAACACTTAACTTGCTTTCACGACATCCCTCGCCCGACCGCGCCTGTCAGCCCCTGTGTACACTTGTGTGCGTCTCATTCAGCTGTCATTCCCAAAATGGCCTTGCACCGAGAGGATGACAGCATTGACGGACTAAGTTAAGTGCAGGTGGGGGATTGGATTGAGTGGAGATGGAGTTTGAGGTGGGTGAGAGGGGTTTTAGAATCGATTTAGAAAGACCGAATTATCAATTTTATTTGGTCTTCCTAAATCGATCCTTTTTTGTTTCGGTCTAGTGAAAACTATTTTTTCACCAATGACCGATATTTTACCACACTTGCATTTTGCCTCCCAGATTATTTTATTTTGCATCCCAGAGTATTTACCAATATAGGTCTGTCTACTTTGAATCTCGTATGCTGTTATACTTGGTCACACCTGCAGTTGGCCTCCTGGAAGATTACCAAAATAGGTTTACTACTTTGAATCTCACCTCTGCAACATTTGCCACACTTACATGTTGCCTCCCAGAGCATTTCCCAATATAGGTTTGCTACTTTGAATCTCACCTCTGCGATATTTGCCACACTTGCTTTTTGCCTCCCAGAGTATTTTCCAATTGTAAGTTTGTCACTTTGATTCTTGTCACTGGGATATGCTCCCACTCGAGCATTTTGCTTCTTGGGTTTTCCATATGTAAGTTTGTCACATTGAATCTCACCTCTGTAATATTGTGTCACAATTATACTCTGCCTCTTGGAGTTTTCCCAGTGTAAGTTTGCATGCCACATCTAATCTTGCCACTGCGGAAGCAGTCACATTTTGCCTCTCAGTTATTCAAATGCAGGTTTGCCACTTTGATTCTTATTACAGCAGTCACGCGCCGCACGATTAAAACTAATGCTTCAGACCTACTTCACCCGACATTCATGCGCTGCGACCCATGAAATACAGTTGAGTCCCATGAAAAATTCTGTCCTGCTGTTCACATAGCTTTTGTCACTTAAATCCTTAAATACAGCTCCCGCCCTCTCACCCTTGGAATATGAGCTGCTGTTAGAGACATAGTCATTCTCTGCCTACCTTCGATTTGGCAATAAATGCACAAATGCATTTTACCACTTCTTTCATTACAGTTCAACACAGACTACGGTCTTTCAAAGGGCGTTCATCCACTACAGCCCTTTTGAGGCCATACCAGTGGCATTAGGCGCTATACAAATATCACCTAACATAACATAACTTGTGGCATGGTTCACTTTATCTCAAATTCTGTAAATAAAATAAAATCAGATAGTTAAGCATCAGCGTCATTAAAAACATTCTTAATACGAGTGTTCATCAGAGACAGATTAGGCTTTTGGTTGTCCTTAGGATGTATCTCTATATGTTCCTAAAAGGGGATCTAATTTTGTCATAAGGCGTATATGGGATACATTACTCACGGTAATCGTATTTCTGATGCTTGTATCTGCTTAGATTCACATGCTCTGCATAGGCCGACATCTAGTGGAAGCTGCAGAGTATTACAGTTTGTTTTTCGAAACTCGAAATTGGGCGTCGACACAGGGGGTGCCAGTAATACTATTCCTAGTGTGACGTCCACTGTACCCATGATCCCTCACGCGTCTAGGACCCTCAGATTGTATTTTTTCTGACACGAGGAGTAGCGCGAGTACCGATGATCCAAGCAGATAGAAGATAGATAAGATAAGACTACAAGCCTCCATGCGCCTTCTCTCAGAGGGGAGGAAGGGTGGGCCGCATGTGAATCTAGGCAGATACAAGCATCAGAAATACGATTACGGTGAGTAATGTATCCCTTCTGAGGCTTGTGGCATCTGCTTGGATCACATGCTGTGCATAGATTAGCGAGCAGTGTTAGAAGGAGGTGGGATTTGAGAAGGGTCATGAGCAAATAAATGTCTTAGAACCGCTTGTCCCACTTGAGTATCTGTCTTGGAATGGGTGTCAATGCAGTAGTGCTGAGTAAAAGTGTGAATAGAGCTCCAAGTAGCTGCTTTGCAAATGCTGTCAAGGGGAACATTTGCAATGAAAGCCAGAGTGGCCCCAATACCTCTTGTCGAGTGGGCTCTGGGCGTAAAAGGCAAAGTTTTGTCAGAAAGAGAGTAACACAACTGGATACAGTTGACAATCCACTTGGAGATGGCACCCTTAGAGACGCGATCTCCCTCTTTGCCTGTGGCTACGGAGACAAACAGTTGATCTGTTTTCCTAAGCGGTCTGGTCTTGTTTACGTAGTAAAGGACCGCCCTATGCACATCTAGGGTGTGTAGTTTAACCTCAGCCGAACTATGTGGGTTTTGGAAGAAAGCGAGAAGCTTGATGGACTGGTTTACATGGAATCTAGAAATAAACTTAGGTGAGAACCTAGGGTGTGTCCGTGAAACCAGCTTATCCTTATGAATAGTAAAGAAAGGATCCTGCAAAGACAGAGCCTGAATTTCACTGACCCTTCTTATGGATGTAATGGCTACTAAGAAGGCAGTCTTATAGGTCAGGTGTTTGAGACTTGTCTTATGCTTTGGCTCGAATGGGGGGCCCATGAGTTTAGATAGCACCACTTTCAGGTCCCATCCTGGTGGTGGGTTAGATATAGGAGGATGAAGTCTCTTTTACTCCCTCCATGAAGGCTTTAACCACGGGTACCTTCCACCACGACACCTTGCTATGTGAGGTGGTGTATGCTGACAGTGCTGCCAGGTGTACCTTTAGTGAGTTGAAAACCAACCCTGCGTCCAGCAGGTGGAGCATGTATGTCACGATTGTGGAAGGAGTGCAATCAACTGGGTTGATTTGTTTATTCTGGCACCAGATAACGAATCTCTTCCATTTGTCGAAGTAGCAATGCCTCGTGTTCGGTTTCCTAGACTCTTTTAGGATGTCCATACACCTCTGTGGTAAATTGAGATGTCCAAACTCTATGACCTCAGGAGCCATGCTGCTAGGTTCATGGAGTTGGGTAGAGGATGCACCTTCTGACTTTGGTGCTGGGACAAAAGATTGTACCAGCCCGGGAGTTTGATGGGTTCGCACACCGAAAGTCTGCGTAGGTGTGGAAACCACGGTTGTCTCGCCCACATGGGAGCAACTAGGACGAGCGTCATCGACTCTCTGTTCATCTTGTTCACCACCTTCCTGATGAGAGGAGTTGGTGGAAAAGCGTACGCAAACATCCCTGACCAGTTCATCCACAGGGCGTTCCCCAGGGAGTCTGGTTGGGGAAACCTGGATGCGAATCCTGGGCACTGTCTGTTTTCGCTTGTGGCAAATAGGTCTATAGTGGGGAAACCCAACTGAGAGAAGAGATCTTCTACGATTTCTCTGTGTAGACACCATTTGTGTTCCTCCGGAAGGGGATCTCTGCTCAAAGCGTCCGCTAGAGAATTGAGATACCCTGGAACATGTTGAGATGACAGAAAGATGTTCCGTCTGAGTGCCCATATCCAAATTTTCTGGGCAAGTCTGGACAGATTTGGCAAACGAGTCCCTCCTTGCTGGTTCAGGTAGAACATGGCTGTCGTGCTGTCCGTCCGGATCTGCACCCACAGGTTCAGTAGGTGGGGCTCGAACGCTTGAAGTGCTCTGAAAACTGCCAGAAGCTCTAGCAGGTTGATGTGATTCTTGGTCACTGTGTGAGACCAGAGACCCTGAGCTGTGTGGTGGAGATGGTGAGCTCCCCATTCTGTCAGGCATGCGTCCGTCGTGACTACCGCCTATATCTCGGGATCGTAAAAGGGTTTCCCCTTGGATACATTGTCTCTTGTCCACCATTGGAGGCTTTGTACAAGTGTTGGCGAAACGACCACTAGATCGTCCCACTGACCACTTGCCTGAGACCACAGTTTCGCCAACCATTCTTGCATGGGACGCATGCGCAGGCGCGTGTAGGGGACCAGGTAAATACATGACGCCATCATGCCCAGCAAACGCATTGCTTTGCGTACTGTTATCTGGAGACCGGTTTGATATTGCGGAATTTGCAGTAGTATATTCCGAATTATTTCCTCTGAAGGAAAAGCCAACCCCTCTTGAGTATTTAGAACAGCTCCTAGGAACTGCTTGGAGGTGCTGGGCACCAGACTTGATTTTTTCTCGTTTATGGAGAAGCCCAATTCGAAGATGAGGTTGATAGTTCTTTGAATGTTTGTCCTGCAAATTACTGGGGTCTCCCCCGTTATGAGCCAGTCATCCAGATAAGGGTACACTGGGATTGCCTCCCTGCGTAGGTGTGCTACCGCCAGTACCTTGGTGAATACCCTTGGAGCCGAGGCTATCCCGAAGGGCAGAACCTTGAACTGGTAGTGCTGACTGTCCACCTTGAAGCGCAGATATTTTCTGTGCGCTGGGAACAATGAAATATGAAAATAGGCATCTTTCATATCCAATGTTGCCATGTAATCCCCCTTTTTTAGGAGGGGAATTACCTCTTGGAGGGTAGTCATGCGAAATTTTTGGGGCTTGACATACTTTGCAGGCCGTAAGTCCAATACTGGGCGCATTGTCAAATCTTTTTTTGGCACAAGGAAGTAAGTTGAATAAATACCCTTGTTTACCTGGTGTCCCGGGACGAGTTCTATCGCGTCCTTTGCGAGAAGATTTTCGATCTCTTCGAGTAGGATCTTCTGGTGGTCTAAGGAATGTATTCTTTGTCGTGGTGGGTGGTTTCGGGGACGCTCTAGGAGTTCTATGCAGTATCCTGCGGACACTGTGGACAGCACCCATCTGTCTGATGTGATCCCTTCCCAAGCTTGGGTGAAGATGGAAATGCATCCCCCTACTGGGGATGCGTGAGAAGGGACCCTGAACGGAGCGTCACTGTTTTGGTGGAGGCGTGCCCCCTCCTTTATTGGGACTGCCTCTACCCCTACCCCTACCCCTACCTCTTTTGTTACCCCTGCCATAACTCTGGGTAGACTGCTGGTTAGTGTTCCATGGAGTACCCTGGCCTTGGGAATAGTTTGAGCCTCTTTGGGAGTTTTGTCCGTGAGGCCGACGAAAATTGCCATTCCCTCTCTGGTTAGGGGGTTTGTTGGTTAGTTGCCCTAGGGACTTGAGTGTCTCGTACTCGTCCTTGGCATTCTTCAGCGCGTCCTCGACCGCCTTTCCAAACAATAGATCCGGCTCCACTGGCTTATCTATCAATGATGCTTGGGTCTCGGCCTTGAAACCAGACTGCCGTAGCCAAGCATGCCTCTTGATGATCGTGCTTTCAGTAATTAATCTGCCGGCGTTATCCGCGGCATCAAAGGTTGATTTTAAAATGCAACCTGACACGGCTCTCCCCTCTGCCGAAACACATGCCAATTGGCTTTTTAAGGGTTCTGGGGCGGAGTCTATGAGAGCCACGACTTCTTCCCACTGGTGGCAGTTGTAACTAGCCAGCAGGGTGGTGGAGTTGGCAATCCTTGCCTGGTAGGCGGAAGTGGAGGCTACTTTCCTGCCCAAGCCATAAATCTTCTTGCTCTCCTTGTCGGGGGGAGCTTCGTATGATGACAAGGGTATTCCCGCCCTCTTATGGGGGTGTTTGTAACAACCAGGGAGTCCGGTTTGAGATGTCCCCTTATGTACAGTGGGTCAGATTGGGCTGCCCTGAAAAGCTTTTCAATTCTGGGGTTTACTGCCCTAGTGAGATTGGGGTTAACAAGGGAAGGGTCTATCCGCCTTTTATTGACTTAAGGATAGGGATGGCCTGAGCAACAGGTCTCCATTCTCCCACCAATTCCTCTGCAAAGTCCCTCTCTTCCTGAGCACCTTTGATGTCAATGTGGAAGTGCTGTGCCGCTCTGGACAGGACCTCATTCAGGAGAGGCTGGTTGTCGACAGGGGAGTCAGTAACCGCGGGCTCTTTATCTACCGGGGAAACTACCCTGTATGTATCTGGGTCGTCCTCCTCCTCCTCCTCTTGGTCCTCATCATCCCCATAATAGCCTGTCCCAGTTTGTTCTTCAAACATGCCCACGTCTGGATCCTCACCAAAGGATGGATCTTCCTGATATTGAGAATAGGGCTGTATATAGAAGGGGTCTGAAGACTGAGACTTCTTACTTGGGGGTATAGGATCCTTAGAGCCTGAGGGAATTGACCCTTCTGGGGTATAAGAGAGAAAGTGTTCCGGGCTTTTGGCGCGGAAATCTGCCAATGATGACATCCTTGACATTACTCTGTCTATGTCATCACTGGACCATTCCCTTGAACTGGGAATAACTCTTTCCTGGAGTGCTTTCCCTGTTTTATCCTGACTAGACCTACTGGTTTGAACAGGGGTCTTAGGGACAAAAGACTGAGATTTGTCCTGACTAGACCTACTGGCCTGAACAGGGGCCTTAGGGACAAGAGACTGAGACTTGTCCGTCTGTTTAGGTGGAGTAGAATGTAGTTTAGGAGTGAAAGTAGAGGCTGGAACTGCTTACTTTGTTGTTTTCCCCCCTCCCCGTGGGTGGAAGAGTGTTTCCCCGATTTTTGGGCCCTATCAAAGCTTTTTGATGCCTGGCGCCGAAATTCGGGGTAGAGTCCCTGTCTCTGGAGAGTGTAAGGGATTCGGTAGCAGCCTTCGCGCTGCCTGCAGACGCCGACTCCTGGAGTGCGGCCTGGGGGTAGAGGTCGGCGTTGTCCTCCGACGACTGAACCTCAGTCACTAAGGGGAGCGAGGCACTCTTAGCAACAGTGGCGGGTTGCCTGGTGTCATGAGGCGATCTCGAACGCCCAGAGGACACTGACTCGGTGGACTGTTCTCTACGTGCCTCTTTCCGAGAACTCGACGTGCACGTCGAGTCTCGGTTGGACCTCTGTTTGCTGGAAGTGGTGTGGGTAGCGCTCGTGTCGCCGGGGGTCTTCCCCATAGCTGCCCTGCCGGACAACCTTCTGAGGTCGGGGACTTGCGCTTGGCTGTCCATCGACGCCACATTGCCCTCGCCGTCCGAAAGTACGGCGTCGCTGCCCTCGATGAAGGCACCCTCCGCGGCCATGGCCTCTTGTCGCCTGGCGTGGTGGGCCCAACGCTTTGTCGAACGGTCCTTAAGGGTCTTCGGTTTAAACCGACTGCACGCTCTGCAACTCGCCTCGGGGTGGTCCCTCGGCAAGCAGAGGTTACACGTGGCATGTCTGTCAACTCAAGGATACTTGCGGTTGCACTTGGGGCAAAATTGAAAAGGGGTACCCTCCATACGCACCCTGTGGCAGCGGGCTGGGAGTGTAGGAATATAAGTAATGTACCTATATTAATCAGAGTGTAGGATATGTGCCACCCCCCACTCTCCCTACTTGCAGGGGCGAGTCCAGAGGACTTCCGAGTTCCGGGCCGTGGCCAGAGGCCTTCCGAGGCCCAAATCCATTGCTGTAGTCCGACGGTTGAATTTTCTCCGATCCGGCGTCGAGTGTCGATGTTCGGAGACTCGACGTATAGGTGGAATAAACGGGGAAATATATAATAATATTTGTAAAATCTGACTAAGTCAGGGAACTCCGCTCAGTGCTTTCGACCAGCATGGCGGAAAAAAACAATCTGAGGGTCCTAGATGCGTGAGGGATCATGGGTACAGTGGACGTCACACTAGGGATAGTATTACTGGCACGCCCTGTGTCGACGCCCATTTTCGAGTTTCGAAAAACAAACTGTAATACTCTGCAGCTTCCATTAGATGTCGGCCTATGCACAGCATGTGAATCTAAGCAGATTCCACAAGCCTCAGAAATATATATATATATATCCTTGAAGGAATAAGTCAGTAAGCCTAGTGTAGTGTCCACCCCTCCCCCATAGAAACCATCTCTTCCTCCAGGTTTCCGGGCCCATAGGGGCAGAGGGTATGGACACTTACAATGAAAAATTGTGTCTAAAGATAACCCGACGGCATTAGTGTACAAAGGAGCCAACGGAGAGGGGTGATAGGAAATGGGTTATTGTTACTAGTTGTCCACAGTTGAGATCTTCAAAAGAATAATTTTCATAATGTTGTTCCTGGTGGGTATAATGGATATGATATTCTTCCCAAAGCATTCTCATCTTTTAAAATCATTCAATGCACAACCTTAAAGAGCCACTTAATGTGGCATAGCTGGTATATCTGTCCAGCCACCTCTGCCTCCATATCACTATTTTATTGACTATTCTATACTCCAGAGATCCCACAACTAACTGTCGAATTGCCACGAAAGGAGATCAACGCAAGTTGTGAGGAATCGCAGTATTCCCAGAAAATGAGGGATAGGAGGGAGGGACCGCAGGAATTTCTGAAAGGAAGATCATATCCATCAGAAAGAGCATCACTTAAGTCAAGTAATTTGTTTTTCTAAAGGGTGCCTTTCTTCTACAGATTCCCAATCTATTGAAATTCCTGAAAACAAGTATCATGATGATGTGAAACACATTACGAGGAACTGATATTCTACACAAAAGCCTACTGTAAAGCAGACTATCCAAAGTGAACATATTTTCCTGCCAAAGATTTCAGGCAATAATGCTTGACAAAGGTATGCAGAGATGACCAAGTGGCCCTGTGTGCCCCTGCTCAAATGGGCCATAATGCTGTCAGGACCCTACTTGATTGCTATGTTTGTTGTGTACAAGCATTACAAATGATGCTTATTTTGGGGTTTGGAAACATTAGCAGCCTATCCTCTTTTCACTGGTGTTGTAGGTCAGAATCAGGCGAAGGACAGAGTGGCATTTTGAATGCTTCATGTTGCAAATCACAAGACCAAAGATGTTCCTAAGTCTAAGATTTTATACACTAACCTATAGAGAAAAAGCATAAAAGGGTGCTTGTCAGGATGTCTTACAAAACAGCCCTCTGCCACGAATCCTATGATAACCAGAGTTCTGTCCCTATCACTGTAAAGGGAAAACCTACATCTAACAAACGTTACTCTTAGCGCCATGACCCAAGCAAAAGAAAAGTGACTGGTTTATGACCCCCACCCTGGTGTCCTTTTATCAATGTGGGTTCCTCACCCACAGGCGCTGTCCAAGCAAGTACACCAGACGTCTCTTCATTCTTTCTTTCCTCAGCACATTTAAAGCAAGTATACTAAATGTCTATTGTTCTCTTTCTCACTTGGGGAACCCTAGTTCTTGTCCCCAATGTGAGTGTTCTCGTTGTGTTCTCTACCAAGAAACCCTCCTGGTGTTCTCTCCACCTGGATAGGTCTAGGTCTTTACCCAACCTTAGGGTTTCGTTTCCCTCACCCTGCCTTGCAGTCTCCTTGCCTTTGCACCGCCTTGGGGTCTGCTCTTTTTCAACATGCCTTGGGGTCTCGTCTCTTTCACCCCGCCTTTCGGGTCTCGTCTCTTTCATCCCACCTTGGGGTTTTGCCTCTTGAGGGACGTTGTGGGACCCCACCACCAAGTTAACATTCGCATTAGCCAGTAGAGGACATTCATTTCCCCATGATGGTCACACCTGGGCACCTGACTTTTTGCCAAACAAAGCATACTTTCCATATAACAAAATATTCTAGCTGCGCAAGCTCCCTGGTCCCAAACCAATAACAAACTATGAACACCTCACCGCAAACCTTTTAACTCCCAATTTAGTACACCCTCCCCACCCCCCCAACTCCCGGAGCATCCAACCCAGTCACGTTTCTATCATTGGCATAGGAACGAGCCCCCAGCAAAAGCCTGTTCCATCGGGTCATTCTCATTACATTCAGACTCTGAAGAGCCCCCTCCCTTTCACCCCCTCACCATTACCCCACTTAAGCCCTGGAGAGCCATCTGACCCTGCAATGCCAGTCTAGGGCATTCTTAATATTGGGCGTCCTCCCCAGCCCTTCCCCCAAACTGCACCACTGCATTAACACCCCACACTGGAGGGAGCTGTTGTGCACTGAAGAAAATGGCTGCCTGACTCCCGCTCTGCAGTCTACAATCTCCTGAATTCATAAATCCTGCGGTTCGCCTCTGAACTATACAACAACAAGCACGGAAAGTGAGAGCAGAAGCCCCGGAGAGCAACTGGCACAAGTTTCGGGCTGAAACTTGCCTCTGCTCCGGGGTAAAACTGCCTCTGGACCATCAGCGGGGGAAACAAACGGTCGGAGAATTGCACACCAACAGGCAGACACCCGGTGACTAGAGCCTAGCGCTCTACATCCTGTGCCGGATAGCGAACCTCCAACACCTCCAGCCCCATCTGAAGTCCCTGTGTGTGATCCAGCAGCCACACACACGCACACACGGGACGTAGCATAGCCCCAAGAACAGCTGTACTAGACACCGGGTAGCAGCGGGCACCATGAGAACGGGAGGCGTGAAGCGAGGAGAGCGCTCACGATTGCCCGCTCCCCGACAACTAATGCAACCCAGAGCGGAGAGGGGCCGGGACACTGGACGGCCCTACTGCTTCTGGATCACCGCGCCCCACATCCAGGCCTGATACCATCAGCCAGCAGCCTCCAGTTTCAGCCGAGATGGCAACGAGGTACGTGCCTGGTCCACTATCTATAACACGTACGCACAGGACATACGGACACTCAGAGCGGAGCTGGGCCCCAGCCGGGACTCGCCCGCCCGACACAAACTTTACCCCCTTCCACTGCATGGCACCTCATAGCCACGTTTCCCCTCGCCAGAGCGGCTCATCACTGGTGGGAGCGCCAGGCAGAACGGGTTAGGGGTCACCAGGGGCCCCACCGGGCTACAACACAGCGTATGAAGTCGCAGGAAAGAGATTCCGGAGCCTGCCAGAATAGGGCTCAGGCATCATATGTACTAAACCTGTCCATACCATAGAGGCAATACCATACTGGAAGTGCGGTCAGCACTAGACAATAACGATATAGCACAACCTAACAGGGCACCCAGTAACACAGAAGCCACAAGCTCCTAAGTTTAAGTAACCCCTAACTTCCTGATCGGAGCTATCCAAGAACAACTAACCTGCTCAGAGGGTCATCACCAGCGTGCATATTCACCCTACATAGTGCAAACTCCACACGTCCACCACACGAAATCCCACGATGACAGGTGGTGCAAAGAACAAAATGAAAGGCCCAATGGATGCATTTGCTAGCACCCTCAGTACGGATCCAGATGCAACCCAATCACATCCCCCGGAGAACTCCTCGACAGACCCACCCGAACATGGTATGGCCCCATACATGGTGGTGATGGAAAAAAAAGTGGTTTGCTGCCATCAACAATGAACTTGACGACATTGGTGAAAACCTAGCGTCCGTACGCTCAGACATTCGGAAAGTAAATGCCAGGGTGTCAGAGGCTGAAGACAGGGTGAGCACTCTCCAAGACGCTAACAGTGCTCCCCAAAGACCACACAGGGGAATACACTGTCCAGTTGGGGGGGATGGTGAGGGAGGAGGGTGCGTGGGGGGGGCAACAGACCTGTTGCCGAAGGAAGGTTGGGGAGTTCAAAGTTAATTCACCACAAAAACTGTCAGAAGCAATGCTCACAGTAACTTCAAGCGAGGCTCAAAATATACGGATGAACACTTTCCAAATAGTTCACGTCTGCGAAGAATAAGACTCAAGGCCTGAAGCTCATGACTTGGAACATCAGCGGTCTGGCGAACCCCATCAAGGAAAGAAAAATACTAACCTACGCGAATAGGCATGAAGTAGATCTCCTTCTCCTACAAGAAACACATGCGATCCGAAAGGTTACAGAATCATTTCCGCACAATTGGGGCCAGCTACATTTTGCAACAAACTAATCATCGCAAGCCAGGGGCGTATTAACGCTAGCGCACAAACACACGGGACTCCAGGTGTCCAGAGCCGAGATAGACCCGGAGGGCAGATACGTCATAACATGGGGGTCGCTGTACGGGCAAGAGGTGATAATAATCAACACATACGGCCCAAACACGGATTCTCCAGAATTCTACCTGCAAGTACTAGCACAGATCACACCAGTGGGCGTTGCCAAAATTATATGGGGGGGGGTCTCAAAACAATCCTCGATCCTACAATCGACCGCTCATCTACTATACAGAGCACCCACACCAAAGCAGCGCTAGCCATACGTCAGATCATGGAAACACTACCCCTTTCAGACACATGGAGGGAGATGCACCCAGCACAAAAGGAATACACATTTAATTCATATGTGCATGGGTCTAGCTCCCGCATAGACTACTGGCTCTGCTCGCCCGAATTTATTCCATGCATGCAGGAATGCACAATACTCCCACGCACGTTATCAGATCACTCTCCTGTCCTGCTAGAGATACATTTGGGCGATACACAGCAAAACTCACCGTCATGGAGGATGACCCAGTCATTGCTTAAAGACGACTCAATAATAGAACCATTAAGGACCGAGTTTATAGAATTCTTTGACCGTAATACAGGATCTGTGCGATCTTCGCTCAGAGTATGGGAAACCTTCAAGGTGTGGCTGAGAGGTCACTTAATATCAAAGGCAGCAGGTACGCTCAGCGAAATAAGAAACAATCTCAGCCAGGCAGAACAGGAACTGCAGAGACTAGAGATTATCCACTCCCAGACACCAGGAAAGACCACTCTTCGACAACTGCAAGAACAAATGCCCAAATTTAAAGCACTTGCGAAACAGGAAGTATACTATATAGTGCAACCAATACGGGCCAGAAGGTATGGGTAAGGTAACAAAGCTGGTCGCACAATGGCTAACCTCATCAAAGCCGAACATGGAGTAAGGCATATCACGAGTATAGTGGACCCAGAAGGAACCACACACACGAACGCCCAAGCAGTAAACAAGGTGTTCCTAGAGTTCTACACTTAACTGTACACAAACAATGACCAGATAACGGAAGAAGAGCTGCGTATCTACATAAACTCATTCCCCATGCCCGAACTGTGCCAGATAGAAAGAGTGGCACTGGACCGACCACTAACCTCAGAGGAAATTATACAAGCTATCAAGGAGCTACAAGCAGGCAAAAGCGCCGGGCTCGGACGGGATTCCGGGAGACTTCTATAAAATGTTCAAAGAGGAACTTGCCCCAAAACTCACAGAATTATGGGAAGAAGCTCTAGAAAGGGGCCAGTTGCCAGCCACAATGAAAGAAGCTATAATAACAGTCCTCTTGAAGCCTCACAAATCCCCACAATTCCCTAACTCCTAACGCCCCCTTTCCTTGATCAATGTGGACACAAAAATATTTTCTAAAGCAATAGCTAATCGACTACTCCCCTATATGAATAAATTAATACATCCATACCAATCAGGCTTTATCCCCACCCGATCCACCCCCTTAAACCTCTGAAGGTTCTTCGCAATAGCCTCACAAATGGACCCGGAAGCGAAAGTAGTGGCAGTAGCCCTAGACGCTGAAAAAGCATTTGACTGTGTTTCATGGCAATATATGTACTCCATTCTAAAAAAAACTAGGTTTCGGCTCAGGATTCCAGAAGTACATACGAATACTATAAAAAAACCTTAAGGCCAAGGTCAGAACAAATACGCTATCGGCAGAATTTACACTCTGAAGAGACACAAGGCAGGGTTGCCCACTCTCCCCCCTCATTTTTGTGCTCACTATAGAGAGCACGGCAGCTAGACTCTGACATATTCATGCATGGTGAGAATACGTATAAGGGGTCCCATGCAATTTATTTCACTATATGCAGACGACACGATGCTTTATCTACGAAACCCTGCAACTAACCTAATACCCTTAATGGAAGACATAACCAAATTTGCAGAATACTCCCCCTAACATGAGCTACTAAACAATCCCAGGCAACTGCTCAATTCCGCTGGTCCCCAAACACAGCACACTACCTGGGCATCATCATGGCCACTGACAGTCATATACTATACTCAAACAACTACGGTCCGTATCTAATACTGCTCGAGCAGAAACTTAAAGTGTGGGACAAACTCCCAATATCGATATATGGCCGGATTGCCCTGCTTAAAATGGTGGTAGTTCCGAAATTATTATATCTATTCAGCAACATACCCATCTGGCCAGGCAGACAATTCTTTATCACACTACAAAAACTGGCATTCACATTTGTATGGGCAGGGGACACTGCGAGACACTGATGGCCTAAAATGTGCGAGAGGTATCAAACGGGAGGGATGACAGCTCCAGATTTTCTACTGTACTATTAAACGGCACAGGCACACTTCGCAAAATACTGGGCTGACTCCACTGAACGACATGAACATATACAAGCGGAGAAATTTGCAGCCTCCCTGATCAAATTACAATCCATGATATTTGCCAAATGTAAAAAAGACCCATTAAATTCCACGGTAAGAGCATGGACATACCTGTTCCAAAGAGTCGGCTGCATCGATCCCTACTGGCCCCACGCATCCCTATGGTACTATCCAGATCTCGCACCCACAATGGAAACGACATTACAAAGAAAGTGGGATCCAGGCTACGAAATGAAGTTGGGAGACCTATAGCCAAACGGCAGGTTTGCACCGCTAGGATTAGTTCAAGAAAAGATAAGTGCAGGCCTCACTACGACACTACAATATCACATTCACTCCCTACACCTCCGCGAGGTAGAGTGGGCCGGAGCCCATCTCCCTCCCCCGCCGCTCAGCTGTTCAGGGCGAGGCATAGGGCCTGCCCCTCCACGACCGCACATCGACTGCTGGAATCAGAATCCCAGTCCTCCACGACACCGAAATTCAACTGGAGGCCTGTGTGTTCCACAAGCGGCAACCACAGCTTCAAAGCCTCTCTTCAGAGGTGCTTTTTACATTTTCTTCGCGTTCAGTTCGTATCACAGCAACGTGGCCCAACTCAAAATGGCCGGCGCTGCATGGGCCCATAGCGAGGCTCTCCCCGGTTGCTAAGCAACCTGCACGCTTTAGCACCCAATCAGGATCCCCGGCAGGCGGAAGCCGGCTGAGGAGGAAGGCCAGGAGAAAGGCCTGTTTGCCTCCTGTTCGCCTTTCTGTGAGCCACAACAAACAAGAAATCTTCCCCACCCTGACCAAATCCAGTTCTGCCCTACTACTGGTGAGTAGTGTATACTCCATAGTGCCACAGCAGAGGTTGAAGCTTGAGCGCCCTCTCCCAGCCAAACTGCAGGGGCAGTTCCCTGCACCCCCATGCACTGAGGTGCTTAAGGTAAGCCCGGGGGCTTAACCAATGAAACCTCGGCGCCTTACAGACCTGCCTAACAAGGTGAGACCTCATTCACGCAGCTGTGCAACTGCCCTGTCCCTCATAGCCCGCCCTATTCGTTTGAGGCTCACGCCACCTCTGCAGATACCTACCCCTCCCCCTCCTCCTACCATATACCTTGAGCAAGCTGTACCCGGAACTAGCCCATCATGGACCCTGCACATCTATCGTCACTTGCCCCACAACCGGCAACCTGCCGACCAACAGTCGTTCTGCTGGCTAACTCTTATCCACAAAAATACTGTCTCATGCCCAAAGACCTTACCCCTACGCAAGCCACAGCCCACAGTCGCCTCCTAACATGAGATATTGATACCCTGTAATCTAAATCCCTATTACGTTGTTACCATAATTGTACATTGTACTAAGTGACTTTTAATTGCTGTGTATCCATTGCACTTCCACCGGCATCTTATCTACAGATATGTCATTGCGATTTTGTATTACTCCTACATCTCTCTCTACGCTACCGCTGCCCTCTTGTGTCCTCCTTGTCATAATGCGACTCAGCGTTCTGCCTGAATATCAGCCTCTGCTGAAATAAGCTCATACAGTAACTAACAGTGCCAGCCTTTGTATGCCACTTAAGTACATTGCCAATATCTATATGTACAGCTCCTCTCTTTTTAGCCCTAGTAACACTACTTTACTCATCTGCGCACACTCCCTAATGGTACCTTGAAGTATTTCATTGCAAATTTATGCAACTGCTGATACACTGCCTATGATATTACTAAATGCTCTATTACTATTAGTCCCCAGGAATCTCGATCACCTTGATGATATTGCTAACTGCCTTTCTGCTCTCGCTGCTGCTACTATTAACTGCCTACCTCACTCTGAGTGGCTCGTTTGTAACAGGACTACTGTTACAAACGAGCCACTTATGAAGGTTTATTGCCTCTAATCAACATTGCTAGAGCAATTTCTATCTCTGCACACAACCGTCTGCCTGTTATTCCATGACTACCTCCTTGTACACCCAAATGTGTTCAACAGCCTGTACCTATATATAGTCATAACTATGTATTCCGCATATTTATTCGGTCACCACTGCTTTACACGAACCAGTCTTCTTAAAAAGTGACTCTCTCACTAAGCTTCAGCATGTTCACTACAGCTACCAGCCAAATTACTTGCATTTCATTACTCATTACTCATATTGAGTTTGACACGCTGCCTTGCTAGACGTCACACACTTGCTCTTGGGTATTTACCCACCAAGACACCTCCTGACCTGCCCAACAACACGATAACTAAACAGCCTTTAGTTATGGATGACTCTCTACACCGAACTCTGAGTAATCCTCGTACAACGGAACTAGGAACACTCGTTTTAGAGCCAGACTAGCCAAAATATATGAACCCGCTAGAAGCTCGCTACCTATCTCTATAGGAAAAAGGACACCTAAAACCTCACCCGGCCTAATGCCCATAAGTACCGAGTTAGCACATAACTGCCCTCCTAAGACAAAAAGCTGCTTAGTCCAGCACTTGAATACTAAAGACCAGTTAACTTCCCACCCAGTAACTACAGCTCATACTAGCCCGCCTATTAAAGGAGCTCTAATAAACTCTAGAGCCCTAGTAGCTCATGGGACAACCTAGACTTCCTCGCCATCACCGAGACATGGCTACATGCCGCAGCAGGTCCTATGCTTATTCTAGCAGTCCCTGACGGTTATACTATCATGAGACAAGACAGACAAGGGACTAGAGGAGGAGGTATTGCCATTATCCGTAAATGCAGCCTCTCTATAAGATTAGCCCCCCTTACGACATTCAATCGTGTGAAGTATTGTCAGTCAAAGTACCTTTGATTAACTCACAAACCCTCAATATCCACTTGATAGACGGCAAACCCACCCGCCCGAACCCCCCTTCCCCCCCGGGCACGAATGGGACATTTGAGGAAGACATCAATACGATTTTAGCTAGTAACCTCAAGAGCTCAACTCAAGTATTACTATTAGGTGACCTTAATCTGGGTTTTAATGACCTTTCGGATCAGCCTGCCCTGGCAACTGCGAATATTCTATTAGAACTAGGCTTCACCCAGAGAAGCACAACCACCACCCACAACAAAGGTAGAATACTAGATTGGGTGGCAGACCAAAATTGTCATGCCAACATCCTTTCCATTTCACCGCTAGCCTGGACCGACCACTACCTATTCTCATTTACGCTCTCCACCAATAGACCCCTGCCCACACCTGCCCCCATGGCTCCACCTACACTAACCAGAAATAAAAAGAGTATCACAGTGGATAGGCTTATCCCAGCCTTACTCCCTACCCTGAACTCACTTCCTGACAGCGCTGACCCAGAGAGCTTGGTTGAGGAGTATAACAAAATGATGGCCTCCTCCTTGGACCAGATCAGCCCCCCCCCTAAACTCAGACCAAGTAAGCCAAAAAACCATCTGAATAAATGGTTCACACCTTTCCTAAAATACCTAAGACAACAAAAAAGAAATTGCGAGGCTACCTGGAAAATACTACCATCGGAAGCCAACAAATTAAAGCTCACCAAACTCTCATCCATCTATAAAAAATAAATCTGTCTAGCTAAACGGGCATCCTACGACACTCGTATCTCCCAAGCTAATTCCAATATGAAAGAATTACTTACTATTCTCAAAGAATTAGAGACTCCCATCGTTATACCAGACACTTGTAATAAAGATAAAAAATGGTGCTCAGACATCCAACATGCACTTGCGAATAAAGTATCTACCTTGCAAAATAAAATATCCCCAAAAAAAGATTCTTTAAAGAACCCACCATCACCCAAAATAACTGGGGACACAGCCGAAGCCCAACCTACCCAATTCAACTTCTCCAAAGTATCTATCCTTGAGGTGGAAATAATTAGCACTATCCCACTAACCTTAAACAATCATGGGTACTCCCACTCTTAAAAGAAATGACTTTAGATCCCTCAACACCCACAAACTATAGGCCAATCACAACAGTGCCTTTTCTTCTAAAAATATTACACAAGGTTGCCTACACGCAAATACAAAAATATTTGGAATTACAACACCTGCTAGGAGTTAGACAATCAGGCTTCCGCCCACAACATGGAACGGAGACTGCCCTCATTGATCTCAAGACTCAAGTCGATGAGCTTAGAGACAGTGGCAAATCAGCCTTGCTCCTCCTCTTGGACCTCTCAGCTGCGTTCTTTTTGGTGGATCATAAAAATGTATGTAACCATCTCGAAGGACACCATAACTTGGATTAGATCCTTCTTAAGTGGCAGAACTATGAGGGTCTTCTCGCCCTCTGCAGTGGCAGACCCCATCACTTGCAGCGTACCACAGGGGTCCTGCATTTCGCCCAGACTGTACAATATCTTCACCAAGCCCCTTTTCGATGATCTGGACCATCTTGGTATCACCTACACTAACTATGTTTTTGATACCCAGATCCTCCTCCCACTTTCAGGAGATTATGACAAGGATTTGGCCTTGGTGAACAGAGTGTACATCATCATCCAGGCATGGATGGCCATGCACGGTCTATGCCTGAATGATGATAAAACAGAACTCATCATCCTGGGTACCCTTACTAACTTAAAAAAACTGGGACCTGACTACGCCTCATTTATAATCGACGGCAACCTCATTAAGGTAGCACAGGAGGTAAAAACATTCTCCAAACAGGTCAACACGTTAGCGTCCTCTATGGCCTATACGTGCAAACTTATCAGAACAGGTAAGCCATTTCTCTCTAATAACAGCTGTACCATCGTGTCCAGAGCCCTCATCCTATCCTGCTTGGATTATTGCAATGCCCTGTACATAGGCTCTAACAAATCCATCATTAGAAGAATCCAAACCTTACAAAACAATGCCCTTAGAGAGGCATTAGGTATCTCCAAAAGAAACCACATCTCTGAGAGCAGACGACAGAATAACTGACTCCGAATCAACGACAAAATCCTCCTAAAAACGTTGTCTCTTACCCATAAATCTCTTAATAACGCCGCCCCTATCTACCTCTCTGAGAGATTCCACAGACAGACATCCCTAAAACCAGATCAGCAAACAGGGATAGCTTATCCATCCCTAGATTTAAACTATCCACGATTGGAGGTAACAGCTTCCTTGTTAAAGCGGCTAAACTATGGAACTCCTTGCCTCCGACACTGAGAATAGACCAGTTTTATCTCAACTTTAGAACCAACACAATCCTGTGGCTGAAATCCAACGACCACTAATTTGCATGATGTATAACCTTCTGCCTGCACAACCGAATTGTAATTAATAACGGCCACTGGCTACCCCAAGTTTGCAACCTCTACTTGGTGTACTTTGTCTATAACATCTGTAAATATTTGTACATTCTGCCATTGTAAGAAATGTATTTCATTCATGATTCACCATATGCCACCCTGCAGAGGCAACTATAACTTTGTACATAATGCCTTTTAATATTTGTAAATAACAGTATACCCTGCTTTGTAAGTAATGTCTTGTAACTGCTGCGCCCTGATACCCTTGGGTCTGGCGCGCATTATAAATAATAAACAAATACAAATAATGGCTAAAAGCAGCACTGAAAAAGAAATGGCCAGCATTCCCTACTGAGCCGACCTCACACCCATTCCTGATCACAATAATGTTGCCCGAGGGATTTCTAGGAGGCATATCCATATTATAATAAAGCAGTGCAAGTACACACGCCGTCCACTAATAATATGAAGGAGAAATGGGAGCGAGACCCAAAAATTAGTATAGAAGAGCCACAATGGTCCAAGTACTGCCACTACACCAAATCCATCTATATGAACTCCAATCTTAGCCTAATCCAATTTAAAATCTTGACTCATCTACACATCACTCCCAACAGAATGTCCAAATTCGACGCCTCCAGACAAGTGTGCTGCCCTAAATGCAATGCCCCAGCAGCTAATTCCATTCACATGTACTGGGAATGCCCAGCCATAAAAAAATTCAGGGAAGAGGTAGCCATAACCATGAGTGATATACTGGACAGACATATACCGGCCACCCCACTCAAATACTTGTTGGGAGATATTGGCAAAATCTCTATCAAGCACCACAGATTATTCGCTATTTCCAACGCAGAGGCCAAGAGGAAAATTCTCAAGGCATGGAGAGCAAGAACAGCTCCTACAGTACAAAAATGGCTGAAAGACCTTACATGGGTACAAGACTGCGAAGAAATGTATATAAGGGGAATAGTTACCTCCTGTAGACCCAAAGACATTTGGAGCCCCCTTAGACGATATCTGAACACCGATGGGGGAGAGGCTGAGGAAGATACTGAATAAACCATACTTGTGACGACACCAGCAAAACTGCAGGAACACTCGACTCTGTACGCACCAGTTCCCTTGCTTTAATGTACTTTACTTGCTTGAAGATGATAAGCTTATACCATGTATACGATGTTCGCTTATGAGTTGTAATGCATATGACAGCAAAAAATAAAGGTTTTAACATCCCACACTGTAGCAACCATAACAATTTGTATGAGCAACTGTCTTGATTCAGGCAACTTAAACATATGCCAGCGGAGGATCCGAAACTCACCTGACCCAATGCCCCCATCAACCATCCCAAAGGGATAACATGCATAGTAACCCTTGCAGGGACGCCACCCGCCATTGTGCACAAGACTGTCAACCGGCGCATTTAGTTCAATATATTACCAGCTTCAACACAAACACTAAGCCCAAGGGCCCTAATGGCCAATGCCATTCAGTACTCAACCCTTGGGCGGGGGTAGTTTTTTAAAACTTCCTGGAGCCTGGCACTTTACGTCACATAGCTCCCTTCACCTTTTGGGACCATCAACCTGAGGTCCATCATCCTCTCGAGGGTCCTCGCATGAGGGGCCCCTAAACTCACCCATGGCTCTGGGAATGTCATCTTCCATAATCAACTTATATTTGTGACTGTCGTACTGAAAGGAGAAGGGGAACCCCCACCGGTATCGAACCCCCTTCTCATTGAGCCATCGGGTGAGGAGGGCACACATTCGCCACCTCGCCAGTGTGAAGGCTGACAGGTCTTGAAAAACAGTTATAGTTGAGTCTCCCAGGGACACTGGCCCCTCTCTCCTTGCCTTATCAAGTTCTGTTTTTTCTTCATAGTAGTGGAAGTGTGCTAGTACTGATCTTGGGCCCTATCCACATCTCCCGTCCAGTGTGCCCTGTCAATAGTCAGCTCGGTCGTAGAGTCACCACCAAACAAGAGTTTAACCCATCATAGATTACTTTTTTAATATCTCTATCAGTTTCCCCCTCCTTCTCGTGAATCCCCCAAAAATCAGAGATTATTCCATCTTTCATGGTTCTCAAAATCGTCTATTATGAGTGCCATCTCCGATTCTCGCCTCAAGTTCGGAAAGCCGCATGTCGATGTGCACTTCCATCGTATCTAATGAGGTTAAATTGTTCTCCAAGTTCTGCAATCTGTCATCAATCTTGTCCACTCTCTTGCCCAAAGTATCCATGCACATCCCAATGTCAGCACGTATGCCACGTTTCTCCTCAAGCAAGTAGAATACGGGTCGAGAGCTGACTCCGCCATTGGCCCAACCCTGTTGCTGGCCCCAACGGAGCGGAGGGAGGTCTGCCAAAGTGGAACCTCTGTAGGGAGGGCTTCCAGTCCACTAAAGTGAAAGGGGAAAGGGATCCAACTGTATATTCCCCACCGATTCCCAAAACATCTTGTCTCGGGAACATGTAGTTGCGTTCGGAGGCCGCCCGCCTGACCGGGCCAGAAACAATCAAGACTACAACCTCTGCACCCAGAGTCTCAGGCCCAAGGTCTCAGCCTACCTCCACAGTAAACAAAGGCAGAGCAGTAAATCAACCAACAGCGTCCACATCCAGGGGTCAATGCCACACTCCGACGTGGGGTTCCACACCAAACTAAGCAGACAGCACTTCCACTGTCACTCGCACCAGCTGGGGCACCCAGAACCCCTCAGCACGCCAGGGGCAGGCTTGTTGTGCCCCCGACTCTACCAGCCAGCAAAGCGACAGTGTGTTAGGGGAGTTCTGCCACTATCTCTTCAGCCCCGTCCCAGTGTTTCTCCACGCCTACGTTAGGGCTCAAGTATCTTTATGGATGTTGCTTGCTACACCAGCAGCTGCTGCGGGTCCGAACCTGCAAAGGGGCCTGCACTGCCAGCAGAACTCAGGGGACCACACAACAGCAGGGAGCCCTCCACCATGGCCCCCCCATCAAGCAGCCTACTCGCAGGTGCCAAATGGTGCTACGCCGCTTCATCCACCAACTGCACCAGGCCCATATTGCAGCATCCACTTGCTCTGTGGGGCAGTTCCAAGTGCAGGTCTCCTGGCCTGTGTAAGCCCCTCCTGAATCCTCCTCTCAGGGACCCAGCTCTTGTTCCCACTTCACAGTATGAGTCGTGTGCCTCACCTCGCTCTATCCAGAGGTGCACAGTGAAGACTGTACCTGCTAACTTTGCCCCTCACCAGAAGAATGCTGATTAAATCCTAGGGCAGCGCAGTCCGGAGGGGCCCGGTCCCACTCAAGTAACCACTCTGATGGCTCAGCTCCTTTGTAATATTTCTGACGCGATATCAATGTCAGCGCAGTGCCTGGCAGCGGAGCTCCTGCTCCCTCCCAGGCTCCACCTGCTCAGCGGACCTTGCAGGCAGAGCCCAATGAATTTGGGTCTGCAACTCCCCACAGACCTCAATCTCCAACTCACTGCCTGAACGCCCTGGGGCACAGTTCCCCACCAGGGGCCAGTCACTTCTCCTCAACGGCAGCTCGCTCGGCCGCCGACTCCGCTGCCGCTATGGACGTGGCCTGCCAGGCTAATCTCCGAGGTCGCTCTTACACCGCCTCTATCTGACAGATCTGGGCTCTGAAATTTCACCAACCTGTTCTGTGAGCCTTAACTGCATATAGGCTTTATAGTCGGCCCTTCCGGGGGGTCTGAAATTTCCAACCCATTGGAGATGGAGCCAAACGGTCAGGAGACTGCCATGAACGTGTGCCCCCTGAAGGCCTCCAGACATAGCATTTTTAACTTCATCACCTCAGAAAACACAGACTTCATGTTCATCACAGAAACCTGGTTCTCAGACGACTTCTAGCCCATCACACACAAGGATTTCCGCACAGAATACACGCTCATCACCCTCAACAGGGCCAAGAGAGTAGGCGGAATTGCCATCATACACAAACCCCACCTAACTAATTCACACCCCGAAGCACAGACTTGCAGCACAGTCAAACTATACTTCCACCGGTCATGCACCCACAGCTTTCTGCTCATCTACAGGCCACCTCGCTATGACAGACTCTTCACCAATGCCCTTTGTGACTCCCTAGCAGCTATACTGGTTGCCCACCCCTGACTGTCCCTACAGGGAGATTTCAGCATTTGGTTTGTTTCGAAGCTCTCGTCAACCCCATGACACAACCACTCCTAGATAACCTGAAAGCCTTCAAACTGACCCAACAGGTAACAGGTCCCACACCACTGGACAAAACTTCAATGCCATCTTTAGCTCTACCAACCTCATCTCAGTCCTTCCCCTGGTATGATAACCCCCTATCTGGCAGAATCTCTGCTTCCCACCCTCTCCTCCATCCCAACCCAAAGAGGACCTCAACCCATCAACCTCTTTGACACATGGCTCTCCAATGCCCTACTACTACTCACCCCTTCAAGATCCACCACCTCACGTCAGGGTCCCTTGCCAAGGTGGTTCACCCCTCCTTAAATCTCTCAAAAGACAAAAGCACTCCCTAGAAAGTAAATGGCAGTCCAATCAAACCCCCGGAAACAAAACAACCTGTGCCCCCATCATCATATCTACAAAGCTGGTAAGTAAGACCAAAAAATCCTATTACAAGGATAGACTCTCCAACTGCCACAACAAGAGCAAGAGGCTTCACAAGATCATTTCAGAATTCATGACCACCCCCCTTGCCTATCTCCCCAATCACGCCTCCCAATCCCTCTGCAACACCTTATCTGACCACTTCCAAAAGACGGTGCTAGAAAGACCACATACTGTCAACACGAAACTAGCAACCCTCCCACCACATCTACCTGTTTTCGCAAGTGAACCCTTTGGCCAGCCCACCCCACCCTCCACTTTCCCCTCTTTCTCTCTCATCTCCAGACCGGAATTTCGCAAACTGCTGAAGGACAGCTGTCCGTCGGGATCCTCAAATGATCCGTGCCGAGCCTCCCTCCTCAAAGAAATCTTCATCTCAACCTGTGCAGGTGACATTGCTATGTCCATCCTCAACGCCTCCTTCACCTCTGGCACTTTTGCATTAGCTTCCAAGGCATCCCATGTCAAACCCCTCCTGAAAAAACCCTCCCTTGACACTCACCAACAAGCTAACTACAGAAATATCTCTAACACCCGCTTCTTGGCCCAACTCATTGACCACACTGCCTACTCCCAAATCAGCATCTTTGCAGAAATCAACCACCTCCTTTACCACTTGCACTCATACTTCTCAACCTCTCAGCGGATTTCGACACCATCAACCACATCCTCCTCGCTGACAGGCTCCACTCCCTTTGCATAAGGGACACTGCACTTAATTGGATCTCCTCATTCCTTGCAAACAGACACCAAATTACCTACCTTCCCCCTTTCACCTCTTCTGCCCGAACCGTCAGTAACAGAGTCCCCCAAGGTGTCTGCGTTTTGCCTCTCCTCTTTAACTCTTTAATCTCTACATGAGTCCTCTCCCCACACTCAACTGCTCACAAAAAGGAACAAGTTACTTACCTGTAACTGTTGTTCTCCAGCATGGGTCTGGCATGGATTCACATGCTCATGAATATTCCCCGTCGTCAGGCTGGGAATCCTCAGTAAAGAAAAAACCAGTATCAGTTTAGTTTCTGATCTGTCTTTCGTAGTAACAACCAATCACTGGTCTCTGCGTCATACTGACCACAGCCAATCACTGCCCTCTACCTAAGCACCGCCTCTGGCAGCCATCTTCAGATTTGGAAGCACGTGAAGTGGCAGTATGACCAAGTGAAGAGCCGCAGAGGGGTAGGCGGGAGGGTTCGCATGTGAATCCATGCCAGACCCATGCTGGAGAACAACAGTTACAGGTAAGTAACTTGTTCCTTCTCCAGCATGGGGTCTGGCATGGATTCACATGCTCATGAATAAAGAATACATAGCAGTACACACATGCTCCACCACGGGAGGTGGCAAAGGCTCAACATTAAGCATTGCATCAAACTCAACATTAAGCATCTTACCTCCTCACCAGGCTCACCTCAGGCGAACAGGTTGCGCAGCACTGCTTGGCCGACCCTGGACTCCTCCCTGGAATCCCGATCGATGCAGTAGAACTTCGTGAAGGTGTGCGTCGACCTCCACGTAGCAGCCCTGCATATGTCCAGCAGAGGCACACCAGAAAGGAACGCTGTGGTAGCTGCGATCGCTCTGGTGGAATGGGCTCTCGGACGGCCGGGCAGCGGTCGGTTTGCCAACCGATGACAGTACATGATACAGCCGGAGAGCCATCTGGAAATGGAAGCCTTCGAGAGAGCCTTCCCCTGATTGACAGGTCCAAAGTTCACAAAGAGTTGTGACGTCTTCCGAAAACACTTCGTGCGGTCCACGTAGAACTTCAGCGCTCTAGCCACATCCAGCGAGTGCAAAGTCCTCTCAGCCGGCGACGAAGGCGACGGGAAGAATACAGGCAACACCAAGGGTTTGTTGAGATGGAAGTCCGACGGTACCTTGGGCATGAAGGAGGGGTGCGTCCTGAGCACCACCCTCGTGTCGTGAAAAGTCAAGTACGGGGCCTTGCAGGAAAGGGCCTGGATCTCTCCCACCCGTCGTGCGGAGGTGATGGCCACAAGAAACGCTGTCTTCCACGACAGAAACTTCAACGGGGCCGAGTGCAGAGGCTCGAACGGAGGTCCCATGAGCTTGGTCAGCACCACGTTGAGCTCCCACGCCGGGGCCGGAGCCTTCACCGGCGGGAACGATCTGAACAGTCCCTTCATGAACTCTTTCACCAGACGATGAGACCACAAGGACGTCCGTCCCGTGGTCCTGGTGTATTGGGAGATCGCAGCCAGATGAATCTTGATGGACGCGTGTGCCAGTCCAGCTTTGGCCAGCGTCAGCAGGTACGGCAGAACTTGGGGAGCCGTAATCCGTAGAGGGTTAATCTTCTGTGCGTGGCACCAGACAGAGAAACTCTTCCATTTGTGTCCGTAGCATTTAAGAGTCGAGGACGCCCTGGCCTTTGCAAGAACCTCTCTGCAGTCGGCCGGTATGTCGTATCCTCCAAACTCTAGCGCTGCAGGAGCCAGGCCTGCAAGTTCAGCGATTTCGGGTCCTGGTGGAGGATGGCACCTCCTTCCCTGGAGAGCAGATCCGCGTCCACCGGCAGCTTGATTGGCGGGGACGCTGACAAATCCAGAAGGTCCGGGAACCATATCTGCCTCGGCCACGCAGGTGCGACGAGGATCATCCTGCACCGTGACCTCTTGAGCTGGTTGACGAGCCGGATTAGCAGTGGCAAAGGAGGGAACGCGTAGAGGAACAGGCCCTCCCAGGGGAACGAGAAAGCATCGCCCATGCTCCTCGCCTGGGGAAACCTGCTGGCGAACCTCCGGCACTTGGAGTTCGTCGCCGTCGCGAACAGGTCGATCTGGGGAGTGCCCCACCGTCGGAAGAGGCGATCCACTAGATCCTGCCGTAGTTCCCACTCGTGGCACGAGCGCAGCTCCCTGCTGAGTGAGTCGGCGATGGTGTTTTTTTTATCCCTGCCAGATGAAACGGCACCAGAAACATCCCTTGGGCGACTGCCCAATGCCACAGGTCCTGCGCCTCCTTGGACAGTGCTGGGGACCTGGTTCCGCCCGGTTTTCTGATGTAAAACATGGTGGTGGTGTTGTCGGTGAAGATCCTCACCACCTTGCCCTTGAGGGACGGAAGGAAGGACCTGAGGGCCCAAAACACTGCACGGAGCTCCAGGACGTTGATATGTAAAGATTTCTCCGTCGGGAGCCAAAGGCCCCTTGCGTGTAGATTTTCGGTGTGCGCTCCCCACCCTTCCAGGGAGGCATCCGTGGTCACTGTCTCCTGGTGGGCTGGGGTCTGGAAGTCCATGCCCGCCGTCAGATGCGCGCGGGTGTCCCACCACCGGATCGCTCGTCGGAAACTCTCGTCGAGTGTGATCCTTTCCTCGAAGCTGCCCGTCGTTTGGATCCAGCGCGCGTCCAGGAACTCCTGCAACGGGCGCATCCGGAGCCTGCACATGGGAATGAGGTAGATGCAGGAAGACATCATTCCGAGGAGGGACTTGATGGACCTCACCTTGGCCGCGTCGGCCACCAACATCCGTTGCACCTTGCCCAGGATGGTCCTGGTCCTCTCCTCCGACGGGGAGGCCAGAAGGGACACTGTGTTGAGCCTCGCTCCCAGAAACAGAGCGTCTTGCGCGGGTACCAGGTGGGATTTGGCGTAGTTCACGGAGAATCCCAGGTCCGTGAGAAGTTGGACGGTCCTTGCCGTGTGAACCACGGCGAGCTCCCTCGTCTTGGCTCGGATGAGCCAGTCGTCCAGGTAGGGGTAGACGTGGATCCCCTCGCGGCGCAGCTGCGCCGCCACCGGTGCGAGGCACTTGGTGAACACCCTGGGTGCCGACCGTAGACCGAAGGGGAGGGCTTTGAACTGGTAATGACGCCCTTGGACCACAAACCTGAGGAATTTTCGGTGCCCCTTTAGGATGGGAATATGGAAGTAGGCATCCTCCAAATCCAACGACGACAGGAAGTCTCCTTCCTCCAGCTGACCCAGGACGTGCTGGAGGGTGACCATCCGAAACTTTTGTGCCTTGATGAACTTGTTCAGACGTCGCAGGTCCAGGATGGGGCGCCATCCCCCCGTCTTCTTCTTCACGAGGAAGTATCTCGAGTACACTCCGGAGCCCCGAAGCCTCTTTGGGACAAGTTCGATGGCGCCCTTCCTGAGCATCGCCTTTACCTCCAGGAGAAGTTGAGGGACGTAAAGTTCTTTCCTGGCCACGGGGGGGACGCGTGGACACCTTCTTTGAAACTCAAGCGCGTGGCCCCGGGCCAAGGCGTCCAGCACCCAACGGTCGGTGGAGATGGACTCCCACACGCTGACGAAGCTCGCCAGCCGGCCTCCCACCGGGGTGCTCCGGTGGGGGCCCGACCCCACGGTCGGTTCAATCCTGCTTGGACGAGGCTTTGCCGCCTCGACCTCCTTGGCGACGACGGCGGAGTCCGCCAGACTTGCCTCGTCCTCTGTAGGCCTCCTGAGACGACGAGCGGGCCGCTTGACGGTAGGTGGAGAAACCGCCGCCGGAACCTTTGGAGGCGCCCTTGCCTCCGCTGCTCCGAAAGGGCGTCCGTCGTTGCTGCAGAACTCCCAGGGCCCGGGCCGTCTCAGTGTCCGCTTTAATGGCCTGAAGGGAATCGTCCACTGTTTTGCCAAACAGGTTGTTCCCATCGAAGGGCATGTCCAGGACTCTGGTCTGAACGTCTTGACGGAAGTCCGTAGCCTTGAGCCATCCACGCCGCCTAAGGCAAACGCCGTTGCCCAAATGGCGGAACCCAGTGTCGGCGATGTCCGTCGCAACGGTAATGGCGTGGTCCGAAGCCACCTCACCTTCCTGCAGGATCTCCAGGGCCTCTGTCCTCTTGTCGTCCGGCAGGAAGTCCAGCAGGGGAGCCAGTTTGTACCAGAGCTCCCTGTCGTAGCGGGCCACGATAGCCAAGGCGTTGGCCGCTTTAATCGTCGTCGCTGCCGACGAGATGACTCTGCGTCCCATAGCGTCCAATTTCTTTCCCTCACCGTCCGGTGTGGAAGTCGATGTGGAGGCCGCACCCCCCCCCGCTTTCTTCCTGGCCGCCGCGGAGACGACGGAGTCCGGGGTAGGCTGCGCCCGGAGGCACAGGGGGGCCGTGTCCGGGACCCGGTACTTCTTCTCGTACCGGTCTCTTCTAGCTGGTGTCGTGGAAGGGTTCTTGAGGAGGGTGAGGCCCTCATCCCAAATGTCGTCCAATAGAGGCACTGAGAGGACCGTCTTCCTCTTGGCCTCGCGCCGCTGATAAAGGAAACCTTCCTTCTTCTTCTCCTCAGGGCAGAGTTGAAAAAGCTCGGATGCCCTGGAGATCATGGAGTGGAACGATCCAATCTCGTCGGGCGGAGAAGCCCTGGTGGGAGGCGACGACGGTACATCCTCGTCGTATACCTCGTCGTCCGTACCCGTCGCTGCCGTGTCAGTCCCCGTATCATCCCCTCGGGTGGACGGGGAGGAGGGCTGGAAGGGGCGCGATGGCTGAAAAGGAGGCGGAGGGTGGATCCTTCTTTTCTTGGTAGGGGGAACACCAGAAGGTCCCGGTTCTGGGTCCCCCGACGGGAGAGGTTCCGTCGGCAACGGTAGTCTCATCCTTATCTCTGAGCATAAGGACTGTATAGCCAACAAAATGGCCGCCGAGTTGTCTCGCGGCGCTGGCAGAGGGGAATCCGACGGGCGATCAGGGACCCCGTCGGTACCCTCGACGACACGCCGAGGCCGTGGCTTAAGACTTCGACCAGCTCCTCCTCCGAGGTTGAGGCCGAATCTACGACGACGCCCTGCCCCCCCTTTTTCTTCCCCACGGGGGATTTCACGGGGGTCCTATCGATGGGCACAAAAGATGCCTCCCTCCGAGGTGGCAGGGAGACTCTGAGCCCGAGGTTGCCACCACTGGTGTAGCCTGCACAGGCTGAGCCAGGGCCGCCGCAACAGTTTCGATAGAGGGCTTGGCCGGATGGATTAAGGCCTTCACCACCTTAGGTGCGCTCACCGCCTTATCCTTGAGGGGGGGGACACCGCCTCGCTCCCCCTCCGATGGGGCCTTCGAGCTCGACCGGGGCCTCTCCAGGAGCTTCGCCGGGTGCTCGGCCTTCCTTTTACCCGACCCAGAGCGTTGGCTCGTGGTTGATGGTGCCGGGGAGGGTGCGCCCTGCCTGGCGACCGTAGAGCCCGACCGTTCGGCGCTCCCGGTGCCAGCGGACTCGCGGTGCTTGGCCTTATGTTGGACCCCCGTCGCCGGGGCGTCCTCAAAGGACTTAGAAGACCGCTCAGATTTCTTCTTCTTCTTCTCGCGGGACGGGCTCTTCCCTTCTAGCCAGTTGGCGAGACGTTGATGGCGGTCCTTCATGGTCCGCTCCGACATGTTGCCGCAAAACGCACAGTCCTTCTCCACGTGCGTCTTGTCCTCATGTAGGCAGTAGAGACAAAAGGAGTGTTCGTCCTCCTTGAAGACGTTCTGCAGCTGGCATCCAGGGCAGACCCTGAACAGCTTTCCGGGCGTCGAGCTTCCCTTCTCCTGGGCCATGACCGGGCCTGAGAAACTTCTGGAGTCCTCCAAAAGCGTAGCTCGACGAATCTTCACCCTTGAGGGGCGCAGATGAATCCGACACGGGTCCCCGTTGATCGGATAGTGAGTCGGTGGAGCTTGAGGCTCTTTTGACCGAAAAAACGAAGTTTTTGAGAAAAAAACGTGAAAAAATAGCACTAACGCTCGAGAGCAATAGCACGAGGATCCCAACACATGAACGTGCGGTAAAAATCTGAAGATGGCTGCCAGAGGCGGTGCTTAGGTAGAGGGCAGTCATTGGCTGTGGTCAGTATGACGCAGAGACCAGTGATTGGTTGTTACTACGAAAGACAGATCAGAAACGAAACTGATACTGGTTTTTTCTTTACCGAGGATTCCCAGCCTGACGACGGGGAATATTCATGAGCATGTGAATCCATGCCAGACCCCATGCTGGAGAAACTCACCTGCCATAACTACGCTGACGACACTTAAATCATCTTTAGAATTCCGAAGTCTGTCCCACCACACATCCAGACCATGCATCCTGTCTCACTGACACTGACCACTGGATGACGGTCAATCAGCTCTTGCTAACCCCTAGGAAAAAGGAGATCATGATCTGGGGAAAGGCAGCCATCTTCCCGCAACCCACCCCAGGGCCTCATTCTCCCTCCACCCTTCCCCCCATCCCCGGCCACATCCATCACAGTTAAAAAACCTGGGTTGCACAATAGATACTGACCTGACTCTATCCTTACTCTTTCTGACTCTATCTCCTTACTCTTTGGTCTACCTATTTCACATCTCGCCCCCCTCAAATCTATCTACCACTCTGCCATCCATACCCTCTGACTCCTCACCTCCATAGAACTCCATCTCAGCTTCCCTATCCTCCATTGGCTGGCTTCCCTTTCACTCCCAACTTAAATTTCATTTTCTCTGCCTAGTCTTCAAATCTCTCCATGATCTTGCTCCCCCTTATCTCTCTTCCCTTCTCTCTTTCTACACTCCCTCTCGCTCCCTTTGTTCCGCTGACACTTCCTCCTCACTGTTCCTCCCTCCCCTTGTGCCTCCTCCCATTTCCACTCCTTCCAACTACTAGCACCCCTCCACTGGAACTCCTTACCTCTCTCAATCCGCTCTATTCCTACCTTTTCCTCATTCCGCACGTCCCTTAAATCTCTCCTTCTCCATTCCCCGCCATGATACCCTTCCCCCTTCTCGCTCCCCCTCTTCCACCCTTTCCCTCTTCCCCTTAATCCTCTCCCTCCTCTTGCCCCTCCACCCCAATCCCCACCCCTTTACCCCTTCTGTTTCCCTCCTCCTCCTCCTCCTAACCATCCTCCCTCTTCCTCCCAGCTCTACTCCACTACTCTCCCCCTTCCCTTCTGTCTAATTGCTCTACATACTGTTTTGCTGGTCTGATTCCAAATTTGTAATTTGCTTCTGCTGTTACTGTTATTTGTTATTGTTTAATGTATCCTGTTGTTGTTAAAATGTGCAGCGCTTTGGTGAAAAACGCTATATAAACTTAATAAATACAAATACAAATAAGTAAAGTCAATTTCACTTCACTGCTCTTGGAAACAGTAGTTTATCCAAGAGAAGGTACTTAAACCTTTGGGAAATCTGAAAGACTTCCCTGTGCCACTGCACTGAAGGTGTACAATGTACCAGATGATGCCTATGGAGTTTGTCAGACTCCACAACCAAAATAAACACAGTGTTCATATCACAGAAAAAATACACGAGAGAGTGGCAAAAAGGGTCTCACTCTCTCCAGGTAAAACATTCAAGTCCTCAAAATCCAGCAAAGGTGCTGGGGGTCTCTAAGGTAGAGAGGAATTAGCACATTTCTGAGAATTCTCCCTAACACTGCGCATACTCAGACACATCTTCCCTTACCCCTCCAACCCCCCACAGAGTTACAGCAATTATGTATTTGGGAATTGACTCCCACTTATCGTTCCGCAACGCCATCAAAACAACGCTATTTGTCTAAACTGCTACTTGTCTGTAACCTGCCAATATGCTGTAACTAAGTAACCACTGCCTCCTATGCAATCTTGTTTACGTACACCTTCTTGTAACAAGCGCCTCAATGCCTTTGGGCTGCAGTGCGCTATACAAATGTAAAAAATAAATAAAAAGAACATATGTGCATTGCCCTCTCTCGACTAGATCACACCAACTCTCTCTACCTGGGAGTCCCAGCCTACCAACTTAAAAAGCTCCAAAGAGTCCAGAACTCTGCAACCAGGATCCTCCTTGCCCTTGGCCGAAGAGCAGATGTCCCCTTGCCCTCCGTACCCTACACTGGCTCCCTATTTGATGGCAGGTCACTTTCAAAGTCATGTGCATCACCCACCGAGCACTGCACAAGATAGGCCCTAAATACCTACAACAGAAAATCACCCTCTATCACCACACTAGAAACATTCAATCAAGCACTGCTCTTCTTCTAGTGATCCCCCCTCCAAATCATCCTGAACTGCAGGCTCCACTTTCTCAGTCCTGGCACCCTCGATCTGGAATTCCTTGCCCCCCACATCTGGCACACACAAGACCACATGGCATTCCCAAGGGCCCTCAAGACATAGCTATTCCCCTCAGCATCATGGATTGAACCTTATCCATAGCTGGGGCCCCTGGGCAGCCTTGGATTTGCGGGTGGTCAATGTGTCGCACACTGATGGATTTGAGTGTGGGCAATGTGTTGCACTTGGATGGATTTAAGGTTGGGAAATGGGTTGCCCTTGGATGGATATGAGGGTGGGCAATGTTTGCACCTAGATGGATTTTGAGGGTGGGCATTGTGTGGCACTTGGATGGATTTGAGGGTGGGCAGTGTGTCACACTTGGCTGAATTTGACGGTGGGCAATGGGTTGCACTTGGATGGATTTGAGGGTGGGCAATGGGTTGCACTTGGATGGATTTGAGGGTGGGCAATGGGTTGCACTTAGATACAACTTGAGGGTGGGCAATCTGCCACACTTAAATGGATTTGAGGGACCTGAGACCACCTCTCTGCACCCTCCCACTACATGCACTACTCAATGACAGTCTGCACAACACCTCAGCCATTAGAATGCAGCTATACCCCATGATAAAATGCTGTCTAGCTGCACACGTAATAGGTCTCCTGCCTCGCACACCAGGCACAACACTTCTGTCTTTAGAACGCAGCTATCCCCCATGATAAAATATAGTCTAGCTGCACACGCAATGTGCCTCCTGTTTCTCATACTCTGCATAACTCCTCTGCAATTAGAATGTAGTTACCCCCACGATACAATACGGTCTAGCTGCATGCATAACATCTCTTGCGCATAATCCCCAGAATACCTCTTTGCCCCCCCCACATGCCTGCTCAACATGAGTGACTAGTAAGGACTTGGCTACCCTTACCTACCTTCGTATTGGCTAAAATGCACACACGCATTCTATGACCCATGATGAATTTCCCATACTTGCACTTCCGTCCCCAAGGGCGTTCAACCTACAGAGCGTTGAGACCATATCAATGGTGAAAGGCACAAATACAAATTACATAAAATGTATTCTAGTGTGAATACATTTCAATGGCCAATAATTATGGATTAATTTTTATCCTATATGTAAACCTTTTTCATTGCATATCTTGTATTTGTCCTCGTTAATACGTTGGTTATTTCTGGTTTGCATACTTATTGGATTCCCCTCCTTCAAATATTCTTATGGAGTCCTTTTTGGCTGTATTAAAGAGAATTTTGTTTGAAAGTATATATAAAAACGTGTTTCATCTACAAAAGGTAATTAAAATTCTATAGTAGTTTTTGCAAATCTTATCTTAGTTACGATTTTTTAGTATCAAAGCCTTTCGGCCGTTCGCCCTGTTCTCCTAGTAGGGCGTGTCCCTGTTCCTGTCTCGGCAGAGGCTTTGAGCATTCCACGGGCTTGTGCGTGGCTAGGTCCGCCACGCTTTGCGTACACTCCCTTCTTACTGCTACACCTCCCAGGAGGAGGTTCTCTGGCTTCTCCCGCTCCACAGGCTTCTTTTTTCCACCTCTGTTTTAGGCCTGTGTAATCATCTAGCCTAAAGGTAGAACAGTATTTCACAAAAAAGGAAAGACCAGACTCTAATGGTAGACTGTATTAGAGCAGTCAAGGTTTCTCAAGGCAGAGAGGAAGGCTGACAGTGAAGTATAATTATTCCCAAAAGTAGCAGCGCCCTAAAAGTCACTGGGAGGGGAATGGGTGTGATGAACCATCACTGGCCTCAATAAAGTCTCCTGTGCTAGGTCTAAGGAATAATCCAACCACTGAAAGAGTCTCTGAGCATCCTCTAGAAGAAACAAGGGTATTTGAGTGAACTTCAGAATAAGGCTTCGAGGGTGACTAAGAGGAGCCCTTGGAGTGGTTGTCAGTTGACAAAGAAACTTATTAAGAATTGTCTGTAATAAACAAGCCAACAGGATGCAGTGGACTGGAGAGAAAGAAAGTTACTCACCTTCTTCAACCTTACAACAAAGTCCTTGAAGGCCAAAGTGAATGAAGCACTGAGGACTTCAATGTAACAGAGAACTTTGTTCTTGAAGGCCTGAACCAAAAGGAAGTCAAATAAGGTGCTGCCAGATCAATGTGTTAGGTCACAAGATCAATGGCAAGGCACCAGCATGAAAAGACACAATGAGCCCTCATCCGAAAGCATACAGGAGGCACCCAGGCTCAATGATGTTAGTGCTTAAGGCACTGAAGACACAGCATTAGTGAAAATGAACACTAGAACACCTGTTATAAAGAAGGGTCTTCATGAGAAAAAAGATGTGCTCCTGAGGGTATCACTTAATATTGTTTCCGTATATAATGTCGCCATACATAAAGTCGCCGGGCAAACGGCATAGGAGACATTATATATGGGGACAATATATGGGGTAAATGGGAGCAGGGGGTGCAGGGGTGTCCCCCTCTCTCTTTAAAAAAAGAAATAAATGGGTGTTGTGGGGGTGTCCGCCGTATGTTCCTAATGGTAATGTCTCTGCAAAAAAAGGCGCAATTTTTGCATGACAACATTTTTGCGGGGACATTATCAGATGGAACTCTCCTGAGGTTTCTAATCCTAGAGTTTGGAGCAACATACAGAAAACAGGGAAAAGACTCTTCGTTCTAGCCAAATCCCATCAAGGTATGTAGCTGAGCAGTAAGGCTGAGACTCCAAAAATTGTGGGAGTGGTGTAATGGTACAATGTGAAACACACACATGACAATCCAAACAGAACCCTCCAATAACTCAAGTTAAATAGTAAAGTATAAAACCACACTATTTATTGTATTGTAATTGGTTATTTATAAAGCGCTTAACACCCAGAGGTTTCTAAGCGCGGACCCGGGGTTGGAACCTGTGTTGCTCCGCTTTGTCTTGTTTCCAAGGTGAGCGGGTTTCCTCAGGGCTATCCTCCCGAGACAATTTGGGCCTGAACACACTTTATGCAATGAAAATAACAGGTAAGTAGTACTACCAAACTACTATTGTACATGTATATACGTTCACAATGGTTATTTTCCCTAGAGAATACCAACACTTTACGTTTAAGACAGTTAAAGATTAATACATTCAGAAATCTGGGGTAACCATGTTTAGTAAAGCAAGTAAGCAGGTAAATAAATTAGAAAAGGTTGAAAGTCAAGAAACGTGTTGACCAAGCAATACAGTCCTGTTACCCTGCCTTATAAAATAAAGCTCCAACACACCAGAAGTCCTTCCCTACTAAAGTGAGCAGGCCTAAAGGCTTTAAGAGTCACAAACTCCAAGAAGAAACATTTGGAGGGGCCAGGAGTCTTTTGAAGTGGGGAAACAATTTATCAAAGACAACAGGGGGGTTAAAATGCTCTACGGATGCAGAAACAAAGGTGCATACCAAATATTAGGGGTCCTCTCACAATCCAACCACTCTAGGGGGATCCCTTGTGGAACTCGACCCATCATGACCAGGCAAGGGAGAGGTGGAGTCTCGACTTTGACCACGCTCAACCCTTTGGCCGGAGGGTGGGTGGAAACAGCTATGGAGGCTTGTCCCCATCACTCCATTTCTACTAGAAACCACTCGTAGGGTTCCTAGATCCACTGGGACCACTAACTTCTATTAATGGTTCCATGTCAGGAGGTTCATGGGTTACGGGTGCAGGGGTTGTTTTCGGGTCGGGATTGGGTCCGGCTAAGCGGCTGTTACAAACTCTAGTGAGATGATTTGTGATGCTAGACAGCTTGAAAACTCAGTAACCCTGAGATGCAGACCAACATGAGACCCACAATGACATGAAACCTCCAGGACTCACGGGCAGCAGCAACGTTCACTGCCCTCAAGCCGCAGCAGGTGACTCACAAAGGAACTACTCCTGGAAGGCCCCTCTTCGAGTTGCAGGGAAGCAACTCTAGGGAGATATTTCTTGGGTTGCAAGCTGGGAACCAGCAGAGTTCCAAGGCAAAACTCAAAATGACAACCGGCCCACAGCAGGAGCCCTGGACAAGCTGCTTAGCACACAGGTTGGTGCTGGGACACTTCTGAAGGCACCAGAGGGCAAGATCCGCATGCAGAGGACCGGATTGGTTGCTCCCACCAGCTCAAATCTCAAGGGTTTTCACAAGATTGCCCCAGAGGAACAAGACTTCACCAGGACTTGGCTGGAGGCAATATTGGAAGTCTTCAGTGGTAGTCTGTGGGTCATTAGCTAGCTGGAGCTTTTTGTAGTAGTTTTGGCTCAAACGATGAACTGAAGAATGGCTCCAGCTGTCCTCGTTTTATTTTAGATTTAAGCATGGGTTGCCCCCACACCTCCAAAAGAAAGGTTCAGCACCATTCAAACTGGCAGGGAATGTCCAATCCTGTAAAGCATATTGCCCCACATCTGCCAAGCAAAATACAACCCCTAGCTTGAGTCTGGATTGGGACTGGAAAGTCCCAGCCCTCACATCTGGCTAGATGCTCTCACTGCCAATTAGCCCAGAAAGCTGAGGCTTTGTCTGGGAAAGGGCTTTCCTTATATGGCATTTCTTGTCCTGAGAAGGCAGAAATAAGGCCAAAGGACAAGATGGATGAAGGACAGGGCAAAAAACATGCGGCACTGCCATTTTGAGTATATGGTACTCAAATAGGCCTTATGCTGTAAAATGCATAAGTGCATTTGTGAAAAACGAAACACCCAGTAGAAAAATATCCACTGCCACCAGCCAGTCTTGGGCCCATCATCAAAGTAACAAAATAGTTACTAAAAGAAAATGTAAAAGGATAAAAGTACCCCTGCCGCACCTCACGTTAAGGTGATATGTGCAGCTTAAAAACAAAATGGAATTTCATAAAAGGTGGCAAGGTCTCCGAGCACTGATATCCTTAGGGACTGACCAGAGCCCCCAAAACAAATGCGCTAAGCAAGGAAAGGAAAGTAAAAAGACTTTCCTTTCCTGACTTTTGAAAGTAAGTAATCAAACAATAGCAAGAAGTTGGAAGTTCCAATGATGTGAATGGAGGGAAAGCTACAAAAAGTAAATCACTGCGTGAGGATCACCTGGATGGGGGGGGGGGTCCTCTGGAAGTGCAAGTGGAACACTGAAGGGTGAGGCGCGGTATCCCCTTCCTTGTAACACCTTTTCCCCATCCTACCAGGTAGGATACCTAGAATCTCAACCCCGCCCCCTTACCCGACACAAACACTTTTTCACAGACCGCTCAATGTGAGAGAAAACGGACTAACACTGAGCCGTATACCTTACATGTCCCAACACAAGGGGTCAGACAGAGTCAGGCAATTACTGATATTTACACACACCTGCAGCTTTTTAACATGACTCAGGTGTATAAAGATAGGGGGCTGCGAAGGAAGAGGAAGAATTTGTTGAAAGAGCAAGGCAAAACACACGAGAAAGCAGCAGTTCCGAGATGGCAGTTTAAGATGAGGAGAAAAATGGCAAGGCTAGGAAGGGTTACAAGGAGGGAATTGCCCTTGGCCTTTTCAGAGGAAGAAAACCGCTACTTTCACGAGCCGTCAAGAATAAGAAACATAAGACCGGGAATTAAAGCTGAAGAAAGGTGCATTGTGTGTCGAAGGTACAAGGGGCTCTCCTGCATCGATAGCCGCGGCGGGGAGGAGGGATTGCTGCCATGGTACTGTCCTTGGCTCCTTCAACAAAGCAGCGCCAGTACAGCTGGTGAGTTGGGGAGACTGATAGCAGACCGGTCTGTGTTAGAACCAAGGTTGCAAGCGGCAACATTGTATGAAGAAATCTGCAAAGAACAGAGTGTGAGGCGTATGTGATGAAAGATGCAAATATTATTGAATATTCAAGGAGTGACTGAACTTTTTAAACCAAGATAGATACCATATACAGGGCCTCATCACGAGTTGGGCCGGTATCCCGGCTGTAATATCACCCAACTGTAAAATAGCCTTAGCACCCACCGGTCCGGCGGTATTACCGGTTGGGCATTGACGGTAAATCCCCATTCCCCATTGGGTCCATTGGATCTAATGGGGCATTTTCAGCGATAATACTGCGGACTAATACAGCCAACGGTAATACTGCCGAAAACAGGGCGCTAAATGGGATTTTCACCCCCAGAAAAAAGATGGGAGGTAAAACAGCCCATTTAGTGCCCAACTCGTGATAGGGCCAGCCATTAAATGTGGCAGTAATACTGTTACCACCACATTCAAGGGCTACAGCCCAACTCTTGATGAGGCCCACAGAGAGGTCCGGCACCACGTGGGTGATCATTCGAAGGTCTCTGTAAGGCATCGAACTGAGAATGTAAAATTATTGAACTGTGAAATCGAAGTGGTTCTGCAATGCGTCAAGCGAAACCCCATGCACAATCGAAAGACTTCGATAGCTAATACGAACTGTAATTGGTCCAAGCCCGGCTGAGGGAGACTAATTGTGTAAAATGGATCTGAACCCAGCTGAGGGGGATCCGACGTGAGCCGTGAGTCACCTGAGAAAAGATATTCTACAAACATTGGAGAAGACGTTCTGAGCCCGGAAGAGGGGATCCAAACTAACGATTGCGGCATAAAAAGGATTTGAGGCTGGCTTGGGCGGGTCCAGGGTGAAGAGTGACTCACTTGATTTTAGTATTTGTAAAGGAACTTTTCATTTGTTTTGGTACATCAGGCCCTCTGAATCAAGAGACTTTGATAACTTAAGAGACTTGGGCACAGAAGGCCCTGATGTTGGCAAAGGAACTGTGGCTTCTTGCCGAAGCTGCCCAAGAGTGTGCTATGCTTGAGTGAACTGCCTTGTCCCGTGCTGAAAACGCGGGGAATGGAGGTCAACAGCCTGAACAGCCTGACTTATCATTTTGTGAACTCTTCTTTCCTTTTCATGAACATTTCCCCACACTATTTGTAAATTAGCGATAAGGATTGGCAATGTTTTTTAGTATAGGCCCTTTTATTTTGACGAGACTCCACTAGGCCTGCCTTATTATTATTTGATGGTCGTAGCTTGCTCCCATCTTTAGATAGGCACTTTTCACACCCTTTATAAAGTTCAATAAACACCCTTGAACTGTGGTCACTTGTGTCTGTCCTACTTTTATACCATGCCTTCCTTACACTACTCAATGGTACATCCTCATCAATGGCAAACTGAGTGGGGAGTCTTAATGTCAATATGGTGGGCATTCTTTGGGTAACAACTGGTAAGAAGCTATGCAATGTTAAATTTGAAGAGTCTTAGTAACGTCTCATGTACAGGCATGGACATGCTTAATCGCAACATGTTGGGGGCACCTTAAGACAACAGACAAAGGCCTAATAAATGTCAACATGTTAAAAAGCATTTACATTGAGCCAACACCCCCATAGAGGGCTTGGGGCAAAAAGGTTTGTCAGAAAAGGTGACACGTCGTTCCCATGCAAGATCGTGGTCTATGGAGGAAAAGCTGAGAAGGCGACGAGGAGAGAGTAGAATACCAATGTACAGGTACATGGAAAGAGACAGTAGGGTTGGCAAGAGGCTAATGCGATGACCGAGGGATTGACAAACAACTCAAGACCAAGTATCATTTTGTAGTACTATTTAGTCAGTTAACTGATCAAAATCATAGCCAGTTTAGGATCCAAATAAATGGTTGGATTAATCTTAGCCATCTAATTGCTTTTGGATTGCAGTCCTTAGTCTATCACTCTCCCAAAAAGGGTGTGAAACAAATTGTTTAAAAACAAGCAGTCAATAACAGTCTCTGTTTTTCTTTACAGTGCTCCCAAACACTCTTTTCTAGGTCCAGGGTGTTTTTGGTTTCGCTTTTGGTGCTCCTAGACTCACCTACCAGGTACTACCTATCAGCACCCTTAGGTTGACTGGTGAGAGATGGGTATCAGGCACGTCAGGAACAGTTGGACCTCAGGAATGACATTTTCAATCCATCAATTGATAACTTTATTTCGGCCAGGAGGCCATAAAAGCATATCATGACACAAATAAGGTAACAGCAGTAATGACAATAATAAAAAATGACACAATCCGTCCATTTTTCCATTGGTGACTCCTTCCCCTAAGCGAGGTAGGACAACAATCGCCTTGCTTACTAGTGATTTAGCCCAGTGAGAATGACCCATTGTCATTTTCCCCAAAGCGGCTGAGTTTGCACCAGTGAGCATAGACCAGCAGGTACAATTTTCCAGTTGATTGCCCATTTTCCCCCCAGGATGGGCTCTAACTTCAATTGCAGTGTTAGGTGGGGGGGGGTGACATCTCCTAACAAAGCTGAGTATATTTCCCCCCACACTTGGCTCCCTGAAGTCAATGTACACATAGTTGTAGGCACTTTCCCCCTGGTCAGGCAGCCTAGTACACCATAAAATCTTTTCCTGTGTAACGAAAAGGCAGCCTCGCACCACCCAGAGCCAGTGAGTTCACTATTATTCACCAGGGTTTCCCTGGGTTCGTAATTATTAGGGGACAGTCTGGGAACCCTATGTAGGTATACTGGCCCTCCCCGATATGGCACTTCCACCCTTCTGGAGTTAAGAACATGATTGGGAAAATTGATGCCAGGCGAGCCGCCAATGACCCTGGCGAGTTCGACCAGCATGGGCACGTTCACAGGACCCCCGATGGTCGTCCCATAATGATGATGTGTTATTTATATAGCGCCTTAATCCAAAGCGCTTTACAGAGCACATTTTAAATACAATATCACTGAACCGAAATTCGTACTCACTTATCGACCTCGGAAGCATGAAAGGCTGAGTTGGCCTTGCCGGGATTCGAACCTGGGACCTACAGATCACGCTTAGATTGCTGCAGCGAGCGCTCAACACGCTGAGCTATCTTACCAGCTAAGTGCCCCCTCTTCCTCTAGCCCCCTGAGGTGTGCTATCTTGCGTTCCAATCAGGGAACGTTTGCCCCTACAGAGTGCCATCAATGTTGACAACACTCCCCCCACACTGGATACAGCAGACTCTGGGGTATCAGCAGTGCTGATGATGTCAGTGTTGTTCCGCAGAAACTGGGAAGTAGTCAAACCAGCAGGGGATTTGATGGTCATGGTGGTTGTGGTGGTGTCCATGGTAGCCACTAGGTTTCCATTGCCATAGAGATTGAGGTTTCCTTTGGCCACAAGTAGGCACAATCTCTCCAAGGCCGGGGCCAGTAGCATTTTGCTGTACTGTTTCCCAGACTGAGTTTGGCTAGCTGCAGTCTTTGCAAATCCCTTGGGTAAGTCTTCATCCCTATTGCCGGAGTCTAGGTCACTGTTTCTGGCTTTGATAGTCTGCTCAGTGTCTTTACCCCCTCAGGGGTGCAGGCTAACAGGGACATTGAGCCAAGGAATTGATTAATTTAGCTAATGAGACTGTGAGCCTTCCCCACTGTGTGTTATCCAGTCATTTTTTTTGCAAACATTACAGAGTGCTACATAACAGAGCAGACAATAACACTGAAAAATACAGAAAAGATTAAATAAATATATAAAGGGAAGTGAGCTAAGGGGTTAAAATGGGTCCGGATGGGTTGGGGTGGCGTTAAAAGAGAAGAAAATCAGGTGGCTTGGTGTTTTGGCAGCAATTAAATGTACCACTCTGTGATTGTGGTTGGTAAAATCACATATAACCCACGGTTTTTGAAAGGATGTTAAGCTTGGGCTTAGCTGCACCTAAAGATGGAGGTGGGGAGAAGGCAGTAGGGATTTTCCTCCTGATGGTCAGAATCTTCCAGTCAGAGGCATGGTAAGAAAGACTGCAGGTGCTACGGGCAGAGTTACCAGTTGTTGAAGAAGCATTGGATTAAGGCTTGTTAGAGTTGTAAAGTCAGTGGAGAGAAATTAGTTGAATTAAGCCCTTCCAAACATTCGAACATATGACTGCCACAAAGTTACAAGGATATGGTAACGCCGTCCTCCGTCTGTCTGCTCATCTAGTCAGACAATAAGTAAACAAACAGTAGACAGTCAGCAGTTTGTCGGCATACAAAGTACTCACATCCTCTCTCTCTCTGAGCTGATAAACTTGTTCCACAGTGCAGCACAGAGCCCCCGCAGTGTGTTCCAGCGACCTCACCCTGCAGGCAATGATCACCCTGCGAGAATAATCCCTTTCTCTGAGAAGACCTTTAGGGTTTCTCTTAATGCACTGTGGTGGAGATTAACAATCCTCTAGCTGTGTTCTGCTTCCATTCTCCGGCTCCTGGGCTGCCACTTCTTCCACCACCTCATGAGTATCCTTCTCACGTAGACATGGAAGAGTTCTGCTTTATTTTACTCTTCACCCTCCTCTTCTTTGACTCTCCTTCCTCTTTCCGACTGCTCTCTCTATCTCTTCTTCCTCCCTTTTGATGTGCCTCCTCTTCTCTCCTGTGATGTTCCTCCTCCCACTCGTCCTCTTCTCTATCATTATGTTCTCCCTCTCCCTTCCTTACTCTTTTGCAATTCCTCCTCCCTGCATTCTCTCCCTCCACTTTCCCATGCTCTCATCTCTCACCTCTTTTTGCTCTTGCCAACTCTCTCCTAATGTTCACACCTCCCTCTGTTTTTTTTCAGGCTTCCCTTTATACCTCCGTGAGGACTTTGCTTGGTTATGGGATGTGTCAAACTGTTGCGGCTGGGGGCTATTTGGAAGCAGAGTGTCTGGAGTGGTAGAGACCAGTTTGAACAACCACTTTTACAGGTGTTGCTTTTTGTCCTGCAGGGGCAACAACTGGCAAGAAGCTATGCAATGTCAACACTAAAGAATCTTATTAACCTCAACATGTAAAGGCATGGACATGCTTAATCACAACATGTAGGGGGAATCAGTGCATGAGGAAATAAACCTGGTCCATCACATTGTGAGTCAGACCAGCCTTCCAGTGCGGCCAACCGACCCCTCAATGACACCACGGCAGGTTCAGGGCCCCTTCGAAATACAGATCTGACTTCAAACTACCTCTATGGTATGACTCTTCACACTGCGGATCTGACCAAGCTTTCTTCAGCTTGCATGCACTGAAATGCAGTGTTCGCCATCAACTATCTTGCATTTACTTTACATCCTCCATGGACTTCCCCAGGGGCCAGTATGTGCAGAATGGTTGGGTCTCCCAAAACCTTATGTTCTCCAGCTCCCTGCCCCTTAGCCTCTTTAAGGTGACTTCATCACACTATGCAAGATCAACATTTAACAACCACATCAATGTTAATCTGCATGAAGATCAAAACGCCTACTCAAAGTAAACATGCAGGAAGCTACGAGATGGCAACATAAAATGACCAACTCAAAAAATATGCAAGGGCCTACACAATGTCAGCAAACAAAGGTCTATGCAATGTCAACCCGCAAGGCACTACGCAATGGCTGCTTGCAAGGACTAGGCAACGACAACACGCAAGGAACTATGCAATGTCAGCATGTAAGAGCCCTTTTATTTTATTGGAGTTTTGTAGAACCCTATATTGTGTGCAAGCCACTTCAAATGCAATATTAACATGCAAGAGATATACATAATGTCAACACAGAATGGTCTACTCAATGCCAACACATAAAAGCCCACTCATTGTCAACTCTCTGGGACCAATCACTGTCAACATGCGCCTTCCGAATATCATCTATTAATGTGAAGTGCTTCCTAGAGTGTGAACCACAGAAGAAAGTATTAGCAAACATATTTCATGGTATTAGCAAACGTGACAGCCTATTTCACAGCATACCATATACTTACTTTTTAGAAACGTCTTCAAATACACATCCTTTTAGCATATGGTGTTGTTTGAACTCTTCAAGGTATGTGAATTCCCCATCAACAACAACTCGCTTGTACAGGACCTCTGCCCAGTCAGGGATAATGGCATATGCCTCAGCAACAATGGAGGCCTATGGGCAAAATGAAAACTGGGTTAAGGAACACGCGAGTTATATGTACAAATGTGCAATGAAACAATAAAGCAATTCATGCAAATGTGGCATGGACCAACACTAGCCACAACTGTAATTGGTGTGCTGGGGAGAGTTAGGAACCACTACAACCCCCGGTGTATACAAGGAGGGAAAGATACTACAACACAGAGAAGGCAGTGGCAAAAATTGAGAATAACATGAGATTCTGGGTTAAGCTGCCTTTGGCCATGGTAGGGAGGGTGGCACTGTTGAAGATGGTAGTATTGCCGAGGTTGTTCTATTTTTTTGGGAATATACCATACATGATACCCATGCGATTCTTTGTTAAACTTCAGAGCATATGTAGAGGGTTCATATGGCACAATACCAGGAAGAGAATAGCCCTGTGGAAACTGCAGAACATGTATGATAAAAGGGGCATAAAATTGCCCAACTTTGAGGTCTATTATCTGGCCAGCCAATTACAATATGTGGCTAAGTGGTTAACAGAAGACTCAACATCGGAGTCCAGATTGTTGAGGTCTGAATGTGTTCCGTTCTTTTTGAAAGAATGGATATGGCTGCCAAAATCAGAGCTAAAAGGGTGCACGAGGATGTTAGTACTGGGATGGAAGATGTGGCGTAAGGCTTGCCAGGCCATGGAGAACCCGACCCCGTGTTCTCTGCAAGTGCCGCTAGTGGCATTGACCGGAGGGGACGAGCAACTGAGGAAGATGATTTGTACGCATTGGGAAACGGTGGCCATTGCAACGCTGGGAGATTTATGGCAAGATGGGGAGGTGATGGAATTTAACGTACTGGTAGAAGAAACAGGTCTACACTTAGGGCAGAATATAACCTACACCAGACTGGTACGGCGGGTTAAAGAGACATGGGGCCTCATTACACCGTAGGCAGTAAGGAATTACCAGCACCGGTAAGGGCACCGTTGCCGGTAATGCCTTAACGCCCTAATATGAGGTCCCTTAGCAGGTCCCTCCCCTAACGCCTGGTTTTACCAGGTGTTAGGGAAGGGACCCACTAAGGGACTTCAGAGCTAATAACGGTACCGCAAATTGCGGTACCGTTATTAGCTCCTTCCCCATTCCCATTGAGCCATATGGGCTATACCTATAACGGGAACACGGACCCGGAATGCGGTAAGGGGGTAGCCTTGGCGCTAATAGCGCCATGGCTACCGCCTACCGTGTAATGAGGCCCATGGTCCGAAATAGTGCTGGAAGACCAACCCGACACGGCCATAGAACCAATTTATGATATCGCAGAAGGGGGGGGGGGCACGAGAGACCTCGAATCTATGAACTGCTGATGTGCAGGCTGGGAAAGGAAGTGACCCAGCAGAGACTGGACTGAGAAGAGGAAGCCGGGGAACACATGAATGATGAGTTGTGGGAGAGGGTCCAGAGATACCACAAAAAAGTGTCTAGGAATGCGTGGCTGCAACAGATCCAGCTATATGTTACCCACAGAGCGTACATGACCCCCCAGAGGATTGCTAGATTCAAGAGCGGCGAAATACAAACATGCCCCAAATGTGGGGAAGTGAACGCAGGGATAATGCATATGTTCTGGGCATGCCTGGAAATTGGAATGTTCTGGGGAGAAGTAGCCCACCGCTTAATCGAGAAGGGGATCACGCTACATGTGGAATCTATGTGGGCATGCATGGTAGGGGTTTTTCTATACCGCGCAAACTGAAACATGTGAGTAAACTCAAGGACTTGACCTATATACTTGCCAACTGCAGAATTGCCATGGGTTGGAAAGCAAACAATAGGCCAAAGGTAGAGGTTTGGTGGCATGATCTCCAGAAATGGGCAGAAGTGGAAACGGAGCTATGGAATGAAGCGGCCAATAGGGGGGGGGGGTGAAGAAGCGGATGGCCTGGAGACACTTAGTGGCCACACTGTATGGGCCCACCCAGGCCTGCCTAAGTGAACATGATTCCTCCGGGAATACAGAGGGGGAGGTACCCCAAGAGGAAACAACAGCGGAGGGTTAAGTGGAGTAGGCTTGAGTTAAGGGGAGGGAGTTATGGGGAGGCAGTGGACATGGCACGATACTGTATATGATGTATACTGTATATGATGCTTGAAGTTACATGACATGCACTGTTGGGTTTGTTTTTTGTTGATTGTTGTAAAAGTTGATAAAAATTGTTTTAAAAAATAAAAAAAAAGGAGGGAAAGATACTAGTGCACCGACAGCAAGGAGTAGCAGAGGGAAACTGACCACTGGGTTAAAGCGGATCTCTGAGGTTTGAATTGGAACTAAATGACTTGGATGGGAACTGCTTAACTGAACTTGTGAACGATAAATACATTTTATGTCATGGTTGCTTAATGTAATGGTTCTCTAATAATTAAAGCATGGGTTACTACTTATCCTCTATTCTGTACAGATAGAAAACATATTTGTTTTTACACAGACCCTCATTGTGTGGTCTGCCAAGCCAGTAGCGAGTTATTTAACTCGAATGACCCTGTAGGAGCGGGCAGGCTACCCAAAGCAAATACCCCATGTGCCCTCTTCCCCTGTTAGTGTCTACAAATGGGCAATATGGTATATATGAGGTTAAGTGTATGTCCAGGGGAGCTATATAGGTTAAAGAGAATGTGATGTACTGCACTAATTCAATAAGCAACATAGCAGGGTGTGAAAACGAAGAATGAAAGAAACAGGTTTTGGCCAAGATATAAAGTGTTTGTCTGACTTGTTCCCACCAAATGTTAGGACAGCTTCTATTGACAAGCAAAAAGGAGCATCCATGTTACAATGTTACAGAGAGCTTAGCATCATCACACTTTAAGGTGTATTACAGAATGCTTGACATTCACTCTGCCTCTGCACTGAAAATACAAAAGAAGCCAGAAAACATTCTCCTTACCTGTGCTCCACATGCACAGTAGATCATAGGTCACACTCACTGCAAACTGCATGCCCAAGATAGCAGCGTCTAAACTCCTTACCTGGTAGAATCGGGGCAGTGCTCTAATTGCATTCATGAGAACTTCAGGTTCTAAATTGATGAGTTTCGTTTTCTGGTTGTTGTTCAGAAAATGTAGCTGCAGGGTGATGAGTTTTGCAAGCCGGGAACACCGCAAGGACTGCCGGACACAGGATTCCTGCCAGACAGAGGTAAAATGCTCATTTTGGTCAAGGGTATTAAGAACATAGGATAGGTCATTCCAATGACCACAAGGCTGGGAAGGGGGATGAACTCCAGTGAGGTTACAGGTGATCATTACAGACATAGGGTGTTTACCAGTTACCAAGGCAGTGAAGGGGGTGGAAGAAAATGTGCAAATGCTTCAGATAACTGGAGATCCTAGCGATTGAAGGCAGTGATCCAGTGAGCAGCAAGGTAAGAGATTCTGGTGACGGAAGCATATGGGGAAGTCTGAAAATGAACATTTGATGAACTCCTCTAGCACATTGGTGCAGTATAATATTGAGTAGGTACTGCATACTGCCACGTTTAAACAACTGTTTCTTGCGAATGTGAGGTGAGGATTTAGGCTTTACTGCGCATGTAATTGCAATGAAATTTCTTTGCTTGGTGTGTAGCCATGCTTGCCTCCACATCTCTTGCTTCTGACCTGTTTCCCTTATGGCATGTGTAAGCGTGTTTAAGGCCCCTGCTTTCTTAGTAAAAGCGGCATTAGCAGATGGAAGTCATCATACTGTAAGGGTGCTCGCCTGCCTCAGCCCATCTGGGAACCTCTTGAGGCGTATATTCAGCTCCACTAAATGTACCACTTTATGCTGTCCTTTCTGATAACACTGTTTCAATGTGCAAGAACGCAGCTGATATCAAAGACGTGTATAGTGGGGCTTTATTTCCATGCTTGTAACATTGTTTCAGTACAATTTCTTGCCCTGTCTGGACCTCCCCTTCCATTGAAATGCATGTGTTTCTTTGGGTAAAAGAAAACGGTGCATGGAGGGAGGGGGTGCCGAAGTCTCGTACTGTTGTTGGTCGTTTTGTCCTGTTTGATTTTTACTAATAAATTGTTCATCAATCCACGGTAATAGTCAGTGGTCATTTTTACATGACAAGATTGATGCATGCAACGTCAGATTCCCGCTGCCCTGCGGCCAGGTCCAGGGGTCACCGGGCGCACCTCCCAGTGATCCCCGTGGGCCCTGGAAAGATGATTTTGTCAGAGGGGAGAGCTGGCAGGAGCACCCGGATACTCGGGGAAAGTGGGCAGAGCTGATGCGGAAGAAGAGCTGACTGAACATCACTAGTTGGTGAACACGGGTAAGTGCATCAGTTTACTGTCATGTCTTGAATAGCATTGTTTGAAATGGGCTGGGATAGGTGTTTGTCTCTGGTTAAAGAATTCTGAAATTTGAATTCTGAAAACTGTAGCGATTATCCGAAGATATAGGAGGAAAGGGACCCGGCTTTATTTATTTATATGGTGCCGAAAGCCTGCATGCATCGGGGTGCCATGAACACAAACACAAAAGTACACCACAGAGATGGGACAGGAATTCAGCTGAAGCTTAGTCTAAACAGAGGAGTGTTATTGAAAGAGCAAGGTTTTAACTGTCGGCAGAATCTTTTGCAGTCCTCTATTAGATGTCTTAGGTCGGGGGGAAGTGAATTCCAAAGCCTAGCTGAGGTGACCGGGAATGGCCTCCCAAGACCATAAGTCTGCTTAAAGCTTGGATTGTTCACCAACATTAGTGTCGATGAGCATTCTTGTTGGTTCATACGAAGACACCATGTTTTTAAGGTAAACTGGTATAATACCGTAAAGGCATCTTTGAACAAGCACCGCTGCCTTGAATTGGACACATGCTTGGACCGGAAGCCAGTGTAGATCATGTCGACTTCTGGTAATATGTTCTCGTCTGGTCTTTCCTTCAACAATGCGCACAGCATAATTTTGTGTTACTTGTAAACTTGGCAGGCTCCTTTTATTCACGCATATCAATGGAGCGTTACCAAAGTTGAGTCTAGAGAGTATTATTGCCCTTGCAATAGAAACACAGTTGGCCTCAGAGAGGAAGGGACAGGTGTTCTTCAGCAGACAGAGGTAGTACGATCAGTTTTTTACAGTCTGATTGATATGCACTTCAGGGTTAAGTGAGGGCTCGAGGTGGAGCCCTAAAGTTGTAACCTTCTTGGAAAATGCAATACTGCAGTCATGGCTCGAGAAAGACTAGTATCTATGTTCAAGTTTAGACCTGGCCTGAGATGAGCCAAAAATCAGTAACTCTGTTTTATTCCCATTCAAACACATCAAATTATGTATCATCCAGGATTCGATCTGAGTGTAGAAATGCTCTGAATTCCTTGTGTCAAGCTCTTAGTCTCCCAAGAGTTCAAGGACCAGCTGAGCATCATCAGCATCGGTGGTGAATAAAGCCTCCAACTCCTAAGAGATCACACAAGGGCCTGATGTAAAGATTAAAGAGTGGAGGTGACATACAGGCAGACAATCGGTGATGATGGCGATGCGGCATCTCCTCAGCAGACTTTTGACGTGCAGAGTAACAGAAAAGACTGCACCCAGTTGATAGCATCCGGGCTGCATAGCCTAACATCATCACTGACTGATGGTCTGGCTACCCCCACAGCCTCACTGAGTACCAGGCTTGTCCACTACCAGTCACCGCTGCACTGCCTCCGGGCCTACCACGCACTTAGGGGCTGTAACTGTAACCCTACAGTCCCCTGTCTCTTTGCACTTACTTAGAGCAATGCTGCCCTGATAGCCCTTCCCCTTTCTCCTCTCCCTGGCACTCCCCCTCGGCACTCTGCGTTCGCACTTGCATGATCTGCATGACACAAGGCAGAGTAAGATCGTTGTTCTGTCCTCTCTCTGTCTTCCCTCCCTTGTCTTGCAGCGACTAGAAAATAGTTACTCATCGTAGTTACTAACGTACTCTCAGTCCATAGTCCCCTTTCCTCCATACTGCATTAGGAGTCCCTCGATAGGGATGGGAGACAGAACTTTTTTCACCAGAAAAACCTTCTTCCCTTTAAATTTAGAGGCGCGGCCCTGCGAGCATGCACTCCCCTGACTCCGCCCACCGGCTCCACTCCTCAGTCCCCATTGACGCGTCAACAATATTTAACATTGCCTAATGACACTAGTATTATTAGGGGCGGAGGATGGTGGGACGTATGGAGGAAAGGGGACTATGGACTAAGAGTACGTCACTATGGTGAGTAACTATTAATTACTCTTGCGACTTGTCCCCTTTTCTCCATACTGCATGGGCGATTACAACTGAATGTAGCCCCAGGGTGGAGGGGAGACCCTCCCTAAGCAAACAGGTTCCTTAGAACCGCCTGTTCGAAGGCCGTGTCTGACTTGGAGCCAGCATCCAAACACTAATGCTTACAGAAAATCGAAGGGGTGGCCCAGGTGGCTGCCCTGCTGATGACTTGCCACAGAACCTGCCGTTTGGCATGCAATGGTCGTGGCCTTGGCTCTGACAGCGTGGGCGTGCATGTTAGTCGGCAGCGGCTTGTGCTGCCCCTCGTAAGCCTCCTTGATGGCCGAAACCATCCACTATGCAATAGAGGCCTTGGATGCCTGATACCCGGGCCTGGATCCCCCGAAGGTGATAAACAGTGCATCCAACTTGCGGAAGCCCTTGGTCCTGTCCAGATAGAATTTCAGAGCGCGTCTGGCATGCAGACGATGCAAGACTCTCTGAGCCTAGTCCTTGGGGTCAGCAAAAACATAGGTAAGACTATTTCCTCCTTTAGATGGAAAGCAGAGGAAACCTTAGGTAGGAACGTGGGGTGAGTCCGCAGGACCACCTTATTCCTGTGAAAAGTAGTATAGGGTTCTGAGGCTACCAGAGCCTGGATCTCACTGACTCTGCGAGCAGAGGTGAGGCCCACTAACAAAGCTGTTTAAATAGTGACCAGCCTGATGTCCGTGGATGCCATTGGCTCGAAGGGTTTGTGCGCCAAGGCGCCCAACACCACATTGAGGTCCAACACAGGGCATGGATTCTTGATGGGCGGGTAGAGCCTGGAGAGGCCCGCCAAATGTCTCCCGACTATTGGGCTGGAAGAGGAGAAAACCTCCTCCTCTGAATTTCTGTAGGCCATTATGGCTGCCAAATAGGTGCGGCTTGTGTCCACCTGTACGCCAGAGTGCGCAAGGTGTGCTGAGAAGGAGAGCACATCATCTAGCATGCATGTAAGGGGGTCGATCTCCTTATAGTCTGCCCAATGACAGAACCTAGTCCATTTACTCTTGTATTGTCTCCTGTTAGCCTTGCTCCTGGCGCCCTGAATGATTTCCAGGTTAGCCTGCGATAGGCTCAGGTGCCTGGGTGGGACCTGCTCAGGAACCACGCTCTGAGGGCTAACTTCTGTGAGGTGGGATGGATGACCCCGCTCCCCTGCTGTGCCAGGAGATGGGCTGGCCCCATCAGAATGTGAATGGGTGGTCTGTCCATGAGGCTGAGAAGTTCGGAGAACCACAATCTCGCCAGCCACCATGGAGCTATCAGAATGATACTGAGGTGACAAGATTCCTTTATCTTGCGGATCACCCTGTGGATCTGGGGTGTGGGAGGGAAGGCATACGCTGTCATGCCGTCCCACTGTATCTGGAATGTGTCACCCAGGGAGCCGGGGCCCTGCCGCTGCCAGGGCGCGAACTGTTGGCACTTGCAAACAGATCCACCTGAGGATGCCCCCATCTGCTGAAGATCTCCAGCAGCACCTGGTCGTTCAATTGCCATTCGTAATTGTCCGCTCCCAGTCTGCTGTGCCTGTCCGCTTCCAGGTTGGACTCCCCCGGATGGTGGACGGCAGTGAGGTAGATGTTGTTCTCCAGGGCCTATTCCAACATGTACCCCCCTGCTTGTTGACATAGTACATGCTGGTGGAGTTGTCGGTCTGGATAAGGACGGTCTTGCCCCCAATGAGCGGAAGGAAAGCTTTAAGACTTAGCCAGATGGCCGTCAGCTCCAGCCAGTTGATATGAGACTCCTGCTCCTGCCGGATCCAGGATCCATGGATGCTATAGCGGTCCAGAGTGGCTCCCCAGCCTTCCAGGGAGGAGTCCGTAGTGATGGTGACCTGCGGGCCAGCTGCCAGAAGGGCTTGCCCGTCCACAGTTTGCAGTCTCTGGACCACCATGTGAGGCCCGAGAGGAGGGATGCTGACCGGCTCCGCTTGGGAGCCCTTCTCCTGATTCCATGAGGCTGCGAAGTGCGGCTGTAATCTCCTCATCCTGAGTCTCGTGTGGGACACGGTCAGTAGGACCACTGCCATGATATCTATCAAGTGTTGGTACCACCAGGCTCAGTCTCTGCTCTGGTAGTGAGCAGTGGCTCGCTTGATGGCCGTGACCTAGTCCTCCGAGGGAAAGACTCTCTCGGAGCTCGTGTCCCAGATGAGGCCCAGGAAGGTCAGGCTCTGCGTAGGCTGCAGCTGAGACTTCTTGAGGTTGATCGTAAACCCCAGGTCGTGGAGTGTGTTCATAAGCACGGAGGAAGTGTGGATAACCGCCTCCGGAGATCTCGCGCTGACGAGCCAGTCGTCCAGGTACGGGTAGACATGGTGGCCCTGGGCCCTGTGGAGGGCTGCCACTGCATTCATGAGCCTGGTAAATACCCAGGGGGCTGAGTTGAGGCCAAAGGGTAGCACCTTGTATTGGAAATGGCAGCCCATGATCCTGAAGCGCAGGAAGGAGTGATGTGGTTGCCAAATCGGGACGTGTAGATAAGTGCCCTTCAGATCCACGTAGCACATCCAGTCTCCCCTCTCTAGTGTCTCCGCAATGAGTACTGGCGTAACCATCTTGAATTTTTGAAGAGGGAGGGAGAGGTTAAGGGTGGATAGGTACAGCACAACTCTCAGGTCAGCCTGGTTCTTTTTTGTATGTCGAACATCCTGGAATAGAAGCCCAATCCTCTCTGGGAGGCTGGGACTTCTTCCACTGCCTGGCTCTCGACGAGCGACTGAATTTCGGTCAACAGAGTTGCCGTCCCAATTTATGGGAGGGGAGGAGAGGGAGAGACCGGTAGGCGGTACGCCGAGGATACTACAGAGAGGATCCATGGGTCCAAAAAGTTCTGGCGCCAAAATTGCATGTGAAAGGCCAGGTTGCCCCCCACCAGAGACATGTGGACCTGAAGGGACACGTCATGCTTTCTTTCCCTCTGAAGCTGCTGCAGAGGAAGGGGACTGGAAAAAGCCCTTAGCGCCCCCCCCCTCCCCCCTTTGTTGTTTGTGCCGGTGCTGACTCAGAGCAGTGAGGCCCTCGGGTTCTGATTAAGTGAGACATATGTGAAGTCTCTCGGGATCTTAAACGTATTGCTAATATAAGACGTCCACACCTCCTCTGATATAGGGCTCTGGAGTACACAGGTAGTCGGGCAAGTAACTCTTCTCAGAGCAGCCCAAACCGAGCGTCTGTTTTTACATAAGTTACATATATTGTTTTGATTATACCGTAAGTGTATAAGATGTTTGAGGAGGATGGGGGGGTCGATTGTGTGTTGGGAGGAGGGTGTGTGTGTGTGCCTAGATAAGGAATCTGTGATTTGCATTTGTGCTGCACAGGCACAACACCAAGACAATCTCTAAGCACAAGGACTCCGTCAGGCTCAGACAGCCCCCAGGGCCAGCCCTCCCTGTCTCAAAATAATATACTCCTCTCGAGGGAGGTGCGCGGGGTGCCAATCTCTGGAAAAAAGGTTCATTCTGAAAATAAAACACTATAAGAAAAACACCACCGCGTGCATACAGCAGCAAGACACTTTCTGTGACCAGCGATGTGGGCCTGAGTGGACATGGGCGAGCACCGCTCATGGCACAAGCAGCCGTGGTCTGTGGAGGTAATTAGGCGCCTGCCTAACCTGTATCAACTCATTATGCTGAAGTTCTATTATGTGCACGAAACAGTGCTTCCAAGCTGCAAAGTGGGTGCCAGCAGCCATTCTACCTGGTATTAAGTGCCCTTTCCCTCCCGGAATGACTTTCTATAAAGTGTAAAATAGCCCCTGCGAACATGTTAAGGTATCTCCGAAGGGGGACATGAAGAAACCAGGACCCTGGTCATCCCCACTCAATCTGATGGAGGGATCCAGCACCCAGAGGCCAATATACCATGAGGATACACTACATTACCTCACTACACCCCTTACTGAAACGGAGTCACCCTGCCCGATACTCGTTCCACCCACTGCACCTCCATGCCCCAGTCAAAATCTTGATGCAGCGATTAAAACAACGCCGCCTCAAAAAGATTCCAACGAAACAGCAGCCTGCAACTTGTGTCATGTCGGCATTGCCACGTGCATAAACAAAAGAAGCGCCCCGCATGTAGGTAATAAGACAAACCCCCTTCCTTTTTATTTCAATAAACGGGCCGTCCTACTATACAAGCAATAGTGTGGAAAAACCAAACCACCCGCAATGGCCAGGAGCCTAAAGCAGCCAGTGCCTTTTTAACTCCACGTCAAACTTGCCATCCTCTACTTTTCTCCTCCCTGCCACAAATAAACGACTTTGACATCGACACGGCCGATCCATCTAAAAGCTCCCACTTGTTCCTTCAGGGCTACAAGGCGGGAAAGGATAAGCTTCCCTGCCACTTGTTTGCCCGGGGCTGCGAAGAGGACGAGTCTGAGTCTTTCTTCTTCTTGCTAATTTTATCCATCAGCAGTAATTATTGGATACCAGGCTTAAGCCTCATTACTTCATTTTCTCAAGTTGTATGTAGTCGTGAGTTAGGATTCTTATTGGTCTGTGTGGACTTGTCACAGTAGGGCTGATTTCACAGGGTCTTCACCGTGATGGGCAGCGGGTAGCGGTCGTAAGGGTTTGCAGTGGTGGCAGGGAGTCTTCTGATCAGAGGGTTCTGATCCAGTCCTTGGCAGAAGTTCTTACTCAGCTTCGCTAGATGTTTGTCCAACAGCTCAATGTCCAGTTCTCTGTGAAGGTCAGCTATCCTTGTTGTCACAAGCTTCTCTCTTTCTCACCTGTTTTTCCTTGCTTGTGGTCTTCTTGGATGCGACTTCCTTCTTCCTCACTGTCCGAGACTTGTACAGGTTGGAGCGCGAGCCTTCGGGTTCCAGCGTGGGTAGCCGGCTGCCTAAGCCAGATAGCGTTCAGTATCCAGGAATGTTAGCCACGAATCCAGGAAGGAGGAGAGGCAGGTGTCCTAAACTAAGAGGATGTTCGAGACCCCTCGGCACGAGCGCAAGACGGGGTCCGGGATGTTGGATACAACTAGCGGGTAAGGTAAGAATCTGGAAGGGGGTTCCAGGAAGGGAGAAAAAAGGATAAGAACTGGAGATAGCAGGGTTAACGGACTCGAAACATACGTCTAGCAACTCCAAGCAGTTGCGTTGAGAGGCGCAGAGCTGTGGGGGCGTGCCTGTTTTCTAGGAAGCAGAGTGTTGCGCGCAAAGGCTAGAGCGCAGCGTTTCTGGGCTGTCGGCCATCTTGGAGGAGTCACTGAGCTCATGCCGCGGTGCATCATGGACCACGAAGTCCAGAAGGGCCGAATTCGGTGGTTCATGACACTTGTGAAGAGTGGAGCTCCAGACTCTATCCGCAGGGCCTTGTTCTGAAGACTTTTATGGCGTCAATCATAGAAGGTCATCCATGCTGGCGAGGCATACGTCAGGGTAGGTCTGATGATCACCTTGTAGAATTGATCTTTGTCCGGAGGGGCATGGATTTGGTCTTCAGGAGTGGGTACAGCGCTGTTGGTCTTCAGGAGTGGGTACAGCGCTGCCATCTTTACTGTTGCCTTCTGCTGAGTATTCTCGATATAGCTTCTCCAGTTGAGTTTCCTGTCCAGGGTCATACCGAGGTAGCGGCCGATGGTCTCCCCATTGATGATGATGTGCGGGTGCTCCTTGATCTTCTTTCCGGTGAACAGCATGGCAGTTGTCTTGCTGGTGTTGAGTTCTATCTGTCAATCACTGTACCACGTCAAGATGGTATCCAATGAAGCTTGCAGGTTCTCTGCCACTTCCTTTTCGCTGAATGACTGGGAGATGACTGCAACATCGTCCGCAGCCGGTCTTGTGGAGATCTGTCGGATGTCGTTGGTGAAGATGTTGAACAGGAAGGGTCCCAGGTTCGATCCCTGTGGCTCACCTGTTCGGATGGGATGTGATGAGGACCTCTCAGACCGCATGGCGACATGGAAGGTGTGGTCTCCCAGGTAGTTTGCAATCGTCTTCACTGGGTAGTTCAGAAATCCCAGGCCGATCATCTTGTGCAGAAGTCCCTTGTGCCAGACTTGGTCAAATGCTTTGGCGACATCCAAGAAGATGATTCCCGTGGACTTGTTGATGTTGAATCCGTGGCTGATGATGTCCACCACTCTCAGCAGCTGATGGGTCATTGCATGCTCCTTTCGAAATCCAAACTGTTCCTTTGCTAGTAGATTCCTTTCGGATGCGATAATCTCTGAGGCAGGCGAGGGGAACCTTCTCCGGGAGCTTCGATAATCAAGAGAGCAGGTGATGGGGTGGTAGTTTGCAGGATCCCTCAGTGGTTTGCCGGCCTTTGGCAATACGATGACCCTTGCTTTCTTCCAGGATCTCGGGAAGTGCGGAAGTCTCATGTATGCATTGAAGATCTCTGTGAGATGCTCCATTGAAGCCGGGTGGCGAAGTTCTTGTTTGCCAGGTTGGTTATTCCGTCGCTCCCTCGTGTCATGCTGTTTTCCAGCTTCTCTGCAGGTCCTGCTACCTCAGAGAGAGCTTGTGCACTCCTTGATATCTTCAGCACCCATCCCGGTTCGGTCTTCTGCGAGAGGCTTCTCAACTTCTTCCTACACTCTGTCCGAGAGCCAGCTTGCCTTGTTCAGGGTGAACGAAGCCTTCATTATCTCTGCGAGGACCTCTGCATTGTCCTAGTTTCTGCATGCGAGGTGGATACGTCCCTGGATTGGTTGGCTTGGCTCATTCTTCCCAGTCAGGCGACAAGCCATTCCCCACACTGAGTTGTCCGCCACCTTCAGCGTGGCTGTTGCAGCCGCCCACTTCTCTCCACGGTGCTATCTGATTTTCTCCTGCAGGAGCCTTGTGAGCGTTTTTTACTTTTGCGGGAGATCAGGTGTGCAGAACTTCTGCAACTGGCGTCGGGCCCGGTTCTTGTCAGCGAGTGACTGCTGGATGCCTCCTGGTAGGTCGTAGATGGAACATCGGTTTGTCTTCTACTTCGGAACGCTGCTCTCGACTGCCTGCTGGACTGCTATCGTGAAGTCTTCCACAGCCTTGTCGATGCCTTCCTTGGTGCTCAGGGTGTTAGGTGAGACCTTGCTGTTCAGCTCTTCCTTGTAGCGGCCCCAGTCAGCTCTTCTGAAGTTGTACCACTCGTCCTGCTGGTAGGGTTCCATCTCATCTCCCACAGTGATTGCTACTGGGTTGTGGTCTAAGGCCAGCTCTGCCAGCATTTCCAGGTCCACAGAGTTTTGCAGGTTCCTCAGTAGCACGATGTTCAGAACAATTGGGTTGCGACTTGCTGCACCTGGATAGTGCGTGTGCTTAGTCAGACCTACTACCACACAGTTGTTCTTCCTGGAGTATGCCAGCAGTGTCCGTCCCCTCTGGTTGGCAGTCCTGGAGTTCCAGCATCGATGTTTGGCATTGAGGTCTCCTCTGATAATTGTCGGAACAGTGGAATCCAGCAGAGCATCCAGGTCTCCAAGGTCCAGCTTTGCATTTGGAGGGGAGGAAGTTGCAATCAGACAGAGTGGTTCTGTCGCAGTCTTGACATGCACTTCCAGTGGCTTTGATGCTTCTGATGGGTGGGAGTGCAATCTCATGGTGGTCGATCGCCGTCTTCACTATCACTGCTGTCCCCCCTCCTTTAACTCCTGCTGGTCAGTCGGTCTGGTACACTCTGTGGTTTGCCAGGCTCAGCTTCTGAGTTCCTTGCAGGTGGGTCTCTGACAGCAAGGCAGCACTTATGTTTCTCGTTTCCATCAGGTGAAGTAGTTTGTCTGTCTTTTTCTGGATACCGTTGGCATTCCACATGACGATGGTTTAGCTGGGTTTAGGACGAGCATTGTCACAGTCGTCATGGTGGGGTCGATGTTTAGCTCTGTAACAAAAGCTGCGTTCTACACAATTATGGTGTTCAATTTGATGGAGCTTGCTATCCTCTCTTTTTCCCCACATCGCACGCAGCGTGGCTCCTGGTGGCAGAAGGCGGATGTGTGGCCAATGCGCTGGCAGTTGAAGCACATGAATGGTCCTCGTCTGCCCTTCGATGCATCTGTGGTGAATGTGCAGCTGCACAGCCGTGTGATCTTTGTAAGGTCAGCAGATCTTCCATCGCTGGTTGGTGCCAGGGTGACAAAAAACAGAGGGAATTTCCTGCTCTTGTCCGCCAGTGAGGTCAGCTGTACAACACTTCACTGGGAGGCAGTGCTCCGCAAGCTCCTCCGAGATGTCTCCAATGCTGGTGTTTGCCAGGAAGCCACTGATCCCAAACCTCTGGGACCTCACTCGCCCCAGTGGGAAGGTGTAATACTACAGGCCCTGCTTGGTGAAGGGGTCCGTCACGCTCCTGTAGTCCTCCACTGTGGTGAGCAATATCTTCACGTGCTCACCATGAGGCTTCATCGTGAAGGTAGGGAACGAGTCTCCACAGGTCCAGACCTGTAAGCATCCCCCTGGGCCCCAAGCTGGTCCCTCAGGAGAGGGGAGGTGTTGAGTAACCCTGGCGATGGCAGTGCCAGAGGGGCAGCCTGCTATGCTGGCTGTCGCCTTATAGCGTCCTCTCCAGGGTCTGGCCATCCAATGACTGCTTTCGTGCTTGCCTTTATTTTTTTGCAATTTTTGTTAGCCCGTTGTATCTGGCACAAACCACAGAGCTTTTACAGTAGCACATGTTGGAATCAGACAATGGGGGAGAGAGGTCGCAGACAGGGACCAGAGGAGCAGAACCTACTGACAGAGGTGGAGAAGAAGCAAGGTACTGACTCACTGCAAAATATTAGTAAAATAGAGCTTAAAAAGATGACCTTTCAATCCAGATTTGTCAAACCCCAGCTTGCTGCCTTGTTCATTTAGTTTTTTTTTCAAAGTTATTCCCATCTACATTTGGTGTTCTTACTAAACTCCCTTAGACATTTGGAATAGCTAGAGTGCCAAGTCACCTAGCATTCTGTCACCAGAGTCCTCTGCACACAAGTTTCATGAGTCACAGAACTGACGTGTGCAATGAAAGGTACTGGCTCCGGACCAACCTCTCCATGCATATGTAAGCGCTGGGTGCATAGGTGCTGGTGCCCGTGCATATGCGTGGGCCACACGCCCATGTGGGTGGAGAGTTAAGCAAATTATCCAGCAAATTGGGGACTGGACGCATAATGACAGTGAAGGGCTTGAAAGGACTCCTCGCTGTCCATACAATGTTAACATTTACAGTTCTGTTTCAGAGATGGAAATTGATTTAAAAAAAACAATAGGCAAGCTCATGCATAGCCTATGCATTTCTAATTGAGGCAGATCAATCAGGAAGGAGCCTGTAAAGGCTTTATTTGTATCACCCTTTCCCCTTCACCTGAACTGTGACAGGAAACCTCTAATTCACAGTGAAATAATTGCCGGGAATCCTGTATTCCTAACCTGCACCTTTCTGTAAAATAGGGAATAGCTCTGAATGTAGCCAGAATGGAGTGGCCTTCAGGGAACTCTGGAGATTTCCATGTAGGCCTTTTCACCCCAGGCCTCTTTTGTGTGGTAACCTATTTTATTCTCACATTTTTAGTTTGGGCTATTAGGTGTCGCTTGAGACACCTATAACCTGAAACTATTGCATTAGAGTACAGATAGGGAGAAATGGGTTCTGAGGAGGGACACAAAGCTTGAAGATGTTGTTAGGTTATTTGTCTACCCATTGACAACCCATAGTCATGCTAATCTCTGGCATTCCCACCCAGTTCCTGCCCCTCCCCGCCCAAAACACCTCCTAATGGGAACTCTTTTAGCTCGTTTTAATCAAACGCACTAAACGTGCCTGAGAGTGATTTCTCAAAACAGTTTTCTGAGAGTTAAGGTCTTAATTTGAGTTGTAACCCCCAACCGGTGTGATAAAAATGTCTTAATCAGTTCAAGCACTCAGTGTTCTTCACTGAAGTCATGTAAAAACAAGCACTGGCAAAGCCAACAGTTTTGGCTTGTGTATACATATTAGCCATGTGACAGGCACTGCTATTAGATGCCCAGGTACTCACACCATTTCGCACTTGCTACCATCAATGGCCAGTTAATACCACCACGGCTGTGCCTGGCAAGTGATTTTCCCATGCCTACACAAAAGCCCAAACTGTTGCCATTGCCAATGCTTTTCTGATTGGAAAAGGGGTTGCCTTGCTGAAAATGTGTTATATGGGACCACTTAATTATTTCCAGGGCCTCTTTTGGTTACAAGACCACCCCTGAGTAGTGTATGAAAGAATGGGAGGAGGAGGAAATGCATCAATTGAATGAGTATGAGTAAGAACATAAGGGCAAGCACCTTGTAAGTTCAATAGGAATCGAGAGGCAGGCACTAACTGATTCAGAGTAGCCAAATTATTAATCTAATCTTTTTGAGCAGATAATCGCTCACCAACGCAACATTCTGCTTTCAGAGCGTGCCAACCTACCTTTGCATAGCTCTCAGCAGCGTCGATCAACAATGTCAGCGTTTTCATCAAGGACCCTATCAACAGTGGCATATTTTCGAGGGAATCTTCTGGAGAAAGGCAAAATTACAAAGTAGTTTAGCAGTGTATACAGGGAAGAAGATCCAGCAAAATAACAGACCAGAGGGATTGTATAAATAGAGGCAAAGGTAATGACTACTTTTGCAGCTTAGTTGGGTTATGGCATAACACGATTTGCACATCTAGTTGCCTATCCAGAACAGGCTTACAATTTTGAAAGTGTTCCCTTCGGCATATAGTTTGAGGTGTATCTGCAAACAGACTCACTGCAACTTCAGTACCCCAGAATCCTTTCTGATTCAACCCCATTGTCAGGCAGTCTAGTGGAGCCATCACAAGAAATCTGTTTTCCTACTTTTAACACCTTTCATCTTGTGTAGAGTTTGCCATGACGGATTGCCTTGAATCTATAACAGATATCAAGTTGTACTGTAAAACAAGTATCAAATGTAGCTGAAATCATTTTGTAGATGGACTATTTTACAAATTGACAAGCTTTATATAGTTCTGCTTCTAGTATAAGGGGACCTTCTTTTACCAGAACAGGTTTGAAGGTAAATATTATATATAGATTTTTCCTTTTTCAAGATTGCTCACATACATTTTTTTCCTTTTTAGTTTTTATTCATCATACACTATGGTCTTAAATGTACATTTTAGCTCCATAATTTATGAAAACATTACACTTAGATTGAAATGAAATGTATTTGAATTCACTAAAAAAGGTAAAAAGTTATATTTCAATAAAATTAAACACCCTGCTGATCTGAGGGTACAGGCATCCCATATTTTACCAAAAATAAATCCAACGCACATAATTACATAACTATAGGGCAACAAAAATAGAGCGTGTCAATATCAAAAGCAAATATCCCATTTGAACCCGATTCACATTCATGAGCGTGTGTTAGGAAAGCTTTTCTTTTTGCTTCTTTCACTCCATAGACATCCATGGAAGTCCCAACTTTTAGCAGTTTTTTTTTCTTTTTACTTGTCTTGACTTTTGGGGGCAACTGAAGCCTTTTTACTTCACTTGTCTTTCTGAGCTCATTTGTTTTTGGAGCACTGATCAGTTTCTATGGCTATCAGGCAGGAAAACAGTCAATGGGCCTCATTACGAGTATGGAGGTAACCATGGTGCTGTTAGCGCCATGGCTGCTCCATACCGGGCTCCAATACTGGGTTCCTTCAATGGGGAATTACTGGGTCATTCCAACATTGGAGGACCCGGTAATTCCTCCTTGAAGGAGCCATTCCCCATTCCCAGTTGAGCCCCCCCATAATGAATGGGGAGGGAGGTAATAGCGGGCACGTTACTAACATCCCGTTATTAGCTCCCTCTTCCCCTCGTGGGACCCGGAAAGGACGCCTGGTTTTACCAGACGTCTGTTCCGGGTCCCGCAAAGGGAACCTCGTAATAGGCGCTCCCGTAATGAAGGGTGCCGGTCCCGTACCGGAACCCTTCATTACGGGAGTGCCAGGGTCGTAATGAGGCCCAATGTCTCTGTTTATTTTACATTGCACTCTTCACCTTACAGTGAGTTGCGGTTGGGATACTTAGTGTCTCTTTCACTTTGTTTTTGCTACTTTGTGGTTTTTGCATGACGTGTCCAAGATGGGCTGGTGGCAAAAGATCATTTTCCACCGTGACTCTTTAAAAGTAACTAAAGTGTATTACATTTTTGAATAGAGAACAATGAGACCGTAAACACCATACATAAACAAAGTGGGCTAGGGGCCTCCAAGAATCACTGTCTCGTACCAACCTACCCATCCCTATCTATCACCCATACCACTCAGCCCGAACCCTCCCCCCCAAAGCATAGCACACATAACAAATATGTTTACATTACATGACACAAACAGTCAAACCAGAGGCAGTTCTATCCGTTTGGAAGATCTCCCATACTTATCAAAGAAAGGTAGCCACCACTCTTCTATGTTGCATCTAGACTCATCAATTAAGAAAGTAAGGCATTCCATGGATTATATAACTCGCACCCTTAGTAACCATTCTCGTTTTGACGGCACTGCAGGTCTCTTCTATTGCTGCGCTACACAGCTTCTAGATTCTACCAACAAGGTATCGGACATGCGATTCAAACACAGATCCTCCTCATCTCCGTTGCAAAAACACAACAAAATCAACTGGGGTGAGAAGGCCCTGGGGATACCATACAACTCCCTTACCCATGACATAACGTTCATCCAAAACATCTGTATCTCCTCACATTTCCACATTTGCCAGAAGCTAGCCTCCCTGTACCCAGATGCCTAACATTCAGAATTCATCCACGGGTACATCCTTGCCAACTTAAGCAGAGGATAATGCCGCCTATGTAGTAGCTTAATGGTCTACCATCTGTACTGCAAGGACAAAGTGGCACGTGAAACCCATGGCACATCCTGCACCAAAGCTTGTCAGAAGTTTCCATGGCCAGATCTTTCCCCCAATTAGCCTTCACTGTACAATTCCTTTACGGTTCAGCAATCCACAACTCCCTATATAAACTAGCAATCAGGCCTTTAGTACCCCCCCTTTCTGAATCAAAATGGTTTAGTTTAGTTTGTTTCCTTGTTAGGTGCTTATACAGCAAGTAAATACTGTTTCAAAGCGCCCACAGGGCAACAGGGAGGGAACATGAGATTGCAGTACAATTAAAATATACATTAAAAAAGTACAATGGGGGGGAGAGAGGACAGCCGAACCTACTATGCCTTGTGAGTAGTCAGAATGTGCAAGTGCCGCAGGAAGAGGGCAGTGGGGTAGGTGCTGAGGTGTCAGTGCTCAGGGGTGAGCCACTGATGAAGTGCAAGGTATGGTAAGTGCTGTGCGTCCAGGAGCCACGTTGGATGGAAAAGTGCGAGTCTCCAGTGTGGAGGGTGTGCCGAGGCAAGTGCTGAAGGTAGACAGAAGCTGGGGAGAGTGAGAGATCAGGTGCCCACGAATGCATAAGGGTCCAAGCCAATAATCACAGCAACTGTGGGATTAGCAGAGGCGGCAAAGAGGAAAGTCTTGAGGAGCTTTCGGAACTTAAGAAGGTCCTGCTAAAGACGCAGAGGGAGGGGGTGACTGTTCCATAGGAGGGATCCAGCTGAGGAAAAGGAACAACCTCCTGCTCTCCGTTTAGTGAAACGCTTTAAACACAGGGAGTTGGTGCCCGAGGAACGAAGAGGTCTTAAAGGAGAGCTTTTTGTAAGAGAGAGTTGTAGATAGAGTTGTCCCAGGCCCCAGATAGCCTTGTTGATGATCCAGGGGATTTGAATTTGATCCGTGCAGCAACTGGGAGCTAGTGGAGACTTTTTAGGGCAGGAGAGATGCAGTCCATGGGCTTAAGGCCAAGGATAAGTCTTGCTGCTCTATTCTGGATTAGCTGAAGGGGTCGCAGAGGGGAAGACGGGAGATTGAGGAGGAGGCTGTTGCAATAGTCAAGCCTAGTGAGAACCAGTGCTCGGGAAACATGAAGCTTCTGGGGGAAAGTGAGAAAAGGGAGAATTCCTTTGAGAAGGAAGAGTTGAAAGTGGGACTTCTTGGCAATGTCCGTAGTGTGAGGGAGGAAGGAGAGAGAGGAGTCAAAGATGACTCCAAGGTTTCTGGCTTTACCAGACGTCTGTTCCGGGTCCCGCAAAGGGAACCTCGTAATAGGCGCTCCCGTAATGAAGGGTGCCGGTCCCGTACCGGAACCCTTCATTACGGGAGTGCCAGGGTCGTAATGAGGCCCAATGTCTCTGTTTATTTTACATTGCACTCTTCACCTTACAGTGAGTTGCGGTTGGGATACTTAGTGTCTCTTTCACTTTGTTTTTGCTACTTTGTGGTTTTTGCATGACGTGTCCAAGATGGGCTGGTGGCAAAAGATCATTTTCCACCGTGACTCTTTAAAAGTAACTAAAGTGTATTACATTTTTGAATAGAGAACAATGAGACCGTAAACACCATACATAAACAAAGTGGGCTAGGGGCCTCCAAGAATCACTGTCTCGTACCAACCTACCCATCCCTATCTATCACCCATACCACTCAGCCCGAACCCTCCCCCCCAAAGCATAGCACACATAACAAATATGTTTACATTACATGACACAAACAGTCAAACCAGAGGCAGTTCTATCCGTTTGGAAGATCTCCCATACTTATCAAAGAAAGGTAGCCACCACTCTTCTATGTTGCATCTAGACTCATCAATTAAGAAAGTAAGGCATTCCATGGATTATATAACTCGCACCCTTAGTAACCATTCTCGTTTTGACGGCACTGCAGGTCTCTTCTATTGCTGCGCTACACAGCTTCTAGATTCTACCAACAAGGTATCGGACATGCGATTCAAACACAGATCCTCCTCATCTCCGTTGCAAAAACACAACAAAATCAACTGGGGTGAGAAGGCCCTGGGGATACCATACAACTCCCTTACCCATGACATAACGTTCATCCAAAACATCTGTATCTCCTCACATTTCCACATTTGCCAGAAGCTAGCCTCCCTGTACCCAGATGCCTAACATTCAGAATTCATCCACGGGTACATCCTTGCCAACTTAAGCAGAGGATAATGCCGCCTATGTAGTAGCTTAATGGTCTACCATCTGTACTGCAAGGACAAAGTGGCACGTGAAACCCATGGCACATCCTGCACCAAAGCTTGTCAGAAGTTTCCATGGCCAGATCTTTCCCCCAATTAGCCTTCACTGTACAATTCCTTTACGGTTCAGCAATCCACAACTCCCTATATAAACTAGCAATCAGGCCTTTAGTACCCCCCTTTCTGAATCAAAATGGTTTAGTTTAGTTTGTTTCCTTGTTAGGTGCTTATACAGCAAGTAAATACTGTTTCAAAGCGCCCACAGGGCAACAGGGAGGGAACATGAGATTGCAGTACAATTAAAATATACATTAAAAAAGTACAATGGGGGGGAGAGAGGACAGCCGAACCTACTATGCCTTGTGAGTAGTCAGAATGTGCAAGTGCCGCAGGAAGAGGGCAGTGGGGTAGGTGCTGAGGTGTCAGTGCTCAGGGGTGAGCCACTGATGAAGTGCAAGGTATGGTAAGTGCTGTGCGTCCAGGAGCCACGTTGGATGGAAAAGTGCGAGTCTCCAGTGTGGAGGGTGTGCCGAGGCAAGTGCTGAAGGTAGACAGAAGCTGGGGAGAGTGAGAGATCAGGTGCCCACGAATGCATAAGGGTCCAAGCCAATAATCACAGCAACTGTGGGATTAGCAGAGGCGGCAAAGAGGAAAGTCTTGAGGAGCTTTCGGAACTTAAGAAGGTCCTGCTAAAGACGCAGAGGGAGGGGGTGACTGTTCCATAGGAGGGATCCAGCTGAGGAAAAGGAACAACCTCCTGCTCTCCGTTTAGTGAAACGCTTTAAACACAGGGAGTTGGTGCCCGAGGAACGAAGAGGTCTTAAAGGAGAGCTTTTTGTAAGAGAGAGTTGTAGATAGAGTTGTCCCAGGCCCCAGATAGCCTTGTTGATGATCCAGGGGATTTGAATTTGATCCGTGCAGCAACTGGGAGCTAGTGGAGACTTTTTAGGGCAGGAGATATGCAGTCCATGGGCTTAAGGCCAAGGATAAGTCTTGCTGCTCTATTCTGGATTAGCTGAAGGGGTCGCAGAGGGGAAGACGGGAGATTGAGGAGGAGGCTGTTGCAATAGTCAAGCCTAGTGAGAACCAGTGCTCGGGAAACATGAAGCTTCTGGGGGAAAGTGAGAAAAGGGAGAATTCCTTTGAGAAGGAAGAGTTGAAAGTGGGACTTCTTGGCAATGTCCGTAGTGTGAGGGAGGAAGGAGAGAGAGGAGTCAAAGATGACTCCAAGGTTTCTGGCTTCAGAAGATGGAGCCGGGGGAGAGCCCAAGGAGGGAGGCCAGAGAGATGCGAAGAAGGAGGGAGCAGGAGTCCCAATCAGAAGGATCTCAGTTTTGCTGCCATTGAGGCAGAAATCATTGGAAGTTCACCAGGCCTGGATGGCAGATAGGCAGTCAGGGATGAAGGAAGGTACGAGTGAGTCAGCAGGAAGTCTGAAAAAGGGTTGCGTGTCGTCTACATGACAATGGAAATTGGGAGAGAAGGAGGAGGTGAGAAGTGCCAGCTGAGCAAGGTAGCTATAAAAGAGCCAGGGGGAGAGGATAGATCCATGGGGACACCACAGGTGGAAAAGGAGGTAGGAGAGGAAAAGGTGCCCAAGATGACTTGGGAGGAGCGGTCAGTTAGGAAAGAGGTCAGCCATTCCAGTGCCCGTTCCGAGATACCCAGGGTATCGTGGAGCCTTTGTATGAGGATGGAATGTGTGACTGTGTCAAAAGCGGAGGAGAAATCAAGTAGGAAGAGGACAGCTAGGCAGTTGGGAGTCAAGGTAAGCGAGCAGTTCTTCACAGGTGTTCAGAAGAGCAGTTTCAGTGCCTCTGAATGCTCGGAACCAGATTGATGATCGTGGAGACCACCACCAAGTTCTGTGTGCGAATTGAGTAGGGGCAAGGCCAGCTTCTCCAGTAGTTTCCCCAGGAAGGGGGGTGATTGAAATGGGGCGATAGTTGGATGGGCAGGTAGGGTCTACTGAAGGTTTTGTCAGAAGCAGGCGCACAAGGGAGTGCTTGAGGGCGGAGGGGAAAGAACCAGAGGCAAATAAGTGGTTGCAGAAATCAGCGAGTGTGGGGGCAAGAGAGCCAATGTTGTCCTTGATGGTTCTGCACAAGCAGGGGGGGGACCTTTCTGGAAGAAGCCTTCATAGAGTGGACAACTCTGGTAACTTCATCAGGTGTGACAGGGGTGAAAGAGGAGAACGCAGAAGGAGGAGGTGGAGTGGCGAAGGGAGGCAAGGGGGAGGGGGGTGGGTTTGGAGGGTGAGTATCAAGGGTGATCAGGATGTCCTGAGTTTTGGCGGGAAAGTGTGTGGCCAGTGCATTGCAGAGGGCCTGGGACGGAAGAGGGGAGGAGGAGACTGCAGAAGGTTGGCTAGCTCCCTGCAGATTTTGAAGAGTTCTGCCATGTTATTGGATGCCCCAGATACCCGTGCCTAAATGTGGGCCCTTTTCTTGGCACGGATGGAGAGAGAGTTCATCAGCCCTCTATGGAGGTTGTCTACCCATCGAGAATCTGTAAGCACTCCCTTCAGCTGCATATAACGGAATATTGACAGGTTTCCTATCCAGAGGAAACCCCCCAGCTGCCCCATGGACAGCAACTGGCCCCTCCCACAGCTGCCTCGCCATACCCAAGCCTGCCCCATACCATGTTTGGAATCCCAGAGGTTCATGAATTACATCCCTTGGCGCAGGGGTCCATATACAACTTAGCGAGGATGGCCAGGATGTGAGCCATCGCAGACGCCACAGTTCCTTTCACAAAGATCTCGGGAGGATAGCTCAGGGGCAACACTATCGCTTTGGAAGCAAGACGACATGGAGCAACACAGGTTCGATCCCTGGGTCTGCTCTTAGAAGCCTCTGGGTATTAAGTGCGTTATAAATAACAAATTAAAATTACAATTACAGATCCTTCAACAAAGGATGTTGTAACAACCGTCCAGGGAATCTCATTTGAGGGACCCACAAACACTCTGCCAGACACCGGGACCAAAACTGCATTCTCCCGATGAAATCATTGTTTAGAAGTCTGCAGTTGGAGATGGTCCACCATCACCCTGAATTGGGTCGCTGTGTAATATGGCGATCGGGAAATCTCCCCCACCCCACCTCAAATGGGAGTCTACGTGTCTCATAGACAATCCTCAGTCACGACCCCTTTAACAGAAACTTCAACATAGCTCCCTGAACCATCTTGAGAAAGGTTTCAGGCACCACACTAGGCACCATCTGAAATAGAAACAAAAACATGGGCAGAAGTGGCATTTTGATACAACTGAATCTAGCCATCCACAAAAGCTGCATTCTCCCCCATCTATCTATATCCTTCCTAACCTTTGCCCAAAGAGCAAGGTAGTTTGCATCGAATAGGCTGCTTAGATCCTTCGGAATTGGCACCCCCAAATACCGAAATCCTCCCTCGACTACAAAAGGCAGGGTTTCAGATGCTGGATTGTAATGTAATGAATTTGTAATGGGTCATTTATAACGCGCTTAATACCCAGAGGATTCTTAGCGCGGACAATACTAACTAGAAAATACTGTAAAAAACACTGATGTAGAAGAAACACAAAATATGGACAGATAGAATAGATGCAGCACTCTGGGTGATGGAACAAGGGTAGAAAGGCAGTACAAATGCCACAATGTTCGAAGAGATATTTCTTCAATTTGCAAAAAGGGATACAAATGACCTTGCCAGTCATTGGGGCCCAGAGATGGACGAGGAGGGCAGATATCAGTCAAATACTTTCTGAAAATGTCCTGGGGGTCTGACAGCATCAAACCAGGCTTCTTTGTGTCGACTGAGGTGCCGGCTCGGGTCACAGATGCGGCAGTCGCAATAGTCCAGCGGCAAGCTGATGTCAAGGCGAGGTTTAACCGAAGTTTAGCTGTGGTCTCAAAGTGTCTACTCGAGCGGTGCAGATTGGGCAGTCACAATGTCTGGTTCAGCGTTCGAGAATCGGCGGCGGTTGAACTGACACCAAGATCCGCAGGCAAGTCAGTTCGATGCAAAGGTTTGGAGGTCGCAGTTCGGAAAACCCCACGGCTGGGTCGGTCGACTCACGGGAATCGCAGAAAAGAAGCTGGTGTTTTGGGCAACGGCTCAAGCAAGGCAAGGCAGAGCTACTTCGTAGTTCGAGCTGGGGCAACGCAGCGCTTTTCCTGCCGTGGTGCGGTGGCGAACAAGGTCGAACAGTGGACGGCAGTTCGAAGAACAATGGACGCCTAAGTGCAGAGTCAACGGGTCCTGCTGGATCACTCAGTTTCAAGGTGTGCAAGAATCACGGTTTGGAGTGGGTCATCGCGTCGACAACAGGGATCTCGACTGTTCTGGCTTCCAGGTGCTGGGAGTCCCACTCCAGGGTCTCGAGGCACAATGTCAGTCAATTTCTTGGGCTCCCAAACACGGGGAGCCTGGCACACACCTTCAGGGACCTGCAACACAATGAGGTCCTAGGCATAGGGTACCTGGCAGAGAGGCATGCTTATGGTCCAGCATCAGTGTTCACCACCAATGGTCCCTGGGGTTCGGCAGAGGACAGAGCTTGATTCTGCCTTTGCAACACCTGCCTCCACCTCACAACTGGAGGACTTTAGTGAGGACCGCTCTCCCAGCTTGGTCCAACGAAATCTTCAGGATGACTCAAGATGAGTCCAGATGATTCAAAGAAGTTGTGGGGGACACCTTCTTTTACAGGCAAAGGTCTCCAGGTGATTGGACTAACGATAGTCTGCTTAAGTGGTCCAATCCCTGCTCTTGAAATGTGTGGAACTTGCCCTTATGATGTTCCCCCTAAAGTGCTTTGCTCCAGAGGAAGTGCAGGACACGGGAAAGAGAAAGAGAGGCAGAGAGAATCAAGATGGCAGAACCCTACCCAAAACTGTGCAGATCTCTCTCTGGCTACTAACCCTGTCCCTTTCATTCTCAATAGAATCAAAGGATCTCTGTGAATGGGTGTGCCTCTTGGTTTCTGCTCCCAGACCAGCATCCTGTGGAGTGGCTGTCCCATGGAGAAGGGTGTTACTTGCCCTTACAAAGGAACACAGTGAGGCACCCCACCTGGTTAACTTCCTGCCAGTAGGGCAGGGTCCATTTTATCTGAGGGAATACGCACCTCTTCCACAGCTGAACTTGGCCCACAGGGCAGACACATGTGCAATATCAATTTAATATGCCTCGGATAACTTTGAGGTGCTGGCCATCACACCTAACTCATGCATGACTTATATTTACAGTTCTATGTGCCACCAGGACATCATCTTCAGCGTTGTGGAACAGGGGTGAATATTTTAAATGCAGCCACTATGCTGCAAAGACTTGGGTGTCACTGCAGCTGTCAAGAGAGGACCTGTGACCTCTGAACCTGCTTGTGCCACTGGTGGAGCAGGTGCTGTAAATCAGGATACTGATGCAGCAGGGCACAAGTACACACTATGGCAGGGGAATCTGACTGGCAGATTTCCATTTTAAGAGATAGAATTACCCGCATCATTTTATTATTTAATACAAATCAAAAAAAGCCAGTGCTTTCACGCCGTTGCCAGATGGCAATTCATCACAAGTATCACGCCGGGTTGTGGTCAAACTAGCCCAGAGCGGAGCAATGTCCTCTTTCAACTCGTGCTCAATTAGACAGCTCTTTTTCTTTTTCTGAGCTCACTCAGCAAATATGAGCCCTCGAAGAACAAGTTACTCTCTTACCTGGTAACGTTCATTCGATGGGATGGTCCGACGACGTATTCCATATCTATGACAGTAATCACCACAGCTGTGCTGCTTCGGAAAATCTTTCGGCGTCGCGTCCTGCGTCGATGACGTCGATACGCCATCCTCGAGGACCTCCTCTGGCGGCCGACGTCACCAGATGTTACAAGTAGGACGCACGACGCCCGTAGCCTCAGTTGTAGTTTTTTCCCCAGAACGTGTGGCACCAATCGTCTGACAGTATGACCACAGAAAGCCTTGCGGAAACGTAAGCTGCAATCGCATAAGAAATTCTGTAGCGGGGAAGGCAGGGAGGGAGCGATATGGAATACGTTGTTGGGCCATCCCATCGAAAGAACGTTACCAGGTAAGAGAGTAACTTGTTCTTCGAGGGGATTGGGTCCTCCGACGTATTCCATATCTATGACAGACTCCCAAAGCAGTACCAACGTAAGGAGGTGGGAAAAGAATTTAGAATATACAAATTTAGAATGCCCAATCAAATTACAGAGTAAAGGACCGCCTTGCCAAAGGCCAGAAACCTGCCTTTAAATATCGAGGGAGTAGGGACGTACAAAGTATGGACCGAAGCCCAGGTGGCTGCATCACAGATGTTACGAATAGGAACACTCCTCTGCAGGGCAGTAGAGGCAGCCATACCCCTGGTAGAAGGGGTAGAATGGTAGAATGGGCCCGCAAGTCGACTGGTGGGTCCTTACCCGCCAAGCGGTAACTTCAGAAATTGCCAGAATAATCCAGCGAGACAAAGTCTGCTTAGTCACAGCTTGTCCCAAACGCTTACCAGCGTAACCAATGAAGAGTTGATCGTCCACTCTGACCCGGGACATGCGTGAAATATAAAAGCTTAAAGTTCTCCTAGGATCGAGCCTATGGAGCCTCTCCTCTTTCTTACCAGGATGCGGAGGAGGATAAAACGCCGGAAGAATAACCTTCTGGCCTAAAAGAAATTCCGACACCACCGTCGGAAGAAAGGAAGGACGAACTCCAAGGACAACCCTGTCCTTATGAAACACAGTGAAGGGTGGCTTAACTGAAAGTGCCTATAACTCACTCACTCTGCGAGCGGAAGTGACCGCAACTAAAAATACAGTTTTAAGGGTTAACAGTCTCAAAGGACAAGAATGCAATGGCTCAAATGGAGCACCCATTAGAAACTTGAGAACAAGGTTCAGATCCCAACCGGGCACCTGGAAAGGTGACGGACGGAACACATTAGTGAGCCCTTTCAAAAACTGAGAAATTAAAGGGATTTTAAAATAAGAACACTCCTCAGACGAGCGCTTAAATATAGACAGCGCCGCCAGGTAACCTTTGATGGTACCCACTTGCAGGCCCCTGTGGGCCAAAGAAAGCAAAAAAGACAGAACCATAGGAATGTCACATGAAAAAGGATCCACATCCTTAACCCTGCACCAGTCGCAGAACTTTCTCCAATGGCAACGGTACAGGGACTTCATTGCCAGCTGTCTGGCCGAAAGCAACACCTCCATCACGTCTTCAGGGAGGTCCCAATCCTTATACCTCAACCTTTCAGAAGCCAAGCGTGAAGGTTGAGGGACCTGACCTCTGTATGGAGAACCTGACTACCCTCCCGTGAGAGCAGTTCGTCTCGGTAGGGAAGACGACATGGAGGGCAGATGGAGAAGTCGAGAAGGTCCGGGTACCACGTCCTCAGGGCCCACGCTGGAGCAATGAGGATCATTCGGGAACCAAACCTCCGTAACCTCCGCAGGACTTGCGGGATGACGAGGACTGGAGGAAACGCGTACAGCAGTGGGAAGGACCCCTCCACCACGAACGCGTCTCCTAAGGCTCCTCTTGGAGGAAATTCCCGCAAGCAAACCCTTTCGCACTTCCGGTTGACACTGGAGGCGAAGAGATCCACTTGAGGGGTCCCCCAAAGGGCGAAGATCTCCAGGAGAATCTCCTGAGCCAACTCCCACTCGTGAGAGATCGCGCTGTGCCTGCTCAGAGCGTCCGCCGTCTCGTTTTCGTCTCCGGCCAGATTAACTGCCGAGATCGAAACTTCCTGCTGGATTGCCCAGAACCAGAGCTGCATCGCCTCCCTGCACAGAGGAAGTGACCCTGCCCCCCCCTTTTTGTTGAGGTAGTGCATGGCCACTGTGTTGTCCGTCAGGATCAGGACATTCTTTCCTCGCCCAGTCGGCAGAAAAGCCCTCAGGGCAAGCCTGATTGCCCTCAGCTCCAAAAGGTTGATGTGTAGTTTAGTTTGGACTCCGATAGAGACCAACGACCGCAGATTGTCCGTTTTTTGGCATGGGCTCCCCACCCTGTGAGTGAAGCATCCGTCACTACCGCTATCTCTGGCCATGGTTGCCAAAAAGACTGTCACTTGAGAATGCTGTCTTCGCAAGCCCACCAAATAGGTCTTGAGTAACTCTGCTCAGAACTTGCAGTTGATCCGACATATTCCCCGAAAATTAGGACCACTGAGTTCTGAGAGCCCACTGAAGGGATCTCATTCCCAATCGGGCCTCTGGCACCAGGAAAATGCAGGACCCCATGAGACGGAGCAACCTCAAAAAAATCAAAAGGCCGGAAGATGTTGGGCATTCTGGTATTTTGCTACCATCTGCTGAATGTGCTGAGCTCTCACCTCTGGAGGCGAGGCTTTCCCTGAGGAAGTATGCATGACCGCTCCGATGAACTGGAGTCTTTGGAATAGTATCATATGGGACTTCCTATAATTGAGGGAGAAACCCAGTCTGTGTAGGGAATGGCAGGTGATACCGAGATGTTCCTGGGCTTGCTCGGGTGAACGAGCCCTGATCAACTAGTCATCCAGGTAGAGGTAGATGTGAAACCCCCATCTCCTGAGACTTGGTGCCACTACCTCCATCAGCCTGTTGAAAACCCTTGGGCCAGAGGTCAGCCCGAATGGCAGAACTCGAAACTGATAGTTAGAACTGCCAACCGTGAACCACAGGTATTTCCTGTGCTTGTGATAGATTGGCAAATGAAAATAAGCATCCTGAAGGTCTAATGATACCAGCCAATCTTGGAGTTGGTGTCATGATTCCACACAATGTACATTCAGGCATCCCAGTTAAGCCAGGAACATTACCTCAGTCAGTGGGTCAAAAGTGGGTGTTAGACTGGCATAAATGGCAGCTGCACCACTCCCAACATCAGTTTCCATAGACTTCCATAGAGTTAACATTGGCCTTATACTCCAAACATGGCTGCCGCAAGATCCATTCAGATCTGACAGCGCGTTCCATTGATATTGCAGAGGGAGCTACTTAAGCCCCGCCTCTGTTGAAACACTCGCTTCACGTCTTCTCCGCTGACAGCAGGTAACGCTACCAACGCTTTCGCCTCAAAGAACCTGTCAAAGGAGAGAAATATAAGACATTAGCTTTACAGAAAAAAGACAACGAAATTTCATAGTTCATAAAAAAAACGTACTGAACTGTAGTTTTCTTCAAAGCAGTATCTCAGTAAGCAGTGGTTGTTTATTACTGCAGCAGCTCCTGTCAGTAGTTTCTCTCACAGTCGCAGCATCATCCGAAGCAGTTTTCGCCGAAGCCGCAGCATCCCAGTCAGAAGTTTTTCTCACAACCGTAGCATCATCCGACAGCAGTCTTTGTCCGAAGCCGCAGTATCTTCAGTCAGAAGTTTCTTCCGCTGCTTCTGCACCATTCCGAAAGGATTTTCCTCAGCTTTCCGAAAATCTGCAGATAAAACAGAGGTATTTAATTAACCAATGAACTGAATAGAAAAATACAAAAGAAAGTTAAATACGCTTACGTACCTGAAGTACTGCAAGTTTCCCTCAGCACAGTTGTTTCCACGCTTTTCCTGAAGACTGCAGTTATTCCATATAGTTGAACTTATGTTGTTTAGCGTTTCCTCAGCTTAATTAACCTTGTAGTCATCCACAGCCATAAACCTTTCCGAATTCTAAGAACCTGTAAAAGAAAAGTTAATTATTAGAAAGAGAGATCTCTCCAAAGTAGGAATAATTACATGATATAAAGAATACGGCGTTTTCTCCCAAGATACATTACCCAAAGACATTTCCTGGAAAAGTATAGGCATTTTCAAGGCAAACAACTATTGAGTCCTCAGCATTACAAGGCTCCATTGTATTCCATTTTCAACGTGCCCCTGTAGAAACCAGGATGAAGAGGTCCTCACATAATAAACACAGGTGAGAGGGGAGAATACCAAAGTATATATATTAAGGCAGCACCTTCTCAGTAATTAGATGCAATAGCCATTCTATTGTTGTTGTTATCGTTTTTACAGAAAAGGAATCCAAAAAAGTGCCCAAGTACAGGTTCACAGGCTGAGAAGGCATTACACTCCCGAGGAGTCCAGGTAAGCGTTACAGTTAGAGAGCCAGAAGGATCTGAGAAAGGGTAACCATCTTTAACTTGTCCTTCCTGAGGAACTTGTTCAAGTTTCTCAAGTCCAAGATGGGTCTCAATCCTGCATCCTTTTAGGGAATGAGAAAGTAGGGGGGAATACCAACCCTTGTTCCTCTCCGCTACAGGTACATGTTCTATTGCATCTTTCTCTAGCAGGGTTAAAATCTCCTGTACAAGGAGCAGAGATGGAATTTTGACAGAGTTGTATCCCGGTGAATGATCTTGAGGCCTTTTTAGAAAAGGAAGGCAGTAACCTTGAGTTACTGTTTCCAGTGCCCAAGCATCTGAAGTAATCCCCCCCCATTCGTTTAGATGCAGAGAGATTCTGCCTCCGATCGGGGTCTTGTGGGTCAAGGCCTCAGAGTGGCTTAGAGGCAGCTGAGGGTAAAAATGCCGTTGCTGGGGTGGATTTAGCACCCCTTCCTCATACACCATTAGGGAATCTTCTTTGCCCCCCTTTGTCCGGCCTGTCCTCTTCCTATACCAACTGAAGAATAGAAACGAAAAGAACGACCTCTCCAGGAAGATGAGCCTGAATAAGGTTGTTGAGGTTGTCGAATGGAGGCGCTAAGGGATTTAGCCGCAGCCTTAGAGGTCTGCAGCTTCTCCAGACTCTCATCTGCCTTGCTGCCGAACAACCTCAAGCCGTCGAAAGGTATGCTGAGCAGTCTGGCCTGCACGTCCGGTGCAAACCCCGACATTCTCAACCACGCAAACCTGCGCAGTATAGTGCTTGCAGCCATGGATCTGCTGATGCTGTCAGCAGAATTCAGTCCTGACTGGAGACACTCTCCCTTCGCCTCCTTGCCATCCTTAACCGATCTCAGAAAGCCGCCCCTTTCATCGCCTTCTGGGATGTGATCAGCCGCCGTGCTAACACAGTCCCACAGGGTATAAGTGAATCGAGCCAAGGTACAGGTAACATTAGTGGACTTCAGGGCCATGCTGCCTGAGGTAAAGACCTTGTGAGCCCATGCATCAACTTTTTTATCGTCTCTATCAGGGGGAATAGAGAGAGAAGCAGACTGTTCGACTACTTAACTCTCAGGTGTAGGATGTTTGCTGAGATAGTCAGGATCACTGCTAGAGGGTCTATACTTCCTAGAGAAGTTCCTGTTAACAGCACGTCCAGATTCTGGAGCCTCCCAATTTGATATCACCTTCTTCACAAGGCCCTTATTAAAGGGCAAAACTGGGTCCTTCCGGTGAACCTGGTACAGGATGTCCGTCATGTCATCCTGCTCGTAAATTGATGAGGCCCTTCTCCAACCCATGTACTCAGTGACTCCATTCATAAGGTTTCTATAACCTGAATCAGCATGGTCTGGTGAAGTGTCGAGACCACTAGCAGATTGGAGGGAAATCACAGAGGTACTTCATCCTTGAATCTGGATCAATTAATTCTTCAGGTACCTCTCTAGTGCCAAAACACACTTCTAATGGACATATGTCATCATCCGAAGCACTTTCCTCTTCATAAATGGAGGACACTGACTTAAAAAAAGTATTTTTACAGTACAGGTTTGAATGTTTTCTCCTGAACCGTAATCTGATTCGATGGAATCGAAGACTCCGTCGACAGTGTCAAAGACGGTTTTGAGAAAGGGGTTAATTTATTAGAAATCAGCCTCGATTTTGGCATAGAAGCAAACTTCGAAGTCTTTGAAGTTTTTAGCTTCTTCGATGGCCTTGGAGATGGACTTGACTCACAAGTCGATACCTTTAACACCTTTTTGTCGGGTCGAGTATCTCTAGTCTTCGGTTTACTACTTGCCTTTGCCGAAGTAGCCTTTGACCTCTTGCATGACTCTTTTGAGGGAGTCGAGGCCGCATTCTCAAAGATCTGCATCATCTCTACAGAGGTATCTGATGACTAAGAGGGAGACCTGTGGTGTCTCTTCTTCGTCTTCTTCGAAGAAGACAAAGATTGTCTCGCCCGACTCCTCAAAAGGGACCTCTTTGAATGTTTACACCTAGTGGAGTCCTTAGATTCCCAGACTATTTGTCCTTCTTCGAAGCAGCCTTTGAAGCTTCCCTGCCCACCGCCAGTCCTCTGCATTCCCGCAGAGCTTTTTCAGTCATGGACTGACAGGATCAGCAGTCGTCGATCCGGTGGCTGGAACTCAAACACCAAAGGCAGACACGGTGAGGATCTGTTATCGACATCTTCACCACACAGTAGTAACCTTTCTTAAAACCCGACTTTGGGGTTGAAGAAGACATTTTTCAGTAGAAAAATGAAGCACGCCGTTATTACTTGAAGCAAAGTTATTGGAAAAACGGAACTAAACCCAATTGGCGCAGCACAAGCTACTTATACTACTGTTGACGTCGACACACCACTGCGGCCCTTGAGGGATATCAACACCACGTCATGGTGCACAGCGCCTTCTGGCAAGAACATTTTTCCGAAGCAGCAGAGCTGGGCGAGATAGGTATATCAAAGATGAGGAATACGTGGGAGGACACAATCCATTCGAAAGTCATACTAGGACATTTTGCAGCATTGCCCTGCCAAAACGCGTATCAAAGGTACGTGCCACATCCAGACTCTAGTGCTTTGCAAAGGTATGCAGGGATGACCAAGTCACAGCGTGACAAATCTCCAGGACAGGAACTCCCCTCTGCAATGCAGTGGATGCTGAGACTCCCCTTGTCGAATGGGCCCCGATGCCTGCTGGTAATTCCTTCCCAGCAGATTGGTAGCATTCATCTATGCAGAAAACTATCCATCAGGATAAAGTCTGCTTGGTTATGGGCAAGCCATTTTGGGCTAAAGAAAAGGAAATGAAGAGCTGGCCAGCTCTCCTGAAAACGGCTGTCCTGGCGATATAACAACTCAACGCCCTGTTCCTGTCTAGGCGATGTAACCGTAGAAGAAAGCAGAGGAGAATAGAAGACCAGAAGGTCGAAGGACTGTAACAGGTGAACTTCTGAGAAAATCTTGGGGAGGAAACCAGGCCTTAACCAGTGAAACTTTCTTCCGGAGGAAACGTAGGAAGGGTGGCTTACAGCATAAGGCCTGTAGTTCACTCACCCGCCTAGCTAATGTAATAGCCACCAAGAAGGCTGTTTTCAAAGAGAGAAGCCATAATGGACTAGAGTGCATAGGCTCAAAGGGCGCCGCCATTAGAAATGTCAGAACCAAATTAACAAGCCTTGATCTGGTGATCTTTTAAACACAGACAAGGCCGCCAAATATCTTTTGAACTGTGGTGACCTGAAGTCCTGCAGAGGCCAGTGACAGAACTCCATCGCTGTAGTGGTGGGGAAAGAGATGGGGGCAATCTCGCGTTCCCTGCAACATGTCTCAAATCTTCTCCATCTGCATGCATACAAAGATCTTGTAGATGGTCTGCGTGCAGCCAGCAACACCTCAAGTAGTTCCTCAGCGAGGTCCCAGTCATCATATCTCATGCTCTCAAGAGCCACGCATGTAGGTTGAGGGATTCTAGAGTCGGATGGAGTATCGAACCTTCTGACTGGGTTAGGAGATCCGAACATCCAGGCAACCAGTGAGGTGGACAGATGGACAGATCCAAGAGGTCGGAGTACCACGTTCTCCTCGCCCAGTCTGGGCAATCAAGGCCATGGTCGCTCGAAACCTCTTCAACCTCCGGAGAACCCATGGAATGACAGGAATCAGAGGGAACGTGTAAAGGAGAGGCAAGGTCCAATCCACCAGAAACATGCTCCTCAGTACACAGTTCGCTACTGTTTACATTTCCTGTTGGAATCTGTTGTGAACAGAGCCACTGCTGGGGTACGCCAGTGAGCGAAGACCTCCTCTAGGGCTTCCTGGCACACTTCCCACTCACTCAAGACTGTGCTCTGCCTGCTCAGAGCATCCGCCAAATTGTTCTCTGAGCCCACCAGATGAACTGCCGAGACCGAGATCCTGTTCTCCAGCAACCAGAACCAAAGAATCATCGCCTCCGTGCAGAGAGGGTGGGAGTGCACACCACCTTGCTTGTTGTCCGCCAGGATGAGGACATGTTTCCCCTGCAGAGATGGGCGAATGCTTTGAGGGCTTGCCTTATAGCTTGCAACTCCAGCCTGTTGATGTGCCACCTGGCTTACGTCGTTGACAAGAGGCCGCTCACCTGCAAATCCTCGCAGTGATCGCCCAAACCCTTCTAAAACGCTTCCGTGAATACTCAGGTCTGTGGCCAAGGAGGCCAGAAGGGTTCACCCACCAAAAGGCTGTTGCGGTCTGCTCACCAGGTCAGGTCATTGAACACCGATGCGGACCCCCTGAGAAGATCTGAGAGAGAGCTGAGGTACTGATACCGCTGATCCCTCAGTAGCCACTGCAGGGATCTCATGCGCAACCTGGCCTCTGGCACTAGAAAAATGCAGGAGGCCATGAGGCCTAAGAGGTGGAGGATGGAAGCCGCTGATAGAGAGGCATGGTTCCGGACAAAGTCGACCATCTGAATCAAGCTGACTACTCTCTCCTCAGGGGGGGAAGGCCTTCCCCACCCGGGTCTCTAAGACTGCTCCGATGAACTGGAGCCGTTGGACTGGTGTCATGTGGGACTTCTTTAAGTTTAGGGAGAAACCCAGCTTGTGCAGCAGCAAGCAGGTGTCTTTAGTGGGACAAGACCTGCACTACAGACTTCCGTCGGATCACCCACCCGTCCAGATATGGAAATACCTGGACTCCGGATCTCCTGAGGTGAGCCGCAACTACCGCCATGAGCATTGTGAAGACCCTTGTGGCGGAGGTAAGACGAAAGGGAAGCATCTTGTACTGATAGTGCACATCTCGTATGATGAACCTTGGGAACTTCCTGTGCTGGGTTTTGCCACATAACGGCTAAAGGATCGGTAATGGCCGGGTTTAGAGGCATATTGCGTTCAGTGGCAAGTCCTTCATCTAGTAGGTCGGTAAGGTCATAACCTTGTACAGGTGCAACCGATGAGTGCAATCCGAGGGTGTCAATAACCCTTTCTATCAGAGCCCTGAATTTAGAGATATTGTGAAGATAGGGCTGGGAATGCTCAAATTCGAGCGAGGTGTCCAGACCGCTGGCGTTTTGGAGGCCTTGAGCCAGCTGTAAAAGCTGATTCTGGTCGTCAAAATAATCGACCCCTCCTGTACCCAAGTAAATCGGGTCTACATCTCCCCGATCAATGGCGTCATGACTGACGAAGATACCTTGCATGGTATCGAAAAATTCAGACTGGGGTTGCTGAGTAAATGTTTTCTTGACAACAGTCGACATCGAGGATTTGTCCTTCAGCGCAGATATGGTGGATGTCAGTGTCGATCAGGATTGAGATGCAGTAGCGTCGACATCCTTGTATGCACAGGGGTAATCCGGCTTCCAATGTATTTCTTTCGACGTCGAAAGATTTATCAGCGCTGACATTGTTGGTACCGGGCACTAGAGGGGTTGGGTACACCGAGCGCCGCTTTTGGCTAAGAAGTATGCTGCGTGGGGAGGGACAAGGGGGCAGGGGGGGGGGTTAGCCACGCTGACTGCAGCATGCTGCGTGAACATTGTAAGCATCGAGAATTTGAAGTCCTCCCACTCCTGGCAGGTGGTAGTCCCAGCCGACGGTTTACCTCTTTCCGTCAACGAATCGGAATCCCAACGATAGCAGTGACACCTTTTCTTCTGCTGGGACGAGGAAGAGTGGTTCCTCGAGTGGGACAGTTTCTTGACGTGGTATTTACACGAAGCCTGAGGTCACGTCCGGAGCCGACGACCAGACACTGAGCAAGACGGATCGATGGTCGACGACCGGGTCGAGGTCCACTACGCCCTCTATAGAAAACTTTCTGAAGCAGCGAAGCTGGAGGAAATATCTATCAGATGAGGAATCTGCGGGAGAAAAGCAATCCATTGAAAGAGTGTCACAGAGGTTGCGGAAGAGTCCAGAGGCCGCATGGGAGTCAAGGTGAATATTGAAGTCTCTGAGGAGGAGGAGGCGGAGGCTAGGAGAGAAGAGGTGAGGTCAGACCACTCTGAGAGGAAGGAGGAGACCGGACCAGGTGACCTGTAAATGGTGGCCATAGTCTGCGAGAGTATAGGAGAGACACCAAGCCTGCAAACAAGGCATTCGAAGGAGCTGTAGGACTGAGTGGGTATGATAGTAACAGGAACCCATTCAAGGAAGATCAGGGCCACTCTGCCCCTGGACCGAATAGGCCTGGGCTTGGAGAACATCTTGCAGCCCTCTGGGAGCAGAGTGTCAAATCGCATGACAGAGCTGGCCGAGAACCACGTCTCGGTAAGAGCGAGGATGTCGAGGTTGAGATCTTCAAGGAGTTGGCAGATGCCAGAGGAGTGTTTGACGGCAGAGCAAGTGTAGAGGGTAGCTAAGTGGAGCTGGTTGCCACTTTTGAAGGGTACGGGAATGTGGTACACTCGTCAGTGGTGGCAGAGGGGCCAGAGGGGAGGCAGAAGGAGGAGTGGAAGGAGAAGGGAGGAAGACATTAATGATGGCCCTAGAAGAAAGGAAGTATGCCAAGAGTACCTCCCAACGGGTGCCACCATTAATGTGAGAGGAAGAGAAAGGGCAGAGCACTGAGAACATATGGGGAAATCCAAAGGTCCCAAGAGGGAACGACAAAGACGATGTTGGTGGCAGTTTGCCTGGAAGAAGTGGTGACATAGGTGTCAGCAATGGACAGGCCTGGATTGGAAACAAGAAGCTCCTTCTTGAACTTTTTCCTTCCAGAAATCGAAAGAGAGAAGATGGGGGAGATTGAAAGCACTATGGTGGGAGGATGCAGAGAGGGGGGGCAGGGAGGGAGCGAGAGGGGCAGGAATTGCAGTGCACGAGACCGAACTACAACACACAGCAGAGCAACAATCTGGAATCAAGTGTCCAGGACAAAGGAAAGCCAAGGGGTCAGCAACAATGGAAAGTAAAAGACCTAGAAGCAAGTTGCTTAGATAGAGAGAAGAGACCCTTGATAGCGGGATTGACGAGAAAGACAATTTTCAGCACAAAGCAAATGCAAAAACACTCAGATTTGACTTTCCTAGGGGGCTCCACACCAGTTACCTCATTGCATCCAATTTGTGAAGAACGCCGCTTCCAGGCCAGGCTTATGTGCCTGCGTTACCATTCCCTCCTCCTTAGCCGCAGGTTTTTCTGGGCCATCAGCAACAATACCGAAGGGAGCTTCCCCTACCTCCGTACAGCTCCAAATTAAATGGGACACCATTTGGGCCCTCACTAGCTTGCCAACTGCCTCCTGGGTGCCATCTACACAAGGTCCTTCCGCACAAACACGGTCCTCTGGGCCTCCATCCGCCACCCACGCCAGAGACCTCTAACAGATGTTTGGTCCCAGTGCCTACTGTCTTAATTCCAACACCCTCTCTTCACAGCTCTGGAATACATGGGGCACCCACTAGGGAGCATCACTGGCTCATCGGCCACTTACGGGGTGCCAGGTGGATGCACCTCCACAAGGCCTCTCCTCTCCGTCCCGGGCCACCTCTGGCCAGAGACCGCCAACGAACAGCTGTGTTCATCGGCACCCAATAAGGCTCCTGCCAAGGCACCCTCTTTGCCAAAGGGGTTGTCTGCCCTCAGTCAGGGGCTGGTCATCTCGTCATCGCCTTGATAGAGCTTCTTTTACTGCATGAAGCTGGGAGCAAGCCATTCAAGTAGCCCTCTCCCTCCAGGCGGTCTTTACTGTGTTTCTTTGTATTCTTGCATGTACTTTTGTATTTTATCGCTTAATACCTTTTAGAATACCATGTACTCTAAAATGGCTGTGCCACAAGATTTTCACCTGCCTTTTGCCATCTTGTATTTTGGCCTTCTTCCTGCTCTCTCAGGGCCAGATATGCCATTTATGGTAATGCCTTTCCAGTGGTAAGTTTCAGATTTCCTAGGTAAAGCAGCAGTGTGACTTTGTGGCTGGTTATGGGGGCAGGGACTGTCTTTTACCAGTCCACACCCATGCCAAAATATGTCTGTTGCTGGGCCTGCCAGTTTAAAAGGATCAGATCCTTACCATAGGTGGGCTTGGGGTGATTCCAGAATGAACCCTGGATAAAAGGAGGAATTTTGCAGCCATTTTGCAGATCGTCATAGGGCCTAGACCCCTAAACAGTTGTTACAGCCAACCAGCATTGTCTTATTCAACTGTCCCAGTGAAGCCCTGCTCCTTTGCTGTTCTCCAGAAGGCCTTAATCAGTGCTTTGACCACTGGACTAGTGGAAACAACCAGTCTCGACCGCTGCTTGAGGATTTTACCCTAAGAAGCCTTTAGAGGTTTCCCCTAACTATCCGGTGGGCTGACCAGCTTCCTCATGGGTTACCTCGCTGCACTCGTCGTCGGCCGGCATTCGAACATGGGACTCTACAGACCTCTACTAGTGAAACAAGAGTGCCAGGAACCTTCTCGCAAGAGCGTGGAATCACCCACTACCCAGACCTAATATCTGTAGTTGAAAGTGACGTTTGCAACAATGACCATTGGGCCTCCTCTGACAGAACCAAGCCATGAAGAAAGTGAGCCCAGAGGATTCAAGAACCTCAACAGTGGTCCCTGAGAAAATATAAGTACAGGGGGTGAGTTAACATACATATTTCTGGGGGGCGCTGTTGCGCACGAAGAAAATATCCGCCTGATTTCGGAGCTCCCGCTCCACTGAAATATCCTGCGCCAATCTATCCTTTTAGAGACTGCCTGGGAGGCTATAGGGCATCACCGCCGGCGATCCGGACATCCGAGCATATACACAGAAAATCATGGGCAGCTACGTCCTATGGCTGCTGAGATACAGCCTCGGGAAAATTGACCGACACTCTGCGCTGCTGCGATCCGGTTAACAAAACCAGACAGAATCACCCGCTGGCTGAGGTCGCAGAGGGGGAGAAGGCCGCAGGGGGGCATGACCTTCTGAAGCGGCTCACGCCCAACCCGTCACACACATATTGACAACGGCGAATTGGGAGTTGGCTTCGTCCCATAATAGCAAGCGGACCCGATGCAGGAATGAGACCCGGGTGCCACCCCGGATACCGAAAACGGGAGGCGGCTTGGTTTCCTTCACAGACGCCGCAGTAGGAGAGGATTCTGCGGCGGATCCTTAGAAACAGGCTGCAGCTGCTGTGGCTTTCCGGGGGTGACGCGGCGCAACACGCGGCTCCAGGTGAGCGAGCAAAGGAGGCTATCTCCGGCCGAGTGTGGGGTTTGCTGCTGCTGCCGGCTCCCCCCTGCACTGGCGCTCGGCCTTGCGGCTGTAGCGGTTGCAGCGCGTGTAATTGGTGGCAAAGGGCGGCCGTCGCCGGAGCCTGCGGCGGGGACACCAACGGAGCGGAAGGGCGGTTCACTCGGAACCACAACTTGGAAAGTGAGTGATCCTTGTTTGATTGTAGCTGCCGAAAGTCTGGGCCCTGCAAACCACAAAATATCCTAGCCTGGGGCAGACTGCGTTTCCCTGAACTCTTAACAAAGATACACGGACCCCCGTGTCGGGCACACACGTGGCGGCCTGCACTCAGGAGATTGTGCGGGCGGTGCCGGGCACCCGGGGAGACACACTATGGTTTAGGGGTGCGCTGACGCCTCCAGTTGTTTACTGGGAGTTGACCACACTGCTGCTGGGCACTGGGCATTGCCGATTAGTCACCCGGAAACGCGCAAGGACTGTCCATACGGCCCTGCATTGAAACACTAAATTTACGCATAGAATCTGCGAGACAGGGAGAACCCAGGGCCAATGGACAGCAGGAACCAAACTAACATTGAGAAGGAAGACACCTGAAATGCACACGGGCCCCACTGTAGAAAGCTGATTTAAACACTGCGTGTTAGTATGATCACAATATCACATACGTGGGAGGATACAGTCCACTCGTGACCAAGACGCCTTGGTGACCTGAGGCTTGAAAAGGTACACGGACATACCCGTGGCCTCATCCCAAGCAGGCCACGCGAAACACATTACTAGGGAGTGAACACCTATAAGAATCCTTGCCTTGAGCGGCGACAGGGGTGCAGCTGGGAGTGACGCACAACCTTGCGGCGAAATGGGGGAACCACAAAAAACAGGCAAGGCAGCCAAGACCCCTTGAAACAAGAAAAAGGGACCAATGGACACCTATACCAGAGGCCAAAATCAAAACGTGACGGTTGAGATGCACAAGGAGCCCAGTTTAACTTGCGAAGAAAGTGGTGAGAGAGAGGACAAACTGGAGACGCTGGTACAGAATGGGTTCCTGGCAGTGAACATGAAACTAGATGAGATAGTGGTCACTATAGGCTCCATGAGGGCCAGAATAGATCAGGAGAGCGCACGTGTCACGGAAACTGAGAATAGAATAAGCGTAAATGAAGATACTATTGCTCATCACGGTTGGGACATTACTCATATCAAAGAAACAATGCGCAAGTTGGAAAGTAAATGTGAAGATCTTGAATCCAGATCGAGGAGGAACAATGTTCGGGTGGTGGGCGTGGCGGAGTCCTTTGGGAAGGGGCAAATGGAGAAACAACTGGAAGCACTATTCAAAACTCTGTTCGAGCCTGCTGCATTCTCCGAACATTTCCAAGCCAGGCTCTCCATCATGTACGATAATTGCACGTCTCCTTAACTTCAGAGACAGAGACACTATCCTACTCCTGGCAAGAGAGGCTGGAACATTGCAATATGAGGGGAACCGCATACACATATACCCAGACTTCTCCGCCACGGTTCAGGCAAGCAGACGATTTTACGAACCAGTTAAGAAACTTCTGAAAGCACGCCAGATCTCGTATGCTCTGACGTTCCCGGCCAAGATGAGGATTCAACATGCAGGAAGAGCACACATTTTTGAAAATCCGACTGAAGCCTTAGCGTATATAGAGTCCTCTATACCCCTTCCTCCCAGAGGGGACAGACCAGCACAAAACAACAGACCCCGTCCAGCAGACTAATGACACGGGATAAATTCAACTGTATTTAAGCTACCGGGTTCCTTCCTTTTTTGGTCCAAGGTGAGGCTGAATGGTGCCTAGGACGGCCTCATGATCCGTTGATTGGTGGGGTGGCGGGAACCAAGTTGGCAGTCATGTGAGGCAACATGTCTACCCCTGCAAAATTCCACAGGTTGAAATGGGAACATCGTCAAGTTGGGGGTGATGATGAGGGAGGGGGGCTGGTTAGAGGGTACGCAGTATGTTGTGGTTGTTACACAGACTCATGGTTTGAGACGGTAAATGGGCCCCGCGTTCAGGACCCCCATTCGGAGGTAAGGACGAAAGAAGCAGAATGTTTGTTAATGGTTAAACCAGTGGTTACACAGATGCTAGCACTACCCACACTGTACAAACAGTATATTTCTAAGATGCATGGTGTCATCAAAACATTTCTCCATGATGCATTGGTGATGGGCTAAGAGTGAAGCTAAATAACCAATTGAAAACTAAGAAAGTGGGCAATTTTATAGCCAGGCATGGTGCCCAGATTTTTATGTTACAAGAAACACACACGATGGGTATAGATAACGAGCACATACTGCCCAAGTGGGGCAAGTTGAGATTCCATACTAATTATTCATCCCAGTCCAGGGGGGTCATTACTCTTATTCATCCGGGATTGGGGTTCAAGTGGTTGGGCCAGAAGATTGACCCGCTTGTCAGATATGTACTGGTCTGGGGTGAGGTCACGGGTCAGCAAATACTACTGGTAAACACATACGGTCCTAATATTGATGACCCTTCCTTTTATACGTCCATATATCAGTTGATTGTGTCAATAAATGTGCCCACCATACTGTGGGGAGGAGATTTTAATGTTGCCCTTGACCCCGGATTGGACAGATCCAGTACTGCCATCAGGTCACCTAGCAAAACGGTTGTTACCCTGCAACACGTTCTACCACAGCTTTCACTTGAAGACGCTTGGCGTCTGCTGCACCCGAATAGAAGGGGATACAAGTATTACTCCTCAGTTCATGACTCTGAGTCTAGAATCGATTACTGGTTTGTCTCCCCTGCTGTGAATGTTGTACTACAGGCGTGCAAAATACTATCCTGCACACTGTCTGATCATTCCCCTGTGGTGATGGAGATTGAGTTTCGTAATTGCCCCAGACCCGTTAAAAGATGGAGAATGCCGGGAGGGATATTGAGCGACCCTGGGGTTGTGGAGGAGCTACACATAGAAGTCACAGAGTTCTTCACCAACAACATTGGCTTAGTCGACAGATGCTCTACTGTTTGGGAATCATTTAAGGTCTAGGTCAGAGGAACCTTGATATCCAAGTCTGTGGGGTTCTTCAAAGGGGTCCGAGCTGAATTAACTCAAATTGAAAGTAGACTGGGGGAGCTTGAAGAAACCTACATTCGTAAACAAGATAAGGCAATACTGGCCGAAATTCAGGCGCGACTTCAAGAATTTGGCAGACTGGCCACAAGAGAAGTGCAATATATGGCGGCACCGGTCCGTGCCCGTAGGTATGGCGAGGGGAACAAAGCCGGGAGGACACTGTCCAACTTGCTCAAACAAGATAGGCAAACTAACCAAACTGCAAGTATACAAACATCACAGGGGGAGGTACTCCTGCGGGAGCAAGACAACGACGAGTTCACTAAATTCTACCAGGAATTATATAGCAACAAAGACACTAAGGCAAGCTCGGAAATTAAATCCTATATAGAGGCACTTGCAATGCCAAAGCTCTCTGAGGAGGCCCGACTGGCTATGGAACAGCCGGTCACCGCTGAGGAAATCGCATAGGCGATTAAAACATTGGCCTCGGGTAAGGCTCCAGGGTCTGACGGATTGGGCGCAGAACTCTACAAGGAGTTCCGTGAGGAGCTGGTGCCAGTGCTGTTGCGTGTATGGGAGGAAGCACTCCAGAGCAACATACTACCCCCAACAATGAGAGAAGCCATAATAACCGTACTCCCCAAACCTCGTCGCCTACCTCAAAATATATCATCATATAGGCCCCTTTCTCTTATAAACACCGATGCCAAAATATTTGCAAAGGGGCTGGCAAACTGCCTCCTACCGGAGGTCCCTACACTTGTCCATCCTGACCACAACGGGTTTATTCCCACTAGATCCACGGCCCTTAATCCCCGTAGACTCTTTGGTATTATGGCACAAATTGACCCTCAGAGGAATGCAGTGGCCATATCCCTAGATGCCGAAAAGGCCTTTGATTCGGTGTCGTGGGCTTATTTGCTGGCGGTGCTAGAAGCATTTGGGATGGGCCCGAACTTCATCAGATATGTGAAGCTGTTATACATGGAACCTGGGGCACAAGTGTTGACTAACCGAACCATCTCGGAGCTGTTCCTACTGGGAAGGGGCACCAGGCAGGGGTGCCCATTCTTGCCAATATTATTTGCATTGACAATAGAACCAATGGCAGTCGCGATTAGGCTGAGACACTCAGGCAGGGGGATAAATTTGAAAAGCTCTACCCAACTAATCTCCCTATATGCGGATGATACGCTCTTGTCCGTCCGTGAACCAGAAAACAATATTGCACCCATTATGGCAGAGATTCAGAACTTCACAGTTTACTCCGGATATACTATAAATAAGACCAAATCTGAAATATTTCCGCTTACTCTAGCAACCAAATGTCCAGATAATTTATCAGGACTTAAATGGTCTGAACAAAGCATTAGATACCTGGGGATACTGGTCTCTAGAGACAGACACACACTATAAACAGATAACTATGAAAGCACACTACACACCTTAAGCACCAAATTGTTGATGTGTGGACGCCTCCCGATCTTACTGCATGGTAGAGTCGCAGTCCTTAAAATGATTATTTTGCCCAAACTGCTGTATTTTTTTGTCAATATTCCTTTATGGCCGGTACGACCCTTCTTTGCTAGGCTTCGATCCATGGTGGTAACTTTTCTGTGGAATGGTAAGACTGTTAGGATCAGATGGGAAAAAATGACTGAACCATACTCCTCAGGTGGCATAGCGGTGCCCGATTTTTAACAGTATTACTACATTGCCCAAGCCCAGTTCGCGAGATACTGGTATGGAGAGACTGATGGCCCCCCTCACGCGTGGATAGAAGAATACACCACACACCCCATGAGTATAAAGTCTGTAATTTTCGATACGCATTATAGAGACACATGTGACTATAACCCAGTGAGTTGTACGGTTGGGGCATGAAAGGCTATATTTAGAAGACCGGGTGTGGAAACCCCTTATAGCCCAGAGGTTTCCCTCTGGAATTACCCAGGCATACCTCCAAAACACGATTGTAACCTGCGGGAAGCCTGGGATCCCAATGAGGAAATGAAACTGGGCGATATGTTCCTCGATGGGAAACTTGCGACCCTCCAAGACACATTGAGGGCGCTGGGCGGGGGACCACTCAAAACACTCCAATACTATTGCATGACATCAGCTTTTCAGAAGCACTGGCCACTCTTTCCGGACAAGCCCCCCACACATCCATGTGTACAGCTAATAATGGCTGGGGACAGCCTGGGGATCTCCAAACTGTACACGGCAGTACAGGCCCACTCTCCCACAACGAATCAGGCTAAAGACAAATGGGAAAGAGATCTGCAGGCCCCCATTGATGATAAGACCTGGGACAGATGCTGCTCGCTTACCAAAAAGGTATCCTTAAACGCTGGCTTACGTTTGATCCAGTTTAAGATTTTAAACAGATTACACTACACTCCAGCCAAAATAGCCAAGTTTACGCTGGTGGGTTCGGGTGAATGTCCCAAATGTAAAGCACTTCAGGCAGGTGCATTCCACATGTACTGGGAGTGTCCGGTAGTTGTGGACTTCTGGAGGGAGGTGGCGGAGATGTTAGAAGAAATCACACAGGTTCCCCCGGTGCTAAAACCACAGAAATACCTATTTGGTGACATAGCAAATGCTCCGAAAAAAATCAGGAGACTGTTTAACATAGCGGTGCTCAAAAAGTGTATTTTGCAAAATTGGAAGATTACTGCCCCACCCAACATGAAACAGTTCCTTCGAGAATTAACATATATAAACGAAACAGAGGAACAGTGTGTCCTTACCCGTCCAACTACGAGTAGGCCCAAAGACATCTGGGGGCCCTTCAGAATGTACTTATGCGACATGATTTCAGCGGAAGATGAGACTATGTAATCATTAACATTCAAATGAGATATATATCATGTACTTGTATGCTGTGAAAATGATGTGATAAGTGCTGTGTATCTTTTGTGACCACTAATAAAAAGAGTTTTAAAAAAAAAAACATATTTCTATCTGCTGCACCTGAAAAGGTTTTAACAGGCACAAAGTCTTAAAACTATGTCTCCCTTGCCTGACTGTGATCGCCGGAGCTCTGGTCAACTATCCCCTCTGGGCTTCTCCTAAGGTGGTGGGAGTGGGAGAGGAGCTCTAAGAACTGTGCTTCCTTTGTTCAGATTAGTTAGAACACTTACATTTGTCTGCTGGCTTTGTCAACACTTGTTCAGCCTACTTAAATGTTTCCAAACTCCCAGCAAAGGTCTAAATTGGCACTTGTGACTTTTAGGGAACTAGACCCCATCTCTGCTAGCAAGGGTAGGACTTCTAAAGTGTATGGCCTTATTTTTGTATAAAGATGTGTATTGTGTTTTTATGTCCTTTAATAACTTACTTGTTCTCAAAGTGGGTCAATAATTACTCTTGTCTTTCTTCACTTTCTTCGTTATATCAGTGTTCTAAAATTCTGATGTAACTGTTAACAGCATAGTGTTGGTGTTCTGTCGCCAGAACACCCCAAAGTGAATGTGCATACGTGAGTAGTATATTTATAGTGGTTTCCTTACCTGTGAAGTTTGATTGATAAATTCATCCAAGGCATAAATAAATAGAAATGTATGTGTGTATATTCTGCCAAACTGGTATTATTAAAACTGCTCTGTTTGTGCTTAACTGAACCTTTTACCATCCCAACACTGCTAGGCAACACTAAGGGTCACAAAGCGTCTGTCTGGGAGCAAATGCCCTTTGTACCAGTATGTCTAATGTTAGGGCCCTACAAACGTTCGAAGAGTGGAGGACCCTCTCTAAATCCAAAGCATCATGTGGCAGAATGTCAGCAAATAGATTTTATTTATGTGGCAGTCAGAACATTCAGAAGGAAAGATATGAAAGTTTTGTATTCATTGAACATTGTGTAGGGTTTGGATGCTGACAACAGCCTGAAGCTCACTAACTCTGTGAGTAGCTTGCCAGCCACCAAGAATGTAGTCATCTGTGTAACTAACTGTAAATCAACAGCGCCTAGTGCCATAATTCCTGCGCTTCCCTGGAGCGCGCCTGGGATCGAGTGCACCCTTGTTTCCTGATGTAGAACATCGTGGTGGTGCTGGCCGTGAAGATCCTCACCACCTTGCCCTTCAGAAATGGAAGGAATGACTTGAGGACCCAGAACACTGCCCCTAGCTCCATGATGCTGATATGGAGTTCCTTGTAGACGTCCGGTGTGGGCTCCCCAGCCTTCCAAGGAAGCATTCGTCGTGATCGTTTCCTGAAACGGAGGGTTCTGAAACCCTGTGCCCTGGGCAATGTTGGAGCAGATGCCCCACCACCTTATCGACCAACGGAACTTGTCGTCCAGAGTGATCTTGTCCGTGAAGTTTCCGGAACCTTGTACCCAGCGAGCGTCCAGGAACTCCCGAAGAGGTCACATCTGTAACCTGCAGAGCCGGATGAGGTAGATGCAAGATGACATCATGCTGAGCAACGACTTGATGGTGCGCACCGCAGCCGTGTTCATCGACAACAGCCGCTGCACCTTCCCCTGAATGGACTCTACTCTCTCCGCCGAAGGTGATGCTATGTAGGACACTGTATCGAGTCTGGCCCCCAGGAACAGCGCGCTCTGCAATGGTGTCAAGCAGGACTTTGGATAATTGATGGAGAATCCCAGATCCGTCAGCAGCTTGACGGTCGCCTCAGTGTGTCCGATGGCCAAATCCGCGAGTGGGCCCGGTTGAGCCAGTCGTCGAGGTACGGGTATACGTGAATCCCTCATAGATGCCGATGGGCTGCCACCAGAAGGCACTTTGTGAACACTCTGGGGCTGACTTGAAGCCGAAGGGTAGGGCCTTGAAGCATAGAAACTTGAAGTGTTTCCTGTGATTGGGGACGTGGATGTAGGCATCCTCCAAACCCAACGACGTCAAGAAATCCCCTCCTTCCAGTTGGCAGAGCACGTGCTGCAACGTGACCATCCTGAATTTCTGAGACTTGAGGTACTTGTTTAGACGTTGCAGGACTAGAATGGGCCTCCTGCCCCCCCATCTTCTTTCTTACCAAGAAGTATCTGTAATAGACTGGAGACCCGGAGTGGCTGTGGAAACAGCTCTATCGGCCCTTTTCGTAGCATGGCCCGTACTTCCCCCAAAAGCTGAGGGATGTGCTGCTTGTGACGAGCCACCATAGGGATCCGCAGACACCTGTGCTGAAATTCCAGGGTATGTCTACCCATCTGTCGGTGGTGATCTTTTCCCACTCGCTGATGAACCTCATCAGCAGGCCTCCCACCGGGGTGCACGGGTGGGAGCCCAACGTCTTGGCCGGTTCAGGCTTGCTTCGGGGCCAGCGCCCTGCCCTGCTGGTGATGGCAACGCTGTCCTCCTCTACCGTAGGCCTGGGAACGGCCTCTTTGGGCTTCCTGGGTCGTCTATCTGGAAGGCTGATGGAACAAGAAGGAGAAACCTTTCGAAGACCTGCCTGACTTTCTTATGGAGGAGCAAAAGGAAGAGCGGTGCTGTAGGAGGGAGCCCAGGGCACAGGACATCTGCCTTGATGGCCTGCAGGGACTTGTCGACAACTTTCCCCAAAAGGTTATCTCTGTCAAAAGGTATGTCCAGTACCTTTGTTTGGACCTCCTGGTGGAAATTTGTGGCCTTCATCCAGCCTTGGTGACACAAAGGCAGACACCGTTCCCCATCTGCAGGAACTCCATGTCGGCAACGTCCAGCGCCACTGTGATGGTGTGATCCGATGCTACCGCTCCCTCCTGGAAGAGGGTGATAGCCTTCATTCCCTTGTCGTCGAGGAGGAACTCCAGAATCGGACACAGCTTGTACCACAGCTCCCCGTCGTACCTGGCTAGGATCGCCAGTGCCGCCTTGATGGTTGATACCGCAGTGTAAATCACTTTCTTCCCCATGGCGTCCAACTTCTTACCCTCGCTGTCCGAAGGGACTGAAGACGTCGAGGACGGGTAAGATAACTGCTGCCTTGTGAAGCCGGCAGTAGTTGCGTCCTCAGGCACTTGGGTGCGGATTCCGGTACCAGGTACTTGTTCCCCAGGCTATCCTGCTTGGCTGGAACCGTGCAAGGGTTCTTCAAGAGGGCTAGGACCTCCTCTCAAAAGTCATCCAGGATGGTCACCACCATGATTGTCTTCCTCTTGGCCTCGTGCCTCTGGTACAGGAAGCCCTCCTTCCTGGTTTCTTCGGGCACAAGCTGGAACAGCTCAGGGCCTCTGGCGATCATGGAATGGAATGACCCCTCCTCGTCTGGTGGGAACACCCTAGGCTCCGGGGACCCGCTGCATGCTCCAACGATGTCGTCGTCATGGGCGTATCCATGACTGTGTCAGGGTCTGCTGGGGGAGATGATGCCCGACGTGGATGTGAAGGCTGAAATGGAGGTGTCAGATGGTGCTTCCTTTTCTTCAGGCTGTTGTGGCATCCTCTTCTGGATCTCCTACACCAAGGTGTGGAGGGTTGATAGGATGTCCAGAGACACATCCCTCGGCAGAACTGGAGTGATCGGAACACTAGGTCAAGCGCTGTCATCCTCGCTGTCGTCTTCTTCCACGTCCTCATGGACTGTGTGTAGGGACTCCAAGTCCACATCGTCCGTAGACTGGGACTGATCCGGAAGCCTCCTTGCCCCCCCCTCCTTTTTCCACCCTGAGGGGCTGGAACCGGGTTCCGAGGCAGTGTCCCCTCCTCCGGCGTGCCGGCAGACCTTGTCAAATCACCATGGCAGCATTGCACCTCAGAGGGAGGGATACCTTCAGCGCTGTGTGGCTACCTTCTCAGGTTGTACCCCTTTAGCTTTCGAGAAAGCAGTCGCCACCAGCTCTATCGTCGACGAAGACTTATCTTGTGCCGGCTGGGCCTTCTTCGGCAGATCGGCCTTCTTCGCCTCTGTCCGTGGCTTCTCGGGCTTCTCCCGCAGCTTAGCCGGGTTGGACGACTTTCTCTTCGAGGAGGAGCTTGATTGACGGCTGGCAATGGAAGCTGAAGGTGATGTCGATTGCGCCCTGTCTGCCGTGGGACCTGCTCCCACAGCAACCCTAGTGGACCCGGATTTGCAGTGTTTGGCCTTATCATGGGCCCCCACGGATGTGGCGCCCTCACAGGACTTAGAAGACCGCTCCTCGGAGTGACCAGCCATGGGTGAGGCATGCCCCTGCTCGGAGCAAGGGGCAGAGGCCTTGGCATTCAGCCATGCCGCCAGTCTACTGAGTCTGTCCTTTGTCATCTTCTTGGAGAATCTGCGGCATATCTCGCAATCTTCTTCCTTGTGGTCCTGATGCAGGCAGTAGAGGCATTGCAGGTGCTTGTCCTCTACAAATACATTTTGAAGCCCGTCTCTCTAAGCACAATGAGCAAGGGACCATGTCTGGATGACCCCAGGAAAAAAAAGACGACTATTTTTTTATTGTTTAAGGGACTTAGGTTTAGTCACCCTAAGTGTCCTAGGGACGTGGACCCCTTGGTTGCTGTTGGTACGCTTGTTCAGAAGAGAATTGCCATAGCATTTCAGTGCTGGACAAAAACTGATATGCAAATGGCTATTTCCCTTCTGTGAAAGGTACAGTGAGCTAAAGTGTGGCCGCGGACTTTTGAGTGGCACCTTACCAAAAACCAGGTCTTTTAACCGTGTTCGTTCTCAAAGAGGGGCGTTTATGGACTATTTTCAGATTTTTTAAGGGACTTTCCTAGGGTCATCCAGACGTGGAGCCCTTCCTCACTGTGCTCAGAGAGGCACAACTCCACCTCAATGATGAGGCCCAACAAGGCTGAAACACGTGTCTGGGGTTGCTGTTGGTACTCAAGAGAATTGCTATAGCATTTCAGTGCTGGACTAACAAAGACAGATATGCAAATGGATATTTCCCTTCTGTGAAAAGTACAGTGAGCTAAAGTGTGGCTGTGGACTCTTGAGTGTCTTCCCAAAGAACAGTTGTTTTAGCCATGTTCGTTTTCAAAGAGGGATGCCTATGGACTGTTTTTGACGATTGTTTTTTAGAGGAAATGCACATGATTTGCTGTGAAAGAGGCATGGAAAAGGAACCTTTAAAAGACAGACATATGGCACTAGAGGAGTCAGGCAGAGGAAAAAACAAACAGAGGAAGAGAGCTGGGATATCAAGCTTGAGGGAGACAAATGTGTAGATGTTAATGCTCTCCAAGAAACAGTGAAGCCCTGAGCAACAATTAATACAGCGGTTAATTTAACAATGACCAACCTCCCCTGACGGACTTGCAACGTGTACTCTCTTTTGTCCCAAGTAACAACCTTGATTTAGTGGACACCAACATAGAGGTTTTAAATTCTGCAGAACATTGCATTTGCATAAATATGTTGCCCATGCCAACTATATGCCTCGGACTACAACAGAGGTCAAAGTGTTGTGTATTGGGAATCCGAATGCCCTCGATTGTATATCTGTATAGCGTGCCTTTGACCACATGAGAGGATGTTGCAACACGTGATTCAGAATACAAGCTCTTTGACCATTACAGTAATTTCAAACCTAAATCATGTTTCATTCCCCCATGTTAGATGACAAAGCTATTTCGTTTTAAAGTAAGGTTAAATTGGACCTTCAAAAAATGTATTGGTGTCAGGGGCAGGCCCTGGGACTTTGTGTAAAGGGGCCTGCTGTGGCACTCCGACAGAGACCAACAACAAGCACCAAGAGAAAGAAACCCACAAGGAAAATAATCCAGCCTTACAAGAGGCTTTTATGTCCTTTCTGCAGGAAAAGGAGCCTGCAAACTACCTTTCCCAGCAACCGCCGCGCCAAGAACTACAAAACTACACCCACATTGGGTGGGGAATGCGTGTGCATGTGCGCGAGAGCAAAAGCACAGGGCTTGTGCTCAGACGTCCACCCAAAGCAGACGTGTTCTCCGGAGCTCCGATCAAGGGGTGCAGCACAAGGGGCCACGCCCCAGACAACCTTCCTCCAGGCTCCTTGCCTACCTAAGCTAAGTAGCGCCAGCACTGAGGAGCCCAAGGAAGCACAGGGAAGCTGCGTGCAACACAGCAAGGCAGCGCTGAAGAGCGAACGCTCAGAGGGCCCACAACGCAGCCAGGGGCATACGCCGGAGGCACCGCCCACAATCCCACATCCTCCCTGCTCCAGAGAAGCTAAGTTGACCACGCTGCAGTGTTCATAGCAGCCACCTAATTCCGCGCGTGGGGCATTCTTGGGAATTTCATCTCCTAGAGCAGTGCATGTGTTTTGCACATGTAATTAGCCACACGTTCTTCACTGAGAAGCTGCGACCAGAATTGGGCGGCCTGCAAGGAAGTCGCAACCAGCCACGTGCGGCAGATAACGCACAACGATTCCCCACGACCACGTGTGGTAGTCAGCACGGGGCACACCTATTACTGCAGAGCCACATGCGGCCATATTTCTGAGTGTATGGTGTTTAGCCAGTAACGGCTGCATGCAAATCAATACGGAAACAGTAGGAAACGACTGAGCTTGCATGGGGAGGTGTCACTAATCAGTTGCATGAGCATTGCCTTGTGTGTGCGAGGGAACACGCGCAGTATAGTAACTCACACTCTCTTTGCAGCATTGAACTGCTCCTGACCCCGGACCTGAGAGTGCGCAGGCAGGAGGCCAGCCCTCACCCCAGAGATAAGTCTCTTTCTGGCTCTTAAGCCTGGTTGTATTGTGTGTATTATATGCATGTAGTGCATGAATCTTCAGACTGAGTGTGTATAATTGTTATTCATCTTGCTTATCCTGTGTCCCCTTACCTATCCACCTCTCCTCTCCTAACCCTCTTTCCGGTTACCCTCAGTACCAGTTCCTATCCAACCAACGAGTCCCTAACCCTCTTTCCCCGCCGGGGTCTCGGAGGCCTGTGTAAGATTTGCCTTGCAGGCGCCCATACCGAGGAGGGGGGTGGTTGGTTCGTGCTGCTCCTGCGCCTGGAGACCGAAGCTGTGACAAGTGGTCTCAAGGATTAAGAGCCAATATTTCGCTCTCAAATCTAAAATGATTGAAAGAGCTTCAAAATAACTTTGATTTGGTAATTAAACCATCTGACAGGGGGCTAATGTAGTGCTTTGGGGGAGAAATTATTATTTTAAACAAGCTTACAAACAGCTAAAAGACAAAAGCTTTTACCATATGTTACCCTAAGGATCCCTGCAAGGCATTTACACTACTATTTTTTTTAATCAATAAATTTTTATTGAAACTTCGATCAACATGAAATTCATTGCATAATACACAACAGTAATAAAGCATTAACCACCTCTGTAAATCAATGCTTCGAAATTTCATTTTAACTAAATTACAGTACATCTAATATTCATAAACTCATCAACACGCTCGAGCAAGCCTGATAAAACAGGTTAAGATAATGTAATGCTTCAAGTAGAGGAGACCAAATCAAAGGGGAGAGAAGAGAAGAAAGAGAAAAAAAACAACACCACACCATTCACAATTAACAACGTTAACATCTAAGAAGGCATATTCTGCGTTATTCCAAACACTACACGCTCGGGTCACTTATATCCAAGCCTTGTCACGGATTAAGGAGGAATTTAACCAGTCTTGGTTGAAAAAATATATGTTCTTTTTCGGCTACGTATTCCAAAAATGGCCCACAGATGCAGGCGAACTTGGACGTCTTCTCTTCAATTGTGGCCGTGAGTTTTTCCATTCCAAGCAGTTCCCAAACCTTCACCCACCAATAGGCTATGTGAGGGCCCTCTACCTCTTTCCAGAAGCGGGCTTGTGTGAGGCGAGCTGCCATAAGTAGTTGAGTAATCAATTCAGCTCTAGGGCCCGACAGCAGATAGGACCCGTCTTCTGGTTTATCGCCCAGTAGCATTATTTGCGGATCCATGGGTAATAGAGCCCCACATATCTCTGTGATCCTTGATCTAATTTCCAACCAAAAGGATTGTATGATAGGCAATACCACCACAGATGGCTCAGGTCTGCTCCCTCCCCACAACCATGCCAACACGTGTCTGGATAGTCTGGGTTCATTGGGTGCAGCTTTTGCGGGGAGACGTACCTACGAAAACAGAGTTTAAGAGCTCTTTCCCTTACTATGGTAGACCTTGAAGATCTGTGGGCCCTACCCCAAATCCTATGCCAGGATTCCTGAGAAATAGTGATTCCCATTTCCCTCTCCCACACCAGCATATAGGGGAGTTTCTCGTCCTCCGGAACATTCTCCAGGAGAGGGTAGCAAGTAGCTATTCTGCGAGAGTGTTGGCCTTCCAAAACCGTTAGTTCCAATCCTGTGGGAGATCTCGTGGCTACCAGTCTCGTATTCGGGTTAGTTATCCAATGACGGAGCTGTATATACCAGAATCTTTCAGTTTCTGGGAGTTTAAATTTCTCTTTGCATTGGTCAAAGGTCAGGGGCAGGTTATCAGCATAAATATCTTGTAGTCTCATTGGTTTCTCAGTTGACCAGTGATGATATGAGTTGGGTTGAAGCCCTGGAGTGAAGGCTGGATTCTGCATGATGGGGAAAGTGGGCCAAGGCCTGATGTAAAACCTCTCTGTGTGCAGACCCTATCCCAGCATCGCAGCGTAGCTGCCGTGGTGCGGAGGAGGGATCCCCTATAGTTGCGCGTCTCTCATGGGAGAAACGGCAAGTGACTCAGGGGTGCCCAAATAGTTAGTTGTTCAATGTCATGCCATTTGGGGGGCTCTATTTGATTAGTCCACCTCAAGATGGTTGCTATTTGGGTTGCTCGAAAATACTGTGGAATGGAGGGAAGCCCCAGGCCACCTAGCATCCTTTAGCGCGTTAGAAGCTTACGCTGAATTCTTGGTGTTTTTTGCTGCCATATAAAACGCCCTATTTCTTTTTGTAGCTCGAGAATATCTCGCTCTGGGATCAGTATCGGGAGGGCGTGGAACGTGTATAAAAGCCTTGGGGGCAGAACCATTTAACTGCGCTGATGCGTCCGAGCCAAGATATCTCTTGCGAGAGCCATCTTTGCAGGGATTCCTTAGAGTCTTTTTAAGAGATTGGGGATATTGGCCGTCAGCAGCCCCACATAAATTGGGGTCAAGTGCACACCTAGGTACGTGGTGCATGTACTCTTCCAGTGAAAAGGGTATGTATTCTGCATGGTGGCCAAGGTGTCAGGGATTTCCGACAGGTTAAGGCCCATTGATTTAGCTGTGTTTATTGTAAACCTTGAGACCGAAGCAAATAGGGCAAGTAAGACCATGAGGGCTGGAAGGGAAGTTCTAGCCTCTCTCAGAAAAGAAAGCACATCTTCCGCATATAACAAAACTTTGTGACTTTTCCCTCCGATTTCGAACCGCTGAATCTTCGGGTGAAGACGAATCTGCTGGGCTATGGGCTCCATCGCTAACACAAATACCAATGGGGATAGCGGACAACCCTGTCTGGTTACCTTACCCAAGGCTATCTGGGCCGACCACTGTGAGTTAACTCGTACTCAGGTTGAAGGGATCTGAAAGTTTGACAGGATTAGTCTAGAAAATTTCGGACCAAAGCCCTTTAACACCAGATTCAAATAGTCCCAGGACATTCTATCAAACGCCCTGTGGGCATCTAGAGATAATAATGAGAGGGGGCTCGGGATTGTGGGGGCCAAGGCTACCAGGTCTATTGCTCGGTGGTTGTCGCCGTGTGCAGACCGACCCTGAATAAACCCAGTCTGGTCCCTATCTATTAATACTGGCAACACATCCCCCAACCGCCGGGCAATGATTTTACTGTAGAGCTTTGCATCAGTATTGAGCAAGACTATGGAGCGGTAGGATGTGCACTCTGTTGTGTCTTTCCCAGGTTTCAAAATTAGGGTCATAGCCAATGTTCCCTCTAATTATTTTTCTTTAAGTGCGGACCTTGGGACCTTTTGTGTGCATTTTATTTTTCCATGTGCGCAATTGACTCACGAGGTAAGCCACTTTGTGAGCATGCGTAGTTAGTGAGCTACCATTTCACTAATTTTGCTTTTCATAACTGATGTGGCTATCAAAAATCAGACCGGATACAATATTTGCAGATGGAATAAAGGCAACTAAAATGAATGTGTTAGAAAACATGCCAACAGGAGTTCATGTGCCACTTTAATGAATGAAGTAATTCAAGGGCCATGAGAATATGCCTCCATAAAGGGTGTAAGAATAATTGTGTCAGAATAACCGCACCACAGAATATGATAATCAAAATTCCCTATCTTCTACTTACTATCCACATTATGTTGTCCTGTGAGTTACTCAAAACCAGCCTTACAGCTTAGAGACATATACACCATCCATTTTTTAATCCCTAAAAACCCAAAAATGTGCCAAATAAAAATGGGAAACAATTAACACATAGGAACCAACCGTTGGCTTCTGCCCACAAAAGTCACCTATATTTTTTCAAATCAGTGATCAGCAGAGCAGTGGCATAGGAAGGAACTCTAATAATATTTCTGACCAATCTCAAGACGAATTTTAAGGGAAAAGAACATTTTTTAATAAGCATAAAGTATTCCTGTTGGTGAAGCTAATTACTTCTTTAATCCCTGAAAAATCATTTCACTCTAAGTAGGAAGCAAATTCTTATCCGAGCCTTGCTTGTAACCCTGATATAGGAAGTAAAATGACAGGGCACATAATAATTTGAAAGCAAAACATATTAAGTGCCTCACCATGATATTATATGCATTTTAAGAAAAAGTCACGAATCTGCAGGTTCACAATTATTTTGCGAAGGATACAAGATTGCAATTTATTCCACCCTTATGTTGTTGGGTAGGATTATACATCTAATAAGTGAAATTATTATTGTATAACATCGAATTACAATATCATTTGTTAAGGTCTATACCCAATGTGACTCTGAACACTTTGAAAGGATGCAGATTGTGTGAAAAGCATTCTACTGTCTGAATATCCGTTGCCCTGATACTATAGACGAGTAATTCCTGGCATAGCCCAAACCCATTATCCATTGCAGTCCAAGTAAGTGATATTGCTATGTTGCTCGCCACATATAGGGTAATGTTAGCAATGCTAAAGTAGGAGACTCTGAGCATGACATTGGTCTAGTCAAAATTCTTAGAGAACAAATTAATATTTGAGTTTTATAATTCGTTAACGTGCAAAAGACCACTTCAAAGCGCTTGTGTGTCATATGTACTAAGAATAGGAAGCATGGGATGAGGTTACACGTCCAAGTAGACTGTTTACCTACAGTCATTATCCGATATTTGAGATGATTAGGTTACATAGTAGTGGGTGATGCTTGTATTATTAATATTATTAGTTTATTTAATGAGTGCAGACGTGGCTCTGGGAATCAACGGAGCGCTTTATAATTCTAGGGGGAAGAACACAGTGAGGGAAACAGACAGGGGAGTGGGAGCTAACAGGGGAGGGCAACGGCGGCCAATTTGTAGCAAGAGATCTACAAGCAACCAGGGAGGAGACAGTGGGGGGCAGATCAGAGTCTCAGGTACGATGGGGAGTGGAGAGGGTGTGGACCTGTGTGTTACGGAGGAGCCATCCTTGAAGAGGAAGGTCTTGAGCTCTTTCGTGAACTGTAGCAGCAATGGGGTAAGTCTGATGTTGATGGTAGGAAGTTCCAGAGTCTTGGAGCATAGTCGGAGAAGGCTGTTCTTGTTTTTTCCTTCCCATCCCATCAGAGTTCAAACCTTCACATTTCCTTACTTCTGATGGATTGCAGGCCTCTGGAGAGTTTCTCAGTGAGGTAGCTTGGGGACTTCAGGGTGACAGCCTGGTAGATTATGCAACAGGATTTGAAGATGATACAGGCTTGCAGCGCGAGTCAGTGCATTTAGAGGAGGTTCAGGGTTGAATTTCCAAAGTCCTTTCATGAGTCGTGCTGCATCATGCAGGACACATCTCAGGGGTGCCAGGGTAGTCGCTCGAAGGCCTTCCAAAAAGGAACTTTTTATAAGGCACGATGAATAACAGAAGTTCTGGTATTTGAACACTATTAAAATTACAACAAACATAAAATAAGTGGATGCTGGTACATGTCTGGTAACCTTTCGCAGAGCCAAGAGAGGAAGAGTCAACGTTGTCTAGTAATATCTAAATATGTTTTGGTGTAGACTAAGTAAGCGCGTTGTAGACTAAAGAATATGATTCATGGGTGAGGTGGGAACAGTAGTTGTTTAATATGTGCAAGCATATCTTAGTAGATTTTTCTGTTCATGGAGCCACTTTTTCATATTCGTTCTTACCTCTTGTGGCTGCACTCTGTTTTTAGGTTTTTAAAGTCACGCTTGCATAGTAGAGTAATGTAAATGAGTTACACCAGAATATCATGACGTTAATTATTTTAAGAGAATGTCAGGTAATTGCTGCGGCTTGTGCCTTATTAAATCTTTTTGCATAGGTGAGAATTGCCTGTGTGCACTGCTAAAAATCTTCTGAGCAGCATCCTGAAGGAAGCTGGGCAAGCGCACATGTGCACAGCTTAGAGGGAACATTGGTCATAGCAGACTCAGCCATTGTCTGTGTAACAGTACCTGTTTCCCATAAAAAGTTAAATAGCTTCGTGAGGTGGGGTGTGAGTTCTGCACTGAAGGTCTTATTAAATTTATTCGAAAACCAGTCTGGGCCCCGGGCTTTACAGAGGGGAAGAGATTTGATTTCAATTTCCACTTCCTGTGTGGTTATTGGGTCTTCCATTTAGTCGCCAGGGGGAGCTTCCGGGGTGGGTTTGCCTGAAGTGGGGACAATGTTAGCCTCACTGGGGCATGGTCTGAAAGGGCTTCTGGAAGTATTTCTGCATCTATCACAGAAGGGATTAGTGAGTCTGAGATGAAAAAAACATATCTAGCCCGGAGAACCCCTTGTGAACCGCAGAGAAATAGATACAGTCCCGCTCCTCCTGATGGCAATAACGCCACACCTCAATTAGTGAGTGTTTCTGAAGTAGTGTGGTAAGTGCTCTAAAGTTACTCTTAACATTGGCCCTTGGGGGCAATGTTTTATCCATTAAGGGATTGATTACTGCATTAAAATCACCACCAAAATTATTTCCCCCTCTGCATGATCAGACAGAGCTTTAGATCATTTTGCAAAAAACATCTTGCTTCGCATTCGGTGCATATATGGAGACCAGGGTGATTCTGCGCCCATCTAACATGGCCACTACCAATAAGAACCTCCCCTCTTCATCTGGCACCACCTCCAGTGTCTTGAGAGGAATGCCCTTTCGCACCAGAATGGCGACCCCTCATTTCTTCAAGCCGCTGGAAGCAAATAACTTTGTGGGGTAAAGCCTGTTGTTAAGGCGAAATTCATCAGTAGGCTGAAGGTGGGTTTCTTGAAGAGATCGGAACACTGCGTCTAGGGACGCTAATCTATGAAACAAGGCGGTACGTTTTAGGGGGGAGTTTAAGCCTTGCACATTAAGGGCAATACATTTAACGTCCGGGGCCGCCATTCTGGATTCACTCAGGCTTTTGGGATCCGTTTAGTGGCAGTGTTTCATGCCCCTGGGAGGACTCTCTAGTTCGTCGTCCATCTCCCAACACTCCTGGTTGTGCCCTATAAATATCGTAAATTATATAATGACCAGCAGAGAAGTCAGGGGTTGAGGGGTCATGAAAGAAGCTCCCCCAGAAACTATGCGTTGTGGTGCAGTTTAGAAGTATTATTCAGTGTGTGGGGCCATAGACCAGGCCCATTGACATTGTGATAAAAAACAAAGGACATAAAGAAACATTCAATACAGGATAAATGAAACAACATAGTTGAAGCTTGTGTCAGCCTCAATTTTCCAACTAACATAAACAGACCATCAACCATAACGGGCGCCATCCACTCAGGTGCCCAAATCCGCTATTCTACGAGAACTTCAATCACCATTAGTTCAAATTAGTATCTAGCATTCAGGAAGCGTGTCTCCCCAGGTTGCACTCGAAATATGCAGACAAGTCTTAAATGAAGCCTTGCCATGGTCCTCTAGTTCAATGAAGCTTAAGTGAGCACTGTAAAGGGCCCTGGGAGAAGAGAGCGGGAGCATGTCTCTGGGCCCACCTGGCCCACAGCTGTAAGTTGTAAGCTGTAAGCCGTGTGTCAGTTTGGCTTTATTCCACAACTCTCCCAGAAGCCTCAGACTAAAGAGCATACCATTAGCCGGGCATGAACAAATTAGGAGCCTTATCTTCCACCTTGTTGATTGTTGTCAAGCCAGGCCTTTCCCGTGTTCAGCTGGCACTAAGATTGTCCCCTTCCGACATCAAGGGGGCCTCTAGCTCCCGCAGCTTATCTACCTCTTCCGTGGCTTCCGTTTCCTGATGCGGGGGTGCCCCTAGTCAACGCCAGCCCCGGGGCTTTCACCGCCTGTCCTTTGGCGTAGGGCTGAAAGTTGAGTCCGTCGAGTTCTGGGTGCGAGGCCTAGAGGCGTCTTCGTTGTTTGACTGAGACATTAGCTCGCTTGCCTCGTCCTCTGAAGAGATTATGTAGTGCTGATTGTGAAGGTCAAAAATTAGCTTGCACGGGAACCCCCAGCGGTATCAAATCTTTTTAGCTTGCAGCAAGGCCGTCACCTTCTGTAGCCGTCTTCGATATGCGATGGTGCATGGGGAGAGGTCTTGGAAGAGCTGTAGCGTTGACCCCCAGAATTGTATTGAGGCCGACTTCCTAGCTGCCAACATGATCTCTTCCTTCTGGCGGAAGAAGTGCACCCAGGTAAGAACATCCGGCACTAGATTTCTTCTTAGCTGGGCCGAGCAGTATACCCGATGGGTCCTGTCTAGCGTCAGCACTTCTAGGGTGGAAGATCCAGGAGGGATTTAAATAGTGTTTCCACATATTCAGAAGATCTTGATCCGAGATTTGCAGAGGGATGCCACGAAGGCGCACGTTATTCCTCCTTGACCTGTTTTCAAGGTCCGCCTGTTTTGCCCAGATGTCCTCCAGCTGTTCCTCAATGACCCTCACCCTTTCCGCGAGGACCTCGCTCTCGTGCGTCTGCTCACAGGTAATGTTTTACAACTCATTGACTCTGGTCTCAAGGCCCCCAAGGTACGCGGTCAGATCCGCAAGTGATTGGGCTAGGGAGTCTTTTGAGGTTTTAATTTCTGCTTTGATTTCCTTGGTGATGTCTTGTTTGAGGGTCTTTAACATCTCCTCAAAGTCACTTCTGGAAAAGGCCATGTATGAATGTTGCGTCACCGGCGGGGCCGGGTGGATGTCAGCTGTAACTATGTGCGAGCAAGAAGAAGTTGCCGGCTGCGGTGTTAAGAAGGCCTGTATGCCATGCGTTTTCCGCTTTCCTGCAGTTTTAGGCATTGCCAGTGGCTCCAATGTAATTGCGTTAGTGCGCCCGCAGTGCAGAGGCTTATAATTAGATCGAAAGCACAGGAAGAGAGCGGAAAATCCCACCAGGTACTCAACGGGTATTGGTCATGTTCCACTAGCTCAGATCACATAGGGCAGTGGGGGGTTTCTTTTCCCCAAGGTTCCTGCGCCTGCCGCAAGACAGCTTCAGCTCCTGGGGCCCATGCCTCCACCGACACTCAGCTGAAGGACCCAAAAGAGCTAGTGGGTGAGCCTGCATCCCCCTGCCGGGCAGCCTTCCCAATGGAACCCCCAGGGGCATGCAGGCACTCACCTTTTGTCTACAGCTCCTGCACGCCAGTATCACTCAGGGCTGCTTATGGACCAAGATGACCGGAGGCATGGACCTCCACCTGCTGTCTCCGTGGGCCTCCAATGGCGTCCAGGCTCAAGGAGGGCGACCCGACACGGTATGAGATGGGGCGCCCACCGAGCCTGCCACGGGCCCAGCAACAGGGAAGCCGTCTGCAATGAGGCACGCAGCGGGCGCCGAGCGGCCGGTGACAGAGGGGCTGCGATGTGGAGCGTGTCATCCGTAAGCGCTCCAGACCTCCAGCGCTCTGCTCGCAGTACGGATGGTCCACTCCCGCTCAGGGTCCCGTCTCCTCCAGCCAGCAAGGGAGATCGGTGAAGTTGAGCCGGCCTGGTGGGAATTCCACTCTCAGGTGCTTGGATCCAGGGGCGTAAGTCTGTTCTCACCGGAGGCCCTCAGCCCAGCCCGCCGGTCCGCCGCTCCCCTTGCTCGGCTCACCAGCAGGAGGCTCCACGCCACACGCCTCCTCAAAGAGCCGCACTATTCGTCTCGGCTGGAGGGCTGTTGCGGCGCGCGCTTACTGTGTTAGTCAGCCTGCTTAAGCATCAGCGCAGCTTGCCAGCCGAGTCAGGGCTCCAGCTCGCCCGTATTGGCGCGCGCCGCCATCTTCTCCCAGGAGCTGCGCTTTTACACTTTGGGCAGAAACCTCAGAGCCAGGGGCAATCAGCTCTGATTACTTCGCTCAGCAGATGTTGTACATCTCTGACAACCCATGGGACACAAATAGGGTGAAAAGTCTCGTCTCAGCGCCTCAGCATCGCATAGTTTGGGCACCTTACAGCAGAGCTCACAGCAAACACGACCGCATGGCGTGCTGCCTAGCCACGCCCCTGCATTTATACTACTTTTGAAACAAACTTTATACCTATTAGTTGAGGATCTTATAGTTGATACCTTGTATATGTTACCTAAAATACACATGGTAACATCCACCAACCAGGCAGAGCAATTGGTAGTTTGATTGGCGCACTTACTGAACCTATATCCAGCTTCATTGATTTTTTTTCTACTTCCTTTTGTGACTAGTCTGCCATTTTATATTAAAGACAATGGAGATGTTCTTAATAGATTACAGAATATCCCATGGGAGGACAACTTTATTCTAGCCACTCTTGATGTAACATATGCATACAATGCCATCAACACCAAGATGGCATTCAAGCAGCAGACGTTTTCTTATGCAACAGATCAGTCACCTTGGAAATGATCAGCTATGTCCTTAATCATAATTATTTCATGTTCAATGGAGAGGTCTACCTCCAACTAAAAGGAACAGTGATGGGTACTAAGTTTGCTCTCGCATACGGCAACTGACTAATGAGTTTTTGGATGGATGTTTTTGTTCTCAATAATCCTGAGAACAAATGGAATGGTAACATAGCTATGTGGTTATGCTACATTCACAATGTGTTGATCCTTTGGCAGGGCACCATGGAAGAACTGCAGTTGTTCCATAAATTAATTTACAACAATGATTTAGATCTACATTTTGTCAAACTGCAGCAGGGAGCAAATAAAATGTTTGGATCTACAGATCACAGTAAATAACAACTATTTTCATATGAGAATGTCTGCAACACAACCTCTGGTAATTCAATTATGCATGCTGACTTGGTCCCATCCCTTTAGTGATATAAAAAATATTCCATATGCAGAAATTCTGAGAGCTAAACAGAAGTGCTCTCTCACCACTGACTTTGAACAAGTCATCCAAGAAATGAGCTCACATTTTGTAAAAATGATTAGGGATGCCAAATCCAGGACATCTCTGATCTCATGTCAGGACCTGCTAAAAAGTCCAAGTAAAAGGCAAAAGTTGCGCATGGTACCATTAAGAGGCTCTAGCACCTATTGCATCAGGACACTGATTTAAAAGAAGTGCTTACTCCGAATGCACACATTTGCAATAGATGGGGTAAGAATATTGGAGACTTTGCCACTTGCAGTCATTTAAATATCCAGTGAAAATTGAATTTGCTGCTACAACAATTTGGGCGTTAACCCTGTGGGTCCTGCATCATTTGCAAACAAGTTCTGAAAACCACTTCTTTAATGTACATGGTGTCCACTGGACACATCACATTATGGATCGTATAGACTGCAATACTGAATTTGCAGTCTATGGCCCCGTCTGCCCATGTCAAAAAGTATACATAGGCAGTACTGTACACAAAATTAAGATTTGTGCCTTAGAACATATGAGCGATAAAACATAATGATCATAATTACACGGTGGCATCTCACTTTACAGAATTCCACAATCGAGAAAGTACAATTCTCAAATGGGTGGGTCTTGGGACCATCAAACCTCATCTACAGAGAATTACTACTGAGGAGGTTAGAAACTATACATGTTATTATGTTTTTTTTTAAAAACTCTTTTTATTAATTTTACAACATTTTAAACCATTCCCCAACTACGCCCTACCCACCCCCCTTCCCCCAGAGGCGACTCCTTTTTTGTCCTTAGTTCAATCCTGTCCTGAACTGACCGCCAAAATGTAATGCAAATCCAAGAGTCTTAGGCGCAGGGGGCACCATGCAATCCGAAAATCGTCTTTGAGGAAGTCCATGATCTCACCCCAGTCCGTTGCAAAGTTGACCAAATTATTATTCATGGCGTAGGTTGCCCACTCTAGGGCTAAAATTTCCCATATCTTCCGCAGCCAGTCCTGCAACAGTGGAATCTCTGGACTTTTCCATCTCTGAGCTATTGTTGTCATAGCTGCAAGCATGAGGACTACCCTTGCCTTTTCATGGGATATAGGTTCCCCCACCCCAACAACCCCTTTGATTCTTAGTAGGATCTGTGCTGCTGATCTTTTATCCCCTGCTCCGTAAGCCTGCACCTCCTGCCAAAACGGAACAATCTTCGGACACCCCCACCAGATATGCTCTGTCGTGCCCTCTAGCCCACAACTCCTCCAGCAGTCCCCTGTGGCCCCTGGATATATCTTGCGGAACCGGACCGGTGTATAGTGCCATCCATACAATATCTTATACCACGTTTCCTGCAACTGAGCAGCTTTAACCAACTTGGGGATCCGCCTCCACAACCTCTCCCACTCCTCCCTACCAATATCCCTTGCCAAAATTCCTTCCCACCTCCGCATGTAAGGCCACTGCTGCCAAGTATTTGAGTCATCTAGTACCTTATACAGGTTAGATATAAGATTCTTAGACCCATCGTTGGATAGGAGGAATTTTTCAAACTGAGTTATCTCCCTGGTCGCTGCATGCCTGTCCCCCGGGTGTAGCACCCAATGTCTGATCTGGGCATATCGAAGTCTTTCCCCCTCTCTTACCACAAATTCCCTTTTACAGTCTTCAAACGAACGTATTTTCCCTCCCTGAAACATATCCCACAACCTCCTACAACCACCTTCCTGCCACTGCCTGAATCCCCCCTTCTCTAGCCCAGGTGAGAAGTCCCTGTTATTAAAAATAGGCGTGAAGGCACTAGAGTTGGAAGCAGTAGCCACAGAGAGAAGGGGATGCAGAGTATCTCTGCTATATCACTGAGGAGGCCAACCCACCAGCACTGACGATGGAAGAACTGGCACAGGCATCGCATAAAGACCCGTCCATCAGCATGACCAGGAAACTAACAAACACCAGCAAGTGGAAGGGCTACAAGCGACAGCTTCTGCATTACCGGGGCGCCAACAAGCAGGAGATAGAACGGATGGCAAAAACATGTACAGAGCTGGCCGTGTCAGAACAGGGGATACTACTTACAGGATGTTGCCTTGTTATACCATCCTCCCTGCGAAGGGGCCTGGTGTTGCTGGCACACGAGGGACACCGGGAGGTGGAGGCGACCAAGAAGATGCTCAGACAGACTGTATGGTTACCGTTCATGGATGTCATGGTGGAGGAGGTGGTCAGGAAGTGCTTCCCGTGTCAATGTGCTGTCAAGAGCGATCCTCCACTACCACTACAAGTGACGGAGATCCCCAAGAGGGTGAGGTACAAGATCGTAATGGATGTCTATGGACTGTTGGAAACTGTAGGCTACTTACAGGTGATCATGTACAGGTTTTTGAGGTTTCCATTTGTAGAGGACTGCCTCCACAGCATTCGCCCAGGTAGTGGGGGTAAATGACGAGGTCTTCAGTGAATAGGGCATTCCCCACACTGTGAAAACGAACCATGGGCCGCCATTAAACGGCCAGGAGTTACACAAGTTCGTGAAACACCGGGACCCGACAGGACCCCACTCACCGGGGTTCACACACCAGAAGAGATCTCTGCTGTGGCCTGAGGCCAATAGCATGTCCGAACGGTTCATGTCATCCATTAAGAGGACAATACAGAAGGCTGTGATTGACGGGATGCCTATATAACAGGCATTGTGCCGAATGCTGCGACACTATGAGAACATGCCCCAAACTGCCACAGGAGTACTGTCCAGCGACCTAATCAGGGCCTACAATGCGAAGACGAGATTACCCCAGGTAGGAGTGAATTAAGTACGAGTAGTAGAGGTGGAGATCATGGAAGCAGACATACGAGAGAGATGCCAGAGGGAAGGAAATGGCCAAGAAGCAAACCGACTTGGCGAGAAGGGCGAAAATGAAGGTCTTTGGTGAAGGAGATGTAGTCCTAGTGAAGCAAAGGATACAAAGGAAAACAGACTCAAAATACGAGAGCACGACATTGCATGTGACAGAAGTAAAAGGGACAATGGTCACTGCCACCAATGGGAATAAGGAAGTGACCAGGAACTCATCATTCTTCAAGCACCTCATACCTGGTGAAGAGAGAGCCTTGGACCAAGAACATGCTGGGGTGCAGGACATACAAGAGACGGAGGAGCCATACAACAGGAAGGGCCAATGCCCCCGAAACATGAGGGTGAAAACGGAGACCGGCTGAGACGAACCATCAAAAGATCCAGCAGGCTCATAGAAGAAATATCAAATGGACGTAAGTAGATATGCGTGGGGGAGGAATTGTGAGGGGAACTGCATGTTCATACGTGTCCTTTAAGGATACGTCATGAGAGAAGAAGGGGAGCCAAAGTGGAGGAAGTGGGCAGTTTAATAAAGTTACATGAAGCAGCAGCACGTCTCTGTGTCCTTTCCTTGTCCCAATATCCATTTGTGCTAACAAGACATGAGATCCAAGAAGGACTTCAGCACTGACGGACTTACCTCCGGAATACTGCCAAACTTGTAATGAGCCTCCCAATGTTCCCCATCCAACACATAACTGTTAAAGATAACGTCAATCATCTCTGCCAAAGCAATTGTTATTTTCTTGCAATGTAATAGGTCTATCAAAATTCAGACTATGGTCGACCTTATTCACAGACAACTCAAAGCACTTCCAGCCCAAAGCAATAGCAGTTAGGCGCTATGGTATATATAACTCCAACCCCTTTTTCATGTAATACACCAGTGGTGTTATCCGTTCTATTACACCGGGCAAATCTGGGGCTCCAGATTGGTACCATCAAAGGATATCTGGCACCGCTTTCTATTTTTAAGCACACTTCAGAGAAAGTCTCCTACTTTCACATTGCAATTCTTAAAGGGTTTAACTAATGATTACCTTCCGACCCACTTTCAAGTACCACTGTGGGAACTCAACTTGCTTTAAACTTTCCAATGGGTGCTCCTTTGGAGCCTCTACATTCTTGTCCGTTAAGACTTCATATTTTGAAAACCGTATTCTTAGTGGCAATTACATCAGCCCGAAGGCTGAGTGAGCTACAGGCTTTATCCTGTAAGCCTCCTCATACTGTCTTTCACAAGGACAGAGTGGTACTAAAGGGGAGGCCTACCTTTCTCCCCAAGGTCGTCTGAGTTCCACATTACTCCGAAGATAACAGTACCCTCTTTTTTATCCTCCACCTGATCCGGGGAAAGAGGAAGAGAGACTTCACAGGCTCGACCTTAGACGTGCACTGAGCTTCTACATTTCTAGATTGGCTAAACTGCGGCAGGATAACAAATTATTCATGCGGTATAGAAGCCACAAATTGGGTATAGCCATCACCAAAATAAAGAATAATCCTTCCAAAAGAACATGAGTAATTTGTGATGGATCATTTTAACTATATAGCAATGTTAGACTGGCAGGCAAAGACCGTCTAGAGCATCTGAGGGCTAATTCTGCCAAGGGTATTGCAACTTCGTCTGCTTTGCAGAGGGGAGTTCCAATAAAATACATATGTGCAGCTGCCACATGGTTGTATGTGCACACCTTTACTAAATACTACAGTCTAGATTCCTCCACGAGCCATGATTCTGTTTTTTGGGAAAGCAGTATTGCACTATGTGCCTAGGTGATCACGTTATTTTTACTCCCTCCTCCAAATTAAGTAGACTGCTTTGCAAGTGTATCAAAAGATAATGAATACGTGGGAGGATGCAATCCATTCGAAGACCAAGTTACTTAACCATGGTAACGTTCTTTCGACTGGATGTTCCTCCCACGTATTCCTGATAGCCCCTGCCAACATTCCCTGCAGTAAAACTTCTCTTGTGATTGCAGTCTACGTTCCCTCAAGGGGAGTAACCGTCGGACACAAGGCAGTACTCTTCTTGTCAAAACAGAACTGGGGCCAACAGGCGATGCGAGTGCTACTTATACCTGTGGTGATGTCATTGTTATTGCGTCTGGCGCGGCCTTCTGCTTCTTCCGCTCTGTTTTCCAGGTTGCCTACTCGCTGCACAAGGGCATGGAGTTCCGATCTGTGGGTGGCGCATTTTGCCGTGTTTGGGGCCATCTCCTTTTCTAGGTTTCCAGTGCGCTCCGCAAGCGTTCTCACATCTTGTCTTAGTAAGTTCACATCTTCCTGGACCGCTCTGACCTTAAGGTCCAGTGCCACTTTCAGTTTGTTCATAACCAGGCCCAGTTTAGTCTCCCAGGCAACTTTCAGGACCGCAATCGCAGCCAGCACCTCCTGGATTTTGCCCAGAGCTTCCTCCATCACAGTGGTAGTTTTGTCCTTACCCCTGGTCCCCTTTGCCCCGGGAGATGTCTTGGCATAGGCGTCCAGCGTGGGCTGCTTTTTCTTCGGTCGTACAATTTTGTTAGACCTCATGCTGTGCCAACTAGGTGCGGGCCAGCACAGCCACCTCTCGCATGAAGGTCTGCGTGGTGTCAGTCAGGGCCCCCGCCGGAGGATGTCCGCCGTTTTTTTAAAATTTAATATTAAATTCACGGTTGGGTCTTTTTGCCAGAACTCTTTTCTAAAATGGTGTTTGTGTCCGTCTCTGTAACTCTGACCAAGGTCGAGCCCTTTGTTCCACTTTTTGGCGGGCTTCTCCACAGAAGCCCTCCAAATGGTGCCACTCTGTCTGGGTTCCGCAGGATGGGTGGGGAGGGGAATTGGCACCCTGGACTGCGTTGCCTTAGCAACTCATGTCACACTCTATTCTGATTGGGCCAGTGGTGAGCCGCCCGGCTCACCACTTAGCATGTTTGAGTGACAGCTAGGCTGTTGAATGGGGGGTTTTCTGCATAAAAGCAGGGCCTTTGGGACTGGAACTTCAGAAATCGCCACAGGACCCAAGAATCCGAAGAGGGAAGAAGCTGAGCCATCTGCAACGACGACACCACCGGTGGAGCCCTGCTGCAACAAACTCACCACTTTCCCAATGACAAGAGAAGATCTTCTGCTGGACGAGTCTTCTTCCTCTGAGCTGGTGGGACCAACCAGTTCGCCCTTTTCGCCTTCCAAAGACGTCTCTTAGTCGAATCGCCCGTGCCAAGCACCCCGGCGGCCGGATAGCCAAGCTTCACCACTTTGACCGCAAATAAAAGGAACGCACCTTTTATCGACGATCTCCGCGGCTGTTTTCATCCCTGTGCAGTGCAACGACTCCACGTTTCCTCCTCGACGAGATCCTCTCTTCCCCTGGTCGAAACACTGCAACTACTGCCAGGAACAACTGCCACCGCTGGAGCTTCCTCTCTGTTTAAGGTACTGTGTCCTGCCTGGCCTCCCTTTCTTCGGTTTGCCCAAGATGACCCTCAAATCCTTGGCTTTCCAACTGGGTTGGCCCCAGACCTTCTAACTTTACCTTCTTGAACAGCCCCAACCTCCTTTGAACATTCTGCAAAGACTTTTAGTGCATTTTAAACCGTGTGATCCTGGGCACATTTCGCTTTGCCCCATTTAAAATGGGCCTGGCCTATGAACTTTGGCTCTACAGTATTATACTGCCTTTCTCCTCTTGCTGAGAACTCCTAAAAGTGTTGGGACCTGTTTTATTTCTATGCTCTGTCTTTTTCTCTCCCTTTAACTGAACTATTGGAGTGCCATCAGGTTATGCGCTCACATCTGTTTAACAAATCGTGGGGTTTTAACTCTGACTTGTCTGATAGTTATCAAGGGAGGTGTGTATACTTTACCTGACTGTGTTTTAACTTGCTTTTGATTTGGAGTGCTAGTATATTGCCTAAAGTGTGTTTTAAATAAATAATTATATACTTTTTATACAAAGCTCTGGTCAGTGTTTGTTTGCTCTACTGTGTTTTTAGCCCTATTGTGTATACTCTATATACTGCCCTACTCTTCTTGAGAGAAGTCTGACTGCTCAGCCACAGCTACCAAGTAAATCTGGGTGGTGCAGACTGCTACCAATTGGGTTTACTGCTTACTCCTTTTTTGGCACAAGGAAGAAAGTTTAATAAATACCCCTGTTTACCTGGTTGGCTGGAGATGCATGGGAGGGTACCTGGAGCGGAATGTCACTTGCTCTGAGGTGGGGTGCCACCTCGAGCTGGGCCCCGGCCCCAGCCCCGATTACCAAGACCTCTACGGTGTCCTCGTGGATAGCCTTGAAAGGCTTGTCCTTGGTTGTTGCCATAGGAACCTTGGCCTTGGTTGTATCCTGATCCCCTCTGAGAATGTTGCCCTGTGGGCTTGTTTGTGAGCTGACCTAAGGATTTTAGAGTGTCATACTCATCCTTTGCTGTCTTAAGTGCGTCTTCTACAGCTTTGCCGAAGAGCACATCAGGTTCCACTGGCATATTTATTAAGGTGGCCTGTGTTTCTGGCCTGAAGCCTGACTGGCGAAGCCATGCGTGCCTTTTATAATAGTGCGCTCTGCGATGACACCCTGCATTGTCAGCCGTGTCGAAATTTGACTTGAGGAGACAAGTAGATGCAGCTCTTCCGTCTGCTGCCACCTGAGCGTGTTGGGATTAAAGTGGCTCAGGTGCGGAGGAGAGTAACGCAGAAACTTCCTCCCACTTATGGCAGTTTTTACTTGCCAAAAGTGTAGCATTGTTAGCAATTCTTGTTTGGTAGGCTGCAGAAGAGGCGACCTTTCTGCCCATTGCATATATCTTCTTGCTCTCCTTATCCGGTGAAGCCTCGGAGGAAGCAAGGGGTGTGCCTGCTCTCTTTCTTGTGGTGGTCACAACCAAAGAGTCTGGTTTTAACTGGCTTCTTATGTATAAGGGGTCTGAAGGTGCAGGCCTGAACAGTTTTTCCACATGCGGGTTAACGGCCCGTGTGAGATTAGGTGCCTCCAAAGAAGGTTGAATTCTACGTTGCACAGATTTTAGCAGTGGGATAAACTGCCCTACTGTCTTTTTGTCTCCCAATAATTGTTCAGCGAAGTCTCTGTCTTCCTTTACCTCCTGTCTGTCAATACGAAAGTGTTCCGCCACTTTGGCTAAGACTTCGTTGAGGAGAGGTTGATTGTCTACCGGGGAATCTACCACTGGCGGGTCCTGATTAATAGGAGAATCTATGGAATACATGTTTGCCTCCTGGTCTGGGTCCTCATCGTCCCCATAATAAAGTTTGTCTGTGTCCTCATCAATAATTTGAGGGTCAGATGTTTCTAAAAATGAAAGATCATCCTGGTCTTCTGGATCTATTTCTGATCTAAGTCTGCCCTGTGTGGAGACATCAGAGCGAGCCCTCTTAGCAGGGGGTTGAGAGGCAGAGGGTTGAGAGCCAGAAGGGGCTGCAGTGGGAGGAGTGGATTGAAAACTTTGAAGGTAATCTGGATTTTTCTCAAAGAAATTCGCCATAAAGGTCATTCTTCGCATAACTCTATCGATATCTTGCGAAAACCATTCCTTTGAATTTGGGATTACAATGTTGGGAATACGCATATCTTCATTAGTAGGAGGTATAAGCTTTGGCCTAGAGTCCTTAGGTTACTCTATGGGCTTGGACACAATTCCCTTTTGTGAAGACCTGTCCCTAGTAGGACTCCTGTCCCTATGAGGGGTCTTAGAAGATTTTGTATGGTGTTTTTCCCCACCCTGGGGCCCAGAGGAGTGTGTAACAGACTTTTTGGGGCCCAACGTCTTACCAGATGAAGAACGTCGAACTTCGAGTGTGGGGGCTGAGGCTTCGTCTGCGGACGATCGACCTTCGGAATGTGTTTTTCTTGTGACACCCTTTCCGTCTTTTGACGTCTTAGTCCTGTCGTGTGGCGATCTTGAACGAGATTGCCCAGAGGACCGGGACTCAGTGGACTGTTAACGGGGTGTCGAACATTGTCGAGTATTCGACTCATCTGTCGAATGGGGACTGGGGTTTATGTGTTTTGTGGTGGGTGCTTTTGTAGCGCTGCTGCCGCTGCCAGGTGTAGTCCCCACAACATGGCCGCCGGCCTGTCCTACAGGGTCAGAGGCTTGCGCTTGAGTAGCCGAAGTTACTCCGGTGCCCTCGCCGTCCGAAAGTACAGCGTCGCTGCCATTGCTGAAGGCTCCCTTTACCTCCATGGCCTCGAGATGCCTGGCGTATTGGGCCCAGCGCTTAGTGGAACGGTCCTTCAACGTTTTCGGCTTGAAGAGCCTGTACGCTCGACAAGACGTCTCGACGTGGTCTCTCGGGAGACACAAGTTGCAAACTAAATGTTTGTCTACCCAGGGGAATTTACGGTTACACTTCGGGCAAAACTTAAATGGAGTGTTTTCCATAATTCTGGGTTAAGGAGAAGGCAGCTGGGTGAACAAAGTGTTGGAAGGGAGAATATGCATTCTAAAATGGCTTCCTAACAATGGCCTCACCCCTCTCTCCCTAGTGTCTGGGGCGAGGCCCGGTGTGGCCTTCCTAGGCCATACGGTCCGTTGCGATGGTCTCCGACAGGCAGTATTCTTTCTCTTTCTTCGGTGTGGTGTTACGGCAGTCTATGAAAGGATAGAAAGAAAAACTATCGTAATTATACAAAGTCAATGGCTTATCGCCGAAAGGAACTCCGCTATACTCGTCCGTCTAGCATGGCGGAAAAAAACAATCTGAGGGACCTCGACGTGTGAGGGATCATGGGTACAGTGGACGTCACACTAGGGATAGTATTACTGGCACGCCCTGTCAATGTCCCTTTTCGAGTTTCGAAAAAAACAACTGTAATAATCCACAGCTTCCACTAGATTTCGGCCTATGCACAGCATGTGATCTACGCAGATTCCACAAGCCTCAGAAATATATTTATATAAGTATTTTAGGGATTGTTACTTACATTTGATTTGACCTGTCTACAGTGTTTTAAAGGCCTAATAAAAAGAGTATTTTTGTACTTCTGTCTAATTTGATTTATAGGAGTGTTCTGCGTGTGGCTGATTGTACCATTACATCATGCCCATAGCTCCTGAAGACTTGCATTACTGCTCCGCTACACTAACTTGATAGAGTTTGGATAGGCCCAAGTGTCAATTACCCCGTTTATAAACTAGGGTGGTGTGAGAACCCCAAGCATCAGTTGAGGGAACAATCCTTTAGAGTAAGAGCCACTTAAGTATTACACCAACCCTGGAACTGTATTAAATAAAGATTTTGAAACTGTTACTTTTGAGTCTGCGCCTCTCTTGATACCATGCCTGTCTCACATATGGTGTCAGAAGCGGGATGCAGCTCAACTGAACCCCCTGACAGGTAGATCCAGAGAGGAAACAACTAACACCTTCCTCTCCACAAGTAGGTCAATGTCCAGCAAGAAACAGAGTGATTGGCCCCGCAAACAATCAAATGGTAGGATGGGGATCAGTTTCCATCTTTTGGCCCCACAGGCTATCCTGCTGTGAGGAAAGTGGTGGAGGGAAATAGCTACCACATTTTCTGTCCTCAAGACTTTCTTCTACTAGTGAGAGATAAGATGATAATCTCTCTGAATGTACAAATAGATTTCCCTATCAATTTATGCATTTATGTAATACCCTGCAGTGGGAGAAAATTAAAGATGCTACCCCTTCTCTCTTGTCGGAATATATTGAAATGTATTCTACTTAATTTCTCTTCTGCCCCCTTGAAGATCGACAGGGGAGAGATAGTGGGTGACTTGATCTAGGAGAGCATGTTGGAACCACTAACCACGAAGACTATCAAAATCCCAAAGACAATTCATCTCTTCCAGAGTGACCATCCTGAACAATTCAGAGGAGAAGGGGAAAAGGTATCTCACCCTAAAAGGGGTAGAGCATTGGAAATAACATCCTTTTCCAACAAAAGGGTACCACCTGACTACCCGCTCATTTCCTTAAAGGACCCAGATCCTTCAGGGAAAAAGTTAAGATTGCCTCCCGATTACTGCCCTCTTGAGCTTAAACAGGAATCATCTTCCCCAGAAACATCTCTCAATGACACACCCAAAATGGAAGATCTAGTCCGGTGTGAGAGTAGTGGACCAAACTCAAACAAGGGTGAAAAATTGGGAAGCCTAAAATATGAGATGCCATGGAAGCCATCCACTTGGGAGAAAAAGGGAGAACTAGGGGAGGACAACGCCCTAAAAAAATGTTCTCACCACCTAATGGGAAAGAACGAAATACCAGACCTAGGTAAACCTCTTCTACAGGACTAAAATAAATTACCATCTGATTTAACGACTTTCTCACTAGAAACCCTCTCTGTAATAATGCAGATAAAGCAAGAGATTCTGCAGGATAACCAAGCATCTGAGCCTCTAAGGAAGCAGGGAAGGAAAATATCACTCTCTATATTTTCTACTGCTTCCACAGAGGAGTTAGAATCCTCGGATAGAAAACTTTGCCTATTTTGCGTGGTTTGGGGTCATGTTATGGAGCCTTGTCCCAAGAACCTAGAAGAGGAACATATGGAGGCACAGGAAAGGAGGAAAGAGAGTCTCCAAACCCTGAGACACCAGCTTTGAGATGCTTACCCCTTATTATCAACCTGTCAGACCCTTTACAGGGAGAACAGGAACCCTCTTTAAAATACTTTCCAGTGAATCAGGAGGGGCAGAATATTTCCACCTTAAAGACACACCTCAATAGATTCCCAGACCTCATATGGGACTGGAAGAAGATGAAGACTCTGAGGATCACATAGAGGAGATGATACTTACTGCTCATGTGAGACCTAAAGGTGAGACATTTGTATATCCGATGTCGCCTGACATAGGGCCCATATACCATTCTGAGCTGGGGTTGGTCCCAGAGAGAAAAGGGGGAATCAAGCCTTCTGATACAAGAATCCTTTTCCTTCAAGCTACAGAAATACCTAGAGAAAGAAAAACTACAGCAGATTTCCCTTTGAATGAGGAAAAATAAATATCCTCCCTAGGGATATCCTTTGAAGACCCACTAAGATCAGAACAATCTGATGATTCTGAAGGTAGACGCCACAAGTTATACACTATGGGGAGAGGGAGTGAGAGTATCTATTTGTGTCCAACACCACCAGATGCTGAGAACTCATGTTACTCATACAGGGAAAACAACTGCTTTAGTGAACCATTTCCTGTGGCTCTACAAATGCAAACCAATTATCAGGAATTGGTCACCTTAGGAAGAACTGGGACAATTACACCAGTGATGGGAACGGCAGATAGAGAAGTTCAATTCCCTCAATCCATATCTCCCCCTTCAACCAGAAATGTTTTTCTTGTAAAGGATCTGGACATCTTACCAGATATAGGCCCTCATTACAACACTGGCGGTAATCCATGGCGCTATAAGCACCATGGTTGCTGCCGGTGTTGTAACGAGTCCGCCAATGTTCAATGGGGAATTACCACCCCATTCCAGGGTTGGCGGGGCGGTAATTCCCCATTGAACATTGGCCCTTCCCCATTCCCATTTTTGCCCCATAGGGCTCAATGGGACTGGGGAAGGCGGTAATTACGGTACCGCAAATTGCGGTACCGTAATTACCTCGAAGGTCCCTTTGCGGGTCCCTACTTTAACGGCTGGTCCAGAACAGCCGTTCAGGTCGGGTCCCGCAAAGGGACCTCGTAATTAGGCGCTGAGGGGTTAACGGTGCCGCAGCCTTTTACGGCGCCGTTAACCCCTTAGCGCCAGGGTCGTAATGACCCCCATAGTCTGTTAAACAGGATAGATCTCTTGGGTTTACCAGCATTAAAAAGTCTCGATCAAAATGGGTTAGGTCATAAAACGAGAGTAAAATCACATAGTGTAAACATCCCCTATGCCCAATTCAAAGAAGAACCTAAGGAAAAGAAGAAACCTCCAAATCACCAACAAAGTAATACTTCTGTGGGTGGGCGGTGTACCTGGGGAAGGGTATGTGAGAAACCGAGGAGTATTCGCCCATGTAGACCCTGAGAATCCTCTATTCAGGTGGCAGGGGGAGGGCCATCGTTCCTGGATCCCAACCCTGGGGATGGACAAGCGAGGAAGAATCACCTAGGAAAGATCACCTAGGTAGGGAAGCCCGGGGTTGTTCTCGTGGGCGTTCTGCAGGTGAGATGCAGTATTCCAAATGGGACAGCAGCCAAAGAGGAGAAAGTCCCTGAAGCCTTTTTGGGATATCCAGGTACCAGGGTCCCTACTCCAAGAAGGAGGTGGAAGTATCGTATCAGAACAAAAACAGATAAGGGCGGAGCAGATAAGACAAACAGATAGTGTTAACTTCAACACCAATTTGTCTTTCCCTGGTTTAAGCAAGAGAAAAAGGAAATCATGCCAAGTTTATACAGATGGGGCCAGAGGACTCCCCTCTTCCCTCTATCAATCACCTTATAATGATTTGGCCCCTAAATATCAATTTCCATCTTGCTCCGTCTCCGCCTCCCCATTTCCAACATGTACTGGGACAAGGAAGAGGCGACCGAGAGCAATGAGGAACCCCACAGAAATACAAAATGAGGCCTACTATGTAACACCTTTGAATTGTCCCACTAATAGTGTCGGGCAAGATCAGGCACTTTACTCACCTGCATTATAACAAAGGGTAGTTCTGCCAGAAGCAGAGAGCAAGCTGGGGATGCTGACTGGAGCAGAGGGGCCAAGGAGCAGGGGGCTGCAGGAAATGAGGCCTGGTGGATCCGGAGGAGAATAGTGTGCTGAGACGCTGGCCAGTGTTTGTGAAGAGCTGCAGCATGGCTGGGGAGCCGTGTCTCCAGGGAGTCGCAGCGTGGCAGCCTGTATCCTGCTGGCATTGTTCAAGGGGAATGCTCGTTCCCTTTGGACGTGTGCCGGTCCGAAATGTGTCTGAGGGGCAAGTGGTAAGACCCTGATCTCGACCCAATGCATCCAGTTGAGACCGGTTGCAGGCGCTACGCTACCCAGTGAGTTTCAAACAAGTGCGATAGAGAGAAACTCTGGAGTGCGCGGCTGGCTGGAGCGGAAAGGGTGAAAGACAAGATTTTGTAAAGTGGCACGGAGCGGCAAGCAAGAGTGAAAGTATAAAAGGACAAAAAGAAGGAACAAGGAAAGCGGAAAGAAGGAAAACAAAAAATAAAATCACACTAGCGGCGCAAGAAATAAAGCAAAGTCCAGAGTAAAGACATTTATACATACTTGCGGCATGGAAATAAAGCGAAGTCCAGAGTAAAGACATTTAAAGGGAAATAGAAGTAACAAAAGGGTGTTAACGACCCGAAAGAAGATGCAAGTGTGCACAAGCAACTCGGAAGGAGTGAAATAAGGTGCAAGTGTTCACAAGCCAAGTGGAAAGACTGAAAGAAGGTGCAATGATGCACAAGGAAAAGTAAAGAAAGGTGGAAAGAAAGAAGGGCAGAGTGGAAGAGGTACCGGAGGAAAAAGGTGCCAAATGAGAGATTCAAAGTGCAAAGAGAGGGGCCAGAAGTCAGAGTGGTCGCGCAGGGAAGGAGCAAAAAGCCTGGCGTTTTCGAAAGTCTCTGACACTGCCCCATGAATGAAAGAAAAGTATTAAAAGGTACATTCTGGCAAAGTGAACTTTTCTTTAAGACCAGAGGGGGCTGGGCTTGATGAAGGGAACCCTGAGAGGCCCGAAGGTACGTCCTGACAAGGCAAACTTTTATTTGAAACTCAAAGAGCCTAAAGTTGGGGAAGGGAACCCCGAGAGGCCCACACATACCTTTCTGAACACTGAAGAAAAGGCATAGACTTGGGGAAGGGAACCATGAGAGGCCAAGAAACTGTGTCATTTGTTTTTGTGTTTGAGACCTAGACTTGGGGAAAGGAACCCTGGGGGGCCTAAAAGGAATTGGAAGGATCAAAGCTTGGGGAAGGAAACCCCAAGAGACCCAGAGACATTTGGAACTATACCTATGGGTAAGATTACCTGAAACCAGCTGTGGTTTACATTTCCTTTTTAGCCACTATTCTTCTTTAAAAAGACTCCCTATCACATTTGATTTAAGAGTGAGCGCAAGACAAATTTTGGTTTTGGACTTACGGGCATTCACAGCCCTTAGAAGCATCAGCTGAAGGACCAATCTCTTTAGAGTTAGGGCCAGTTAGGTATTACACCAACCCCAGAACATTATTAAATAAAAGTTTTGAAACTGTTACTTTTGAGTCTGTGTATCTCTTGATACCATGTCTACCTCACAGGCGGGCTCTCAGAAAACACCCACATGGCAGGTTCTGAAACTCTATTTGAACACTGTACGTCAATTGACCCGCCTGCCGATCGCCACCAGTCAAACACCACACACCGGTCTTTCGTATTCTGGCAGTGTCGCTAAAATCGTATTCTCTAATTGGGCTCTTTCTCCCTCTCCAGCGCTGCATCTACTTTTTTTGTCAGCCTCCCCTTAATGGATGTTCAGATGGATTTTCAGAATCAACCCAGGGTGTGGATTCCGATAGGCCAACCTATTATGGGATACAGGAAAGACACTGAAGTCTAGCCAAACCCTGTCAAGGAAGTGTAGCAGAGCGATAATGCTTAGACTCAGGGTGGTCTAGGGTTACAATGACACACACAAACACGGAGCACTCCAATAATTCCAGTTACAGCCGGATAAAATATACAATTATTTGTTAGGCCTCTGTTTCCAGTCCAAACACATGAAAAAGTATAAGTTACTCACTGTAGTGACTAACATACTCCTAGTCCACAGTCCCCTTTCCTCCATACTGTACAGGAAACAGAACCTTTTCCACCAGAAAAAAATTGTTTTATTTAGATGCGCGTATGGCGCAGCTCTGGGAGTATGCGCTCCTCTGACTCCGCCCACCGGTGTCACTCCTCAGTCCCCTTTGATGTGTCGACAATATTATGATTGCCTAATTACACATTTGTTACGGGGAGGATGGTGGGACGTATGGAGGCAAAGGGACTAGGGACTAGGGGTATGTTAGTCACTATGGTGAGTAACTTATAATTACTCCCCTTTCCTCCATACTGTATGGGTGATTACAACTGAAAGCAGCCCTGGGGAGGAGAGTGGCCCCCTAAGAAAACAAATTCTTCAATACTGCCTGGCCAAATGCTGCATCCGACCTGGCGCTGGCATACAAGCAGTATTGTTTGCAAAAGGCTGATGGGAAGCCCAAGTAGCCACTTTGCTGATCGTCTGCCATGGGACGTGTCTTTGGAAAGCCACAGCCGTGGCCTTGGCTCTGATGGTGTGGGCATGCATGTTTGTCTGCAAAGGCCTGTGCTGCCCCTCATACGCCTCCTTGATCACCATCCACCTTGCTTTGGAAGCCTTGACAGCCTGGTTTTGACCCGCCAAAGTGATGAACAAGGCATCCAATTTACGGAAGCTGTGTGTCCTGGCCAGATAAAACTTTAGAGCACGCCTGACATCCAGACAGTGCAATTTCTTCTGAGCCTCATCCTTTGGATCCGCAAAGAATGTTGGGAGTACCATCTCCTTGTTAAGGTGAAAGGAAGACACAACCTTGGGGAGAAAGGCAGAATGCGTCCTAAGCACCATCTTGTCCCGGTGAAATGTGGTGTAGGGCTCTGAAGCCACCAGGGCCTGAATTTTTCTGATCCGCCCCCAACCAGAAGGGCCATCTTAATGGTAACCAGCCTGATGTCTGCTGACCCCATGAGTTCGAAGGGTTTGTGTGCCAGGGTGCCCAGTACCACAATGAGGTCCCTGACCAGATGTGGACATCGGACAGGCAGATATAATCTGGTCAGACCAGCTAAGTGCCTCTTAACCACCGGACTGGAGGATGAGAAGATGTCATCACCAGAGTTCTTGTAGATCCCTATGGCCACCAGATACGTACGGCAGGTGTCCACCTGCACACCCGAGTGAGCCAGATGCGCAGAGAAAGATAACATCATCCAGTGAGCATGTTAGCGGATCAATCTTGTTTGTCTTGGCTCAGTGACAGAACCTGGTCCACTTGCTCCTGTATTGACTCTTGATGGAGCCGTTTCTAGCCCCCTGTATGATAGCTAGGTTGTCCTGAGACAAGTGTAGATGCTTCAGGGTAACCTGTTCAGGAACCAAGCTGCCAGGGCTAACTTCTGTGGAGCGGGGTGAACCACTGTGCCCCCTTGCTGGGAGAGTAAGTGAGCTGGACCCAAGTGGAGGTGTACCGGGAGCTGATCAGACAGTCAGAGAAGTTCTGAGAACCAAGGTCTTGCCGGCCACCACAGCGCTATCAAGATGAGTCGAAGGCTTCGTGACTCCCTGACCTTGCAGATGACTCTGTGAATCAGCGGAGTGGGGGGGTGGGGGAGTATGCATTCATGTCGTTCCACGGAATCTGCAAAGCTTCCAAGTGACAGAACCTGGTTCACTCTCTCCTTTATTGACTCCTGGTGGAGTTGTTTCTAGCCCCTTGTATGATAGCCATGTGGTCCTGAGACAAGTGTAGATGCTTCAGGGTAACCTGTTCAGGAACCAAGCTGCCAGGGCTAACTTCTGCGGAGCGGGTTGAACCACTGTGCCCCCTTGCCGAGAGAGTAAGTGGGCTGGACCCAAGAGGAGGTGTACCAGTGGCTGATCTGACAGTCCGAGAAGTTCTGAGAAAAAGGTCTTGCCAGCCACCATGGCGCTATCACGCTGAGTCGAAGGCTTCGTGACTCCCTGACCTTGCAGATGAGTATGTGAATCAGCAGAGTGGGGAGGGGAGGGGGGGGGTGAATATGCATTCATGTCATTCCACAGAATCTGCAACGCATCCCCAGAGATACCCTGCATTGCCCCCACCAGGAAGCAAACTGGTGGCATCTCCTGTTGCTCATGCTGGCAAATAGGTCTACCTGAGGGTGGCCCCACCTGTCGAGGATCACCCGCAGGACCTCTTCATTCAACTGCCACTCATAGTTGTCGATCACCAGCCTGCTGAGTCTGACCGTTTCCAGGTTGGATTCCCCCGGAAGGTGGACTGCTGAAAAGTAAATGCTGTTCGCCAGTGCTCACTCCCAAATGCCGATGGACAGCCTGAAGAGTGGAGGGGACCTGGTACCTCCCTGCTTGTTGATGTAATAAATACAAGTGGAGACGTCTGTTGATCATGGGGAGGAACGCTATGAGAGCGAGCCAGATGGCCATCATCTCAAGCCAATATATGTGTTCCAGCTGCTCCTGCCGCAGCCATACTCCATGGACGCTGTGGTTTTCCAGTATAGCCTCCGATCCCTCTTGGGACGAGTCTGTGGTAATGGTGATCTTCGGAACAGGCTGCCTGAATGGCCTTCCGGTTGACAGATTGGTCTCTGCACTCCACCAGACCATGTCCTGGTGAAGGAGCTGTTGTATGCTGACTAGAGGTACCTTGGAGCCCGTCTCCTGATTCCAAGAGGCTGAGAAATGTAGCTGCAGCCTCTTCATTCTGAGTCTTGTGTGTGGGACTGCCAGGAGACAAGCCGCCATTATTCGAGGCAGGTGTTGGTACCACCATGCTGAGGTAACTCATCTGCTGAGAAAATGCCTTGTGGCCTTCCTGATTGCAGCGATCTTGTCTGCCGAAGGGAAGATCCTCTACGCCCTCGTATCCCAAATTAGCCCCAGGAATGTTAAAGACTGCCTGGGGAGTAACTGTGACTTCTTGAGGTTGATAGAGAACCCCAGATCATAGCTGAAGCTGTGTGCTGTACTGCCTCGGGTGACTCCGCTTGTACGAGCCAATTGTTGAAGTATTGATAAAGGTGGTGGCCCTCCACACTGAGCAGGGCTGCTACATAGTTCATTAACCTTGTGAAGACCCTTGGAGCCGAGTTGAGGCAAAAGGGGAGGATCTTGTACTGAAAATAAAAGCCCACGATCCTGAACCTCAGGAAGGAACGATGGGACTCCTAAATGGGGATGTGCACGTAAGCATCCTACAGATCCAGGGAGCATATCCAGTCTCTACCACACAGTGTCTCTGCAATAGGAGCCGGAGTAACCATCTTTAACTTTTGAAGGGGCAGGGAAAGGTACAAGGAAGAAAGGTCCAGTACGACTTTTAGGCCAGCCTGGTTCTTTTACTGAATGGTGAATATTTGGGAATAGAAGCCCATGCCTCGTTGCAAAGCTGGGACCTCTTCCACCTCCTGACTCGTGATGAGCAAGCGGATTTCCACCAAAATACAAAGTCAAAAAAACAGGAATAGGCATAGAGTCCAAAGTTGTGCGCTTTGCACGTTTCAAAATATATGTTGCAGTGGGGAACCCTGCAGCGGTGCTGTGGTTAGATTTCTGGGTATGCCTATCAATGCCCAGTAAAGAGTAAATTGATGATATGTGGTAACCCGCACAATGCGTTACCCCTACATTTGTTGGTGTGCACTATTAATAAATACAGTGTGACATATGTGTTAATCACAAATGCAATCTTATGCTTGATTTATTAAGAAATTCCGTTTCCACCAAAATAGTTGCCGTCCCAATCTGTGGAGTGGAGGGGAGGAAAGAGGAAGTGGAGGAATTGGCAGGCAGAAGCCTGTGGAAACTACAGAGAGGATCCATGGGTCTGTGAACCTTGCCTGCCAAAAATGGGAGTGAAGGGCAAGACTGCCCCCACCGGAGACTTGTGGATCTGGATGACATTGTCACAACTTCTTACCCTCTGAGGCTGGTGCCTGGGATGGGGACTGGAAAAGCCCTTGCAGGAGGATTTGTGCTGCTTGCGCCTGTGCTGGCTAGGAGACCGGTCGGGCTATCTAGCGTGCCGCTCCTGAAAACGCCTGAAGCCACCGAAGGTACAGGCTCTGTCAGAGCGTTGGTGACTCTGGCTATAGGTCTTGGGTGCCGACTGTGTCAGAATTGACAAGGACTTAGCTGTCTGAGAGCGATTTTTCTTTTTGTCAAGTTCCTCATCCGTGGTCGAGAGAAACAAGTCCCACCCTCAAATGGCAGGTAAAAAAATGTGCTCTTGCACTTCAGGGTTAAATTTGGTCCCATTGAGCCAAGCTGTGGCGATACAAATCGCTCTACCTGCAGAGTCGATGTGAAGGATTGTGGATTCCATGATGTCTGGGCCACAATTTGGCATTTGCCAATCTGGCCCTGAAGCGCGCCTGACTATGCGTGGGGAGCTCTGGGAGGAAATCCGTGATCTCCCGCTACAGCTTTTGATTCACTGCAGCCAGCATAGCGTCAGCATTGGCCTGGCGCAGATAGTGATTGGCATTAGAGTAAATCTTTTTGCCGTAGGATTCCAACAGCTTTCCTCCTTCCCTAGGTGTGCTGAGGTAGGAGCAGATGACCAAGACTGTGGCTTGGAGTAAAGGGAAGCTGCAGCTATAACCGATGAATGCGGTTGAGGGAGCACCACCAGAATGAGGGAGTCCCCTTCCGCCTGCCTATACTTTGCATCGAGGCGTTTATTGGTAGGCTGCGTTGAGTGCAGCTTCACACATCCCTTCTTGGCCAGGGCTTCTACATCTTTTTGCACAGGGATGCCAGTTTTTGTGGCAGTGCGAATGGTCAGCACCTTGGCCAGAACCCACGCTTCAGGTTGCTCAACTTGTGGCTGCGGAATACCAAAGTATTTTGCTACACCCGCCAGCTTCTTAAGGAAGGCCTTAGCTGACGAGGGAGTATCCTGTTCCTCGCCCTCTGTGTCTTGCAGGTCGGGAGCTGTCTGAGGCATACTGGGTGCGGGCAGCTGTGGCGTGCTGACAGTACGGGGGCTGCTGCAGAGGCTGCTCCAGAGGCAGAGCCACCCTGAATGGTGTGAGCGCTGGGATCAAGGACTCAACTGGGGTCGGGGTCTGGACCACGATCGGAGCCTAGGGTGGTGCCAGGGGAGCATGTCTTTGGTGACCCCCCCCCTGAAGATGGTGCCCATCTGCAGCAGTAATTTCATGAGGATAAGGAATATTTTGAAGAACCTATCCTTGCATGCATGGGAAGTGCCTGGGCTCGTAGGAGCCGGGCCCTGTGGCTGCTGAGGTTATGGCGGTGCTTGCCATACCACAGTGGGAGCTGCGTACCGCCCCTGTGAATATGTGGTCGGGTATGTCGTGGACCAGGTCACTGGAGCGGTCCAGTCCCACCTAGACGTGCGTTCCTATGCCTGCTCTACAGAAGGAGGCAGCTCGGGGCGATTTTGTCATGCCCCACGCCGGCTGCATGGTGCCTGAAGAGCTGGGCCCAGTCTCCGTCTGCATGCTTAAAAGCAAAGGCTCAGATCTTCCCTGCACCTCAGGTAGCGACCTGGGAGGCCATGACGCTGGTAGTGCTGCGTATAGGCGCCCCCTCGGACACAAGCCTGGTAATAGAGCAAAGCCCCTCAGGGATGTTCCCGGTAGCAGAGCCTCGCGGCCCCTCAGTGGTGGAACCGGGAGGATCTTACGACCCTTCGGCCTGTTGGCCGGTAGCTCTGAGAGCCTCAGTCTCCTTGCTGGTCTTAGGACCTGGAAGGGCCTCCCCCGCACTTGGGTGCTTCCCTGGGAAGAGTCACCCTTGCAGGGGGCGGAGGAGTACAGGGCACCTACCTTGGGTCTGGTCTTCCTCCTCAGATAATTCTTGATGTCCTCTGGAGGTGATCCCTCAAACAGCTCCCTCTACCTGGCCAAATGATTCTTGAGAGCTCGAGGGGTCAACGCGTCGTACGCAGAACAGCCAATCCAGCCGTGGTCGGGGCCAAGGCAGGAGGCAGAACACATGGGGGTCTGACGTGGGAAGGAACCCTTGCAGGCCGGACACCTGCTGAAACCCGCCGTCGTCGACATGCGCCGGGGAGGAGCATAGCACCAGAGGACAGAGTCTTCTCCAACAATTGCTAGGAGAGAAAATAAATAGAGAAAAAAAGAAAGCCTTTTCGAGGAAGAACGCGTGGAATTACAAGGCCGGAGGTCTAACCCAGGAGCGCTGGTTAAGCGGTCTGTTCCCGTCGACGCGGAAAAGAGTACTGAGGAGTGGCGCCGGTGGCCGGATTCAGGGGAGCGCGCGCTCCCAGGGCCAGTAAAAAGATGGTAAGTAATCAAGTAATAAAACCAGTAAAAAGATGGTAAATAATCAAGTAGAGATAATATAGAAATGCCAGTGGTTGCGTTAAGTGTTCGAGAAATCTGAAAAAGTTGAGGTAAGTGTCTCTCACAGTCCCACCACAGCAGGGAATGTCCTGGAGGATCCTTGACTAGACCACCACCGGACAAAGGCAACATATATATAGAAGCAGGGCTTTACGCCAATGTAACCATATAGAGAGAGGGTGCAGGAATAGGTAGTATAACTTACCCTCTTACTCCGATTCTTCCAAGTACCACTTCAGGGGTTCCTATGTCCGCTGGGCCCACTGCGCTGTGTCTGATCAAGGGAGGTCCAGGGGTTGCAGGTGCAGAGGTTGTTTTCGGCTTTAGGTCCAGCTAGTATGCAGTTCAGACTTTGGTGATGCGGTTGTGAAGACTGGCCACAGAGATGCAGACTTCCACAGTACAGGCAACCTCCAGAGACCTTCGGGACATGAAGACAGTGAGATTCGGCGGGAGTCACCACAATCAAGCGGCGACAGGCAATCTTCAGTTGGTGAACAAAAGAGCGGGTCCTACATGGCTTCTATTGAAACTGGACAGCTGAAAATGCAGGAGCTGGCGTCTTGTAGCATACAGTGAAGATCCTCCAAGCTCCAAGGATGCACTCAGACTGGCGACAGCTGCAGCCTGTTAGCCCAGGAGAGAGCTGGTCAGTATTCCAGGTGTCCCAGGGACACTTCCGAAAGCTCAGCAGGAAGAGATCCTTCAGCAGGGGTCGGGACTGGTTGTTCCCATCGGTCCAGAGGTTGAAGCACAGATGAGAGCCTTCTTGAGATCAGGACAGAGGAGCAGAGCTTCACCAGGACTTGGCTGGAGGCAATGCCGGTCCGCTGCAATGGTCGTTCTCAGGTCGTCAGCAGGCTGCAGTTCTTCGTAGGGGCCTTGGCTCCAACGATTATCTGTTGAATGGCTGCAGGAGTTATCCTTCCAGTCAAGAAAGGTACTGGAGCCGGCACTATGTCCACCAATGGTAAGTATCTGCACCAGTGAAACTGGCAGTGGCTATCCAATCATGGATAGGTACTGCCCAAACATTCTGCCCAGCAACACACATTCTATGGCATGGATGTGGACTGGGACAACAGTCCCAGCCCCCACATCCGGCCACACAGACCGCCACTTTACCCGGGAAAGCAGAAGCTTTCGCCAGGAAAGGGCTTTCCATACATGACAATTCTGGACCTGAGAGGTCAGGACGAAGGACAAAGTACAAAATGGCCAAAGGATAGGCAAAAATCTCTTTTAGAGTATATGGTACTCTTTATGACATTATGCAGTAAAATGCATAAATGCACAAGTAAAAAGTAAAAAACTGTAGAAAAAATCCACTGCCACCAGCCTATCCTGGACACACAGTAATTGTATCCACATAGTTGCAAAATAAAAAGCTATAAGTATACAAGAAATTCACTAATAGAGACTTAGGGAATGATCAGTTTCCCCATAGGAGTGAGCAAAAAGCAAGAAAAAAAATAAAGGCTTTACTTACCTCCAATAATTCAGGTCGGAGAGCAACCAATAGCAAATAAGGTTGTCCCATAAAAGTCAATGGGAGGAAAGCAGTTAAAAGAAAATGGTGGCCCCTGCCTCCTATACCCTGCTTCCTCAGCTTCACGGCATGTGCCCTGTATAAACATGGAGTGTTTCACACCCCAGGCCTACCTATCTGGCACAATCAATCCTCCTCTGGCCACCCTCCTCTTCCCTAGTCTGGGCCTCCAATGATCCCCTTGTCTTTCCAGGGAGAGGGATGGGGGCATGTTCCTCTCTACGCTCCAGTGGCAGTACATTGCACCCTGCTCTCCCACCCACCTGCCTCCCTCCTGCTCTATCACCAGGAAGTACTCATGAACTGGGGGCGGGCATGCCATACTGCCTGTCTGACTCTCTTTCAGGCTGTGAGTCCTCCTGAGTGTTCCGCATTTGAGGGCTGTGATTCGGCGTCCTTCAGGTAGGTGAATCGAGGCACAGCAAACACTGAAAATACTACATGCACATTAAAGTAACTAATAGCTAAGGTGCATGGGCATCAGTATATGCCCTCACTACGTCTCCCAGACGTGCGCACTTTAGTACAGTAACGTGTCCTTGGCTTTCGGGACCCATTGTATGCACACCTCACAGTTAACCTGCAGGGATGTAGGCTGCATCATTCCAGGAACCACAAGTAGAAATACCCTTGAGTACTGACATGCTGGGATGGATGGTATCTAGCATCTCCAGAGCAGTGAAATGCAGCGGTGGATGGTCTCGAACATCTCCAGAGCAGTGAAATGCAGGGATGGATGGACCCTAGGGTCCCCAGAGTAGTCAAATGCAAGGATGGATCTGTACTAGCATTCCCTGCTGTGAATTCCAGGGACCCTGGTGTACGTTGCCGAGATCAGCACCCTCAATGATGTGCGGCCACTGGATCCTCTCCTGTCGATTTCCACCCCCAAGGTACATACCCCAAGGATGTGAATGTCCCAGGATCCATGTAATTAGGATTCACAGATCCCTTTTATACTCACCCCATGGTAGAGACTCAATGAGTTTAAGCTGGATATTGGCTGCCGCTTCATGATTCTCGCCGATCTCACGGTGCATGCTAAAGCACAAAGCCACCATGTTGTGCTTCTCGCTATCTCCGGGGTGGCAACGCTTGATGTAATCCAGCAATGCTGTCTTGAGGCCACCTTTCTAAGGAGAGAACAGAATACAGATTAAGAAAGAGGGAAGTAGTAAGGGAGAGATACTGGGAGATGGAGGAAATAGAGAAAGGGAAAGGGAGGAAAAGAGAGAAAGGAAAAAGGACTATGAGAGTTGTTAGATAAGAGAGTGGTAAATTGCAGCTAGTTTCCCTGGTAGCAAAATTTAAAATTCAATTAAACATAGTACAATGATTCCTTCCATATCATATATATACCTGCCGTCTTCTTGTTGCAGTACGGAAAACTGTTTTATAAAGCTCTCCCACCAAATATGTGTTCTTTTTTTTTTTTACAAAAGTACTGTCTAAAACAGCACTTTGGAAAGCCCACCTTAGGTGAACAGGGTTACACTACTTAGGTTCAGTTTGAATCACACAAGGGTTTGGTACAATGGCGAGCAGCCAGGATTAGTCTAAGGCGGGTGGAGGGCTGCAGTCAGGTACAAAGAACTCAGGGCACACACTTAATCCAAGAAAATACTGATACAATCAAGGTTATATATATATATAAAAAAGTTATTTAATATATACACTAGGGCACACTGTTGTAACTTTCAAGTCAGATAAGTACCATAACACAGTAAAACAGACACACTAGAATAGCTTTTTTCAGTAACAAATCACATAGAAAAACCATCTGAAACATATATGCAAAGTTTTCCAAACTATTATAACTTTTAATAACTTTGTTCCAGGTTGTCTTAAAGAGTCCAACCCTATCCTATGAGAGTTACACAATGTTCAGAGGGAACACTGGGCCACCAGTGACCAGGGGTTGGGTAGAAAAGGCAGGAAAACAGAGTACAAGGTTCAGCGTGGCAGAGTCCAACAGGATCTCTTCTGGGTTTTGCAGGTAAGTAAAAGTTAAGGAAGTCAATAGGTTTCCTTCAAGGTTTGCCCCAGGGACCAGTTTCCTAAGGCAGGATTAGAGTACAATGGGTTGACCACCCCAAAGCAACTCTATGGAGAACCGGAGGGGTGCAAGAATGAGGTTATCTGCAGCCCCCTCGATCACAGGATTCAACAAGCAGACTCCAGGTAGGTTTTACTAGGAGCAGGACAGTACCCTCAAGTGAAGAAGACAGTTGCTGGAGGACGATCCCAGCAGTGAGGCGACAGCAGACCCGGTCACTGGTTTCTCAGTCCTGGCAACAGAAGAAAGGGAGTTTGGTGGATCTGGCGACAGCTCTCATGCAGATGGATGCCCAGCAAAGGATCTTCGCGGTTCTGGCTTTTTGGCACCTTTTTCAGGCTTGGGTTATTGTGGTGGTAGAATCTTATCCTTTTCTCGTCCTCGTCTCAGGTGAGGGGACTTTGGAGGGTTGGCTTAAGTCACTGTAGGCTAAGAAGGATGCCCACAGACTTCCAGGAGATACTGTGCTTCAGGCAACGATGCACAGCGATGCAGCACAGGTCCCCAAGTATTGGTGAAGAGCAGGCTGTGGGGGTCGCAGCTCTTCCAGGGATGGCACAATTTGTAGTTCGTCTTAAGACTGGTTAGGGCCAACAGTCCAAGGGAGGAAGTCGCCGTGTTTGGATCATCCTGTCGCTTAGACGTCGAGGTCGGGGCAGCAGCGGTTACTCAGCAGGCTCTTGCAGTCACTGGAAGTTGCTGGCCCCGGCCTCCTTCGTTCCTCTTCTTTGGAATTGTTTGTTCCAATGGTCGATTCTGAGTTTAAGCTCAAGGACCTCAGAATGTATCCAGGAACACTGGATGAGTCCACGAATGATGACACATGCACCATTTGAACTTGGGCGGTGGTTGTCCAATGGGGAGAGTCAACTTCCCGGACTGAACTGGGTTTAGTCAGCCACACTGCATGACAGAGGACAGGGGAGTTGTGGTTACCTCTCCCACTTCCTGTCCTGCCAGTCAATCAGAGACCCTTTGCAGGCTTTCCTGGAGAAGCCCAGCGACAAAGGGACCAGAACATCCTCCCCACCCAGAAAGATAGAAGAAGACATCAGAAAGGAAAAGTCATCTTGTTCAGGGCTTTAAAATGTACAGCCGCCATTTTGGGTAAATTGTGTCCCTTGTGACCCCTACTGTAGCTGCGAAGACAGCCTGCAACAAAAGTCCACAAAAAATCATGCAAAAAGGTAGTTTTTTCAAATGGATTTTTATTGATATGGTTGAAATACTTTTCATTATCAACCTTTCAATTTGAAAGAATTTAATATAAATATATATAAAGATAAACAAAATTAATTATCGACATTAAACAGGCAACCAAACATCAACTTATTTAATAAATTAAAAGGAAGTTGATGGAAATGGACTCATAGTTATAATGATGTACAGTCTGTTAACTAGATTAGGGCACAACTATTCATCCTAAATCCAGTGACATGAGATATTTAACAATTGTAATTTTTATAGCTGTAAATTTGGCCTGAAATACTTGATTCCATAAAATATCACTTGACATAATTCTAAAATCTTTGAAATAAGGTTTAAAATATGTAACTTTTTTGTGTGTAAGCATGGGACATTCTGTAATTAAGTGCTTCAAAGTCTCACATTGACTGGGGCTTCAGCCGAATCTACACATGTTATCACATTTAGACATAAGTCTTCGGTTAACTAGAATCTCTTTAGTTTGCCATAAGTTAAATTGAAACCGGATAAATGGCAGGTGAAGGAAATTTGATTACATATGATTCCGGTGCTCCTTTGTTAGGGGCAAATGGGGTGTTTCTAAATGTTTTATATGCTAGACATAGTTCAGGAGTATGAATCCAGTCACTGTGCCACAATTTTTATTTGGCTCCATTGGATTGCAAAACAAGGGGAGGTCTGGGAATCTCTCTAACAGCACGAACACAGCCCAATGACCTGTACTTGAGTGAATAACCCCTGGGAGAGACTCTACCACGTCTTTAGCTCACTGTCCCTTTCACAGAGAAGAAATGTCCCTGCATATCAGTCTTTGTCCTGCCCAGGGGCAGTCCAGCACCAAAATACTAGGCAATTCTCCTCTGAACAAGAGTACCAACAGCAACCCCATACACGTGTTTCATCCTTGTTGGGCATCATCGGTGAGGTGAAGCTGCGCCTCTCTAAGAACAGTGAGCAAGGGGTCCACGTCTGGATTGCCCTTTTAACTTAGGGTGAAACCCAAAGTTAATTTATGCAAAACAAGGGGGAGTCTGGGAATCTCTCTACCAGCACGAACACAGCCCAATGACCTGTTCTTGGGTGATCTGAGACAACAGAATTGACGTTTTTCCTCATGCCTGAAACGAAGAAATTAAACAGTGCAGAGGCAAGTACGCATCCTTGTTTAAGGACTCAAAAATTGGAACTAGGGTTAGATAGTTTACCGTCTAATGACAACCGCAGTAGGACCGTGGTGTGATTGTGTAACTGGTGAATTAAATTCTGGATGGCATCTGGATAGGTAGCCTCCGTTAGTTTGGTCATTAGCATTTTTCATGACACATAGTCAAATGCAGACTTAAAATCGATAAATGGCTGTTTCATTTGCAAACCATGCATCTTGATGGGCTTGATTGTTAGATTAATTGACGTTCCTATACCAGCAATGAATCCAGTTTGGTGGGGATCTCGCAGGACATTGGAAGTAAGCCAATTGTTAAAATCTCTAACTAACCTGGCAAATAATTTGCCTGGTGCATCTAGTAAAGCTATTGGTCGATAGTTGCATGGTAATTGTCGGTATCCCTTTTTGAGTATTGGTATGATGACTGATTTGCGCCAGGAAGGCGGAATATTTTGGGACTTTATTGTCTGTTGAACTAGAATGTAGAACTAGGTGTAGAATCTTGGCCCACTGTTCATTAGACAATTTATTTTACAGATCTTTCGATAAGCACGAAAGTTTTTAGCATCAAACGGACAAAAGTTATTGTGAACGGTGGTAACACGGGTTAAGTGTCAACCTCTGATGTATTGAGGTTGTAGCTCCACACTGAAATACATTCCCTGTATAAAATGTGATAGAGAAAGAACTATCAAGCAGGGAAAGTATACCTGAGGCTTAAAGATGGCCCCAGGGTTAGTTCACATAAGGTGTACACAACAAATATTGACATAACATACACAAAGGGGAAGATACAGTTGTGTCACAGGGATCGACACAGGTGTGGACACAGTTGTGTTTCGGCCAAAAACGTGGCTTGATTGAAGCCGGTCTGTATGCTGGCCTTCATCAGGAAAGGCACCATTGGTGGTGCTGTCCGTTGATTCTGCTGCACCAGTGGCAGTGGCAAGCTGGGAACTATCCTCACGTAGTTAAAGGATAGTATGTGCGTGATAGCACTTAGGAATCTGCCTGTGAATGTTTCAGGTCGACATCTCTCGGGTTCATACTGACTGTGAAAGACCACAGCGGGTCCCGGACGTGCAATCTCCAAATCTTGAAGGTGAAGAGGATATCCTTAGGTGTCCAATGGGCTTATTGGGTCAATCCCTAGGTCCTGTATTTGGTGCAGGGCTCTCTATGTGTTCCTGTTATAAGGTGAGCGATTCTTGGGCTCAGCTAGATTCCTGTAGTGTGTGCCTTACTGGAATCTGTCTTCACTGTGTGGTCTTGTTAGAGTGAAGGTACAGGATCGTTTCCTCTGTGTTTAGAGTTCATCCTTAGTAATTACTTTACGGGTGCCGCGTCTTGTGCGTCGGGTACGGGTGCCCGGGTACACCCGACGCACAAGACGCGGCACCCGTAAAGTAATTACTAAGGATGAACTCTAAACACAGAGAAAACGATCCTGTACCTTCACTCTTACAAGACCACACAGTGAAGACAGATTCCAGTAAGGCACACACTACAGGAATCTAGCTGAGCCCAAGAATCGCTCACCTTATAACAGGAACACATAGAGAGCCCTGCACCAAATACAGGACCTAGGGATTGACCCAATAAGCCCATTGGACACCTAAGGATATCCTCTTCACCTTCAAGATTTGGAGATTGCACGTCCGGGACCCGCTGTGGTCTTTCACAGTCAGTATGAACCCGAGAGATGTCGACCTGAAACATTCACAGGCAGATTCCTAAGTGCTATCACGCACATACTATCCTTTAACTACGTGAGGATAGTTCCCAGCTTGCCACTGCCACTGGTGCAGCAGAATCAACGGACAGCACCACCAATGGTGCCTTTCCTGATGAAGGCCAGCATACAGACCGGCTTCAATCAAGCCACGTTTTTGGCCGAAACACAACTGTGTCCACACCTGTGTCGATCCCTGTGACACAACTGTATCTTCCCCTTTGTGTATGTTATGTCAATATTTGTTGTGTACACCTTATGTGAACTAACCCTGGGGCCATCTTTAAGCCTCAGGTATACTTTCCCTGCTTGATAGTTCTTTCTCTATCACATTTTATACAGGGAATGTATTTCAGTGTGGAGCTACAACCTCAATACATCAGAGGTTGACACTTAACCCGTGTTACCACCGTTCACAATAACTTTTGTCCGTTTGATGCTAAAAACTTTCGTGCTTATCGAAAGATCTGTAAAATAAATTGTTTAATCAACCAAAAAAGGACTGTGTTAATGTAAAATAAATATACATGCACGGCAACAACTGGCTTATCTATAGGATCTTCTTCATCCTGATTATTTCTTTTTGTGTACATATACCCACCTGGGCAAATCAGGACTCCGCCAGGCGCCATATATTTTTTACCACTGTTCATTAGACTTGAACATGGCGTTACTGAGGCCATCGGGATCAGGGGCTTGAGACGAGCTCAGTTTGTTTATGTAAGATAAAATGTCATCCCGATCAAAGATCAGATTGATATTATCGCTTTTGAAAAGCTCAAAATTAGATGTACCAGAGTTAACAGCTGTATACAATGCACTAAAGTACTGAATCCATTTCTGTTCAGACACTGCATTAATCTGCAGTGGAATTTGGTTGTTATGGGTTGCCTTATTCAGTAACTCCAAATTTGAGCCGAGATTTTAGCTTTCATGGCCCGGAGCATCTCTTCTCCATCTCTCTGGGTCATTAGCGCTTTACAGGCAATTATCCAATTTTTATATGGGTGTTCAAGTGAGTTAATGTTCGAAGTTTGACCTCTGGTGGCAGAAAACCGTCCATTCTCTTCAATTTGCGATGAGCAGCCTTTCTCTCTTGAAGCTTAGCATCATAAAAATGTTTGTGTATAGGTCTCAATATGGTTGAAGTCTGTTGTTTAAAAGTTTTTAGGGCTGCAACATAATGGCCATCTGTCTGTATTATCTGTGACGATAAATAGTTTGATTTAACTGAAATACGATCGTGCAGGGCCGCTAAACACTGAGGCGACCATCAGAACCTATTTCGGCCTCCGGTGATAATGAGTTCACCCTCATAGTTGTTAGTTATTGTAGTTGGTTGGGTCATTTGCCATCTCCACGTTAAAACAAGAATATCATGATCACTATGCTTTTGTGGTTTTATTTCACATTTTTTGACGGTCGCAAACAAATTGTGGTCAACATAAGTATAGTTTACGATGGCTTCTTGGTGTAATCTCCTCCAGGTAGATCTTGGAGGTATATCACCTTGTACTGCCCCATTCAACATGACTAGTTGTCTCTCTGCGATAAGAGTTGTTCAACGTTGTGTAAGGGTGGCGTCAATTCTAGTTGTTGGGGAAATACAATGACTGTTTAAATCACCCATCAAGATGGTAGATGTTATAGATTAATCTAATGTAATCAAATCTAGTGTTGTTACTATGTCTTTAAAGAATATATTACAATGTATTGCAGCAGGATTTCAGTAGATGTTTATCAGCGCTATTGCTTTGGTACTAGATTTAATTTTAGCCAGTTGAATTCATGAATTAGGTTCTGCCCATCGTTCTAATTGCAGACGTGCAGCTATTTTTGTAGCAATTAGGAGTCCAGCCATTGGCCTACCTTTGGGGGGAGTTTTAGCTGGTAATAACAACATATCATAGCCATCCCGAATTGGAGCTTCAGAAAGCCGGGTTTTCTGCAGTGCAATGATGTCATAGTTGTTCAAATCGTTCAACAAGGTGTTCAAGAGGTGTTTATAACCTTGGGTATTCCAACCGGCAAGTTGGAAGCGCTGATAAGTCTCTAGCTTGAATTGTTAACTGGGTATTCCAGATCATGATTGAGAATAGAAGCGTTCGGTTCAACTAGGTTCTGCCTCTCATGATAACTGTGACGGATTCTGTGTATTTTATTTATTTATTTTATTTGTTATACACCCAAACCCTGAGGTATCACAGCGTAGGTTAAAGGCTGCTTAAGTGTCTGGTTACAAAGATAAAGCATTACAGATTATACAGTAGAGAATGTAATCAATGCATAGTTACATGAGAGATTCTCTGGTTACAGAGGAGAATCCGCATTTTACTTTTTTACTTAAGTTAACGCTGCTTATTCACATTGTACGTATGGAACATACAGTTACTATTGTTACTTTAGTATTTGTTGACCAGCCAGGTTTTTAGCCTTTTCTTGAATTTCTGGTGTGAGGTTTCGTTTCTTGTATTCGAGGGAAGGGAGTTGCATATTTTAGGGGCCAGTACCAGGAAGCGGTTTCCCCCGCCCTTGAGAGTTGGTATGGTGGGACAAAGAGTTGAGTGTTGGTGCTAGATCGAAGAGATCTTATGTTCTTCTTAAAGGCAATAGCATTGTTGAGATATATGGGGGCTGTTTTGTTGAGGCACTTATGGGTAATACAAAGTGTTTTAAAGATGATTCTAGCTTTGATTGGGAGCCAGTGAGCTTCCCTTCTATTCTTTGATATGCGGTCAGATTTTCTTATACCCAGGGCTGCTCGCAATGCCTTATTTTGCAAGAGTTGGAGTTTAGCCAAGTTGGTGTTAGAAACGCCTAATAATAGTACATTACAATAGTCTGATTTAGACAGAATGAGGGCCTGGGCAAGAGTAATACAGTGTTGAGGGGTCAGAAATTGATGACTTAGTACAATAAGCTTGGAAGTATAGGATGTGGCTGATGAAAGTGCGTTCACATGTTTGGTCAGTGTTAGGTTGGTATCTAGGTGTACGCCTAGAGTTTTAGCTTGGTTGAGTATCGGAATGGGAGTACCGTCGATTGTGCCTAACTTGTACAGGTGATTTGCATGGAACAGAAGTTTGCTGTTTGTTTGGACTGGATGTTTGTATTGGTTGGTGGTTCGTGAGTAAGGGTGAAGCCCAGTTCAAACAGTGAATGTTCTGCCTGCTATATGGTGTTGATGACTATACCAGATTGTAACCACAATTGCGCTATCGATAAGTCATCATCTCTTAGAAATTCAGATGATGCCAGATCTTCAAGACTGGGAACTCCCACTAGCCTGCACAGAGAGCTTGTCGCAGTAACCAAAAGGTTACTGGTGAGGCGAGAAAAGGGATACAATGTCTCTCCTCAGCACTCCACATAAGGTGGGGTGTGCTGATCTCACAAAGAAAAATACAGGTAGGATAAAAGGTATCCCCCTGCCTTGGTAACAGAGTTATCCCACGGGAAATAAAGGAATACCTAAGTGGAAGCTCTAGGAGCTCCCAGCAATATTGCATAGAAAGTGCTGGGCGTTGCTGTAGAAAAATGTAGATGGCAGAAATGTTGGAGGAAAGCATGCCTCCAGAATGAAATACCTAAAAGGTAAAAAGGGTTCCCAAAAGCAGAGTAAAAGAATGAGTAAGTGTGGAAAAAGGTTCCCACTCGCTCAGGAGAACTAGTAAAACATCCACAAAAAGTGCTGGGGGACTCACAGGTGTAGAGAATTTCACACAAAAAGAGAAATCTACTCTAACAATATGGTTAGTGACCTGTACCAAATATGTGAATATCAGCAGGACACCATTGCGCAGACCATGATCACACGGATGAGGTCATAGCTGACATCACTTATGACATTATCAGTGACATTACTGAAAAAAACAGCACACTGATGACAGCCTTGGTCAGTTGCCACATTGCATGGGGCATGCCAAGCCTCCAAAAGTGGCTTAACCTGTGGCCAGGCCATGTGGCCACTTTAATTCCATAACAGGCCCACGCCCATATTATACTTCTGTTATCCTGCATTGCACATACTCTGTTGAGGTCGATTTTCAGAATCAGCCCTGTGGACAGATTCTGAGAGGTCACCCTATTTTAATGAACAGGGACAAACTCTATTGTCTGGCCAAGCTATCTGTGTATTGTGGATGAGCATCAAGGCCTAAGACTTGGGGGCATGAGAGTGATGAGGGGTTCAGTTAAGCACATACAGGGCACTCTTAATAATACAAGTTAGGCAGAATGAATAAAAACACAGTTATTTATTTAGGTTTTATCAATGTAAAACTACAGGTAAGTAACCCACAAAACATTCACTACTATTATATATTAATTCACCTTGGTGTACTCTGCTAAGAGTACTAAAATGTTACTTTTAAATACAGTTAGACATATATTTCAAGTACTCTAAGTTTAGCAAAGCAAGTGAATAAAAAAGATAGAACCAGGTAAGTAATCATTATTTTGAGAACTAATAGGTTTAGCATAAATAAGTAGCAAACACCATACCAAACTTTATAATACAAGGTACCAAGTCCTTCCCTGGCTAGAAAAGCAGGAGATGAGTGCCCTTAGTCTCAGGGGTCAACAAAGATTTTTTCCGGAGGTAGACTCTCTTTTAGGAAGTTGCACATGTGTTGGCTTTAGCTAACAAGTAGATGCAACTGTTCCAAAAGTTAAAACAATTTAGAAGAAAGTCCTTAAAAAGCCATTTCCCAATATAATCAGCCTAATGGAGACCCAGGGGAGGATACCAGGCCAGAAACCCACCATTCAGGGCTAGGCAAGTGATAGCTAAGGCTAGGACTGTACGGCCATGGAACCCTATAGAGACAGGAGTTGGCCAAAACAGGTATGTTTATTTACCCACCCTCTGTACTCCGACTCACTCAGATATCACCGTAGGAGTTCCTGAAATCGCTTATTCTTCTGTATTTGTGCCTCAATTCCGCTGGCGGAAGACATGGGGTCGTGGGTGCAGAGGTTCCCTCAGGTGTCGGATTTTTGGGGCTGGCTAGTTTGCGGTTCCAGGCTCAATTGGACCGGTTCTGGACACTAGATAGCTGAACACTCAGGACAAACCGACTTCAGGACAACCCCACTGTTTATCACCTCAGAGGACTCCCAGGATGCAATGCAGATGGCAGACAGTGAGGGTCACTCGATAGAATTAGCAGGAGAAAAAACCTTGTGGCAGAAAAAGAAATTGGCCCTGCAAGGCTTGTCTAAGTGCTGGAGAGTTGCAACTTTAAGTTCCATAAGCTGAGGATTTGCAGAGTCCTAGGTTTCAACTTGGGATGGCAACCACTGCAGAGAAGTATCCCAGGAGGATGACTAGCTAGCCTACAGGATAGTTCTGGGACTGTTCCGAGTGATTCTAGCGGCTGGACCTTTGAGCAGTGGCTCGGATTGGTTGTTACCACTGGTCAAGGGATTAAAGCACAGATGAAGGTCTTCTTCAGATCTGAAGAGTGACAGGGCTTTACCAGGCAAATGAAGAAATGGCTTCCAGGTCTTCAGCGGGCTGCCCTACTTCGTAGGGTTCTTAGCCCTAGCAGTGATATGCGGACTGGCTCAGGAGTTTCCTCTTATCCAGGATCTGGAGTTGCCCCCAGCCCACCAATGGCAAAGAACTGCACCATTCAAACTTGGCAGGGCCTGCTCCATCAGGACAGCTCCGGCTACAACATCTGACCAGCAACAGACACCAGGCAAGGATGTGGACTGGGTAAAGACAGACCCGCCCTCAACATTCGGCCCAGCACACAGAGCGCTGGTTTCCCGCGAAAGCTGGAGCATTCTCTGGGAAAGGGCTTACAAAGCATTGAAAATCATGCCACTCCAGCGCAGAAAGAAGTTCAAACTACCATATGGGTAAAAGTACAGATGAAAATCTGGTGGTGCCCATTTTAGAGTATTTGGTACTCTAACTGGCATTAAGCTGTAAAAAGAAAAAGTACACAAGAGTATAAAAAAGAAAACAAGATAAAAGTATCCGCTGTCACCAGCCCATTCTGGACACACCATGCAAACAACCACAATGTTACTAAAAACAAAGCTTCACTTAAGGTGATGTGTGCAGGAAAAACAAAACAAGGACGTTACTATGGAGAACAGAGTTCTCCTGAATTAATAGCCATAGGGCCTGATCAGTGCCCCCAAAACAGCTAAACCTAGCAAAGTAAGCAGAGCAAAAAGGCTTCACTTACCTCCAAAAGCCAGGAATGGTTTCAGTGATGTCATTGATGATGTAATACGTGATGCCATCTTTAACGTCATCGGTGAGGTCATCAGTAGACTCATGGGCACTGCAACAGTGGGGATCAGAGATGATGGCTTTCAACACCTGGACCAGAATGTGTGCGATATTTTGTATGACATAAATTACTCAACTTAATCGTATTTCTGGTGCATGCATCTGCTTAGATTCACATGCAGTGCATATAGTTCGACATCTAGTGGTAATTGCAGAGTAATGCATCTTTTTTTTAAAGATCGAAAAGGGACGTTGACCTGATGTAAGGGATCACTATGAGCCGTGTTAGGTTAACAAAAATTAGTCTTTATTGACTTGCCAAAAATGCAAAAAAGAAAAAGTCAAGGTTGGCAAGATTCCCTTTCTTGTGTCCAAAATTCGTTACAAGAAGAGTTGGTTAGAGCATAGGGCAAAAATCGTAGTTTAGTCTTCGTATGCCCAATGAAACCTCTCTGCTTCTTCCTCACGCTCTGCTGACCTGTGCAACAGAAAGGAAACACATCAATTTCCTTCCTTATATGGGGTTAAACCTCTTTACCCAATCAGGACGCTTCCATGCTCGAAAGCTTGAAAAGCCCCTCCAAGCCCCGCCCCCTTCCTTGGAGGATCCTGGTCGCCATAATGAAGCCCACACTCGGGCCTCGTGGAGAACGATGGTTTTCATTTCTTCCATTGTTAAAGGACACAGTAAGTTCTGTTTTACAATAACACTATCTTCTACAGTTTTCTGTGAAGAATTGCTTTGCTTGCTAACACGCTCGTATGGTGTTCTGTTTCTGCCATTATAACCGCGGCTTGACTGCAGACGGGACTTGCTGCCTTTGATGTGAAAATAGTTCAAACAAGTCATTTCTTTTCCCGCGGCTGCCTGAGCCTGTGCTTTTGTGAAGTCTGTATTCTCACGGGCACGGCAGTAAATATCAGGGCATGGATGTGTTACTATTTCGGATTCCAGGAGTGTTTTATTGTCTGTCTTCTGTCCCCACCAACCCTCCTTCAGGTATTCCATGGCCGGACCATCAGTCAGGTTGTCACACATGGGCATGTCTGTAACACTGTGCCTGACGTGTAGTGTACCCAAAATCCTTCACGCGTCGAGTTCCCTCCGCTGTTTTTTGTTCTGCCGTGATGGAGCCTGATAGAATACATGAGTGAGTACAGAAGAAAGAAGGTGTAAAATGTCTATGTTCCTTCAGATCCAAGAGGGGAGGAAGAACTCCAAGATGGGAGGAAGAGTAGCCTCATGTAAATCTAAGCAGATACAAGCACCAGAAATACGATTACAGTGAGTAATGTATGTTTTCTGATGCTTGTGAATCTGCTTGGAATCACATGCTGTGCATATACTAGCGAGCAGTACCAGGAGATGGTGGTGGGATGTGTGAAGGAACAGTAACAAAGAGATGTCTTAGCACCGCATGTCCCAGCTGAGAATCAGTCTTAGAGTGTGTCTAAGCAGTAATGTTGAGTAAAAGTGTGAACAGAACGAACTCCATTTGCAAATAGAATCAAGAGGAATATTTGCAATAAAAGCTATATTAGCACCTGTGCCGCAAATAGAGCATGCTCTAGGCGTAAAAGGGTACATCTCTGTTAGCAAGAGAGTGACATAACTGGATGCATTTAACAATCCATCTAGAGATTGCCGACTTAGAGAAAGGGTCCCCTTCTCTAACAGCAGCAACAAAGACAAAAGGTAATACACCACTGATCTCCTAACATCTCGTGTATGGAGGCTTCTCTCAGCTGAGTTAGTGGGATTCACAAAGAAAGTTTGAATTTCAACGGATTGGTTCACATGGAACTTAGAAATGATTTCAGGTGCAAAGTGTGGGTGTGTGCGCAGTACCACTTTGTCTTTATGAATGGTAACAAATGGGTCTTGAATTGAAAGGGCCTGCAGTTCACCAACTCTCCTGACAGAGTTAATAGCCACCAGAAAGGCAGTCTTAAAGATGACAGCCTTAAGACTAGCCTAATGCATTGGCTCAACGGAGGTCCCATTAGTCTTGTAAGAACAACATTGAAGTCCCATCCAGGAGTTGGGTTAGAAATAGAAGGGTGAATTCTTTTTACCCCTTCCATAAATGCTTTAATCACTGGGATTTTCCACCAGGAAACCTTGCTCCGAGAGTTGGTGTACGCAGAGAGGGTAGCAAGGTGGACCTTTAGTGAATTGAAAACAAGTCCTGAATCTAAGAGGTGTGTTCGATAAAGGACAATGGGCCAGATTACGAGTCTGCCGGTCCGGACTTAACGTTGCCGGTATAACCATACCGGCACAGTTTACCAGACTGGCGAATTCCGACCTTGATCCCGGAAATACCTCCACCCCAAAACTGCCACGCGGAGTCAATGCACCCGATAACTGCGTTGGCAGACACAGTGTGACGACACCTCCAGTTACCGGCAATACGTAACACTGCGCATTACGAGGAGCACGGACAGAGAAACTCCGCCACAAAATTTGCAGTAAAACCGTGAACACCGTGGCGGTACCGCCGCCACCGCGGAGATGGCGTTAAACAGTGTCAGGTGAGCTGAATCAGGCCACAGGTGTACCAAATGAGCCTAGCTGGACCCAGCAGGCCACTGGGAGCCTACAAAAGGGCCACATCCACACCCAGGCCAACTCCAAACACAACAATGCAGGCAGCCGCTGTAGCAGCATTGGGACTGGGGCTATTGAACCTACAGGCAGCAGTGCACATGGTGGCAGCAGTGGTGCAGAGGAGGCGGAGGCGGCGCAGGCAGCAAACCCTGCACCCATGCCAAACCCAATTGTGCACCCGGCACGACCCCGCAGGGAGCCTGCAATACCCCGCATAAGGGCCTCACCCTGGAACCTGACGCCAGGGCAGATGCACACATTATACCAGCCGGACCGTCCAACAATCATGTGCATCACCACCATGATTGAGGACATCAGCAGCCGCATTGGCATTTTGACGGCAATCCCCCCACCCCCCTTCTGAAGGTGGTCCTGGTACTGCATTTTCTTGGCGCTAGAACGTATCAGCACACTTTTGGTGAGCTGCACAGGCTCTCACAACCCTGTTTCTCACGAATACTGGGCCAGGTATTGGATGCCCTGCTGCGCCATGTGTCGGAACACATCGCCCTACCCCGTACCCTTGCCAAGGTCATTGCCACTAAGTTGGCGTTGCATGCCATTGCCGCCATGCCAAATTGCATTGGTGCAGTAGACTGCACCCACATAGAGCTGACAGTACCACATGCAATGGAGATGGTGTACCGCAATAGGAAACAATACCTCTCACTGAATGTACAAATGGTATGTGATGCTGGACAAGTGATAACACATTGCTGCGCACGTTTCCCGGGGTCAACACATGACTCAATGGTACTGCGGAATTCGACATTGCCATGGTACATGGAACGCTATGCTGGACAAAGCACATGGCTATTGGGTGAGTACAACTGCCAATCCCTGTGAAAGGGGGGGGGTGTCCAGGGCAATGACCTGTGTGACTAGGCTGCTACAACTCCCAATGCATCACCCCCTGGCCAATGTAATGGACAGTCGCCACAACCCACACATCACAAAGCTACACATGGTAGGTGGGCACAGTGTGCCTGTACACACCGTGCCAAAGGAGATGCACAACCAAGACATGTACTGGTAGCACAAGCTAATACGACATGAGCCACTGAATACACCCACCCACGCCTCCTAATGCACATGATCTGTGCACATCAGACAATCTGCATCGACCACATCATCACAGTGTCTATTGACTTACTCCTCCATTTGTGTACATCACTGCACGATGCCATGCTTACCAATCACTACTGGCCACAAGGGCAACTTCATATGCACAGCAAGTCATTGGGCAATGTCCAAGCGGCAATGTGGACAACTGACCCAGGAATGGTGATCACCCACTGGTCAGACCACTGCTTGCCCCATATGGTTAAATGACTGATGACACATCTGCTGACTGGACTGCATCTGATATATCTGCTGATTGGACTGCATCTGCTGAAGACATGTATACCACATACACTGACATGTCCCCTCCTTTTACATCCCATGTAGGTGATGCAGGATATGCACTCACGCCATGGCTGATGACACCCGTATGGAGGCCAAGGAACAGGCATGAGGAGGCCTACAACAGGGCACACGTCCGCACACGTGGCATGATCGAGAGGACATTTGGCCTACTGAAGGCCATGTTCCGCTGCTTGAGCATATCTGGCGGATCACTGCTGTACAACCCAGTGAAGACGGGTAAAATAGTGCTTGTGTGTGCCATGCTGCACAATCTGTGCATGCGCAGGAACATTCCTCTGCCCTCAGACACAGTGGATGATGATGAAGATGGGAATGGGGATGGGATGGCTGTACTCCCTCGCAGGGGGCACAAGATGGTCAACATGCACGGGATGCACTCATTCGCATTTACTTTTGAGAGACTGCACATGAACAGCATTGCATGAATATGATGATGCACGTTAATAAATGGATTGATTGCAAATGAAATTACGGATCTCCCCTCGTGAAAGAATTTACAAAGATGATTTATTGTAAAAAAAGCAGGAAAGAAGGTGTATTGGAGAGGAAAGCTGGACACTCGTGCCCACCCACCACCCAAACGTACCCACACCCAACCAGGCCCCAAACCACTAACACCATAATGGACCTCCCCCACCACCCAAACGTACCCACCCCCATACACCCATTGTGTCCCAGAATATCTTGTGGACAGCCATTTCCACATTGCACTATTTCCGGGGGCGCTTATGCGCATGAGCGTCCTTGTCGGAGGGTTCAGCAAGCCGACTGGAGCGCCTCTGTGGGCTGGCAGTGGTGGAGCTTGATGGGGTGGTGCTGGTGGACGGCACTGGTGGTGTTACCGGTGGCACACGTCCAAGAAACGCCTGCTGGGCAACCAACATGGACTCTGCAATGATGGATGTCACGATGTTGCCCTCCCGGACATGGCGTGCCAAGGTGACAGTAGTCGTGGCAAAACGTCTGATGGCCCTGGTGAGCTGATGCACCAATGTCGCAATGCTCTTCCGCAATGCTCTTCCGCTGCAGCCTCGCCTCTTCCTGCTGCTGCATGGCCTCCTCCCGCTGCAGCCTTGCCTCCTCCCACTGCCTTTCCACAAGCTGGGATCGGCTGGCCTGCTGTTCCTCCATCCGCTGCATGCGTGCACTTAGCTCTGCCATGGAGGGCGTTGGCGACCTCATGGGGCTGTGCATTGAGGGGAGGGGCTGAACTGCAGGTCGTGGAGGGATGACAGGTCATCCATGTTGTCCCCCTTCTCCTGTCCTCTGACTTCGGACTGCATGGCTGGTGCACTGTCGCCACTGGATGCAGCCTCCTCCGCAGTGCAGACAGCCTGCAGGATGGAATCTGTGGCCATGGTGGGAGTGTGTGCCACTTGTGTGGCGGCAGCCTGCATGGGGATGGAGACATCGGCTGGTGCATGCGTGCCAGATGCAGCTGGTGCCTGTGTCCTGGAGCTGCTTGCCTCGTCATCACGTGCGGGTGGACTTTGCGTCTGTTGGGCATTGTCGCTGTCACTTGACATGCCTGTGGGGATACAGAGGGCATGCTGTTAGTTGTGTGGTGGTACTTGATGGGTCCATCACATGCATCACACTGAACGATCAGTGACCACTTTTGACTGTTCATGCCAGGGGCCATGTATTGTGTGCATGTTGCTTGTCATCTGGGTGATTGGTGGGTCCATTGGGTCACTCCTGCCCTGGCTGGGGGGGGGGGGTTGGTTATCAGTGGGTCCATTGGGTCACTCCTGCCCTGGCGGGGGGGTTATCAGTGGGTCCATTGGGTCACTCCTGCCCTGGATTGGGGGGGGTATCAGTGGGTCCATTGGGTCACTCCTGCCCTGGCTGGGGGGGGGGGGTTTATCAGGGGTCCATTGGCTCACTCCTGCCCTGGCTGGGGGGGAGGGGATTATCAGTGGGTCCATTGGGTCGCTCCTGGGGTCCATTCACACTCATGGTTTTGTACTTTGTGCACTTACTGGCATCAACAGGTGGGCTCACTCCTGGCTCTGCGTCGCCAATGCTGTGTATGCCCTCAAGGTGCAGGACACTGCTGCACCGCTCCTCCCATGACCGCAGTTTCAGTGGGGATGCTGGACCTCCACCGGTGCCAGTGCTGTTGCAGCGATGAGGTTGTGCACTCTGAGCTTTGGGTCATCCCACCTCTTGTGGCAGTCCTTCACGGTGCGTCTGGTCACCCCTACTGCTGTGCACTTGCGTGCTGCTTCAGCCCACACCTCCTTACGGTGTTGCTGAGTGGCGTGCTGCTGGTCTGCGCTGAAAAGCATTTCTGCATGGTCCACTATATGCTTCACAAGCACTGTGAGCTGTACCTCACTAAACCTCTGCTTGCGCTGTCTTCGTGCTGGAATCCTGGATGCCATAGTGGTTGCTGATTTTTACAGCTCAGGGAGGTGATCTGGCCTGTGGTGTGTGTGGATGGCAGTGGATTGTGGTTTAAGTAATGGCCGCCTCTCTGTTTCTGGTTTTCGCGGTCACTGTATTTCCGCTTCCGGTGATTCTGTGTCTGTGGCGGCGGGGTTGGTCATGGGTTGGCACTGCTTTTCGGGGCGGTCTGTCCGTGTGTGTTTACGTGCTGGCAGTGACACCATTTCCGCGTTGGTGTGGTGCGCGCGACCGACAAGCCGTAATCGGCCGTTCATTCCGCAACCTTGCGGTCGCGGTAACAGTGTCACCATCGTCACGGAATCACCGGCGGACTCGTCATGAGGCCCAATATGTTTAGGTGAACAGTCAATGGGGTTGATAATTTTAGTCTTACACCAGATGACAAACCGTTTCCATTTAGTGGAGTAACATTAGCTGGTGTTCGGTTTTCGTGCTTCTCTAAGAATGTCCATACATCTTTAAGGTAGCTGGAGGTTTCCCAAACTGTATGACTTCAGGAGCCGAGCTGCCAAGTTGAGCGTTTGAGGGCACGCGTGTAGTGTTTTCTCTTGGTCTTGCGGTAGCATGTTGTTTGGGCAAGTCAGTTTTCTGGGTGGGGAGACTGATATTCTCATGAGATGAGTGAACCATGGCTTTGGAGTCCACATTAATGCCACCAGCATGTGTGACTTGTTCCTGGTACATCTTGTGAACTATCCTGTTGAGTAGGGGAACTGGGGGAAAAGCATAGGCACATCTCCCTGACCATGTTATTCAGAGACCATTCCCTTTGGACTTTCTCTGTAGGTACCTGGTGGTGTAATATGGGCATTGTGTGTTCTCCAGCATTAAAAACTGGTCGATGTCTGGATGACCCCATTCTGCAAAGATGTTGTGTAAAATGTGTTCTTGCAAGCGCCACTCATGCTCTACAGGTAGGTGCAAGTCTCTGCCCAGTACGTCCACCAGAAGACTGTGTTCCCCTGCAACAGTAGCAACATGTGTTTGAGGGCCCATTCTGAAATGTTCTATGACAGTTTAGATAGCCTGGAGAGTGAGCGCTCCCCTGTTTGTTCAGGTAATACATGGACGTAGTGCTGTCTGTAAGGACCAGAACAGTCTTCCCCAGTATTTGTGTTTGAAAGGCTTTCAGGGCTATGAACACAGCAAGTAGTTGCAGCAGATTGATATATTGTGCTGCTACTGATTGAGACTGCATGCTGTGCACTGTCTGTTTTAGGAGGTGTGCTCCCCATCCTGACAGGGATGCGTTTGAGGTAAGAGTGTCTTCCACTGCGGGGGCGGTGAAGGATTTCCCCTTCAGAAGGTTCTCCTTGGACCACCACTGCAAAGACTGAATGAGGGCTGTCGAGACAACCACAAGATTGTTGCACTGACTGCTTGTCTGACACCAGTGGTTCGAGAGCCACTCCTACATAAGACGTATGTTGCGACGGGCGTGAGGAACCAGGAGGATGCAGCATGTCATTATCCCCAACAGCTGCATGGCTTTCCGTACGGTTACCTGATGGCTGGCAACATACAGAGGGATCTTTAACATCATCTTTGGAACACTCTCATTGGAGGAGAAGACAAATCTGTCGTCTGTTCGAATTAGTGCTCCTAGAAACAGTTTAACTTTGCTGGGGACCAGAATGGACTTCTTCTCGTTCTTTGAGTACCCCAGGTTGAAAAAGAGATCTACAGTCTTTTGGGTGTTCTGCAGATAAGCATGGTACGTGTTTCCAGTAATGAGCCAGTCGTTGAGATAAGGGTATACTGGAATGATACGATATATATGATATGATACTTTATTGATATCGCGCCCATAAACAAGTGTTGCAGAGCGTGACGAGGCAAGGGGGGGAAACAAGGGTGGACAAAATAACGATCTTGCTAGGCCCAGTGACATTGAGAATGCGCAAGTGCAGGGGAGAGGAGAGTGCAAGGGGCAGGGGATGGATGGGAAGTGCTGAACAAGAGATCAAACAACAGGTAGTGTGGCCCAGCAGGTGGCAAGTGCAAGAATAAGGAGCAGACAACAGGTGTCTAAGTGCAGGAAGGGGACTGTAGGGTTGCAGACACAGACCCAAGTGCAAAGGTTGCCAAGAGGCGTGCAGGTATGTGGCTGGGTGCGCAGGGATCTGGGCCTGAAATCAGAGGGTAGCCAGGTGCTCAATAGCGAAGCAGACCGAGATCAGCAGGGAAGAGGAGAAGCAAAGAGGAAGGTCTTGAGGTGCATCCGGAACTGAAGACGGTTCTCCTCAAGTTTCAGAGAGGCAGGGAGGCTGTTCCAGAGGGAGGCCCCAGCCGAAGAAAGAGATCTACCCCCAACTCGTTGGTTGGAGAAGCAACTGATCCTGAGGGAGTTGGAGGTGGAGGAGCGAAGAGCTTGAGAAGGAAGGTATTTCCGAAGGGAGAGTTGAAGATATTGCGGTCCCAGCTCCAGAAGGCCTTGTGGACAATTCAAAGGGTCTTGAATTTGATCCTTGCAGCCACTGGGATCCAATGAAGAGATTTCAGGGCTGGAGAGAACCAATCCCTGGGCTTGAGGCCAAGGACAAGTCTCGCAGTCCTGTTCTGGCTGAGCTGCAGAGGGCAGAGAGTAGTTGCAGGCAGATTTAGAAAGAGGCTGTTGCAATAGTCCAGCCTAGAGAGAACCAGAGCACTAGAGACAGTGAGCTTCTGGGGGAATGAGAGGAAAGGAAGAATACCTCTGAGGAGGTACAGTTGGCAACAGAATGGACTGCCTATGCAGGTGAGTTGCCGCCACTGCTAGTACCTTTGTAAACACCCTCGGTGCTGAGGCAATGCTGAAGGGTAGTACCTTGAACTGAGTGTTCTCCATCTTGAACCAGAGGTATTTTCGATGCGCTGGCAACATTGAAATATGAAAGTATGCATTTTTCATATCCAATTTGTAGCAGTGGGATTATCACCTGTAGAGTTATCATGCTGAACTTGGTTTGACATATGTGATAAATTACAAGTGATCATCCCACCCACCCTGGCCTGGGAGCCTTCTCATGTGGCCAGGGAAAGGCAAACGCTTCCTGATCTTGGCCCTGCAGTGTGCTGTTCTGCCGGAGGATTACATTGGAGAGGATTCAGGTCAGGAGAATTGGGAAAATACTCTGAACTACTTCCCTATTGACACTACAGTTTTAATGGCATATTGCAAAACTCAGAAATGTGAGGAAATGAAGAATGGGAAGTCAGGGACTTCAAGTCCCATAATACCAGAGGTACTGGGATGAGTTAGAGGAGCTTGGAGGCACAGAACTGCAAAGCCATAACAATCTTCACCTGAGCGTGAATTGGGATTATTTAAATCCCCCTCAGGTGCAGATGCAGGGGAGTAGCAGTAGTAGCAGCAGGAGGAGTTATTTGTGGCGTGTAAGCAGCAAGGGCAGAGCGAAGACGTCAGGACCACTGCTGTGCCTTTGGCAGATAATGGTGCTGATATCGTAAACCGTAGAAGTCCAACTGCAGAGGTCGCATAGCAGGAAGCGCTGTGGTTGCAGATTGCCTGGTGGGAGAGAGGCACTCTCTGCACACCGTGTCAGTCTCAGGTGACTGGCAAGCTCTGAGAAACGACAGGAGAACTGTGAGATCCTGTCGGGGAAGGCCTGAGGCATAGAGCAGCAACTGGAGCTGTTAGACGCTTCAAGTCTGGCGAAGAAAAGAAAAAGCAGAAGCAGCTGGACACGCAGTAAGAGATCAGTGAGTTGGCTTTGCATAGGTAACCCCGGGGTGCTCCGTTATGAACCGTTATGAACCGCTTACTTCAAATAAACCTTTTGTATACCGAAATAATGATAGAAAGCAATTTTGGCCTAACACATATGCTAAGAGAACCCGAAACCAGAAAGGAACAGTGACATTTAATGAAGGCTGTAACTATCATTGCCCAAGGCAGGGGGGGAGGAGGTATTAAACCCACAGAAAGACCACCATTGGCAAAGTAAGTGAGGATGCAGTATTAGAACAAAATTGTAACTAGCAAAAAGGAGGCAATAAGTACATCAAATAACAACCAGCATTGCCTAAACCAAGACAATGGGCCTCATCACGAGTTTGGCTCTAGCCCTTAAATGCGGTTGTAACGGTACTATCGCCGCATTTAAGGGCTGGCCCTATCACGAGTTGGGCGCTAAATCGGCTGTTTTACCTCCAGCTTGTTTCTGGAGGTGAAAATCCCTGTTTCCGGCGGTATTACAGCTTGCTGTATTAGCCCGCAGTATTAGCACTGAAAATTCCCCATTGGATCCAATGGACCCAATCAGGAATGGGGATTTACCGTTGAGGCCCAACCCGTGATCTGGTGGTAATACCACCAGGCCGGTCGGTGCTAGGGCTATTACAGTCAGCGGTATTACAGCCGGGAATACAGCCCAACTCGTGCTGAGGCCCAATGTCATTAGAGGAAAAAGAGAAAACCGCTTTGTTGGTGAAAGAAAATTTAATGCACAGTTATCTTATGTGATAGTAGACGTCCAGAGTGGTCAGGAAGGTTACCCTCCTTGGGAAGAATGTCAAGGGGGAGAGGAACATAAACTGCATTGCATGTGACCAATCAACTGTTGGAACAGACAGCATCAATGGATGTTGCATCCTTAGGGAAGAAGTTGTGAAGTTTACTATTGTTAAATGTCAAAGACTTTACTGATGTTTGAAATAACCCACACCACAGAGTTCTTGTAGTAGTGTTAGAAGATTCAGCCTGGCAGGAGAGTAGACCAGGAAATTGATAGTTATTGGTAGTCCTGGCAGTTTAGTGAACCAGGAAAAAGACACTGAAGTACTACAGTGTGGTGTAAGGTTGTGGTGGAAAGAAAGTGGCAATGCCACTCGTGTTTGTTGAAGTGTGCTAAAACCACCCTGACAGAAACATTGTTGTGTGTATCGAAGGAGTATATTAGTTGTCGTTCCCAAGAGAAGAGAAATCCTGTTGAACTATTCATTGGAGGAATGATGAACTTTGTTTATTCTATGAAGCCAAGCAAAACAATCCAGATGTAAAGAAGCTTTGTGTTGAAAACAGAACTTGGCAATTGGGAGAAGCTTTTGTGTGCTACATTTTTTTTAAAAACTCGGTCTATTAATTTTTAACAGTAAAGACATCTTCCGATAGATCCCCTCTTCACTGTTTCACAACTTTACCAACTCCCTTCCCTCCCTGACCCCCCACTCCCTCCTTCACCCCACACGCAGATGCCAACATACAACCATGAATAGCAGTAGGAAAGTCCCTAAAATAGGTCTAGTAATTTTAGGCATTGGGGGAACCACTGGGCTCTAAAGTCCTCCTTGAGCAAAGCAATCATGTGCCCCAGTCTGTGGCTAGGTTATTGTTCACCGCATATGTTGCTCACTCGAGTGCCACAAACTCCCACATTTTCCTTAGCCAGTCTTGCAGTGTCAGAAGGTCTGCCTCCTTCCACCGCTGCACTATCAGGAGCATTGCCACCAAAGTAAGCACTGTTCTGGCCTTCCTCAGGGCCCTGGGTTCATTCCCGGCCCTCTCACCGTCCATTCCCAGGATAACTTCCCCCGGGGCTTGGGGCACCTTTGTGGCCTCACCAAATGATCCCTCCTGAGCCTCCCGTGCCTTCCTCCAGAATTATTCAATTTTGGGGCATCTCTACCATATGTGGAACCAGGACCCATCCCGACACCACCTCTCGAACACATCTTTGAGGTCCCGGGGTATATACTTTCTAGACAGACCAGCATGTAGTGCCACCTGAAGATCAGTTGGTACCAACACTCCTGTAGCTGAGAGGACCTGAACACCTTGGGAACCAGTGACCACAGCCTTTCCCAGTCGCTCCTCTCCAGCTCCCTCCCGATCGCTCTCTCCCAATGCTTCAAATATGGCCAAACTGCTCGAGGGGTGGCCGCCATCAACACTGTGTATAGTCCCAATATCAGCCCCCTTTCGCCATCATGTCGTTAGGTATTTTTCAACTAAGTGGGCGCGTTTCTGCCTTCTTGATGCCGGGGTCTATTAGCCAATGCCTCAGCCGGAAATACTGCAGCCTTTTGTTTACCCCCACCCCAAAGCATGGCTTACACTCGGGGAAGGATCAGATGGAGAGACCCTGAAACATATCTTTGGTTACATGGCAGCCCCCTTTTTGCCAGTGTGTGAAAGCACCAGGCTCCAACCCCGGAGAGAAGTCAAGGTTATTTTATAGCAGAGTAAATGGAGACGAAAATGTCGTAATCCTATACTTCTTGGCTAAGTTGTCCCCTGTATCGGATACCAGTTTCGTTATGGTGCTTAGATACAGATGCCGGGGCCTATGTGGGCAAGAAAGCCACAGAACTTCTTGGAGGTCCCTTCTCCCCACCGCTCGATCCATAGCTACCCACAATTTCACCATATTTCCCAACAGCCACTCCTTTTTGATGCAGATGTGGGACACCTAGTAGTATTGGCAAAAGTTGGGGAGCGCCAATCCTCCCTCGTAGTGGACATCAAAAGCCTAAAGTCAAGTAGTGGGCGTTAACCTTCCTAGATAAACTGCCCAGTGATTTTTCCTAGGTTCTGAAAAAAAGCTATTGGGTACCACCACCGGCAAGGCCTGAAAAAGGTTGAGCAGTCAGGGAAGCATAACCATCTTGACTGCGGCTATTCTGCCCAACCAAGAAATTCTCAGGTTCTTCCATTTAGTCCTTACCTTTATGGATGCCAGTATGGATTGATTGTTAGCCTGATATCACCTGGGGAGCTGGGATGCTATGTTAATACCCAGGTAACTGAGCCCCCCTGGCGTACAGATCAATGGCGAGGCTGCCTTCAGCTACTCCACCTCTCCCTCCTCACTGTGTGGTTGAGCAGCTCTGACTTCACTTCATTGATCCTCAGAACTGAAACTGCCCTCCTCCAAGCCTCCACTGACTCCCCAGGATTTGTGAGTGTGAGCAATATGTCATCCGTAAAGGCTGCAACCTTGTGTTGGCCCTCCCGAACGGTACGTCCTGCACCTCGTTAGATTCCCGCAGAAACTGTAGGAAAGCCTCTACGTATATGGCAGCTCTGTTTAGGCCCTATGCTGAGATTAAAGCGCCTAGATAGGGACCCATTAATGGAGATACACGCCGAGGGGGAACCGTAGTTCGCCCGAACCGTACGGATGAAGTCCCCACCTAGTCCTTCTCTGTGTCTAGGGAAAGGAGGAAGCGCTGATTTATGGGCCTTCTCCACCAGGTGTGCTATGTGTTTAATATTGCTGAATGTTTGCCTTCCTACCACGACCTCCGACTGATCAGGGGGAATCCGGTATTGGACTTGTCCTGCCAATATGTTGGATAGGATTTTAGTATACATTTTAGTATCAATATTAATCCTTTTGGTCTATAGGAGCTACACCTGGTGGGTACCTTATTGGGTTTTGAGATAAGAATAAGTTTCGGCTCTTCCATCGACGCTGAAATGTGACCTGACTCCCGAAAGTGATTGTAGAGTCTTGCTAAGTGGGGGATCAGGAGGAGCCCAAAGGTTTTGTAAAAGGTGGCGGTATACCTGTCTGGGCCAGGCGATTTATTGGGGGGTGGAAGGGAGCGCTGAGATAACCTTCCTTACCTTCTCCTCTGTTATCTCCCGCCCCAAAGCCTCCCTAACTTCAGCTCCCACTGCAGGTAATTGAACCTTATTCAGATAGTCCTTCTGCAGCAGCTCTGGCAGGCTCTGGGAGCAGTATAGGCTCCTGTAGTATTGGGTTTAAGGCTTATTGGATCTCTTCCATAAGAGAGTGCCGGAAACCCTGCTCATTTTATTGATGGTATGGTGTTGCTAGCTGTCACCCCCCAAACCCCTATCAACAGCCACGCCAGTAGCATATCTGCTTTGGCATAAAATCACTGATGGACAAATAATAGGGACCACTCTGACTTTTAGTGCAAAAGACATTGAGCTGACCCACAGCCTACCGATATTCCCTCATGGTCCGTTTAGTCGGTTCTCCCGAAAAGTGCTTCTTGATTGCATCTACCTTGGCCTCCAACTGTGCCTCTAGCACCCGCGGGTGCCGGTCCCTCGCTCCCCCCTGAGCATAGCTTTAAAAGCGGCCCAGCAGGTGTTCTCCCCTGTTTCAGCCGCTGTGTTCAGCTCGAAATAATCCCTGATCTTGTTTTCTAGGGCTTCCCTTATAGTTGGGTCCCTCAGAAGTTACCCCGGTACCGTCCAGCGCCACAGCACTGCCTTGCGCCCAGTGAGGTTGAGAGCCATCAGGACCACTGCATGATCTGCTATGCCAAGCGAGCCCACCTCTACCTCAGACACATACCCCAGTAAGGGAGCCGAGACTCTGATATAGTCAATACGAGATTGTGAGCCGGGAACCGTAGAAAAAAAGGTGAAGCCCTCCTTTTCTCCATGTGATTCTCTCCAGATGTCCCTAAGACCCAGGAAGTCCACTCTGTCCCTTATGGGTCAACCCCTTTGTGTCCTTGTCCCAGGTCCTGAGACCAGGTTATATTGAAGTCACCTAGCAGTATCATGTGACCTATAGCAAACTCTTCCAGGATGCTGAACTGTTCCCTCAGAAATCCTTCCTGGCCAATGTTGGGGGCGTATATAGATGCTACTGTATATGTGAACCCCTCGAAGTCTCTCACGACCAGTACAAACCTGCCCCCTTTGTCGATCTGTGGCTTTTATCTTAACGTCCAACATGTCCTGGAAGGCCAGGACCATCCCACATATGATCTGATATGATAAGTAATTTATAACGCGCCTGTACACAAGTGTTTCTAGGCGCGACAAGGCAGGGGAGACAATGGGAGAACAAAACAAACGATCTTACTAGGCCTTGTGTCATTCAGATCGTGCAAGTGCAAGGGGAAGGTACTGCATTCGTTCAGATACTGAGAAATTCTGGCTCCCACCGGGGTCTTGTGGGTCAAGGCCTCAGAGTGGAATAGAGGTGGTGGCAGCAGCGACTGAAGGGAAGGTTGGTGCTGCTGGGTCTGATTTAGCACCCCTTCCTCGTCCACCACGAGGGGAATCTTCTCTGGCCCCTTTGTCCAGCTTGTCCTCTTCCTCTTCCAATTGAGGAATAGAAACGAAAGTACTTACCCCTCCAGGAAGAGGAGCCTGAATGGGGTTGTTGAGGTTGTCTAATGGTGGTGCTAAGGGATTTAGCAACTGCCTTCGAGGTCTGCAGCTTCTCCAAACTCTCATCCGCCTTGCTGCCAAACAACCTGTGCCATCAAAGGGCATGTTAAGCAGTCTTGCCTGCACGTCTGGTACAAACCCCGACTTCCTCAACCACACAAATCTGCGTAAGACCGTGCTAGCAGCCATCGATCTGATGCTATCAGCAGTATACAAACCTGACTGCAGACATTCACTCATTGCCTCTTTACTATCTTTAATGATCGCCAGGAAGTTGTCTCTTTCTCCGCCTTCCGGGATGTGTTCAGCTGCCATTGCAACACAGTCCCACAGGGTAAACGTGAATTTAGATAGAGTGCAGGTCACATTAGTAGATTTTAAGGCCATAGTGCCTGCAGTGAAAACTTTATGTGCCCAGGCATCTACCCTCTTGTCATCTGTCAGGGGGGATGGAAGAATAAGCTGATTGTCTGGTTGACATAGCTGCCTGAACTACCAAGCTTTCAGGCGTGGGATGCTTGGTCAGGTGTCCCGGGTCACTTCTGGAAGGCTTGTACCTCCTTGCAAAGTTTTTGTTTACTGCAGCAGCAGCTTCCAGGGCCTCCCAATTAGCAGAGACTTTCTTCTGCATGGCCATATGGAATGGTAAAATCAGGTCTTTCTGTGGACCAAGGTCCAAGATTTCTGTCATGTCATCTTGTTCGTATGATGGAGTGGGCCTACTCAATCCCATTAACTCAATCTTTCCCATCAGCTTTCTACAGGATGAGTCTGCGTGTTCAGAGGGGTTAAGCCTGCCAAATTCTAGTTCTGGCGAGGTATCCAATCCACTAGCTGACTGGATATTGTCATACAAATCCATCAGTCTTGATTCGTCTGAAATCAGTTCTGGCACATTGGGGGTGCCAAATTGCAGACCAAACAGTGGTGAACCCTCATCAGCGGGTTGGTCCTCCTCATAAATTGCAGACATAGACTTAAAGTAGTCTTTCTTATAAACATTTTCTTGAACCAATGGTTTCGACAAGGTTGAAGTGGTCGTCGAAGAAGGCTTCGAAAATGGCAGCGGTTTACTAGGCGTCGACTTCAGTGCCGACAGCTCTGACTCCGACGGAGTCGGCAAAGTCGTCGATTGCTTCAACGCTTTATGCTTTTTTGTCAGAACCAAAATAGGACTCGGCTCTTGACTCGTCGACACTCTCGATGACTTCTTGTCGGATCGAGAACTTTCTCTATGCAATGCCGGCTTTGAAGTTGTAGCCTTGACTTCCCTTTGTCGTCCTTCGGAGCCATCGGGGCATGGCTCTTTTGCATTTCTTTCGAGGGGGTCGAGGCCGCATTCTCAAAATGCATCCCACTTTGCTGGGAAATCGGACTTCATCAGGCATCTGATTACCTCCGTGGAGGAATCACTTGGGGTTGGAAGGAGGCTTATGGCGTCTCTTCGACACCATCTTGGAGGAAGAAGACGAAGATTGCTGTGATAGACTCCTCGACGGGTACCTCTTGAACTTTCTCCGCCGGGTCATAGACTTACATAAATTGTGTGCTCAGTTTCTGTGGCATTCAGGGGCGGTGCGTACAAAATGGCTTGCTATGACACTTCCCTACGAAAAAGGTGGTTTCACCGCCCCTGATCTGCGGCGGTACTGGATCGCAGCGCAGGCACAATTTGCCTCCTACTGGTATCCCGGCCCCCTCCCACGGCCTCATGTCAAGCTGGAGTCCCTCGCGGCATCTGACACCAACATAATGTCCCTAATACTGCATCGACAATATGAGCCGAACTCTGCTATCGACCCGGTCCGAGCCACCGTGCAGGCCTGGGGACAGATATTCACTGGTGGGGCAGAGGATCACCCATACTATAAATGGCTCCCCGTTTGGCGTTTCCCCGGACTGGAACCCACACATGATGTAGCTCTGACTCGGCACTGGCAGGCCCTGGGCTACACAGCCCTAACAGACTTCTACCCGGACGGGCAGTTCATAACTGCACAGACCTGGAAGCCGGGCCACACGGGGTCACCACTGGAGCCGTTACAATTCTATAGGCTACCAGCGGCCTTCCAAGGTGCCCGGCTGGGGTTCCCCTTCGAGCCCCCCCGATTCCCCTGGGATCTCCTATATTGCTAACTCGGGGGAGAGGGGCCCGCGGGGTAGTGTCTTCTTTATACAAACTCCTCCTAAATACTGCCCCATCACAGTCCTTCAGGGCCCGGGACGACTGGGCATCCGAATTAGGGCTGGAACTCACCGACCAGCTGTGGATGAAAATGTGCTCCCACACCAATAGAGTCTCACTGAACTTTCGCTACCGCGCTATTCAGTACAAACTGTTAAACAGGTTATATTACACCCCACGCAAAGTCTCGAAATTTGCTCGCTCCGACCCACGGCTCTGCCCTCGTTGTGGTGCAGGGGATGCGGACCACTTACATATGTTCTGGGACTGCCGGGGTTGGCCACATTCTGGGACGGGGTCCTGAAAACTTTGTCTGAAATCTGTGATACCATTATAGAACCTGACCCCATAGGGGTATTGTTTGGTGCATGGGGGGCTGAGGGGGCTAGAAGTGCTGCTAAATTCTTAAACGTGAGTTGCATACTTGCTAAAAAATGTGTGTTACAGAGTTGGAAGTCCTCCTCCCACCCCCTCCAACGGTCCAGAAATGGATGAACTTATTAACGTGGTCTCGGAACTGCGAGGAGTACCACCTCACCATCCTCCCTGCCCACTCTTGGCCAAAAAATATCTGGACTGCTTTTAATAGCTATCTCAACAGCCTGGACACACCCTCGTCTGCAGACGATTCATCGCACTCATCCATATAACGACCCACAGCTACTACCAATTCATGAGGTTGCCTTTTTGACTGTGCTTCTTCTTCTTCTGTTATTGTGCTTATGTATCACTGCATCCTGGAAATTGGGTGTTATGTTCTTATTGGCTGCTCTGATGTCTGTGTAAGCTATCTACCTCTGCCAACAAAAATAAAAGTTTAATAAAAAAAAAACTTTGTCCGCCGGGAAGAGTCTCTGGACTCACCAAACTTTTTCTCCTGCTTTGAAGACAACTTCGATGCTAACCTCCCCACCGCCAGTTTACCTCTACGCTCCCTGAGAACTTTCTCTGTCATGGCCTGACAGGACCCAGAGTCATCGGTATGGTGCCCGGAGCACAGACACCACAGGCAGATGCAGCTATGATCCACAATGGACATTTTCGATCTGCAGTCATGCCATTCTTTAAGACCCGACTTTGGCATCGAAGCTGTAGATGAAGAACGTTTTCTTCCGAAAAACGGAAGAGCACTGTAATTACTTGAAGCGTAAGCTCTGAAAAACGGAACTGAAGCCAACGGTCCCTGTATGCGCTATTTATGCTGCTGATGGCGTTGGCGGTTGACAGAGGCCCTCAAAGGACATTGACATGTCGACACTGCATACAGCGCCCTCTGTCAAAAAGAAATTCGGAAGCAGTGACTGTAAATGATATGATATGATAGGTTATTTATAACACGCTTAATACCCAGAGGATTCTAAGCGTGGATCCGGGGATCGAACCTGTGTTGCTCCGTGTGGTCTTGCTTCCAAGGCAAGCATGTTGCCGCTGAGCTATCCTCCCGAGACCCTAAGCGTGGACCCGGGGATCGAACCTGTGCTGCTCCGTGTGGTCTTGCTTCCAAGGCAAGCACGTTGCTGCTGAGCTAAAATGATGGGCACAGTCAGAGAGAGGCCAGGCGAGATAAAGAGCCTGGAGACCAGGCATTGGAAAGAGGAGTAGGCCTGCATAGGAATGACAGAAGCAGGGATCCACATCCAGAAAGATCATGGCCACTCCAGATGGTTGGTTCTGGGTTCACAGAGGATCCTGTAGCCGTCAGGGAGGAGAGTGTCAAACCATGTGACAGAGATGGGCGTGAACCATGTCTCGGTGAGACATAGGACATCCAGATCAAGTTCTTCAATGAGTCGGCAGATGTCAGAGGAGTGTTTGACAGAAGAGCGAGTGTTGAGAGTAGAGACATGGAGCAGATTGCAATATTTGAAAGACTTCCCTGCAGGGGTACAGGCTTGAGGTACACACTGTGGAGGTGGTAGAGGGACCGGATATTGGGTAGAGGAGGAAGAAGGAGATGGCAGAGTAGTTGGAGAGGGTGAGAAGGGCGCTAGAGAGGTAACGGAAGAGGGAGGTGGCAGGGGCTGGAGAAGATAAGGAAGGTGCCGGAGAGTTAACGGAAGAGGGAGGTGGCAGGGTAGCCAGAGAAGATAAGGAGGGTGCCGGAGAGGTGGCACAGGAGGGAGGTAGCAGAGGAGCCAGAGAGGTGATGGTAGCAGGAGAGGGAAGGAAGTTGATAAGACGCAGGAAGCGGCTATCAAAAAGGAGGAGATTGGATCAGGACAGTGCGATTCAGGTAGACCTCCCACTGAGTGCCACCATTAATGGGAGAGGAGGAAAGGGGGAGAGATCAGAGACCATGTTAGGCAGAAACCTGTGCAGTTCCCTGAGGGACCACTGCAAAAGATTTAGGACTACAGGTGGTTGTCAGTAAACCCAATTGGTAGCAGTCTGTACCACCCAGATTTACCTAGTAGTTGTGGCTGATCAGTCAGACTTCTCTCAAGATGAGATAGGCAGTATGCAGAGTATACACAATAGGTACAGAGACACAGTAGTACAAGCAAACACTGACCAGAGCTTTGGTGTAAAAGTATATAATTATTTATTTAAAGACACACTTGTAAATTACACTAGCACAAAAAGAGGTAAGTAAATTCAACACACAGTCACTATTACTAGATGTACATCCCTTATTCCTTATTAGACAAGTCTTAGTTAACACCACTTATTTCCAGACAGAGGTGAGCGCTTAACTCAAGATGGCACTCCAATAAGTTAAGAAAAAGGGAGGGAAAAGGCAGAAATTAGGAAAAGCACACAACACAATACTTTAGAAGCACCCAGCAAGGCAGGAAAGTCAAGTCTACTTGTGAGCAAAAAGTTCAGAGGCCAGGCTCCCTCTTAGAGAGAACAGAGCACCAATGCGCCCAAGATCACACAGTTTAAAAGTCTTGAAAAAGTCTTGCAGGGAGTTCAGAAAAGAATTAAGTCAGCTCAGAAAAGTTCAGTTAGCCAGCATAGGGCCAACCCAAGTGCTAAGTGGAGGCTTTAAGAGTCACCCCACACAGACCGTTGCGAGGAAGGCCAGGTGGACACAGTACCTTCAAAGTGGAGAGGATCCTCCAGCGGGGGCAGTTGTTCCTAGCAGCAGGTGCAAGTCACGGCGTTGTCCAGAGGAAGAGATGGTCTCGACGTGGAGGAAAGCTGAAGGTCGTTGCACTGCCAGGGAAGAAACCAGCCGCAGAGTTCTCCGGTTAAAAGGTATGACCCTTTTATTCGCGGTAGTGGAAAAACCGCGGTATCCCGGTCGCCGGGGTGCTTGGCACAGGCAAGGCGGCCACGAGAGGATCCGGGAAGGCGAAAAGACGGGCAAACTGGTTATCCCCACCAGTCAAAGGAAGAAGACTCTACGGGCTGGCGATCTCCTCTGTCGTCGGGAAAAGTAGTGAGACGGTTCATCTGGGCTCCACCGGTGGTGTTGTCGTTGCAGGTCAGCTCAGCTTCTCCCTCTTCAGATTCTTTAGGTCCTGTGGCGACTTCTGAAGTTCCAGTCCCCAAAGCCCTGCTTTTATGCAGCAAACCCCCATTCATTCAGCCTAGCTGTCAATCAAACATGCTAAGTGGTGAGCTGGGCGGCTCACGACTTGGGCCAATCACACAAGAGTGCGACTTGAGTTGCCAAGGCAACTCAGTCCAGGGTTCCTAAACCCCCTTCTACACTCCCTGTGGTACCCAGACAGAGTGGCACCACATTTGGAGGCTTCTGTGGAGAAGCCTGCCAAAAAGTGGAACAAAGGGCCCGACTTGGGTTGGAGTCACAGAAGCGAACACAAACGCCATTTTGGAACCGAGTTTCGGCAAAAAATACCAACCGGTGATTTTATATTAATTTAATAAACCGGCGGTATGTTCGAGGCTATATTAAAAAGTGGTAGCCTCGAACAATGGGAAAATCACATAGGAAAATATTCGCGGCTGAATATAAAAAGTAGTATCCACTGCCACCAGCCAAAACTCGATCAGGGGGGACGGAGACGTGCCCCCTCGTCAACAGACCCCGGGGCAATCGAATTGCCCCGACCAGTACGTCCACAATATGATGGTTTGTACTGGTTTCTGTTCATAATTTGGGACTAGTAAAGCCAATGGTGACTTTACATGCCCTGGGAGACAGTAGTCAGTCCCAGGATATGGAGTCTATGTTTGGGGTCACTATGACACCCCTGGGTTACTGCACTGAGGGTGCTGTGTAACCCACATACCAAAAACATATGAAGCCCTATGGGGTAAAGGACCCCATAGCCCATAAAACACATTCAAAGTCAAAGGAACACCTCAAATCATGTCTAAGAGTGGGAGAAAAAAAAGAGTCTCACTCTTAGCAGGAGAGAAAAAAATAAACCCCAAAAATTCAGCAAAGCTGCTGGGGGACCCACTAGGTTTGGGAAATTAACCTTACAGAGAATTATCCCCAACAGACCATATGAGGGGTCCATAGGCCTGCAGAATGAACGACAAAGAGGATGACGGTAACAGTCTGCCTGGTGGAAGCACTGGTGTAGGTATCAGTGATAGGGAGGCCAATTGGATGTCCCTCTTGAACTTCTTCCTACCAGACTTAGTGAGAGGGATGGGATAGGAGATAGAGTAGCAGTTAGAGAAGATGGGGCGACTCAAAGCACAATCAATGGGTGCGTGGACAAGGTAGGAGGAGGGGGCAGCCCAAGAATGAGGGTGAGGGGGGAGGGTCATACACTAGGGACACACAAAGGGGGAGAACAGGTACACTCGACACAGAATACAATAGCAACAGTAATCACAGTTAGGAGGGACCAGAGAGTGGGAGACAGTACAGTAATACAATACCGTAGTAACCACTGGGGACCTAGAGAAGAAGAGAAAAACATGCAAGGCAGTACAGTAGTGTACACTACAATAGTCAAAGTAAAAGTTATGAGGTTGGGTGGATAGACTTGCAAGGCCGAGAGAGTGGAGTTTAAGGTTGCGAGGAGAGCAGCGCAAGCGGAGTCGGGTGGTAAGGTGGATGACGCGCAAGGCAGGAAAGTGCGTGGAGCCTAAGGTTGCGAGGAAAAAGTTAGAGCTGTCTTGTTGGGGCCTGAGGCGTGAATCATTCTCGAGAAGCCTTTTAAGTTTCAATCTCGCCTGATGAGGCCTCTGGAGGTGGGTCTCCTGGAGAGCCAAAATGTCAGGACCCGATTTCCTCGTGAACAGCTCTAGCTTTTTCCTTTTAATGGGCGAGTTGAGTCCCCTCACATTATGCGTTGCCCACTTAAATGATGAGACTACCATGTCAATCGCGATCTCCAACCCCTCGGCATCCCCCTCCCCCTCGGCCTTCCCTAATCTGTTGCTCTTGTTCCCTGCACTCATCCCGCATTCTAAGTGCCTGTCCCTGCACCTAACCCAACTGTCCCCCCTGCCATCCTGCCCCAACCATTAGTGCCCCCCACCTCCCTCGCCCTTGCCTGCCTGCTGCCCTTCCCTCATCCCGACCCCCTACTCTGCGATGTCCCCCCTCACACCCTTGGCTCCCCTAAATCCCCTTCTCCTCTCCCCCCAACACTCCCCATGGGTGCTCCTGCCCTCACAGTCATCAAGATGGAACGTCCTTGCTTGCTCCCACCACCTCATATCAACCCTTTAATGCCCACCACCCCTTCAGTTGCTGTTATTAACAAGAATTAGTCCACGGATGCTTCAGTTTTCTTTCCCGTAGTCTCCTTTTCCTTTTCCCCCCTGGCCCACGATGAGGGCACCACAGCTGGGCTCTCCATCTGCAGCGCTCCCCCCATTGACCACTCCCATGGGCGCGGTCTTGTGCAGCTCAAAGGTAGCAATGGGTGGTGCCCCCCAGGGCTCTTCTTCTAGATCCAGCTTTAGTAATTTGGCCCCTTCCTGGACAGATGTGACGCGTTTTTTTTTTTTTTTTTTTTTTTTTTTTTTAAACTTTTATTTTTGCTGGCAGTGGTAGATGACATACACACACATTAGGCCGATTATGATATAACAGTGCAAGACAAATGTAATACATGGGGATGTACATAGGCAGCGAGGGATGACCCCCAAGATGAGGAAAGCAAGACAGTGTTGCAGAGAATTCCGTACATAACAGTGGAGACTTAGGGAGAACCAACACCAGAGGAGGGGACATCAAGACCGTTAAGATAACTGTTGAAGGCAGTCCAAATGTTTTTTGGCCGGGAACGGAATGGGAGAGTAGTAATATAATCTTCCTCACAGTTTCGGGACCAGGTCAGTAGATTCAGCCATTTCTGAAAGGTGGGAGGAGCAGCACATTTCCAATTTTGCAGGATACATTTTTTGGCTATTATACAACATATATTCAAGAGTTTGGCCTCCCCTCTGACCCCTTCATCACCCCACACTCCGAACAACACCCCCATCGGGTCAGGCTCAATCGTCACATCGCAAATTTCGGACATTGTTTTAAATATCTCATCCCAGAATGGGGCAAGTTGGGGGCAGTCCCAAAACATGTGGAGATGGCCAGCGTCTTCCGCTCCGCAGCGGGGGCAGAGCCGCATCTCAGAGCGGGCAAACTTGGAGAGTCTACGCGGGGTATAGTATAGCCTATTCAGCAATTTGTATTGTATTGTTCGGTACCGGAAATTCAGGGATACCTTGCCGGTATGGGAACACAATTTACCCCACAGATGGTCTGTAATGTCAACCCCCAGTTCAGAGGCCCAGTCGTCCCGGGCCCGTAAGGGCGGTGGTGTGGCAGCTGTGAGCTGGAGTTTATATAGCGATGAAACTACCCCTCGGGCCCCGCCAGAGTTGGCGATATAGGCAACAGCGGGATGGTCAGGGGGTTCGTTAGGGAACACAGGCCAAGCGGTCCGGAACGCTGCTCGGAGTCTGTAGTATTGCAGCAGTTCCAGCGGTGTACCAGCGTGGGATGGCTTCCAAGTCTGTGGTGTTATAAACACCCCATCCGGATAGAAGTCAGTTAGGGCCAGGTATCCTAGGGACCGCCAGTGACGCGCCAGAGCTATGTCATTCGTGGGTTCCAGCCCGGGGAGCTGCCAGGCGGGGAGCCACTTATAGTATGGGTGTTCCGCGGAGCCTGCAGCAAACAACCGCCCCCAGGCTGATAGTGTGGTCTGGACTGGATCTATAGGTGAGTCAGGTACGTACCGACGTTGTAAAATTAGAGTCATGATATTGGCGCCGGAGGCAGCAAGGTTTTCAAGCTTGACGTGCGGGCGAGGGGAGGGTCCGGGGTACCAGTAAGTGGCAAATTGTGCCTGCGCTGCTATCCAGTATCGCATCAGGTCAGGGGCCGTGAACCCGCCTCTGTCGTAGGGCAGAGTCATATCCCCCCACTTTTTCCGCACAGCACCGGAGTGCCACAGGAACTGCGCACATAGCCTGTGCAGATCAGTGAAGTATTTCCTGCCAGGCCATATGGGAACATTTGTGAATGTGTACAATAATTTGGGAAGCAGTATCATCTTAACCAGTGATAACCGCCCAGCAAGTGACAACGGGAGAGGGCGCCAGCGCGCAATCTTGGTTTCGGCTAATTCTGCCACTGCTAGGTAATTGCTAGTCAAGAGAGTCTCCTTGGTCAAGGACACCTGAACTCCCAGATATTTAATCCCGTTGGGGGACCAGCGGAGTGGGTATTCAGTGGCCGGCTGGGGCGTGGAGTGTGTGAGGGGGAAAATTTCGGATTTGGTGTAGTTGATAGTAAAGCCTGAGTATGTTCCGATACGAGTGATGTCCCGAAGGAGAGGGTCAAGGTGGAGATCTGGGCTCCTGACGAAAAGCAGGATGTCGTCAGCGTAGAGCGAGATAATTTCGGGTGTACCCTGGAGGCGTATCCCTTTGCATGAGTGACGCTCCCTGACATAGTCCGCCATGGGCTCGATGGCAAGGGCAAACAGGATCGGGGAAAACGGGCAGCCCTGTCGGGTGCCACGAGAGAGAGGAAACAAGGCAGATGTTTGGGAGTTGACGCGAACCCTGGCGACTGGGGATGTGTATAATAGTTTGATGTATGCGATCATCCCGGGTCCGACGCCCATGTTTTCCAGGACCAACCACATGTACTTCCAGGACACCATATCGAAGGCCTTCTGGGCGTCCAAGGTGACCGCCACCGCACACACGTTTTGACTGATGCGAGCCATGACGTTAAGGAGCCGTCTAATATTGTGCGATGTGGATCTACCAGGGACAAAGCCGGATTGGTCCTCATGTACCATGTATGACATAATAGGAATGAAACGATTGGCGAGCACCTTGGCGAAGATTTTCGTATCCAAGTTCATGAGTGATAGGGGCCGATACGAACCACAGTCATCTGCTGGTTTGCCAGGCTTGAGGAGGACCGTAATAACGGCTTCACGTAGAGACGAGGGAAGGCATCCCAGCTGGAGGGCCTCATTCCATACCTCTAGCAATTCGGGTCCCAAAATGGCCACATGCTCCTGAAAGAATTCAGCCGTAAGGCCGTCGGGGCCCGGCGCTTTCCCCTTCGGGAGACTTGATATGGCTTCCACTATCTCATCTAGTGTAATGGGGGAGTCCAACTGTTCTCTCGTTGCCGGGGAGATGATAGTGGTGGGTATCTGGTCTAAAAGCTCGCGCATATGGGATTCGCTATGTTCAGGGGGTTGAGAGTATAGTTTGGAATAGAAGCTTGTGAAGACCTCCAGTATGTCCTGGTCGGACCACTGAGTCGTTCCATGATTATCCTTAACACTGGTAATGTGGGCTTGGCCCCATTCCCCCCTGGCCAGGGCAGCGAGTGTCTTGCCGGGTCTATCTCCCTCACCGTATTTCCGTGCAGCCTGTGGACGACTGAAGTACTGCACTTCCCTGATTGCCTGTTCATTGAAGATCTTGAGTTCTTCACTGATCTGGGAGAGTATACCAGGGTCAACGGAGGCCGGGTGGGCCCGTTCCAGGTCACGTAGCTTAGTTTCAGTGCGTGATAGGGTGGTTCTTATGGATTTGAGTACCCCCGACTCCCTAGAGATGGACGCCCCCCTAATGAAGACTTTGAAGGCGTCCCAGCGGATCCCCCGGGTGGTGTCCTGTGGTGAGTTGTTGTCAAAGTAGGACTGGATATCTGCAAGTATGTCTGCTCTAAAAACTATGTCCTGTAGGGCAGCAGATTTAAAGCGCCATGTGTTAATAGTGGGGGCTGGCATGCCCATGTCAACAGACAACAGGATCGGTGAGTGATCAGATAGTGTGCGAGCGAGTATACATGTCTTGGAAACCCTACCTAGCATAGGACCAGATAGTAGGAATAGATCGATCCTGGACGAACTGTCGTGGACCGATGAGTAGAAGGTGTATTCCCGTGTTGACGGATGTAGAGCTCTCCATGCGTCATGAATGTCAAGTGTCTTGCAATGGGACAGGAGTCTGCGCGCTGCGCCCGACGGGGACCTGGGCGCTATGCCAGTCCTGTCTAGGGAGGTGTCCAGGATAAAGTTCATATCCCCGCCCCAGACGATTTGCACATCCGTGTATCCCAGCAGTATGGAGACCACCTGGTCAATAAATTCGGGGGAGTCGACGTTGGGGCCATAAGTATTTACGAGCAGGTAATCTCTATTGGCAATGGCGCAGTACAGCACAATGTATCTTCCACAAGGATCTATATAGCTCCTATGGAGGACAAACTTAAGAGACTTGTGGATCAATGTTAGGACTCCTCTGGCGCGTGTGGAATAAGAAGTAAAATATCTGTGGGGTCCCCAGGTAGGCGCAATGCTTCTGGCCAGTGGACCAGTGGAGTGTGTCTCTTGCAGGAGCAGTACCTTGCAGCCGTGTCTATTGGCATAAGCCATGATCCTGCGGCCCTTGGTGTAATTACTTAGGCCTCGGACATTCCATGACATTATCGTCACTGACATCTTAGCGCATCAGACAAGAATATCACTAAACACAATACCCATGGAGGACAATCTCCCACTAGGTGATACTCGCACCAGTGTCCCCCTCCGTGTGCCGCAAACTCTGCCCCCAGAACCCCCGATCCCAGGGTGATTGTGATTGAGACAATTACATGCATCTCTACGGTTTTAATGTACATCCCACGAAATTTGTTGAATTTCAAATAAAAGAGTGAGCATGCACAAATATAGGTGAGCCGGTGTGTATCGCCCTGCCATTCCGCCACTGCCTTTTTCTAAAACATTTCCCGTGTAACAACCCATACCTCCCCCCGCCCTCACTGCCCACCCCCAACTTGCAGTGTAAATCCCTTGCCCCCAAAAAAATGTGTCACCAACAGGTCCGATTCTCCCCGAGGGGTGGAGTTCGGAGGGCGAAATCCAACAGGGATAAGGCCCATTCTGTGCCCAACAGGGGCACCGAAGCAGTGACAACCAATAAACCAAAACCGTTGCCATTGCAGCGAGGTGTGCTGTAGCCGTGTGGGCGGTTCTTAGACAAAGATGTAGGACAGACAAGGCTGTCGTGAGTAGGTTCTGCGATGAGCGGATCTAAAGACAGGAGCCCATGTCCAGCAGAGCTTTGCGGGAGAGACCAGAATGAAGGAAGTTCTAGGGTTCGTAGACAATACGATGTTCCGAGCCGCAGGGGGAGCATTGTCCGCCGTGGTTGGGTCTAGTCTCAGCCCGGTCAGGCGCTGGGGGAGCCTGATGCGATGGATCTGTAGTGTGCTGTTTCCATATGCACGTTCAAGGTGACGGATGTTCCTGATGGAGAAATAGTGACCGGCCTGAGTTACCACTCATCACCCCTCATCAACCGGGGCCCCCGCTGGGTTGGGGAGCGGTAGGTGCATCTCAATGAATTTCACAGCCTCCTCTGGAACAGTGAAGAAATAAAGTTTCCCATTATGTGTGATTTTGAGGCGAGCCGGGAACAGGATGGCATACGGAACGTTACGTTCTCTGAGCAGCTTTTTAACTCCGATGAACTGACGCCTCTCCTGCTGGACCGCTATTGAGAAGTCCGGGAAGATCCTTATAGTATGAGATTCGAGGCGCAGGTCTCCTTTCTCTCGTGACAGCCGGAGGATGAGGTCTCTGTCCCGATAGTTGAGGATCCTGGCTATAATGGGTCTTGGGATGTCGCCCGGTTTGGGCCTCGGTGACAGAGCCCGATGAGCGCGCTCAACGGTAAAGTATGGGGACAAGACTGGGTTGCCCAGGAGGTCCTTAAGCAGGGATTCCACAGCGTCTTCCATGCGGCCCCTGAGGGCATTCTCAGGGACACCGACGATCCGCAGATTATTTCTGCGAGAGCGCGATTCAAGGTCGTCGCACTTCGCTTTCACACTGCGCATGTCACGTGACAGGGACGCCACTGTGTCCTGTAGTGCATGTATTTCGTCCTCATTGGTAGATATACGATTTTCAGCGTCGCTGATTCTGGTCCCCGCCTGATCCATCCGCGTTTTTAGGGAGGCAACATTGGCATTGATGTCGTCTAATTTCTCATGAAAAGACGCAAAGTTTTTGGCCATCGATTCCATAAGCGTGGTCAGGTCTGGGGGTGCGGGAGTGGGGTGATGGTCAACTTCCAGATCATCCTGGATGGGCGAGTCCTGCTCCGCCTCTCCCCTCGGGACAGCTTTAGCGAATCTGTCCATGGCACCCCCTTTATGGTTCCCCTTGACCTTGCCAGGCATTGTTGTTATAGGTCCACGGACAACGCAGACAGAGGGCCCAGCCACAGGGGGGAGGAGTATGGTCCCAGGTCAGGGGTGCAGACTGTAGATGTTGGGATTATTCCAGCCGAGATGTGAGCAGGGCCCAGGAGGGGCACGAGTAGGCAGGGGTCAACTGGTACGGCGGTGTAAGGTGGTTCCAGGGACTGTCAATGAGAAGGTGCTAAGACCACAGGGTCAGCCGCATCAGTAGAAGGATCCGGGGGGTGGCGTCGCGGCACAGATGAGGGAGCGGGATATGACTTACTAGTTGTTATCCCGCCTGCCACCCCGCTGAAACACCAGAGTCACACAGGGGTTTGGAGCCAGTGTCTACCAGGCTGCTGGGGCAAGAGGTGCGCGCCCTGGGCAGAACCTACGTCGAGGGGCGCAGGGCCAGGTGTGAGTTCTCCAGGGAGGGGTCCCTGTACCGCCCCCAGCAGGACGCGAGCAGGTGGCCGCTCCACGCCACCGGGGAGCGGAGCCAGTCGGGAGATGTTGGGTGCCGGGGCTCGCCCGGACGAGGCCGCCGCAGCGCGCCACACAATATAGGGTCAGGTCGGGCCGCAGTCCGCCCGCCCCCCCTGGAAGGATGAACAGGGGAGCAGCGGGGGGAGGAAGGGGGGCAAATCGATCCCTCCCCTGGAGGGGACCAAGTTGGCACGGGCAGCCACTCCTCACCTCGGGGGGAGCCGCTCCACGCTCCCCAGGAGCCGCGACACCCTGCGGGGGACGGCGACGAAGGTCCACAGCCGGATGGGTGGGCGGGCGAGGCCGGGGCGCGCTCCGGCGACGGCCCCAGCCGCAGACCACCGGTTCACCGCGGAGTCCCAAGGAGCGCGATCGGGCCGCAGTCCGCCCAACAGAGCGCCAGGAGGGGCAGGCGGGCCGAGAGGCGGGGGCGGGATCCGAGTCAGCGCCGCGGCCTCCGCGATGAAGAGGGCCGCACCAGCAGAAGGCCCAGTCCGGGGCTCCCCAGGGACGAAGAACAGCCGGAGCTCTCCTGGCGGCAGCACAATGATGTAGGGCAGCGGCACTGCAAAAAACAGGAACGAAACGCACGCTGTGGCCGCAGATGTAAGCGGATTTCCACCGATCCCACACGGAGCTCAGTGGCTAGGCAGCCATCTTGGGCTGCTCCACAGCGCCACCAGATGTGACGCGTTTCTGAACGTCATGCCAGTCAAAGGCCAGACCAAACGGAAAAGTCCATCTGTAGCGCAGACCTCTGCGGGCCAGTTCCTTGACCACCGGACCGATCTGCCTCCTTTTTTAGCAAGGTAGTGCCCGGCCAAATCTTGGAATAGTTGAATTAGGGACCCCTGGTACCTCACTGGTGGCTCTTTTGCTCTTGCCGTTCCTAAGACCACCATTTCTGCGTGTATAAGGAGAAATCTGGCACCACAGCACATGGTCTTGAGTTGGGCATCCCCCACGATAGCCTCCCAGTTCTGTGGGGATGCGGTCCAAAGCAACTTCCTCTGGGGCTGCATTTCCCAGGATCTCGGCAAAAATCTGTTGAACTTGAGCTTTCAAATACCTATCAGCCACTGTTTCCGGCAGGTTTTTAATCTGTATGTTGACCCTCCTGGAGCGATTTTCCATGTCCTCCATCTGTAGATCCAGGTTTTGGGTGGCCAGGTTCAGCTGCTCTATTGCCTCGCTGTACTCTGTCATGTCATTGTCCACTTCCTGGAGCCCCCGTTCCAGGAGGTCAGTTATTTTGCTGAGCTGGCCTCCCTCCTGCCTTATTTCTACCAGTCCTGTATTGAGGTCCACAGTTAAAACCGTACACAAAAGGCTTTGGCTAATGTTGATTAGAGGGTCGACATTTCACTAAGCAGTGTAAGGAACTCATGGTGGCAACAGTAAAGACAGGCACAGTTCAAGGGTGTTTATTAAACTGTATAGGTAGGTTGGAAAAAGGCCTAATCTAAACCTAAAATGGGAGCCAGCTATGACCATCAAATAAAAATAAGGCTGTCCTAGTGGCGTCTTGTCAATTAAAAAACGCCTATACTAAATAAACTATTGGCAATCCTTACAACTAAATACAAGAAAAGAGTGTGGGATTGGGTTCAAAAGAAAGAAAAAAAGTGTTCAAAATTATTAAATCAGGATGTGGTAGCCAGGGGTCTCCCTTGCCCAAGTTTTGAGCAAGGGACAATGCGGAACTCCGGAGCACAAGCACAACACATGCTCAAGCTTTCCCAGCATGAGACTACAGTTCTGTTTTCAGGTATCAGGATCTACGGTGGTTAAGTCTCTTTTCTATAAAAAAAGTATTTGCCTCCGAGGACCTGATGCGTTCAAAATAACAAACAAAAAGTTCCTTTCCATATGCACATGGGTGATTACTTTTCACCCCTGGAACGCCCTCTTCCGGGGCTCAGATCCACAAAAAGTTCCTAGCAATATCAGGACCTTTTGTTGGTTAGGTTTCTTGCTTCAGTTCCTTTCTGATTGCACTTGGGGTGATGGTTCTTCACCCTTGGGTCTTCCGAGCTCAGTCCCCTCTCGAATATCAGCCTCCCTCCGTCGGGTTCACTACGGCTTTTCCCGAAACAACTTCACCTATGACATTCAGAAATCTTCATTCACGTGTCGTTGGCTGATGGCTTTTCACCCTTGGATCACCCTCTTCCATGCTCAGACCCTTCTCGAATGTTTGCCTCCCTCAGTTGGGTTCACAACGGCTTTATGTACGTTGAGTGATGGTTTTTCACCCCTGGATCCCCCTCTTCCGGGCTCAGACCCTTTTCGGATATTTGCCTCCCTCTGTCGGGTTCACTACAGCTTTTCCCAGATCAATTGCACCTTTGGCATTCACAAATCTTATGTCTTTTTAAACAGTTCACTGTAGACATCCCTCCGTCGGGTTCACTATTGTCATCACAATGTTCTTTGGGGCATCAGGCTTTGCCCCTTTATATCAGCATCCCTTTGTCGGGTTCACTCTTGCCATTCACACAGTTCTTTCTCCTTCTCACTATGCAGGATTCATTTCTCTCAGCTTTCCAATTACGTGCCAGTCAAAGACTTGACTGTATAGGGGATTTTGCTAGACCACTTTATGACCACTTTGACCTCTTTCTTGAAGCTCTCCTAAGGCCTTCTGGTATTAGTAGTTTTTAAAAAACGGGGAATCAACAAGAGTCTCTCGCTGAGCACCCACGTGGTGCCGGTCCCTTCTGCAGCTGGTTTTCCCATAAGACGTTAACAGTTCTTTGAACTTCCCTAAACTTGTCTTTTGCAACTTTCCTTCAACACAGTTCCGTTTCTTATCGGTTCTCCCCTCGACTCACCGGCTGTGATGAACCACTTAGCTTTCATTGTATATGGAGTCAAGGATGGTACCACAGTAGCAGGTGTCCCTGTCTGTCCTGATTATCAGCACAGGCGTGCTCCGTGTACCGTGGACATCTGCTGCAACACTGCTGGCTATTGTTTGCAGTCTTATGATTCCTTCCATGGAGGTTTTGCGGGGCTGGGTCGAAAAGGGCAAGGTCACTTCTCTCCTTGTTACCCCTTTGGTTCTCGCCGCCTTTCTCTTCCTCTTGAACTGCCGCCCTGTGATGGCTGTCTTGGCGTGCGGTCTTCCTTGCTCGTAGTGTGCTCCCGTACTCCACCTTTTATCCCTGTGGGGAAGGGAAAGGGCCGTCAGGTGCGTGTGATTCTGGTCAGTTGCCTGACTGTGCCTGACCCTTGTGTTGAGACATGTTAGGTAAATGGGTCTGGCGTTAGTCTGTTGTCTTTCGTGGTGTGCGAAAGTGTTTGAGTAACCTGCGTGGCAAGATGTGGAAGAGGGGTTATAAGAAGGGGGATACTGCGTCTCACCCGTCAGTGTCCCACTTCAACTCCCCGAGTACCCCCCATCCAGGTGATCCTCCCCCCACTGGTCCACCCCCAGGAACTGGATCCAACATTGACATTGATTTTTTATTTCTATCATGCTCGTACACAAGTGTTTCAGAGTGCGACAAGGCAAGGGAGGGGAACAGGGGGAAACAAAACAGCGATCTTACTAGGCCCAGTGACATTGAGAACGCACAAGTGCATGGGAGAGGGGGAGGGGGAAAGTGCATGAAAGGGGGGAGGAGTGGAAAGTGCGAAGCAGAGGAGAAACAGATAAATAATAATAAATAAATAATAAAGGCAACAACCAGTGGTAGTGCAGCCAGCAATTTGCAAGTGCTAGGTTTAAGGAGGCAGCAGACAGGGTAGGTCTGATAAGTGCAGGAAGAGAAAAAGGGGGGAAGATTACTTCTGGGTCTCAGTGGGACTAATGGGGAAGATACAGGGAATGGAAAAAGGGTCCATCTCATTGTCAGATCACGCTCCCCTTTGGATGGAGGTGAAACTATCTGGAAAGAAAAATGGCCTCTGGCGGTGGAGGCTTCCTCAAGACCTGCTCCAAGATCTTGTGGCGGGAGTTTCATTTAGGGGGATGGTGGACGAATATTTTGAGCAAAACGACACGAGGGAGGTCCCACTGGGAACTGTCTGGGAGGCGTTCAAGGCAGTGATTCGAGGGAAAATGATTGCTTTGAAGGCCTCGAAGGACAAACAGAAGTACACTTGGGAAAAAGTTCTTGAATCCACAATAGCGGACATACAGGAGAAAATTCTGACACAGCCCACCCGTAGCTTAAAAAAGTCCTTAAGACACACCCAAGGCCAGCTAGAGATGCTTCGCAACAAAAACGCAGGGAAATCACTATTATACCTCAAACAACAATTCTATATAAAGGCCAACAAAGCAGACAGACTCTTAGCTAGACAGCTACGTGAAAAACAAAAGGGAATGATGATTAAAATTATCCGAAACACACAAGGTGAGCCACTGACACGCACACACGACATGGGAGAGGCTTTTAGGGAATACTATCAAGAATTGTATACTACAGACTCCCCAGATAGTGACGCACAAGACACCTAACTACAGACCCTCCCCATCCCACAAATATTGGAAGAGGATAGGTTAGCACTGGAGAGCCCGATAAGAGAAGAGGAGGTGAAAAAGGCAATAACAGAGCTCCCGCTCAACAAAGCACCCGGCCCAGACTGCTTCACAGCCCCTTTTTATAAGAAATACGCAGATAATCTAATCCCATTCTTAACCAGACTCCTAAATTCATTCAAGGATAGCGGGAATGTAACCCCAACAATAAACGAAGCAAAAGTACTAGTCTTCGTCAAAGTAGGGAAAGATCCAACTTACCCTGCTTCCATTCGCCCAATAGCCCTGATAAACTTGGACTCCAAGATATACACAAAAATCCTGGCAGGAAGATTGTCTCCGCTCCTGCCCAACCTGATAAACCTTGACCAATCGGGCTTTATACCGGGCAGACAGACACACGTTGATCTCAGACGGCTTATACACTTAGTAGAAAAGACGGGCATCAGACACACTCGGGCACTGCTGCCATCGGTAGATGCTGAGAAAGCATTTGACCGGGTAGAGTGGTCACTCCTGTTTAAAACCCTAAAAAGTGTGGGATTCGGGGATCAATATATAGCAATTATAAGAGCCAACTATAACTCTCCGGCAATTAGGATCGCCATCAATGGCGAGGTCACAGGAAGGGTAGATATTTCAAGGGGCACAAGGCAGGGCTGCCCTCTATCCCCACTTCTATATGCCATTTTCCTGGAACCTCTTCTAGTTAAAATAAAAGAATCCACACACATTAAGGGGATAGAAATGGCAGGCACGCAGCACAAAGTAATAGCCTATGCTGACGACATGCTAATAGCCCTTAAAGAACCGGGGAGGACACTGGCGGCAATAGTAGGGGAATTAGTGTCATTTGGGGCTATCTCAGGACTCAAAATCAATAGGAGAAAATCAGAAATACTGATTCTGGCAGGAGAACAAGGCGAGATACAAAGAGAAGCAGCAGCGTTGGACTTTAAGATCGCAGAAAAGGGGATTAAATACCTAGGAATAACACTGACAAACAGGGTAGGGCTGCTCTACGAAAGGAATTATCCCACACTCTTAGAACACATAAGGAGGTACCTAGAGAGATGGAACCCATTGTCGGTATCTTGGTGGGGCAGAATACAATCGGTCAAGATGAACACCCTCCCGAAACTATTATACTACTTTCAGGCACTCCCAATCAGGGTCCTCAGATCTTTCTTCAAGGCACTGTCAAAGGTGGTTGCATCCTTCATATGGAAAAGGAAACCCCTGAGGGTGGCCAGGGCGGTCCTCACAGTACCTACATGGGAGGGGGGATGGCCCTTCCCCACTTTCAAAAATACTACCAGGCGGCACAACTTAGGGTGCTTCGAGAGTGGATGGGGGAAGATCCGCAGCCAATCTGGGCGACACAAGATAGGGCAGTCGCAAGAACCCCACTGGTGGAACTTCTGTGGAAAGCAAAACAACATAGGCACCCCAACTTTTGCATCAGCGAAATAATGAAGACCACATTAGAGGCCTGGGACATCCAAACGTGAAAGTCCCTTCATGCCCATCTGTCGAAACCCCCAATTCCCACCCGGAATAGAACGGGGGGGCCTTTGAGAAATGGGAGGTAGCGGGGTACACGAAGAGAGGGGAAATGTTCCAAGACAAAGAAATAAGATCATACGAGGCATGTAAATCTCTTCTGAACCTCACTGCAGGAGATAAATATAAATACGACCAGCTTAGACACTGGCTGGCGACACTAGGAATCACCAGGGCAGCTACAAGAAACCTCACGCCATTTGAAACCTATGTCACCACCAAGTCCGGGGCGAAGAAATGGGTCTCGACACCGTACACCTTCATAAACTCCCAAGATGAAGAAGTAAAGTGGACATATATGATCAAGTGGGGGAACACCTTGGGGGAGGAACTGTCAAGACACCAGTGGACGGACTTGTGGAAACAAATCCCAAAAATGACCCGCTCAGTTCAAACAAGGGAAATGTGGGTAAAAATAGTCGCCCAATGACATTACACCCCAGCAAGGCAGCACGCTATGTACCCCCAAACGTCTAATCTTTGCTGGAGAGGGGGCGTAGAGGTGGGAACGTGGAGACACATATGGCAAGGGGATTACTAGGTTCTGGTCAGAGGTAAAGACAGAGATGGGGAAAATGTTTCCAGAAGTGGGACAGCTGGGTGAAATGGTATGGCTATGTGGAATGAAGGAAAAGTTGGCCAAGAAGTACACAAAGTCACAGTGGAGAAGCTTCATGGGACTCCTAATAGCGGCACAGACAACGATAGCCCAAAGCTGGAAGAAGCAAGACCCTCCATTGATGTTCACATGGCTCCAGAGGTATGGGCGAAATGGCTATGGAAAAACTGACGCACACAATCCAAGGCACGGGTGGTTCATTCACAAAGGAATGGGGAACGGTCCAAGACTATCTGCAGTCAGACTTTATGGAACAATGGTGCCGCCATAAAATCAAAATTACGGACATCTTCAGTGTATAAGAGGATTCCCTACAGAAAGACTTCAAGAGGATCTCCAGGGGAAGGCCGAGGGGAGGGAGTTGAGGGGGATGTTGCGAATAGTTGAAGTATTATGTTCATAATTGAAAATAATAAAAACATTTTTTTAAAAAGGGGGGGGCTGTATGGGTACAGAAACAGACCCCAGTGCAAGGGGTGGCCTGGAGGCATTGCGGGAGGGTGGCAGGGTGAGCAGGTACCTGGGCCCAGGAGGACATAGGGTGGCCAGGTGCACAGTGCCAAGAGAGAACAGATCAGCAGGGGAGAGGGGGAGCGAAGGCAGAAGAAAAGAGGAAGTTCTTGAGGTGCTCCGGAACCGGAGATGGTTCTCCTCAAGTTTTAGAGTGGCAGGGAGGCTGTTCCAGAGGGAGGCCCCAGCCGAAGACAGAGATCTACCCCCAGCTTGTTTCTTTGAGAAACGACTGACCCTGAGGGAGTTAGAGGTAGAGGAGCGAAGAGCTCGAGAGGGGAGGTAGTTACGGAGGGATATCTGAAGGTATTTTGGACCCAGGCCCCAGAAAGCCTTGTGGACAATGCAGAGGGCTTTGAATTTAATCCTTGCATCCACTGGGAGCCAATGGAGAGATTTCAGAGCTGGGGAGATACGATCCCAGGGCTTGAGGCCAAGGACAAGTCTCGCAGTCCTTTTATGGGTTAGTTGCAGAGGGCCGAGAGTAGCGACAGGTAGATTTAGAAAGAGGCTGTTACAATAGTCCAACCTAGAGAGAACCAGAGCTTGGGATACCATGAGCTTCTGGGGGAAGAAGAGGAAAGGCAGAGTACCTCTGAGGAGGTGCAGTAGAAGTTTGACTTTTTAGAGACCTCAGAGATTTGGGCGGAGAAGGAAAGGGTGGGGTCAAAGATGACCCTGAGGTTCTTAGCCTCGCAGGTGGGGGTAGGAGGAGGGCCAAGGGAAGCCGGCCAGAGAGTGAGGGGTAATGATGGTGAAGGTATGCCGATGAGGAGTATCTCCGTCTTGCTGGCATTCAGACAAATATCATTGGTGGCACACCAATCTTGAATGGCAGTTAGGCAATCAGAGATGAGAGAGGGAGAAGAGGTGGCCGAGGGCACCCTGAAAATGAGTTGAGTGTCGTCAGCGTAGCACTGGAAATTTGAGCAGAAAATGGCAATGCAGTGGGCGAGAGTTGCTACCTATTGGTTGAAAAGCCGGGGCAAGAGGTTAGATCCCTGGGGAACACCACAGGTAGAGAGGAAGATAGATGATAGGAATGACCCAAGTTGGTGCTGGGAGGGTCGATCAGAGAGGAAAGAGGTCAGCCAGGCCAGAGCCTGATCAGTGATACCCAGGTTTTCACAGAGACGGTTGAGCAGGATGGTATGGTTGACTGTGTCGAAGGCAAAAGAGAGATCGAGGAGGATGAGGACAGAGGAAATGTTAGAGTCAAGGTTGGAGAGCAGATCTTCACGGATGTTCAGGAGAGCAGTTTCCGTGCTTCTGGCAGCTCTGAAGCCAGACTGGTGGTCATGGAGACAGCCAACAGAATTGGAATGGAGGTTAATCTGAGAGATGGCCAACTTTTCCAGGAGTTTACCCAGAAAGGGAATAATGGAAATTGGGCGATAGTTAGCTGGCCAAGAAGGAACAGTTGTGGGTTTCTTGAGAAGAGGATGCACAAGGGAGTGCTTCAGAGAGGAGGGGAAGGATCCTGAGGCAAAGGAGTGGTTGCAAAAATCAGCAAGGGCCGGAGCGAGGGTGTCAATGTGCTCCTTGATGGTTTTAGAGTTATAGGATGAACCTGTTTTGACAAGGCTTTCAGAGATCGGACTTGTCTAGCGACCTTGTCAGGGGAGAAAAGAGGAAAGGACGAGAAAGATGGTGGGGGGTGGCTAAAGGAGGGTCAGCAAGCACAGATGGAGAAGGGAGAGGATGGGTGGGGATGGAGAGGTTGGACAGGATGTCCTGGGTTTTTTAAATGAATTGAGAGGCAAGGGCATTGCAAAGAGCCTGGGAGGCAACAGGAGGGGGAGAGACTGCAGAAGGGTTGGCCAGCTCCTTGCAGATTTTAAAGTTTGGCCGAGTTGTTAGATGCCGCAGAGACACAGGCTTGAATGTGGACTCTCTTCTTTTTGAGGACAGAGTCGGTATTACCTTTGTAGCAGGCGACAGGCCACTTTGTCAGAGGATGAACAGGAAGCCCTCCATTTGCTCTCAGCCGCCGTACACTTACGTTTAAGTGTAGCTAGGTCAGAGTCATACCAGGAATTGCACTTGGCTTTGGACTTCAAACAGATCCTCATGACAGAGGCAAGAGTATCAGAAATTGAAGAGTAGAGCAGAGACAGGGCTGTGTCAGGATGTGAGACAGGCAGAGGTGGAGGGGGTGAGAGAAATTGGCAGCAAAAGCCTCAACTGACACACGCTTCATGGACCAGATGTCCGAGAAGGTAGCTGGCAGTGTTGGGGTAGGCTTGGCTTGGGGGGAAGAGAGGGAGAGATGAAAGGAGAGGAGGGAGTGATCGCTCCAGGAGAGAGGAATGGTCAGAGGGATGGAGAGTGGGAAGTCAGAGGAGATCAAGACATTGAGTGTGTGCCCTGCAGAGTGAGTCGGGCCAGAGGGGAGGATGGACAAGGAGAGGGAGTTGCAGAGATCAAGGAAGAGTACAGAGGAGGAACAAGGAGAGTCTAAATGTATATTGAGGTCACCGAGGAGGAGGAGTTGAGTGGTAGAGATCAGGAGGTAGGAGGAGAGGTCCGCCAACTCAGAGAGAAATGAGGTGATTTGACCAAGAGGCCGGTAGATGGTAGCCACAGTAAGAGAATGGGTAGGCGAGAGAGAAAGCCTACAGACAAGGCATTCAAAAGAGGAATAGGTCTGAGTGGGAATGATAGAGGCAGGAATCCACTCAGGAAAGATCAGGGCTACCCCCCCACCGGACCAGGAGGATCTAGGTGTCGGCGATAGGAAGCCCAGGGTTAGAGGCCAAAATATCCTTTTTGATCTTCTTCCTACCAGACTTAGTGAGAAGGGGAGGATAGTCAATGGAGAAGCAGTTTGAAAAGATAGGAGAAACAGAAAGTGTCATGGGGTGGAAATGAGGAGAGGATGGACAAACTGGGGGGGCTAAGGCAGGTAGGTTTGGGACATAAGAGTAGTGAGGTCACTAGGCTGACAAGTTACAGAGAAGCATCAGTATACAAGCAAAATACAAAGAATTTCGCAATGGGCAGCAAGATTTGACTTTTTAGCACAAAGCAAACACAGCAAGATTTGACTTTTTAGCACAAATCAAACAGAGCAAGATTTGACTTTTCAATCTTGGAATCAGATGTTAGCAAAGGGTTTAAGGAAGCACTGCGCATCAGGATAACAACATGGGAGTAACAAGCAGAAAGAACAGTGACAGTCAAAGGTGGTAGGAGTGAGTCCATAAGGAGGGAACTAAACCATAGTTCTGGAGGAGGCAAAGTCAAGGCAGTCTGGATTTCTTAAAGGTGTGAGGTGGCAGCATCATTGTGGTTAAGATGCAGGACGGACCCCAATTAGCGTTCTGGGCGCAGACAGGGGCCTTAGAAGTGGGCCTTTGCTGAGAGAGCCGGCTAAAGCCTGCCGGTCCCCAATTGGATGCAAGAAAACACTCAGCAACCAATGGCAGTGCTGCACAGGGAGTGGTGGTTCAGCACAGCCTGCCTACACAACAAAGAAAACCATGGCTGCCATCTTGGAAGGACCAAAAACAGCCAAATAAGCAGGCAATAGTGGTGGCCGTGTCCTGGCCAGCTGGATGACAGATCCCCGGCAACCATTAAGTGAGACACCTTCAGGTTTCTCACAGGTGGTCTTCCGGGATAGATGTCCGCTTGCTCCCCTCACTGCCTGTTCCCCCCTAGTCTCATTTCAGACCCAGCCTTATACATCCCCTTGGCTTCACTTGGGGCCCAAAATGTGGGGCGTACCCCCGACTCACCGGCCCCCCACTGTCTGCTTTTGGGCCTTCGCATTGGCCTTCGACATGAGCATGACCCTGAACCCTCTGGGTTCCTGGTCTCCCAGTGTCTGTAGATGCGGGACAAACACCCCCACCATGTCTCACTCAGGTCTCCTGGTCTCATCCTCCTGTTTCCGTTCTCTAGCAATAAAACTGCAATCTTCAGCAGCTTTGTAGCTGTCTCTGCTTTTTAGGACGTAGTCAGACGCGTCAGCACTGGCGCGTTTAAGCCGGTTTGTGCAGGTTTGTGTACGGTGAGGGTGTTTTGCTGGATAGAATCCCTGCATTGCTTCATAACTGAAGCATAAGTAAGTATACTGCAGCCTTTGTATTATATCTCCCTGGTAAACCTGATTTGCACAATGTCTTGTAGTTAGTTGATCCTGCAGATACAGCAGAACCGTAAGGCTAGGCTGGAAGCTTGTGCGCGCGATTCTGCACATAATGCTATAGAAATGAATAAGACGTTGATATAGCTTGACCATGTAGCCCCCAACTTAACTGGTAATGAAGATGCTCAGTTACTTCGAAAACAATGCTAGTGAACACACTTTCTTTGGTGCGTCATGCCAGAGGGGTTGCAGATTTTATTGTTACCGCAAAGATAGATCTTAACATTTTAATGGAAACCTGGTTACAGGAAACCAATTTATATGTGCCACAATTAGCCAACCCCGCGGCTGTAAAATCCTGCACCCAGATCGTAAGGGCCAGAAGGGAGGCGGGGGTGGCAATAATCTTAAAAGAATGCCTTAATGTTTATTTATCTTGTACACCAGTATTAGACTCAAGTGAGGCTATGTTGGTGAAATTGGTACTTAATCCCACAACCGCACTTAGTATTCTCATCTTCTATCGCCCACCCATATCTACCTCTTGAGGAGCAGGTGTTAGCTTTGCTTGAATCTTACATTAAACCATGTTCCCCGCTAATAATCCTCAGAGATTTCAATTTGTGGGCATTTGATCCATCTGATCAAGTGGCCAGGACTTTGTTGAATCTCCTTAAGAGTATTGGATTAAAACAACATGTAATGGCGCCCACACATCACAGAGGGAATATTTTAGACTGGGTATTTACAAGAAACCAAGTCATTTCTATATTGGACATCCAAAAATGTATCTGGTCAGATCACTGTACAGTTTGACATTCAAGCCTGACCCTACAAAGGAAAGAAAGCCGAAAGAGCACTAAATCCATCCTCTTTGGAAGTACTCGAAAAGTCTCACATGAGGTGTTTGAATCCATTGTTAGCCCCCAATTAACCTCTCTAGAAGAGAATATTTACCTGGAATGATTTACTTTGCGGTTAAATTAAAAAAGAAGGCAAATTAATGGTTTTCTGCCGATGTTATAGTAGCTAGAAAGTTGAAACGCATGGCTGAGAGGAGCTGAAGGAAACATCCTTCAGACTCTACTCTTACAACCTTATAGGGTGGCAGTTAAAAGTCATCAAGCAACAATCTTTAAAGCAAAAGAGAAAAAAGCATGAGGTTCGGATCATGGGAGCTAAATTTAGCTCTGGAGAACTGTTTACAATCTTAAATGAACTTAAGGGCATAACCACTGATACCCATGTGATTATTGATAACTCATGGTGCCAAAATGTTCACAATGGGTTTATCCAAAAAATAAAATCAACATCAGGTGGTTATCATAGTTCTAATAAGGCACTAGGTCGGAACTCAAACCTAAGGCCACTAGCTAGGTCTTACTTAGGCACCTTTGGATTTCATCCAATTTCAGATGGCGAAGTCTCAGAAATTGTGGCCAAAATGAAACCCAATTCCTGTAAAGGAGATGTCTTTCTTGCCACATATTTCAAAGAATACTTGACTACCATCGTTCCTTGGGTTACGAAATTCATTAATCGGTCCCTCCAGGAATGGTGCGTTCCAGAATGTATTAAAGAGGCATGGATATCCCCCCTGCTAAAAAAAGGATAATCTAGATCCCAATGATCCTGTCATCTACAGGCCTATAACAAACTTTCCCTATTTGCTGAAAGTTATAGAAAAGGCCGCTTGTATTCAGTATGAGACCTTTGTCGAAGAGAAGGGAATTCTGCCCAAGGGACAACCAGGTTTCCGTAAAAAGCACAGGACTGAGAATGCGCTTCTGGATGTAAACTCATGTATAGCTGACATCGTAGATGGAGGTAGCCTAGAAACGCTGTTATTGCCCGACCTGTCTGACACCTTTGATCTGGTGAATCACGGGTTTTTGGCAGACAGGTTGATCAATGGATGTTGCTGCTTGGGGCTTGCCGCAAAGTGGTTTAAATCCTTTCTTGGACCAAGGAAGGCAAGAGTTGCAAAAGAGAACTCTCAATCACAGCAAGCTCAACACAGCTGTGGTGTCCCGCAGGGCTTCTGCCTGTCACCATTGTTGTATAATGTCTACTCCAAACCTTTGTTTGATCTCCTTGATGGTCTGGGTGTAAAATTAGCAAATTATGCGGATGACACCCAGATCATCCTGGAACTATTCGGATCATATGATAATGTTATGGAAAGAGTAAGTGAGGATTTTGGCGCCATTAAAACATGTATGGCAATGAATTTCCTTGCCCTAAATTATACAAAAACAAAAAACAGAAATAATGATTTTGGGCACAGATGCCAAAATGAAAAAACTCGACCCACAATATGAGGTCCTTGTGATTGAGGGTACAACGATTTGTGTTTCTGATTTTGTAAAAACATTGGGGGTATTTTTTTATCAAAAAATATGTTGCTTATATAACACAGCTCCTCTGGCAGATACACCCATATCTGCTGGAGAAAAATAGAGCTCCAATTGCAACAACCACAATTAATACGAAGTTGGATTATTGCAATTGTCGGTTGGTAAGGACATCACAAGCAAATGTAACAAAACTCCAAGTTATTCAGAACAGGGCAGTTGGGGCTGTTTGTGGACTGAAGAGCAGAGAACACATTACTCGTGCCCAACAAGGGCTTCACTGGCTCCCCGACCAACATAGAATTAATGTCAAAGTCGCAAGTTTGGTCTATAAGTGCCTGGCTGGTGATGCGCCACCCTATCTCAGTACACGGATTAGAAGAACACCAGTCAGGCACAACTTGAGATCTAACAAGGAGGATCTTCAGGTGCAGCCACGCTATCTGCTAAAAAGCTTTAGAGGATCTAGCTTAAACTTTTGGGCAACCAATATTTGGAATGCACTTCCGCAGTCACTCAGGCAGCTTCTCTTAGTCGCACAGTTTAAAAAAGGCCTGAAGACCTTCTTTCTGTTTGAAAAGGGAGGTGACTAAAATCTTAAAGCCAACCACATTTTTGTGCTCCACCTTCATTCTTGTTCTAAGTTGTGTGAGCACCCTGAGGCCTACGGGCGTGATGTCACTATATAAAAAAACAATAGAACAGAATAGCTGTTTACCCTGCACAGAACTCCTGGCTCCCCTCTTGAGCATCTGGTTCCTTCCTTCCGGTGGATCCTTGCACAGGACTCCTGGCCCCACTCTTGACTCTCTGTTTCTGGTCTTCCAGGACCAGCAGGGCCGTGGGGAGGGGGCAGATCCCACCCACCCCATCCACCGAGGGGACTAGCAGCTGAGACCACTCTGGTACGACCCCCACCTGCCGATAGCTCTTGTGGGGATTCTGCATAATTATTTCTTAGCGTAGGGTGGGGTATATATATAAGTGCACCATCCTTCTTCGAGCCCTCCTGCCCACAAGGCCCTCGACGGTGCAATTACCTGTAGGCTGAGTCTCCAAGTTGGGGAGAGTGGCAGAGTTCCTGGGACCTCTTCCGCAGGTCCACCTTAAGCTAACAGCTGGAGCAGACTGGCAAATATGCAGGAGGGTCTCACTATTTGGCTTAACTGTCCCAATCAGCCAGGTGTTTTGAGGCCTGCTCTACGTTCGGGCCAGGGGCCACCCCAGTCCCTTTATACCTGGCTCAGTAACCCTCCTCGGAGCCCTTGGGCCTCCTTGATATTCTTGCATGGTCTTTTGCCTGCCCTCCAAGTTTGTCTCTTGTCACTGCTGGGCTCCCCTCTCTCCTACCTGGCTCCCTCCAGCTCTTCTGGGGACGTAGTCTCCTCCCTCACCCCTCAGGTGGGTTCCTTATGGCGCTCTCTCTGCTCCAGTGGTGGAGGGGCAAGGGGAGAGGTCCCTGCCATCGGTGCACCTCTTCCCGGGGCCCCTGCTGCCTTTCCCCGCCTCTGGTGCTGATGTTCCGGCAACCGACTCCCGATGTCATTAAGTGCGCTGGCGGCACCCCGCGCACCGTGGTCCTTGCGGCAGGGCATGCAGCAGTGGCCCACACCAGCTCCTCCCTGTCTCATCTGCTGGTGCTCGGGGCGCCCTCCGGCGTAGCCTCCACCATGGGATGTGTCGGGGCTGCAGCCTCTGCCAACTCCACACACGGTCCGGTCCGATGTGGCACCTGACAACCGCACCCAGCCCCCGCAACCCCTCAGCAGGGGGAACACAGCAGACAGTCACCACTGCACACCTACTCAGGCTGTTGGGATCGTACTATGTAGGTGCTCTCTGCTCCAGTGGTGGAGGGGCAAGGGGAGAGGTCCCTGCCATCGGTGCACCTCTTCCCGGGGCCCCTGCTGCCTTTCCCCGCCTCTGGTGCTGATGTTCCGGCAACCGACTCCCGATGTCATTAAGTGCGCTGGCGGCACCCCGCGCACCGTGGTCCTTGCGGCAGGGCATGCAGCAGTGGCCCACACCAGCTCCTCCCTGTCTCATCTGCTGGTGCTCGGGGCGCCCTCCGGCGTAGCCTCCACCATGGGATGTGTCGGGGCTGCAGCCTCTGCCAACTCCACACACGGTCCGGTCCGATGTGGCACCTGACAACCGCACCCAGCCCCCGCAACCCCTCAGCAGGGGGAACACAGCAGACAGTCACCACTGCACACCTACTCAGGCTGTTGGGATCGTACTATGTAGGTGCGGGTCGGGGGTGATTTATTTTCTTTTTTATTTATTTGTATTCTTTATTTTCCCTTTGAATTGCGCTTCCGGCTTGAAGCACTGGGCTTACTCAGCGCCGGGGTACTTCCACTGGTCCTGGGAACCTTATGAAGTCCCCTTGGTGGTCGGAGCTGCTGCCGGCATGTCTATTCGGTGCCGGTGGCCATCTTGACTTTTGTGTGTTATTTTGAAGTAGAAATGAATTATTGGAATGAACTTTATTTATTGGAACGCTCATTTGGAAATTCTGCTTTAATCCTGTGCAAGGGCATCCGACCCTGGTTTCAATAATATTTGGTTCTAATTGTTATTTTGTTGAACTTAAACAGCCATATGAATACCTGAATTACTTTTGTTGTATGTACAAGTGTGCGGGTCAGATATCCTTATGTATTAGAGTGTTTTCCTTGAGTCTTAGTTTCATAGGCAGGGAAACCCACATTAGGTTAGGGAAAGCTAGATGTTTATCACACCAATTTAATTTAATGAAATGGCTTCTTGTGAAAATCCTTCATCAAGTTGTAGCATTCTTGAACCCTTGCACATACAGCTGGTGGAATTCTATACAATAGCTGCTGCTGGCAGTTTTGAGGACCCACTGATCTGAGGTGATGCCCTCCCATGCATGCTACCGGGAAAACACGGGAGGGGTCCTGTGCCACTATGTCCTGTTGGCAGGAGAGCCTCTGGCTGCTGAGTTTCTCCCCTACCCTGAAATCCCTGCTATTGAAGGAGTTGAAAGCCGCTGGAAGTGTCCTGTCTGGAATACCAGGGAGACGCTCCCATTCCGTAGGCACTTTGAGATGAGCGGGAAAAGGATTGCCTGCGAAAGGACGAGCGGGTGTTAAAGACCACCCATTGAACAAAAGGCTTGACAAAGATTAGATTTATTGACATTTTTAGACATTTAAACTTAAGTAACTTAATTTGAGATTTGATTTAGTGACTTTAGCGGTTTCAAGGGCCTGGTCTACTGCTTTGCCGAAGAGGACAGAGTTTTCCACAGGTTTATTAATAAGTGAAGCCTGTGTCTCTGGCTTGAACCCAGAGTTCTTGAGCCACTCATAGCGCTTCAAGAGTGTGCCTTCTGCCAGTACCCGTCCTGCGGTCTCTTATGAGTCAAGGGTGTTCTTCAATATGTTTGCGTCACCTGACACCCTTCGTTCTCCACTGCCAAAGGCTGTGATCGAGCAGGCTCTGGAACCGTTTGCAGGCCTTGGCGAACCAGTCCCCACTGTACATCGTTATAGCTGGCCAGAAGTGTAGTGTTGTTAGCTTTACAGGTGCTGAAAGCACCTATGGAAGTAATACGTTTTCCAAGAGCATAAATCTTCTTGCAGTCCTTGTTGGGAGATGACTCGGACGAAGACAATGGAACACCTGCACGTTTCCTGGTGATGGTCACAACCAGGGAGTCTGGAACGGCATGTGCTCTGATGTATAAAGGATCCGAGGGAGCGGGGAGAAACATTTTCTCAACTTTCGGGTAGCCGGCCTGAGTGAGTAAGGGCATAAGTAAGAAGGGGGCAAGGCGTTTCTTAACAGAGTTCATAAGCGGGATGACCTGGCTGACGGGGACCTTCTCCTTGAGGATATCCTCAATGAAATCCGACTCTGGCACGGCCTCCCATGTCACAATCTTAAAGTGGTCTGCAGCCTTCCTGAGGCTTAAAGTGGTCTGCCGCCTTCCTGAGGAGAGTGTTGAACAACATTTGATCATCAATTAGTGAAGCCGCCTGGTGCTGAGAGACGGGAGTAACGTCCAGGAATATATTGTCCGGTTCAGCTCCATGGGCAGGGGTAGTGGGCCAAGTACCCTAGTCATCAGCGGGGGTCCAGGCTGCAGGGTCTTGAGGAACCGGGTCCTGTGAGACTTTATCCGAATCCAGGACTTAACAGATGTCATCGTCTGGATCATTTGATCATCCTGGAAGATATCCTTAGGAGGATCAGTTAAAAATTGCCAAGGCGGAGAGGAAAGGTGAGCCCCAGGAGAGTGATACCATGTGGGGCTTAGGGCTGGGGCAGTCATCCATAGGCCGTGGCCTTTTAAGAACCTCATCAAGTTTGTCTGAAAATTTGATCAATTCTGACATCTTTTCTGTGCAGGCCTCAAACCTTTCGCTTATCCATGTAGAGGAAGAGGATTCATCAATGGGAGGGAAAGGTGGATTAGATGGATCAGGGTCTTGAGGTAGATTAATGCAACAGGGTCTTGTTGTAGGGCCTGTGACAGAGGTGGAGAGGCCGAAGAATACCCCCCTCGGGTAAAGGGAAAGCCTTCTTGCGGCCAGAGCCATGAGAAGGGGCCTTGGAAAGCTTCTCCCAGAGTTTGGGAAGCGTTTTATCAACAGAGGCACATATTGGCGTCTCTTTCAACGACTTCGCAATGTGTGCCGAAGTTTTAGGGAATGGTGCCCAATAAGGCCGAAGCCTAAGGACCTTGTGCCTGCCGCGATGGCGGCGGTGTGGTGGGCCCTGACCCGTGAAGTTCAATAGGCCCCACCTAAACCTTTGACGGGCCTACGGGAACCAATGGCTTCTTTGATGAAGGCAGAGGGGTTGTATACATGGCCTTATGGGAAGGATGCGTTCCTTTGTTGCCGGAGTGTGAAGTCCCCATCGTACTGCTGGCGGCATGCTTATCGGGGATGGGGACGGGCACGTGGGTATCGGTAGACTCCACGGTTACGTCTATGGGCTCCGAATCAGAGCTGCAGCTGCTTCTGGACTCCTCACCTAAGCACCGGCACAAGAGTGACTCTAGGATTGCATGGCGCAGGCCGCTCACCACTTGGTGCGCCTGTCCTTAAGGGTCTTAGGCCAAAAGAGCTTACAGGCCTTGCAACGTTTTTCGTCGTGGTCACGAGGGAGACACCGGTTACACTCCTTGTGAGTGTCCTTCCACAGGAATTTGCTATTACACGACTGACAACATTTAAAGGGAGTACGCTCCATAACAGAGGGAAAAAGCAGCCAGACAGAAAGGGGAAGAGGAGGAGGGATAAGGAAAAGGCATTCTCAAAGAGAATAGTCAGTAGAAAACGTGTCCCCAGCTTCCCCTAACGTATGGCTGGGCCGGAGGGCCAAAGCAGAGAAAACGGCCTTTGAGTCGCCAGAGGTGTAGAATTGGCAGTTGAGAGGATGGTTGAACAGTCGTCAAGGATGTCTGACGAAGGGTGCACCAGAGACGCATTAACTAGCAATATAAACTCGATAGACGAGCTCTGCATTAAACGACCGAGCAGAAAGGTGGAAAAAAACAATCTGGGGGCCGCAACGCGTGAAGGATTTTGGGTACGTTCAAGACAGTGTTACAGTCATGCGCATGTCGACGTCCCTTTTCGGTCTTTGAAAAAAAATATGAAATACTCTGCGATTACCACTAAATGTCGGACTACATGCACAGTACGTGAATCTAAGCAGATTCACAAGCATCAAAAGTTTTGGTATACGTTTGGGAAAAAAAAGTGTGTGATCCCACTCTTGTTTTTTACCATTTTGCCATAAGATTTGTTCATCGGAATGCACTAATTTTCCAGCGATTGAGAGAAATCACAGATGGAATCATGGCAAGCCACTCACGCACAAGATCCTAGCGGAATACATCATTTGTGCTTTTGAGAAGATGAAAACGCATACAAAATCATCCCAAAACCCCCACAAACTTTAAATGTGACCCAATACTACTCATGCACTCTCATCACATTCACCCTGAAGGCAAATTGCCTGAGGCACCCCCAATATAATTTCAACCACAGTCTTGTTCCAGTGAAGCACTTAAAAAAGTAACCCATATTCTCTTTAAAACATGAAAATAAATAAAAAGCAAAACTATCCGTAGCCTTCCACCAACCCTCAAACTTCCAAACGGCTACGCTTTCAGCTTCCCCACATCCACCCTCAAGGCAAACATCCCTTTCAGCCCCAACAAATATAACTTTAAGCTCATTGTAATTTCAAAAGCCTGGGTTGCTGCAATGCCTCATCAAGGGAGATAAATAAAAGATTGTAATGCTGGGTGCACCCCATTAGAACCACTTTTTGAAAAACTACTTGACGTATTTCCACTAAACCAACAAAAGGCACATCTACACCGCTTTGTGTTGCTTTTGAAAGAAATTTGAAGCAAATCAGTCCACCAATTTAGGCTGCTGTTCAATGTATGCTACTTTTCCCTATGGGAAAAACAATGCAATAAGTAAAAAACACCCCTTTTGTTTCACACGTTATAACTTTTAAACCATTGGACACATTTGCACCAAACTTCAATGGGGGCCCAGGCCAGAAAGCATCTTTGGTTATAGCCTGTGGCCAAGACCCATTGCCCCGTGCCTAGTAGTTGTGATCTCTGCAGGTGTAAAATATATATTTTTTCACTCCATATTCCTGCAGTAGCAAGGCACTGTGCAGATTCCCCCGATAATGGGGGTAAAAAACAGTCAAAAATGTCCACTGTAATCCACCGGTATTCCACTGATAAACTAAAAAAACGCAAACCAATGTAAAAGTCTTCTCTGTCCTCAGAGGCACTCACCGTGTGCCCCCCTGCTTCTCTCGTCTTGGTCCCTTGACTCCCCTCAATTGATCTTTCACTCCCTAACCCTCTCCCATTATCCCCCATTACTCTTCGGTTCGTGTGATGCACTTTCTTTTCCAAGCACATCTTGGGGCGTTGCCACAGTAATCTCACAAGATTCCTGTGGTATTCCCCAGATCAGCCGAACATTTTCTAACTTTAACTGTCTCCCCCTCCCTACCTCTAGCCTGATGAGATTGCTTCCTTTTTCATACTCCAAATAGTTTTTTGAGCACTCTCTGTGCTTGGCTTTCCCTGGTATTGTGGGAATTGCTTACAACGAGCCAAAAAAAAAAAAAAAACAGTGCATATTTTTATTTCTGAAAAGTGTCTTTGCTGAAATGCACTATGGGAGATATATACACGTTTTTGGGAGCAGGAGGCACCTCCTTCGCTGTCGGGTATTTTAAAACTACTGGATGGATTTACCCCAAATGAGACAACGAAATTAAGTCAACACTTTGTGCCCAACTTGTTTGCTATATGGTCCAAATCCGTCCAGCGTTTTTTTTTGCTACGGCTGTTCACAAAATGCACTTTTACTCTATGAACAAAGGTAATTGAACAAAAGTTGGTAATCAATGGGGAAAATGTGACCAGGTACCAGGTATAACAACATCAGGAGGGTCTATAATAGTTACATCTGGGTCATCCTGATCATAGTCATCAGGATCATTCTGATCATCATACCGCACACCTTGATCTCTCCTTCAATTTGATCCTGGTAAGAGTCATGAGAGGCTTGTGTGTCAAGAAGAGGTTGCTGAGTGATATCCACAATAGTATGTGTGGGAGAAGGTTGACGGCTTGGGGATTTAGATAAAGGCTGTCCCATTTCTAAAGGTTGTCCAAATTCCAAGTCTAAAGCTTTCTGCCCGATTGGGTACTTTCCCATGAATGTTACAAAAGAGGAGACCTTGTCCATGGTGTCCTTGAAATGTTCTCTAGACCAGGTTCCTTTCTCGGGTGTTTCAGCTAGAGGGAACACAATATCTTCAGGGTTTTCCCTAGGCCTTTTTCTCTGAAGAGACTGGGATAAAGGGGAGGTTGCTGTAGTAGATTCTCGCACCTTTTCAGGGATAGTAGGTGTGTGTGAGATGTGTTCATGAGACTTTGTATGGCGTTTTCCTTGCTCAAATGAGTTTTGTGTGATTTCGACATGTGTTTCTGCGTTTGCGAAAAACACCCGCAGAGGGACTTTTCTGGACGCCTGATGGCGCCTGTTTTGCCTCATCACCTTGCGCTAGATGTGGAAGTGCAGCAGGTTTATGGCACGTATGGTCGGTAGGTTGTGAGGTGCCTTCTGCCGGTGTACTGCCTTCCTTCGATGCATGCGTCGAAGAATGGCTCGGGGTTGTGTGCTTTTATGTGTGCGTTGTTGTGCGTCGTCTTTGTCGCCAGGAGTTTCCCCCGAGCAGCGTGCTGTGACTGCCTTTTGGGGCTGGGGACTGACATGTGGAAACCGGAAGGTTCCCATGAAACATCTTCGGCTTCTAAAAAAGAGCCGTCGATGCCTTGGCCTTACACATCAAACTCAAAGGTGCCAAAGGGGGTTTCAGAGTCAGCCATTATGGCATAGGCCGCCCAGCGTATGGTGCATCGTTCTTTAAGGGTTTTGGAACTAAATAATTTGCACAACGGCCTCCGGGCTGGTCTCGGGTAAAGCAGTGGTTGCACACTTGATGGGTGTCCTTCCACAGATACTTTCTGTTACAACTAGGACACTTTAAATATGGGAAACTTTGCTGTATAGAGGAGATTTCAAGTCCTTGTTTTACCATTTCCAGGTTAAGGTCTCGAAGCGGCAAGGTCATATTAGTGTTGATTGCAGCCACCAGCCTGACTAAAGACGAGTCACCCAGTGCTACTTCTTTTGTCATTTCCAGGAGTGTCCCATTTTGTGCCTGTACCTCCATTTTGAGCATTTCGAAAACCGAAACCAATGAATTGAGAACGAAGTTTAATGCTTTTAATGTTTCAGTGTTGGAATCGGTTTTTGTCTTAGATTCTTCATATTGAACTGTCTCTCTTTGGTCTTCTAAATTCTGACTTATGTTTTCAGAAATCTGAATATTTTGGTGCGTTGGTAGGGCATCACATTCCTCCTCATTTCATATGGAGATATCATTCCCCAATTTTGCTGGTGATGAGAGAATTTCTGTACTTGAGGACGGAGTTTGAGGTCGCCTTGGATTTTCCCATAAAATGAGTGTTTCCCCTTTGGCGTCACTATGGCTTTTATGTTGTTTTTTCCTGAAATGATTTTCTATTTCTATTCTAGGAAGCTGATAAAGTTCAAAATGGTGAAGGAAAGTCGGTTAAATTAAATATCCAAGGAAATCAAGATGTTGCTCGCTTGGCAGCACAGACACCACCAAAAGCCTACGAATATCTGAGCCAAAGTAACCTTAAAGATTACACTATTCAAAGAGTTTGGATGAGACTGCGTTCCAACATTGGGCGCCATAAATCGCTGATTCGTGCAGTGATATTGGGCATAACAAAGGAAGTTAAAAATCTTCACTCCCTTTCATCAGAAGATATTGAGTGTGTTACATTTCCGATGTCACAGGACCCTTTTTTGGTTGAACTAGTACTTACCTCGGAAAATGCAAAAAATGCTAGGTTGAAAGAGTCCGTGGAGCTAGAATCTTACGGGCTGGAAGTCTCATGTAATGACTCAGAAATAAATACCTCTGTTTCCCATTGTAACTCCCCCACTGAAAATCGCATGGGAAGGGAAATTTCAAATGAACTGAAATTGAAAACAGAGGGGAGTAGAGAGGCGGAATTAAGTTTAAAGGACAACACTCTTACGCTTCTTCCAGAGATTCTCTCTCAAGTACTGCAGCAGTTAGGACTAAGTACACAGCAACTTTAGAAAGGATGACTTAAATGTGTTCAGCTGGAACTCGCGGGGCTCCAGTACTATAAGGGCATGTTGTCTTATTACAAGAAACCTGGTTGGTGAACCCATTACACATTGAAGGGTACACAGTATTATGCCTACCGGCATCAAAAAAAGCACTAGGGAGACGATCAGGGGGTTTGCTCATAGCTCTTAAAAATCAAACATTTAAAAACATAACCCAAATTTGGAAAAATACTCTAGATATTCAAGCATGTAGAGCAGAAATACATCAAAAAGGAAAACCCTCAACTTGGGTATTGATAAATATTTACTGGAACCCCGCCAGTTCCAAACTGGACATATTTTTAGAAAACCTGGGCCTCCTATTGGAGACAGTGAAATTAAATTTGGTCTCTAGTAATGTAATCCTGGCAGGAGACTTTAACACAAACTGTTTACACCTACAAAATAACGATTTAAAACATTTGGCGGCCGGGAAGCTAAGAAGGGGAAGAATGTGGCTGGAGTTCATGGGACGCTGGGACTTTAAAATGGTCAATACCTCAACGGAACACATACAACATGGCATAGAGGGAAATCATCTTCCACTTTAGAATATATTTTTGTTTCCCTGAGATTGTACGCATTACCCTCACTTCTTGTTTTAAAACAAGACAGGGGCAGTGACCATAGTAGATTGGAGCTTTCGTTCCATAAAATTCTAGGACTAACATCAGATGGAGATAATCAGAAGTTGGAGGCAAAAAAAGGCAAAAATCAGGGTAGTGAAATACAAGAATGGGGGTCTAAAGCTCAATGAGCGGTTAAAAAATATTCCGGAGTACACCTGGAAATTAGAATGTGACCCGCAGAGGTTTACTAAATTTCTCTGGACTACTTTAGCACCAAGAGATTTAGTAGGGAGAGCAAAACAAAAACATCTTCACGCTTTTGATGAAGTAACCCAAAGACAAAAAAGAGCATAGGAAAGCCCTGTGAGAAATTAAGGCATCAGGGTATCCAGCAGAACTATACAAGGCAGAAATAAAAAGAGAGATAGCCAACTATAGCTCTTGGTCATTTTTACAAAGGGAAGTCCGGATGCAAAAAAGATGGGGTGCATGTACTCAAAACATTAAGAGAAAACAACACCAAAAGCTTCTGGGAAACATTAAACCAATTTGAGGGGGAAACAGGTAATTCTCTCTGTAACCTAGTCTCTGAAGAAGGCTGGGTTGAATATTTAACAGAGACCTATAAGAGTCATAGCACTTGTAATTTTGTGATCAATCCAGATACATCTTGACAACTTAACTTTGATGAGAAGGAAATTTACGAAATTATAATGAACATTTCTACCTCTAAAGCATCAGGATTGAATTGCCTGACCTATCAGATACTTAAAAGTGAACCGGAATGATGGTCAAAACTGTTGTCCGGTCTCTTTAGGGAAATCCTTAGGAAATGGGTAGTTGCAATTTCCTGCAAAACGGCATTAGTAATACCCTTCTTTAAAAACGGGGATCATCGAGCAGCAGCAAACTACAGACCAATAGCGCTGCTCGACATTGAAAGTAAAATATTTATGTAACTTCTCCTAAACCATGTTTTAAAATGGGTAGAATTTGACATCTTATCACGTTTCCAAACAGGGTTCCGAAAGGGACTGTCGACATCGGTAAATGGTCTGATCCTTAACTTGTTGAATGAACAGACAGAAAATAAGAAATCGCTCCCATTGTATGGAGCTTGGATTGATTTATCTAAAGCTTTCGATCAAGTGGAAAGAGCATTACTCTGGCAAAAATTGCGAGGGTGGGGCATGCCAGAAACACTATTGTCTATACTGGTGGAATTGCATAGAGACACAAATTTAAGAGTTCGTCTAGATGCAATGGGTCACCTCTCAAGACTAATAAAGGTAAACAGGGGGGTTAGACAAGGGTGTTTGGGAGCGCCCCTCTTTTTGAATCTGTTTTTGGCAGATATGGGACCTTTCTTAGAATCATCTGCGTTGGCCAGCCCCCTTTTGAATGGGAGAAAGATCTGTTGGCTGGCCTACGCAGATGATATAGTACTTCTTGATAGAACACCAATTGGTCTCCAACGCTTGCTCACGAGACTGAATGAGTATGTCGGGCTAAACAGAATAACTATCAATCCTGCTAAATCTAATTTTCTCATTTTTAAACATCCTCTGACAAAAGCTAAGTACAACAGCTGGAAACTGGGAGGCGAAAGTATTGGAGTTGTAGAAACTATAAAATATCTGGGTTACAACGTACACGCCTAACCAGCTCTATACAAGGGAGAATCTGAGATCAGGGACAAAGTATCACACGCTGCGTCACAAATGATCAAATTGAATTACAAGTTTTGCACATTTTCCATTCTTCTGCTAGTCAAGTATTATCTAGCTAAAGTAGTCTCAGTGATATTATATAGACTGGAAGCTAGATCGGGTCTTTGGTCAGCAAGCTGGGAAATCTTTGAAGGTCGACTGTGGAAAAAAGTTCTGGGACTTCCAAGTTGTACACCTATTGGAAGTCTGAGATTCAAGCTAGGTTTAAAGTCTCTGAAATGTATGGCGGATTGGAAACTGATCTCTCTGTTTCGAGAAATAATCACAGGTAGAGAGACTACCCTTTATGGTGACCTTAGATGTCAAAAGTCGGGGGCAAATCAGTAACTTTATCAGTACTGGGGGATAAAGTAATGAAAGCTCTTATAAAAATTGACCTTGATGAGGAAACTCTGGTCTCAAACCCACTCAAAGTTTTAAAAAAACAGGAACTTTTAGATTGGATTGAAACAGTAGAGAAGGAAGGTCAGATCGGACCCAGTTCCAAATCCTTTCTTGAGGGGGGGAAAAGGAACTTGGGCGCCTCTCGTGCTATCTAATGAAATTCCCCAACAGAATATTGCGTTCAAACTTCCTCAGAATGAGGCTAAACTTGGTCCATTGTGGGGAAGTTTTGGAAAAGTGAAATCAAGGGGACAAGGCAAAAAAACTGTGTTCAATTTGTACAAACCCAGCTAAACAAACATTAAGGCATTTACTAATGGACTGTGAAGGAACATGGAAACATCGGTCAAAACTTTTAAGGAACTTTGTGTGCTGAGATGAGGATATTATTTCAGACTTTTTGTGGGAAAGACTCATCTCTGGCACCAATGCCGCATTATCATCGGCTGCTATCCAGGTGCTAATCAACTGTGAAATCAACGTTTAATTTATACATTCTTGAAAAAACTGTTCACTATAATGTTGATCTTTTAGAAGCACTTGGAGAAAATAAAGACCAATAGTAGAAATGCCTTAAAAAATAACTGGGATAGTCAAAATTAGAACAAAACGAGATATTTAATTTGAAATTGTACATATACAAAAATGTTTGTTAACTGTTTGAATTTTTCATCTTTTGTAAAGGCTCATCGAGTCAGAAACAAAAAAAAATAAAAATAACTCTGAAAAGTAGCAGCACTACAGACTCTGCGTAATGTGTCGTACCACAATGGTGGAAAAAAATAATCTGAGGGACCTCGATGCGTGAGGGCTCATGGGTACGGTAGATGTCACACTAGAGATAATATCACAAACAAGCCCAGTCTATGTAGCTTTACGAACTTCAAAAACAACATGTCCAATACTCCACACCTAACACTCAATGCCCCCCCCTCCCCTTTGGGCTACCCCATGCGTTAGGATTCTGCAGAGCACATAAAAAAAGAGCAACACTCTCAGTCAGGCTTTGGATTAAGCCTGGCTGGGTGACAAAATGGAGTCAAAACCCAAGAAATCAGCAAAAAGGGGAGGCGACCATAAGAGCTACATAAAAAAACGTCAAAAATGTAATTCTGCTCAAACACCCATATAACAAGTGCATTTGTAGACGTGTGTTCACATCCAGGTGGATATCTTGGTACTAATGGCAGATGAGATGTAATTATCACTTAGAATAGATCCCTAACACTTAGTAAGTCCAGTCCTAAAATGTGATGGGCCTAGTGCTTTAGAGTCACCAGTTCCAAAAGTTATACCTTTCAATTAGGTTTACTATTGGATTGTATGATGACAGTGGTTGTGATTCAAGTTCCAAAAGTTAGGAAAAGTTTAGGTAAGTATCTCTCTCGGTCCCACTACACTAAAGAAGGCTTAAGGGGGATCCTAAACTAGACCATCACAGAACTGAGTCAGGCAAGGGGGGGGCGTGGCTTGATGGCTACGTGAGAGGACGTTCCTTGGAGGAGCTCCCGATGATCCGATCCTGATCCTGGGAAAAAGTGATGGTTGTTGGCGGACTTTCGAGCCCACAGTGCATCTAAAGGCGTATGAAAGTGGGGGGCCCACGGTGCGTGCCCTCCCCAACGGCGAGACTGCATATTCACGGAACCAGACCCCGAAGAAGGTGGCGATCGTGCAAAGGAAGGGGAGCACCCAAGATGGCCGCCTGTGGACAAAGGGCCATAAAAGGTCAGATGAACTGAGGAAGACAAGGTTGGTCGGAACGTGGGCGAGCTCAACCAGATAGACAGGTCGCATGCGCCTCGGGCTGAAGGCAAGAACATAAGGGCGAGCCCCCACTGCAGAGGCCATGGGTCGTGGCGAGCTAGCGAGTGAATCCAGGTTCAGCGAAACCTCGCTGTGAAGGGGCCGGCGAGCGAACCCCGCGAGGATACAGCGTGTGGGCCCAATCGACGCAAAAAGATGTCTTCCAAGGTGGTGCGACCCCGGATCAAACAGCCTACGATGGAGACCTATGCTAGGTCGCCCTCGGGCACAGAAGGGGGCAAGAGCAAAGAAACCCCTGCGGCAGCGACGGGCCCACCGGGTACTATCCAGGAGGTGCTGGCAGCAATTGCCGACTTGAAGGTGGCCTGGGAGACGAAGCTGTGCCTGGCCATGAAAGAGTTGCAAGAGGGCCTAAACCTCAAGATAGGAGCAGTCAGAGAAGAAGTGAACCTGTTGCGCCAGGATGTGCGAACGATCGCAGAGCGCACTGGGGAACTGGAGAAGGAGTTGGCCCCGACCGTGGAGGCGTGCAATACACACGCCAAGCAACTTCATGCCCTCGTGCAACGAGTGGGCAATCTGGAGGACAGAGCAGAGCAGGCGGAGGGGCGCGCCAGGCGCAATAACATTCGCATAGTGGGGGTACCGGAGGGAATGGAAGGATCGAACCCCACGGATTCCGTTGAAACCATGCTTTTACAGGAGATCACAGGCGGAGAGCTGACCCAGGGGTTCGCGGTCGAAAGGGCGCACAGGGCCCTGACCAGGAGACCGGCCCCAGGAGCCCCCCCGCGGCCGTTGATTGCAAAGATCTTGAACTATCGTCACCGCGAGAAGATTCTCAAATTTTCCCGGAAAGGGGGCACGATAGAAAGGGGGTCAGCGAATATAACAGCGTATCCGGATTACACGCTGCTTGTACAACGGAGTCGAATGAACTTTGGAACGGTGAAGAGGAGGCTCAGAGAGGCAGGCCATCGCTACATGTTGCTTTACCCCGCTAGGTTAAAGGTGATTCATAAGAACAGATCCCTCTTCTTTGAGACGCAGAGCGACGCGATGGAATGGCTGGATATGCAAGGTCGACCACAGGAATCGGATGCCCAGACAGAAGCGGATGGAGATAAGTAGCACGCTGCAGAGGCACCAGTGAGGCTATAGCTATGACATTGGGACTAGAATATAGTTTGATATTGTGCTTGTGTGGGGGAAGTCACGGCATCTGCCGGCGGGTCCCGTTGAATTCACTTCTCCTAAAGAGATGATTGGGAGCTCGTGGGGAGCAACCTCTGCACCCGATAGTAGTACACTTAGTTAGGTCACTGTTAGATTGGTGACACCCTGCGGGGTCCTTGTTCTTGGTCACGAGACGGGTCCAGACGTGGGTAGGCCGGAGATCCAGGGATGGAGCTGGGCTATTGTTGGGCGTTGGGGGGGGAGATGGGGAATGGGGAGGGGGGGTTTGTGCAGTGGTGTGAGGTTAGGGAAGGGGGAGGGGGGCACGGTTCGTTAACACATGGGAAAGAGCCAGGAAGCGACCCTATATGGGGACCATTATGGGGAGGGATGGGACGGAGATAGACCGACTAGATGGCATCGGGTGATCTCAGAATTGTGACCTGGAATGTACGGGGCCTCAACAGCTACCTTAAACGTAACAAAGTGATGATGTATTTAAAGAGGATGCGCGTAGTCATAGCCCTGCTGCAAGAGACCCACCTCACTAGGGAAAGGCTGGAGGTGGTCGGGAGAAAATGGAAGGGCACCGTTGTGGGGGCGGCGTACTCAGCGTATGCCAGAGGGGTTGTCACTTGGGTGGCGCCCCACGTGCCGTTTCGAGTGCTTGTTTCCACGGTGGACCCGGAGGGTAGAATGGTGGTGGTAACGGGTCTCTTGGAAAACAGAGAAGTACACATCATAAATTTGTACGCCCCCAATAACGATACAGCGGCCTACTTTAGGACCCTCTATGGTAAACTTGGCCCCCTGGCGGGGGGTACGGTAGTGTGGGGGGGGGACTTTAACTGTACCATAGACCCCAGTATGGATAGGTCCAAGGACAGGGCAGGAAAAACGACACCGGCGGCTAAAGCGCTGAGTACCCTACTGAAAGACCTAGGCCTAGAGGATGCGTGGAGAAGGCTGCATTCCACAGATAGACAGTACTCACACTACACAGCGCCACATGATTTGCACACAAGGTTAGACTACATGTTTGTAACAGCCGGGATAGTGAGAGAAATAGAAGGAGCAGAATACAAAGCCCGAGTGCTGTCGGACCACTCGCCCTTGGTGGTAGACTGGAGACGCCAGCCCCCACGACCGCAGATCCCTACATGGAGACTTAGGACCGAGGCTCTGCAGAATGAGGGGTTTCGGGAGGGCCTGAGGGACGCCATTGAAGAATACTTTGATACAAACACGGGAAGCGTAGGCTCTGTGGGCACATTGTGGGAAGCGTTTAAGGTGGTGGTGCGTGGGGTAGCTATCTCCCAAGTTAAGGGGCTACAGGGGGGGTCGAAAGGGAGCTCCGGGAGGCGGAAAGGGAGCTAGAGGAGCTCACGCGTTGCGTGAGCACCGCTCATGATAACAGAACCAAAGTAGAGGAGCTACAGTTGTCCTGCAGTGCACTCTGGGATAGACTGTGTAGACTCAGCTACAGGAAATATACGGAGAGGATACACGCAGGGGGCGACAAGCCAGGCAGATTGCTGGCTTGGCTGTACAAGAGTGAGACCCCCCGCTCGGTGATTAGTGAGATTCAGGGCGAAGGAGGTAGCATATGCAACACCCAGAAAGAGGTAAATGAGGAATTCCTTAAGTTTTACAGACACTTGTATGAGGACATGGGGGAGGATATGAGCCAAGACATACTAGACACATTGGGGGACATTGAGCTGCCCACCTTAGATGATCTAGAACGTTCTGAGTTGGACGCACCCGTCACCTCGGATGAGCTGGAGGTAGTGATTCGGAACTTGCCCACTTGTAAGGCGCTGGGTTCGGATGGGCTGCCCAGCGAGTTCTACAAAACGTACCAGCAAGAGTTGCTCCAGCCACTGCTTGCCACTTTCAACGAGGCCTATGAGAAGGGAGAACTCCCATTGTCCCTCTGTGAGGCTGTAATCATCCCACTCCTGAAACCAGGCAAGCCGGCCGCGGAACGCGGGTCCTACAGACCGTTGTCCATGCTCAACCAGGACAGCAAAATACTCACGGCGGTGCTGGCTAATAGACTGAAGAGGGTGATTAAGAAACTGATACACCCAGATCAGATGGGATATGTTCCGGGTAGGAACATCACCGATAACCACCGGTGGCTACACCATGTCATAGACCAAACTGAGGAGGACACGGGCGAGCTGGCTATAGTGTCGCTAGACGCGGTAAAGGCCTTCGACTCGGTACGATGGCCCTGGCTGAAAGCGGTCCTGAAGGGATACCTCAGGTGGGTACAGTTGTTTTACAGCACCTCGATGGCGAGGGTCAAGACAGGGTCCACGGTCTCAGATTCTTGGCAACTGAGCAGGGGGACCAGACAGGGATGTCACTGGTCACCTATGCTATATATACTGGGATTGGAGCCGCTGGCAATATGCCTGCGTCAACAATATGGGGAGGTGGGCATAAACACGGCCAGTGGAGAGCATCTGATATCATTATATGCGCATGATATGCTCCTTTATTTGCGCTACCCAGAAGAAAACCTACAGTACGTCCTACAGGTGATAGAACGGTACGCCATCCTCTCCGGTATATCGGTGAACCCTGGAAAGTCCAGCCTGTTCCCTTTGGGTAGATATAGGAATGTCCCGCTGCAGAGGCTGCCTGTTTTGCCAATACCATGGCAGCCCGCAAAGTTTAGGTATTTGGGAATAAACGTTTATCACAAGATCGAGACAGAACACAAGCACAACACGGAAAAAGCGATAGGGGGGATTAAGAACAGTATGGTATTCTGGTCCAGATTGCCCCTGACCATGATGGGGAGGGCGGCCTTGCTCAAGATGGTGGTCCTGCATAGACTCTTGCACTTCTTTATAAACGTCCCGTTTCTGATACCCAGGAGCCTATTTGCAAAACTTCACAGCATATGTAGGGGTTTTGTGTGGGGCAGCTCTAGGAATAGGGTGGCTCTGTGGAAGCTCCAGAACCCGTGTGACAGGGGGGGATAGGCCTGCCCAACTTCAAACTCTATTACCTGGCGGGGCAGCTGCAGTACGTGGCCAGGTGGCTCTCGACTGAAGATTCAGCGGAAGCTAGGCTCCGGCGCGAAGATACATCCCCATACTTTTTGATGGAAGTGGTGTGGTTGGGCAGAGATAAACTGGTGGGCAAGGGGCGGCTACTGAGGTTGGGCTGGGAGATCTGGCACAGGACATGGAAGATTGGGGGGGACTCGGAAACATACTCCCAGCAGGCCCCTTTGGCGGCTCTGTGTGGGAGCGACTCTCAACTACTTGAATCGGTCCGCAGATACTGGGAACAGGTAGGCCTAGCCACCCTCGGGAACATATGGCAGGAAGGGGAGGCGGTGGACTTTCAGCGGCTGCAGGAAGAGACGGGAGTACATGGTGGCCAATATATAACCTACACTAGGCTGGTGAAAAAGACTAGAGAAAGATGGCCGGAGACAGTGCTCATGGAGGATCCAGATGCCTCCCTGGAAACCATGTATGATGTATCGGAGGGCGGGCACGAAATATCGAGGATATATGAGCTCCTGCGAGCAAGGGCAGGGAAGGAGTTGCTCCAATTGAGACAAGATTGGGAGGAGGAGGTGGGAGGACCCATGACGGATGGGCAGTGGGAACGGGCCCAGAGGTACCACAAAAAGGTATCCCGTAACGCGAGATTCCAACAACTTCAATTGTATGTTACCCACAGGGCTTACTTAACCCCTGGGAAGATTGCAAAGTTTGGGGGATCAGCTATGCAGCAATGCCCCAGGTGTGGGGAGGTGAACGCGGCACTGTTACACATGTTTTGGGCTTGCCCGGAGGTGCATAGATTTTGGAACGAGGTCAAGACGAGACTGGCTGGCGGGGGGGTGGTGCTGGATGTGGAATCGGCCTGGTCATGCATGCTTGGACTATTCCCTAGACCCCGGCATTTGAAACACATAAGCAAGATGAAGGACCTGGCCTATGTCTTGGCCAAACGTAGGATCGCCATGGGCTGGAAGGCGGCCCACAGACCTAGGGTGGAGTTTTGGTGGACAGACCTCTTGAGGTGGGCGGAAGCTGAATCCGTAGTCTGGTTTGAAGCAGTCACCAGGGGGGGCGAAGAAGAAGCAGGGCCCTTGCTGGCCTGGTGGCAATTGGTGGCCTCGTTAGCAAACCCTCACCAGGGTGACAACGAAACAGAAGACCCGATTGATGGCTGTCTAGGTAGTGTGCCACCCAATGATGTTCCCGCAAACAATATGTGAGAACCGGCTCTAGTTTAAAGGGGGAGGGGGGAGTTGGGGACTTTGAAAATGTGTTGGAATATGATGCTCTCTATGTTTTGAAACAGTTGTAGTGTGTTTGTTTGACCTTAAAAATAAAATAAAAATATATTTTTTAAAAAAACTGAGTCAGGCAAGGGAGCCAAAGGGCAAGGTCTTTATGCCTATACAACTCTATGGAGGTCAGGGGGGAGATCAAAACAGGTATGCAAACCTACCCCCCTTACTCTGCTTTTCCCAGAGACTACATCATGGGTTCTGTAATCTGTTGGGGGCTACGTACTTCTGTGCTTGGTCCCAGTCAAGGAAGGACCAAGGGTCTTGGGTGCAGATGTAATTTTTGGGCCCAGCATTTTGTTTGTCATTCGCGGTACCTGTATTACGGTTCCAGAGACTGCCCCGCGGGTCACCCTTGCCAAGAAAGTAAGAAGACCACTGCGAAGTAGGCGATCTCAGGAGACCCCCAGGGAGCTAAGAAGATGGGTTGCAAGTGGAGTCATCGCAGACAACAAAGTATAGTGAACAAAGGAGCAGGCCCTGCATGGTGCCGTGCCGTTGATAATTGTAGGCTGACAACGCAGGAGCAGCCATCTTGTAGCACAAGTTGAAGATTCAGCAAGTACCAAGGATTCACTCAGAACCGCGATGGCTGCAGTGAGGTAGCCCAGGAGGGAGCTCGTCAGTCCTTTGGGTGATCCAGGGACACTTGTGTTAGGGAGAATTCTCTGTTAAGGCTAATTTCCCAAACCTAGTGAGTCCCCCAGCAGTTTTGCTGGATTTTTGGGGTTTATTTTTTTCTCCTGCTAAGAGTGAGACTCTTTCTCCCACTCTTAGACATGATTTGAGATATCCTTTGACTTTGTAATGTGTTTAATGGGCTATGGGGCCTTTTACTCCATAGGGTCTCATGTGGTTTTTGGTAAGTGTGTTAAACAGCACCCTCAGAGCAGTAACACAGGGGTGTCATAGTGACCCCCAAACATAGACTCCATACCCTGGGACTGACTACTGTCTCCCAGGGCATGTACAGTCACCATTGACTTTACTAGTCTTAAATTGGTAACAGAACCAGTACAAGCCATCATATTGTGGAAGTACTGGTAGGGGTAATTAGACTGCCCCTGGGTCTGTTTTTCGAGGGGGCACTGTGCAGTCCCCCCTCGTCGAGTTTCTGGCTGGTGGCAGTGGTTACCACGTGAAACATTCCACCGGAATATTTCCTATGGAATTTTCCCATTCATTTTAAACGCACCTCTTTTTGGTGCAATGTTAAAGATACCGCCAGGTTATTTATTTAATATTTATTCCCCGGTTGGGTCTTTTTGCCAGGACTCGGTTTTAAAATGGCGTTTGTGTTCGACTCTGTAACTCCAACCCAAGTCGAGCCCTTTGTTCCACTTTTTGGTGGGCTTCTCCACAGAAGCCTCCAAAAGTGGTGCCACTCTGTCTGGGTCTACAGGATGTGTGGGAGGGGGGTTTAGGCACCCTGGACTGAGTTGCCTCGGCAACTCAAGTCGCACTCTTGTGTGATTGGCCCAGTGGTGAGCCGCCCGGCTCACCACTTAGCATGTTTGAGTGACAGCTAGGACTGACGAATGGGGGTTTTCTGCATAAAAGCAGGGCTTTGGGGACTGGAACTTCAGAAGTCGCCACAGGACCAAAGAATCCGAAGAGGGAGAAGCTGGGCCGACCTGCAACGACGACACCACCGGTGGAGCCCTGCTGAACCGTCTCACCACTTTTCCCGACGACAGAGGAGATCTTCATTCCGAGGAGTCTTCTTCCTTTGACTGGTGGGGATAACCAGTTTGCCCGCCTTTTCGCCTTCCCGGATCATCTCGTGGCCGCCTTGCCTGTGCCAAGCAACCCGGCAACCGGGATACCACGATTTACCACTACAGCGAATAAAAGGGTAGTACCTTTTAACGGGAGAACTCCGCGGCTGGTTTCTTCCCTGGCAGTTCCCTTCAGCTTTCCTCCACGTTGATATCTTCTTTTCCTCTGGACGACGCCGCGACTTGCACCCGCTGCCAGGAACAACTGCCCCCGCTGGAGGATCCTCTCTATTTTAAAGGTACTGTGTCCACCTAGCCTCCCTTGCAACGGTCTGTTCAGGGTGTCTATTAAATCCTCGACTTACCACCTGGGCTGACCCTAGGCTGGCTAACTGAACTTTTCTGAGCTGAACTAATTCCTTTTTGAACTCTCTGCAAGACTTTTCAAGCCTCTTAAACTGTGTGATCTTGGGCACATTGGTGTTCTACTCTCTCTAAGAGGGAGCCTGGCCTCTGAACTTTTTACTCACAAGTAGACCTTGACTTTCCTGCCTTGCTGGGTGCTTCTAAAGTATTAGTGTTGTGTGCTTTTCTAATTTCTGCCTTCTCCCTCTTTTTTTTTGATAACTTATTGGAGTGCCATCTTTAGTTAAGCGCTCACCGCTGTCTGAAAATAAGTGGTGTTAACTAAGACTTGTCTAATAAGGAATAAGGGATGTATATATATTAATAGTGACTGTGTTTTGAACTTGCTTACAATAATAGTGCTGGAGTGTTTCTATAAGTGTGTCTTTAAATAAATAATTATATACTTTGATACCAAAGCTCTGGTCAGTGTTTGCTTGTGCTACTGTATTTTGGTACCTATCCTGTATACTCTATATACTGTCTAACTCTTCTTGAGAGAAGTCTGGCTGCTCAGCCACAGCTACTAGGTAAATCTGGGTGGTACAGACTGCTACCAATTCGGTTTACTGCCAACGCCTGTAGTCCTAAGCCTTTTGCAGTGGTCCCTAAGGGAACTGCACAGGTTTCTGCCTAACAACTTGTGAAGGCTCAGCAGAAACAGAGCAGGGGTCGAGATTGGTTGTTCCCACTGGTCCAGGGGTCAAAGCAACAACAAGGGCCTTCTTGGGATAAATCCAGAGGAGCACAGCTTCACTGGGACTTGGCTGATGACAATGCTGGTCAGCTGCAACCGTCATCCTCAGGTTTTCAGAGGGCTGCACTTCTTAGTAGGGGTCTTGGCTCCAACGAATATCTATCAAATGGCAGTATGAGGAGTCCTTTCATCCAGGATTTGGGCTGGAGTTGCTACCAGGTCCACCAATGGTAAAGATCTACACCAGTCGAACCGGAAGGGACTGCCCAATCATGGAAAGCCACTGGCCAACACAATCTGCCCAGCAACAGACACTCCAGATGTGGACTGGGATAAGACAGTGCGAGTCCCCACATCCGGCCACAGACACAGAAAAAGCAGAAGCTTTCCCTGCGAAAGAGCTTTCCCAACAGGAAAAGAAATGAAGAAGGGCAAATGACAATACGGCCAAAGGACAGGCGACAATCTTGTGGCGCATCCATTTGAGAGTATATGTACTCTTTATGGCATTATGCAGTAAAATGCAAAAGCGCACGTTTGTATGGTTTAAAATATGGCAGAAAAATATCTGTTGTAACCAACCCATCCTGACAAATTACATTTCTGACCACCATGTTACAAAAGACAAGTATATAAGGATATAACGTATCCAAACCACACTTCACTGTAAGGTGTTGTGTGCAGCTTTAAATATACAAGAAAACCACTAAGGGGGACATAATCTCCCAGGACAAATAATCTTATGGACTATTTCAGTTTCCCCATAAGAATGAACATAATGCAAGTGAAGTAAAGCAAAAGGCTTTACATACCTACAAAAAGTCAGATCAGCAGTCAAAACAAAGAACAAACAAAATGTGTCCTAGAGAAGACTATGGCCTTAAAGCCACAACAAGAAAACCTTTCCTAACACAAAGCTTTTAAAAACGTAGAATGATGACATACATCGATTCTTTGTCTGAATTTGAAGGGCTCATCTTTGTCAAAGTTACCAACACTACAGCCAATAAAGTATACTACTAACAACCAGGATCAGTACAACTTTCTGGGTCAGTTTACCAACCCAAGCAGACTAAGAGACACCTTGACGATAGCCCACATCTTTGGTGCTAAAACTTCCCACAAAGGGTCACAAACCACTTAAGAGATTACTTTCTTCCTTAAAGAAGGCATTGACCCCTCCTTTTAGGATGTCATCTTGTTTGATATTACTTCTAGCGAGAACTAAAGTCTAAATGGGACTAATCTTTAATGTTTGATTTGCTGGTTTCAGGTTCTCTTGCAAGCTGCTGTAGGTTTTTGCCCTTTTCAACGCTGCTCTGTTCCTGATATCGACTTTGAACTTGATCAATATATCTATGGATCTAGTCCGGCAATCTTTCCACCGTTCACTTACTCGTTGGGCTATTTTAATTTTGGGCTACATTCTCCACTAAGGGCCCAAATGTTAATTGAACATTTCTGGGATGTAATACATCATGTTGACCTCTCAGAGTCCCCTTTCAGATTCCTAATTCATGTAGAATCCCACCTTGATCAGTACTCCAGGTCTTTGCATTTTAAATCAATCGCTATGGGAAACACACACACCATATCTTCAGTTTTGCGCTGTGGTATCTGACTTCTCAGCTATTGCTTGCAGTTGTCTCATGAGTATTAACTCATTCATCCACTTGTTGAAGTTACATTTTCAAATCAACTGTAAATCTTACCACAATGCACCTCATTATGCAATGCACCACAGTTATTTTTAATAAAACGTTTTATTGTTTTCAAATAAAACACATAGCAAAACAAACAATTTCCATAGCTTGTTTACACATTGGCCCTCATTACGACCCCGGCGGTAAGTAATGGACATTACCGGCATGGCGCAACTAACGTGTCCGTGCTGGTCTTGAACCGCTAAAAGCGGTAAATTACGATCTCTCGGGCACGAGCATTGCGCCATGCCGGTAATGTAATCTGCGCCATGCCGGTAACGTCCCAAAAACGTCAGCTACCGGCATCGTATGCCGTGCAAACTGCACCACCGCCAACCTACCCACCGATATTAGCGAGCACCGCAAATAGCGGTGACCGATATTAGCAGTGACCGTAAAGAAGCGGATCCGGAACTTACGCCATCGCACCGGAACGGGAAAGAGCACGGCGGCCATCTTTAAAAACACAATCCATTGCAATCCTCCACAACCAGTGTACATCTGACCCCGAGACCTGGCAAAAACTTCACCCACATCCACGCATCCCCACAATGCCGAAAGTTGTAAAAAAATCTTGCGATCGGCAGCGGCAGGAGTGCTTCAGTAGGGAAGAGCTTACAATGTTGGCGGAAACGCTCCAGGAAAACGCGGACATCGTATTCTCCACCGAAATGACCAGACCGGCAATAGGACGGAAAAAGGCCATATGGGAACTAGTCGCACAACGGGTCAGTGCCTTAGGAACAACACCCCGCACCACCAAACAGTGCCGTAAAAGGTGGGACGACCTCCGGCTCCGTGTAAGGAGCATACTGTCGGCCAACCGCAACATTTGCATGGCAACTGGCGGAGGAGCACACTCTACAATTAAAATGGAGCCGTGGGAGGAGATATGTGCCACAACGATCGGCATTGAGAGCATCGAGGGGGTCGGTGGAATGGAGAGAGGAGCCCCGACATCAGGTGACACAGGTAGGTGCCTCAAATTAAGCCATGCTAAACTCCCTGACGTCCATTTACATGGGAATCACAAAGTTGCCCAATAGGGTTAACGCAACACATCAGCAGAAGACTGCCAACAGGCATCATTGACCTACACCCTGTACACATGCAGTATGCACACTCCACAGTAGGCACCCACATTCCTGCATGCTCGACCCACCCAAAAGGGAGACAACCTGTATGTCACTGCCTCCAAAGTGCACCATCTATTCATCAAAATCATGGCAGTCATCACAATGCCTGCTCAATGTCCGCTGACTCATCCATAACACTTTCCCTCCTTTGCTCCACCACAGGCTCCCATTCGGACCCCGACGAGGACGAGACTGGCACCACACCTGCCAAGAAGGCCAGGCCAGAGGCAACGCCACACCAACCCTCCACCTCTGCTGGACCCAAAAAAAACCCACAGCAGCCAAAATTGACTGCCACAACAAGCCCACGGCAGCGATGATCCCCAAGGCAAGCAGCATGGTACCACCAGCAACAGACATACAACAACTGGTGGCCACTGAAGGGAATGTGTCTGCAGGAAGCAGTACAATTGGGGAGACTGCTGCCATTGCAGCCTGCTCTGATAGTGATGTGGGGAATGATGAGGATGACACAGAATGTCCCCCCACTGCCCACCTTCATTCCCCCCACCTGTCCACATGTAGCCCGCACGCTGATAACACACAGGGGCTATCCCCTGATAACTTCTGGCCAGCCACTCCCTGCCCAGTGGGAGGTGTGGAGGAGGGGAGTAGCCCAATGACCCCGCCAATTGCATCATTCAATGCCCCAAAATACCAACAGTCGCTGGACCAAATATTGACAAGGCAACACCAACTGTCCTCACTCCTCACACGCAGCATGTGGCCGATTGTGGAGGTGCCAGTGCTGAAATGCAAAGATGTGCTGAGACTGTGAAGGCAGCCATCCAATCCTCCAGCAAGGACGTCTGTGCTGAACTTGCCGCGGTGCGGCACGTGCTCACTGAGCTCGTACAGACAATGAGGGACATGCGTCCTAGCGAGCTGCCGAGTACCTCCTCCGCTGCCAGTTCTGCCCCAAGCAGCCCCGTCCGCAGGTCGGCCAGGAACCTGCGGAGTACAGGCAGGTGTGCCCCGGGGGCCGGCAGAGGGGGCTGCCAGTAGAGGCCACCCAGTGGATCAATTCCACATTAGGCACTTCGACACAGGGATCCACGCACATTTGCGGGGAGTTGAGGGGGGAGTGGGTGTGTTGGGGAGTTGAGGGGGGAGGGGGGAGTGGGTGTGTTGGGGAGTTGAGGGGGGAGGGGGGAGTGGGTGTGTTGGGGAGTTGAGGGGGGAGTGGGTATGTTGGGGAGTTGAGGGGGGGTGAGTGGGTGTGTTAATTGAATTCACATTTATAATACAATTTTTTCTTGATCACAAGTCACATGTGTGGACATTGCTCATTGCGTATGTGTGATTTATTGGTGAACAGTCCACAGTGTCCATATCCCAGACACACACAGTGCCCCAATTGCCATCTCCATGTGACACCCCCCCCATCCGTTTGTGCTAGAAACATTGGTTGATCAGAGTCCGACGCATTCCACGCCCCTCCTGTGCATCGCTGCCTCCCTGAGGTGCTGCCTCATCCCCACCCTCCTCATCCTCATCGTCAGGTGGTTGCAGTTCTGCGTCAGGGGGCAGGGGCACATTTCTTCTGATGCACATATTGTGTAGCATGACACATGCCATGACGATCTTTGCCACCTTCTCATGGCGGTACAGGAGTGCTCCACCAGACCTGCTGAGGCAGCGAAACCGTGCCTTCGGTAGGCCGAATGCCTGCTCAATCACCACACGGGTACGTGTATGTGCACGGTTGAGGTCCTCCTCGTGCTGGTTCTGTGGGTTCCGGACTGGTGTAAGGAGCCACCTCTTCAGGGGATAGCCTGCATCACCTGTATGAGGGCAACAATGTATGTGTCAGTCATGACATCAAATTCCAAACATGACGTGCCACCATGGCATGCATTCAACTGTTACTTTGTACCACTTTTACATGCACAAATGGATTCACACTATGTGACCAGTATAGGTGTATTCCTCTCATGGACTGTTTTGCATGCCATCAACCAATGTATGCAGGGGGTTCAAGTGCCTTGTGAGTGCCCATCCACTGTGTTTGTTCATGGCGTTTGTTTTGGTGACCTGGCAGGTGTCCTGTGATATCAACGCTCTCATCATGGCAACATTGCTGTCAGCCTCATGATGACCCCACTGAGCACTACTAATGTTGATAGGGACATTTTTGGGGCCTCGGTGTCTGTGTAGTGGTGTATTGATGTTTTTGTCCGTCATGTGCCTCCTTTGTGCGCAGTTATGGGGGACTGGCCTTTCAGTTGATGGTGTTTGGTGCCGTGTATTGGCTAAAGTCATTGCATGTAGGTGCATTTCGTTGAAGTCAATGTGGTCCGAATCGGTACAATGCACTTGCAGATGGTTGTGTCATGGTTTGGACACACCTTCATTCACATGGTAGGGCTGCTTACATCGGGCATTATGTGTACAGGTGTCAGTTGACGTGTGTGCTGCTTTAGGGTATGAGCTGGCTCCATTGCCTCTGCTACTTGCAGCCAGGTAAAGTATGCATCATTCCCCCCCTTTCAGCCAGGTAAAGTATGCATCATTCCCCCCCCTTTAAGCCGGGTAAAGTATGCATCATTCCCCCGCCCCCTTTCAGCCAGGTAAAGTATGCATTGGTACGTCAATCACCTACCCACTTCACATTTCCATGGCCATGACATGAGACTCACCGAGTAGCCAGGATCTTGGCCCTGCATGTCGCTCCATGTAGCGTGGTATTGTGGAGTTCCTCAGGACCATTGAATCATGGGTTGATCGGGGAATCGGGCACAACAATGTGTGATGATCCTGTTGGAGTCACAGACCATTTGCACGTTGATTGAGTGAAATAGTTTACGGTTGCGGTACGGTACCTCCATGGCATGTGGGACCACCAATTCCACATGGGTGCAGTCGATGGCACCAATGTAACCAGGTATGCCGGCTAGTGCATGGAAACCCACTTTGGTGTTTGCAATCACCTGGGCAGACCGTGGTAAGGAAATGTGGTCGTCTGTGTGCTTGAGGAGGGCATCGAGCACTTGGATCAGTGTACGTGAGAATAATGGTTGTGAAATGCCATGCAAGTGCCCCACTGTGTGCTGGTAGGTGCCTGTGGCCAGGAAGTGGAGCACGGACACTACCTTCAGTAGGGGGGGATGGCAGTGGGTGTTTCTATCATGCTGACGATGTCGTTGTGTGTCATGTGAACGATGGTGGTGATGGAGTCCCGGTCCAAACGGTACAAGGTATGGATCTGCTCAGCGGTGAGGTTGAATGGACTGGCTCGGATGAGTGGGATTGGGGGCTGCCTGCGTGGTGGCACTGGCTGTGCTGGTGGGGATTGCTGGCCCTGACTTGCCCTCCTTCTCCTCCTGCATCTCCTCTGTGCTGCCTGTTGTTGTTGTTGTAGTTGTAGTACTTGCATTGCAATCAGATCCTCCAGCCCCAACATTGCTAGTCGTATTGGAATCATTGTGGAGTGTGACTGGGTGTGGGAAGGGGTGGGGTGTGCTCTTTTTGTACTTGGTGAGTCTGTATTGCCTCCACCTGTGCTGATTCTGTGCACCTGTGGCAGCTGGGAACACAGCACATGGCCATTTATGGTTGGTTCGCGATGGCGGAATTAGCACCATGGCGGTAAGGCACTTAACGGCCTTTGCAATGGGGTTAAGAGCATGTCCGCTTGGTTCGTGATTTGACTACCTTTGCGCGATGCCGGTACTTAAAAGGGGAAGGTCGCGTGAACGCGAACTTGGTGCTGTTAGCGGCACCGTTAACTACGATGCCGCTAATAGCACTTTCACGGGTCATGATCGGACCTAGCGGTAAACGATGCCGGTAATCATTTCCCGGCATCGTTTTTCGCTTACCGCCGGGGTCGTAATGAGGGCCATTGTCAGAAGTATAGCACTGGAATTAAAATTAAGATTGCGGCAGCAAAGGGAGGACCACAAAACAATTAATGGTTCAGCCTTATACCTAGCAGCCAGTAGAGCAGACTGTAATTAAGCAATAAGCCCCGAGCAGCGGGGCATTTACCAAGTCAGATAAAGCCCTGGGGCCCATAGATACAGGCCTGAGCGAAGAGAGGTCAACCTGTCAACCTCAGCGGATCAGCAACTGAGTTGTGGTCACTCCGCAGTGCCCCACAGTGCAGCAATAAGTCTCTTTGCCAACCCCAGTGTTACAGGCAAACATTTGTTTTCGTGCCTAGTGAACCCCACCCTCCCTCCAAATCCCCAACAGCACCAGCTTCGGGAACCTAGGACCCCAGCAGTGAAGTTAACCTACGGAAAATTTCCCCTAGAAAACCTGAATCTGTTCAGTCCCATAGCATGTGGAAGAAAGTGCCCACTACTCTCCCACACCTCAAACATGTGTCGCTATCTAGTGCACCCCAACGAGCCATAGCCACTCATGAGTAATATGGCTGATGCAATATTTTGAATTGTATTAAACAGATCCTGTTGTCGATTCTGATTTCCCGTCGGAACATAAGTGCTTTTTCCAATTCCTCTGGGCTCAGTGGTCTGACATACCCCTCCTATTTTTCCTTGAGTCAGGACAACTCCTCTGTCCTGAACGTGGTCAATACCTGGTATAACATTGATGTGACCTTAGTAACAATGCGGTCAGGAAAGAGATTGGCTTCCATGGGGGAAAATCTCGGAACCACCCCCAAGGATGGTAACTGAGAACCGATAGCATGCACCAGCTGCAAGTGTCTGTATTGTTCGCTACCTGGTAACTCAAAAGTGTCTCGCAATGCCCCAAACGGAATGAGCCACCTCTCCCGCACCACATCCGCCAGGGTCCGCAACCCCCGTTCCTCCCAGCTTGTGAAGTGACTTATTTGGAGTATTCTAGAGTGGCTGATCCAACGTTGGTTTTCCTCACCACAATATCTGACGGTGTGTGTCGGCCCATATCTGCCGGATACGTAATGTCATCAGGGGAGGATCCGCAGTGTCTCTCCCATCACCATAAAGTACTTTCTTGGGTGACTTCCGTCCTATCCTGCCCTTTTCTATCACAATGCGGGGAAGCCTAGGGTCTCTGTGTAACCATTTGTTCACCACCCCCAACTGTGCCACCCAGTAGTATCTGCGAAGGCAAGGCAGACAGATTCCCCCCTCCCATACTGAGTGCTGAAGAGTTCTGAGTACGATGCGTGGCTGTCCCCCACCTCCACTAGCAGCCCACGCAGCGTGCCCTCAATGGTAGGAAAAACTGTTATGGGAACCGAGAGTGAGGCATTTTGCTGGACATAGAGAAACTTAGGAAGTGTCAGCATTTTAAAGAGAGCTGCCTTGCCCAACATCGTTAGCAGAAGAGATTGCCAATGCACTGTGTCTGAGGAGAATGTATCCATCACCGGCTGTAAATTGAGTAATCTGAGGAAATCTGATGGGCTCTGGCTCACATGGATGCTCAGATATTTGAGGCCTGAGACCGAGACTGAGTACGGACAGTTCGGGGGATCGCCCCATCCCCAACCCTGTAGTGGGAAGAGAACAGACTTTTTTGCCAGTTTACTTTGTACCTGCTAAATCTCGGACTACGCCAATATGTTCGTCACGATGGAACAGGAGACTACAGGGTTACTCATGGAAATTAGGAGGTCATCCGCGTAGAGTGAAATTCGTCCCACCCACACAGCCCCTACGCCATGTGAATTCTGCCCACTCCGGTGCAGTCCTAAGTTTAATTGCAGTCCAGCATGAACAACATGGGGGAAGGGGGATAGCCCTGCCTAATCCACCGTCCCAGGGCAAAGACTCTGGAAGACACGCCATTAACTCATACCACCTCCTCCAGGGACTCAAAGCAGCCGAACCCACGACAGGAAACCTCCCCCAAACCCCATCCGGCCCATGATCTCACAGAAAGCGGCCCAACCAACCGAATCAAAGGCCTTCTCAAAGCCAGGAGCGCCAACGGATCCGGTATCAACAAGGCCTGGCTAATAGCAAACTGTACTCTGCGAAGATTCATGCGTGTAGATTTAGAGGGCATGAACCTGCATTGGCATGGGTGTATTAAGCAGTCTATCACCCCCAATAGGCGGTTGGCCAGGACGCGTGCCAGGACTTTAGCTTCCCCCTTGATCAGTGATATTGGCCTGGAGGAGGTGCAGAGGTCGGGTGCTTCCCAGGTTTTCGGCAGTACCAAGATGCCGCCCTCCCTGAGATCCGGGGGAGATGTCCATCCAGCCGACACTGCTTAAATAGGCGGTGCATTGGACTGGTGACCAGGTCTTGCAGTCGCTTCCAGGTTTCCACCGGAAAGCCGCTAGGCCCGGGGGTCTTGTCAGATTGTAGCTGTGAAATGCGCAGCCGCCACCTCTTCCCTCTGTGATGCCCAAAGATAGCAGGGTAATCAGATATGCAGAGATGCCTATAAGGTGCTATGACGACCCCAAGGTCAACAGAGCTAACCCTGTGTGAGCCGAGACGTTTAGTTTTTAGTGGGTTTATCCGCACTCCACTTGTAGCAGCTAGTGCCCCAGGTCATACGTTGCACAGTCTTAAACGGACTCTTCAAGTCGCTTTGATATAGATTGTGTCTCTAAAGTAATTTTGCAGCTTTCATGGATTATCTTTGATGCCGTACGCTGGGTAAATGTACTAATGTGAGGACATTACTCAGATAACTAGACCTCTTGTGCTCAGAGTTCTTGGATACCATGTGCAAGTCAGATAAAGAATCCTCCTTATATTTTGCCCCCCTGATTGTGACTTTGTCCTTCAGAGGCGCAGAGGGACCTCACTGTTTTTGTATCTCCATGGATACAAGTTATGGCCAAAGCAACCAATTTACCCCAGTATAAGTATGGGATCATGACTGTGGGGCATGGAATATTGCTCAATTTGGCTTGATTTCCGAGGTTCTGGCAACTGTCCCTTTGTGGCAGGAAGAAGGGTCAGCCGGTAACTCTAGGAAGTGTTTTGCATTGCACAGCCTGAGATGCCTATGCTTCTGAGCCTCTGAGACTGGCAAACATTGACTCTCCTGTGGAGAGACACCAGTGGCTCCCCAGTTATCTCCTGCAGAAGGCAAGTACCTCAACAGCACATTGAGTCACTTGCTTTACTCAATGCGGGAGGCAACCCACCTTTGGCATGAGCATAGAAGATCAAGGAATCATTCTCCTGTCCCCCACCATCAATTCACTGAAACGCAGCACCCAGCAGCAATCCCGTGCAGCTGCCAGGAAGAGTATTCCCTAATGCAATGATTGGGTGTGTGCTTAAGTGACCTTTACAGATCCCCAAACTCTGGTGGTCCAATCAACTTGTCTGAGGACAGCCATCAGGACAGAGAACAATGGCTGTTTGGAGACGTGATCTGAAGATGCTCACATCCGCCTCAGCTGGCTGGTGTGCTCAAATCCCTCCCTGCGACCACATATGTTACAGTGAAGAGTTGATAGCTCAATGGCTGGGATGGAATAGCAGAAGAAACAGAAACACTTACATTGCCTGCCCAAGTCCCTAGGATAACTGCACAGGCAATATGCTGCAAGCAGTAGGAAATTGGTTCATTAGGAGGGACTCTATGCAGCGGCGAATGGATCAGGAAAATACATAAGTGGCACTTGATGTTTACACCACTAGAGAGGCGAAAGACTAGCATGAGAGGAAGACAAAAATCCATCCCTTAGAGGTGATCCCTAACAGTGACCTCAAAAAAGGGAATCTCAATAAAGGAAAATACCTGAATGGGCATTGCGTGGGAACCGCAGTGGGACATTAATTAACTTTGGGGCATTTGGAGTGGTGGGTAGTGCCCGAGTAGACTGGAAAACAAAGGTTACAATAATCACCCTGATTAGGTTTATTTGTTTATTTATTTGTAATGCGCGCGAGACCCGAGGGTATCAGGGCGCAGGGGGTACATTAATATTTTCAGCTTGAGGATACACAGTTACATGGTTACACAGTTATAATACAGTCAAGAAGGTCAATTACAACAGTAAGATATATCCATACAGTAAGCATAATCAGGAATACATTACATGAAAGAAAGCAGTTCAACAAACTATAGGCATATTGGTGTCTATTTACAGTGCAAAGGAGTGGAGATAGTAGGAGATAGCTGAAGTGCATTTAGTGGTCATTTTCTTTGAACCAGTTGATGATGTTGTGTCTGAAGTTCGGGTATGTTTGGTTTGCCGTCAGGGAGGGGGGGTAAGGAGTTCCAAAGCTGTGCAGCTTTGACTGGGAAGCTGCTCCTTCCAGCTTTTGTCAGTTTGAACCTTGGTACGATCAATCAATTATTATTAGCAGTTCTGGTGGGCAGGTTGGAGAATTTTCTCTTAAATCTCTCTATGAGATAGCAGGCTGCAGCGTTATTTAGGCACATGTGTGTTAGTGAGGCAGTTGTAAGCAAGATTTTTTTCGCAAGTGGAAAGCCAATTATTCTGTCTTCTTGCCTCAGAGATGTGCTCTTTTCTGGCTATGTCCAGTGCTGCTCTAAGAGCATTATTCTGTAGAGTCTGAATTTTACTGACAACATACTTATTGGCACCTAGGTAAAGGGCATTACAATAGTCCAGTTTGGACAAGATTAGAGCTCTGGCCAAGATAGTACAGCTATTTTTAGATACAAATGGTTTTCCGGCTCTAATCGGCTTACATGTGCATGCTGTGGCAGAGGCCATGGAATTAACCTGTTTGGCAAAGGTAAGGATAGAATCCAGGTAAAAACCTAAGGTTTTCACATATTTGGCGACTTTGACAGTGTTCCCATCAATATTAAAGGAGGTGTATTTGTGACCAAGTTTATAAATGTTAGGCTTAGTTCCCAGAATGATGAGTTCAGTTTTGTCATCGTTCAGGCATAGACCATGGACCGCCATCCATGTGTGGATGATGATGTACATTTTGTTTACCAAGGCCAAATCCTTATCATAATACCCAGTAAGTGTTATGAGAATCTGGGTATCACCTGCATAGTTAGTGTAGGTGATACCAAGATGCTCCAGATCATCGAAAAGGGGCTTGGTAAATATATTGTACATTGTGGGTGAGACACATGACACATGAGCCCTGTGTTACGCTCACCTGGTATCCAGAGGGACGCCACCCAGCTGGGTTACTCGCTGTTATGATTCTCAGCTTTGCCCTGATGTGGTCTGCGGGGAAGGTTCTGCCTGAAAATACAGGAGGACTGTGTTCAAGACTGACCGACTGGGGTAAGTATCCTCCCTCCAACCCTGTATGCTTTCAGTCCCTCTGGCGCCCTCTCCTCACCTTGTGGTAGAATTAAATGTGCTCTCCGTCCTGCCTTCTTTGCAGGGGCGCGTTGTCTTTAATGGGCGAGTGCGGTCCAGTTACTTCACTGATGCCGGCCCGTTTGATATTGTTCAGGTAGGTTTTATTGCTGTTCTTTAGTTTTATTGCTATCCTGCATGCCTTTCTTTGTTTAAAATGTCTCTTTTTTCTCCCTTAGGTATGCAGAGCTTCAGCGCGGCAAACTGGCTTGGTTGAGCCCTGCTGGTAAATGATGGCGCATTAACAGCGCTATGATGCGGTAAGTAAGCACTATGCGCAGCGCTGCAAAGTCTTGCCTTTGCTAACCTGTGTTTTCCTTCCTTGTAGGTCGCTGTGTTCTTCAGCGCGAGTGGAATGTCCGGAGTGGTGCCAGCCGGGAGGCGACCAGCCAGGTAAGCCTTTTGAGCAGTTCGTAATTTGTAAATGTCTCTACAGCTTTCTTTAATGTTGCCTCTATCTTCCTCTTTCAGGTCGTTTTGTCCGGGAGGTGTGCAGATTCGAGGAAGCTGCTCTCAGTAGCTGCGAGTGTTTAAAGATGAAGACTGCAAGTAAGATGCTGCTGCTAATGATGATGTTCCTTTTGTATCCTTGCAGGTTCTTCTTCTCTGAGGTTCGAGGGAATAGCTGGACACGGTGAGCGTTATGTTACAAGCTGCAAAGTAACACGAAACATGTTCTGCAGTCAGGGTGTGGTTTGTATAGCCCAGGTAAAGTAGTACCAGGGAAAGTAGTTCCAGGCCTGCCACACCCAAAACACTAGACCGCATACCTTGGTTCTTAGGAACCAAGCTATTTGGATGCCTCCATGTTGGCTGACAATACAATAAAGTAGTTCCCAAGCACATTGTTGTTCATGGTGTATGAGCCTGGCGCCATAGGCGCCAGGACTGGCCCCATGAGGGCTTTTGAAGAGGATGCCAGACTCTAGAGGCCCAAGTCCAAACTCCACCCGGCCAATGGGTTTGCCAGAGGGGGTTTTGGGCGAGGGTCGTGACAGCACTCCCCCCTAAGGCCCCTCCCATGGTGTTCCTTCTGTCTGGCCCAGGTTTGTTTGGGAAGTTCGGATGGAATTTCCTGATTAGACGTGGTGCGTGGATATTCTCACTGGGCTCCCAGGATCTATCTTGTGGCCCAAATCCTTTCCAATAGACGAGATAATATAGCTTGGTCCTAGAGTATTTAGAGTCCAAGATATCTTTGACTTCGAATTCTGGGGCTTAGGTGGTGTCCCAATCCGTGTGCCGGGTTGCATTGGTTTCAGGAGGGACACATGGAATACCGGCTGGATGTGTAGATTATGTGGTAAATCCAGTTTCACGGCTGCTGGGTTGATAATTGCCTTAATGGTATAGGGTCGTAAGAATCTGGGATGAAAGGTCCGGGTTCCCTTGATGGGTACGAATTTAGCGACTAACCAAACTTTGTCTCCTACTTGATAATCAGGGGCCTTTTTCCGGTGTTGGTCGGCGAATCTCTTTTGTTTTTCTTTGGCATGAATAAGGTGTTCCTTTGCCCTTTTGAAAGCCTGAGTAATGGTTGTGTGTAGAGTCTTTACCACTGGCATTTCCAAGCTGGCTGGAAGGTCTAGTTCAGAGGTACGTGTATGTCTGCCATGAAGGGTATAGAAGGGTGTTCGTCCAGTGCTTGAATGCAAAGAATTGTTATATGCATATTCGGCTATCCATAGTAAGTCTTTGCAATTCCTTTGTTCGTGGTGCAGCATGCACCATAAATATTGCTTGAGTGTCTGATTGGTTCTCTCGGTTTGGTCGTCCGTTTGGGGATGGTGACGGATAGATAGCCGAACATCGATCTGCGCCATTGCACAGCATTTTTTCCAGAAGTTTGAAACAAGCTGGCTGCCTCCATCAGAGACCAAAACCGAAGGGAAGCCATGTAGCTTAACCACGCCCTTCAGGTACACTTCTGGTAAAGGGGCTGCGTCTGGGAGGCCTTTGAGAGGAATAAAATGGGCCATCTTCGAGAATAAGTCCACAACTACAAGGATGGTGTTGAACCCTTGGCTTGGAAGTAGATCATTGATGAAGTCAAGGGAAAGAGTGTGCCATGGAACTGGAGGAATGTCCAATGGTTGTAGGAGATCAGGCGGTTTTTGTTTCTGTGATTTATTTTGTGCGCATACACCGCAGGACTGAATATACTGAATGATGTCCTTACGCCAGGTAGGCCACCAAAAGTTCTCTTTCACCTTAGCTAGGGTTTTGGCTATCCCAGGATGCCCTTCGATCAGTGAATCGTGATAGTTTGAAATAATATGCTGTTGTAGTTCCTTCTTGGGTACATATAGGCGATCCCTGAAAAAGGGTAGGTGGTCCTTGATGGTATATTGTTCTCTTCGAGTTTGCCATGCGAGGTAGGCATCAGGATTCATTGTCCGTTGGATTTCTTTTCGTAGTTCTGCTTGTGTTAAGGCTTTCAGGATACCTAAGAGTTTGTCTTCAGGTATAATAGGTACTGGGTCTGGAGTTGTATATACTATTTCATCTATGCCCATGCAAGATAAGGCATCCGCCTTTCCGTTTCTGACTCCTGGTCGAAATGTGATTCCATAATCATATTCGGCGAAGAAAAGGGCCCACCGTAATTGGCGCGAGGACTGGGCCTTGGCTGTTTTGAGATATTGCAGGTTTTGGTGGTCTGTGATGACTGTAATGGTGTGTCTGGCTCCCAGAAGGTAGTGCCTCCAGGCTTTAAAGGCGGATTTGATAGCCAGGAGTTTCTTGTCCATGATGGCATAATTAATCTCTGGAGGTGAGAACTTTTTCGACCAGAAGGCCACAGGATGTAGCTGGCCGGTTTCCAGGTCTCTCTGTGAAAGGACAGCCCCCATTGCAAGACTGGACGCATCAGTTTCAACGACATAAGGGAGGTCTGGACGAGGATGTCGCAGGATTGGAGCGGAGGTAAACCTTTGTTTAAGTTCCTGAAAGGCTTCTTCGGTCCAAGCAAACTTTTTATTGTTTTCTCGAAATAGTACTGTGATTGGGTGCACAACCTGAGAGAAGTCTGGGATGAACCGGTGGTAGAAGTTCGCAAAGCCCAGCATGCTTTGTACCCCTTTCAGAGACATCGGTGAAGGCCATTTCAGAATGGCATCTACCTTGTGCACGTCCATTCTGATGCCTCCTGGAGTAAGGATAAAACCAAGAAATTCTACTTCGGTGACGTGAAAAAAGCATTTTTCAAGCTTTGCAAACAAGCGATGTTGACGGAGCTTGGTGAGGACTGAACAAACGTGCCTGACATGATCTTGTTCCGAGGCTGAGTATACTGTATACTAAGATGTCGTCTATGTACACTAAGGCGCACACGTCAATTAACTCCCTTAAGACGTCATTCATGAAATATTGGAATGCCGCAGGAGCGTTGCATAACCCGAAGGGCGTGACTTGATATTCAAACAAGCCGTACTTAGTACGGAAGGCGGTTTTCCATTCATCTCCTTTTCTGACTCGGACCAGGTGGTACGCTCCTCGAAGGTCCAATTTGGTTTAAATCTGGGCATCTTTAACTTGATCTAGCATCTCAGGGATAAGTGGCAAGGGGTAGCGGTTCTTCACGGTGATCTGGTTAAATGCGCGGTAGTCAATACAGGTTCTCAAGTCTCCTTCCTTTTTCGGTACGAAGAACAAAGGACTGGCTGCGGGGGACTTCGAAGGACGGATAAATCCGTTTGCAAGGTACTGGTCTAAATAGGATTTCAAATGAAGGTTTTCTGGTTCTGTGAGAGTGTAGATCCTGCCGCAAGGGATTTGTGCACCAGGAACAAGGTCAATCTGACAGTCATAGGGCCTGTGCGGCAGCAATGTATTGGCTTGGTCCTTTCGGAAAACATCCTGGAAATCATAGTATTCACTTGGCAAGGTATTAGTTGCTCCCAGGGTTGATGCTGTCGCTCCGGGAGTCATGGGGATACAGACGTCGGGTTTCTCCTCTTGGTAATAGCAGGCAGGGGAGCAGTCACCGGGGAAGGTTAATTTTCGTGCCCGCCAGTCTATCAAAGGGTTGTGAGCAACCAACCATGGCATCCCTAGTATTAGCCTGAACTGAGGTGCCTTGATGAGATCGAATGAAATAGACTCCCAATGTCCGTCCTGACACAGCAAGGTTACCCTAGCTGTGCACTGGGTTACTGGTACGGAAGCAATTTCTGTCCCATCCACGGTGGTTACCTTGTCCATAGTTGGCTTAGAACACAAAGGAAGCCCCATCTCTGCTGCCAGTTCTTGATCAATATAATTTCCAACTGCTCCGCTATCGATGTAGCTTCAACGGCATGCATTCTTGACGACTGTTGGTGGTTAATTAAGATCACTGGTATTGCAAAGTGCGAGGTCAGCAACTCTTTCTTCTCACTCGACAAACTGACCTCTACGTTTGTCGAGCTTGGTAGTTTCCCGATTCCTTAGCTTCATCCTTCTCTGTGGCCCCGACTGTTCTTCTTGATGGTTTTACTGGACAGTCCTTCAGGAAATGTCCTGGTTTCCCACAATACAAACAAAGCTGTTGTTGTCTTCTTTTGTCCCGCTCTTGTTTTGTTAATGGAGGCCGTATCCCAATCTGCATGGGTTCTACAGCATTTTCAAGGTACACAGGGTGTGTTTTCCCTTGTTCGAACATACACGGTCCGAGGGTCCGTCTTAGACCGGTCTGCCTTTCGGTCCTGCAACCGGTGGTCTAGCTGCACGACCAGATTTATGAATTCTGCACAGTCTCTGGGTGTATCAACCACCTGGGCTAAGACGTGCTTTAATTCACCTCGTAAGCCTTGATGGAATAACGTGGTTCTTTTGTTTTCTGGCCACCTAGCTTCGGCAACCAGTCTGTTGAAGGTAGCAATGTACGTTAACAAGTCCTGATTGCCGTGTCGGAGGGACAAGAGTTAATTGTCTACTGCTTGTTCCTGGGTCTGGCGAGCAAAACGTTTTTCCATTTCTCACTGGAGCCCCCCAAAGTCATGTAATAGAGGATCGTCACGGGTTACCAACGGCACCAACCAATCTGCTGCACTACCACTCAGGTAGACACTGACCGACTGGGGTAAGTATCCTCCCTCCACCCCCGTATGCTTTCAGTCCCTCTGGCGCCCTCTCCTCACCTTGTGGTGGAATTAGGCATGCTCTCCGTCCTGCCTTCTTTGCAGGGGCATGTTGTCTTTCATGGGCAAGTGCAGTCCAGTAACTTCACTGACGCCTGCCCGTTTGATATTGTTCAGGTAGGTCTTATTGCTGTTCTTTAGTTTTGTTGCTATCCTGCATGCCTTTCTTTGTTTAAAATGTCTCTTTTTTCTCCCTTAGGTATGCAGAGCTTCAGTGCGGCGAACTGGCTTGGTTGAGCCCCGCTGGTAAATGATGGCGCATTAGGAACAAGTTACTTACCTGTAAATGTTGTTCTCCAGCATGGGTCTGGCATGGATTCACATGCTCATGAATATTCCCCGTCGTCAGGCTGGGAATCCTCGGTAAAGAAAAAACCAGTATCAGTTTAGTTTCTGATCTGTCTTTCGTAGTAGTAACCAATCACTGATCTCTGCGTCATACTGACCACAGCCAATGACTGCCCTCTACCTAAGCCCCGCCTCTGGCAGCCATCTTCAGATTTGGTAGCACGTGAAGTGGCAGTATGACCAAGTGAAGAGCCGCAGAGGGGTAGGCGGGAGGGTTCGCATGTGAATCCATGCCAGACCCATGCTGGAGAACAACAGTTACAGGTAAGTAACTTGTTCCTTCTCCAGCATGGGGTCTGGCATGGATTCACATGCTCATGAATAAAGAATACATAGCAGTACACACATGCACAACCACGGGAGGTGGCAAAGGCTCAACATTAAGCATTACATCAAACTCAACATTAAGCAAATCTTACCTCCTCACCAGGCTCACCTTAGGCGAACAGGTTGCGCAGCACTGCTTGGCCGACCCTGGACTCCTCCCTGGAATCCCGATCGACGCAGTAGAATTTCGTGAAGGTGTGTGTCAACCTCCACGTAGCAACCCTGCAGATGTCCAGCAAGGGCACACCAGATAGGAACGCCGTGGTAGCTGCGATCGCTCTGGTGGATTGGGCTCTCGGACGGCCAGGCAGCGGTCGGTTTGCCAACCGATGACAGTACATGATACAGCCGGAGAGCCATCTGGAAATGGAAGCCTTCGAGAGAGCCTTCCCCTGATTGACAGGTCCAAAGTTCACAAAAAGTTGTGACGTCTTCCGAAAACCACGTAGAACTTCAGCGCTCTAGCCACATCCAGCGAGTGCAAAGTCCTTTCAGCCAGCGACGAAGGCGACGGGAAGAAAACAGGCAACACCAAGGGTTCGTTGAGGTGGAAGTCCGACGGCACCTTGGGCATGAAGGAGGGGTGCGTCCTGAGCACTACCCTCGTGTCGTGAAAAGTCAAGTACGGGGCCTTGCAGGAAAGTACCTGGATCTCTCCCACCTGTCGTGCGGAGGTGATGGCCACAAGAAACGCTGTTTTCCACGACAAGAACTTCAACGGAGCCGAGTGCAGAGGCACGAACGGTGGTCCCATGAGCTTGGTCAGCACCACGTTGAGCTCCCACGCCGGGGCCGGAGCCTTCACCAGCGGGAACGATCTGAACAGTCCCTTCATGAACTCTTTCACCAGACGATGAGACCACAAAGACGTCCGCCCCGTGATTCTGGTGTATCGGGAGATCGCAGCAAGATGAATCTTGATGGACGCGTGCGCCAGTCCAGCTTTGGCCAGCGTCAGTAGGTACGGCAGTACTTGGGGAGCCGTAATACGCAGAGGGTTAATCTTCTGTGCGTGGCACCAGACAGAGAACCTCTTCCATTTGTGTCCATAGCATTTAAGAGTTGAGGACGCCCTGGCCTTTGCAAGAACCTCTCTGCAGTCGGCCGGTATGTCGTATCCTCCAAACTCTAACGCTGCAGGAGCCAGGCCTGCAAGTACAGCGACTTCGGGTCGTGATGGAGGATGGCGCCTCCTTCCCTGGAGAGAAGATCCGCGTCCACTGGCAGCTTGATTGACGGGGACGCTGACAAGTCCAGAAGGTCCGGGAACCATATCTGCCTCGGCCACGCAGGTGCGACGAGGATCATCCTGCACCGTGACCTCTTGAGCTGGTTGATGAGCCGGATCAGCAATGGCAATGGAGGGAACGCGTATAGAAACAGGCCCTCCCACGGGAACGAGAAAGCATCGCCCATGCTCCTCGGCTGGGGAAACCTGCTGGCGAACCTCCGGCACTTGGAGTTCGTCGCCGTCGCGAACAGATCGATCTGGGGTGTGCCCCACCGTCGGAAGAGGCGGTCCACTAGATCCTGTCGTAGTTCCCACTCGTGGCACGAGCGCAGCTCCCTGCTGAGTGAGTCGGCGATAGTGTTTTTTATCCCTGCCAGATGAAACGGCACCAGAAACATCCTTTGGGCGACGGCCCAATGCCACAGATCCTGCGCCTCCCTGGACAGGGCTGGGGACCTGGTACCGCCCTGTTTCCTGATGTAGAACATGGTGGTGGTGTTGTCGGTGAAGATCCTCACCACCTTGCCCTTGAGGGACGGAAGGAAGGACCTGAGGGCCCAAAACACTGCACGGAGCTCCAGGACGTTGATATGGAGGGACTTCTCCGTCGGGAGCCAAAGGCCTCTCGCGTGCAGATTTTCGGTGTGCGCTCCCCACCCTTCCAGGGAGGCATCCCTGGTCACTGTCTCCTGGTGGCCGGGGGTCTGGAAGTCCATGCCCGCCGTCAGATGTGCGCGGGTGCCCCACCACCGGATCGCTCGTCGGAAACTCTCGTCGAGTGTGATCCTCTCCTCGAAGCTGCCCGTCGTCTGGATCCAGCGCGCGTCCAGGAACTCCTGCAACGGGCGCATCTGGAGCCTGCACAGGGGGATGAGGTAAATGCAAGAAGACATCATTCCGAGGAGGGACTTGATGGACCTCACTCTGGCCGCGTCCTCCGACGGAGAGGCCAGAAGCGACACTGTGTCGAGCTTCGCTCCCAGAAACAGTGCGTCTTGCGCGGGCACCAGGTGGGACTTGGCGTAGTTTATGGAGAATCCCAGGTCCGTGAGAAGTTGGACGGTCCTTGCCGTGTGCTCCATGGCGAGCTCCTTCGTCTTGACTGGAATGAGCCAGTCGTCCAGGTAGGGGTAGACGTGGATCCCCTCTCGGCGCAGCTGCGCCGCCACCGGTGCGAGGCACTTGGTGAACACCCTGGGTGCCGACCTCAGTCCGAAGGGAAGGGATCTGAACTGATAGTGACGCCCTTGGACCACGAACCTGAGAAACTTTCGGTGTCCCTTTAGGATGGGAATATGGAAGTAGGCATCCTCCAAATCCGACGACGACAGGAAATCGCCCTCCTCCAGCTGACCCAGGACGTGTTGGAGGGTGACCATCCTGAACTTCTGTGCCTTGATGAATTTGTTCAGTCGTCGTAGGTCCAGGATGGGACGCCATCCTCCCGTCGTCTTCTTCACGAGGAAGTATCTTGAGTAAACTCCGGAGCCCCGAAGCCTCTTTGGGACGAGCTCGATGGCGCCCTTTTTGAGCATCGCCTTTACCTCCAAGAGAAGTTGAGGGACGTGATGTTCTTTCCTGGCCACAGGGGGGACGCGCGGGCACCTCTTTAGAAACTCGAGCGCGTGACCCTGGGCTAGGGCGTCCAGCACCCAACGGTCGGTGGAGATGGACTCCCACACGCTGACGAAGCTCGCCAGCCGGCCTCCCACCGGGGTGCTTCGGTGGGGGCCCGACCCTGCGGCCGGTTCAGTCCTGCTTCGACAAAGCTTTGCCGCCTTGACCTCCTTGGCGACGACGGCGGGGTCCGCCTGACTTGCCTCGTCCCCTGTAAGCTTCCTGCGACGACGAACGGGCCGCTTGACGGTAGGTGGAAAATCCGCCGCCGGAACCTTTGGAGGCACCCGGTTTGCCTCCGCCGCTCCGAAAGGGCGGCCGCCGTTGCTGGAGAACCCCAAGAGCCCGGGCCGTCTCCGTGTCTGCCTTGATGGCTTGAAGGGAATCGTCCACTGTTTCCCAAACAGGTTGTTTCCGTCGAACGGCATGTCCAAGACTCTGGTCTGCACGTCCTGACGGAAGTCAGTAGCCTTGAGCCATCCACGCCGCCTAAGGCACACGCCGTTGCCCAACTGGCGAAATCCAGTGTCAGCGATGTCCGTCGCAATCGTAATGGCGTGGTCCGACGCCACCTCTCCTTCCTGCAAGATCTCTAGGGCATCCGCCCTCTTGTCGTCCGGTAGGAAGTCCAGCAGGGGGGCCAGTTTGTACCACAACTCCCTGTCGTAGCGGGCTACAATAGCCAAGGCGTTGGCCGCCTTAATCGTCGTCGCTGCAGACGAGATGACCCTGCGTCCCATCGTATCCAATTTCTTTCCCTCGCCGTCCGGCGGGGAAGCCGACGTAGAGGCAGCGCCCTCCCCCCGCTTTCTTCCTGGCCGCCGCGGAGACGACGGAGTCCGGGGTCGGCTGTGCCCGAAGGCACAAGGGGGCCGCGTCCGGGACCCGGTACTTCTTCTCGTACCGATCCCTTCTAGCCGGCTTCGTGGATGGGTTCTTGAGGAGGGCGAGGCCCTCATCCCAAATATCGTCCAGTAGAGGTACAGAGAGGACCGTCTTCCTCTTGGCCTCGCGCCGTTGATAAAGGAAACCTTCCTTCTTCTTCTCTTCCGGGCAGAGCTGGAAAAGCTCGGATGCCCTGGCGATCATGGAGTGAAACGATCCAATCTCGTCGGGCGGGGAAGCCTGGGTGGGAGGTGACGACGGCAGATCCTCGTCGTAAACCTTGTCGTCCATACCCGTCGCGGCCGTGTCAGTCCCCGTATCATCCCCACGAGTCGTGGACAGGGAGGAGGGCTGAATAGGGCGCGATGACTGAAAAGGAGGTGGAGGATAAATCCTTCTTCTCTTAGGGGGAGGGCTCCCAGAAGGGCCTGGCTCCGGGTCCCCCGTCGGGAGCGGTTCCTCCGCTGGTGGTAACGGCAGTCTCGTCCTTATCTCCGAGCATAAGGACTGTATAGCCAACTAAATGGCCGCCGAGTTGTCTTGCGGCGCTGGATGAGGGGAGTCCGACGGGCGGTCAGGGGCCCCGTCGGCACCCTCGACGTTATCGTCGTCTCCTACGTCGGGATCCCTCCCGACGGGCTGGTCTTCTTCCACGCCAACGCCGTGGCTTAAGACTTCGATCAGCTCTTCCTCAGAGGTTGAGGCCGAATCCACGACGACCTCCTGCCCCCCCTTTTTCTTCTCCGTCGTAGGTTTCACGGGGGTCCTGTCGATGGGCATAAAAGAGGACTCCATCCGCGGTAGCAGGGAGACTCTGAGCCCCGAGGTCGCCACCACTGGTGTAGCCTCCACAGGCTGAGCCAGGGCTGCCGCGACTGTCTCGATAGAGGCCTTGGCCGGATGGATTAAGGCTTTCACCACCTTAGGTGCGCTCACCGCCTTCTCCTTGGGGGGAGGGACACTGCCTCGCTCTCCCTCCGATGGGGCCTTCGAGCTCGACCGGGGCCTCTCCAGGAGCTTCGCCGGGTGCTCGGCCTTCCTCTTACCCGAACCAGAGCGTTGGCTCGTGGTTGATGTTGCCGGGGAGGATGCGCCCTGCCTGGCGCCTGTAGAGCCCAACCGTTCGGCGCTCCCGGTGCCAGCGGACTCGCGGTGCTTGGCCTTGTGTTGGACCCCCGTCGCCGGGGCGTCCTCAAAGGTCTTAGAAGACCGCTCGGATTTCTTCTTCTTCTTCTCGCCTGACGGGCTCTTCCCTTCCAGCCAGTTGGCGAGACGTTGATGGCGGTCCTTCATGGTCCGCTCCGACATATTGCCGCAAAACACACAGTCCTTCTCCACGTGCGTCTTGTCCTCATGTAGGCAGTAAAGACAAAAGAAGTGTTCGTCCTCCTTAAAGACATTCTGAAGCTGGCATCGAGGGCAGACCCTGAACAGCTTTCCGGGCGTCGAGCTTCCCTTCTCCTGGGCCATGTCCGAGATGGGCCCAAGAAACTTCTGGAGTCCTCCAAAAGCGTGGCTCGACGGAATCTTCACCCTTGAGGGGCGTAGACGAATCCGACACGGGTCCCCGTTGATCGGATGAAGAAACGGTGGAGCTTGAGGCTCTTTTTGACCGAAAAATCGAAGTTTTTGAGAAAAAAAATGTGAAAAGTAGCACTAACGCTCGAGAGCAATAGCACGAGGATCCCAACACTTGAATGTGCGATAAAAATCTGAAGATGGCTGCCAGAGGCGGGGCTTAGGTAGAGGGCAGTCATTGGCTGTGGTCAGTATGACGCAGAGATCAGTGATTGGTTACTACTACGAAAGACAGATCAGAAACGAAACTGATACTGGTTTTTTCTTTACCGAGGATTCCCAGCCTGACGACGAGAATTATTCATGAGCATGTGAATCCATGCCAGCCCCCATGCTGGAGAAAGAGCGTTATGATGCGGTAAGTAAGCGCTATGCGCAGCGCTGCGAAGTCTTGCCTTTGCTAACCTGTGTTTTCCTTCCTTGTAGGTCACGGTGTTCTTCAGCGCAAGTGGAATGTCCTGCAAGTGTTTAAAGATGAAGACTGCAAGTAAGATGCTGCTGCTAATGATGTTCCTTTTGATTTCTTGCAGGTTCTGCTTCTCCGAGGTTCAAGGGAATAGCTGGACACGGTGAGCGTCACGTTGCAAGCTGCAAAGTAACACGAAGCATGTTCTGCAGTCAGGGTGTGGTTTATATAGCCCAGGTAAAGTAGTACCAGGGAAAGTAGTTCCAGGCCTGCCACACCCAAAACACTAGACCGCATAGCTTGGTTCTTAGGAACCAAGCTATGTGGATGCCTCCATGTTGGGCGACAATACAATAAAGTAGTTCCCAAGCACATTATTGTTTATGGTGTATGAGCCTGGCGCCATAGGGGCCAGGACTGGCCCCATGAGGGCTTTTGAAGAGGATGCCAGGCTCTAGAGGCCCAAGTCCTGACTCCACCTGGCCAATGGGTTTGCCAGAGGGGGTTTTGGGCGAGGGTTGTGACAGCCTGAGGCACTCCACAGATGATGGAAGTTGGGTCTGCTGCTGCTGAAGGTGAGACGACTCTCATAGTTCGGTTGCTTAGAAAAGATTGGATCCCATCTATGGCCTTCTGGGGGAAGTGTGCTGCTGAGTCAAGGCGATTGCATAGGACCTTGTGGTCCACCAAGTTGAACGCTGCTGAGAGATCAAGAAGGAGTAGTAGGGCTGAATTCCCTTCGTCTCTCAGCTCGTAAATTTGGGCCTTGAGGTCAATCAGCGCTGTCTCTGTACCATGTTGGGGCCTGAATCCTGATTGTCCGGCTCCTAGTAGCTGTTTATGCTCCAAATAATCCTGTATTTGGAAATAAGCCACCCTATCTAATATTTTTAGTAAGAATGACACTGATGTTATAGGCCTAGAGTTGGTGGGTATAGTAGGATCTAATGACTGTTTTTTTTAGGAGCGGGAGTACCCAGGACTCCTTTAGATTACTTGGGATGGTGCAGAGAACGAGGCATTGATTAGCTTCGATATGAAGGGTGCTAGGTCTCTAGTCGCATTTTTAATGATTTGGCTGGGCATTTATCTCCCTGACAGACAGTTTGAGAGAGAGGATGATTTTTTCGACCTCGAGAATTGAAACTTTGGCAAAGCTAAAACGTTGTGCTGTTTTAAGTGGAGGCGATGCAGTGCTAACCGGTGTGGTCATATTGGGTATGTTTAATTTTCTTTGGGCAATTTTATCCTGAAGAGTGGTGATTTTGTTAGTGAGGGCCTTCTGTATGTCGGAACACCAACTTCTATCCTTCACACAATTATCAGGCACAGGGATCAGGGCTTCAAGTCCTTTTAGGATAACTAAGAGTTCCTTTGTACTTGAGTCAGCTTGCAGGATCCTATTGTTGTACGTTTCCTGCTTGGTGCAGAGTATTTATTTCTTATAAGTGGTTGAGGTATTGATAAGGTTAGCTTTGTTTACATCAGAAGGTATCTGCCTCCAAATGACTTCACATTTTCTTTTTTCTATTCTCAGGGTTTTGAGGTGTGGGGTGAACCAAGAGTTCAGATGTGCTCTGGGTTTACTTTTTCTCATTTTTAGAGGGGCAATGGTGTCTAAGGCTTCAGTCATGGTTTTATTATATTCATTAACTAGGGTAGTGGGATTGGTGTTATCTGGTAGTGAATTGAGGGCTGGTAGTATTAGGGGTAGGAGTTTATCCGCGATAATGTTCTTAAGGTAAACTAAAAGATGTAAAATGGCAAACAGGGTGAAAAAAACTAAAAGATGTAAAATGACAAACAGGGTGAAAAAAACATGCAACCTCCAGATAATCTTGATGACTTCTCTACTGTATTAGCTCTTTACCCAGGAAACCTTCCCGGGTTGACTCCCCTCTTTGGGTCTCTAGGAAAAGACCAAACAGCAGGTTCTCTAATTCTTTGCCCACACCAGGTTCTGAATTCATCCTCGGCAGATGGCACATAAAAGTCACTCAAAGTCTCAAGAAAGAATTTCGCCCTTGCTCTTCTCGTTTTCTTGGCTGGGTCCTAAAGGATTCTTACCAACTGCGAGTGCATGGGATGTTAGACTTGAGGGCATCTTTTACAAAGCCCCAGATTCTTAAGAAAACATGACGTCCTTTAATGGGTTCAACTGCCTGGTCTCTGGGAATCTCGCCATCCCGTATCCCCCCCCCCAATTTCAGTGTCATGGCTCTACTACCCACCAGCCACTTCTAATTTTCCTCCCAACAATCTGCCACATGCTGATTACTTAGGGAACTTTCTATTTTCTCCTCCTCTCCGTGCTTATGCTGCACTTGCAATACTTTGCCACTTCACCACATGATGATTCCACCACAAGTCGCAGGTTCCAATTCTAGACTCAAGGATCAACCTACTCAAAGCTTTCAACTTCCTCCCCTTCTCTGCTTCTACCACTTACTTTATCCAACTAGCTCCTCTTCATGCCTTCTCTCCTCTCTCCCCCTCCCCTCTCTAAATTTAACTCTGTTTGCTCTCTTCTTCATCCTCCTCCAAATGACCTCCTTTTTCAAACACCCACACCTCATTGAATTCTTACTCCCTTTTATAAGGTCGAGGAACTGTCCCCTGCACCAGCTTCGCCAATGGATTTTAGGCATGGGTTGTTATTCATTTTATTTCTGATTGGATAATCTCTGGAAGCAATTGGGGTTACAACTATCCAGGAAGCTTTGGCTTTGCCTTGTTTTGTATTGCAGTGCGAGCTGACTTCACTACAGGCCATGTAGCAAACAAGTATGAAACACGGACTACCCCTATCTCCTGTTCTTTGACTCAGTACAAACCACTTTTGGCTCACATATTTTATATTATGTAAAACAGACTATGTGACCATACATTACCCAGACTTAGAACTCTTCACATTGTATCAGAAACACATGGTAACAAGTTTATTTAACATACACAATAAAACATTTTTTAAACATTGTAAAAATACAAAAAAAGACAAACACTTTTCACGGGTTATCTCTACCATGGCTTTCCTGATACGCCATCTGATTGGACCATTGTTATACTTTTTTTTATATATATAACCGGAGAATGATTACCCACAGTTTTTTCCAAATAGTTATTGTTCAACAAATATATATAACATTTTGTCAGGATGGTGTGTCAATGCGTTTCGGCCTATGTTTATGGAATGAACCCCGTCCTCAGGTAGGTTCTTCCGTGTTGTTTTGAAGGCCTTTGTCAGGACAGATGGTAAGATGATTTTTGTTGCCTGGTCTGGGCAAAAGATCCTCTTCACTCTACCCCCCGGACCATAGCATCACAGACTGAGTGGCAAAACCCAGCATCCTGACTACTCCAACTACCACCACAAGGGACAGGAATGGGAATTAGCCCACAGTGCTGTGGGTTTACAAGATCCCAAGGTTTAGGGTGGATGACAATAGACCTCAGAGCAGAGACTGAAATAAATACCAGAGCAGAGGATGGGGGCAGACCCTACTAATGAGCCTGAAGAACTGCATAGCTGATGGTGGAAGAGACCAGACAGAAGAGGGTGGGATAGACCTTACAGCAGTGAAAGACAAGCCAAAGAGAGCATATACATCAGGTAAGTGCATTGGCATCCGATGCAGGTAAAGAAGCTGTGAAGAGAACGCTAATAAGAACGCTAACCTGATGTGTGGTCAGAAAGAGGAACGGTTACAGACCTTTGCTGAGAATGAAACCCATGCCTCCTCAACCATTGATATATCAGCTGCAGAAGATACTTACCGCATCCAACTTCTTCCTCATGAGCACCTCAAAGTGATGTTTTCGGTGAAGCAAATCAAAGATGTATGTCATTTCACTGTAGCGCCCAATCCCAGTGAGAAGCCGCACCTATGGGATGGGAGGGAAAAGATCATTACTGACACAACACAAAGAACGTATGCCACAATGGGATCTGGCACTGACTCAGTGAACACACAACCCTTCACAGTTCATGCACTAACACACTGCATAACCTCTATTCTTAGGTTTTCTTGCACTAGCCTCCACCTCAAGAGGTCCCATGACAGCCTCCACCCAGGAAGTTGTTGCACTGGCACCCTGAACAAAACTGTATCCTAAAGGGACTGAGCAGTGACAGACTAAACATCCTAAATCCTAAAGGACCCTTGAGCCATGACACTGGACAACCTCAATTTCAAGGGATCCCTTTGTGCTGCTCAAATTCCACCTTTAACGTTTAAGCCACTAAAACTACGTAACCTCACCTAAAGGCAGTCACTGAACAAATACACTGCATAACCCCTACCCGAGGAACCTAATCCTTAGAAACCCACATTCCGGCAAATCAATTGGCCTTCAGAAAGACATCCAACCATTTTGGACCATCTTGTCACCCTAGCCTGAATTGCGAATTGTCAAACAGTCCTCACATCTCCAATAATAGTAAAATAAGCATTTGTTTTCCTCTGGTATCCTTTGACTCACAGGACGATTTATTTTTATTTTGTTTTATTGTGATTGGTCATTAACACCATGAATACCAAACGCCTAGTAGTTTTCTTTTCATTGGATGGTAAGGAGGATGAAGATGATGCCACACTGATGGCAAAAATATATTTCTTTCTTACTGTGGTTACTGAAGGAAAATTCCAGTTTCCCAGGCAAAGCGACGGTTTAGCATCTGGTCGGAGATGTGGGAGCTGGGACTGTCTAGTCCCACTTCACACGCCAGGAGTATGTCTATTGCTACTGTCATGATGCCTACCCCTGGGGAACCAGAACAGATCCAGCAACCCCGGAAGCAGGCATCAAGTTATTTTGAGCAAGCCCAAAAACCCCTGCTAGGGGCTGTTTGGGTGCGGTCCTGGCGCCTATGGCGCAAGGCTCATATGGAGAGTCAAGTCAGCCCTGGCGCCATAGGCGCCAGGCTCAGAGTAGAACTTACCTGATGCAGACCATGCTGCAACCTTACCTGATGCAGACCATGCTGCAGAGCTCCAAGCCAAATGAGGCTTGGAAGGGACTATTTTACCTAGGGACTATTTTTTACTCGGGCGGGGCTGGGGAGGAATACTTACCTGGGACTACTTTGGAGGCTATTTAAACCACGGCCAAAGAGCAACACACGCTTAGCGTTATTCTGCATCCAGCAGCGTAACGCTCACCGTGTCTGCAAGCCTGCATCCAGTCTTCTGCCACGCCCGCCTCGAGCCTGCAGCTCCTAGAAAAAGGGAGGAACAGAATGAGAAGAGGTTAGAATAAGAGCAAAACCTTCGATCCTTACCTGATTTTCGGCTCCACTGCGCCTTCGAGCTGGAAGAAAGAAGCATTTTACGCGCGCCGCCTCGCCTGCTGCAGCGCCGCGCTGAACTCACCGGCCTTCGCAGCATCCTCACGATCCACTGCATCCTTCTGCACGTTCCCGCCGCACTCTGGCACCTAAGGGGAACACAAGAACAGCAAAGGTGCGCCAACGGAATAAACAGAGGCAATAGTAACTACCCCCATAAACTTAGCTGATTACAGCCGGGGGTACTATTCCTCTTCAAGGGTCGGCGCAGTCTCCATTGCATCCTCACCGTACCCTAAGGGGAACAAAAGGACAACAAGGTGAGACGAAGGGACAAACAAGGGGAACTCTTCTCACCATAATAGACTTACCTAATTTTACCGCCGGAGGCATTATTCCCCAAACTTCATATTTTCTCTCCACACCTGAATAAGGGAGCAAGCCACAGGTTACATTCTGGCCTTATTTTATTGAACTGTGTAGGATAAGCCAAATCCTTACCTGAACTTCGTCAGCTACCACAAGGAACTCTTTGCTGGGGTCAAGCTGCAAACTGCAAGGAATCAGACAAGAGTGAAAGTCAGACATGTGAACTCTTACGAACTACATGCTTTTCGGAGTCAATATTGTTCTGCAACTCACCAATTCCTTCGAGCCAGTGAAGCAACTGGTTATCAACGCGCCCCTGCGCTCTATGCAGGATGGAGAGCTCATCTTTTCAAACCATCAGGTGAGACTATAGGAGGGGACATCAAAGGTGATCTGTGGGGAGAACAGCGGGGGTGGGGGGATTTACGCTCAACTCCACGGGTGGTTAATTCCCTTTGTCCATTCGCAGAAGAATATTCCTACGGGCCAAGCAAACGAAGCTAGGTGGGTCAGTCCAGTCCGTCATCTCGGCCCTACGCGTCACATTGGTGGAGACCGCAGCTGTCCAGTTCAGATCGACGCCTCTGTGGGAGCCAGGTGAGCGTAACAGCTACGCAGATGTGGGGCAAGAGGCAGTACATGACTTGCAGACCTTTGCCAATTTGAATGGTGCAGATCCTTACCGTGGGTTGGCCACGACCCTGGCTCGAATTTGGACAAAAAGAGGAGTCCTGGAGCTGTTCTTCAAAAAGGTGTTTGGAGCCAAGACCCCTATGAAGTGTTGCAGCCAGCTGAAGACCAAAGGACAACTGCTGAGGACATCCAGCATTGCCTCCAGCCAAGTAGTGGTGAAGCCATGTCTCGCTGGATCGATATTCTGAAGACCCTCATCAGTACTTGGAATCTTGGGCTGGTGGGACCAACCAGTATGAACCCATGCAAGCTGAACTGGTCCCTTGGAGCCTTTGTACGTATTCCGGGACCATCCCGTGGACTGAACAGCTCCAGCCAGGACATAATCAGTCCCGGTTTTGGGTTTCGGCGTGGAACTTTGTAGGTCACCAGCTTGTGGCGTAAGAAGATTTCGCCTGCAGCTGCTGCTCTCCATCATGAAAATGTGCCTTTTTGAAGCTGAGCAGTTTCTTTGTATTTGCACCGTTAATTTGCCTGCCACCAACTGACTGCCTGTTTCCACTGTACTCAGGGGTCTCCTGTCCTTGTGGAACCTTTAGTGGTCTGCTTCAGAGGCGCAGATAGGGTAGGGCCTGAGCTGGCAAGCCCACCCTAAATCTGTAAATGCCCAATTTGTAGGTAATTTACAGATGTTAATGTCACTGCAGTGTGCCCAACTACATTCGCTTTAGGCTCCACTTGTTAGACAACCCGGGCTATGCCTCTTGTCTGCATCTTTTGGTGCCTAGGTCATCCAACTACAAATAATCAGGAACCGTCTTGATGGAGCTCAAGACCACTGCCTTGCCGGACCCAATCCAAATATGAAAACTACCACTTAATCTATGGTTCTTAGACCCCCTGCAATGGAACCAATGATCAAAGTAAATATGATCAGTGAATCTCTGAACCCTACAGGTGGTGTCTAGTGGAATCTGTGAGAAACCAGAAGGTGTCTCACCCACCAGTCCCCGGGGATCTGTCATCCAGGTGGCCAGGACAAGGCCTTCACTTTTGGATCCAGTTCCTGGGGGTGGACCTGGGCGGGAGGATCACCTGGGTGAGGAGTCTACGGGGAGAGGGAAACCGGATGGTGAGATGCGGTATCCCCTTCTCTGTAGGACCTTTACCCCATCCTACCAGGTAGGATACTTAGGAACTCAGCCCCCTCCCCCATTTCACAACATGAACTCTTTCTCACGGACAGGCCGCTATGAGAGAAAATGGACTAACACCCGAGCCGTATACCTGACGTGTCCCGATACAATGGTCGGGCAATTACTGACCTTCACGCACACCTGGCTTTCATTACACTTCCCCACACAGATAAAAGGCGGAGCACGAGAGCACACTCTGAGTGAGGCAAAGCACACAAGGAAACAGCAGTTCCAAGATGGCAGTTAAACACGAGGAGAAAGACTGCAAAACCAAAGGGGATCAGAAGGAGGGAAGTTCCCTTGACCTTTTTGAAAAGGAAACATTACTGTCATGAAGCCTCGAGAATAGAAAGCATAAGACCATGAAACCAGGCTGAGGAATCCTGCATTGTGTGTCGGAGGTACCCGGGGCCCTCCCGCATCGATAATCAAGGCAGGGAGAATCACTAGCTGGCCTGGTACTGTCCTTGGCTCCAACAACAAAAGCAGCATCCGTGAAATCAAGACAGCCGGTGAGTTGGGGAGACAGCTACAAGTCCGGTCTGTGTTGAAGCCAGGATTGCAACCAGCAACATTGTATGGAGAGCGCTGGAACGGACATTGTATAAAACGCGTGTGATAACCAACGTGAGTAAAGTTGAACTGCAGATGAGGGATTGAACTTTGAAACCGAGATATATGATACCTTTGACAGAGTGGTCCGGCACCGCGTGCATGCTCAATCGAAGGTCTCTGTAAGGTGGCCAGCTGAGAGTTGACAAAAGTGAAATAGTGCTAAAGGATTGCGAATCAAAGTGGTCCTGCAACGGGTAAAGCCAAATCCAGTGCACAATCGAAAGTCTTTGTGTTAAAGCAAGTTTGTGTTACAATAGATAAATTGGTCCGAGTCGGCAGAGGGAGACTGATTGAAGATTTTGTGTTAGAATGGATCTGAGCCCAGCAGCGGGGGGGAGGGAGGGGGCGGGGTGAACTGTGAATCACCCGAGAAATTGAATACATGGATATCCTAAGAAAATTGTGCATATGTGAAAACACGAACTTTGTGTTAAAGTGGATCTGAGCCCGGCGGAGGGGGATCCGAAGTGAACAGTAAATCACCTGAGAAAAGTTTGCATAAGAGAATCCTGAAAGGAAAGGAACTTTATTCTTAGTTTGTTACATCAGTCCCTCTGAAAGAAGAGACTTTGAACGGCAAAGAGACTAACAATCTGAAGGATGCCTGGGTACTCCCGCTCCTAAAAAAGCCCTCACTAGACCCCAACAATCCAGCTAATTACAGACCAATCACAACAATCCCTTTTCTGTTAAAAATACTTGACCGTGCTGCATATTTGCAAATACAACATCACCTAGAATCCAATAATTTTCTAGGACTGTGGCAATCAGGATTTAGATCTAGACATGGAACCGAAACTGCCCTTATCGACCTCAAAACTCAAATCCAGTCCCTGAAAGACAAAGGCAACCTGGCTCTGCTTCTTTTACTTGACTTAATAGCGGCCTTCGACCTAGTGAATCATAGAATTCTATGTAAACACCTTTCTACAGCTGCCCACTTTTCAGATCAAGCCAACGCTTGGATCAAATCCTTCCTCAATAATAGATCTATAAGGGTCTTTGCACCTTCTGTCTCTGCCTTACCTGCTCCTGTCACTTGTGGGGCGCCCCAAGGATCTTGTGTGTCTCCTACTCTTTACAATTTATTTACCAAACCACTTTTTGATGAGCTTGACTATCTGGGCGTCACCTACAACTACGCTGACAATACGCAGATACTCATCCCCATGACTGGCGATTACATTGTGGATAGTAGGACACTCAACAACATTTACCTCATCATACAAGGCTGGATGGCGAAGCACTGGCTCTGTCTTAACGATAAGACAGAGCTGCTCCTCCTGGGCTCTCCTGCTAAGCTGAATAACTTGGACGTACCATTATCCTCCTTCAACATTGACAGCAATACGATCAAAGTAGCCAATGTGGTAAATACTTTATAGGTATTTACCTGGATTCGGCATTAACACTAACTAGACAAACTAACGCCATGGCCTCCTCTTCTGCCTATACCAGTAAGCTTATCTGAGCTTGCCGCCCATACCTATCCACAGCAAACTGCATTACAATAGACAGAGCCTTAGTCCTCTCTAAGCTGGATTATTGTAACGCACTATACTTAGGCACTTCTCAACAAAACCTCAATAAAATGCAGGTTCTGCAAAAATAATGCCATTCGATCAGCTCTAAACATCCCTAGGAATCTTCACATCTCGGAAACTAGACACTCACTAAAATGGCTCAACATTAACCAAAGAATAACCTACAAAATACTGTCCCTCACTCACAAGTGCCTCTCCAACCAAGCCCCTACCTACCTGTCTGACACTTTTTCCTGCCACATATCTACACGCCCTCTCAGATCAGTCTTGAGGCATTGTGTCAAGATTCCTCGCTTCAGGCTACAACGAGCAGGTGGGGCTAGCTTCCCTGTCCTTGCTGCCAAAACTTGGAATGCCCTCCCTTTGTCCTTAACAGACGAACCATCCTACCACCTATTCCGAAAAAAGACCAAAGCATGGCTCCGAGAGCAAGAATCCAGACCCACCGTCTAACTATGTACTGATAGTCACTTCACCTATATTTTCCACATATGACAAACTTGTATATCCTATGTATAGATTGCTAATCCTACACCAGACGTTGGACTTGTTATGTTTATCCTGAAATCTTGTAAATTCTGCTGTTTTGCTGTATATCTGTACATTTTGTAAAAATGTGGTTCTATTGTTGTTTCATCTTCTATAAATGGTTTGTATTTGTGCAACATGTAAGATTAGCACCCAGTTGCCTAAGGGCTTGGAGTGCTCTATAAATAAATAAACTAAACTAAACTAAACTTTGGCACAGAAGGCCATGATGTTGGAATCTTGAACTGCACCCGCATGCTAGAAAAGCCAGACACTGTGCTAAATTCGAGTGTGCCGCTTTATCACATGCTGAAAACGTGGGGAAGGGAAGCCAACGGCTTGAATATCCTGACATATCACTTATTGAACACTTTTCTTTTGCATAACATTGTTTCCCACACTATTTGTATTTAGAGATAAGGTTTGGCAATAGGTTTATTAGTATAGGCCCTTTTATTTTGACAAGACACCACTAGGACTTCGTTATTATTATTTTAATGGTCATAGCTTGCTCCCATCTTTAGATTTAGGATTAGATAGGCATTTTTCAAACCCAATTGAAGTTCAATAAACACCCTTGAACCATGGTCACTTGTGTCTATCTTATTGTTGATACTATGCCTTCCTTACATGAGGTGTCAGAAGTGGGATCGTACTCAATTAAGACAAATTGGGGAACCCTTAAATTCTAGAAGCTTAGTCATAGAGCCTCAGATCCCTCTATCACCTAGAAAGAATGCCTAGGCTTTGATATCTGTAGCAGCAGAGAAGCTACTATCCCCCCAGGGAAAAGAGGAATGATTCCCACAGACTTAGATTTGATATCCCCTCCTGGGAGTTATATAAGATTGGCCCCAAAATCTGGCCTGGAAGTTCGGCCTAGATGTCTAGCAGGCGTCATAGATCCTGACTTCCGGGGAGACAAAGGTTCTCCTACAGAACCATGGCGAAATTCCATTTGAAGTACATCGTGGGGAGAAAATTGCAGAGGGAATTCTTGAAAAGGCTTTATTTCCTCGTTTTAGAGAGAGTGAACCAGAAGATACCGAGATAGGTACCTTAGGCTTGGGAGAAGCTGATAAACCATCTAGCACTAAAGCAAAAAGGGAAGAAGACCATACCATTCTTCCCGACCTAGCCTTCGCCAAACTAAATGATCCAGCATTCGCAGAAGCTTTCTTGCATGTAATTCCTGAAGGGTAAGGATTAAAGAAGGGATGTCCCTTTTTCTTCCTAATGCAAGGGTTACTGTACAGAAAGGAAAAATCCACAGAAGGCCCAAGAAACACTCAGTTAGTAATCCCCAAAACACATTGGAAGATCGTACTATAGATTGCACATTCTCATTTGACAGGGGACACTTAGGACAATCTATGACCCAGGCGCACATCAGTGGGAAATTTTAATGACCAGGCATCCATGCGGATATAAAGAACTTCATTCAAACATGTGAAATATGTCAGAAAACCACTACTAATATTCCCTTGCCTGCCCCTCTGAAGCCTTTACCAATAATAGAAGTCACTTTCTCAAGGATTGGAATGGATATCACTGGACCGCTTGAAACCTCTAGACTGGGTAACAAATAATGTCCTTGTAGTCATCGATTACGCTACCAGATACCTGACGAATTCCCTATGCGGAACAACACAACCCAGCAGTTTTTAAAACATCTATTGGCATATTTTTCCAGGGTTGGTTTTCCTAAGGAAATTCTAACCGATTAGGGATCCAATTTTATGAGTAAACTCATGGGTGAAGTCAAGGAATTGCTCCATGTCACCACCTTAAGAACCTCAGTTTACCATCTATAAATAGACGGATTGGTAGAAAGATTCAATAAACACTCAAAATGATCCTAAGAAAGTTGGTAGATAAGGATGGGAAGGACTGGGACCGCATGATCCCCCTGGGCCCTATTTGCAGTAAGAAAACTCCTGCATGCGTCCACTGGATTCTCTCCTTTCGAAAGACTTTATGGTAGAGAACCTAGAGATGTCCTGGACATGCTCCGAGAGACCTGGGAAGAAAGAGAAGAGGCACCTATTCCCCTTTCGCAAACAGTTACCAGATTGAGAGAACATATGAAACTTGTTCAAAATCTAGTCTATACTCATATGGAAAAATCCCAAGCACAATGAAGTCCACCTACAACAAAAAGGTAAACTTAAAATCATTTTCAATAGGACAAAAGGTATTAGTCCTCTTACCTACCTCTGAAAATAAACTTGTCTCAAAGTGGCATGGGCCGTATAAAATATGACAATGAACATGGACCTGTACCTACAAGTTAGCCCAATGTCAGGTCTCCAGCTATCAGGAGAGCACTCAGGAGGTCAATCAATACCCGACATCACAGAGGCTCCAACACCCGGGATGCAAGAGCAGTGTCAGGAATAAGGGTAGGAGTGGAGGGCCAGGACCTAGGAGGCGGCCACAATTGAAATAATAAGAGTTTGGGAATAAAACTACACTTCCCAGCAGCCCCTGGGAGGAGTCTGTAGTCAGCCGCTGTGCGCGCGTGTGGCCAGCTGACAGTGATTAGGAACTGCTTATTAAGGGCTCACAACGCACGGCAGATGTGGCTTATTTTGTGTGTGTGCGGATGTGCTGCAGGCGGAACGAAAGAGATTCACGGACCGTAGTAAGAGCGGCGGCGGCAGAAAATCCCGGAGAGAGTTGCAGCAGGAGAAGAATATTTGTAAGGATGCTGCTGTTACGAGCCTCACAATACGGCGTCCGGGAGGGCTTCCAAGCCTCCCGGACATAAGATAAGTAAAGGATGTTGGTGTCAGCGCCCGAGCGGGGAGCTGGTGCACGGGGAGGGGCCAGGTTCAATGAAGGCATGATTACGGCCGTGTAACGAACACAAGTGCATCGCGGCTGTTCTGATTAGTCGCTAGTATTGTGTAATGTGGTAATAGTGGCATTTGAGTGCTCTGGTTTAGAAAAGACATTGGGGCTGGAGCAATGAAGGAGCAAAACGCTTACGTGCTATGTTCTTTGTCCATGTCATGATCCATGTTTATAAGTGTTGCTTAGGCCTGCCCTTGGGGCCATGTGTTATGTTTCTTCACAGTGGGACCAATCCCAATTGTATGTTCCCTCATGCTTGCTATATATGTTGTTGCTATTAGGAAATTAATGTGGTACATGTATCAAGGTGTATTACTAAAAGGTTTCAAGAAGTGCAAAAGTACATGTCAGAGGCAGGGCTTTGTATGTTCCATCATGCTTGCTATATATGTTGTTGCTATTAGGAAATGAATGTGGTACATGTATCAAGGGTATAAAGGGTTTCAAGAAGTGCAAAAGTACAGGTCAGAGGCAGGGTTACTCCCTGATGGCATTACAAGGTTTCAGGGAGTGTAGGGCTTGTTCCTGTTACGTTCCCTGCCCTATCCAAACTAGATTTTCCCTAATCCTCTATCCAGTGTTCCTAACTTCCCCACTCTGTCCACAACCTCTCCCTAACCCTCTTCCCCCCACTGGCTGCCACATGGTGTCCTGTTTACTGTATCAGCCACCTGTGCCAACCACAGTGGGAGGGTCGACTTCATTCGGCTTCTGTGTTTCGGGGGAGAGTGTCGATCTCTCTTCCCCTTTTTGTTCGTGGATCTTGACAAGCAGTCACTGTGCGCAAACACTCACGGTCCCGTCCTGGGCTTAATACTGCATAAGTAGTCTTCCCATATCACTGAAAGAAAGCAAAGGCTACTGCCCTCGTATGCTCTAGATTCTGTGAGCAAGCAGCCTGGAGGTTACCATGGCGACTGTGGTGTCCGTTGCGGTCGCTATGCAATGTACAACGCTTTGGAGGCGGGTTCACTGGTTCCCACGGAAATAATACTTAAACTTCTGGGTCCCAGGGAACGCCGCTTCTGATTTTGAATTTCTGAAGACCTTCCGAAGTCCCTGTTTTGGCCTTGAATCTTGCTCCTGTCCTTGACCCCTTCCTTGTTTGCCGATTTCCCTTGTCCTTGTGCCTACGAATTGCCTTCTTGCTCTCAACGACCACGGACCAAAGAACGACTCGCTACTCCTACCGACATTTGTCCTTGTTCATCCTCGCACGATAAACAGACCCGGACTGCTGATACGACCAGCTACTTCGTGGCGAATTTGTCCTTGTTCAGCCACGTACAGTAAACAGACCCAGACTGCTGCTATGACCTGCTACTTCGTGCCAACTTGGTTATACTTGCACTTCTCTCTACAAAACAGATTGGGATCACAAGATCTACCAGCTTGCCAGTGACATTGGTTGCTCCTCCCAAGCACCCGGAGCCATTCCAATACTTGAACCCGATACGCACCCCCACGTGTATGCCCTAACTTCAGGGCAGGAACTCAAGGACTTCCACCCCTGGCGCTTGATTAACGTTAGGCATCCTCGTTCTGTCGTGACAGGTGGTCTTTTGGGACTAGGGACTGCTGACCACAGCTGTGTTAGGCGTCCTTGTGCCATCGGGATAGTATTATTTGGGGCAAAACACACTGGGTGCTGTATCTGGACTAATTCTCCCAAACCTTCGCAGGTGGTGTCTTTCTGTCTTTGCCTATTTAACTTGTTATCCCTGGGTGGGTGTATCATAGTTTTTTTGTTATTCCTTAGGCTATCCTCCGGCCCATACAGAGACCACCAACCTGTAGTCAGAAGGGGGTTACCTGCCTCTACTCCACTGGGGGTTCTTGACACTCATATACAGGTTCGCCCATCTGCTGAAGCCTTGGCATAGTCAGACACTTCGCCCTGTATCCTTATTGATCATCCTTGTCTTGATTACAGCATTCTGGTGCGGCTGGTGTCCTCATCACTTAACCAACGTTTCCTGGGTGCAGCTGGTGTCCATCTCTCTCAACTAATAGATCTCTCTCCATGTGTTTCATTCAGAGAGTTACATTGGTAGGGAGATTTGTTCGCCTACACTACAGGGGCACAATCTCTCGTCTAAACCACAAGACCAAACCAGATATCTGACACCCAACCTGACAGCAAACAAAAGACCCATCTCTACCACGTAAATCTCTTGAAAGAGTGGAAGGAAAATCCTTCCGCTGCCAATGCCACAATACTATCTTGTTTGGTACCATAAGAAATATATTACTTTAAATTAATTCCCCAAGAGCAATCTAGTCAACAACAAGAAGACTTAAAAGATTTAGTCACAACATTCTCTAATGTATTCTGTGAGAAACCAGGGCGAGTGCAAGGTACTTATTATATCAGAACCCCAAAGGGAAAAGTGGTCCATTTAAAACCATAGAGATTCCCGGAAGCCCGTAGACAGGTAGTGGTTGAGAAAGTGAACAAAATGCTAAGGGTGAATATTATTAAACCCTCTTCAAGTCAATGGTCCGCCCCTATAGTATTGGCCTAATAAGACCTGACCAATTCTGGAGGTTTTGCATAGACTTGCGATAGGTCAACGCCATCTCTGACTTCGATGCCTATCCCATGCCGCGCATCGACAAATTGATTAACTCAGAAATTCCACCTTCCTATCAACCATAGACTTAACCAAGGGGTACTGGGAGGTCCCAGTACATGGACCTGATAAGGAAAAGACAGCTTTCTCGACGCCCCTGCGACTATTCCAGTTCAAAGTCCTCCCTTTTGGCTTACATGGGGCCCCCCACTTTCCAATGGCTTATGGACAGAATATTACAACCCTACTCCCAATTTCTGTGGGGCTTATCTTGACAACATAGTCGTTTATAGTAAGTCATGGGAAAACCATCTTTTCCATCTCTTTACTATTATGAGAGTGCTCAGAGAAGCTGGCTTAACTGCCAATCCATCCAAATGTAAGATGAACCCACAGTTTCTTTGTAGGGAATAACAGTGTCCAGCCTCAACAAGAAAAACCGTCCTAGCTACCCCTTGCCTAAAACCAAGACAGACCTCAGGGCATTCAGGGCATTCTTAGGGTCAATCAGTTATTACCTTAGGTTTATCCCTAATTTCTCAGACAGAACAACTATGTTGACAGATAAATTAAAGAATGCCGAACCCCAGAAGATTCATTAGAATGACAAGGACGAGCTCTGTTACAACAGCTTAAAACAAACCTTGTGCCAGAACCCAATCCCAAACGTAGTGGATTTTTCAAAATAGTTTGTATTACAAACAGACGCCTCTCGTAAAGCATTAGGAGCAGTTTTGTCACAGGTTTGTGATGGATTAGAACACCCTATCCCGTTCACTAGTCGACATGAAAAAAATACTCAGTGTTAGAATTAGAGGCCTTGCCATCAAATGGACCATCATCCATCTAAGATACTACCTCTTAGGAAGGAAGTTCACTCTCATCACAGGTCACTCTCCATTAGTATAGATAAGCCAATTAAAGGGCTCTAACCCTCGTGTCATGAAATGGTTCCTAGACCTGCAACCCTACTGTTTCACTGTGAAGCACCGAAAAGAGAAAAACCAGGGGAACGTAGATTTCCTTTCTTGGTTTCCCTGTGAAACAGATGTGGCTACATGCAGAAGGTGTCTCACCCGCTAGTCCCTGCGGATCTGTCATTCAGGTGGCCAGGACACAGCTATCGCTTTTGGATCCAGTTCCTGGGGGTGGACCAGTGCGGGAGGATCACTTGGGTGATGGGTCTTCAGGGAGTGGGACACCGGATGGTGAGACATGGTTTCCCCTTCCCTGTAACACCTTTACCCCATCCTACCAGGTAGGTTTCTTAGGAACTCAGCCCCCCCTTTCACAACATGAACACTTTCTCACAGACTCACAGACAACCCGCTATGAGAGAAAATGGACTAACACCCAAGCTGTATACCTGACGTGTCCCAATACAATGGTCAGGCAGGGTCAGAGAGCTCTGCCTCCTGCCCTCCCCCAGTGTATCCAAGAAGAACCTTCCTACTCGCTCTTCCGAAAGAAAGTAAAAACAACCTTGTTTAACAAATACGTGTAATTACTTGCTAGAATTGTAACATGCCTGCCTCTGAAATGCCTATTTACCAACTCTGTACACGATCTTAGCGCTGCGATACCTCAGTGTCTGGGCGCTATTTATAAATAATAAAAAATAAAAAGGTACCTTCTTTGGACTTGTGATTTACAGGCAGTTGGCCTATTCACAGTAGCAAGAAAGGACTTCTTACGTATTGGGGCCTTACTTTAAATGGCATGGAAACTGTTTGCATTGCTTTTACAGTGCTTTACATTGTTTTTTTAAATTTCAATTGCTTTTGAACTACTTAACTATTTTTCACTTGCTTTACTACATACAGTTTTTCATGTTCCATTTCTGAAACGCTTGGAACTGCTGGTGTGGTCAATCTCTAGTGAGATTAACTGTGAATGTATGACATACATTACTCACCGTAATCGTATTTCTGATGATTGTATCTGCTTAGATTCACATGCTGTGCATACAGTCTGACGTATAGTGGTAATCCCAGAATATTGCATGTTTCTTTCGAAGATCGAAAAAAAAACATTAACATGGCCATGACTGTAACACTATCCCTAGTGTGACATATAGTGTACCCCAAATCTTTCACCTGTCGAGTCGTCACCGGTTGTCTTTTTTCTGCCATGAGGCAGCCTTATGGAATGTGTGAGTGAGTACAGAAGAAGAACAAGTTACTTTCTTACCTGGTAACGTTCTTTCGATGGGATGGTCCGACGACGTATTCCATATCTATGACATGTAATCACCACAGCTGTGCGGCTTCGGAAACTTCTTTCGGCGTCTGCGTCCTGCGTCGATGACGTCGATGCGCCGTCGTCGAGGACCTCCTCTGACGTCCGACGTCATCCGATGTGATAAGTAGGACGCACGACGCCCGTAGCCTCAGTTGTAGTTTTTTCCCCCAGAACGTGTGACATTAGTCAACTGCTTGTCAGACACAAAGCGTTGCGGAACGTAAGCTGCAATCGCAAAAGAAATTCTGCAGCGGGGAAGGCAGGGCGGGAGCGATATGGAATACGTCGTCGGACCATCCCATTGAAAGAACGTTACCAGGTAAAAAAGTAACTTGTTCTTCGAGGAGATTGGGTCTTCCGACGTATTCCATATCTATGACAGACTCCCAAAGCAGTACCAGAGCAAGGAGGAGGGAAAGAATTTAGAATCAAAATTTAGAATAGCCAATCAAATAGCAGAGCATAGGACCGCCTTGCCAAAGGCCAGATCCTGTCCTCGGATGGAATCGAGGGAATAGTGATGTACAAATGTATGTACTGAAGCCCAGGTGGCTGCATCACAGATGTTGTGAATAGGAACACCCCTCTGCAGGGCAGTAGATGCAGCCATACCCCTGGTAGAATGGGCCCGCAAGCCAGCCGGTGGGTCCTTACCCGCCAAGCGGTAACACTCCGAGATGGCCAAAATAATCCAGCGAGACAAAGTCTGTTTCGTCACAGCTTGCCCCAAACGCTTTCCAGCGTAACCAATAAAGAGTTGATCGTCCACTCTGACCCGGGACATGCGTGAAACATAAAAGCTTAAAGCTCTCCTAGGATCAAGCCTATGGAGCCTCTCCTCTTCCTTAGCAGGATGCGGAGGAGGATAGAATGCCGGAAGAACAACCTTTTGGGCCAAATGAAATTCCGTCACTACCTTCGGAAGAAAAGAAGGACGAACTCTAAGGACAACCCTGTCCTTGTGAAATACAGTCAAGGGTGGCTTAACTGAAAGTGCCTGTAACTCACTCACTCTGCGAGCGGAAGTAACCGCAACTAAAAACACAATTTTCAGAGTTAACAGCCTCAAAGGGCAAGAATGTAAAGGCTCAAACGGAGCATCCATAAGAAACTTAAGAACAAGGTTTAAATCCCAACCGGGCACCCGGAAAAGTGACGGAGGGAACACATTAGTGAGCCCTTTCAGAAACTGTGAAATTAAAGGGATTTTAAAGTAAGAACACTCTTCAGACGAGCGCTTAAAGATGGACAGCGCCGCCAGGTAACCTTTAATGGTACCCACTTGCAAGCCCCTGTGGGCCAAAGAAAGTAAAAAGGACAGAACCATGGGGATGTCACATGCAAAAGGATCCACATTCCGAACTCTGCACCAGTCGCAGAACTTACGGCAACGGTACAGAGACTTTGTTGCTGGCCTTCGGGCCGAAAGCAACACCTCCATCACGTCTTCAGGGAGGTCCCAATCCTTATACCTCAACCTTTCAGAAGCCAAGCGTGAAGGTTGAGGGATCTGACCTCTGGATGGAGAACCTGACCCCCGTCCCGTGAGAGCAGATCGTCTCGGTAGGGAAGACGATGTGGAGGGCAGATGGTCAAGTCGAGAAGGTCCGGGTACCACGTCCTCCGAGCCCACGCCGGGGCAATGAGGATCATCCGGGAACCGAACTTCTGTAACCTCCGCAGCACTTGCGGGATGACTGGGACTGGAGGAAACGCGTACAGCAGCGGGAATGACCACTGCACCACGAACGCGTCTCCTAAGGCTCCTTTTGGAGGAAATTCCCGCGAGCAAAACCTTTTGCACTTCCGGTTGACACTGGAGGCGAAGAGATTCACTTGAGGGGTCCCCCAAAGGGCGAAGATCTCCAGGAGAATCTCCTGAGCCAACTCCCACTCGTGAGAGATCGAGCTCTGCCTGCTCAGAGCGTCCGCCGTCATGTTTTCGTCTCCGGCCAGATGAACTGCCAAGATCGAAACTTCCTGCTGGATGGCCCAGAACTCGAGCTGCATCGCCTCCCTGCACAGAGGAAGTGACCCTGCCCCCACCTTTTTGTTGAGGTAGTGCATGGCCACTGTGTTGTCCGTCAGGATCAGGACACTCTTTCCTCGCACAGTCGGCAGAAAAGCCTTCAGGGCTAGCCTGACGGCCCTCAGCTCCAACAGATTGATATGGAGTCTGGACTCCGACGGAGACCAACGACCGCTGACTGTCAGCCCGTTGGCATGAACTCCCCATCCCGTTAGGGATGCATCCGTCACGATCGTCACCTCCGGCCAGGGAAGCCAAAATGGAGCCCCCTTCATCAAGTTGCCTTCGACGGCCCACCACAGAAGGTCCCGGGCGACCGAGGGCAGCACTTGAACCGGGTCCGACATCCTGCCGGAGGACTGCGACCATTGCGTCTTGAGTGCCCACTGCAAAGATCTCATCCACAGGCGAGCCTCTGGCACCAGAAGAATGCAGGATGCCATGAGGCCGAGCAACCTCAAGAACTCGAACGCTGGAAGCGTCTGGGCATGCTGAAACTTGTGCACCATCTGCTGAATGTGAAGAGCCCTCACCTGGGGAGGAAAACACTGCCCCAGGGAAGTGTCGAGCACTGCTCCGATGTACTGGAGCCGCTGTGTTGGCATCAAATGGGACTTCTTTAAATTGAGGGAGAAGCCCAGCCTGTGAAGGGAGTGGCAGGTGACGGACAGATGATCCAGGACTTGTTCGGGAGAGCACCCCCTGATCAACCAATCGTCCAGGTAGGGGTAGACGTGAATCCCCCCTTGCCTGAGATGCGCTGCCACCACCACCATGAGCTTGGTGAAAACCCTCGGGGCGGAGGTCAATCCAAACGGCAGGACCCGAAACTGAAAGTGCGAGTCGCCAACCGCGAACCTCAGGTACTTCTTGTGCTTGGGATGGATCGGCACATGGAAGTAATCATCCTTGAGGTCGACTGACACCAACCAGTCCTGAAGCTGAAGGGCCTGGAGGACTTGAGAGAGAGTAACCATCTTGAACTTGTCCTTCCTGAGGAGTCTGTTCAAACCGTGCAAGTCCATGATGGGTCTCAATCCCCCGTCTTTCTTCGAAATCAAAAAATAAGGGGAATACCATCCCTTGTTCCTCTCCGCTACAGGCACCAGTTCTATGGCGCCTTCCTCCAGCAGTGCTTGAATTTCCTGCGCAAGGAGCGTATCCGGACTCTGCAAAGAGAGGTTCCACGGTGGATTGTCGCGAGGCCTGTGCCGAAAGGGAAGACAGTAGCCGTGGGATATGATCTCCAGAACCCACACATCTGAAGTAATGGCTTGCCACTCTACAAGATGCTGCGCCAGCCTTCCCCCAACCGGCGAACCATGGGACATGGCCTCATGACTGAGAGGGAGCGGCTGCGGCGTTACCTGAGGGCAAAGAGGCAACTGCCCGAGCGGCCTTGGCACCACGGGTACCCTGTCGTCCACCTCTGGTACCCCTGCGTTGGCCTCTTTGACTGCCAGCTCCTCTCGCTTTACTGAAGGACGAGTAATAGCGAAAGGAACCACCCCTCCACTGCTGTCCCCTAGGACGAAAAGGCAGAGGTTGGCGAACTGCAGCCCCCAACGACTTCGCTGCAGCTTTTGAGGTCTGCAACCTCTCAAGGCTCTCGTCAGCCTTGCTGCCAAAAAGGTGTTCACCGTCAAAGGGCATGTTGAGGAGCCGGGACTGCACATCAGGAGCAAACCCCGACTTCCGCAACCACGCAAACCTGCGTATCACGGTGCTCGCCGCCATGGACCTACTGACGCATTCAGCTAAGTCCAAACCCGACTGAACGGACTCACACATGGCATCCTTACCATCCTGGACCATAGCAAGGAAACAATCCCGTTCGTCCCCTTCGGGAATATGTTCAGCCGCTAACGCAACACAGTTCCACAGAGTGTGTGTGAAACGAGACAAGGCACAAATGGAGTTGGCCGCCTGAAGCGCCATACCACCAGAAGAAAACACTTTCTTCGCCCAGCCATCAAAACGTTTGTCGTCCCTATCAGGAGGGATGGTAGGGTACGACGCCTGCTTTGCCGGGGCCGTGGCCGCCTGCACCACCAAACTCTCCGGAGTGGGGTGCTTGGTCAAGTAGCAGGGATCGCTACTGGCTGGATGGTATTTTCGCGACAAGGTTCTGCCCACCGCCGGGAGACTCTCCGGAGCAGTCCAAGCCGCCGCCACCCTTCTCTGTAAAGCCATATGGAACGGCAGTACCGGGTCAGTTGGGGGACCAACATCAAGGATGTCCGTTAGATCATCCTGCACAAACTCCCCTGGGGGAGCAGACCATCCCAACTACTCAGAAACCCTAGCCATAAGGCGCCAGTACGAGGAATCGGCATGAGAGCCAGGCTCAGGCCTACAAAACTCCACCTCCGGAGAGGTGTCCAGTCCACTGGCATCATGCAGTGACTGCCTCAAATCGTCAAACTGACTATGGCCCGAGACAATTTCATCTGGAACCTGACTAGGAACCAGGCCATCAGAATCCTCATCCGCCTCTGAAATATATTCCAGGTGGCAAAAAGAAGGCACCCGAGAGTGCTTGCTCTTAACCAGAGCCTTCCTAGGGGGTTCCCCCGTGCCACGGGGTACCTCCGACACGAAAGGCGTTGATGGCGTCGAGCGAATCGGCGCTGGCGTCGAGAGAACAGGCATCGGCGCCGAGAGGATCGGCGTCGAGGAAATCGGCGTCGACGTCAGATGCAGCGCCGCCAGCATCGGCGGCGTCGACACAGCCCTCGAAGCCGGAGCCCCGAGCGTGTGCTTCGACGACCTGAGCGTCGACGGCTTCGACGACATCCTCGGAGCCGGAGCCTCAAGAAAGCCTGTCGACGCCCTTGACGCCTCAGACATCGATGTCTTCCTAGAAGACCTCACAGGTGCACACGGTCTCGAACGCGTCGAGGACCGGGACGTGGAACGGGTACGTCGAGAACGAGTCTCCTTGTCCGAACGGGACCTCTCCCGTGACTCGTGCCGACCACTCTTGCGAGCGGTGTCTCTCGACCTCTCACGACCGACCCCACTCGGGGGCGCGGACGGCTTAGTACCCTCCGACTCAAGAATCGCCAGCATTTTCTTCCCGAAGGAAGCCCATTCCTCCGGCGTCGCACGGCTGGTGGGGTAAGCGACGTGCCGGGCAGAGACCTCCGAAGAGGACCTGGAAGACGACTGGTGTCGGCGCTTCCGAGAATGCCTCGAAGAGGCTGAGGAGTGGCGAGACCGACTCCTAGAAGGAGACCCACGAGACTTCCGACGATGACGCGGAGAGTCACCCCTCGAATCATCCGTCGAAAGCCCCGCAGACCTCGACTTCCGGGGCTTGGACACCCGACCTACCGACAACTTCTTCTTACGTTCACGTAAGGCTTTGGACGTGAGCGACTGGCAGTCGATACAGTCATCCGTGTCGTGGGCCTCCCCGAGGCACCAGAGGAAGGTGTCGTGCGAGTCCGTCACCGACATCTTGGACCCACACTCCCCGCACTTCTTGAAGCCCGGACGCGGGGTCGAAGACGAAGTAGAAGACATCTTCACACGAAGGATTTTCACAAAACGAACAGGTTCGAAGAACCGAGAAGAACTGAACTCCAAAGAGTCGAGGCATTAACCGAGATTCACAAAGCAACACGTTGCCAGAAAAAACGGAACTGAGGCTACGGGCGTCGTGCGTCCTACTTATCACATCGGATGACGTCGGACGAGGTCCTCGACGACAGCGCATCGACGTCATCGACGCAGAAAAAAGTTTCCGAAGCAGCACAGCTGTGGTGATTACATGTCATAGATATGGAATACGTCGGAGGACCCAATCCCCTCGAAAAGAAGGTGTAAAGTGTCCATCTTCCTTCTACTCCAAGAGGGGAGGAAGGGTGGGTGCATGTGAATCTAAGCATATACAATCATCAAAAATACGATTACGGTGAGTAATGTATGTCTTCTGATGCTTGTGAATCTGCTTAGAATCACATGCTGTGCATAGACCAGCGAGCAGTACCAAGAGATGGTTGTGGGATGTGTGAAGCAACAGCAGCAAAGAGATGTCTTAGCACCGCCTGTCCCACATGGGACCGAGTATGTGTCTTAGCAGTAATGTTGAGTGAAAGTGTGAACAGGACTCCAGGTAGCTGCTTTGCAAATAGAATCGAGCGGAACATTTGCAATAAAGGCTATAGTAGCTTCTGTGCCTCGAGTTGAATGTTTTCTTGGAGTAAAGGGCAAACCTCTTTTGGCAAGAGAGTAACACAGTGTGATGCATTTAACAATCCATATAGATATAGCTGAAATAGAGCCAGGGTCCCCTTCTCTACCATTAGCAACATTGACAAATCATAGGTTTATCTTTTGAGTGGGTTTGTTTTATCAAGGTAATACACTACTGCTCTCCTAACAACTAGTGTGTGGAGGCTTCTTTCAGCTGAATTAGTGGGATTGTGAAAGAAAGTTGGATGTTCAGCTGGATTGGTTCACTTGGAACTTAGAAATGAATTAAGACTCAATCCGTGGGTGTGTGCAAATGGTAACAAATGGGTCTTGAACTGAGAGAGCCTGCAATTTACCAATTCTCCTGCTAGAGGCAATAGCCACAGGAAAAGAAGTCTTTTAGGTGAGAGCCTTAAGGCTAGCCTTATGCATTGGTTCAAAAGGAGGTCCCATTTGTGTTGTAAGAACAACATTCAAGTCCCAGCCGGGAGTTGGGTTCGAATCCAGAATGCTTTATTCACTGGGATTTTCCACCAGGAAACCTTGCTCTGGGATGTGTTGTACACAAGAGAGGGCAGCAAGGTGGACGTTAAGTGAGTTGAAAAAAAGTCCTGAATCTAAGAGGTGTGCTAGATAAAGGACTATATCTTTAGGTGAACAGTCAATTGGGTTGATGTTTTTACTCTAACATCAGATGACAACAAGTTTCCATTTATTGGAGTAACAGTGGCTGGTATTGGGTTTCTGTGCTTCTCTAAGGATGTCCATACATCTTTGAGGTAGTTGGAGGTGCCCAAACTCTATGACTTCCGGAGCCAAGCTGCTAAATTGAGTGTTTGGGGGCACGGGTGTAGTGTCTTCCCTAGGTCTTGTGACAGTATGTTGTATGGACCCAAGTCTGGGACCCAAGGTGCCACCTGTAATGGGCGAGACCACCCGTGACAAGGTTGTGACGTACTTTCATTCATTTATGATTTCATGTAATTCCGTGTATTATCATCTTTTTAAATGCAAACTAATGCACTAGTTAGAGATGTGTAGCATTCCAAGGAGTGTTACAAATGAGCTCCAGGTTAATTTTCATGTTTTATGCTTTATTAATTGTATGTTGCTTTTTATGTATCTCAATATGTCAAGTTATTTCCTTTCTGCACACGTCGGACCCTATTGTGGTCCCGTTAACACTCGAGTATTTTTTCTATTTCTATTTTCTATTTCCATTGATTTTCTTTTTGGGCTAAATACATTTTTTATACAGGACATCATGCAGGTATGCCCGTAAATTATTCACTTTTTTGAACCATGCAGGCTTGCACCTGCTATGCACTTCGTTTCGTGACCACCGGCCTCCTAATGTCGCGAGGTGGTCACGTGTAGCATAAGTGAGCCGTTGTCCTGGCAACCGCCTAACACGGCAGTCCGAGATTCTGCCCGGCAACTGCACGCAGGAGCTTTCACACACTCCGTGTGCTCAGAGGTATGAGACGCGATCGTCCTATTTGCAAACTATAGTTTTGGAAACTCTTGCTTGTCACGTTGTTGTACTTACTCTGGCCCTTTCCCTTCATCAGATTCTATTCACAAACACGATTGTGTTTAACAATATAGCCGCTGTATCCACGGCTCATCGTTGTGAACCATGCTGCTGTGGGCATTAACAACTAACGTTTTCGTCTGTGCAACACTATTAAGGTAACCACAGTTCCTCACATATCTTTCTGTTTTTGTTACTCACAAGACAATTATCTCTTTCTATTTATTTCTCTTAATTTCCTTTGGAAACTCTACTGACTGGTATGTTTACATTATTATTTTTACAAATATGTGCAATTTGTTTGTTATGCTGACATTGGTGCATTATGTTATTTACTTGTAATTGATTAGACTTGGCTGAAGAAGGAAATAATTTCCGAAATGCATTGCCTTTAGTCTGTATTACATATGAGTTGCAGCAACTGCTCCCTCGCTAAGAAGATATTAGTGACAGCTTTGTTTTTCTTCGGATAAATTACTACTTGGATAAAAAACCAACAGACTCCTTTTTGATACCTGAACAAGAACTACATTTTGAAACTTTGAAAGATTATTAGCCCTTGTTTGGGCCTCATTGAGAGCGGCTGTGTGACCTGGTGTTCCTACTTGGTCTCTAGCTTTTGTTGTAATTTTAAGTCAGGGTGTCTCCAGACTTGTCACAGCCTGCTCCTTCTGAACTACAGTTTGCATACTTTTACCTTCACATTGACTTTAGAATTTGAAAGACTTCTACCCTGTGGTGCCCCCTCACTTCCCTGTTTGATTTATTTAGCCAACCAAATAATAAAAAAATAAAAAATAAAAAAAGGAGTAGTGCTGATTTGGAATGATAGAAGCGGGATAACACTCCGGGAAAATCAAGGCTACACCTCCACCGGGATGGTTGGTTCTGGGTTTGGGGAGATTTTGTAGTCATCGGGAAGGAGAGTGACGAAACTTGTGACAGAGCTGGCCGTGAATAAAGTACATCCAAATCAAGCTCTTGCAGGAGACGGCAGATGTCAGAGGAGTGTTTGTCAGCTGAACAAAAATTGAGAGTAGCGATGTGGAGCTGGGTGCCACATTTGAAGGACTTCCGTGGGAGGGGTACAGGCCAGAGGTACATACTGCAGAAGTGTTGGAGGTGCCCGAGGATGGGAGAGGAGGAAGTAAGAAAGAGAAGGAAGGGTAGTCAGAGAGGGAAAAGAGAGTGCCAGAGGGGTGGTGGAGGAGGAAGGCAACAGGATGGCCAAAATCGACACAAAAGGGAGGGGGGCACAACAAAGAACAAGAACAACTGACCTACAAATCAGATGCAGTACAGAACCATCAGCAAAGAATGGAGAACAAACGGGAACCTAGAAGTAGAGTAGAGAATGCAGATTTAGTACAGAACCAAGGCAAAGCACAAAGCACAACAGGGAACCTGGAAGTAAAGAATGCAGATGCAATACATGATCAAAAGCATATGAGAGGATATATCTTAAATCTGGGTCCTTCTTCAGGTATAATATAGTCAGATATATACATGGGAATATCTACCTCTAGTAGCAAAGACAATATTAATTTGTCCTTTTGTGGAATCACATGATTCTGAGGGAAATAAAGATGATACATATTCCCTTCAGCATATTGGGCCTCATTACAAATCAGGCGGTCTGGAAATAACGGTGGCGGTAAACCCGCCGCCACCGTTGTTTCCGGACCGCCTGATCCCGACTCCTGCAGGCGGGAGGTGATGTTCCCGCCATGTTTGACCTGGCGGGTTTAACACCGCCCGCCTGCAGGCGGACGAGGAAACACCAGCAGCATTACGAGATGCTGCCGGTGTTTCCATGATCCCCATTCCCATTGAGTCCCATGGGACTCAATGGGAATAGGGATTAACACTATTCCGCCTCCGTGATTCCCGGAAAACCGGGGTTGCAATGCCCCGGTAATTCCGGGAATCACAGAGGCGGAATGGTAATACGAGTCCGGCGGTAACCAGGCGGTTTTACCGCTTTGGTTACCGCCGGACTCGTAATGAGGCCCATTGTCTCTTAGAAGGATAGCCTGGCCTGAAACTTTGAAAAAAATGTATGCCTACATTCATTTTAAGAGGCCACTGATTACAAGCGACTTCTCTTATTCCCGAGTTCCTTTGATGGAGAAGGAATCAAAGCCCCTTTCCTCCCAAATTAATTTATTTGCAACGCGCTGGGACAAAAACACTTGGGCATGAGAGCGCAGACAGGACACACAACAAGCAACACAAAAGGGAAATTGTCAAACACTGATCTTCATTTTATAACACCAGGAGAAAATGGTTCAAAATGACCAAAAATATCTAAATAAATAACATTCAATGGTGAGGGCATGATACAAAAACATACTAAGTCCAGTACAATCTTTAGATTTGTCATGGAAGATGTAAAATTCACATTTTTAAAGAGTCTAAAAAAACAAGGGCAATTATTCTGGCCACAACCAATAATAATACAGTCTTTGTTAGCCCCATGACCACAGTCCTTAACTTGCACCCTATGCAAAAGCCTCAAATCTTGAGCTCGGACACAACCAGGACACACTCTACTCCACAACCAGAACAAGACCTTGTTTCTCAGGGCTTCTCTGGTTTCATATCTCTCTGGTCTATCCACATTAATAATGACAAGATGCCTATGATAACTAACCAACTTTCTAAGGTCAGGATCACTGATCTCGGGCATTTTAGATTTTTTTATGCAAGTGTCTTTTTCAAAAGGAAGGTCAGCCATTCTATCTCCAACATCCTTAAAATGGGTAATAAGAGTGTTTGGGGGGGGGGGGCACCCATAAACGCTAACATTCCAGGGGCAGTCATAATAACAGTCGTAGCTGGACTAGTCAATATAGGTTGCTGTTCATTGTTTTCCAACTCAAGCCCAAGCCCCATCTCACATTTCATCAAATCAGTTGGTTCCGATGAATCTGGCATATTGAAAAGTGGCCGTGGTACAGTCAAGTCATTTTGACATGCTATATACATGATCAGCACCCCTGTCTGACAGGCCATATCAGACCTGTCTGAGGTATGATATCGTCAAACGATTCTACCCATAATTGGAAGTGCATCATGTTATTACATTTGATAAGATCAGAGATAATTTTTTCTGTCATAGACTGCCATGTTTTGAAATCCAATTGATCTTGATCAGATCCCTTAACTTCCACACAAGACTGGATAAACATCTCATTAACCGCATTCTCCATGGTCCTCATAGGAGACTGCATCGCGAAAACTTGATCTGGGATACCAGCCGGCGGGGAGCAATATTTTAGATGTACATTTCCTATCAGTGGCCATTTCAGCAAAACCGAACACTAAAGCACTGTCTGCAAACTAAGTCACAACAGTACACATTAGAGAACTTGTAAAAAAAAAAAAGGGTCCACAGGAAGCTATATCCACATTCTGCCGTGACCTGCCCTAAACAGCATGACCATGGACATCTATAAGCAATACCCCCACTATATCAGGTGCACACAGGGTCTTGCACAATCCCTGCACATACGCCCTTACGGACCCATGCAAACAAAATGCCTAATCAGCAAGGCAATGTTCCATGTCGCTCTGCCAGCCTGGGTACCCAGGATACCTTCAGCACAGCGCTGGATCAAGGGGAACTTCCTCTATGCAAAATACGTCACCACCTCTCCCAGCTGCTTGATGTCGCAGCGTCGTAACCAGGACACTGCGGGTCACCAGCTGGCAACTCAGCGTCCCTCAGCAGCGCTCCTGCACACCAGGGTTTAACCAGTGCTTCTGCCTCCGCGCCAACTACCACTTCTCCCGGGCTCAAAGCGATGCTCCTCCCAACTAGAGGAAAGGCCCAATAGCTGTAGAACACACCTCAGCTTCAGTTTCATCCGAGTCTGCCAAATACATGGTGGATCCCCAGTTTGTATCAGCTGATTCCGATCCCGCTCTGACACAGTATGTGAGTAATGCAAAGCGTACAACTGTTTGAAGATCTTTCAAAGATATAATTTTATTTGTAAAGAAAATATTTTAAAATACCTCACTTGCGCTACTCGGCTAAGGAATTCCGTGCCTATTCTAAAAGCTATGGGAACATACTCTAATATAGGATAATTGGCCCTCTCACTAAACAACCAATACATAAATGACAGAAAGGATGTCGATTCAACATAAACAATATACACTATACAATTTCCTGGGAGATCTCCCTTGCCTAGGATTCAAAATGACTTCATGAAAAAAAACATTCAACCATAGAAACAAAATGTCAACGTAATTCTTGGTGATTTTAAGTCAAAACAGAAGTTCATCAACAAAAAGTTCCAGTGATAACAAATCTCCTCTTTGGGTAAAGTCTTCCACTTTTCACTTACAGGGAAAATAGCCCAAATGGTAATCCTGGCCACGATTCTTTATTACTCCCATAGGTAGGATCAACACAGTACAAAGAAAAAAGTACTATTCACACTGTTATTATTACACAGTTCTTGGTTAACAGTTAGGATTTCTTGAATTAGGGTTTTTAACATTCAAAAGGATATACTTGTCAAGACGCCTTCTTAATACTGCTACTTCATCAATAATTTTTCTACTGGCTTCACCATGAGAACAGACACCTCTTATCACACAGTATTTCATATTAGTTTCAACAACTGCAATGTAGCATCTGTTGACAACCAGATATACTTCTTTAGTTCCAATGCTCTGGATTACTGCCACAGTTTCAATTGCCTTTTAGACAGACTTCAACAAGATACCTCAACCACCTCAGGTAGGCAAGGCACTCTTCCTTTGAATAACTTTCTTCAAAGGGGCAGCCCATCTGCCTTTCTTGTCTAACTGCCACAACAACGATAACCTGGCTTTGCCTCCAAGACTCATTTTTATCTGGCTGTGCCCTTCTTGGGCATTACAGGTTAGGTCTGCTTCAGGATAGTCTTTACAAGCAGCCAGTTCCCTTTCGCCAACTCCGCCTTTGCCTTTACCCCAGCTATCAGCCCATACAATCACCCAGAAGCCTTGGTGCCACTCTCTTAGCTTCAGGCAATACATATGCACTTGTATTTTAGGCCTTTTTATTGTTAACAACTTCACAATGCAGCTGGATTGATCTAAACTCTGAGAAAGGTTCAGCTCCACTTAGTACGAGGTACCTCTTGGCTTTAGGCAATGCTTGTTTGCTTCTTCAGTCGTTTATACTCTTGTGAATGAAAGATATGCCATTTGTATGCAAAGTATAAGATTCTGACTTTTAGGAAAAAGACAATTAGGCACAGGCGACTAATCTTTGATGTAATATTCAAGCTTTAAAAGAGGCTATGTAATTGTATTCCCATAGAAGAAAAGGATACAGTTCAGGCCTCCTTGGGAAACCAGAATAAGACACACAAGACCGTTCGTTCCGTTCGTTAATGTTGTTTTCCCACTGTAAAGATTGTAACTTTAATATTGTCAGCGTTAAGTGTTCTGTGATTGTCTTCGCAGCGTTTTCCTTCTCTTAATTAAGGATACTTGACCACTCTCTGACCAATTATAGTATTTGGTTATTGGAACAATGGTTTTAACAGCATTAAATTCCTACGCGAGCAGCAAGAAAACGAGCAGCAAGAATTATTTTATACACGTGTGTTACAATTCCATTGTTCATGGGATTTTGAATACAGCAGTCCACTTCTACTCGCTGAAAGTCTTACACGGGTTGAAAAGGAGCTTGTTACTCTTACCAGCAAGGCCCGCGAAATACCTTTGAATGCTGTGCTTCACTCGACGGCTTCGGAAGCATTTGCTGTGCGGGTCGCACTGCTTCCCCGACTTCAACTACAACTTCTACTGCTTCTGGCTCGCTGGAGATACACACCATTCTCCTGAACAGATGTGTCCAGTCCAGCCATACGTCTTGGGGAGTTTCCTCTGCTTCCAAGACCCTCAGCAAGTGCTTCTTCCCTCAGTGTTCAACACGACAGCAGCTCGGCAATCAGACTCACATGGGGAAAACTGTTTCTCAAGCACGGCTGAGAAAGGTTCAGCTCCACTTAGTACGGGTACCTCTTGGCTTTAGGCAATGCTTGTTTGCTTCTTCGGTTGTTTATACTCTTGTGAGTGAAAGGAATGTCATTTTTATACAAAGTATAAGATTCAGTCTTTCAGAAAAAACACAATTAGGCACACGCAACCACTCTTTGATGTAGTTTTGAGGCTTTAAAAGTGGTTGTGTAGGGACCACCAGGGCGCGCAGAAGGCAATGGCTGCCTAAACCTCGGCTCCTTGCTCGGCGGGGACTACAAAGATGATAAAGAGATAATCCCAAGCCGAAATCAGCAGAAAAAACAAAAGCCCTAACTGTTGGGAACAAGGAGAAAGCTGTGGTACCCTTCCGAAACCGTTAACTAGAAGAGAAAACAGTGAGAGACTGGTTTCTACGACCAGTTTGCAGACACTCTGACCTCGCACGTAGCCAAATTGTTTAATCATATACAAGAATCAGGCCAAGCCCCAATATCGATCACAATAGCGCACACAGTGGTAATCCCAAAAGCAGGAAAAGATCCCACATACTGCAAATCTTATCGCCTGCTTTTGCTGTTAAATACGGACGCGAAAATGTATACTTAGAAATATGGGCTTTGAAGAGAGATTAATAAAGGGGATCCAGGCAATATTGAAGGCCCCAAAGGGAAGGGTAGTGGTGAGCGGTAAACTCTCGGAAGAATTTAGCATGTCAAGAGGCACCAGACAGGGATGCCCGTTCTCGCCACTCCTTTACGCCCTTTTCATAGAGCCACTGGGTAATGCAATTAGAAAAGATAGCACAATAGAAGGGATCAGGTGTAACGCTGACCTGACTCCCACGGAGGCGCTGGCCTGGTTCGCGCTGCTGTGACCTCTTCTAAGGTGATGCGCAGGGTTCGGAAGACGGACTGGACCGGGCCCCCAAATCTGGCTTGTCTGGCTCGCAGACGTATCCTTCTGTAGGCGAAAATAGGGGATTAACTGTCTGCGGGGTAATGCAATCGGCCTCCCACTTTCCCCTCTCACCCTCCTCGAAACCCTTCTTTGATTCCTCGTAGCGTCTCACCTTAGGGTCTGGAAGGACGAGCTCTCCATCCTGCTTCTGATGCAGGGGCGCGTTGGTATCCTGTTACTTCACTGGATTTTCGGATTGGTGAGAACCAAACTTGCTTGGCTTCCAGGTAAGTTTTTTGATAAGAGGTTCCCCTTGTGTCCATGCATTAATGTACTAATGCTAGTGTCTTTTTCCCCATAGGGGCCGGGGTACGGAATGCCGGGGAACAGGCACCGACCCGAGATGAGAGGTGAAATCCTTGTAGAAATCAGGTAAGTCTTTAATGAGCGTTTTTTGGTAATGTCTTTTCATTCGCTCATTAACGCTGATGTCTCTTTTTCCCCTTAGGGGCTGGGGTCCGGAAATGCCAGGATGCGGCGCGGACCCGAAATGGAGAGGGAATGAATCAACAGGTAAGTCTTAACATGGAGATTTAGCTTTCCTTATTCCCTTCTCTCTCTCACCTTTTGTTCTGGTCTTTTTCTCCCTAGGCGCTGGGGCGTGACTGCGAATCCGGATGATCGCTGCTGAACATGGAGGCGCCCTGTAAAGGTGAGTGGAATGCGGCGCTGCAGCGATCCACGCGATGAGCTTTTAAATAAAAGTCTTCCTTTTCAGGATTGTCGGCGAGATGTCTCCGGGATGCGGTTTTAGCAGGTAAGGATTTTTCCTTCTTCTGTTCTCTTCTTCTCTTCCTTTGCAGGTGATCCAGGTTGCTGGCAGGCGTGGCAGAAGTCAGGATGCAGGAGCAGACACGGTGAGCGTCCAGCTGCTAGATGCAGAACAACGCGAAGGACGTGTGGCTGTTCGGGTGGGGTTTAAATAGCCTTGGAAGAAGTTCCAGGTATGTATCCTTCCTCCAATCAGGTATGTATCCTTCCCCGACCACGCCCGGATGGTAAATTAGTCCCACAGGTAAAGTAGTTCCTTTCAGGCCTCAAGGAGGCCGGGATCCTGCAGCATGGTCTGCATCAGGTAAGTGCACCCAAGCACTCCCATAATGAGCCTGGCGCCTATGGCGCCAGGACTGATGTCTTTTATGAGCCTGGCGCCAGGACACTGTCAAAAGGGCCCCTATATGGGGTTGCTGGGTCCTTCCTTGGGGACTGGATGTCCGCTTTCGGGGACGCAGGGCTTGAACCGGCTCCCCGGGACCGGGCATCATGACAGCACTCCCTCCTCCCCCAAGGCCCCTCCCAAGGTTGTTCCCTCCGGGGGTTTTGGTTTGTCTGGGAAGAGTCGGTGGAATTTCCTGACTAATCGAGGTGCATGCACATGGTCGCTGGGTTCCCACGACCTCTCCTGAGGTCCGTACCCCTTCCAATCAATTGGGTAGAACAGTTTTGACCTAAACATTTTTGAGTCTAAAATGTTCTTCACTTCGAATTCGGGCTCCCCATCTATTAGAATAGGTTCTGGAGGTTTGAGTAGTCGGGTTCCGGGTACCACTGGTTTCAGAAGTGACACATGAAAAACAGGGTGAATTCGCATACTAGCTGGTAAATCAAGTTTAACATCCACTGGGTTAATTATTGCCGTAATAGAATAAGGTCCCAGATATTTTGGGTTAAAAGTTCAAGGCCCTTTGAGTGGTAAATGTCTGGTAGCTAACCACACTTGATCCCCAATCTGATACGGAGGTGCTTCACTCCGATGTAGATCAGCATTCTCCTTGTATTTTCTCTTGGCTTGTTGTAAATGCGTAGTTGCCTCTTTGAAGGCTTGGGTAATTGTAGAATGCAGATGTTCTACTGCAGGCATTCCGAGGTTCTGAGGTGAGTCAAGGTTTGAGGTTCGAGGGTGATGCCCAAACAAAGTATAAAAAGGACTGTGGCCAGTTCCAGAGTGTACCGAATTATTATATGCGTATTCGGCTATCCAAAGAATGTCTTTCCAGTTGCTTTCAGATTGCTGTAACATACACCGTAAGTACTGCTCAAGGGTCTGATTTGTCCTCTCGGTCTGACCATCGGTCTGAGGGTGGTGACTGGTCGATAATCTTACGTTGATCTGCGCCATTTGACAACATTTGCGCCAGAAGTGGGAAATGAATTGGCTTCCCCGGTCAGAGATTAGTATAGATGGGAATCCATGTAGCCGAACAATATTTTCGAGGAATTCTTTGGCTAGGACAGAAGCTGAAGGTAAACCTTTCAAAGGAATAAAGTGGGCCATTTTGGAAAACAAATCCACAATTACCAGAATAGTAATGTACCCCGAACAAGGAGGCAGGTCCGTAATAAAATCCATTGATAGGGTGTGCCAGGGTGCTGGCGGTATGTCTAGAGGTTGAAGGAGACCGGCTGGTCTTTTCTTTTGACTTTTATTTTGGGCGCAAACACCACAGGACATCACAAAAGATTTAACATCTTTTCGCCAAGAGGGCCACCAAAATTGTCGTTTCACCTTTTCCTCTGTCTTGGCAATACCGGGGTGTCCCTCTATTAATGTATCATGATAACCGGAAATAACTAGTTCGTGTAATTCCTTATGTGGCAGGAATAAGCGTCCTTGGAAATAAGGTAAACCATTATCTATGGTAAAGTCTGATCCCTTTTGTATCCAATCCTGTAAGGTTGTAGGGTCCAGGAGTTGTTTCACTCTGGCTTGAATGTCTTCAAGCGTCTGTAACGAAGTCATGCCTAGAATCCTCTGTTCGGGAATTATTGGTACTGGTTCTGAGTTTGTATCAGATTCTCCCATTCCAATTCGGGATAAGGCGTCTGCTTTGCCGATCTTTGCAGCCAGGTCGATAGGTAATCACGAAATCAAATTCAGCGAAAAACAAAGCCCATCGGAGCTGCCGTGATGACTGAGCCTTGGCGGTTTTCAAATACTGTAAATTCCAGTGATCAGTGATCACTGTGATGGTATGTCGAGCGTCAAGCAGATAATGCCGCCAGGCTTTAAAAGCTGACTTAATGGCTAACAGTTCTTTGTCCGTGATTGCATAATTAACCTCGGGTGCCGAGAATTTTCTGGACCAAAATGCTACGGGATGCAGTTGGTTGGTTTGGGGATCTCTTTGGGACAGGACAGCTCCCATGGCTAGGCTGGATGCGTCAGTCTCGACGACATAAGGGAGATCTGGAAGCGGGTGTTTCAATATAGGTGTGGAGGTAAACTTAGCTTTTAAATCCTGAAAGGCCTGCTCGGCTTCTTCAGACCATTCAAAACGTTTATTTTTCCTCAAGAGTGCAGTAATGGGTTGTACCACGCGTGAAAATTCCGGGATAAACCTGCGATAGAAATTGGCAAAGCCGAGCATGCTTTGAACCCCTTTTAGAGAGCTAGGTGATGGCCATTTGAGGATGGCATCCACTTTTCTTGAGTCCATTCGGACTCCTTTGGGTGTCAGGATGAAACCTAGAAACTCGACTTCTGTGGTATGGAAAACACATTTCTCCAATTTAGCAAATAGTTTGTGTTGGCACAGTTTTTCAAGTACTGCTCTGACGTGTTTTCTGTGATCAGATTCCGAAGAGGAGTACACCAGAATGTCATCGATATATACGACAACACAAACATCGATGAGTTCCCGAAGGACATCATTCATGAAGTATTGGAAGGCAGCCGGCGCGTTACACAATCCGAAAGGCATCACCTGGTACTCGAATAATCCGTATTTAGTACGGAAGGCAGTTTTCCATTCGCCTTCTTTAACTCGTACCAGATGATAAGCCCCCCGGAGATCTAACTTGGTGTATATGCAAGCGTCCTTCACCTGGTCAAGGAGTTCAGGGATCAGAGGCAGAGGATAACGGTTTTTAACCGTTATCTGGTTCAATGCGCGGTAATCGATACAAGTTCTAAGGTCGCCTTCTTTTTTGGGCACGAAGAACAAAGCCGAGGATGCCGGGGACTTTGACGGGCGAATAAAATCATTAGCTAGGTATTGATCCAAATATTGTTTCAAATGCAGATTCTCAGGTTCGGTAAGGGCATAAATCCTGCTACAAGGGCGTTGTGCACCGGGCACCAGATCGATTTGGCAATCGTACGATCTGTGAGGAGGTAACGTGTTGGCCTGTTCCTTTTGGAAGACATCCTGAAAGTCTTGGTATTCCGGAGGTAGTTGCATGGAGGCAGAGGTTACAGATGCTAGATTAATCCTCAGGTTTTCTGGGTAGCAGGTCTGTATACAATCCGGGAAGGTTATTCTCTTAGCTCACCAATCAATTAGAGGATTATGTGTCGCTAACCAAGGGATTCCAAGAATAACCTGAAACTGTGGAGCCTTGATTACATCAAACACAACACCCTCCCGATGGCCGTCGGGATCAATAAGAGTCACCTCAGTAGTGGAATGTGTTACCGGTCCAGAGGCAATTTCAGTTCCATCGACTGTGGTGATGACATCTTTGCTGGTTTTAGGACGGAGAGGGAGGTTAATCCTAGAGACCAATTCACGATCCACATGGTTTCCAATAGCCCCACTATCGATGTATGCCTTTATTGCATGCAACCGCTTAGGCTGTTCTGGATCTACGAGAACCATTGGCACAATGAAATGCGAGGTATGAGAGTTCGTTTTCAAGCTCGGCAAGCGGACCCCTACACTTGTCGGGCAGAGTTGTTTCCCGAAACAGAGTCTTCATGGTTTTTATCAGCGGCTCCTACCGCCTTTCGGGGCGGATTTGCCAGGCAATCTCGTAGAAAGTGTCCAGAATTCCCACAATAAAGACATAATTTTAACTGCCGCCTCCTTTCACGTTCCTTTTGAGCTAAGGGTCCTTTAACCCCTCCAATTTGCATAGGCTCAGAGACATCAACTCCATTGGGATTAGCATGGGTCTTGACCAACACCCGGGTCTCAAACCTGGACCGATCTGCTTTTCTGTTTTGAAGTCTGTGATCCAATTGGACCACTAAGTCTATATACTTTGTGCATTTTTGGGGCGGATTTACAACTTGGGCCAAGACATCTTTAAGTTCTCCGCGTAGGCCTCAATAAAACAACGTGACTCTTTTATCCTCTGGCCATCCCGTTTCCACAATTAGTCTATTAAAGGTTGCAAAATAGGATAGGAGGTCCTGATTGTCCTGTCGCAGGGATAGAAGTTCGTCATCCAGAGCCTGCCCCTGAGAGTGTTGAGCAAATAACCTTTCCATGCTTGCTTGAAACCTTTGAAAATCACAGACAATCGGGTCATCTTGAGTAACCAGTGGAACTGACCAATCGGCAGCGCAGCCGCTGAGATATGACAATACAAAGGCTACCTTGGTCTGATCATTAGGGAAGGCCCCAGGTCTGCATAGGAAGTGCAAACGACACTGATTCATGAATACGGCGAATCGTTTGGGGTCCCCAGCAAAGCATTCGGGTGGGGCCAGCGGCATGTTTCCAGGTAGATTAATCTGCACAGGGTTACTGGAAACCACAGGAGCGGGGTTCCCCCCGGAACCGGGTAGAGGAGTTTGCCCAGCTTGACCTTGCAAAAGCTGTCTGGCCAGGTCATCAGTTCTTTCCTTTGATATTATTAATTCCCTCCTGAGGGCATTAGTCTCTTGACGAGCGGCATGTACTTCGGCCCGTAATTCCCCCAGTAATTGGGCCAACTGATCAGTCTCAGAACTTTCCATAACGCCTGGGTGGGAATTTGTAGGAAGGCTTCACATTCTGTAACGCTCACCTGACTCCCACGGAGGCGCTGGCCTGGTTCGCGTTGCTGTGACCTCTTCTAAGGTGATGCGCAGGGTTCGGAAGACGGACTGGACCGGGCCCCCAAATCTGGCTTGTCTGGCTCACAGAAGTATCCTTCTGTAGGCGAAAATAGGAGATTAACTGTCTGCGGGCTAATGCAATCGGCCTCCCACTTTCCCCTCTCACCCTCCTCGAAACCCTTCTGTGATTCCTCGTAGCGTCTCACCTTAGGGTCTGGAAGGACGAGCTCTCCATCCTGCTTCTGATGCAGGGGCGCGTTGGTATCCAGTTACTTCACTGGATTTTCGGATTGGTGAGAACCAAACTTGCTTGGCTTCCAGGTACGTTTTTTGATAAGAGGTTCCCCCTTGTGTCCATGCATTAATGTACTAATGCTAGTGTCTTTATCCCCATACTGGCCGGGGTACGGAATGCCGGGGAACAGGCACCGACCCGAGATGAGAGGTGAAATCCTTGTAGAAATCAGGTAAGTCTTTAATGAGCGTTATTTGGTAATGTCTTTTCATTCGCTCATTAACGCTGATGTCTCTTTTTCCCCTTAGGGGCCGGGGTCCGGAAATGCCAGGATGCGGCGCGGACCCGAAATGGAGAGGGAATGAATCAACAGGTAAGTCTTAACATGGAGATTTAGCTTTCCTTATTCCCTTCTCTCTCTCACCTTTTGTTCTGGTCTTTTTCTCCCTAGGCGCTGGGGCGTGACTCGAATCCGGATGATCGCTGCTGAACATGGAGGCGCCCTGTAAAGGTGAGTGGAATGCGGCGCTGCAGCGATCCACGCGATGAGCTTTTAAATAAAAGTCTTCCTTTTCAGGATTGTCGGCGAGATGTCTCCGGGATGCGGTTTTAGCAGGTAAGGATTTTTCCTTCTTCTGTTCTCTTCTTCTCTTCCTTTGCAGGTGATCCAGGATGCTGGCAGGCGTGGCAGAAGTCAGGATGCAGGAGCAGACACGGTGAGCGTCCAGCTGCTAGATGCAGAACAACGCGAAGCACGTGTGGCTGTTCGGGTGGGGTTTAAATAGCCTTGGAAGAAGTTCCAGGTATGTATCCTTCCTCCAATCAGGTATGTATCCTTCCCCGACCACGCCCGGATGGTAAATTAGTCCCACAGGTAAAGTAGTTCCTTTCAGGCCTCAAGGAGGCCGGGATCCTGCAGCATGGTCTGCATCAGGTAAGTGCACCCAAGCACTCCCATAATGAGCCTGGCGCCTATGGCGCCAGGACTGATGTCTTTTATGAGCCTGGCGCCATAGGCGCCAGGACACTGTCCAAAGGGCCCCTATATGGGGTTGCTGGGTCCTTACTTGGGGACTGGATGTCCGCTTTCGGGGACGCAGGGCTTGAACCGGCTCCCCGGGAGCGGGCATCATGACATCAGGGTCGGAGACAGAGTATAAACTGGCCATAGAGTAGTTGGCTATGGATATGGAAATGACCTTGCTAGGCTCTGTATTCTTGGTTTAAAAAGCAGGTTGCAAGATCACAGGTAACTTGTTTGAGGTTTAGCCAAACACCTCATTTGTTGAGTAGGAGAAAGGGGGGTTCGTTCCCGGCTATCTTGCTTAGTGGGTTTGAAAGAATAGTTCTTACACGTTTTTGTCTGCAATGTAATTCGCTTTTATTTATGCAAGTGGTTGGTTTATGTTGTCATATACATACAGTACATTGGGGGGTTCCTGGTCCCCTTGTTTTCAGCCAACACGTGTTTCGACCCAAGGGTCTTTATCAAGGCTAATGGTACTGGCTTGTAGCTCCCTGTGGGGTCCTGGTTGGGGTGTCTGGTGCTTGCGCTGCGGTTGCAGTGGCTCCGGTTGGGCCTTGAAAAGCCCGCGATGGGCGTCCTGTGATGTCCGTGCTGTTGGGCAGACCTAAAAACTGGCCATGTTTGCTGATGACATGATACTCTACCTGGCAGACCCACAGACCTCTATACCCAAAGTGCTTAGGACTATACAAGAATCTGGTGAATGGGCAGGGCTGAAAGTGAACACGGAGAAGTCCACACTTTCCCTACAACGAGCTGGACTCCCCAGGTGTAACAATCCTAAACACATGTGGAATCCCATTAGCCCTGCCGAAATTAAAGTATCTAGGTATCAATGTTACACGAAGGACGAAAGGACTGTACGAGGCAAAACTCTCACCACTTATATTGGAACTAGCGATGGACATGAACAGATGGGCCGAATTGACAGTATCATGGCTAAACCGTCTCAACGCCAAAAAATGGCAATTCTCCCCAAGGTCTTGTACCATTATCAGATGCTATCAATTGACATCCCAGAAACCCACTTCCAGGATCTGAAAGCCAGACTCCTAACATTCCTATGGCAGGGTAAAAAACAAAGAATAGTCTACACCAGCTTAAAACAACCCAAAGAAGAAGGTGGTACAGGTCTACCAGATTTCTACAAATACTACAGAGCTGCCCAATTAAGGGCCTAAGTGTCGCACCTAAGAGGAGACAAACAAAAATAATGGGTTGCAATCGAAAACCACCTCCCAGTAACGTTGGGAGAATGGCGGTGGGCCCCGAAATCAGCATTCCCGTGGAAAGTAACCAGTCACTTTGCAATGGGATCCCTACACAAACTGTGGTGGAATAAAGCAGAAATGAGGGGCCTCATGACATGGCCGTCCGCCATGAGCTACATATGCCCCCCGCCCTATCAGAAATAAAATCCAGGACCCACAGCGCTTCCAGAAGTGGTATGAAGCGGGTCTGGAAAGGGTGGGCCAAATGATAAAAGCTGATGGCTGTGTCGACATCCAAGACCTGGAAACAGGCCTGCAAATCAAACCCATACAAGTGTTCCTATTCCTACAGCTGAGGGGAGTCCTAACGGCCCCAAAATGGAAGAATAATCTGCAAAGGGATCTAACGTCTCTGGAAAAATTCCTAAGCATATCCCTCACGACCAAGGGCCTTATCTCTCGACTATACAAAGCCCTCATAGCTGTACAAGGATCTACGATCGGTGCCCTTAAAAGAAGATGGGAGTCAGGCCTGTGCCACATGACGGACCATGTATGGGTGCAAATCGGCACACAAGTCCTCCATTTCAGCGCAGTATAAGCTACACGGAATAAAACTGCTGTACAGGTAGCAATAAGAAACATAGAATACTCTCTAAAATGTTCAAGCAGACAAGTCATCAATGCAGGAAGGAATGTGGTGCCCAAGCGGACTACTGGCATATGTGGTGGACCTGTCAGAAAACTCAGACATATTGGAAAGAGGTTCTGGGGTGGATCACAAAGCTTGATGGGGTAACCTTTGAATGCGACCCAAGGTTGGTGTTATTTGGACTGGAAGAGCATGAAGGCTGCTGGATGCAAATCCCCCACATGCCACACTTCCTACTGCTAGCGGCCAGGGTCTGCATCACGATAAGCTGGAAAGCACAAACCCTGCCGTCAGAGACAACCTGGGCACGAAAAGCTAAGGAACTCTACGAGATGGAGAACATTACAGGAGCCATCCACGAAATCTCCCGTAGTAGGGAAATAGAATGGGCACCCTTTCTTGACGCCTATAAATAACTAGTGATAGAAGGCCCCCAGGGGGCGCAGGCAAGATGGCTGCCTGAGCTGTGAGCTCTGTACCCAGCCCCGGGTAACTTGAGGAGAAGAGAAGGAACGGGGGTCCCACCAGCCACACGACCCCCAGCTGATGCCGTATGAGCCTGTGACCCCTCCCCCCCTCTGGGTCCAACTCCGGAGTCTCACCCACACTCCTGGGCTGAGTTCCGCAGCCCAAAATTTATTGCGGCCCCCTCCCCCACAACTTCGTGCGATGCGCCAGGGAAATCCGCTGCAGCCACGCTCCACGCGGATATCAGGAGACTCATCGTAGCACCGAGGAGTGAGTCTACCGCGGGGGAGGAGGAGGACGTGGCAAAAAACGGCGGCGCTATAGCGGACAGCCTGTGGGACGCTGAGGCTCCGTGTCCCAGTCTCCCGGTTGGGCCCTGTGTGGCCTTGGCTGCGCAGCCCCACGGGACGGGAGCCCGGCACCTCTACCCGCCTCGCGGTCTCAGTGGCCGCAACGCAGGGATTGACACGGAGCAGTGCCTGCCCAGTCCCTGCTTCCAGGCCTAAAGAAACGCCGGGGGAACGACGCGGGAGTGCGCCCCCCGCCTCTCCCACCTGCGGCGCACTTGAAGAGGGGACATCTGGGTCCCCAAACACGGACCCTCTACCACCTTTGGCGGACCCCCTGTAAACGCGGCAGCGCGGTCCCGCAGGGCGAGAGCTCAACGCCTCCCCACGTCTTGTGGGCCCGCGGGCCGCCTGCCCGGGGGCTAATACTGAACAGTGCTCACCCGGCCCCTCCTGCGGGTGGATTGAAGTGCCGGGGGGCCGACGCGGGAGCGTGCCCCCGCCCCCCTGCTGTGAACATTGAAAGGGGGCATCTGGGGCGCCGAACGTGGTCCACTCACCTTCTCAGTGGGGACTGAAGAACTTCCCCACATAACTCACCCACGGGTGCGGCCAGCCCTGATCCCCAGGGCAGAGGTGACACTGCAACACAAGAACCTTGAGAGGCCTCACCCCCCCCAGTTCGGGCCGTTGCGGGAGCGCGCCCGTGTTCCCACAGACTGGGGGGCACAGGAAGCTACACGCTACAGGTGAGGGGCCCACTGGGCCGGTGCCCCCATACCCACCCCTCAGGATTTGAGCCCTTGGGGGAGGACCACCCAGAGAGAGGTCTGGCCGTAAGGTGCAACACAGAGGATGCTGCCCACGCTTGACCCCCGGACAGCCCCTTAGGGTGCACCCTATCCCAGAGGGCGCAGTGCTGCGCTGCAGCCGCCGCTACGAATCCGGAGCCCTCTCGCCGAGGAACCCAGAGATCACCATCACAAGGACACCGGCCCGCCCCAGGCTAATCTGACCCACACCAGGTGCCAATAACCACGAACATCGCATCCCCACCCTCCCCCCGTCCCGGAGGGTCCCAACACGGCCGCAGGCTAAACAGCGAACACCAATAAAAATCGACCAGAACAAGCACCCCATGAGCTGGAAAGAGAACCTGTCTAAATACCAATTTGTGGCCAACGAGGGCACCATGGCGACCGGGGGCCCATCCACCCCGCCTCCCGACCTGGGCGCCATCCAGAACAATATCCAGATGATCCTGGAGGAGATCCGCGGGATAAGAACTGATCTGGGCGCCAAATTGGTCGACCTCACAACCAAAGTCACCACCTTAGAGGACCGAATGGAGGGGGTCGAAAACAACCAGCTCTCCACTGCACTCCTAGAGACTCAAATGGAAGCTAGATTCCAAGAAATGAAACGGCACGAAGAAGAACTCCGGTTCAAGGTGGATGACATGGAAAACAGGGAAAGGAGAAACAACCTGCACATTTTTGGATTGGCAGGAGCCAAGGGTGAAACCACACAAGGCCTCGAGGGCAAAGTACACAGCATCATAAGGATTGTCATGGGGGCGGATGCCGATGGTGAGATCAAATTAGACAGGGTCCACCGTGCAAATGGAGGGGCCAGGGGCCCACGCTCGGTGCTAGCTCGGCTACACTATTATAAGGACAAAGCCAAGATCCTGGAGAGAGGGAGGAACCTTGACAACATTCAATATGGAGACTCCAGGGTGGCTATTTTTCAGGACCTGTCAGCCCTCACCTTGTTAATGAGAAAGAAGTGCGGCAACCTTACCAGATTGCTTCAGGGAAAAGGGGTCAGATACCGCTGGGGCCACCCCTTATACTTGGCATTCGAATGGTTGGGGGAAAGACACCACCTGGTGTCAGAAGAGGACATCCAACGGGTCACGGATGACTTAGTGGGCGACCGCGTCAGCTACTCCGGTGGCCGAGAAGGCGAACTACTGGACCCCCCACGAGGCCCTGACAGACTGGAGAAGCTCAGCGGCAAAGCTAAGGTCAAGGGGGCCTGCAAGTTCCAAAAAACCAGACACCCATCAACAACCTCTGAGGGCCACCCGAAGTAACAACGGCACCACCCCCCCAGAGGTGGAGGAAATTCTCCTATGCCCATCGGCACCAGGCGGTGTCATTGGTGGAGCGGAGGGCGTGAGCCCGGAGGCACCACAGCTACGCGCCATGTTGGCGCAGTGTTTGGCCCACAAGGTTACAGGGCTGGTTGATGTTTGTTAAATGTTAACACTATTGTTAAGCGGACCCGCATGCGGGGTCCGTGTCTGAGGTTACAGGAAGGGGTGGGGGACCATGGTTCCAAGATCCCACCTCGGACACTTGAACCGAGGTCGGGGTGGGGTCGTCCCACATTACAAAGAAGGAAATGGGATTCCCAAACACACGAAATACCCGGGGCTGGGGTTTGAGTCCTTGGTGGTTCGTTGACCAATTCCGACATCTGTTGGGGGACGTGGACGAACACCTTACAATGCAGGGGAATGGGAGGGGGAGGGACCGGGTCAGGGGGGGAGGGCCCGGAAGGACCAATGAAAAGGAGATGATGGAGACACCAAGAGGGGTAAGGAGGGAGGGGGACTAGCCTGATCGACACAGAGTCTTGCGCGCTGCAACGGGCCCCACACCAACACCACACTAAGGAGCAAAGAGAAGTAGTCTCCAAAGACGACCATGGTTGAAGGCAAGATAGGCACACTAAATGTCAAGGGCCTAAACTCCCAAAACAAGAGATCACTGACTAGCAACATGTTCCGCAAACAGCTAGTGGTGCTCTTCCTACAGGAAACCCACTATAAACAGGGGAAAGAATCACCCAATAGAGGTAAGGAAATCGGGTCCAACTTCTGGGCTTCCCATAGAAGTTCAAAGAAGGAAGGGGTGGGGATCCTCTTGAATAAAACATTCCATCTATCAAACATAGAAACCAAGAGAGGTTTCGGGGGTAGGTTCCTGGGGATCAAGGGCACCTGCGAAGGCGAACGGGTACCCTGGCCACCATATACGCACCCAACTCAGGCCATATACGGTTCCTGACCCAGATCCTAGGGGTAATGGATGAGTGGGCAGAGGGAGCCATGATACTGGGGGGCAATTTTAATCTCATTAAGGACCCCAAACTGGACTGGTGGACAGCGAGAGGGGTGAAGCAAAAGGGGATCACCAAAGACAACCTAGCACTGCAGACCCTCCTAAGAGAACAGTTCTGGATAGACGTCTGGCGTTTGGCGTATCCGGGCCCAGGGGGGTACACCTTCTTCTCCCCCCCCCACTACACCTACACAAAATTTATCTTGCTCCTGACCTCAGAGGAGGGGGGTGGGGTGGCTACGGTCCCAAAGGTCAAAGCAATAACATGGTCCGGCCACAAGTTAATGGTGGCAAGCTGGTCCCTGCCCCTGTTCCCCAGATCGTCACGCTGGTGATGTAATGACATGCTCCTGAGGGACCCAGTGTTTAAGGACTTCTTGAGAAATGCAATGGAGGCATATTTCGAAACAAACGATAATGGAGAAACGGATATGGTGACGGTGTGGGAGGCAGCCAAGGTCACTTTCCGCGGTCTCCTCATGACTGAGGGCGCTAGAAGCAAACGAGAGAGAGGACTCATTGAACACAAGTTACAAACAGAGTTGAAGGCCCAACGGGCCAGGCTCAACCAGGATGGGGAAAACAGGGAAGCCCTCCTGGCGGAAATGAGAGAGAAGAGACAGGCAGTGCACACTGTCCTCATAGGGGAGGTAGTTAAGAAAATGAGGTACACGCGGCAGAGGTATTATGAAAAGGGAGACAGGGTGGGAACACTACTGGCACGTAGAGCTAGGGGATGCAGACTGGAGAGGAGGGTCGGGCCTATTAGAGATAGAGGGGGCAGCAGGCGCAACAAAAAAGAAGAAATAGTCGACTCCTTTGTCGATTTCTACAAGGAACTCTACACAAAGCAGGAGGGGGAATCAGTGGAGGAGATGCGGGCATACTTGAGGGAGCACCCACTACCTCGGCTGACTGAGGGGTCTCTGCAGGAACTGGAAGGTGACATAGCAGTGGAAGAGGTCGAGTAAGCCATCAAAAGACTAAAAGTGGGAAAGGCCCCGGGGGGCGATGGGTACACGGCCGACTTTTCCAAACAGTTTCAGCCCACGCTGATGGAACCCCTAGCCAAATTATTCAATTAAATTAGAAATCAGGACACGATCCCGTCCACCTTTCTGCAGGCCTTCATCACAGTAATCCCCAAACCGGGCAAAGATCTGGCTGAGTGTGGCTCTTACAGACCCATCTCACTCCTGAACCTTGATGCCAAGATTTTCATCAGAATTATGGCAAACCGCCTAGAGAAATGCTTACCCCGTCTGGTCCACCCAGATCAGGCGGGTTTCATACTTAACAGGCAAGCCTCTGACAGCATGCGCAAAACTGTCCACGTGTTAAACTCAAGAGTGACCCGAGACGAGGGAACCCTAATGCTGGCTTTAGATGCAGAAAAGGCCTTCGATAGGGTCAGCTGGGCATTCATGGGGGAGGTCCTTTCATCGGTGGGGATTGGCCAGAGATGGTTGGGGCGGATGGTGGCACTGTACTCAGCCCCAACGGCCAAGGTAGTCGCCAATGGGACAGAGTCGGAGGCCTTCCCTCTAGGGAGAGGTACAAGACAGGGCTGTCCTCTGTCCCCCCTGATATATGCCCTGGTCATGGAGCCCTGGGCGATTTCTGTGAGAAATGATGAAGTGATTAATGGAGTGCGGATTGGCGACTCTCACTGTAAAATCAGCCTATTCGCCGATGATGCTTTCCTCTATGTCACCAAGCCCTCACTATCGGTTCCCCACGTGCTGCGGGGTTTGGCGCATTACGGGTATCTATCGGGGTTTAAGGTTAACCTGGTTAAATCCGTGGCATTCATAGGGGGCCACCTATCGGAAACAGAGTCAAAATACGTGGAGGAACTCCCCCTCCGGTTGCAAAGAGGTGGGTTTCGACACTTGGGGATCGAGATCACAGCCAACCCTGCTGACCTCTTTGCCAATAACTTCACCCCACTATGGACAGATGTCAAGAGAGATATAGAGAGGTGGGCGGGATCTGGATTCTCGTGGATGGCACGCCTCAATCTGATCAAAATGGTGGTCCTCCCCAAATTCCTATTTCTCTTCCAGATGCTCCTCGTCCAGGTGCCCAAGACCTTCGTAAATTCAATAAAACGCACCTTGCTCAGGTTTCTCTGGGCGGGCAAGAAACATAGGATCCCATACGATGTAATAACGAGACCCCAGGGGGACGGTGGGGTGGGGTTCCCAGATTTCGACACATACTACATGGCGGCCCAGTTAAGGATCCTCGTAGACCATTTCAACCCTGGGACGGAAAAGCAGTGGGTGGCCCTGGACAACAGGTTACTCGCCCCTGTAACACTCGATGAGCGGCTATGGGTCCCGAGATCACCGGTCCCCAGTAGTGCTATAAACTACCCAGTACTGGGAGTCCTGTGGGCTATCTGGAAGGAGGGAGGTTACTACAGATGGCTCACAACCTGGCCATCCCCGCTGAGCTGCATTTGGGCCCCCCCGTTCATAGATAAAGTGGCCAAACCAGCCGCCTATCAGCAGTGGTACGAGGCGGGTCTCACCAGGGTGGGCTACCTGTGGGTGGGGGGGGGGATCATTCATGCCCCTGCTGGGCCTTGAGGAGACCTTGGGGTTGGGAAAACTGTCACCATTCCGTTACCTCCAGCTCAAGGGAGTTCTCACCAAGCCCTCATGGGGCGACACCCTCAGGAGGGACCTAACGGACTTTGAGAAAATGATCATCTCCACCCGGGGCTCTAAGGGGGTCATATCCCACCTATACAAACTCCTCCTGCTTTCGATCCCGAGGGACCCCCCACCAGCACGGGCGCAATGGGAGAAAGATCTGGGGGAGGCTATAGATGACAAAAGGTGGACAAAGATGTGCATCCGAGCCCACCGCTCAACGCCTCCCCTCAGTACCGACATCAAGCATTAAAAGTGCTCCACAGGTGGCATTACCCTCCACAGAGGATCGCTAGAATGAGCCCGGGCTGCGACCCCCACTGCTGGAAATGTCACAAAGCAAAGATTGATTACATTCACATGTGGTGGACATGCCCCAGGGTACAGTCATATTAGGGAGAGGTTCTGTCCTGGATCAGGGGTATGGACAGAATCTACAGACCTTTATGCCCTTGGCTGCTTCTCTTTGGATTGAGGTAGGAGACGATCATGAAGACACTCAGGGGCACATGCTACAGGTCATGCTAGTGGCGGCCAGGAGTTGTTTGGCCCAAAGATGGAAGAACCCGCACATGCCTGAGGAGAAGGAATGGGTCACTAAGGTGTTAGGGAGAATTCTCTGTTAAGGCTAATTCCCCAAACCTAGTGAGTCCCCCAGCAGCTTTGCTGGATTTTTGGGGTTTATTTTTTTCTCCTCCTAAGAGTGAGACTCTTTTTCTCCCACTCTTATGATTGAGTATGTCCTTTGACTGTAAATGTGTTTTATGGGCTATGGGGTCTTTTACTCCATAGGGCTTCATGTGTTTTTGGTATGTGTGTTACACAGCACCCTCAGTGCAGTAACACAGGGGTGTCATAGTGACCCCCAAACAGACTCCATACCCTGGGACTGACTACTGTCTCCCAGGGCATGTAACGTCACCATTGGCTTTACTAGTCTCAAATTTTGAACAGAACCAGTACAAACCAGCATATTGTGGAAGTACTGGTAGGGATAATTCAATTGCCCCCGGGTCTGTTTTCCAAGGGGGCACTGTCCAGTCCCCCCTTATCGAGTTTCTGGCTGGTGGCAGTGGATACCACGCGAAATATTCCACCGGAATATTTCCTATGGGATTTTCCCATTCATTTTAAACGCACCACTTTTTGGCGCAATGTTAAAGATACCGCCGGGTTATTTATTTAATATTTATTCCCCGGTTGGGTCTTTTTGCCAGGACTCGGTTTTAAAATGACGTTTGTGTTCGCCTCTGAAACTCTAACCCAAGTCGAGCCCTTTGTTCCACTTTTTGGCAGGCTTCTCCACAGAAGCCCTCCAAATGGTGCACTCTGTCTGGGGTCTACAGGATGTGTGGAAGGGGGATTAGGCACCCTGGACCGAGTTGCCTTGGCAACTCAAGTCGCACTCTTGTGTGATTGGCCCAGTGGTGACAGCTAGCTAGGCTGTTGAATGGGTGTTTTTCTGCATAAAAGCAGGGCTTTGGGGACTGGAACTTCAGAAGTCGCCACAGGACCTAAAGAATCCAAAGAGGGGAGAAGCTGAGCCATCTACAATGATGACACCACCGGTGGAGCCCTGCTGTACGAACGCACCACTTCCCCAACGACAGAGGAGATCTTCTTCCAGGAGAGTCTTCTTCCCTTTGAGCTGGTGGGACCAACCAGTTCGCCTTTTTCGCATTCCTGGAACGTCTCGTGGTCGAATCGCCCGTGCCAAGCACCCCGGCGGCCGGATAGCCACGCTTCACCACTACCGCGAATAAAAGGGTCGTACCTTTTAATCGGGGAACTCCGCGGCTGGTTTCTACCCTGGCAGTGCAACGACCTCCAGCTTTCTTCCTCGTCGAGATCATCTCTTCCTCTGGTTGAAGCCATGACTTGCACCTGCTGCCAGGAACAACTGCCACCGCTGGAGATTTCTCACCATTTCAGGTACTGTGTCCCGCCTGGTCGCCCTTGCAACAGATTGTCCAAGGTGTCCCGTAAATCCTTGACTTTCTAACTGGGTTGACCTCGGGCCTGCTAACTTTGCCTTTCTGAACTGATCCAACCTCTTTTTGACTTTTCTGCAAAGACTTTGAGTGCATTTCCACTGTGTGATCTTGGGCACATTCCGCCTTGCTCTCTCCAAGAGTGGGCCTATGAACTTTTGCTCTACAGTAGACCCTGCCTTTCTTGACTTGCTGTGGTTTCTTAAAAGTGTTGGTACTGTCTTATTTTCGTACTCTGCCTTTTCTCTCCCCTTTTAAACAAATTATTGGAGTGCCATCTATGGTTACATGCTCACCTCTGTTTTGCTAAATAAGTGGTGTCTTAACCTGGACTTGTCGAATAATTAACTAGGGAGCTGTATATACTTATAGTGGCTGTGTTTGAACTTGCTTGATATATTAGTGCCAGTGTATTTTCATAAGTGTGTTTTTAAATAAATAATTATATACTTTTATACCAAAGCTCTGGTCAGTGTTTGCTTGTTCTACTGTATGTTTATTGTATACTCTATAAGTATATAGAGTATACACAATAGGGCTAAACTTACAGTAGAACTCTTCTTGAGAGAAGTGTGACTGCTCAGCCACAGCTACCAGGTAAATCTGGGTGGTGCAGACTGCTACCAATTGGGTTTACAGCTTACTCCTGTAGTCTTAAACTTTTTGCAGTGGTCCCTAAGGGAACTGCACAGGTTTCTGCCTAACACAAGGTTAGGGCCATATATGACATGGAGTTCCTAACACATGTCCTCGACGAGTCTAGGACCAACATTGAGGAACTCTGGCTCCCCTTTTTTGAAAAATACGAACGACCGACTGAAGGGAGGAATCTAAACCTGGAGACAGGTTTCATCATTAGTACACAATGAAAATGATGCCCCACAGTCACAAACCAACCTATAAGAGACCTCTTCAATGAGGCACCAACAAACTGAGCCCATGACATGTGTGCATAATACAATTTGACAGTCTGAGTCTGCGAACGAACCTTGTGGGCCTGTTGGACACACCTGAAATCAATACTCGATCACTGGCTAAGTGGGGTGGGGGAGGGGGGATAAGGGTTATTGTCAAAATGTTTCTCTTTCCGAAAATGCATATGTTTAAAACGGTAGACATGATGTAATAACCTAAAAAATGTTAATAAAACTTTATTTTCAAAAAAAGAACTAGTGATGAAACCAGGGATTTAAGCCCCACGTACATGCATGAAGCCTTAGCTAAGAACTGTACCTACATCTCGTCTCGTCCCGGGGGGGCATGGGTCGGCAGGGGTCAGGGGGTTGTTCATGTTTAAATGCAAGAAGGACTGAATAACTGCTAAATATTCATGAGTAATCGCATGAGTAATCGAACAAGAAAATGAGAATGTTGTGAACTAAATAATAAAATGTGTTAAAATTCCATTAGCTTCCTACACGAGCAGCAAGAACGCGAGCAGCAAGAATTATTTTATACACGTGTGTTACAATTCCATTGTTCAAGGGATTTTGAATACAGTGGTCCAATTCTACTCGCTGAAAGTCTTATGCAAGTAGCAAAGGAGCTGGTTACTGTTACCGGCAAGGATCACGCAATGGTTTCGAGCACAGTGCTTCCTTCACTGGCTTCTGAAGCGTTTACTCTGCGGATCACACTGCTTACCCGACTTCAACTAAAACGTCTACTGCTTCTGGCTCACTGGGGTTCACAACCTTCTCCTGAACAGGTGTCTCTGTTCCGGCCACACATCTTGACAGTTTGCTCTGCTTCCAAGACCCTCGACTTGACAAGTGCTTCTTGCCTCTGTGTTCGACCAGCTATCAGCTCGGCAACCAGGCTCAATTTTAAGGTGTGGGCTATTAGCCTCAATTGCCTTACTGCTGCAATGGCTACTAGGCTTAATTGCCTGACTAATACATCTGATTTTATTTTATTTTTGATTTTATTTGAAAATGTATAAAGCGCGGACCCCGAAGGGAATAAGCATAGACTGCATCTAGGCGCTAATGGAAGGGAATTCCAAGACCGGGTACCAAAGGAAGAAAACCACCTGTCACCCCAAGTAGTGGTTCTCACAAATGAGACTATTAAAAGGTGTTGGTCCTTTGAGCAAAGTTGTCATTGCAGACAGTACATTTTAATTTTTGGGGTCAAGTAAACTGGTACCAAACCATGAATACATTTAAAGACGAGAACAAAACTTTAAACATAATTCTTTGCTGTACTGGAAGCTAATGATAATTCCTCCAATACTGTGAGATGGTTGCCTTTCGAGGTAATGAAAAGATTAGCCTAATGGCAGAGTTCTGAGCCACCTGTAGTCTCTTAATTTGAAATGTGTGTGCCCCCATAAGAAGGGCACTGCAGTAGTCTAACCTGGCATTGGGGAGTATGCATATTACCGCTGAGCAGTCCTTCTCAGCAATGAGTGATACAACAGACTTTATTAGTCTCAGTTGGTAGCATACAGATTTGATATCTGCCGAACCTGAGAGTACAATCCATGCTCGACTGCCAAATACAGCCCACGTTCCTCACTGCATCTGAGAATTTAGTAGGAACCCCAAACAGTGAAGGACATGGAGTGCACTGGACAGTATTTCTTACCCTTCTCTTAGGGCCGAGCCCAATAACCTCTGTCTTTGATGGATTTAACTGAAGTTTATTTTCTAGCATCCAATTTTTGATTTTATTGGCACAGGACAGGACTCTATCTATTGCTTCCCATGGTTGCTTAAGACGTACATAAATTTGGGTGTCGCCAGCATATGCATGGTAGGACAAACCAAATTCAGAGAAGATGTTCAACAATGTACGAATATAAATGTTCAACAGCAGTGGTCACAATGAAGACCCTTGGGGGTCCCCCGCATTCTACGGGTATAGCATTGGAGAGATAGGCCCCTATTTTTACCAGCTGAGTGCGATTGGTCAGAAAAGACCCAAACCATTTCAAAGTTTCGTCTGAGACCTGCACCACTGAGGAAAGCCTGGCAATAAGAATTTCAAAGTCAACTGTGTCAAAGGCTGCTGACAGGTCCAGCATGACAAGCATGCTTACATCCCCTTCATCTGCGGCCTCTAACAGATCATCCCAGACTGTCAGAAGGGCTGTCTCTGTGCCATGGCCTGGTCTAAATCCCGACTGAAAGGGATCAAGAATCCTGTGTTCATCCACATAACTCTGCAGTTGACTCATCAAAATTTTCTCTAAAATTTTAGCAGGCCACAGAAGACTAGCTATTGGATGGTAGTTGGATAGAACTTTATGATCCAACGTTGTTTTTTTAACAACTGCGTAAGATATGATTTCTTCAGGTCCTTTCAGACACAATCCTGTGATAGTGAGGCATTTACCATTGTTTGTATAACCGTACCAAGAGTACAAGTATGCTGCTTGGCAAGGTAGGCTGGGATCGTGTCATATCCCAGGTTAGTAGGCTTAAGATTCCCTAAAAGACCAACAACTTTGTCTGTTCCGACAGGAGAGAAAATGAATTTGGACCATGGTGCTGACGAATTCATAGGGCTGGTTTTTTCTGACCTAACGTCAGTGTCAGTAGGGCAGACGTCCATGCTGTATCTAATGGTTTTAATCTTTTCCTGAAAGAAACAATTAAACTCATTAGCCATTTCGATTGAGGCTGGCAAACCTTTATTAATGCAGTCAGGAATAGTAAAAAAAAGATTGTATGGAGAGGAACGGTGCTTTCGGTCTATTTTCAGCCAGATCAATTTGCTTTTACAAAAAAGAAGATTTTGCTAGTATGATCTCTTTTTTTTATAAACCTCCAAGGCTGATTGGTTACATCTCTAGACTTAAGCCATATGTTTCTTTTTTCCTATATTGTTTCTTCAAACCTTTCCGATTTTCGCTGTACCACTGATTATTGTTTCTTCATTTAAAAAAAAATATTTTTCAGGGGGCAATATGATTACAATTAAATTGCAAACATGAAATAACTTTGAAATAACATTCAGTACAGTCAATAGCGGGTTGCACATAGGATAAATCCTGCAAGAGGTTAGTACTGGAGATAAGGTCAAGGTCCGTTTCTTACAGTAACACAAAGTATTTTGAGACAGAGCGATGAAGACTAAAAATTGCAAACCTTACTATGGAATAGTCTGACCAACTAATGGGTGTCAGACCATTCACTTGCATGCCTCTTCAGCCCTCCTCCTCGCCTCAGTCCCTCTAGGATTCTGGGACCTGTAGTTTTGTTCAACAAACGTAGGTTTTAGCATATTTTAATTACTTTTAAAGGTAGGTTGAATTCCCTTAAAGTCATTACTAGAGGGGCTATGAAGATTAGCCTATACAGAGGAAGCTAGTTTATTAAAGGAAACATTTCCACATTCCTTTATAGTGTACCCTTGGGTTTGAGGAAAGTGTTTATTTTGGGATACAAAAAGGATCTTTCTTTTGGTAAAGTTTGCTCAGATTTGACAACATTAAGATTCACAATTCGAGATCTAATATGACTGTTAGGGACATTAAAATTAGAATAAACTATTACCTCTCTAGGTACTTTGGGAAGTTTCTTCCTTTCAGAGAAAAAATATTGTGTCTCATCCCGCGGAATCTCTTTACCACCCTGGGCCTGTCTCCACCCAGGTGATCCTCCAGCAGTACACCACCACCAGGGTTGGGATCAGGAAGCATCTGCCTTCTCCTGGCCACCTGGGAGGATTCTTCACTCATTGGTTATGGATCACAAAGTCAAAAAGATAAGTAAGGTTCAGATAAGTAAACTACCTCAATTTTTTTAAATTTTTTTTATTTTTATTATAACACTAGTTTGATTCAAAAGAAAGAAAAACTTTTTGTTACATTTACAGTTCCAATTCCTTCCTTCATTAGATGAGTTCAAAAGTGTCACTCCGTGATGTTTATCTTCAGGGCATCCATAAAATGTATTATTGCACAAGTCAACTGAGTGTTGGATCCTGCAATCAGGTAACACCACCAAGCGTCCATGTTTCCCGACAAGGGTGCAAAGCGTGCTAAGTGTAAACTACGCTGTGCTGTGATTGCTTCGCAATCCAGGATTAGATGCTTCACAGATTCTGACCCATGCTTACAGAACCGACACTGTGCCATCTGTACAAGCGGATCACGCCTCATCAACTGTATCCCCCTTGTTTTATAAAGGTTGAGTCGCAGTCGCAGGAACATGTTCCGATGATAGCATGATGGAAATTTCTCCAAGTATTTAGGGATTGCGTCAAGTTTGTTTAAGGCGCTTCCGAGGTCCAAAGAGAATGCCAGTTTGTTTCGGCATTCTTCATTTCTTATCCAATTTTGTAGTCGGATTTTCTTTTTTGCAACTTGAGGACGTAATAGTACTGTCTCAAAAGAAACGCCAGCATTGTCTAGTAAGAGAAGTAGTTTTTTCTCCCACTCCTTCAGTAGAAAGGCAGATGGATGCTCTGGTGCTGAGTGTAAAATTTCATATGGTTTTACTACTGTCTCCAGCCGCATTTTCCTTAAAATGGAGATTGATTTCCACAAAACGGATCCATAAAGGGACTCGAAACATAACTCGTAGCGTATCGCCACCATTGGAGAGCTGTTTGGTAATCTCAAAACTTTGCGCCAGAATTTCCCTTCAAGCTTGTCCCACAGATCTTGTGGCATGTTCCAGCTTGTTTCGCTTCCAAAGGTCATCGCAGGAACTACTTTTTGAAGATAAAATGTTAGGACTGGCTTCAAGGTAAATTTTCCATATGCTGCATACAGTTTTGCCCCTTGCAATGCAAACATTTTCATACGGGCCACCAGGTCCTGTGACCAATCCCACTCTCATATTGAGGTGTTAAACAAAACACCTAAGTATCGAATACTCTCTGTTGTCTCCAGAAGTTCATCGTTTATCTTCCAGGCAAATTTGCTTGCTCTATTATTTAGTTTACTTTGACCAACCACAACAGTTTTTGACTTTTTGATATTGATTCGTAGGTCGTTTTGCATACAGTAATGTTGTAGAGCATTCAGCAGTCGCTGCAATCCAATTGGAGTGGAATCCATAAGAACGATGTCATCGGCGTAGATAGCCCAACTTATCTTTTGCCCATTTACTAACGGGGGGAAGACCCTTAGATTGTTTAATGATAGTGGCAAGTCAGAGATGAAGAGCTTAAATAGTTGGGCTGCTAAAGGGCAACCCTGCTTCACTCCTCGTTTTGTAAGAATCTCGTCAGATAAGCCGCCTTGCTCATTTAGCTGAACTCTGATGGATGTCTTAGAGTGTAGCGCAATCAGTGGTGACAGCAACTCGCTTGGACAATTCCAAGCGTGCAGTTTCTTCCACAAAAGGTTACGGTTGATACTGTCGAATGCCTGACTCAAATCAATGAAGGCGATGTACAGTTTTCTCTTCCGTCTCAACGTGTCTAGTTTTAGGCAATTCAGAAGGACCAGGTTAAGCTCAACCCCCACTCCTTTTGTAAAACCGGTTTGTCGTTGGTCAACCGCTGCGACCTCCTCGGCCCAGCGTGCAAGTCGTTTCTGGAGAAAGGAACCAAATACCTTTCCGATAGTATCCAAAAGGGCAATCGGGCGATAGTTGTTGGGATCATCCCGATTACCCTTTTTGAATATCGGAACGACTACCGCCTTAGACCAGGATTCAGGCAGTAATCTTTCCAGTGCAATTCTTTCAAATAGGATGCTCATCAGGTTGGCCCATTCGGAGCTGTGAGTTTTCAACATCACATTTGATATACCATCAGGGCCAGCTGCCCTAGAGGACTTTAGCTTCTGAATTGCCCATTCAATATCTTCCTCTGAGTCTGCCACATTCCATCTTCCATCAGTTACAGATAATGGGGAAACCGCAATACAGTTGTGGTCGTCAAATATATTCGTAAAATACTCCACCCAGCTTGCCCCGTTTACTCCATTTGACATTGATGATCTCCCATATATGCCTGCTATCTTTTTGCAAGATTAGTTTAAGCATCTGTTCGGCTTGGTCTTGTACCCGACTCAAATTAAAGGATTTCATCCAGTTTCGGTAACGCTGTCTTCGTTTTTGAATTTGCTTGCTGTCACTAGAAGAGATATTTTTTTTAGGAGCCTTATGTCGTCCCGAAGTTTTTGATTTTCTCGTCTTATTATCGGATTAAAAGTATGTTTTGCTTCGACATCAATCCCCATTCTGGTTTTGCTCCTCACTTTGAATTGATGTAGTAGCAACCTCAATTTCAGTCACTAGGATAGACCTATGAAGGGATCCTTGATGAGGCCTCCACCGACCAAAGTCAGGAAAGAGTAGTTTAGGGACAGGACTTTACACCCATGTAACCTCTATGGATCACGGTTAGGAGGGGGAGACAGAAACAGGAATGTTAACTTACCTCACTGACTCAGATTTCGCTAGAGACATTTGCTGAGGTTATGGAATCTTTTGGGGACACCGCCTTCCATGCTTGGTCTGGTCGAAGAAGACCTAGTGGTCACTTTAGGATGCAGGATTAACATTCGGTCAGTCACAGTGCTTAGGAATCGGTTCCAGGCGCCTTCAAGTTAAACACCTAAAACGAAGAAAAGATTAACACGTCTGTGGTGCAGGCAACCTGAGGACCCCTCTAGGATGTGAAGAAGATGGATTACAATGGGAGTTACCATGGTCAGGCAGCAACAGATGATCTTCCAGGGATGAACTAAGGAGCAGGTCCTGCCCGGCTTCCCTTGATGCAAGCAGGCTGCAAATGCACTAGCTGTTGCTGTTCAGCTGCAGGAGTCATCTTCAGGGCGTCAGAGGGCTGCTCATCCTCATAGGGGTTATGGTTCCAACAATGAACTGTTAAATGGCTGCAAGAGTACTCCTTTTATCCAAGATTTGGGCTGAGAGCTTGTCCACGTCCACCAATGGCAAGGATCTGCACCATTCAAACTGGCTATGCTTATCCAATCATGGATAGCCACTGTCCGAAACACCAGCCCAGCAACACATATTTAGGCACTGTATGTGTACTAGGACCAAACAGTCCCAACCCCGGGAAAGGGCATTACATATATGGCATTTCCTGGCCTGAGAAGGCAGTAAGAAGCTCAAAGAACAATATGTCCAAAGGACGAGCAAAAACCTTGTGGCATGGTCATCTTAGAGTGCTACCCCATCTTTAGTAGCCCTTTGTGGTAAATGCAAAAGTGCACAAGTAAAAAGAATAAAACATGATAGAAAAATATCTGCTGCCGCCAGATGATCCTGGGAACAATGCAAAAATAACTAAAAACCCATTTCATAAAAAGATATAAGGATACAAAGTACCCTAACCACACTTCACTTTAGGGTGATTTGTGCAATTTTAACAATACAAGAAATCACAAAGAGTCTCTCTCAGTACTAATAAGGACTGCTCAGTTCCCCATTTGAATGCACAAAAAGACAAGCGAAGTACAGCAGAACGGTATACTTGCCTCTAAAAAGTCAGGTCAGAATTTAAAACAAAGCAACAAGAAAAGGTGTCCCATTGAAGTATATGGGAGGGAAGAAGCAAAAAGAACGTCTTTCATAACAATCCATATCTGCATCAATTACACACTAACCACACCACAGATATACAATTTCGTCAGTCATCTACTACTCCCTCTCCATGTACCTACAAATTCCTCTGCTACACTTCACCACCTCATCACAGATATACCTGTCCATAAGCCATCCAGTGCCACCTCTGAAGACATCCTCCTACAAATAAAATGTAAAAATTCATGAAATGGCTTGCTTCTGTGAGGGCACAAAGCAAAAACTAAAATCACTTTGGTGAACGCTGGAATAAAGGTTCTTTGGACAGATATCTAGTTAGCATCTACATCAAGGAAAATTGTTTTCACGTGGTCTCTAGTACTCTTAATTCTTTTTCTCCCTCTTCAAAACTGGCTCAACATGTCCTGCCATGGTGGTAGAACATTAAAAAAGCCTCTCTAAAAAGACTTGTGTCGTTTTAAGAACTTTAGAATAGTACCCTGCCAGTGCTGCATCTTTTCCTGCCCATCCCGAGCCAAGAAAAAGTGTGGAATCACCACACCTGGTCCATAGATTTGATTCAGTATAATAATGTTGAAACATAGCATATGTTATTTATTTATTTAAACTATCATTTTTATTAACATTTCAACCTTCACAACAGGGACCACGTTTACATATCACTATAAAGCTTTGCCAGTCCTCTTAAACAACATCTGTCCCCCCTCCCCTTTCCCCCCTTATCAAACAAACTAAGGTGGTTTCTCCTACAACTAAATCAAACAGTTCAGTGACTCTTCACTGTGAGTTAGACACCCTATCAGGGGACAGTATTCCAATCCATAAATCCATACTTGGCATATCGCCTTTCTGAGTGTCAAATTGTCATGGCATAGGACCCGTCCGGGGCAACCTCCCCCTCTTCGCCTGCTCGATCCTGCCCCTTTCCGTTTTAGGGAACCCTCCTTTCTTCTTCTTACCACCATTTTTCGATGTCACATCCCCCTTCCTTACAGAGTCAAGATCACCCCTTCACTAATGCACATCCCATCCCCATTTCTGTCTGGCCCTGTCCCAGGCTGACCTGAACGCGTCCACCTGACCGTTCACCATTGCCGTTAGCTTATCCATCAGAAACATATTTTTAAATTTGTTCAACCAATCATTCTTGTTCGGGAGTGTTGCACATTTCCACTCTTGGGCCAAGGCCACCCTCCACGCCCGCAGCATTGTCTCCCACATTCTGGGATACCTATATGTCTCTGACTCCCTTGGTGGGATCCCCAATAGCATCTGCAGCGGATCTTGCAGGAGTGATTCCCCTATGACCTCAGCCATCCACCCCCGTAGGTTCTCCCAGTAAGCTTGTACACTTGGGCAGTACAACCAAATATGTCCTCTCCAACCAATCTGGTCAAACCCCTTCGGGCACAATGGGGACGCCTCTGCAAACATCTTAGATATCTTAAGCGTGTCTCTATGCCATTCCTGTAGTACCTTGAAATTATGTTCCATATCGGCCGTGAAGAGATTCCCATGAAATGCTATCTTGTATACCTTACCCCACACCTCCTCTGTACGTTGCTCCCTCGCTAGCTCATTCCAGTATTGTTGAAACCCCTGCCTATTTTTTTTGTCGCTGATGTTCATAACCTTGTACAGTTTGATCACCATCCCTCTCCGCGTGTTGGCCGAGTCTAGTACTTTCTCGAACGGGGTTAGCGGTCTCTTCAATTTCACTCCGCACTTTTGATCACTCAGAAGCCCTTTCAATAGGAGATATTCAAATACTGTGCCTTCACCCGCTCCCAGAACCTCCACTGCCGCCTCATAAGGTTGGAATGCCCCCTCTTGAAACAGCTGTGCCACTCTTTCCAACCCTTTCTCCGACCAATCTTGTGAGTTACGAAACCCCCTGTTCCCAGACTTATAATGGGACCCCAGAGCGAGACCATTGGGGAGGGCCATGTTGATAGGTTCTCTGTTTGTTTATCCTCCTTCCACAGGGACCACAGTACTGCTAGGGTGGAATGGTTGAGTAGTCTGCCCCATATGTCTTTGTGGGGAGGCCAATAGCAGATCCCTCACTTTGAACTGGTGGGTGTTCATATCCTCCAGGTAGGTCCAGTACGTACCCATCTCGTCTTGCATGTGTTCCGCTAGCACCCTGAACTGGGCTGCTTTATGATATAGACGGAAATCCGGAAGGCCGAAGTCCGTCTCTTCCCTGGGGAGGGTCAGAGTGGATTGTTTGCACTATCTGGAGCTCTTTGAAGGTTGACTCCAGCACCTTTGTAGGGAGGGCTGTAAACAGGTACAAGAGTTTTGGCATAACATTCCTTTTTACCGCTGTCATAAGGCCGTACCATGATAAAATGATATTGCCCAACCGGTTCAAATCTGCTTTAATGGTTGACAGCAACGGGTCAAAGTTAGCTGTTGCCAGTGCCGCTAGGTTCCTCGTCACTTGTACTCCCAGATATTGGATTGCTACTTTCTCGACTTTGACCCCTTAAAAACTCTTCACTGGATCTAGGACCCGATCGGCTGCGCGGAGTGGCAACAGCATAGATTTAGATTTATACATTTTTAAGCCTGAGAAGACTCCGAAAGTGTCAATTATCGAGAGCAGGACCGGAAGCGACAATGGGGCATCAACCAGGTACCCCAAGATATCATCTGCAAACAGTGAGAGTTTGAATTCTACCTGTCCCCTTCGAATCCTCTGTATACTTGGGTGGTTCCTCACAGCTATCGCCAAGGGTTCCATCATGAAGGCGTATATCAAAGGGGGTAGAGGACACCCCTGTCTCGTACCCCTTGTAAGGCTGAAGGGGGTTGACAGCTCCCCATTCACCTGCACTCTCGCCGTAGGAGCCCTGTACAATGCTCCCACCCACTTTCGCACGTGTTCACCAAATCCCCTTTTCTGTAGAAGAACCGCCATGTACCTCCATCCCACTTTATTGAAGGCTTTCTCCGAGTCGAGGGGAAGCAGGCTGGCAGTGAGTTCAGACCCCTGTGATAAGTGTATTAGGTCATTGGTTTTCCGTATAATATCCGACCCCTGACGCCCTTTAATGAAGCATCTCCGTGGACCAGGGAAGGCATGATCCCCTCCATTGTCTTACTGAACATCTTTGCTAACATTTTGACATCCGTGTTCAGTAGGGAAATTGTGCGGTAGGAGGAGCACTCTGTTGGGTCTTTACCTTCCCTTAGGTGATACCACTATAATGGCTCCCATCCATGTCTTCGCCAGGATATCCCCCTTGAGGACTGCATTGTAACCCTCGCTAGGTGTGGGGCCAAGGTAGATCGATACAGCTTGAAAAATGTCACCGAAAACCCATCCTCCCCCGGCGTTGTACCTCCCTTCATCGCCTTTATTGCCTGGACAATTTCTTCCTCCGATACCAGGGCGTACAGTCTTTCGGCACTGTCCTGTGCTAGACCCGGTATGGGTAGCTTTGCTAGAAAGTCTTCTATGAGGGCTTCATCCCTGTTAAATTCTGATTTCTACAGTCGTTCATAGTAATGCTTAAAAGCCCCCCCCCTATACCCGGGGTGTCATAGCTCAGTGTCTCCTTGTCGGTTTTCATGATTTTAACCATTTTACTTTTCTGGGACTCCCTCAGTTTCCATGCCAATATCCTATCCGCCCTATCCCCTTTTTCATAGTATTTTTGTTTGAGGAATAGGAAGTTATTTTTGGTCTTGCTCAGCAATAGGTCCCTAAATTGGGTCTTGCACTGGTCTAGGGCCGCCACCTGCTTCGGGGTGATAGAACTGCCAGCTAGCCGTCCCGGTTGTATTTGCGCTATTTGTTCTCGTAGGGCCTTTTCCTGGCTTTCCCTTTCCCTTTTTTTGTTGTGCCCCTATTTTTATTAGGACTCCCAGATGGTGGCTTTGAATGTGTCCCATAGGATATGTGGGCTGACCGTCCCTCCCCATTATCGTTCAATTCGAAGTATTCTACTATATTATCCAACACCGTTTGGGCTGTTGCTGTGTCCTTCAAAAGGGCATCGCAACATTTCCACCTCCCTCTCCGCCGCCGTCCCCAGCCTCCCCTCAGTGTAACCAGCACTAGGTCATGGTCAGTCCAAGTGACCGGATCCACCTGTAGGTTTTGTATGTAAATGATTAGGGCAAATTCCAGGATATAATCGATCCTTTAAAATGTTTCATAGATTTTCGAGTAATATGTGTAAAGGGGGGGTGGGGGGGGCCTTCCATGTCCGAGCTAGGGAGTGTGTCCACTAGGCCCAGCTCAAGGTTAATTCTGTGGAATTGCTGTGACGTGGAGTCGTCAGCCGCTGCGGTTGTCTGTGACGACATTCTTTTCCTGTCTCTAGCAGGGTATAGTACCATGTTAAAATTCCCTGCCACTACAAGTGCACCCTGCGCAAATAGTCTCAGTTTGTCTCTAACCCCCTCCCAAAAAGGCACCTGGCCCTCGTTTGGGCCATAGATCACTCCAAGTGTGAGGGGGTACCCTGTAATTCCCCTCTTATGAACAGATATCGGCCCTCCGGGTCCTTAATTGAAGTCTCTATCTTAAAGCCCAGGTCGTTAGCAATGACAATCGCCACTCCCCTCTTTTTGGTCTTGTAAGAGGCATGCAACACTTTCCCCTATCCCTCCACCCCAGATGCCCGGTTCTTTTCCCCTCACCCAGTGAGTTTCCTGGAGAAAGAGCAGATCTAGTTTTGCTTGCTTGAATTCTCTGCTTAGGAGGCATCGCTTGGTAGGTGAATTCATTCCCATGACATTTAGAGAGCCTATCTCCAAGACAGGCGATAAATCAGCCATTTAAATGTTTGGGCGTCTCTTTTCCCGACCTCATTCAGTATCCCTGGGATGCTCCCGTGTCCAACTGCACCCTGCCATTGCCCTATAGCCTGGGCTTGCTTTGTACTTGAAACCACCAACACCAATCCCCTCCCCCCGAACCTTGAAGCACCTCCCCCTGGGTGGAGCCTGTCCCCAACTGCCCCCCTCCCCAACTACGAAACCCCTAGCCCCTACCCCCCTTTCCTGGAGTCCAGCCAAAGAATTCAACCATTCCAGGTACTTGACTGGAACACCAGTTTGCCGGCTTCCTCTGGGCCCTTCCTTGCAAACTCCACGTGGCTAGAGCCCCCCGATTTGTCCGCCCAACCCTTCTAAAACTCGTTCATATCACTTCATATCACTCTGCAGCTCACCCCCCCACACTTGCTGTTAGCAGTGGGTGTGAACCAGATCCTGGCTCATATGCTGGCATCTTTTCCTTAGCTCTGTCTGTGTCCCTCTTCACTCTTTGGAGCCTCCTGGGCTGCCATTGTTGGGGGGGGCAAGGGAGTGTTCAGTTTCTTAAACTTTCTCAATCCCGGGATCCATCTCCTGTCCTTCTCGCTCGCTCTCCCGCTTTTCCCTCTCGCAGCTTCCCCTGATCCTCGGCGATGTCCACATACTCTCTGATTGCGCCTCTAATGTCGTCTTCGTTGACCAGTCGTGATTGTTGGCCCATGTATTCGAATGAAAGCGAGAAGGAGTAGCCCCATCGATATCGCCTTCCCTTCTCCCATAGGGATTGTGTCAGTGGGCCACACATACGTCGTCTGGCCAGGGTGAACGCAGAAAGGTCCTGAAAGATCGTTATTATCGCGTTGTTATATGTGATGGTTTTGACTTTCCAGGCTTGCTCCAAAATGTTCACCTTTTCAGCGTAAAAGTGGAAGCGCACGAGGATGGAGCGAGAGCCACCAGCTCAGCCCGCCTTGTGGGCCCTATCAATAGTAGGGTCAGTGGCTGTATCATTCCCGAACAGGAGGCAGATCACGTCCTTAACAACTCGACATATGTACCTCTCTGTTTCCCTCTCTGCCTTTGGAAAACTGAAAAACCGCAAGTTGTTTCTCCTTTCCCTGTTCTCTAAGTCATCCATTTGCAGGACCCTCTCCTCGTCCTTCTTTTCCAGGGCAGACAGTCTGGTATCTATCTGTGTTTCCAGGATGTCGACCAAAGATTGGTTGACCTCCAATTCCTGTAGCTGATCTTCTACTTTGTCCAATCTCTGGTCCATTTTCTCGGGGCTGTGCCCAATGTCCGCTTGCATGTCTCTTATTTCCTGCAGTATAGCTGCAATGGTCTTTTTTGTGGACATAAGAGTCTTCTGCCTGTACCGCAGTTCGGCCCGTCATTCTGCCAGGGTCTGGTGTGCCTTGGCTCCCTGTGACCCTCTGGTAGCGAAATTGTTGGAGTGTGTCTATCCAGCTCATACAAATTTGCCCCACCCCCGGTTGTTGGTGCTTTTCTTTTGTGAGGGCAGGATGGGATGAATGCTTTCACCCTCAAGGGTAAGGGGGAGGAGGGTCACCCCCATGCCCCAGTTTCCACCATTGGTTAGCCCCCATTCCGTGCAGGATTTCGCTGCTTCTTCCCCGTGTCTCTGTCCCGGTCCTCCAACTACTTGTCTCGCTCGTTGGTAAGGCCTTATCCACCCACTTCCGGGGGCCTATGCGCAGTTACTGGCTTGCGCTGCTGTCTTTGTCTCCACAGTCTGGGACACTCAGGCACTTGTGGTCGGCGGGTGGAGGTTGACGGGGGGGGGGTCAGGTGTCAGTGACACCACCTTCTCACCTCTCTATCAGACGGTAAAGCTCTCGACCACCTCCGCTCTCTCCGAGTGTGAGGTACTACCCTGTTTGGCCCCTTGACACTGTTAGGGCCCCGTGCAGCAGATGGGGGGTGGAATCCATTCCGGCCTTCCGTCTCTGTGATGTCCTTCCTTTCTTCCCTACAATGTGGGGGTGGTGCCCTCATTTCACTGGGTTTTTGGATAGGGTCCCCTGTGAGGTGGACACATGCCCCAGAAGGGACCTGGGGCCCACACCTGTGCTGGTTCTCCGGGACCAGTCCTGGTTCACCCTATACCGGTCTTCCAACTTAACGGTGGGGGGCCCCTTCACTCTCACTGCCCCTAGTTATTTTTATTTTTATTTTCCTTTATGACAGGTTTCTGTGCCCACTATCACTCATGGCTGCCCCTCTCCTTCCCAGTGGTGCTCCCAGCACTAGCCAATGCTGGCACTAGGCTGTTTCCAGCAGAGATTTTGCCCCAGGTGGTGGGGCTCCCTTCTTATGGCCCCTTGTACCAAGACAAAGCGGTTGCCCGACGATGCGATCGGGGGTGTGCCCCTGTTCTTCGGCCCTGCTGTGGTGCTCCCAGAAAGTCCGCCTGGACCTGGGCCAGCTGTCCTCTCTCTGGTTCTTTTCTTTGTCCACCCCGTGGGCCTACCGCGGTCCCGCAGAGCCCTCCTGAGGGTGCAGGGTGGGCGTCCGCTCCTATGCATAGCCCGAGTGGAGGGATCACTGACTGTCCTAGCGATTAATGGGAGGTCCTCTCCACCGCAGCCGCTGCTCTCCTCAATTTCGCCTCTCACGGGGAGGGGCGAGGGCTCGACCCCCCCTCAAAGCCCAAGCTGTTTCTCCGTCTTATGCTTGGCAGTATGGAGGGAGCCCATCCCCCTGGCAGATCGGCTCGCCGGCTGCCATGGTGACAACTGGGGGGGTCCTCACCTCCACGACATCTTCGCAGATTGTCTCTCCTCCGGCCCTCTCCTCTGCGTCTCCGTCTTATGCTTGGCAGTATGGAGGGAGCCCATCCCCCTGGCGGACCGGCTCGCCGGCTGCCATGGTGACAACTGGGGGGGTCCTCACCTCCACGACATCTTCGCAGATTGTCTCTCCTCCGGCCCTCTCCTCTGCGTCTCTCTCTGTGGCATTTCTTCTTCCAAAGCGTCCCTCTCTGACAAGTCAGACACCATGAGAGGGGCGCTTTCACCTGTGGCGATTATGTCCTTGCTCGTATTCTGGTAAAAACGGGCCGGTTTTGACTGCTCTTTTTGCCACGGGGTGCCCCCAGTGTTCCCCCAGGGTGGGTGGGGGGGGTCCGACAAGACAGGGGTGTGGGGGTCTGTAGGTGGGTGCTCACTCCTCTTTTTCCGGCCCAGATGCGGGACAGCTACGCTGCAGCCATCAACAGCGTGCCCCCTGGTGGCCTCAGCATATGCTATTTTATGTTAAAGGTTCTTGTACTGCGCACTGTTTCCACCCGATATGGTCAAAGGAAGGAAAGGTGGGGTGTTATGAAGAAGGGAGAGCAAGGATTAAGGGTACTGGAATCTCCAGGATGTTAATTTTCCTTTACGCACTCGTGCTGCTCTACCTCTTTCACTGCATGTTTAGAACCAAGCTATAGATACAAAAGGCGCTGGGATGGAATGAAAGCATATGGCAGACAGAATGAAATGGCTACAAGCCTATTCCTTCTTGAAGATGCATTCAATGAGTAATGCAAAAAGCAAAAGGACTGGCAAATGGTCCATGTGGTTGTTTTATGCATTTCCAAAATAGGGACATGTCTCAGAAAAACCAACTATGATCAAAAGGTCTAAAATGGTTTAGTTCAACCGATATGGGACTATGGGCATAAGAGACTTCCCAACTGATAGACAATAGCTTGATTGGGCAATGGGACCTTGCAACCGTACCCCTTAAGTTAACTAAATTATCTAGTGGACATCTTCAATGGAGAAAGTACTCACCGTAATGATCTTTCTATGGATTCTTCTCCCACAGATTCCTCATCATGAAAGATATCCATCATACAGCTCTGCTGTCAGGAAACCTTTTGACAGAGGGCGTAGTGGACCTCGACTCAGCCGTCGATGCGTCTTGTGCGGCTCTCGTTCGTCAGCTGCAGAAGTGATGTCAGGCGTCGTATATATAGCATGTCACTACGCCCCATGCATCAGTTCCCCCCCACCCCTGCGTTTGAACGCTGCAGAAGGAAAAACCACAGGGGGAGGCTAATCAGCCATTAAAAACTTTAACATGGATACATCCCAACAGGGTGATCCCCCACAGCAATGATTGAAACATTCTTCTTCTTTTTTTTAAATAATGAGACAGAAGCGGTCATCCAATAGCCATCACCAGATGCCTTCTCGTTTGGACAGAAGCGACAAGCCACAGAACTTTTTGAGCGGGGATGGATGGGAGGGTCGATGAGGAATCTGCGGGAGAAGAATCCATATAAGAAGTTACTTACCAACTTTCGATTAGATGTTCCTCCCACATATTACTCATCTTAGATATATCCTTAACTTCAGCTTTGCTGCTTCAGAATTATTTTTCTCTCTCCATCAGAGGGCGCTCCACTCGAGGCTGTAACGTCGATGTCCCTCGGCGGCATCCGTCGAGCGCCGACATCATCTGCTGTATAAATGCCTTGAGCGCGCCTGTTGGCCTCAGTTCTGTTTTTTTATATATTGTAGCCAATGGATTGTAGTTAAAGGCGTGCCTCTTTTGACCCAAGCCTTAAAGGAATTTCAAGTGTAAACCACGTAAACTGTACTGTGAAGTAGGTTGGGAGGGTCGATGAGGAATACGTGGGAGGAACATCCAATCGAAAGAAAGTTACAGCTGGTAAGTAACTTGTTCTTAGAATGGATTGTGTCCTCCCACGTATTCCTCATTTTAGATAGACTCCCAAGGCAGTTTTGTATTGGAGGTGGGAGTACCGAAATTTTAGTCATGTACACAATGAAGTACTGATTTAGCAAAAAAGACCTCCTTGTGAAGAAGTCGAATCTAGACCATAATGTTTTATAAAAGTGTGCATGGATGACCATGTGGCTGCTGCGCAAATATCTTGCACAGGGACACCCCTTTGAAGTGCTTTTGAAGTTGCCACGCCCCTGGTTGAATGAGCCCTCAGCCCATCTGGAGGATCTTTCCCAGCTAATCTATAGCCAAAATATAGCCAAAATTATCCATCTAGATAATGGCCCTCATAACGATACTGGCGCTAAACCATGGTGCTATTAGCACCATGAATGGTGCCGGTATCGTAACGAGTCCGCCAATGTTCAATGAGGAATTACCACCCTATTCCAAGGTTGGCGGGGCGGTAATTCCCCATTGAACATTGGCCCTTCCCCGTTCCCATTTTTGCCCCATAGGGCTCAATGGGACTGGGGAAGGCGGTAAGTACGGTACCGCAAATTGAGGTACCGTACTTACCTCGAGAGTCCCTTTGCGGGTCCCTACTTTAACGGCTAGTCTAGACCAGGCGTTCAGGTCGGGTCCCGGTCGGGTCCCGCAAAGGGACCTCGTAGTAAGGCGCTAAGTGTTTAAGGGTGCTGCAAACACGCGACGTTAAACACTTAGCGCCAGGGTCCTAATGAGGGCCAAAGTTTGATTAGTCAGGGCCAGTCCCAATTTGCGGCCAGTGTATCCTACAAAAAGTTGGTCACACTGACGTAATTTTGCCAATCTTGAAATATAGAAGCTGAGAGCCCTTCTAGGATCTAATCTACGTAGCCTTTCCTCTTCCTTACTTGCGCGAGGATGAGGGTAAAAAGTAGGCAGTGTTTTGTTTTTGTGATAAGTTTAAATCTGAGACAATTTTTGGCAAAAAAGGTGGTTTTATCCTAACGACCACTTTATCTGTATAAAAGATGGTGTGAGGAAGCCCGCTAGAAAGTGCCTGCAACTCACTTACCCTGCAGGCTGATGTAATTGCCACAAGAAGTACTGTTTTTAAAGTAAAGTAAGGAGCCTTAACGGACAAGAATGTAAAGGCTCAAATGGAATGCATGTGAGGAACTTTAGTAGTAAGTTTAAGTCCCACACAGGTACTTGAAAAGGTATTAGAGGAAACACATTATTTAGACCTTTTAAGAATTGAGTTATCAAAAGGTATCTTCAAGTAAGATTCTTCCTCTGAGGAGCGCTTGAAAATAGAAAGCGCTGCTAAATAACATTTTATAGTGCCAACCTGGAGCCCCAGATTAGCCAAGTGTAACAGAAAAGACAATATTGTAGGAATATTGCACTGAAACAGGTCCACATTCTTATCTCTGCACCAGTTACTGAACCTGGTCCAACGACACCGATGCAGAGATTTAGTTGCTGGCCTTCTGGACGAAAGCAAGATCTCCATGACATCATGCGGAAGGTCCCAATGCTTGTATCTCAACCTCTCAGAAGCCATGCGTGAAGGTTGAGTGTCTTGACCTCTGGATGGAGAATGTGACCTTCCTCTTGCGAGAGAAGATCCTCTCTTTTTGGAAGACGTATTGGAGAGCAGATGGACATGTCCAGAAGGTCTGGGTACCACGTTCTCCTGGCCCAATCCGGGGCAATTAGGATCATGGTTTTCATGAACTTTGTCAACCTCCTGATTACTTGAGGGATCACAGGGACTGGAGGAAACGCATACAGAAGTGGAAACTCCCAGGCAACTACAAACGCGTCCCCTAGAGCTCCTCTCAGAGGAAATTCCTTTGAGCAGGACAGTTTGCACTTCCTGTTGGCACTGTTCACAAACAGATCCACTTGCGGGGTTCCCCAAAGGGCGAAGATCTCTTGAAGGACTTCCTGAGCTATTTCCCACTCGTGGGAAACTGTGCTGTGCCTGCTCAGAGCATCCGCCACTGTGTTTTGCTCTCCGGCTAGATGAACTGCCGACAGAGAGATCCCTTCTTGTATTGCCCAGAACCAGAGCTGCATTGCTTCTCTGCACAGTGGTAGTGACCCTACTCCTCCTCTTTTGTTGAGGTAGTACATAGCCACTGTGTTGTCCGTCATTATCAGGACATTCTTTCCCCATACAGAGGGCAGGAAGGCCTTAAGCGCTAATCTGATTGCCCTCAGCTCCAATAGGTTGATGTGTAGTTTGGACTCCAATGGAGACCAACGACCACTGATTGTCAACTCGTTGTTGTGAGCTTCCCACCCTGTGAGTGAGGCGTCCGTCACTGCTGTTATCTCCGGCCATGGTTGCCAAAAAGATTCTCCTTTGAGGATATGTTCCCTGCAAGCCCACCATTGCCGATGCTACTCTGGTTGGAACTTGCAAAAGATCTGACATTTCCCCTGAAAATTAGGACCATTGAGTCCTGAGGGCCCATTGAAGGGATCTCATTCTCAATCTGGTTTCTGGCACCAGAAAAATGCAGGATGCCACAAGACCGAGTAAACTGAGAAAATCAAAGGCCGGTAGATACTGGGCATTCTGGAATTTTATTACCATCTGCATAATTTGGTGGGCTCTCTCTTCGGAAGGCGAGGCTTTGCCCGAAAAAGTATCTAGGAATGCTCTGATAAACTGGATTTTCTGAGATGATATCATGTTTGACTTTTTTAAATTCAGAGAAAAGCCTAGTTTGTGAAGGAAGTGGCAGGTCTTGGACAGATGTTCCTGGGCTTGTTCTGGAGAACATGCCCTGATCATCCAATCGTCCAGGTAGGGGTAGACGTGAATCCCCCTCTCCTCAGCCTTGTTGCCACCACCACCATCAACTTGGTGAAAACTCTCGGGGCAGAGGTCAACCTGAAAGGCAGAACTCGAAACTAATAGTGAGAATTTCTAATCGCGAACCTCAGGTACATTCTGTGCTTCAGATGGATTGGCACATGAAAGTAAGCATCCTGAAGGTCCAATGATACCAACCAGTCTTGGAATTTGAGAACCTGAAGGATCTGAGAAAGTGTGACCATCTTGAACTTGTCCTTCCTGAGGAACTTGTTCAAGCTTCTCAAGTCCAAGATGGATCTCAATCCGCCGTCCTTCTTTGGTATGAGGAAATATGGGGAATAACAACCCTTGTTCCTCTCCGCTACAGGTACATGTTCTATTGCATCTTTCTGTAGCAGGGTTAAGATTTCATGCAACAGGAGCGGGTCTGGATGTTTGACAGAGTTGTATCCCGGCGGGTGATTCTGAGGTTTCTTTTGAAAAGGAAGGCCGTAACCTTGGGATACTGTTTCCAGTGCCCAAGCTTCTGAAGTAATGCCCTGCCATCCTTCCAGATGCTGTGAGATCCTGCCTCCCACTGGGGTCTTGTGGGTCAAAACCTCAAAGTGGTTTTGTGGCAGCTGCAGCAGCGGCTGAAGGGACAGTTGCCGCTGCTGGGGCAGATCTAGCACCTTTTCCTCACCCCCGAGGAAATCTCCTTTGCCCTATCTGACTGGCCTGTTCCCTTCCTTTTCCAACTGAGGAATAAAATGGAAAGGGATGACCCCTCCAGGAAGATGAGCCTGTGTAGGGGCGTTGTTGAGGTTTTCGTGTAGGGCACTGAGGGATTTTGCTGCCGCTTTGGTGGTCTGCAGATTCTCCAAACTTTCATCCGCCTTGCTGCCAAACAACCTCAAGCCGTCAAATGGCATATTAAGAAGCCTGGATTGCACATCCAGTACAAAACCTGACTTCCCTTTGGCACACAAATCTGCGTAGCATCGTACTGGACGCCATGGATCTACTGATACTGTCAGCTGTGTCCAAACCTGATTGAAGGCATTCCCCCGAAGCCTCCTTTCCATCCCTTACTATGGATAGGAACCCCTCACGTTCCTCACCTTCAAGGCTGTGTTCAGCTGACACTGACATATAGTCCCACAGGGTATATGCAAATCTTGCAAGGGTGCAAGTTACATTTGTGGATTTTAAAGCCATGCTCCCCGACGTAAAAATCTTTCTGGACCATACATCAATCGCTTTATCATCCCTATCTGGGCAATTGTAGGGTATGCAACATTTCTAGTAGAGGTAGCTGCTTGAACTACCAGACATTCAGGTGATGGGTGTTTACTCAAGTATTCGAGATCTGAGGAACAGGATCTATATTTTGACACACACTTCTTATTTACTGCCAGAATAGAGTCAGGGTTTTCCCATGCAGTGTTAACCTTCCTTTGTAAGGCAACATGAAAAGGAAGTATGGTGTCTTACTAAGGTCCTCCTGAAAGGATGTCAGTCATATCATCCTCCTGAGAGACAGGTGAATTTCTACTCCATCCCATGAATTCAGTTACCCTGGACATCAATTTTCTATATCCCACATCAGCATGCTCAGCTGAGTCAGGTTTTTCAAATTCATATGCTGCAGATGTAGCCAGACCACTTGCTGAATGCAAGCACTCATATAAGTCTTGCATCTTAGATTGAGGGTGAATTGACTCCTCAGGGACTTGCTTTGTACCAAATTTCACACCAGCAGGTGAAACATCATCTTCTTCTGCTGATGACTCTCCTTCATATATGGAGGACATGGTTCTAAAGAAATCAAGTCCATTTTCTGGATGAAACACCTTTTCAGGTGGCATTGACACAGGTGTCGATTGTTGTAATTGGATTGAAAGACGACATCACCTAAAGCGTCAATGTTGTCATCATCACCTTTGTTATCGTCGAGGTAATTTTCAAAAACCTTCGAAGGAATTGTCGAGCCCGTCGAAGGAATTGTCGAGAACCTCGACACCGTCGAAGGAGCCTTCGACACCGTCGACTGCACTCAACGTAACCTTTTTGGGTTGGCTTGTCGACACCTTGTGCTCGACCGCCTTCGATAGAGGCGTCGAGGACGTTTTAGACGAGGACTTTGATGGCGTATGAGAGTCGAACGCCATTTTCTTGAGTTCTACCTCCGATTTATGCACCAGTAGTCTTTTTTTATGAGGTGTCTGGGACGATTCCCTGGACGACACCCTCAATGATTTTTTGTCGGATTTTCTCGTCTTAGATCTTCCCCTGTCACTTTTTTTATGAGTAGGGGCATGGTCTTCGCTAGACTTTTTTGAGGGGGGTCTGGGCCGCATTTTCATAAATCCTTAGCATAGATGCTCTGAAAGCTTCCCACTTTCTTGGGGAGTCATGTCTTGAAGGACATGTTATGATTTCCTCAGACGGCGTCGAGCAAGAAGAGGCGATCGGTGTGGTCTTTTCTTTGCCTTTTTAGAGGAAGAAGAAGATGACTTAGACTACTCCTCGACCTAGATTTTTTGTGACATTTTGATGAAGACTCAGCTGAGTCTTTTCTCCCTCTCGAAGTAAACTTTGAGGATTCCTCCCCCACCTGCAGTTTACCTATCCATTCCTTTAAGGCCTTATGGGTCATCAACTGAAAGGAACTGCACTCGTCTATATGGTGGTCGGAACCGAGGCACCAGAGGCAATTCTGATGGGGATCAGTCAGCGACATCTTTCTCCCACATTTCTGGTATTTCTTGAATCCAGTCTTCGGTGTGGAAGGATTAGATGAAGACGACATTATCGTACAAACTGAAGCAATGTTTTCTCAATCCGAAGCAAAGCTAACGGAAAAACTGAACTGATGCCAACGGGCGCGCTAGAGGCATTTATACAGCGGATGACGTCGGCGCTCGACGTATGTCGCAGAGGGACATTGATGCCGCAGTCTCAAGTGAAGCACCCTCTGGTGGAGAGAAAACATTTTTTTCGAAGCAGCAAAGCTGAAGGTAAGGATATATCTAAGATGAGGAATACGTGGGAGGAACATCCAATAAAAAAGAACATTACAGTTGGTAAGTAACTTGTTCTTCGATGGATTCTTCTCCCGCAGATTACTCATCGACCCTCACATCCATCCACGCTCAGAAAGTTCTGTGGCTTGTCGCTTCTGTCCAAACGAGAAGGCATCTGGTGATGGCTCTTGGATGACCGCTTCTGTCTCATTATTATAAAAAAAATAAAGGAGAATGTTTCAATCATTGCTGTGGGGGATCACCCTTTTGGGATGTATCCATGTTAAAGTTTTTAATGGCTAATTAGCCTCCTCCTGTGGTTTTTCCTTCTGCAGAGTTCAAACGCGGGGGTGGGGAGGGAACTGAAGCATGGGGCGTAGTGACGTGCTATATATACACGACGCCTGACATCACTTCTGGAGCTGACGACAGAGCCAGACAAGATGCGTTGAGGTCCACTACATCCTCTGTCAAAAGGTTTCCTAACAGCAGAGTTGGATGATGGATATCTTTCATGATGAGGAATCTGCGGAGAAGAATCCATAGAAAGATCATTACGGTGAGTAATTTCTCCTTCAATGGATTGCATTTCTCCCGCAAATTCCTCATCATGATAGACTCCCCAAGCAGTTAGGATAACGGAGGAGGGCAGAAAGATTTAAACCAGTAGATTCTGTAGAACTGCCCTAACAAACCTTGCATCAACTCCCCGTGCAACATCCAATGCATAGTGCTTGGTGAATGTATGCAAGGATGACCAAGTGGCTGCTCGGCATATATCCCTAACAGGAACCCCTATCTGGAGGGCTGTGGAGGCTGAAACCCCTTTGGATGAGTGGGCCCTGATGCCCGCTGGAAGCTCTTGGCCTGCTGATGGGTAACACATGGATATGCACAAAATATCCCAACGTGGCAGGGTTTGGTTAGTGATGGCAAGACATTTTCTAGACAAGGAATGGGCCACAAAAAACTGGTCTGATTTCCTAAACTCAGATGTGCGAGCAACATAGAATGCTCTCTTGGGGTCAAGGCGGTGGAACCGCTCTTCCTCTTTTGAGGGATGTGCAGGAGGGTAAAATACAGTTAAATAAATGGACTGGGACAGATGAAACTCTGAAACCACCTTTGGAAGGAATCCGGGTCTGGCTTTAAGCGAAATTTTCTCACGAAAGAACTTCAGAAAGGGAGGTTTGCAGCACAAGGCTTGCAGTTCGCTAACACTCCTAGCAGATGTGATCACGACCAAGAAGGCTGTCTTAAGGGATAACGGCTACAAAGAACATCAAGTGCATAGGCTCAAACGGAGCAGCCATTAAATAGGTCAAAACCAGATTAAGAATCCAGGTTGCCCCTTTTGTTAATGGGACATGTGGCACTTGTAACAATGGTGGTGCTCCCGCGCCTACAATCCTCATTTATGAATCTACACTGTTTTATTGCGGCTGGGTTTTCCGGCTCCTGGACTTCCTATGGGGACGGGGCAGACACAAGATCGCCTTGACCACCATCTGTGTGACATATGAGGATGGGGGTGTGATGTTGCCCTGGCTAAAACTCTTCTACCTGGCTGCACAGCTTCAGTACGTAGCTGGGTGGCTATCTGACGACCTGCTGATGGAATCTTACTTGCTGGGGGGATGACAGGCCTGGCTGTACTTAAGGAAGCCCTGTGGGTCCCAGACCACTGTCTTGGAAATGCGCCTCACATTATTACACTCGGCAGGTAGGTATGGAGTAGAGCATTGAGTGCGCTCCGGCTGCAGAATTCATATTCTCCACATGTACCTTTGATGGCGGATGTATGCCTGGGAGCTAAAGATTTGGCAGTCACCAGGCGGTGGGACTCGGTAGGACTCACTTCGTAAGGAGATAGGTACGGGTGGGGGGCGTTTAGGTATTTTGATGACCTGACACAGACACGGGGCTCCCCAAGGGTCAGGCCGGTATATAGGCTGTATGAATGCTTGTTGCATGCCGCATATGAGAGGGGCACGGAATTGAGATTACAATGGGAAACTGATTTGGGCCAGGCACTGAGTGACACCCGGTCGGACAATGCGATCCGCTTTGTTAAGAAGGTCTCCCGCAATGCCTGATTTCACTTTATTCATCTTAACTTGCTGCATAGAACATTTATGACTCCCAGTAGAGTAGCTAAATTTGAGTTTAGGGTGATACATAGCTGCCCCTGGAGTAATGGTGACAATGCTGATCTTATACATATGTTTTGGAATTTATTCAAGGTGCACACCTTAGAGCTGGCATGTGTAAGGGTGAGGGTTAGTGAGTTTCAGTGGTCCCCTAGGGCGTGTCTACTGGGCGCTTATCCCAGACCGGACAAGAACAAACATATGATCAAAGGTATGGACCTGGCTTGTGTGCTAGCTAAGAGGCGAATAGCTAGGTGTGGAAGCAGAAAGAGGGTCCATAGTATTGTCTATGGCGCAGCGATCTCAAAATATGTAGCGAAGCTGAAACCGTAACTTAGTTCAGAGCCATGAAGAAAGGAATACGGGAACCCACTGAGAACATAGCAGCCTGGAGGGCACTCCTCTTTGCAATGTGTGGCCCATCGGATGATAGGCCCCGGTGACTACATGGTGCTCCTTTAGATGAACACATCTCAGGAGGATAGCTCAGGGGCAACGTGCTCGCCTTGGAAGCTACTCCAGAACTTAATGGATCGCTTCACCCAGTCTACCGCCCGGACTGTGTTCTTAGTGTGCATGCCCTCCGGCGTGTGCATAATATGTATGCCCAAATACCTGAACGTGTGCACCCTCACAGAGTAACCCCTGGGTCTGGCAAGTTCTGGGGTCATAATGGCGCAGTCCGGCCAAGTGAAAAAGGCATGACTTTCGTCTATTAAAGGAGATACCCGACACCCTTGCAAAGTTGTCCAGAACATCGAGAACCGTAGGCAGATTACGTTGAGGCTCGCACATGTACAGGAGACCATCATCAACATAAAGAGAGATGGCATATCTGGACTCCCCGACCTTAATCCCTGCATCTGAAAACGTACTCCTCAGAAAGACCACCAGTGGCTCTAGTGCCAGTATGTAAAGCATAGGCGATAGTGGGCAGACCTGCCTGGTACCCCTTTGAATGCCCCAAATCCCAGATATCTGCTTGCCCATCCTACCCCTTGCCACAGGTGCACAATACAGCAACTTGCCCCACCGAATAAAGCCCTCATCCATTCCAAATCCCTGCAATGCTGCTCACATCCATTCCCAGTAAACTGAATCGAACGCCTTAATGGCATCCAAAGATGCTAGCACATATGGGGTGTTCAGCAAATTAGTCTGGTCAATGATAAGCTGCAGGCGATGAACATTCATACAAGTGCTGCAGCCATGGACAAGAAAAGTCTGATCGCCATGAATTAAAGTGCCAATGAGCCGTTTGAGGCATCTGGCCAGCAGCGGCGTAATGATTTTTACATCCTGATTCAGCATCGCCAAAGGTCGTTATGATTCACATAAATCCGCCTGCTTCCCAGGTTTCAATATGAGGATGGACACTGTCTCGCGCATGCAGTGTGGAAGGCAGCCAGTGTCGTACGTCAAATTATAAACATGGAGCAAAACCAGAGTCAGCGTAGCCCGAAATTCTTTATAGAACTCGGAAGGGAGCCCGTCTTCCCCCCAGAGTCTTCCCAGTCGCCAGGGACAAAATCACCACTTCTATCTCTTCCTAGAGTCAAAGGGAGCTCGAGCACAGAGACCTGTTTATGCAGTCAGCTGCAGCAACTTAATCGGGGAAAGTGCTGAGCGCAATTCATCGGGGTCAACATGCTGCTTGTGACTGTACAGTATCTTGTAGAAGGTACTAAAGGCCTCATTTATCTCCACCTGTGAGCACCAAAAGTGGCTCTGCATTCATCACATATCATCGTAATTGCCTGTCTAGGTTGCAAATTTGTGCACAACCATGCCAGTTACCTTGATGACTTATCCTCTTTCCCATGCATGCAAGTCGTGTACACCTCGTAATCAAACCTTCTATATGTGAAGAGCCAGAAATGTTAGGCGGGCAACTTTGTGAAGATTTTTCAAAAGAAGCCATTTTATTAAATTAAAAGGTTTGATAAACGCCTCACTATCCCTACCCTTATGCGGATTTCCCTGCTTAAAATAAACTACAAGAAATAATATAACAAATGAATGTGCAATATGACCAGATTCGAACAGGATTTTGCTCCATAGTTCCAAAAAGAAATAAGGAAATCCTGGTTGGCAACAAAGTTACAACATAATTCTTTATGACTCCCACTTGGCAACAGAAAGTTCCTAAACAACAGTGATTCAACAAAGAAAATACAAGTGTCTTTGTCTTCTTTGAATAAGAGTAACATAGAATATTTTCTTAGTTCATCACTAGCAACAATGATTGTCTTTGTCAGGATTTTTTGCCACAACTCATTATTTCTGAAGAAATATAACTCCTCTAAACCAGTTTTATACAGTTCTTTCTTCAGCCCCACAAGCAACAAATATTCTCTGTCAGGATAACTTTATAGCACTGCATCAACTTCTACCTGGTCTACTTCCATGCCAGGCCTATTACCTCAATCACACCTGGTTTACTTCCATGCCAGGCCTACTACTTCAAAGGTTTGCCATTCGGCTACACTCCCCTGCCTGAACTGCGATTTGCAAACAGCAAGTGCTTCTGTGGTTAAGATCAATTTATAACAGCTTCATAATGTTCATTATTTGGCAACATCACACTTTTAGCACCTCTTCAGGGAAAACAAGATTCACAGTGGTGCTCTTTAATACTCCTATGCAAGTTATGCTCCTCCCCTTCTAAATAATCTTTTCCGGAAGGGTAGGCTTCTTGACACTTATAAGGATTAGGTGTCTTTGAACTGACCTGAGTAAGCAGTGATGTCTCCACCACTATTTTGCCCGATGTACGTAGCAAATAGACAGAGCCCACAAAGTCGCCTATGAGCCCTTATGGGAACAGGGCAACAGGGGGTGCTTTGTGGGCCAAGCCCAAAGGGAAAAACGAGTGAAGGGAAAAAAACCCTCGTCCAAGAAGATGGAGCACTGGACAGTGCAGTAGGTTCCTCCAGTGGATGAAATAGGTAGAATCCGCAGCAAACAGCCTCCAGATGGACGGAGAATGAAGGGTAGTTCAGGTAGGACACGCCAAGGATAAGGGGGCTTGGAAGAGAGAGCCAGAATCATGGGGAGCAGGAATACTGTCCAATAGGAGTGCCGAGACAAGGAGAAAAGGAAATGCAAGGAAGGGAATAAAAGTTAGAACAGCAGCGAAACCAGAGCCGTGGCGCAGAGCGATTCAAGGCAAGAAAAGAGGTAAGGAAGCAGGGAGGAGTGAAAATAAAACAGTGTCAGTGCTCAAAGGAATGAAGCAACGCAAGGCGCTAAAACATTATATTCCAGTCCTCTGAGTGAGTCAGCATAAATCCCTGGTGCCATCTTGGAATACACTGAAACGTTGTCAGGGTTCCTGCCGATCGACTCAAGTCACCACCATCCTGGATGGTGCAGAATTCCGTGGGGATGTCGTCTTCTCCACTGTTGCCAGAGAGACCAAGCGCTGGCTGAGGTCCTGACAGTATGCCCCCGGATTACACAGATGTAATCTGTGAAACATTTGTAGGAGCCTAGGGGCATGCCCAGTAGATGAGGGTACCCAAGTACGTTCTGAGGGTCCATACCCTTTCCGGTCCAATAAGTATTGTAATTGACTCAGATGATACTTGCAATTGCATATGGTCTTGACTAAGTACTCAGGTCCAGAGGTGGTGTCGATTGGAGCTGGAGGTCTCAAATCCTTTCTTTTATATGTATCAGGAACATGCGCCTTCAACTGAGAAATGTGAAAGACTGGATGTATTCTTGACCAGGAAAGAGGCAATTGAAGATTGAAGGCTACTGGACCCACAAGTTGACAGATTTAGAAAGGACCAAAAAAAGCATGGGGCCGGTTTGGATGGAACTAAATGTCTTGGAAGATGAGATGAAAGCCAAACAAGATAACTAACTGCCAAGGCAGGTGTTTGCAGTCGTCTTAGATCAGCTTGTTTCTTGCTGGTAGCTCTAGCATCAGTTAATGTTTGTAGGGCTGTGGCATGGCCTGTTTGAATCTTGTCAATGAATTGGTTTACAGATGGAGATTTAGTGTCAGCTGAAATAACGGTAGGGACCATTGTTCCCTCTAATTATTTTTCCCTAAGTGTGGAAATGCTTAGCTTTCATGCGCAACTTATTTTCCATGTGCGCAACTAAATTAAGAGGTAAGCTACTTTGTGAGCATGCCTAGTTGGTGAGCTACCATCTCCAAAGAGTTTGGAACAGAATATTTCCTCCCCAACCACTGCAATTCTTTACACGTCAGTGTAAAAGGTGCATTTGAAATACTTTTTCCAAACATATAGGCTTAAAAGGCTTAAAAAAACACAAATATTTTATGTGGTTATAAGGAGCATTCATCACCCAGTCCAAGACTTCAAGATATGCCATAGTTCCTTACCAAAATGACTCATGTGCAGAGAAAAAAATGTGTATGCACAAAAAAGCTTTGTATGGTCGAGATAAACAATAGGTTTAGTTGTGGCTGTTCGTTTGTCGACACTGCTTAGAGACAATGCAGAAAGTGTGTAAAACCATTTGAAAAACTACTCATGTTTGTTACAAAAAAGCAAATATCACTCATCACTGATGTGGCTGTCAAAAAATTCAGACAGGATAACATTCTTGCAAATGAAATAATAGCAACTAAAAGGAATGTGTCAGAAAACATGCAAATAGGAATTCATGTGCCACTTTAATAAAGTAATTCAAGGACCATGAGACCATGCCTCAAAATGTGTCTAAGGACAATAATTGCATTTGAATAACTGCACCACAGAATATGATGATCAGAATTCCTGGGCCTCTGCTTGCTATCCACATTACGTGGTCCTGTGAGTTGTGACATTTGCCCAAAACTGGCCTTACAGCTAAGAGGCATATACACGATCCATCGTTACTCTCTAAAAACAGGAAAATGTGCCCAACAAAAAACAGGAAACCATGAACATATAGGAACCTACCCCCAGCTTCTACCCACTGATTTTTTTTTTTATTATTATTATTATTTATTTTTTTTAAATCGGTGACCGGCAGAGCAGTGGCGTTGGTAGAAACTCTAATAATACTACTGCCCAATCTTAAGGGGAAAGAACATATTTTTATGAACATGAAATATCCCTAATGGCAAAGCTAATTACTTTCTTACTCGCTGAAAAATAATTTGATTCGGAGTAGGGAGTAATATCATATCAGAGCCCTCCTTGTAACCCTGACATAGGAAGTGATATGACAGGATACATAATAAAGCTTACAGTTTTTCCCAGCCTTTCTCACCACAGCCTAGATACAATTCCACTAGAGTCTTATTGAGGTTTTGTCTGGTGCACCATTCAAGAAAATCACATTTATTTGCCTTTTAAGCCAATAGCATCAATGCTCATAGGTACAACAGTTTCAGTGCTTTCTTCTTTAACTAGGGACACCTCTTATGAAATTCGCTGTTATCAGCTGGACAAGATAAATGGGGATGCTAGAGGCAATAAACGCAAACACATGATCATATTAAAAAGTCCTCAGCAGCGGAGCAGAGAATGAAACCGAAGGCACAGTTTCCTAGACTGTTGCTAGAGTATCCTATCCTTCAGAAAACAAACACAGATTGTGTGAAAAGCATTCTAGTTATCTGAATATCCGTTGCCCTAATACTATATACTAATAATGGCAGGCATAGTCCATACCCATTATCCCTTGCAGGCCAGATAAATGATATTGCAAGCTCTCCGCTTATAAAGTAGACATGACATTTGCCTACTCAAAATCCTGAGAGGGCAAATTAATATTTGAGTTTTAGAATGCATTAACTTGCAAGGGGGCCCACTTCAAAGTGCTTGTGTGACATATGTACAATGAATAGCAATTGTGGGATGAGGTTACACATTCAATTAGCCTGGTTACTTGCACTCAGTATCTGATATTTGAGCTGAGAGTTGGACTACATAGTCTGGGTGACGATTTTGCTAAGGCGCCATGAGTAACAGAAATACTTGTGCTTAAACATCATTCATATTAGAAACATAAAATAAGGGGATGTAAGTAGAAGTCTGGTAACCTTTTGCAGAGCCATGGTAGGCAGAGTCAAGGTTGTCTGGTAATATATCTGAATGAGGCCTGGTCGGAAGTTCGAGTCATAAGGTATACGTGTGGTAGAATCAAGTGTAGGGGTCATTGGTAGGGAGGGGAGATAATTTGGTTAATGTGTGCAAACATCTCTTAATTATATCTTCTGTTCTTGCAGTAACTTTTTCATATTAGTTTTTAACCTATTGTGGATGTATTCTACTTTTAGGGCTTGGGGGTTTTTAAGGTCAAGCTTGCATATTAGGGCAATGTAAATAATCTAGACCAGAATATCAATACTAGTTCCTATAATTTGGTTTCATTTTGAGAGAAAGCAATTATTATTAGGTACCTGTTGTGCCTTGTGCATTATTAAATCTTTTTTAACAGGTGAGAATTGTCTGCGTGCGCTGGTGAAATTCTTCTGAGCGGCACCCAGACGTAAGTTGGGCAAGCGCACATGCGCACAGCTGAGCGGGAACATTGATAGACGGTTTTGAAGACTAGACAAGGAAGTTAAATTTAAGCTGGGAGTGAAAAGAGAGCCAGCTTAATGAGGTAAGAGAAGAGGAGATGGAGTCCTGAGGTGAGAGAAGGCAGAGAGAGCGGATGGCAGAGTGGTAGACAGATTTGAGGGGGGAGAGGGGAGTGGAAAGAAGTCCAAAGAGAAGAGTGGAACAGTAGAAAAATCTGGAGAAGATAAGGGAAGTGATTCAGAGTTTAGTAGCATGAAAGGTTAGGAAGGGTCTAATTTTACAGATGTTATAAAAGGTGAAAGCGGCAAGATCTGGCTGTAAGTGAAATGCGTTGAGATAGAGAGTGGTGGGGGTCTATGTGAAGACCAAGGTTGCGGGTGTGAGGAAAGAAGGGGAGTTGGGAGGTGGGGAAAGAGAATGAAAGGAGGAGGGGAGGGCAGAGGAAGTGTGTTGGCAGGGGCGTGAAGGCAGGCAAGGCTGTGTTCATTTACCTAAAGGCAACCCGCGTCTTGCCTTGTTGACATACGATGCAGGCAGATACATAATTCCTGACTTCATTTTGGAGGTTGGGCCACCAGAAGTGTCTTTTGATGTTCTCCAAAGTCACGCAGACTTCACAACGGCCTGCTGTTTTAGCATCATGACACATGTGCAAGACCTCTTGTTGCAAAGGGTATGTAAATTTCTTTGCCCTGGAATAGCAGACCTTGTTCCTCAGATAAATTGTAGTGCTTGATGGCGAGAGATATGGTTGGATCTTGAAGTATAGTGGCTCTTCGTACCCGTTGTTGAAACTTAGTCACAGAAAAGAGAAAAGAAGCTTTAGGCAATAGCTTTTCCCGTTGGAAAGAGGCACCGGAATCCATATAGGATAGAGCATCTGCCATTTGGTTCTCGATACCAGATAGAAACGTAAAAAGCAGGTCATATTGGAGAAAGAAATATGCCCAACGAGCCTGTCTGCTGTTCTGACATTCTTGCTGTTTGCTGTTGTAACACCTTCAAGTTGCAATGGTTCGTTCTGACAGTTACCTGATGTCTAGAACCCAGAAGATGACGTCGCCACTCCGTGCAGGCGTTCTTTATAGCCAAGAGCTCCTTCTCCAGGACAGCATAGTTCTGTTCTGAAGTGGAAAAAGTCTTAGACATACAGGCAATTGGATGCTTGCAATCGTTCCACAGTTGTTTGAGAACAGCTCCAACAGCAGAATTAGATGCATCTGTCTCCAAGAAGAATTGCTTGTCTTGGTCCGGAAGACGTAGTATGGGAGCGCTCATGAAATGTTCTTTAAGATCTTGAAAGGCCTTCCTAGCTGTGTCATTCCATAAGAAAATGACACGCTTCTTAAGAAGAGCAGTCAGGGGTAGAATTGTCAAGGAATAGTTGGGGAAACATTTCCTATAAAAACTTTCAAATCCCAAAAATCTTTGTATAGCCTTTACAGAGCTGGGTTCTTTCCAGTGTAGAATGGGTTGAACCTTGGCCGGATCCACAGAAGTCCCTTCTGCAGACAACACAAAGCCCAAATAAGTTACTGAAGGTTGGTGAAAAGTACATTTGTCAAGTTTGGCATATAGATGGTTCTTAAGGAGGCGTGAAAGGACTTCCGATACGTGAATGCGATGTTCTTGTGGGTTGTTGGAGAAAATCAGAATGTCGTCAAGGTACGACTACGGAGTGTAACATGAGGTCCGAGAAAAGATGATCCATGAAGCGTTGAAAAACAGCAGGGGCATTGGCAGAGCAAAGGGCATTACACAGTATTCATAGTGGCCGAAGGGAGTGCTCGCCAGCCACCAGAGAGAGCCTCTTGAGGAGGAAAGCTTTTCTTGCTTTCGCTTCCTGTTGCGCAGCCTCTGCAAAACAGGTCTTCAGAGGGCAAGCTTCCATCTTTCATGCTTCCCGCTGCACGACCTCTGCACTTCAGGCTTCTGGCGGCAAAGACCCTCTCAGGATCGGCTATGGATTTCTGGTTAACAGTGGTCCCGGCGTCTTCTCCCTCCTCCAGTTGCTGTGTCGGCTGCATACACAGATAACACTGCTCTTCCTGGTCATTCTGCTCGACTATGGCCTGCACCTGAGGGGGCCTTTTAAGCCTCCCTGTCTCCCTCAGGTGTGGGTCACTTCTACTGCAGTACTGATCCTCTTTAGCCCTCTTCTTTGTCTCAGTACTTTCCCTAATGACAAAGTTAGTTTTTTTAGCTTGATTTGTATTCTTAAACTAATTTCTGTTCCCCATAATATTCTTCAAACAAATATCATAAGGATCAGTCACCAGACTTGATTGTAAAGATGAATAAAGTTCTTTAGAGTTTAAACAGTTATTATGCACAGATTTCCTTTCACTGTACCTTTGGGAGTTAGGGGTGCTTTAGCTTTATAAGACTCCAGGGTTTTGGAAGGGTTTTTATTTCTACCAATACATAGGGATTTATGATTGTTTTTATCCACATTTAGATGTTTCATTTGTGGAGCAAAAAATTGTTATGACAGCACGCCATTACATACTTTGGTATGGAAGAGATGTCTTCCTTAGAGGAAGATAAATACTGTGTCTCACCACACGGAGTCCTCTCATTCCCTCAGATGCAGGGTCCAGGATTCTATCACCATTTATTGCTTGGATCTGATCTTCCAAACTCCCAAGGTCTTCATGCAGAGATTTTCAAATGCCACCCGCCCCAGCTATAACCTCTCCCCTAGTCACAACCTTGAGGGTTACCCAGATTGCCCCCATCTCTCCAACTTCCAACATTATTCTGCAAAAGGTCAGTGAGGAAGTCCTCCATGGAATCCCCAAAAACATCATCTGCCGGGATACGCCATGTGGGAACTGGGGTCCTAGGTCCCTGTCAATTCCAGCTCACTATAAATGGGGAGTGGTCTGCAATAGACCGACCGTCATACTCCGTCTCTGTGAAAGCACCCAAGTGCTCAATCCCACAAGCATGTAGTAAATTCTGGTGTAAACCTTATGAGGGGCAGAGTAATCAGAATAAACTCATCTGTCTGCATGCAGTTCCCGCTATATGTCCGCCAGTGAAAGGTCCGTTAGAGTAGCATTAAGAGCGCCAAGGCAGGAGACAGCCTAGCCTGTCTGGAGTCAGCTCTATTAAGAACAGGGTTCAGTTCGCAATTAAAGACGTGCCCCCTCCCACCCCCCAGAGGAGCAGTGTGCTGCGCAGGCGTGCCAGTCTGCCACTCAGAGGGTGAAGAAAGGCAGCTATCGCCTGGTTTGGAGAGTAGGAGTTAACTATGTACAATTCTTGATGCTCAATGAAGCCATGCACTATAACACATCTATCTTCCTTGTCTGTGTGAACCTCGAGTAACCGAATGGGACAGCAGCATCGACCCACCCCAATATCCCCTAGCATACTGCGAATACGTAGACCTAAAACCCGTCCCTCCCTATCTGGCCACCACCATCTCCTGCCCTTCAGGGTGCAGGTGCGTTTCCTGTAGCAGTGCAATCGACACTTTTCTCCTGCGAAGATAGGAACACGCCCAGCTCCTCCATATGTATGCCCCCATTCCCCTCACATTCCAGAACAGTACCCTAAGTGTTGCCATTCAACCAGCATATTGTCAGCACTGTCAACCACATCTTAGAGACCAGGCCTTGTAGCCTCCCACACTGCCACCCGCAATTGTTCCCCTCCCACCGGGTTCCACTGGCTATAGTAGAAATCCAAGGCTCCTCACACCCCAAATGTTCTTCCCCAATAATGTTCCCCACCAGCTCCCATACTATCAAAAATGCCTGCAACCAACCATAACAACAAGAAGCAACCAGTCCATAGCAACATGCAATTGCCTCGTTATAGAGCACCTCAGTATTGCGGGATAGATGAGCATGCATTTGAGGCCCAGCATGAGGAGCCTCTCTGTCGGAACAAAAATATTCCTCCGCTTTTGGTCTCCCTTCTGCATCTTCAGCCCTTAGCTCCAATGCAGCATTTCTAGCCTCCAGGGTGTGCATTCTGGATTCCAAGTCAGAAGTAGCAGTCGCAGTCTCCTTCAAGAGCGTCTCTATGGTCGTAACTTTTTCAGCCAGAGATCGCATTTCCTGCCACAAGAGATGCACGTCAGCCTTAGCCTCTTCTATTTTGCCCTCCAGCGAAGAGCGCGATGCCACTATTGATGCAGGGATCTTGTCCTCATAAGTCGTCTCCTGGGCCGACAACACTCGTAGCTGGTTGCCCTCCGTCTGGGGTGCGGGGTCCCGTTGCTTGCCCTTAACAGCAAATGAGTCCATTATCGTGCCTCTACCACCTCCCTTCTGCTTGTTAGCCGGCATACCCTGGACATGTGGGAAACGGACATAACACTCTCCAGTGTGGTGCCAATTGACAGAGCAGCAAGAGCCAAAGAGCAGGGTAGCCATCGCACTGAATACGTCCTTGTATCAATCAAGAGCAAACTCAGTGGTAGTGGACCACTCCAAGATGTGCATGCAGCACTCCCATAGCAGAAGGCACAAGTGATCCCAATGTAGTGTCAGTGGGGAGCAGTAAAACAATGCTTCTTCAATCACTCCTCACAGTATTTAAATACTCAGGACTGCCCCCTAGAGCACACCCGTGCCCCAGAGACACAAAAAAGACCTCTGCCAGGAAGCGTCTCCCACCCTTCCACCAGCACCAAAGCCCCGCTGAGAAACAGGGAGGCCACACACACCATCAGCATCCACTAGTCTAGGGAGCAGTGCCCACTCAGAGTGGGCTCCACCAGGCGCCCGCAGGGCATTTCCTCCTGGCAGTGCTGCACTAGGCTGCTATGCTAAGCCAAGGTTTGCAGCCAACGTTGGCGCGGCATAGGGCAAAGCTGGCCTTCAGCAATAAAGAAATTCACCACAGAGGTGTTCATAATAATGTGCCCCCCCCAATGCCTGCCTTCCGTTGTCGTAAGCTGCGAAAACACGAAAAAGCTTCCCACTGCTGCAGTGCAGAGCACCGTGCCACTGTGCAGGGCAGTGCACCCCGAGCTCTTGTCCTTCGCTCCTGTGCTCCATAGAGACCCACCATCAACAGCGAGGCCACGCTTGCATGCAATTCATCCCTGGGGCGCTGGAAGCAGTGTGCTGATTCTATGACACGACAGGAGGCTTCATATTATGCATTATTCTTTACTTCTGTCAACCACAGCAGCAAAGAAAAAACCTTTACAAACAGAAAAGTGTGAGCCACAAAACTTAAACAAGTTTAAAGTCAGTGTATGGGGAACTCCCCAATCCAACATGGAGGACAGGTCATGCACTGTAGATGACCAATGAGCAGTGACCCACCCCATAAAAGTCCCTTACTCCAACTCCAACTCGTCTTTCTTTGCTGCCGACGCCACAAGCCAAGTCACTCCTTTCAGTTGTGTCTTGCTGCTAGTCATTAGTTAGTTAATGTGCATTGTAGCATGTATTATATTGGTTATTTCTGAGACAATCACTCTAGGTTTGCTCTCAAGTAAGAGGAATTTTCTATTGCATTTCATTGTTGTTTGTTAACTGTGGAACGTCCACCGCTACATCTCGCGGTTCGGTAGAGTTCCAGGCGCGTCGCACGCAAGCCTGTCAGCAGCATTAGCTTCAGGCTCGGCGTGTGCAAGCCCCTCTTTAGTATCTGAATTTGTATATGCTCGCAGCAATTTTCGCCCGCATTCCTGCTCGCGTCAGGCCTGTTTGTGAGCTTTTGCTTCAGAGCCGGCGCTCGCAGGGTTTTCCTCCCTCTTTCCTTGGCCCACCCACACTGTGTGCAAATTTCGCCTGCATTACTGCTCGTGATCGACCCTGTTTTTTAAAGCTTTTGCTTCAGGCCCGGCGCTCACAGGGTGTTTCTTCCTCCTTCCTGGGGTAATTTGGGGATTTTTTCTTAATATTTTCTCAAGTAACTGCCTGGCCACGATGTGGCCGTATTAAATGGCCTGCTCGGCTTCAGGCTTGCCTGAGAAAAAATTTGCGAGATACTTTCTGGCATGCTGCTTACTGCCACACCCTGCTAGGGTAGCAGCTACATACTTCGCCAGCTCGGCGTGTCTGTTTTTCGGCAATTGAAGCCGTGTTATGAATTTTATTAACCCTTGCCTGCTTGGCAGTTTATATATATTTATATATATTTCATATACTACTCATATACAATTTATACACTTACATGGTATATATATTTACATTTTCTGACGTTTTTCTGCCGTCATGTGCTCTGAATGCTAGCACTCAGGTTAGGACTTCTAATTAAAGTGAGGTTGGGAGAAGAAGCGGTTAACAGACCTATAGGACAACCTCCCTGCCTAGTAGTGCTCTGTGGCTCAAGTGATGCAGTTATCCTTGGAGATGATTATATAGCACAGAGAGTAGAGCGCTCGCTTTAACATCTGTGGAAAGCCTGTCGATGCAGGTTTGAATATCGGCAGGGCCAAACTCAGCCTTTCATCCTTCCAAGGTCGGGGAAATGAGCTCCACACACAGTGGGTAGTAATGAGCGGTGCTCAAGATGTCTGAAGGTGGTAGCGCTATTTAAATGCTAAACATTTTTATTTACTCTCCTGTCAGACCTCAGTTATGCATTAGCCTCTGCTTTTGATAGGCTTGTAATTAAATCCCTGATTTTCACACTTCCCTGGAAGTTATTTCTTCTATTTCAGTTCAAGTTCCCCGTAAATGCACTAGGCATGTTCAAGGACAACTCAGTCCATTCACTTCCCCTACTCATGTCTTCTCTGGGAAAAGGTTAAAAGCGTAGGTGGCAGGGGTCCCTACAGTCCCAGTATATCGCCTATTAGTCAGGTAGCTCCTGCTACTGCCTCTGCAGTCATCTACAGATAGTTCAGAGGTCTCTCGCTCACCTCCAAAAGGCGCAGGAGAAAGCTAGACCCTGGCTCTCTTAGAATGACACCCCTCGGATGACATATCATCCTTCTTGAATCATTGGGTCAGACGCCCCTTGACTAAACAGGACAGAAGCAAATTGCGTTTTGAATGCCCTAGGCCGGTGGGTCCAGATAAGGTGGCCTTCATTCCAGAAATTGATCAGTCCATACTATCCTTTACATAAGGCCTGGAGAAACTGTCAGTGCAAGTTGCAAGATTTGTTGGGTCCGCTGGCCCAGAATTTTGAACTACAAGAGGAGGCAGCCCTGTCTAATACCCCGATTGAAGTGCAGGTCCTGTGAGGCCGGTTTTAGAGAACGGTTGCCTGCTCGGCAACATCAATACCTCCATCTCTAATGAGCGCTGTAGGTTCCTCCTCGTGCGACTTGATTACAAGCTGGCAGACATGACAGAAAAGAAGATGGGCCCTATGGCCGAAGGCAGTTTGGTGGTGACTCATTTCTCCAGGGGGAGGGACTCCAATAGCTCAACAAGTAGAGCATGGGGCCACCAGCAACAACATGCAGGGTACAAGTAAATATTTTACTGTCTGCACAGATTTCTTCCCTAGTGGGAGGTTATATCCTCAGATCCCTTGAATTGCTTTTCCCTCCCCCCTGTTCAACTTTCCTTGTTTTTTTGTCCCCAGTGTTTCACAAGGTCAAACAGGGTTTAATGGATGCAGAGGTCTGACACCTCATTTTTCAAAAAAGGCAGTGGTCCAAGCGTCCTTCACAGTCTCTTAGTTTCCTCAGCGTACCTGGAGGTCCCTGTTTTTCCTCCACACCAGGACTTTTTTTCTTCAGTTCTATGGGGGTCTCGCACTAGGCAGTTTTGCCTCCTGTCCATGGGGCCTTTCATCAGCCCTAGTGCTTCACCAAGTTGATGAAGCCGGTAGTGGCTTACCTTAGGTCCAAAGGGATTTGCATATTAATTTGCTTGGATCATGTATTCCTGTTAGCTCAGGGCTCTCAGATTGTTCGGACTCATCTGGAGTTAACTCTGTCCCTTCTACAGACATTGGGGGTTTGTTATAAATGTCAAAGTAGTACATATTGTAGCCTACGCAATAGATCGAGTTTCTGGCCTTCAATATAGATTTCAGCTCTGATTGTTTCTCCTTCCGGATGGCAGGCTCTCCAAGATAATAAGAGAATCTGTCTCCTCGTTAGGAAAGGGAGGGTCTCCCTCAGGCAGTTAGCCAGGGTTGTTGGGTGTTGTCAGCTTCCTTCCTAGCTATCTTCCCGGCCCATTGCAGGGCACTGGAGCGCCCCAAGACGAAAACATCTTTGCAGGAGTCCGTCTTTCTAGCTGTTGATGGTTCAGTCACCGAGGGTAGGTTAGATCTCCATTGGTGGATCAGATACAGGGTTGCATGGAATGGCAGTGCAATTTTGAGTCCCTCTCCGGATGTCATTCTGGAGTCAAATGCCAGCAGAGCAGGATGTGGGCCTAGATAGGTTGGATTTCCATAAATGGAAAGTGGTCCGATTATAGAAGCTACTGCAAATTGATTGTTTGTAACTATGGTGAGCTCTTTTAGGGTCATGAGCCTACTCAATGTTGAGGGGCTTTGCTGTGTCATCCTCCGGATAGACAATGTGTTGGCGATTAGATAGATCAATCATTGAGGGAAACCAGGTCCTAGGCCCTAGCAGTCCTAACAAGGGAATCCTGGCATATCCGTCTAGATCCGGACATTGTGCTGAAAACAGAGTATTTTCTGGGGGTCAGCAACGCTGTCACGGATTGGAACTCCAGTCACTTCCATGACGGGAGCGACGGGATGTTGGACAGGGTTTTGAGAGCCAAGATCTTGTCTCTTTGGGGTCCGATTTAGTGCATCTCTTTACCTCGAGACCTATCTGACAGGTTCCCCGGTTTTACAGGTGGAGACCGGATCCCAGTGAGCTAACACCTGACACTTTTTCCGGGATTGGTCAGCCCCCCCCCTTTTTGGTATGTTTCCCTCCATTTGCCATGATAGCCAAAGTGCTAGTTAAGATACGCAGACAGGTGGCAACACTGGTATTAGGAACCCCCCGCCCACCTTTTTTTGGTCCTCCCAGGTGTGGTTACCAGCCCCTTCTGGATTGGCGGGGGATTATCCTCATCCGTTTCCTCTCCACCCAAGGCTTCTGTCGGACCCAACACGTTTCCCTCACGTGCAGTCCTTCAGGGGCTCCTATCCCTTATGGCTTGGACTTTAGGAAGACTCTATATGTGTCATCAACGACTCCTGGGCAGCCTCTACCAAGTCTGGGTATTCTTCAGCATGGAACCGCTGGGTTAGCTGGTGTGGCTCAACACTTCGATCCCGTTCCTGCCCCTTCACTAGTGGCGGTTAGCTTTCTGGTGAAATTGTTCAGAGAGGGGAAGGCTTACAGGACTATAAATAGGTTTAGATCTGTAATTTCAGCGGGGCATGTTTGGCTGCAGGTGAGCCAGTGGGTAGGTGCTTTTTGGTGCAAGGGGCCCTTAGTTTAATTAGCATTAAGGTTCCACCTGCGGCTGATCATTGTATTTTAGGAGACGTCCATATAGTTTTGGATCTGTTACGAGCTTGTCCTTCTACTGAAGATTTGTCTTTGCAACATCTGTGTTTTCCAAAATAGCTATGCTGCTATGCCTTGTTTCTATTGAAGGGTTCTGATATGAGATCATTGGATGTGGATAACAAATGTTTACCCCTCAGGGGGTTATGTTCTTTATTTTAGAAGAACTAAGTGTTTCTTTCCTCCATTTCGTATATAGCCTTTCCGGAGGATTATAAACTCTGTGTGATTAAGTGTTTGAAATGTTTTAGTGAAGACACAGGTTTTTACTCCTTCTAATACCTCTCAGCTGCTGTTTTCCTATAGGGAACCCCATTATGGTGTCCCATGCCACTTTAACAAGATGAATTAGGGGGTTATGCGGGAGGTGGAAACGTATGTCCTCCTTTGGTTTTCTCCGTTGGGGTGACATTGCTTCTAAGCCGTTTTCCTGTGGGGTAGTGTGGGAAACATTTTGAAAGCAGATGATTGGTCTAGAGAGAACATTCAAAACATTTTATTGCAGTATTATTGATCATGTTGTGATTAATGTGATGCAAGGGCTTTGAACTTGCATAGTATGAAGCCTCCTGTCGTGTCATAGAATGGTTAATCCCACTCACTAACGTGAGGGGGGTTTAGATTCTATTAAAGACAGGAGGCAAGTATTATGCCACCCACTGTTTTTTGTTTGCTGTTCTTATAGCTCTGGCATGAAAAGATCTGGTCAGAAGGATTTCATCGCAGTTCATGTTGCAGGAAGGTTGAGATCCCTTCACTATTCATTTGGACCCTTTTCTCTGTGCCACGCTGTTGAATCTTTGCAGTGGACGTCTGATGCAAGACAGCTGCAGAAAGAGGAGTTGGAGTAAGGGACTTTTATGGGGGTTGGTCACTGCTCATTGGTCATCTACAAGGCATGACATGTCCTCCATGTTGGATTGGGGAGTTCTGTGTACACTGACTTTAAACTTGTTTAAGTTTTGTGGTTCAAACCTTTGTTTGTAAAAGTTATTTCTTTGCTGCTGTAGTTGTCAGAAGTGAAGAATAATGCATAATACGCGCCTCCTGTCTTTAATAGAATCTAAACCCCAACATTAGTGAGGGGGATTAACCATTGTGCGTTCACCAGTAGGTATCACCACTCCGCCTGTGCCCCTTAGCACCACCACTCAGCTACTCATCGCGTGTGCCTGTTTCTGGGCGACACAGTCACAGAAAGTGCGAATGGCAAATCCCAGAGGCCCAGACACCTCACTGTATGCTGCCACACTCTGCGGGCCGATGTCCCGTCATCTTTGCTGTCAAAAGTGCGGGCATGCCGCCTTCTATGCCGCAGATATCTGCAGCGCAACCCCCGCCAGATGCCCTTGGAAGCAGGATGTGGGCTACGGCAACGTTTTGGCTTGCCAAACAGAGCAATTAAATCCATATATGCACCACAGAAAGTATCTTATTTCAGGACGGGAGCCCACGCCAGGCACGTCCTCACAGCATGGACTCTGCCACACCCAGCTGTTAGGGCCCCTAGGGCTGCCAGCTCACTCAGCCATGTAACTGGACCACCAAGACTCCCTTAACATCCTCTCCTTGGGTTTAGATCCCTCCTTCATTTACCCTTTCCCTTCCTTTCTTGAACCTTCACTCTCCCCCAGCCTGTTTTAAACTGAAAAGTCAAATTTGGGTGTGTTTTAGAAAGTCAGATTTTTGGGTTTGTTGGGTGTGTTTTTGAAAGTCATATTTGGGTGTGTTGGGTGTGATTTGGAAAGTCAAATTTGGGTGTGTTGGGTGTGTTTTACAAAGTCCAATATGGGTGTGTTGGGTGCGTTTTACAAAGTCCAATTTGGGTGTGTTTTAGAAAGTCAAATGTGGGTGTGTTTTGGAAAGTTAAATTTGGGTGTGTTTTGGAAAGTCAAATTTGGGTGTGTTTTGGAAAGTAAAATTTGGGTGTGTTTTAGAAAGTCAAATTTGGGTGTGTTTTAGAAAGCCAAATTTGGGTGTGTTGGGTGTGTTTTGGAAAGTCAAATTTGGGCGAGTTTTTCATTGCACTTGGTCCTCAATTGTAACCTACTAGCCCAGTGACTATACCGTACCACTGCATTTGCTTATTTCTCCCACTGCCCCCTCTCTCTACCTGCCCATGGTGCTATCTGTTTCTCCTATCTACTCAAACTGCTTTACTATCAACTATCCTTCCCTTCTCACTAAGTCTGATAAAAAGAAATTTAAAAAGGATATCTTGGCCCCCAACCCAGGTCTCCCCAGTGCTGATACCTATTCCAGCGCTTCTGCCAGACAAACCCTCACTGACATCCTCTTTGTCGTTCCTTCGCCAGATCTCTGGATCCCCCATATGATCTCTGTGCTCTGTCCTGTCTCTTCCATTGATGGGGGCACCCACTGGGAAGTTCGTATGGATTCCTTTGACTCCTCCAGAGTCATCATTAATGTCTACCTAAATGGCACGCCATGGTGCAAGGTCCTCAGGCCAATCTCCTTCTCTTTGATAGGCGATGTCCTCGCCTCATCAACTTCCTCATCTCCAGCTGTACCCTACTCCCCTCCCTTGCCTACCTTGCCCTTTTCTCCTTCCTCACTAACCCCATTTCATGTTCCCTCCACTCCTCCGCAGGGTGCACCTCTGATTTGTACCCCTCCCCGGAAGGTCTTTAAGGCTGGCAATAATCTTCATCTTGCCACCCTCAACTCCCGCTCTGCTGTCAAACATTCCTCTGACATCTGCCACCTCCTAGAAGAACTTGACCTTGATGTCCTTGGTCTTACCGAGACATGGTTCACGGCCAGCTCTGTCACAAGCTTTGACACTCTCCTCCCTGATGGCTACAAAATCCTCTCTGCCCCCAGATCCACCCGGCCCGGTGGTGGTGTAGCCTTGATCTTGCCCGAGTGGATTCCTGCCTCTATCATTCCCACTAGTCCTCTTTCGAATGCCTTGTCTGTAGGATCTGTATCTCTCCTAGTTACTCTCTTACTGTTGCTACTCTCTACCAGCCCCCTGGTCAAATCACCTCTTTTCTCTCCGAGTGGGCAGACCTCTCCTCCGCCCTCCTGGCCTCTACCTCTCAACTCCTCCTCCTTGGTGACCTCAACATCCATGTTGATTCTCCTTGTTCCTCATCTGCGCTCTTTCGTGACCTCTGCGATTCACTCTCCCTCTCTATCCTCCCCTCAGGATTTGACTCACTCTGCTGGACACACACTTGATGTCCTGATCTCCTCCGGCCTCCCCCTGTCTACTTCCCTCACCACTCATCTCTCCTGGAGTGATCACTGCCTCCTCTCCTCTCATCTTTCCATCTCCTCCCCGCAAGCCAAGCCCACCCCAAGATTGCCACCCACCTTCTCGGACATCCGGCCCATGAAGCGTGTCTCAGTCGAGGCTTTCGCTGCCACCTTCTTACCCCGTCCTTCACACCAGGCTGACTCACACCCTGACACAGCATTGTCTCTGCTATACTCCTCTATCTCTGCCACTCTTGATGCTCTTGCCCCTGTCATGAGGATCCGTTTGAAGCCCAAAGTCAGGTGCAATTCTTGGTATGACTCCGACCTAGCTACAATTAAACTTAAGTGTAGGGCGGCCGAGAGGAAATGGAGGACTTCTTCGCTCATCCTCTGACAAACTGGCCTGCCGGCTGCTCCAAAGGCAATACCGACTGTCTGTATGCACCAAGAAGCGAGTCCACATTCATGCTTGTGTCTCTGCGGCATCTAACAACTTGGCCGAACTCTTTAAAATCTACAAGGAGCTAGCCAACCCTGCTGAAGTAGCCACCCCTCCTCTCGCCTCTCAGGCTCTTTGCAATGCCCTTGCTGCACACTTTGTCTCGAAAACCCAGGACATGTTGTCCACTCCCTCCTTCTCTCCCACTCCTCTCCCTTCGCTTTCTCTGCTTGCTGATCCACCTTCAGCAAACCACCCTCCCTCTTTCTCGTCCTTTCCTCTCTTCTCCCCCGATGAGGTCGCTAGACAAGACCGATCTATGAAAGCCTCATCAAAACAGGTCCATCCGTGTTCCTCTGAAACCATTAAGGACCACATCGATACCCTTGCTCCGGCCCTTGCCGATTTCTGCAACCTCTCCTTTGCCTCTGGGTCTTTCCCCTCCCCTCTGAAGCACCCCCTTGTGCATCCTCTCCTCAAGAAACCCACAGCTGATCCTTCTTTCCCGGCTATCGCCCAATTTCCATAACTCCCTTTTTGGGTAAGCTCCTGGAAAAGCTTGCCATCTCTCAGCTTAACCTTCATTCTGACTCTGTTGCCTCTCTCCACGACCACCAATCTGGCTTCAGATCTGCCAGAAGCACAGAAACTGCTCTCCTGAACATACGTGAAGATCTGCCCTGCAACCTTGACTCTAACATTCCCTCTGTCCTCATCCTACTTGATCTCTCCTCTGCTTTCAACACAGTCAACCATACCACCCTGCTCAATTGTATCAGTGACAACCTGGGTATCACCGATCAGGCTCTGGCCTGGCTGACCTCTTTACTCTCTGATCGACCCTCCTGGGTACAACTTGGGTCCTTCCTATCTTCTATCTCCCTCTCTATATGTGGTGTTCCCCAGGAGTCTAACCTCTTGCCCAGGCTTTTCAACCAATACCTGGCAACTCTTGCATACTGCATTTCCATCTTTTGCTCAAATTTCCAGTGCTATGCTGATGACACTCAAATCGGGCTTCCTTCAGCCACCTCCTCTCCTTCCCTCATCTCTGACGGTCTCATCGCCATTCAAAATTGGTGTGCTGCCAACGATCTCTGTTTAAATGCCAACAAGACTGAGATCCTCCTCATTGGTACACCCTCTCCATCCTTTCACCTCAGCTAAGCTAAAAACCTCAGGGTCATCTTTGACTCCACACTTTCCTTCTCCCCATACATCTCTGATGTCTCTAAAAAGTCAAACCTCTTATTGCACCTCCTTAGAGGTACTCTTCCTTTCCTCACTTTCCCTCAGAAGCTCACTTTCTCCCAAGCTCTGATTCTCTCTAGGTTGGACTACTGTAACAGCCTCTTTCTAAATCTACCTGCCTCCACTCTCCGCTCTTTACAACTAATCCAGAACAGAACTGCAAGACTTGTCCTTGGCCTCACGCCCTGGGATTGTATCTCGCCAGCTCTGAAATCCCTTCATTGGCTCCCAGTGGATGCAAGGATTACATTTAAAACCCTTTGCATTGTCCACAAGGCTTTCTGGGGCCTGGGTCCAAAATACCTTAAACTATCCCTCTGTAAATACCTCCCCTCTCGAGCCTTTCGCTCCTCTACCTTTAACTCTCTCTGGGTCAGTCGTTTTTCAAAGAAACGAGCTGGAGGTAGATCTCTGTCTTAGACCGGGGCCTCCCATTTGAACTGCCTCCCTGCCACCATGAAACTTGAGGAGAACCATTTACGGTTCTGGAAGCTCCTCAAGACCTTCCCTCTTCACTTCTGCCTTTGCCCGGCTTCTCCCCTTCTGATCTGCCTTTTCCCTCAGCACTGTGCACCTGGCCACCCTCTGCCCTTCGGGCCCAGGTACCTGCTCACCCTGCCATCCTCCTGCACTGGGACACCCCTTGTACTGGGGCCTGTATCTGTACCCATACAGTTCCACACCCACTTTTCTTCTGCACTTATCAGATGCACCCTATCTGACTAACCTAGCACCTCTGCCTCGTACAGGCTGCACTACCACCACTAACACTCTAATTATTTATTTACTTACTATTTTTGTTTCTCTCCTATGCTCTGCACTTTCCCCCTTTTCCCCTTCCCCATGCACTTCCCCCTTTTTCCCTTCCCCATGCACTTCCGTGTTCTCAATGTCACTGGGCCTAGTAAGATTGTTGTTTTTACTTCTCCCCTGTTCCCCTCCCTTTGCCTGGTCGCGCTCTGAAACACCTGTGTACGAGCGAGATATAAATAAAATATCATATCAAGTCATAAGGCTATTCCTGTGGTGACACTTGGGACATCTCTTCCTCTAAACATCAGTGCAGTCAAATGTCACTAGATGTCACTGTCTTTGATGTCAATGAGTGTGTGATGTGACTTCTGCTACTCCTGACACTTTGGTGAACTGACGACCCCGTTTGCTGGCAGAATTGGCTAAAGAATGTCTCTAGGTGACTGCTGGCGTTTCCGAAAAAAGAAGCTGTAGGGACTAGAGGCAGGGCAAGAAATTATTAACATTCTGTTATGCTATTTGCGAGAATTATTTTTTACAAAAAATATTTTACATTATGTATCTACAAATTAGCAGTACATATGAGAATGTAGTGTATGATAAATACAAGACTATTTATTATTACATGAACTGATCCAAAATGCATTACAACAATCATTTTGTTAAGAAAGTGATCACCAAAACTTTGCAAGCTTGCTAAACCGTGTCTATCCTCTCTCCTTCTCCACATTCTCCCACACACCCCTCGCTCCCAGCATTTTTGCAATCTTCACAGAACATAAGGGAAAGGTTATGCCCCCACACTGGGCATTTTTAATGGCCATCATTGCCTTGCCCTTGAACCATCCCTGTATCTAAATGTGGACCATAGAGGGCAGATGGGTCATATCAGTTTACCTATGAAATGTACCATAAGGACAGAGATGTTGTCTTAATATACATAAGCACATACCAAGAGGGTGTACTCGTCAGATGGTGCCAGGTGGCTCTCAGTGAGGTGCTGAGCTGCCTGCAGCACTAGCATTATTCCTTCAAGGTGGCAGGTTAGGGTGAAGCACTCGTGGGCAGCGATCAGGATCTCCACAGCTGCAAAAGAGATGAGTGATAGAGTGAGAGGGACACCTGAGACGATCTCTAATACAAACTACTGCGAGGAAGGGGGCATGGAGAAAGAAACAGAGAGAAGGTGTTAGGGATGTTTTTCCACAGCTCTCAGGTGAGGGTTGTAGGAAGATTTATCCTTAGTGAAATAGCAGGATGTCCATCAAGTTAGTCTGAGCTCTCACAATGGGTAGTGCGGCTGAGCAGTCAGGCTTTACACCTAGGAGGCGGTGGGCTGGTGCCAGAGGACAGTTAAGTTTAGACACGTACAAATTAAAGTACACCACACAGAATATACTGTAAGAATTTATATATCTTTATTTAGCATTAAATGTAAGTTAAAAAACTGACAAATAAGTACTTAAAAAAGAAACAAAGCAAGTGCCTAGGAAACATATAGTAATGGGTAAGAATAGATGATTCCAACTCACTTCAAAAACATATTATAGAGGATTACTCTAAAAGGGGAGTAATTGGCCAATATGGTGTGAGGGCGCACACACTTTTGGAACAGGCCCAGAAGGCCAACAAACTGTAATAAAATTTAAAAAAGCACAGTACCGAGCCCAGTGAGGTCCCAGTTCACCCACCAAAAATTGCGGAACACCACCATGATGTCCACTGGAAAACGGTGAACTGTAGCAACTTATTATACAAAAATGTAGATCAATTAACTGGTACCTACAAAAATTACGCTGGTTGTTCAGTAGGCTCCTGGGCTCCATAGATTCAGGGGTTAAGCCAACCCACCAAATACACCCCAGGCACAATACAAAGGCTTGGATGGCCAGCCAATCAGGCTGGCCAGAAATACATGCCTTATATATAGTGCACTCCCACAGAGGATGCGTGTTGGCATGTCTGGAGGACTTTAAACCAGTTAGTACCACCTAAACATAAACCAAATGTGCCTCTGTGGGCAAAACTATCCTTTTGATCATGACTTGTGGTCCACACAGACACAGAAAGGACACAACAAAATGGCTGGGATCAGAGTTGAAAACAAAATGTGTACCTCAATAGCTACCATATAGGTCCAGTGGGCACAGTGTCTCCAATTGATAAACTCATAGATTCAGGGGTTAAGCCAACCCACCAAATACACTCCAGACACAATACAAAGGCTTGGATGGCCAGCCAATCAGGCTGGCCAGAAATAAGGAACAAGTTACTTACCTGTAACTGTTGTTCTCCAGCATGGGTCTGGCATGGATTCACATGCTCATGAATATTCCCCGTCGTCAGGCTGGGAATCCTCGGTAAAGAAAAAACCAGTATCAGTTTCGTTTCTGATCTGTCTTTCGTAGTAACAACCAATCACTGGTCTCTGCGTCATACTGACCACAGCCAATGACTGCCCTCTACCTAAGCCCCGCCTCTGGCAGCCATCTTCAGATTTGGTAGCACCTGAAGTGGCAGTATGACCAAGTGAAGAGCCGCAGAGGGGTAGGCGGGAGGGTTCGCATGTGAATCCATGCCAGACCCATGCTGGAGAACAACAGTTACAGGTAAGTAACTTGTTCCTTCTCCAGCATGGGGTCTGGCATGGATTCACATGCTCATGAATAAAGAATACATAGCAGTACACACATGCACAACCACGGGAGGTGGCAAAGGCTCAACATTAAGCATTACATCAAACTCAACATTAAGCAATTCTTACCTCCTCACCAGGCTCACCTTAGGCGAACAGATTGCGCAGCACTGCTTGGCCGACCCTGGACTCCTCCCTGGAATCCCGATCGACGCAGTAGAATTTCGTGAAGGTGTGCGTCGACCTCCACGTAGCAGCCCTGCAGATGTCCAGCAAGGGCACACCAGATAGGAACGCCGTGGTAGCTGCGATCGCTCTGGTGGAATGGGCTCTCGGACGGCCAGGCAGCGGTCGGTTTGCCAACCGATGACAGTATATGATACAGCCGGAGAGCCATCTGGAAATGGGGGCCTTTGAGAGAGCCTTCCCCTGATTGACAGGTCCAAAGTTCACAAAAAGTTGTGACGTCTTCCGAAAACACTTCATGCGGTCCACGTAAAACTTCAGCGCTCTAGCCACATCCAGCGAGTGCAAAGTCCTTTCGGCCGGCGACGAAGGCGACGGGAAGAAAACAGGCAACACCAAGGGTTCGTTGAGGTGGAAGTCCGACGGCACCTTGGGCATGAAGGTGGGGTGCGTCCTGAGCACTACCCTCGTGTCGTGAAAAGTCAAGTACGGGGGCTTGCAGGAAAGGGCCTGGATCTCTCCCACTCTTCGTGCGGAGGTGATGGCCACAAGAAACGCTGTTTTCCACGACAAGAACTTCAACGGAGCCGAGTGCAGAGGCTCGAACGGAGGTCCCATGAGCTTGGTCAGCACCACGTTGAGCTCCCACGCCGGGGCCGGAGCCTTCACCGGCGGGAACGATCTGAACAGTCCCTTCATGAATTCTTTCACCAGACGATGAGACCACAAAGACGTCCGCCCCGTGGTTCTGGTGTATCGGGAGATCGCAGCAAGATGAATCTTGATGGACGCATGCGCCAGTCCAGCCTTGGCCAGCGTCAGAAGGTACGGCAGTACCTGGGGAGCAGTAATCCATAGAGGGTTAATCTTCTGTGCGTGGCACCAGACAGAGAACCTCTTCCATTTGTGTCCATAGCATTTAAGAGTTGAGGACGCCCTGGCCTTTGCAAGAACGTCTCTGCAGTTGGCCGGTATGTCGTATCCTCCAAACTCTAACGCTGCAGGAGCCAGGCCTGCAAGTTCAGCGACTTCGGGTCGTGGTGGAGGATGGCGCCTCCTTCCCTGGAGAGAAGATCTGCGTCCACTGGCAGCTTGATTGACGGGGACGCTGACAAGTCCAGAAGGTCCGGGAACCATATCTGCCTCGGCCACGCAGGTGCGACGAGGATCATCCTGCACCGTGACCTCTTGAGCTGGTTGATGAGCCGGATCAGCAATGGCAATGGAGGGAACGCGTATAGAAACAGGCCCTCCCAGGGGAACGAGAAAGCATCGCCCATGCTCCTCGGCTGGGGAAACCTGCTGGCGAACCTCCGGCACTTGGAGTTCATCGCCGTCGCGAACAGATCGATCTGGGGTGTGCCCCACCGTCGGAAGAGGCGGTCCACTAGATCCTGTCGTAGTTCCCACTCGTGGCACGAGCGCACCTCTCTGCTGAGCGAGTCGGCGATGGTGTTTTTTATCCCTGCCAGATGAAACGGCACCAGAAACATCCCTTGGGCGACGGCCCAATGCCACAGATCCTGCGCCTCCTTGGACAGGGCTGGGGACCTGGTTCCGCCCTGCTTCCTGATGTAGAACATGGTGGTGGTGTTGTCGGTGAAGATCCTCACCACCTTGCCCTTGAGGGACGGAAGAAAGGACCTGAGGGCCCAAAACACTGCACGGAGCTCCAGGACGTTGGTATGGAGGGACTTCTCCGTCGGAAGCCAAAGGCCTCTCGCGTGCAGATTTTCGGTGTGCGCTCCCCACCCTTCCAGGGAGGCATCCGTGGTCACTGTCTCCTGGTGGCCGGGGGTCTGGAAGTCCATGCCCGCCGTCAGATGCGCGCGGGTGCCCCACCACCGGATCGCTCGTCGGAAACTCTCGAGTGTGATCCTCTCGTCGAAGCTGCCCGTCGTCTGGATCCAGCGCGCGTCCAGGAACTCCTGCAACGGGCGCATCCGGAGCCTGCACAGGCGGATGAGATAAATGCAAGAAGACATCATTCCGAGGAGGGACTTGATGGACCTCACCCTGGCCGCGTCCGCAACCAGCATCCGCTGCACCTTGCCCAAGATGGCCCTCGTCCTTTCCTCTGACGTAGAGGCCAGAAGCGACACTGTGTCGAGCTTCGCTCCCAGAAACAGTGCGTCTTGCGCGGGCACCAGGTGGCACTTGCCGTAATTTATGGAGAATCCCAGGTCCGTGAGTAGTTGGACGGTCCTTGCCGTGTGCTCCACGGCGAGCTCCTTCGTCTTTGCTCGGATGAGCCAGTCGTCCAGGTTGGGGTAGACGTGGATCCCCTCTCGGCGCAGCTGCGCCGCCACCGGTGCGAGGCACTTGGTGAACACCCTGGGTGCCGACCTCAATCCGAAGGGAAGGGCTCTGAACTGGTAGTGACGCCCTTGGACCACAAACCTGAGAAACTTTCGGTGTCCCTTTAGGATGGGAATATGGAAGTAGGCATCCTCCAAATCCAACGACGACAGGAAATCGCCCTCCTCCAGTTGACCCAGGACGTGTTGGAGGGTGACCATCCGGAACTTCTGTGCCTTGATGAATTTGTTCAGTCGTCGTAGGTCCAGGATGGGACGCCATCCTCCCGTCTTCTTCTTCACGAGGAAGTATCTTGAGTAACTCCGGAGCCCCGAAGCCTCTTTGGGACGAGCTCGATGGCGCCCTTCTTGAGCATCGCCTTTACCTCCAAGAGAAGTTGAGGGACGTGATGTTCTTTCCTGGCCACAGGGGGGCCGCGCGGGCACCTCTTTAGAAACTCGAGCGCGTGACCCTGAGCTAGGGCGTCCAGCACCCAACTGTCGGTGGAGATGGACTCCCACACGCGGACGAAGCTCGCCAGCCGGCATCCCACCGGGGTGCTTCGGTGGGGGCCCGACCCCACGGCCGGTTCAGTCCTGCTTCGACGAGGCTTTGCCGCCTTGTCCTCCTTGGCGACAACGGTGGGGTCCGCCTGACTTGCCTCGTCCCCTGTAAGCTTCCTGTGACGACGAACGGGCCGCTTGACGGTAGGTGGAAAATCCGCCGCTGGAACCTTTGGAGGCACCCTGTTTGCCTCCGCCGCTCCGAAAGGGCGGCCGCCGATGCTGGAGAACCCCAAGAGCCCGGGCCGTCTCCGTGTCCGCCTTGATGGCTTGAAGGGAATCGTCCACTGTTTTCCCAAACAGGTTGTTTCCGTCGAACGGCATGTCCAAGACTCTGGTCTGCACGTCCTGACAGAAGTCAGTAGCCTTGAGCCATCCACGCCGCCTAAGGCACATGCCGTTGCCCAACTGGCGAAATCCAGTGTCAGCGATGTCCGTCGCAATCGTAATGGCGTGGTCCGACGCCACTTCTCCTTCCTGCAAGATCTCTAGGGCTTCCGCCCTCTTGTCGTCTGGTAGGAAGTCCAGCAGGGGGGCCAGTTTGTACCACAACTCCCTGTCGTAGCGGGCTACGATAGCCAAGGCGTTGGCCGCCTTAATCGTCGTCGCTGCCGACGAGATGACTCTGCGTCCCATCGTGTCTAATTTCTTTCCCTCGCCGTCCGGCGGGGAGGTTGACGTAGAGGCCGCGCCCCCCCCGCTTTCTTCCTGGCCGCCGCGGAGACGACCGAGTCCGGGGTCGGCTGTGCCCGAAGGCACAAGGGGGCCGCGTCCGGGACCCGGTACTTCTTCTCGTACCGATCCCTTCTAGCCGGCGTCGTGGATGGGTTCTTGAGGAGGGCGAGGCCCTCATCCCAAATATCGTCCAGTAGAGGTACAGCGAGGACCGTCTTCCTCTTGGCCTCGCGCCGTTGATAAAGGAAACCTTCCTTCTTCTTCTCTTCTGGGCAGAGCTGGAAAAGCTCGGATGCCCTGGCGATCATGGAGTGAAACGATCCAATCTCGTCGGGCGGGGAAGCCGGGGTGGGAGGTGACGACGGGAGATCCTCGTCGCAAACCTCGTCGTCTGTACCCGTCGCGGTTGAGGATGAATCCTTCTTCTCTTAGGGGGAGGGCTCCCAGAAGGGCCTGGCTCCGGGTCCCCCGTCGGGAGCGGTTCCTCCGTTGGTGGTAACGGCAGTCTCGTCCTTATCTCTGAGCATAAGGACTGTATAGCCAACAAAATGGCCGCCGAGTTCTCTTGCGGCACTGGTTGAGGGGAGTCCGACAGGCGGTCAGGAGCCCCGTCGGCACCCTCGAAGTTTTCGTCGTCTCCTACGTCGGGGTCCCTCCCGACAGGCTGGTCTTCTTCCACGCCAACGCCGTGGCTTAAGACTTCGACCAGCTCCTCTTCAGAGGTTGAGGCCGAATCCACGACGACCTCCTGCCCCCCCTTTTTCTTCTCCGTCGGAGGTTTCACGGGGGTCCTGTCGATGGGCATGAAAGAGGACTCCCTCCGCGGTGGCAGGGAGTCGCTGGGCCCCGAGGTCGCCACCACTGGTGTAGCCTCCACAGGCTGAGCCAGGGCCGCCGCGACTGTCTCGATAGAGGCCTTGGCCGGATGGATTAAGGCTTTCACCACCTTAGGTGCACTCACCGCCTTCTACTTGGGGGGATGGTCACCGCCTCGCTCCCCCTCCGATGGGGCCTTCGAGCTCGACCGGGGTCTCTCCAGGAGCTTCGCCGGGTGCTCGGCCTTCCTCTTACCCGAGCCAGAGCGTTGGCTCGTGGTTGTTGGCGCCGGGGAGGATGCGCCCTGCCTGGCGCCCGTAGAGCCCGACCGTTCGGCGCTCCCGGTGCCAGCAGACTCGCGGTGCTTGGCCTTCTGTTGGACCCCCGTCGCCGGGGCGCCCTCAAAGGTCTTAGAAGACCCCTCGGACTTCTTCTTCTCGCCTGATGGGCTCTTTCCTTCCAGCCAGTTGGCGAGACGTTGATAGCGGTCCTTCATGGTCCGCTCCGACATATTGCCGCAAAACGCACAGTCCTTCTCCACGTGCGTCTTGTCCTCATGTAGGCAGTAAAGGCAAAGGGAGTGTTCGTCCTCCTTAAAGACATTCTGAAGCTGGCATCCAGGGCAGACCCTGAACAGCTTTCCGGGCGTCGAGCTTCCCTTCTCCTGGGCCATGTCCGAGATGGGCCTAAGAAACTTCTGGAGTCCTCCAAAAGCGTGGCTCGACGAAATCTTCACCCTTGAGGGGCGTAGACAAATCCGACACGGGTCCCCGTTGATCGGATGAAGAAACGGTGGAGCTTGAGGCTCTTTTGACCGAAAAAGCGAATTTCTTTTGAGAAAAAACGTGAAAAAATAGCACTAACGCTCGAGAGCAATAGCACGAGGATCCCAACACTTGAACGTGCGGTAAAAATCTGAAGATGGCTGCCAGAGGCGGGGCTTAGGTAGAGGGCAGTCATTGGCTGTGGTCAGTATGACGCAGAGATCAGTGATTGGTTACTACTACGAAAGACAGATCAGAAATGAAACTGATACTGATTTTTTCTTTACCGAGGATTCCCAGCCTGACGACGGGGAATATTCATGAGCATGTGAATCCATGCCAGACCCCATGCTGGAGAAATGCCTTTTATATAGTGCACTCTCACAGAGGATGCGTATTGGCATATCTGGAGGACTTTAAACCAGTTAGTACCACCTAAACATAAACCAAATGTGCCTCTGTGGGCAAAACTATCATTTTGACCATGACTTGTGGTCCACACAGACACAGAAAGGACACACAACAAAATGGCTGGGATCAGAGTTGGAAAAAAAATGTGTACCTCAATAGCTACCATATAGGTCCAGTGGGCTACTAATGCAGTAGGTGGATACAGCCCTGGTGTAGCCTGAACTAATTTACAGCTGCCACCAGCCTACTCCACAACGCATGGTTAAGGTGCCAAAACTACCCTCAGTCAAAAAAGTTTTTTTTTTTCTTTTTTACAAAAATCCCTGGCCTGGTAGCTATTTGGGCAGATCCCCAGAAAAAGGGTTGCAGTGACGGGAGGAATTCAGTAGCTGTCACTCTGGTTACAAAAAGAAAGTTAAAAACATGGAAGCCAGCAAGAAGTTTATGGGGCACACAAAGGTATGAAAAAGAACCTCAAAAATTGAATTCTGTCCCAACAGCCACTTGTTCCTCCACCCCAAGTAGGGGAGTGACCATTGAGTGTGTTCTTCGATTACTACAGCCCTCATCTAAACCTAAGCTATCTCCCTCAGAATCCCTGCCTCCAACTGAATTAGACAAAAAGAACCCCAAAAATGAAATTCTGTTCTTAAGTGAGTGGCACTACAAATTGATATCTAATAAGCTTGAAAATTGAGCTATTAGGAGGGCAAAGGATTCTACGTTCATCAGGTTTGAAGTTATGACCCCATTTCATAATTCTGTCTTTGAATACGAGATGGCCCAAATCGGACGTGCAGATTTCTTGAAGAAACTGAAAAATCCCTGCAAGTTATGCACTTTTGGGAGATTTCTTGCCAATTTCCTATGTGCGCCTATTGAATCACTCAATCTGCCTGTACTTCCTGGTAGTGAATATACTCATCATAAAGGAAGGTGGGGCACCAAAGGCAGTTTTAACCACAGACTATCAACACAGTAGGCACTGGGTTGTCAACATTCAGGAAAACTGAAAATAAATCAATACTACGAGTGCCTGTTGGTGTAGCTAGTTCTTTAATTTTAAGGATTAATATAAGACATAATGTATATTGATGCCATTGTATCTGTAGATGCTCATGCTTAACTGCATATTTGACCTTTTTCTCACTGAAATTTGAGAAATATTTCTGCAGATCTTCACATACTTTTCAGCAGAATTGAACTGTCTGTCACTAACCGTAACGAGGACGCAATATAGCTAGTAAGCGATACACTATTGGATCAGTGGAAGTGGATCAAAGGCATAAAATCAACTATTGTAGATACAGGGATGTATGAGCAACAAGGGCACAATCAAAAGATCAGGAGAAGACAGGAGGCATTGCATGACAACACCGAGCAGGCAAACAAACAAGTCTTTTAGGGCGAGGCTTACAATGAAACAATGAAGGAACGAAGGTTATGTCAGGTTATACTCATTTACTGGTTTCTGGGTTTGTCCAAGTTCTAAGATCAAATGCATCTAGTCCATGAGTACCTGGATGGGGTTCAGAGTCAAGATAGAAGCCCAAGTGATGGAAAATGAATCAATCTCAAGGTTTTTTCCATTCGAGAAAGATACAATGCAGAGCTGTTCCCTCTCACCTCTTCCCATTCGCCTATCCTTTGAGCTGCTGCTGGAATACATTTGGTGAATCCTGTGATATGAGAAGGGTAACGCTGGTGGAAAGTAGAGCTTGAGGGAGCCAGAGAATTCATGTTTAGTGACAAGTCAGAGACGGGCCAGGGGGTCTGGCAAAACACAAGAAGTGATGGCTGGAAGGTTTAGAATTAATCTTAACCTCTGTTATTGGTCTGGGCAATCCCCCAGACAATAGTTCTTCGCCTGCCAATCCATTATAGAAGGTGAAAGGCCATATACAAGTCAGACCAGGTCCCACCCAAAATGAGGCAGTCTAGCCCCAACTGCTAGGTCATATCCCTTCTGCACGAGACCACAAGCATCCCTAGACATGCTTGCATATGGTCTTTCCCCTTCTGTAATGGCTTGGCAGGCTGAAAAACTATGGTCTGGAGGGTTGCCCAGAGCTGTGCTCCTGGTTATGAATTATTCAAAACCTTCCAGCCATCAACTTTTGGTTTTGCTTGAGCCAGGGGGTCTAACCTGGCTTTAAGAACAAAACGCAGGCCGGTCTGGCCTAATAACGGCCAGGTACATTTTGAATAGAGTACCTTGTAAATAACCAACGTGACATCCTTTAAAGTGTGACAAACTGATTGATAGTGGCAGAGTCAGCCACCAGTTCTTTGGGGGCACTTACAGACCAATTTTAAAGCAGAACTCTGCATCCCCATGTACCATCATACATGCCGAGGAGATCTTAACATGTCCATATTTATTTTATTGAACAAAAGTAATCTGCTTGTTAAGTAACATAACGTTAACATAACATTACTGCTGAGCATAAAATTAGTGGGCAAAAAAAGCTACTAATACCCACAAACCACTGCCACGTTTTCCCACCCACATCCCTGGAGAAGGCGAAGGTGATAAAACAGCATGCAAAAAAAGCCCACAGGTAATTTTCTTCAGCGCTAGCTTCTGTTAGCACATGCCATTTTGCATTCTTGTGCAGCATTTGCTATTCTCTTCTTCATGCAGTCTCTGTCCCCTTTACTTGGGTCAGGATAAAAAACAAATACTTTTTAGGTCTCCCACAGCCCCCAAACCTACATTCTGGCAGGCAAGGGTCTCTGGATTAATGATCACACTTTGCCCAAGGCGGCAGGACAGTACTAAGGATGTTTTTCTTTCATAAAGAGATGCTGAAATTTGGGAGGCACAAGCCATCTAAAACAATGAACAGAGCAGTTCAACCTTTGCCCGCATTTAGCAGAGGGGGGATGGGTTGATGTTTATGGGCAGGCCTGATTTATGTCTACTGCTACTAACCCGTGCAGGTGCCTGTTAATGACTGTTATAAAACAAAACACGGTCTCACCTCTCCCAGGTGAGCTTCAACTGGCTATACCCCTGTATTACACCGCCACCCCCATCTGCGCCCCGGGCTGTCATCCACTTCAGCCACTCTGAGGAATGGCCGTGATCTACAGAGATGAAACTTCACTTTACAATGCACATGGAAATGCTTTCCATCACATGAATGTTGAGTGCTGATAAGACTGTTACTTGAATATCAGCCAACGTTTTGCAGGGCGTGTCCTTTGTGGAAATGCACTTCAAATGATAGAGCAAAGTTCTACTGGCGCAATGGCACAGACGTTAAACTCAAACTCAAAACACCATAGTCTCTAAGCAGGACACAATTTTGAATCCACTGATGGGACCAGGGAGGATATGTTCTTTTTTCTTTGCTCAGAGCAGACTGCGATCCAGGCTTGTTCCCTCTTCATCTTACCATTTTGGTTCCTTCAGGAGAGACTCTGGGTAGGCCCATGTGTGTGGCAGGCACTGGCTCTAAACTCATATAGAGCTAGAGCCTGGCTTTCACCCTGAGCCAGCTCGAGAGTAGCCTTGAACCCCCAACCATAGAGGAAAGAGCATCATCTCCCTTTTCATGCTTAACCCCCCCCCCCCTTCCCAATGGCCGGGATTAGGCTAATGGGTGTAACTAAACAATGTGAGAAGCTTTTCAGGTTTCATTCAATAACTGCCACAAACTGGTCATCATTCCAGTCAGGGTGCTCAGGGTCCGGCGTGCTCAGGATGCAGTCCGTGGAGCCTGGTACCAAAAGGCTCAAGCCATAAGCTTTAAATGTTTGGTTATTCATGTATCAAAGAGTAAAAGATATTTGTGGAGCTTAGTCTGGAGTTGGCCATGAGTACATTCATTTAAGAAACCAGGTTCTGGACTCGGCTGCCGATTTCACTGCTTGGAAAAGAAGCTCTGTTCAAAACGATAGCTTTCCTGGATATCTTTATGTGGTGCAAAATGTTCATTTGAAATTGGCAGGATGTTTTTCAAGAGACTACTCTACAAACTGCGTTAGTAAAACAGGACTCACAACACTGAAATCGGCACACACTATAGGTCAGTATCTGATAAAGGGTTTGGCCTGCTTGAAATAGGAAGATATTAATGGGCATGGTAACTGGTGGCGGTGAACAGTTCTTTACATAAGAAACATGCAGAACCATCAGCCAGGACAGGGTAGAAATGGGATGCACATATTTGTGCACATCGTTACCTGGAGCTGTGGCCTCATTAAGATTGCTTACCAAAACATGGGCACTGTTTGTAGCATAAAGCCAAGCAACCTTCGATAGAGAGGAAGGTGGACTAGGGAAACCCCTCTCTAGATCTGCTGAGCTCTGAAGGAGTTCAATGGTATAGAAGGAATGACAGGCTAGGACAATCTCAATGTTGGAAAATATGTTAATATTAGGATGAATAATATGAGTAAAATATCATCAGTGTAAACGACATACAGTGAGACATCCCAAACACTTTAAAGACTTAGTGTCTTTGATGTCCAGCACCTCATACATGGTGTGAGAAACCTGAAGGTGTCTCTCCCGCTAGTCCCCGGGGATCTGTCATCCAGGTGGCCAGGACAAAGCCATCGGTTTTGGATGCAGTTCATGGGGGTGGACGAGTGCGGGAGGATCACCTGGTTGAGGGGTCCTCTGGGAGTGGGACACTGGATGGCGAGATGCAGTATACCCTTCCCTGTAACACCTTTACCCCATCCTACCAGGTAGGATACTTAGGAACTCAACGCCCACCCCCCTTTCACAACACAAACACTTTCTCACGGACAGCTCGCTATGAGAGAAAACAGACTAACACCCGAGCCGTATACCTGACATGTTCCAATACAATGGTCAGGCAGGGTCTGGCAATTACTGACCATCACATACACCTGAATTTCATTACACTTCCCCAAAAAGATAAAAGGCGGAGCACGAGAGCACACTCTGAGCGAGGCAAATCACCCGAGGAAACAGCAGTTCCAAGATGGCAGTTTAACACAAGTAGAAAGACGGCAAAACAGAAGGGGATCGCAAGGAGTGAAGTGCCCTTGACCTTTTCAACCAGAAACCGTTACTTTCGCGAAACCTCAAGAATAGAAAGCGTAAGACCAGGAAACCAAGCTGAAGAATCCTGCATTGTGTGTCGGAGGTACCCGGGACCATCCTGCGTTGATAATCAAAGAAGGGAGAATTGCTTGCTGCCGTGGTACTGTCATTGACTCGTAAAACAAAGCAGCGCCAGTAAAACCAACATAGCTGGTGAGTTGGGGAGACCGATACCAGACCAGTCTGTGTTGAAGCCAAGGTTGCAAGTGGCATACAATTATGATGAGCGCTGAAGTGAACAGTGTATGAAACGCATGTGATAACCAACACTAGTAACAGTGAACCACAGATGAGTGATTGAACTTTCAAACCAAGATACAATACCTTTGACGGAGTGGTCTGGCACAGCGTGCGTGCTCATTTGAAGGTCTCTGTAATGTACCTGAGAGTTGACAAAGGTGAAAGAGTGGCAAAGAACTGTGCATCGAAGTGGTCCTGCGACGGATCAAACAAAATCATGTGCACAATCTAAAGTTTTTGATGTTGATACTTCCAAGAAAGTTGATGACAAAGTAGATAAAGTTGGACCGAGCCCGAACGAGGGAGAACAATTGAAAGCTTTTGGTTTAATGCAAGTTTGCCTTTGTTAGGGAGAATTCTCTGTTTGGGCTGAATTTCCCTACCTAGTGAGTCCCCCAGCAGCTTTGCTGGATTTCTGGGGTTTCTTTTTTTTCTCCTGCCAAGAGTGAGACTCTTTTACCCTCACTCTTGGACATGTTGAAGTGTGTTTTCTTGGTTAAACCTTGTGTTGAATGGGCTATGGGGTCTTTTACTCCATAGGGCCTCATGTATTTTTGTGATGTGGGTTACACAGCACCCTCTGTGCCGTGACCCAGGGGTGTCCTCCTGACTCCCCAACATAGACTCCATACCCTAGGAATGACTACTGTCTCCCAGGGCATGTAAAGTCACCAAAGACTTTGCTAGTCTTGAATCCTGAACAGAACCATTACAAACCATCATATTGTGGACGTACTGGCTGGGGCAATTCGATTGCCCCAGGGTCTGTTAGTCGAGGGGGCACGTCTCCGTCCCCCCTGATCGAGTTTTGGCTGGTGGCAGTGGAAACTACGTTTTATATTCGACCGCGAATATTTTCCTATGGGATTTCCCATTGTTTTAGGCTAACACATTTAATTATTTATTTACGGTAGCCTTAAACATACCGCCGGTTTATATATTTATTTTTATAACTCCGGTTGGGACTTTTTGCCAAAACTTGATTCTAAAATGGCGTTGGTGTTCGCCTCTGTAACTCTGACCCAAAGTGGAGCCCTTTGTTCCACTTTTGGCGGGCTTCCCCACAGAAGCCCTCCAAAGTGGTGCCACTCTGTCTGGGGTACTTAGGAGGGGTGGAGGGGGATTTAGGCACCCTGGACTGAGTTACCTTGGTAACTCAAGTCGCACTCCGTCCTGATTGGCCCAAGTGGTGAGCCGGCCGGCTCACCACTTAGCATGTTTGAGTGACAGCTAGGCTGGGTGAATGGGGGTTTGCTGCATAAAAGCAGGGCTTTGGGGACTGGAACTTCAGAAGTCGCCACAGGACCAAGAATCCGACGAGGGAAGAGCTGAGCCGACCTGCTTCGACGACACCACCCGGTGGAGCCCTGCTGAACCGTCTCACCACTTTTCCCGACGACCGAGGAGAACTCTTAACGGAGTGGCTCCTTCCCTTGACTGGTGGGGACAACCAGTTTTCGCCTTCTTTTCGCTTCTCGAGGTATCTCGTGGCCGCCTTGCCAGTGCCAAGCACCCCGGCAACCGGAACCCCACCACTTTTACCCCAACCACGAAAGTCGGTACAACCCTTTATCCGGAGGACTCCGCGGCTGGTTTCTTCCCGGGCAGTGCAACGACCTTCTTCTTCTGCGAGAACTTCTTCTCCCCTGACCGACGTCGAGCCTTGCTGCCACTGCCTGGAACAACTGCCACCGCTGGAGGATCCTTTCCGCTTAAGGTACCGTGTTCCGCCTGGCTTCCCTTGCCACCGACTGTACGGGGTAGATTTAGCCCCCGGCTTTCGAACCTGGGAGTGCCTGGAATACCCTGGCTAAACTTCTAAGCCACTCTAAACCCTTTCTAACTCTTTGCAAGACTTTGAATCCCTAATAACGGTGTGATCTTGGGCACATTTTCGCTCCGGCTACTCTAAGAGTGGGCCCTGCCTAGTGACTTTTGCTCACCTGTGACTTTGTGCTTCTTTGAGCCTATTGCAAGTGTTCTGGACCTTAGAGTGGTGTGTTTAACCCATTTCTGTTTCTTTTTATCCCTTCCTTAAACCTACTAGAGTGTCATCTAACGTTAAGCGCTCACCTCTGTTTTAATTATGTGGAGCTAACTTAGAGTTGTCTAGATAGGAGTAAGGGTTGAAACTGCTTTCATTATAACTGTGTTTCAAGTGTTTTTACTATACTTTGCTAGAGTGTTTTCAAGTTATGTGTTCTTAAAAAAATAAATAACTATATACTCTTGAAACCAAGCTCTGGTCAGTGTTTGCTTGTGCTATTGTGTCTGAGTACATATTGTGTATACTTTGCATACTGCCTAACTCTTCTTGAGGGAAGTCTGACTGCTCAGCCACAGCTACCAGGTAAATCTGGGTGGTGCAGACTGCTACCAAGTGGGTTTACTGCTATACCTGTAGTCTTAAATCTTTTGCAGTGTTCCCCAAGGGAACTGCACAGGTTTCTGCCTAACAGCCTTATAGTGAATTAAATTGGTCTGAGCTCGGAAGAGGGAGACCGATTGAACATTGTGTTAAAACGGATCTGGGCCTGGCTGAGGGAGATCTGGGGTGAACCGTGCATCAGCTGAGAAATTAGACACATGAAAATCCTACTAGCATTGTGTTAAAGGGGATCTGAGCCCAGCTGAGGAGGATCCGAGGTGAATAGTGAATCACCTGAGGAATGGAGTACTTGTGAAATGCTAAGAGGAAAACATGTATTGTTTGTTTGTTGCATTAGGCCCTCTGAAAGAAGAGACTTTGAAAGGCAAAGAGACTTGGGCACAGAAGGCCCTGATGCTAATGTTTGAACTGTACTGTTGTGCTAGAGAAGCCAGAGACTGTGCTAAGCTCGAGTGTACCGCCTTGTCCCGTGCTGAAAACGTGGGGAAGGGAGGCCAACGGCTTGTTTATTCTAACATATCATTTATTGAACACTTCTTTCTTTTACATGACACTGTTTCCCACACTATTTGTATTTAGAGTTAAGGATTGGCAATAGTTTTTTTTAGTATAGGCCCGTTTGTTTTGACAAGACACCACTAGGACTGCGTTATTATTATTTGATGGTCGTATCTTGCTCCCATCTTTAGATTTAGGATTAGATAGGCATTTTTCAAACACTTTTTGAAGTTCAATAAACACCCTTCAACTGTGGTCACTTGTGTCGGTCTTATTGTTGATACCATGCCTTCATTACAATGGCAACAACCAGTATATCTACATCCAATGCATATAGCCAAGAAAATAAGTGGAAACCCTGCTGTCTAGTGTTAAGATGGATTTCTAAAATCAGCCCTTGGTGGTAAGATTCTGGGAGCCCCTTTGTTTATGATAAGTAGAGAAGACACTGAGGAGCTCATGCTCATTAAAAGTGTCATTTATCAGTGGGAAGCCGTTATGTGTTGATATACAGTTAGGCCATTCCTTGCCGCCGAATTTCCATCATTTGCATCGCGGAGTGCAAAGGTGCACAATTAAACCCTGCCCGACATGCAAGCATGTCGGTTAGCATTTAATTTCAATTGTGAACACTAGTTACCATGCAAGCATGGTAAGCAGTGTTCACAAATTACAACTAAACCCTGGCCGAAATGTAATTATAATTGTGAACGCTGCCTGGCATGGGTTCCGCCTGCTTTATGCTGGTGCATCAAGCCGGCGACCCCCATAGGGATCTACAGCATTTGCTCTTACAAAAATCCATGCTGACACAAATGCTGGAGCATTTGTATGCCGGAGAAGAAAAAGGGACAGCGGAAATGCACATTGCATTCCACCCCTCCTATCCGCCATACAAATGAATGAAAATGGGGGTAATGTTAATGAAAGGAGTAAAAGCCTTACACAGGGCTTTCACGTAATCCATTAACGTTATGCCCCCATATAAAATGAGCTCCTGAGAGGTTACCCAAAACCCAATCAATGTAAAGTAGCTGAGCAGTTAAGGCTTAGTCTCAGGAAAAAGTGTGAGAATGGTCTAAGGCTACAATGCGTCCACACAGCAACACCAATATTTCAGGTTACACAGCAAGTATATGAAAAAGATGGTATTTATTAGGCCTTTATTTACACACTAAGCACATTAACAAATACAAGTAAGCATTGCCACAAAAAACCTTATAAGCATATATACACAAATTACATTTGAATCGATAACCACTGCAATCCAAGGGAGCAGTGTTAGGGTAGATTTTCATTTGTATGCATAATCTCCTCCACATGGAAGTCCCCCAGCACTTTTTGCTGGACTACTGGATTTTTGGTCTGTTCCCCTGAGTGAGTAGGAACCTTTTTCCCTATCTTTTTGGATACTGTGCATCTTTTTGGATACTGTGCATTTCTTTTTATACCTTTTCTCCATAGCGTATACCTTAGCTATGGTTTTCTCCAAGTTTTATGGCATGTCATATTGGGCCACTTTAAGATACATTGGCGGATAATATCATCTTGTTCGATAGAACTGTTATGGGCCTTCAGAAAAAGCGAAACCTCTTTTGCTCCTATACTGAGGTTAATAACCTTACGGCAAATGGAACAAAATTCAAGATTATCTTCTCTAGCGGAAGAAAAGTAAAGACATTACGGTGGACTCTTGCTGGGGTGAGAGTGGAGGGAGTCGAATCCTTGCAGTATTTGGGTTATATAATCTGTCTAATATTGCCTGCATACAGTCTTGGAAGTCAGACCTGAAAGACAAGACCATTCCTCTTTTGCCCCAAATGAAGAGAATCTATTCAGAACTTTGCAAATTCATATTTATTCCGGCCCGAAAATACTATCTAGCAAAGATAGCACTGGTTCATCTGTATGGCCTGGATTTGTCTCTACTAGAAATGGGGTCGTTTTTAGATTCTCTCCAGGACCAAATTTGGAAACACGTTTTGGGTCTGTCGGCTTCTATTCCCAACTCAGTTATGAGACACGAGTTGGATTTGGTCTCACTCCAAGCTCGCTATCAATGGAGGCTGTTGTCCAACTATCAGAAAATGTTGTCTGCCTCCCTCAACTCTCTCTACATCGAATTTTACAGGATAATATTAATGTCCTCTGTAAAGTCTGTCAAAATGTTTGACACCCGCATGCTCAACTTGCTGGAGTGCATTGGTTCCAGCGATGAGGAGCCAAGGATTAGACCAGAGATTTCTGAATATGCCTGTTTTCCTCATAAACAGGACCAGCTTTCTGCGTACATGAAGTGCTGTCCTTGTGATAATTGAGATCAACTTATTTGCGCTTTAAGCTAAATAAATTTCATATGAAGTAAAGGACAAAAGGGTGATCCCACTCTTTGGTGATACCATTCTCTCTGACTTGTCGCTACTGCAACAACAAAGATGGACTAGAAACCCTCAAACATTGGGTGATAGACTGGCAGTCTCTGGCTTCAATTCGCCTGAAATCCTTCGACAAATGTTTGAGTTTTCACTCAGACTTTTCGAAAAACTTGCTGTGGGCAAGATTGATGCGGGAGGAAAACATTACTTTGATTATGGCTCTGGGATGTTTTTTCAACAATGACATTTTTTAAAGCAACTGTTAAAATTGATTTATGTAATATGATGATGTAATGATTTTCTAAAATTGTTTCAAGATTTTATTTAAAATTTGTGTAAAGTTTTTTGCCATATATATTTGACTTTTGCAGCACAAAGCACTTTCTGGTTAGTGTTGCTGGGAGCCCTTTGGGCGTCCCTTTATATTTTCTATCATAGGGGGATATTTTTATCCTTCCTATATTTTAAATTGTGAGATCAGCACACCCCACCGTATGTGGAGTGCTGAGGGGTTACACAGTATCCCCTTTGTCACTGCTACTGTAATGTGTTGGTTAAAGTGACAGGCTAATCTGAATGGCTGGTGGCAGTGGTTTTATCCTACCTACTTTTGTGCAATTTTTACTTCCAGGCTGTTAGGTCAGATTTTTCATTTTATGCCAAATCTCCTTCACCTATGAGACCCCCAGCACTTTTTGCTGGACTTGTGGGTTTATTTCCTTTGTTCCTGGGGCAGTGGGAACTTTTTCCCCCCACTCACCCTTTCTTTTACTCGGCCCATAGGAGAAATGTCTGTTTCTCCATGCTTTATTTTTGGAGTTCTACTTCCCTCCAACTTTTATAGGCATTTCTTGCTACCCACAGCACTCCCTGTGCTGTGTGGCTGGGGGCCCCTTGGGCTTCCCTTTGAATGCTCTTTTATTATCCTTGTGAGAACTACTGTTCCCAAGGGTGGGGGGATACGTTCTATCCTTTCTACATTTTATGTTGTGAGATCAGCACACCCCACCTTAGGTGGAGAGTGCTGAGGGATTACACTGTATCCACTTTCTCACTGCTTATGTTACATTTTTGTTACAGTGACAAGCATACCTGAATGGCTGTGGAAATGTTGTGTAATCTCTACCCACAGGTTGTGTTCACAGCCGCGGTAATGCACAAAAGGGTCACTCACCATTGACCCAAAATGGTGGCTGTATTCTTATTTTGCCATTTCCTGTCTGCTTGTTCTTTCTTGGTCCTTCTTCTGCCGTGCTGGGTGGGGGAGGCCCTGGTTTGACTTTTGTCTCTGGCGGGAATCCTTTAAAAAGCCTGCCAAGGCTCCAGAGTGTCTGTGAAACGAGGGAGGAGTCCGAAACTCTGCAGTTCTTTGTCTTCTGGCATGCCTCCCTGGAACTAGATCCAACTGGGAGGCTGGTCGCAAAGATCATAGCTCTCAACTCACCCGCTTTTGGCGGGTGTCTCCCGCCTTGAAAGCTGATGAATCACCCGCCAAGCTCCTCATACGCCCATTCACTTCTATGGGCCTCTCACCCGCCAAAAAGAAAATCGGGTGTTTTCACCCGCCTTGGTGACAAAAAAGGTTGGGAGCTATGCAAAGTTTGAATGTAGCATGAGCACTGATTATTTGAGTTCCTGGATAAATCATTTGGATCCTGAGGCTGAAGACAAATCGGCCACTGGAGCTGAATCCGATGAGGAAGAAGAAGGGAAGGTGCCTGTAGCTACTTTCAGCGACCAGCTATGCCTGAGTGACTGCTGCTCTGCTGACCCTTTCTTCCGTGCAACAGAGGAGACCCAAAGAGGATATCTCCTTCTCTTGGACTGGTGGGACCAATAAGCCTTAGAAAGACCAGCATTTCGAGCCATGCCACGACAAACTGTGACTGACCTTCCTGGGCTGCAAACCGTCAATACCCTGGGACCTCGTACCTGAGTGCTGTGCAGCATCTTCCAAAGAACGAATATTTCTGAAACTTTGGTGGACTCCTTCCAGGCCTCCAGAGGCAGGATTCCACTCTTTGAGGTCCCCTCACCAGGTTGCTGGACCAAGAAAGCGAGGTGAATTTTTCGGACGACAACAGTTCTTCATCTGATGTCTTGAAAAGGGCGCTAAAATCACATAGCTGCAAGAAGCAACAAGCTGTGAGCCTTTCCACTGGACTGCTGCTGCAAAATCTCCTCCAGTGTCATTTCTTTCGTCTGAAGACCAACAATCCAGTGACTGGGTCCTGTAGCTTCTGCATCATGAGGCCAGGTGGCCAGGACATGTGGACAGTTCCTGGGGGTGGAACAGTGAAGGAGGATCACCTGGATGGGGTGTCCTTGGGGAGGGGGAGCGGGACACCGACAGGTGAGACGCAATATCCCCCTTCTTTCGACACCTTTTCCCCATCCACCTATTCCAAAACACCCCCCCACCCTTTTTCGACACAACACTTTCACACAACATGAAAGACAACGGATTAACACCAGAGCCGTTTACCTGACATGTCCCAATATTTAACACCAGAGCCGTTTACCTGACATGTCCCAATACAAGGGTCAGGCAAAGTCAGGCAATTGACCAGAATCACACACACCTGATGGCCCTTTCCCTTCCCCACAGGGATAAAAGGTGGAGCACAGGACGAACAAGGCAGACCATACGACGTGAGAGCTAACTCAGTAAAGCAGTTTGAGAGGAGGCGAAAGACAGTGCATACCAAGAGGGTGACAAGGAGAGAAGCGACCTTGCCCTTTCCGAACAAGGCCCGCCAAATCGCTGCAGATGGAAACATAAGACTGAGAACAATAGCCAGCGTGTATTGCAGCAGATGTCAACGGTACACAAGACCTTCCTCCTCTGATTACCAAGCCAGGAAGAGACACTTGTCTCGGAAGTACCAACCTTGAGTCCAAAGAGAAGGAAAGCCAGGCGGTTCACCACAGCCGGTGAGCCGATGGGAGAGTTGATGAGAAACCAAACTGTGTTGAAGGAAAGGTAGCCAACGGCTAATTTGAACTTTGAAAGGTAGAAAGAAACTATTAATGAAGGAGGGGAAAAACCTGCAACAGAGGCGTCTAGCACCACGTGGGTGCTCACGCAGGAAACTCTGGCCAATTACACTATTGTAGAGACTACCATAACCAGAAGGCCTTGGAAAGAGACAAAGAGAGGTCAAAGTGGTCATTCAGGGGTCTTGTAAAATCCTCTGTACCCTCGAAATTCTTTGACCGACAGATGATTGTGAAAGTTAAGGGAAATTAATCCCACATGGTGAAATTAGTACATGAACAGCGCACTGCAAAGGTTGTCAAGAGTGAACCCAGCGGAGGGATGCTAACAAAAAGGGGCGAAGTCTAAAGTACCGAAATACAGTGAACTGTTTAGCAAAGGTTGGCAGAAGTGAACCCGGCGGAGGGTTGCTAACAAAACGGGGGCGAGGCCTGAAGTCCCTATGAACAGTGTGAAGACAGAAGTGAACCCGACCAAGAGATGTTCACAGTGAACTGTTTGGGCAAAAGTTGGCAAGAGTGAACCCGGCAGAGGGAGGCCGACAAAAAGAGGGTGACGCCTGAATTATTTAAAAAGACATTAAGATTTGTGAATGCAGGAAGCCTAGGGGTCCGAGCTCGAGAGAGGGAGATCCAGGGGTGGAACGTCATCACTCAAAGTACATTGAGAAAGGAACTGTTTAGTTGAATACAACCTGTGAGGGGTCTGTGCCCCGAAGAGGGAGACCCATAGGTGAAGCCTTCACCCAAAGTATACTTGGGACAGAACTTTGTGTTTGTTGAAAACCTCAGGCCCTTGAAGGCAAGAGACTTTTGTTAGAAGAGGCTTAACCATCAGAGATCTGATAGCTGGAATGGAACTGTTAGCTTGTGCTGGGAAAGCTTGTGTGTGTGTGCTGTGCTGAGGAGATCCACCTTGTCCCGTGCTCAAAACGTGGGGAAGGAAGACCCCTGGCAATCACATCCTGACTTATTATTTGTGAATACTTCTTTCTTTATTAAAACCCTACCCCACACTCTTTCTATGATTTGTTGTGAGGATCTGGCAATAGCTTTTTTTTAGTATAGGTCTTTTTACTTTGACAAGACGTCACAAGGACTGCCTTATCTTTCATTTGATAGTTGAAGCTTGCTCCCATGTTAGATTTAGGTTTAGATTACGTGTTTTCCACCCTGCATTTACAGTTTAATAAACACCCTCAAACTGTGATCACTTGTGTCTGTCTTTACTGGATTAAAAAGCTATATAAAGTCAATAAAAATAAAAATACAAATGTACTGTTGCAACCATGAGTGTCTTACATTACCTAGAGTCGTTCTGTCGCTACTGTGCGGCTAGAGCGGAGGGTGGGAGGGGGGTTTGTATAGTTGGGAGTACGCCCATCCACGTTTGCCCATGCCTAATGCTGGAATGCATTCAGGAATCCTTCTATGAAGTCCCTGAACCCTTTTACCAACAGAAATTGTTACTTAACTGCAGCTTTTGCTTGCCTTTGCTTACCCTATTTACCCGCAAATATGATCCTGAAAGAGACTCAGAACTAGACATGGAAGGACCCCTGAAGCCTAGACTCTGTGAAACGATTGCTAAGTAACTTACCTTGTGTTTGTGCTGTTTCTGTCATAAGCCTCTGAAACAAAGTATTAAAAAATTCTTACATCTGAATTATGTTTACTATTCTAGAAAGTATTACCACATTTTTAGTCACCTTGTAATTGCATACTGCCTTTATGAAAAGTAATTGCCAAGTTCTTACTTTGAATTGTGTCTACTATTCTATAAAGTATTACAAAGTTTACTACAAAGTGTTTTTTATTGACCTTGAATTGCATACTAACATTCTAGAAGTCTTTTACACTGTGGTTTACTTACCAGAAGTATTGTATCGGTTTTACAATGTGTTTGCAAATTGTGATTGTACTTACTTTCTGAAGATTTATCTTTACATGTGTATATAGATAATAAACCAGTATTCCTACAAATGAAAATAATCTACCTATCGAAAAGACCACTCAGATCAAGAAACAACATTTGCCTTGAACCAAAACCGTACACAAGGTAGAAACTTGGGGGAGGCTGGGGGGTGGTGTGTCATCATTCTCCCACCTGGCAGCTAAAACCTGAACACCCAGCTGAAAGAAATAGCAAATACAAAGGATCACCTAAAATTCAGAAAACAACTTAAAACCTGGCTATTCACCTCACAATCAGACGGAACGACTGGGAAAGACAAAGACACCACTGGAAACAGAACACACCTCAGCATGAAAATGTAGAAGAAATAAGCCAGGGAGGGAGACCAGATAAGACCCACCTTCAACAATACCCCCACCTTAAACATCACGCTAGGGACATGCCCTATAGCTGCAGATGGGGGAGCACTACCCAAAAACTAGCACACCTGAAGCCATTAGAGCTCCAGGCCCTCGCAGGGTGGGGATCCCATCCAAGGAGCTTGGGGAGGCACTGGTAGGCACACCCCTTGACAACCTAAGACCAAACCCTCCAACCTCACTTCTTCAACCAGGGGTGGGAGGAGGCCCTCACCATCTCATGCCCACAGACTGCTAGACAGTTAGAGAGGAAAGCCACCACCATGGGCAGAACCCAGGCAACAAACCGTTACTAAATGCCTAGCACACAGCACAGGCAGAGACGCTGAGCGCAGAAGTATGAACCAAGGAGGTAAGAAAATCCCCACTAACCCAAGTCTAAAACCTTGAGTTCCACATACACCTCTCAAACAGTCAACAAATGCAACCCCTTCTCTGCCCAGCAATCTGCATGCACTTCACAACACGGCAACAACAAACAAACCACACATATTCTCACACAACAGCACATGGGAGTCTGCCGAGCTGTAAATCGCACCCAAGCTCAGCGAACGGTGCAAACTGAACTGAAGCTGTCAACAGGACATCACAACTCTCGCTCTACCTCTTCCCGCAACCCCCTACCAATCCACGCCACACTATTTCCTTTCAGATCTACCAGGGGACCACTCCGGTGGTGATAGAGCGCGGTATAAATTATCTGTATCACTTTAACAGTAACATATAACTCCAGAGTGTATACGCGTTTCTATGGTCCATATGTATGCTACAGGTACTTTGTATCATTCTACAGCCTTATCTCCCCCCCCAAGATAAGCCTGGCTGCTCTGCCATACTACCCAAGTCTTAAGAGGTACAGACTTATACTAGAAGTTGGAGCTCTGTATTGCCAAGTAGACACTCTTATTAAGTCCCAAAGGTGGACTTAAGAGGAAACTCCCCAACAGCTGTGCTCCCAGCTGCAGTAGTGCACAGAAGGGGCATCATTGAACCAAAATGGTGACTGTATACTTTTTTTGCCATTTCTTGTTTGCTTGTCCTTTCTTGGTCCTTCTGCCATGCTGAGTGGGGGGAGGTCCTTGTTTGACTTTGTCTTCGGCAGGAATCCTTTGTGAACTCCGTCAAGGCTCCAGTGTGTCAGTGAGGACAGGAAACAGGGGAAGACTCCGAAACGCTGCTGTTCTTTGTCTTCAGTTTCAACTGCGGGGCTGGCTGTCCGAAAATTATATCCACTACCCAGCATTTGAATGGTGCATGGGTGCTGATTGGCTGGGTTCCTGCATTAAAGGCATGGATCCTAAGGCTGAAGACCAGCTGACCCCTGGAATCGAAGAATCAACGAGGAAGAAAAGGTCCATAGCCACTTCCAGATGACTGGAGATGCCTTCTGTGTAAACGCTGCTGTCTGACCCTTTCTTCCAAGCATCAGGAGAACTCTGAAGAGGATGACTCTCCCCTTTAGACAGGTGGGACCAGTTAGTCTTGAGACGACCTGCATTTCGAGACATCCCACGATGAGCTGTGACCTTCTCAAGGCGCAAACCGCAAAAACCCTGGAACCTGTGGCAACTGTGCAGTGCATTATCTTCTAAAGATCAAATCCTCCTGAGACTTTGGTGGACTCCTTACACACCTCCAGAGGCAAGATTCCACTCCTTGAAGTCCCCTCACCAGAATGCAGGACCGAGAAAGCGAGCCGAATCAACTGAATGGTAATCGTTCTTCACTGGTGCTTCCCGAAAAGCGCAAAAATCACAACAACACGAAGAATCCTTTGCTGGAAGCCTCTTAACTCGACTGCTGCTGCGAGATCCATCCCAGGGTCCCTTCTTTCGTCTGCCTGACCAAAAATCCGGTGACCATGTCTGCTTTTGCTGTATTGTGCTCCAACTCTTCTTCACTCCTAAGGTACTGTCTTGGTTGAATTTACCTAGAGTTGCTATGCGTGTTAGGTCTGATTTTCTATACTCTGGCCTGGTGGACAGATGTATAGAAGGCCAACCTAGTATTGTGACAGGGACAATGCTGGGAGCTGTAGCCAAACCAGTTCAAGGTAGGTGGACGAGTGGTCTAGGCTAGGTCTCAAGAGGTTTTCAGCTTGTAAGGGGTCCACAATGAGTACACACAGTGAAACAGTCAAGGAACACACTTAGATAACCAGGTATAAAAATATGTCTTTACTTATGGGCAAACAACACAGTGAAAAATGACTACTAACAGGTAATACTATCACACAACACTAATAATAGATAGCAAAATACATAACAAACACCTGCAAAGAAAGGTACAGATTAGTATACGCACTACAGGTCCACAGAGATTCAAGCCTAGCTTTATAAGTACTCACCCTAAGATGTATGGGGCCTTGTGCCCAAAAGTTCAGCTAAGTTCCATACAGTTTTGTGAAGCTGAAACACATTAAGCTAGGGTCTCTGGGGTCCAATGAACAGTTCCAAGTGTTAGGGTGCAAGTGAATCTAACAAACAAATGTGTGCCCAACTTTTGTTGTGCTTGTGTGAACAAGCAATGGCAAAGCCAAACTATGTCAAAAGTTTATAAAAGTTATCAAAACTTTTAAGTGGGAGAAAAGGGTTCATGTAAGTATTGCTACAACTCACCCCCCGTACTCCGATTCTTTGTAGGACTTGACAGGTCTACTGAAGAGGGTCCGCGGTCAATTTTCCTACCGTCAGTCTCAGCCCTTGATCCCCAGGGGCTGCGGGTTCGAGCACTCCTCCGGTCAGCGACTAATGCTGGTGCAAGGTCTTCCAGTTGAGAAATGCAAAAGATCTCGATGCAGGGCCCCTCTCAGGACAGGACTGGATGCAGGTAAGCAGTTTTGGATGATGGCCACTGATGCACGGAGACGCGAAGGGATTCACTTGCCGTGTTCAGACTTTGCCTCCTATTTCGGGTCGCCTTGATGCTAGAACCACGGAATTTAGGTAAGTCTTATTGCACAAACTGAAGATGCCCCAAGTTCCAGGCTGAACTCAGAACGGCGAGGGCCACTTCTTCTGAAGGCTCTTCTTCGTAGGACTCCAAGCGGACATCGAGAATGTATGTTCCCTCCACTCCAAGTGTTGCAGCTCCTTCACAGGATTGCTGGAGATCTTCCACAAGACAGGGCTCAACCAGCACAGCAGCAGAAGATGGTCACCAGGCCTTCATCCAACAGGTCTATGGTCTCCTCGAGATCTTGCAGCTGGACAGGGTTCTTGGCTCCTTCGGTTTCTTCCAGGATCTCTCCAGAGTGAGTGCAAGGTTCCTATTCCTATCCTAAACTCCCACTAGCCAATGAAAGATCTAGCCCATACACACACCGCAGCAGTGGTCCAATCAGGTCCACTGGCAGCAAAGCTGGGCACACCACTGAGACACACCGAAACCAGTTTGTGGATTGAGACCAGACAGTCCCAACCCACTTCCAGGCAGCAAACATACATAGCCCTTCAGTAGCCCAACAAATGCCTCTCATTTCCCAAACACTGGAAGTCCATATAAGGAATTTTCTGGCCTCACAGGCCAGGAAGAAGAGTAAAAGACAAGGCGGGCAAAGGACAAGCGAAAAACCTTGTGGCATGGCCATGTTTGACCACTAACCACAGTTAGTAGCCAAAGGCTAAAACGGAATACACCAAAAAATAGCAAAAAGTAACTGTTGCCACCAGCTTGCCCATTTGGCACAACTAGAATAATACCAAAATCTAGTCTAGGGCAAAACTAAAAATGTACCCCATTGTAAGATGCATGGTACAATGATAAAGAGTTGCCAAAGTGATAACAAGTTAAAAAAGGTAGTAACAAAGTAACACCACTAAGGTTAACAATTTTTCCCAGTACTGACAGTCTGAATGACAGATGAGTAAAAATCAGTGTAGTGAATCTTAAGGCTTCATTGCACTGCAAAAAGAGCAGGTCAGATAAGAAAATACAAGCAAAAGGTTTGGGGGTCCAATGAAATGGAAGGAAAGGTGTTGTAAAGAGAAATCTTTCCCAACACTCCTGTGTTGTGGAGTGCCGATTTGCGTGTTTGTGAGTTTACCTATATACGTTCCCCCAGGTCTAACGCCTCTGAGCCTACAGGGAAGTCCCTGACTCTTTTCACCAACAAAAAGTTGACTTACTTGCTACTGAAGACTTCCTCTGGAACATTTGAACTTTCTACAGCTGTGCCTTACCCGTTTTGCCTGCCAATCTGACTCTGAGAAACTCATAACTAGATACAGACAGACTTCTGAAGTGTTAGGCCTTTGTGAAACTATTGCAAAGTATTTACTTACCTTATGTTGGTTTTGTTTAATGTATTTTACCTGAAACAGATATTCTAAAACGTATTACAAACGTGTTAGTTACCTCTGAATTGGATACTGCCATTCTAAAGGTATTATAAAGTAGTTTACTTACTGTGAATAATGCATTGGTTTTTCTAAAGTTACTTATTGTGTGTTATAGTACTTCCCTTTTACCTTTACCTTAGTGTATATATAACAAATACGATTATTTGTATATAACCTTAGTGTGTCAGTGTTTCTTTGGCCTATGAGTATACTCTAAGTTCCTTGTACAACCTACAGCCCTTTCCCCCTCCGAAGATAAGACTGGCTGCTCAGCAATTGCTATCAACATACTTGTGTGGTTCAGGCCTATACTAGGAGTCGGAGCCCTGTACCACAAGTGTGAGCATTCTAAAGTCTTATCTGTTGGTGGACTTTTGTAAAACTCCCTCACCAGCAGTCAGATGCAAGGAAAAATAAGCAGAACCAACACAAGATCATTTCCCTCAGTCTTAAATAAGTCCAACTCTAAGATGATATGCAGCCTTGTGCCCAAAGATCACAAGTTCAAAAGAATAGCTTCCTCAGGTGAATCTATTTCAAAAGGATGTAGTGGGCTGTGGTGGTGCTTTTAGAAAGTTTTCAAAGTTAGACAAGTATTAAAGAGAGTTCATATTAGTACTCAACTCAATGCAGTTCAATAGGGTAGACCTAGGAAAGGACCTTAACCTAAATCCCACCACCACAGGTCAGGTCAGAGTGAGTTAGGGTCAGGACTTCAGGCTCAATGTTACTCTATGGAGCACAGAAAGGGGGGAGGACAGAAACAAGTATGTTAACTTAACCCACCAATTCCCATTCCTCCAGATACCACTCGAGGTCTTCTGGAATCCATTGGGGACACAATCTTTTGCACTTGGTTCGGGTGCGGAATGCCCAGGGGTCGCAGGGGCAGAGGTCACTTTCTGTGTCATGAGGTGGCCGCTTTGCACAGCAAACGATCTCAGTCAGCTTCCAAAAGATGACCTAAAATGATTAAATATGAGGACTTCTGTGGTGCAGACTCCCTCAGGACACATCACAGGATTGAAGGAGTGTCCCAAAAGAGGTCACCATGGTCAGGCGGCGACAGACGATCATACAGCAGTGAACACAGAAGTGGCCCCAGCTAAGCTTCCTTTGAAATGAGATGGCTGTAAATGCAGTAGCAGACGACTTGTAGCATAAGGCTTCACTGGGCCAATCACTGGAGTCGATGCTTGTCAGCTGCAGAGGTCATCCTCAGGTCGTCAGAAGGCTGCTCTTCATAGAAGTCATGGTTCCAATGATGATCTGATGAACATTTGCAGTAATTATCCAAAATTCAGGCTGGGAGCAAGCCCAAGCCCACCAATGGAAAGTAGCTGCAACATTTTAACAGTCCAGGGTGTAGTGCCATCATGGATAACCAATGATCTTCACATCCCCCCCAACAACAGACTTTCTGGGCGCCAGAGGATGTGGACTGGGACAAGACAGTCCCAGGTCCCTCAAAGCTTTCCCCGGGAAAGGGGTTTCAATATAAGGCGTTTCCTTACCTGAGAAAGCAGGAAGAAGGCCAAAGAACAATATGGCCAAAGCAGGTATCTTTGAAACAATGTTATAGAATAAGTATTTTATGTAACGTGCAATGCGCCCAGATACCTCCTGGTTGGGAGCGCTATATAAATAAACAGACAAACAAATAAGCACCAAGTGAAAATCACGTGGCACAGACATTTTAGGGTGCTGTCCACCTTTAGTAGCCATTTGCGGTAAATGCAAAAGTGTACGAGAGGAATATCACACAAACTATAAAAATCACACAGCTGCCACCAGCTTGTCTTAGACACATTGTCAAAGTAGCCAAAAAGCGATTATATAAAAAGTTATAAGGCTACACAGTATTCCAACTGCACTTCACTATAAAGTGATGTGTGCAAATGTAAAAATACAAGAATCGAATCCATAAAGAGAGACATAGGGGGGTCATTACAGCTTTCCCGGTATCCCGCCGGTAATTCCGGCGGAATACCAGAAAAGCTGCATTACCATCTCTGCTGCCCGATATCCCAGTTTTCCCAGGATATTAGGGATTGCGGAGTAAAAGTAAGTTCCTATTCCCATGGAGTCCAATATGACTCCATGGGAAGTGAACTACTGAATTATCAGTGGTGATTCAGTAATTTATCTGCGGGAGGGGGCCTGATCTACTAGCAGATCAGGCCTCCTGGGAGATCCGTGGCCCCCACTGGCAGACATGTACTTTGCCACAGAAAAAATGCTGGTGCCGAAATTACCAGCATTATTTCCGGACCGGTAAAGTTATGATGATTCCCATAGTCCCTCAGTACTGACAGTGCTAGGAACCAGTCAGTTTCCTAATAAGAATGAGCAAAACATGCAATGGAAGTAAAGCAGAAGGCTTTATAACAAATGTTCAGGATCAGTTGGAAGCTTCTAGGAACAGGGGACACTTAATATAAGCAGGGTACCCACTTCTGTGAGCAAGTTGGGAAGGTGTTGGGATCAACACTCAGCGATACAATTGAGAAAGTGAGGTGTGCAGTATGTATCAGAAGAAGGAGGACAATTATGGATAGTGTCTGTAATTGTATGGGGTTCACTGTGGCTGTGGAGATCTGTCTGATGCTGCATTTTTTAGTCCTGGGTTAAGCTGATGGCACATGTTGCCTTTACTTACTGTAGGCCAGTTCTGCGCGAGGGACAGATCCCAGATTTTCCAGAAGCTCCATGCCCACAAGAGTGGGGTCCTGGCACAGCTTTGCCAGCTGTAGAAACTCCTCGCTGGAGCTGATATGAATGCATACCTGCTTCTGCCCTGAAATGAAAGACAAGGAATATGTTATACACTTTGAGAAACTTCTATCCTTTTAATCCAAAATTTTGAGCCGATATCACTTAGGTGAGGATTTTCCATGAGCCGCCTGTACTTTTTGCTTTTCCTTTACTGGTTTCTAAAGTCCTCTGGTAACGGCATAGGAGAACCTACCTGTATTGTAAGGCAGGGCTACTGTTCTATAATATGTGACTTACACAGTGGTAGCTGGGTTATATTTTTCTCTTTCACTCCCTCCACAGCATACATAATATAGCTTTATAGACATGCAGCGAGGGCCATACCGGGTGTTATGGGCCCTGAAGACCGAGTTAATGGTGCAGCGAAGCGAGGGCCTTTAACGAGGTATTAGCAACCATAACGCCAGGTACAGCCCGAGCTGCAGGTCTATAAAGCTATTAGAACACCCTCAAAGTTTAAAGTAGAATAAATGAGACATGTTCAATTGAAGTGCAAAAAATTGCAAAATGGTAAATAAATGTTGCAGACATTTATTTACCATTTTGCAATTTTTTGTACTTTAATTAAACATGTCTCATTTTTTTATAGGGTGGTGGAAGGTGATTGGGTGGGAGGAGTATGCTATTAAACAGATATCAGGTGTGTGTGTATGCCTACCCAGTGTTTGAATTAAGGTAATTTCAGGTGTCCCCTCCACCCCCCGCCCCCCTACATAAACATATGCTTCCAATTACTGCACAGTAAAACACAGTAACAAAACATTACCAAGGTCACTCTGCTTATAAATTAGTGTGCTACTTACTTACATTTGTGTTCTGTGGTTTACCATTATCCTTCCCATATTATGCTGCTCCAAACAACCAAACAACGTGAGGAGGTGAGGACAAGGTTCCACGTCTTTTCATTGCAGTGAAAAAAGAAAATGCCACGTCCCATGATAAAGACAAGAGAAGCTTTTCTTTCTCGCTTCTTTTACAATCATTGAAACGCTTTCCTTATGCAGCCAAAGGGGAAAGCGTTTCTTGGCTTGCAATCTGTACATTTGTAGAGCGCACAACAGCCCAGAGCCATCTAGGCGCTAAGTCGTAATATTGTGGTTAGGGTTGATACAGATGCAAAAACAGGCATGCAGATACATTATGTATACATTAAAAGATAATGTATACACTAGAATCGAGGTAGTTGTTGAAACAAACTATTTGCTGAATCTTAAAAATATGGTTACATTTGTTGATGATTCGAATCTTAGAGTAAGGAAGTTGGTCTAGCAAGTGTAATTCGGAACGGAAAGTTAACTCTTTTCGTTCAAAATTACACAGAGACCAACGCGGCAGCGGGAACAGGTAAGCAATTACACTAGTAACTGCAGGATGTATTCAATCTGCGGGGTATACCAGTTCGTATAGCCCACAGATTGACCAATCACAACCCTCAAACACCCTCTAGGGTGTTCTAATGAAAAATAAACTCCTATATAAAGCTGTGCATAAATGGATCTAAATCACAGGTAACTACTCCAAGTACTCGAAAAAAGAGCTTTTAAGGTAGTAAAGTGACTCCAAAGTGATACAAGATCATTATTATGTTTGCCAATTTTAAAATCGATACACAAAACCTAAAGTGTGGGATAGCACTGATAGATGTGTTTGAAATGGGGACGCTTGTGGTTGTAAATGAGGGATATATACAAACCAAGTACCACTGCTCGTCAGAGAGTATTCAACGACTTTTCCGATCTGTTGCATGCTTTGTTGCGAGGGCTTCCCTTCTCAGAATTTGCCATTTTGTACATCAAAGATGTCTGGGTATACCGGAAAGGATTTTTTACAAAGTAGGCAATATGATGTAGGTGGCTTCAACCGAGTACCTTTTTCATGTGCCTTGAAAGAGCGGGGCAGCCTGAAATAAATTTAAAAAAATGGCAGAGCATTTACCTGCCCCTTGGCCTTCATTTTCTCCAATGCTATAAACATGCCAAATTCCCTGATGTAGTTGTTCCCAGTCTACCAAAATGGAGCGGGAATTGTAGATTAAAGGTAACGAAGACTCCTTGTGTGGCTTTTGGTGTGAATGAGTAAGGGAAGAGACACAGTTTGCCAAAGCATCATGTCACCCTACGCCACAAACAGAAGTTGCAGTGAATGGTTGGTAAGGAACAAGTTACTTACCTGTAACTGTTGTTCTCCAGTATGGGTCTGTCATGGGTTCACATGCTCATGTATATTCCCTGTCATCAGGCTGGGAATCCTCTGTAAAAGAAAAAATCAGTTTCAGTTTCATTTCTGAACTGTCTTTCTCCTAACAACCAATCACTGAGCCCTGGGTCATACTGCCCCCAGCCAATGACTGCCCTCTACCTAAGCGCCTCCACAGGCAGACATCTTCAGATTTGGTAGCATGTAAAATGGCAGTAGGACCAAGAGAAGAGCCGCAGAGAGTTAGGCAGGAGGGTTCGCATGTGAATCCATGCCAGACCCATGCTGGAGAACAACAGTTACAGGTAAGCAACTTGTTCCTTCTCCAGCATGGGGTCTGGCATGGATTCACATGCTCATGAATAAAGAACACATAGCAGTACACACATGCACAACCGCGGGAGGTGGCAAGGCTCAACTAAGCCAGGCTCACCTTCAAGTGAACAGGTTGCGCAGCACTGCTTGGCCGACTCTGGACTCCTCCCTGGAATCTCTGACGCAGTAGAATTTCGTGAAGGTGTGTGTCGACCTCCACGTAGCAGCCCTGCAGATGTCCAGCAGGGGAACCCCGACAGGAACGCCATTGTAGCAGCGATCACCCAGGTGGAATGGGCTCTCGGATGGCCAGGCAGCAGTCGATTGGCCAACCACTGACAGTGGTCGATACAGCCGAAGAGCCCCACCTGGAAATGGAAGCTTTGGATAGGGCCTTCCCATGGCTCACAGGACCAAAGTTCACAAACAGCAGAGAAGTTTTCCGGAAACGCTTTGTGTGGGCCACATAAAACTTCATTGTTCTAGCCACATCCAGCTAGTGCAAAGTCCTTTCAGCCGGCGACAAAGATGCCGGAAAAAACACAGGTAACACCAAGGGCTCGTTTAGATGAAAGTCCGACGGCAACTTGGGCATGAAGGAGGGATGCGTCCGCAGCACCACCCTCGTCACGTGGAAAGTCAAGTACGTAGGCTTACAGGATAGGGCCTAGATTTTTATTTATTTATGTTTATTTATGTACTTGTAGTGCGCCGAAAGCCTGCAGGCATCAGGGCGCGTCAACATGAAACAGAGACAACCTATGGAAAAACTAATTCTTATTTTCTAGGGAGTTATTCTAGTCATTAATTAAACTGAGACAAAGGCTTCTTTTTTTTAAACTTTCTTTATTAATTTCATATTCAAACAACAGATAACTTAACTGGCCCCCCGTACCCTTTGCCCTCCCCTCCGACCCTCATCCCTCCCCAAAGAACTTGTCTAGCTAAACCACACACTTTGTCTCTAGCGCACATCTTAAGTACAGGACAAGTCAATAAATCCAGACAAGCAATAATCCCTCTATTGCTCAGCTCCTGTAGTCCAAGGGTCATTGCCACCATCTTCACCAATTCATATGGGGCAAACCAGTCCTGCTTCCGAGCGAGGAGATTCTTCGTCCATGTCCACCACATATCTCCGAAACGGAGGCCAATAGTCAAACGGGCGGCTAGTTATTGGCATAACCATTGCATATTTCGACTCTCTCAACTCACACATTTTCATGCATTCTAGCCAGGAATTAAAGGTCGGTGGACTTCTCGTTCCCCATTTCCTTGCTACCAGATGCCTGGCCACTCCCACTGCCATACCTAGTAACTTCCTCTCCATTCGGGACTCCCCTTCGATTAGGACTAGTAGCCATACCTCGGGTGAAAATTCCCGTTGTGTGGATGGCATTACTCTCATTGCCTCTTCAACCTCCCACCAGAACCCTTTAATTTGCAGGCACTCCCAAGTCACGTGATAAAAATCGGCAAGCACGGCACCGCATCTCCTACAGCCCGGGGGGCAATCAGTATAAATTGTACTTAATTTCATTGGGGTATAATAAGCCCGGTGTAAGAATTTAAAGTGCGTCAGCCTAAATCAAGTATTTAGGGATATTTTCCGGGTTTGGCTACTTATAAGCTTCCACTGTGCGTCACTTAAATCGTATGCCAAGGAGGCTGCCCAGGCATTCCTGTAGGTCGTTCTCCCTGCCTGCATAGCGCTTCGGATCTCTTTATAAATGGAAGATACCAATTTACTGGAGGACTGAGGTTTAATGATGAGAAGCTGGACCGAGTTGGGTAGCGGAGCCCTTGGGAAATCAGGCCACACAGACTTTAAAACCCCTCTCATTCTATAGTACCGGAACAGGGTCACCGTATTGTATTCGCCTTTTTCGAGCAATTCTTCCCATTTTATAAACCTCCCCTCCTGCGTCATGTCTCTCAGCTATTGCACCCCCAGTTTGCAGAAGTGGTCCTTAAATACTTTTTCATGCGTAAGCAGAATGCCTATGACATTATAGATTGACAAATATGGATGGAAAAGTGGCATCGCGTCTGATAATTGGCATACCCGCTCCCATGCTTTACAAGACACGTTCACTGGCTGAACCTCTCCCCTCGGGACCCTCTCTCTATTTCCCCACACCATTCCCGTTAGATTATTCGGGAAGGAGACCGCTTTTGCGGCCATTTCATGCGGGTGAGCCGGGCTCGGAGAGTCCCAGCCCACAATATACTGCTTGGGCAATATGACCATCTTCCACAAGTCGCGCTGCCTGCGAAATAGGGAGAATGCAGCTCCCGAAATGACAAGCCAGAGGTTCCATGGCCAAAGCAAATAATATTGGGGAAAGCGGGCCCCCCTGCTGTGTCCCTCTAGTAGGATAAAGGATGTCAGAGGTCACCCCGCTTGTATACACGGCTGCGCGCGGGCCGTATAAAGCAGCTTAACCCATTTTATATACATGAGACAAACCCGGAGCGCTTCAACACCTCGAATAGGAAAGGCCACTCCACCGAGTCAAACGCCTTTTCGGCATCAAGCGCTACCTGCGCTATAGGGACATCAGGGTTAACATTATGCATCAGTGCAAATAACCACCTCAAGTTATGCTGAGTGTACCGCCCTGGGATAAAACCGGCCTGGTCCGGAAGCACTAGGGCCGGTAAGTGTGGTAATATTCGATTCACTAGTATTTTATTGTCGACATTTATTAATTACAGGGGTCTATAAGAAGCCAGCAGCTGGGGATCCTTCCCTGGTTTGGGGAGCACAGTCACCAGCGCCAACCTGGTTGTCACCGGTAGCGAGCCTCTGGACATGGCATCTTCAAACATTTCTAGCAAATTCGGGAGCCACAATATCAATATAGGCCTTGTAAAATTCAGCGGTGATGCCGTCTAACCCAGGTGCTTTACCATTGGGAAGTGATTTTATAACCTCACGAACCTCTTCCTCCGTAATGGGAACATTTAGCGCTCCGCCTTGCTCGCTATCAAGCCAACCCAGCGCTACCTCATCAAGATATTCCACTAGCTTATCTCGCCCACTTACCCACCACGAGCCATACAACTGCCCATAGTAGTTATAGAACTCTCTATTTATCCCACACAGATCTTTGATGGTCTGCCCATTTGCACCTACTATTTCAGCTATTGGGGCAGTTTGCCTCTCCTTCCTGATGACCCATGCAAGTGTTCCACTCGGGCGGTCCTCCTCCCCATATCTCATTGCCAAAACATGGTCTCCCAGATATTTCTCCTCTCTCGCTGCTAGTTGCTGGTATTCTTCCTGATGCACCCTCAGCTCATCTTGTATCTCTGGGCCGCCAGATATGCTCTGCTTAATTTCTAAGTCTCTGATAACACCCTCCAATCTACTCATGGACCCCCCTCAGTGCCTTTAGTATCCCCCCTTCACGAGATATGCAACACCCGCTAACATATACATTAAACGCCTCCCAAATTGTACATTGGCTAGGCCCTGACCCCACATAAGCTTGAAAATATGTTTGGATATCCCTTTCGATTCCGGCATAAAAGGCCACATCCTCTACAGCTACAGCACGAAACCACCACCGGGGCAATGTCCGGGGATCCGCCATATGATTAATGTGTACCAGGACAGGGGAGAGATCCGAAAGGGTATACGGAAGTATCCTAGCTCCCTCCGCACACCTGACAACCGCAGCTGACGCCATTATATAATCAATCCTGGAGCAGCTACCGTGGACCCCAGAAAAAAAGGTGAACTCCCTAGTATTTGGGTGTTCCTCACGCCATAGGTCATGTAGATCCTGATAGTTGGCTATAGTAGCCCATGAGAAGAATAGGATGAACAATACCTATGCACACCCCAGCCTGCTAATTTGGGAAGACACGTGCCGTCCGCCAGATGGGTTTCCTGTAGACAGAGTATGTTGACCTTATGATTCCTACTGAAGTTAGCTATAAGACGGGATTTCTTTTTGTTTGTAAATCTTCTCATATTCCATGTCATTATTGTCAGCTGCCTGCCCTTCCCTTCGCCCATCTAAAAACTACCAGCAAGTGCAAATGTCCCCAGCCCCCAACAGTACCCCATCCATGTTAAACACAGCCTTGAGGAGCCAAGCCCCATCAACTTTAGCACTAGTTTCAGAGCCTGCGCAAGACGACACGTTAACCCACATAACACCAACCCTTGTCAACTGTGAATGCTTCCCTTCCCACCCCTCCGCCCCACCCACACCCACCCATACCCATACCAGAAACCAAAACCAACTGGCTCACTGCCCACACCCCTCTTCTCGCCCCCCTCCCCAACCATAGTGAAAGAACTATAACCTCAACTAAACAACCGCAGTCTCAGCGGTACCTGGGGCCACTGAGGGCAGCTCCAGCGCTCCATATGGCAAAGGCTGAGGCAAAAAACGTGTTACTCCCCCATTCCCCCAGCATCTCAAGTGACAGAAAACAACAGCATTTCTCCCTACTTCCCTCGTTCCCCCATAATAAACAACAGTGTTAGTTCAGGATGGCCTACGGGGGGACCCTCCCGACTCTGGGAGATTCCTAGCAAATTGCTCCGCTGCCTCCGGCGTTGTGAAAAATATTGCTGCCCAATTGTGCTGTACCCGAAGCCTAGCCGGATACAACATGGAGTATATTGCTCCTTTACTCCGAAGCATGTTTTTAACCGCTTGATAGGTTTTCCTTTTATCTTGAATTGCCTGGCTAAAGTCAGGGAACAATCGTATAGTACATCCTTCCCATTTTAAGTCTTTCTTCTCTCTGGTGGCTCTCAAAATAGAGTCTCTGTCCCGGTCACAAAAAATCCTAGCTATGATAGTGCGTTCTTGGGCGCCAGGAGGTGGTCTGGGAGCCAAGGAGCAATGCGCCCGTTCCACCTTGTACATGCTTGATACAGGCGGGTTGTCCAAGACATCCACCAATAGTTTCTCGACAAACTTCTCCATGTTTCCAATGTTAGTAGTTTCCAGGACCTCAGTAATCCGCACATTATTCCTCCTTGATCGCCCCTCCAATTCTTCGTTCTTCGCTGCAATTTTCTTTACCTTACCAATTGCTGGAGAGACTTAACCTTGCGATGCAGTGAGGTGACATTATCCTCTGTGGTTCCTATACTGTGCTCGGCCTCTTCCATTCGCCCTCACAGTTTTTCTATTTGGACGGCTGAGACATCCACCTTATAGGTAAGGGCATCTATTTTGACCCCCAGCGTGGCCTTACTCCCTTTCAATGCCAGCAGCGTCTGGTTCAGGGCCGCAATGTCCACTTGTTCCGTCACTGAACCCTGCGATGGGATCGCCTGGGACTGACCCTGCTCCTGGCGGGCAGACTGCTCCATCTTTGCCTGTCTCTTGTGATTACCCATATAGACCAACAAGGTTAAGGGGCCGGACTGGGTATCCCAATCCACGAGAGGCCAGCAATTCTATGGATCCTAAACAGGCCCTTTGGCCACCACAGAGGAATGGCAGTACACTACAGTAGGCCTTACGAGCTCACCTACCCACCCCTCAAGTCAAGCTTAGGCCAGCAGGAGCCTCACCTAAGCACCAGAGCAGGACCAGCCACAGACACCTACCAGTACAGGTTAACCCAGCCATTCCAACCAAAAGGCCAGCACCACAGCCCGCCAAGCAGCTCTCAATTCATTTGGAGAGGTATACCACTCCGGGGAAGGCCAATGATCAGATACCGGGACCCAGAACAGAGTTTAAAACAGTCGCCTTCCGCCGCCCAGGAGTACACTGCAGCATTGGCTCACCTCAAGTGCCATGACGACGTCAGCCTCTAAATCACCCCGATTCAAATACTTCGATGCAGCCTTAGTCTCCACATTAATGGATGCACTAGTTCCGAGCAGATACCATTCCCATGCACACACTCTGTACTTATTCCAAAAGTTAGCAGGTGGGTTGTGCACATCACTGGAGGAATCCTGGAGATGAGACACGTTTCAGTCACTCAGCCCAGTTATGTCCACACCTTCCTCTCAATTGCCACACGATAGTCAGAGCCAGGAGGATCGCGCTTGTCATCTCCAAACACGCTATTCCTCGCCAACTCAGTCCGGCCTCACACATTGCTGCCTGCAGCTCCTTCCCCATGCACTTGCCCGCCTCCTCAGGCATCATGGCTCTCATGGCTCTCATGCAGCACCGCCTCAGTTCACCTGATCTCTCTCCAGATCAGACGCCAATGGTTGCAGAGGAATCAGGGCGCCAGCACGGCTGTGCCGGAGCAGCGCTCTCAGTCTGCAGACCAACGGCACACAGGATTCCTTTGAGGGCGGTAGGCTGGAGGCCACCCCCATCATAGCCCAGCCTTCTCAGTCTGCCGACACGCCGGAGGGCGTTCCGTGCACCCTCAGCAGCGGTAGACGTTTCCTCCAGGCACCGCTCTCAGGTATGTTGCGGCCGCACTGCCGGCACCGCGCCGCTTCTCGTCCCCGCTCACTCTTATCTGCACGATGATAGTTCCCTACGGGTGGCCCGGCCCTCTCCGGCATCATGTCTCTCCTCCTACGGCTGGTGGTACCTCACCGTCGGTATCACGCGCTGAACACCTCCAGCACCATGGGCCGCCCCTCCTCCATTCTCCTCCAAGGAGCCGCCAGGCCCTTCACGCCTTCACCCTTCCCGGAGCGGCAGCAGGCTCCACAATATCGTCCAGGGGTGCCAGAGGCAGTGTACATATTCGGCGCAATCAGCCAGGGGGTCCAGGAACAGGGGAAGACAGGATCATTATAGGATTATAGCTCAGCCGTTACCGGAGCTTCTCAGGCAGCAGCCATCTTGGTCAGCTGCGCAACAGGGCCCCTACGAGACTGAGGCTTATTTAAACAGGTAGGTTTTCAGGTGTCTCCTGAAAATCTGGTAATTTTTTTCCAGCCGTAGGGTTACGGGCAACTTATTCCAACATTGCGCTGCCTGCACTGGGAAGGATTTCCCCATACCTGTTACTCGATTGAAGCGAACACATTCAACCGGCCTTGGTCTTTTGATCTAAGGTGTCTAGATGGAATATATCTAGAGAACTGGTTCTTCAGATACCTGGGAGCTGAGCCATATAGACATCTATGAACGATTGTCATTGACTTGAAAGTAATTCTTTCCTTTATTCTCAGCCAGTGCAGTGACTTTCTTCCTTCTGTTATGTGCTCTCTATTTTTTATCTTTTTAATAACACGGACGGCACTGTTTGCCATGACCTGGCATTTCTCCATTTCTTTCTTGGGAGCTCCTAACAACAAAGCCTTACCATAGTCTAGCTGTGATAAAATAATAGCCCTTGCAATCGTTGCTGTGTTCTCCTCATTTAAAAACGGGCGGATGGCTCTCAGGAGTCATAGGTAATACGCGTTGTTTTTGTGGAGGTATTTCACCTGCGCCCCTGAACCCAAATGACGTCCCTACCATCATCCCCAACGTTTTGACTTGTGTCGTTATTGGGGTAGTTGCCTCCTTGATAGCGAAGGTTTTGTGTGTTCCAAAGATCAGTAATTCTGTCTTAGTGTTGTTAAGACACATCCAATTCCGTTGCATCCACTTATCTAGGATATCATATATTTGTGTTATTTAGGCACTGTCACTTGGATAGTTACCTTCTAATTCAAAGACCAACTGCGTGTCGTCGGCGTAATTCATAAAGAATGCGCTGACATTTTCCAGTAGGTCACAAAGGCATCTTATGTACAAACTGAAAAGCAATGGGGATAAGCTTGCCCCTAGTGCTACTCCAAATTCAATATGTGTGGCCTCAGAAAACCTTTCTCCCCAGTGCCCTCTGGATTTCCAGGCTGCTAAAAGGATGTCAGCCAATGCTAAAGCAGCAGGTGAGCATCCTGCTACTTTCTCTAATGCCTCTTGCAACAATTGGTGATTCACTAGATCAAATGCTGCACTAGGGTCCAGCAGCATCAAGATCCCCATTGTTCCCTTATCCAGGAAAGTGAGCATATGTGTCTGCAGATCTAACATTGCAGTTTCGGTGCTGTGTGCCTCTCTGAAGCCTGATTGTTGTTTGTGGAGAATATCGTGACTTTCTATGTATTTTTTAAGCTGATTTGTCGCTACCTTGTCCAATATTCTCAAGATAAAGTTTGAGTTTGTAATAGGACATGAGTTAGTAGGATCCTTCGGGTCCAAGCCTGCCTTTTTTATCAATGGCATAACAGTCACTTCTTTTATATACACTTTGGTACCAGGCCCTCCTGAAAAGATGTTATAGCCCATTGGAATCCAGATACTAGAACCTATGTGGTCAAGGACTGATGTTTGGTCGCCCCTCACATAATCATCCACGGTCATCCTGTGGAGACCACCCCGGATCCATATAGACGCTCTATTCATTGGGGTACAGTTTATACTTCCCCATGAAGCGTTGCCAGTATCTCTCCAAATTGTACATGGTGACTGACGCATCCCCTACCCACCATACTCTTACCAAAAGACATCTCCCGAGTTGTTATTGACAATAAAGGAAAGCACCAGAGTGGGGGGGAAGTGGCTAGGCAGCGCACGATGAAGACGTATCTGCTGTGAGCTCCGCCAACGGGCACCCTTAGCAAGGTTTTTCTAACAATTTTGCACCCGTATGACGAGCAGTAATATATGGGAACGAGAGCTGAACCCGATGTGATGCAGTGGGACGCAATCCCAAGAGAAATCGGAGCTCTGATGTGAGAGATGTTGCTCGGACGAGCCGGAGCCCCTGGGACTGCCGAGAACAACATGGTGGTGGGCGCCATTTCGCCTAACGGGTGGCTGAGGCTTTGTTGCCCTGGATCGTGATCCCAACCTCAGCCTGAAGAGGAGCTGCCCTGAGAGCCCGAGACTCCTCCTGTACGTGGATGTGAGGAGCGAACGGGACGCGCTGACACGGATCTCTGCCATAGCGGAGGGGCTGGTCCTCTGTGAGCTCCGAGAGCGCCATCTGTCTACCCGCATCCTCAGCGGGAGTGGGGCTCCCCTTGCCCTCCGGCCGCTATAGATATCTGGTGCGGAGAGCCGGACGATATGGGGCGCCAGGAGTGAATCGCTCACTTGGACGCACAGGAGGTGGACCGCGTCGGCAGTGGACGGTGTGGGCTACCGCCGGGCTGGTATTCCGCGGTCCCCCTGGGACTTTCTCAGCGACGTGCGCCATTTTGTCTGGCGGACATCGAGGTCCTCACCGACCCGGATAGTGGTGGTCCCTGGTTTTGTATTGCGGATCACCGGGGGCGGGGATCCCCTCCTGATATTCAACGGAGCGAGCGGCTGGAGCTCGGGGGACACTGCTCGCCTGCCGATGTGCCTTGGTGTGGCGTGGTCTGTGGTGCTGTGAGACTGCGGTGGCGGGGGGCTCGGGAACTGGGGTGAGGCGCCGGCCCGCTGCCTGGAGGTGTGAGCCGGGCCCCCGCTCGCTGGGGCCTAGAGGAGGAGGAGTCCTGCTGGGGAGACGGTCGGTGACCATTTCAGCATCCCATTTACAATTGCCTGAGCAAACTCGGGGTGGTGGTACTTGGCATCTGCTACCTCCCACGGGACCCATTAAGGAGCTTTGCTAGCCCTTGGAGCATTTACTTACCTTATTGGTCTTCGGCACTACACGTTATATAACAGTGGTGTTGCACTTGGGACTATATTATTTGAAGCTTGCCAGCAATGCCCAAAGCATGAACCAAAAAGAAAGAGCAAACACAGGGGATAAAGGCTTTCTTGGCACCTCAGTCAGCTCCCATACCTCAAAGCCATACAGTGTCAGTGGAGGTCCACCAGGCCCCTGCTACAGACCCCATCGCAGATATGTCATTTACTAGGTCTGAATTTGAAGATATGCTGAAGGCTTTAAACAAGAAATCACCTGTGAAATTAAGGCGGAGATAACCACCTCGAAAGACTCACTGGCCAGGTCCTTAGCAGAGCTAACCTCCCACTTGAGTGGTCTCAAAACTAGAGTGGGCGATCTGGAGAATGTCACCTGTGAGCTAACACATGACACTGAGGTGCTCTCAGAACGAGTATGAGTGGTAGAAGACCATTTGGAGGAGATTTGGGCCAAGCAGGAGGACCTAGAAAATAAGGTCTAGATGGAATAATGTGCGCCTCCGGGGTATCCTGTGGCAAATCTCTGATCAAGAACTACCTAGCTATGTCAGCGCACTGTTCCGAGACCTCCTGGGCCTTTCTCCCTCTGAAACTCTGACTCTGGACAGAACGCACTGTGTGTACTCCTCTGCCCAAATGAAGAGAAATCTTCTCCCAGATGTCCTTACCAGAGTTGATTATTTTCGTCAAAAGGAGGAAATCATGTTGGCGGCCAGAAAATCGGAATCAGTGCATTTTCGGGGAGCTTCTGTGCGGCTATTTCAGGATCTCTCCCCGTATACTTTAGCTGCCGACGCCGTCTACGGAGGGTCTCTACATGGCTCCAGTCCCAGAAGATCCGCTACCGCTGGGGGTTCCCCTGCAAATTGATTTTTGACTTTAATAATCAGCACTACGTGATCTCTTCGGAGATGGAGGCAAACGAGCTTATGACTGGAGATGCTGCTGTACCCACGCTGGAGCGAGATGCCTCATTGGAGGGGGAGCACGGCTCACTGTCTACCCCAATGGATAGAAGAAGAAAGCCGAGGGGCTGGAAGCGGATAGGAGGTTCTGCCCTCCGTGAGGAACGGACCATGGCTGGAACTCATGCTCGCCTCTCTCCGGTCAACCCAAATGGCCGCCCTAAATCTACTAGTCCCCCACAGGCTGATGATACGCCTGCCTGATAGTAGAAGGAGGAAATGGAAAATACACAGGAGACGTTTCCTGGGTTATCCCAGGGAGTATTTGGAGGCAGGACTTCAGCCCGTGTGGTTAATATTTCTGGCGAGTATTGGTTGCTTTAACATCTTGTTAGTGTGCGACGATACTGGGGGGCCTCATCTTTGATGGAAGAGATCATTGGCCAGACAAACTTGGGCAACCTTGCTGGCGGGACACGGGGCTTTGGGTGTTCATGGGGAAGATCCCCCGAAATTAGATCTGTATGGTGTACAAAATTGCACACAGCTTCAAAGTGGGGCACCTAGGTCGGAATGCGCCCAATTCTGTTGAAGGTTTATTGTTGGTTACATTGAAGTTGAAGTTCATGGAAGCTTTTCACACCTTGTTTCCTATTATTCTTCAAGTCCTTATATTGCATTGTTCAACAGTGCAAACTAGTTCCTTTTTTCTTCTGTTTGTTTTTGTTGTCATTCAGGGTTACTTTTTTTTTTTTACACCCCTTCTTGATATTCTGATGTTGGGTCAGTCCCGAGTGGAAGCGGTCAACAAAGAGGTAACTTGTATAGTGCTAACTTTAAGTCTGGGATGCTGTTGGAATGCTCGAGGGTTTGGATCATCTGGGATGAGTTGAGTGCTTCTCCTAAAGTCAGTTCCCAAGCCCTTAAAATCCGGGGTGGGAGAGTATTGGCGGGTGAACATAGGGTAATACCCTGCATATTTTACCAACTATGTCAAGTGAGTATAACACATGAGGGAATACTGAAATAGCGAGCCCGAATGTAATCTGTCTCACCCTTAATGTTCAGGGTCTCAATTCCCCGATTAAACAAAGAGCTTTATTTCACCGATTGGCGACATACAACCCCACAATATTATTTTTGCAAGAAACTCACCTGTTGCCAACTGATGAATTTCGCTTGAATGACAAACTCTACACAATCAAAATGTGTGCTTCCTCTGGGACGAAGAAGCGCCAAATGGCTATTCTTGTTCGGAAGGGGACCCCATTGAAGGTTCATAGAACCAGGTTAGATGCAGAGGGAAGATATGGTCTAGTGGAAGCCACGCTATATGGGAAGAGGGTGACCCTGTTGTCGGTATATGCACCTGATGTTAATCAGCACCAGTTTTTTACCTCCATATCCGGAATGCTGAGTGAGCATGCTGAGGGAGATCTTATAATTGGAGGAGATTTTAATGCTGTGATTAACCCTTTGGAAGATAAATCTCTCCCCCCAACTCTAGCTGAATTTCGTGGCTCTAACCTCTCTCCTCCGGGAACACTCATTGATAGAGGGATGGCGTTTTTTTCATCAGGGAGAACGGGATTATACTTTTTACTCTCCTGTGCATAGGGGGTTCTCTAGGTTAGACATGTTCCTCCTCTCAGATACCCTTATCCCCAACACCACAGAGGTAGAGAGCCTCCTGGAAGCCCTATCTGACCATGCTCCGGTATTAGTCTCCATGTCTCCATTTAGCGACACCCAGGAACCCCCCCGAACTTGGCGGCTGAATGAACTCATGTTGTTGGACCCTCAGGCCCCTTCCTGCATTGCTAACTGCACAGACCAATACTTTGCAGACAATGATACTGGGGAGTTGGGAGTATGCTGTAGTGTGGGATGCAGCGAAGGCTGTCATTAGAGGTCAGGTTGTAACTCAAACAATTGAGCGGAGTAAAGTTTACAGACAGACCCAGGCCCAATTGGAATTGAGGCTTTGTGAGGCAGAAGAAGCGCATAGGAAAAAACCCTCTAGACGCACATTTAGGGAGGTTCGCATGACACAGAAAGCGCTTGAAGCCCACCCTTGGCATAATGTGCACTAAACAATACTATTACTCTAAAGGGAACAAGGCGAATTGTTTGTTGGCGGCTAAACTTAAGGCAGCAGGCAAAGCGCAACCACATAGATTCTCTAAAAGAAACAGATGGAAGGCAAATTTGCACCGAGTCTGGGAAGCTTCGGGTTGTGGAAGAGTTTTTTCAAAACCACTCCTCCCCTCATGTAACAGATCCACAGGTAGCCAGAGACTTTATCCAGAAGGCTGATCTCCCACGGATATCCCCTGAGTTTCGTGAATGTCTGAGGGCTCCAATAACCACGGAGGAGACAGACAGGGCAATCCGCTCCCTCCCGCTGGGTAAGGCCCCGGGGCCAGATGGCTTTACCAACAAGTTTTACAAGACCTTCCGGGAGGAATTGACCCCCCATTTAACGAAACTATTTAACTCGGTATGGAAGGCGGGAGTGGTCACAGCATCTATGGCGGAATCAGCTACGACATTGGTGGTGAAACCTGGGAAGGATCCTACAGATTGTGCCTCTTACAGGCCAATTGCATTACTAAACACAGACGCTAAATTGTTGGGGAAAATAATAGCGAGCCGCTTATCTCCTGTTCTCCCGTCTCTGATAAATAATGATCAGACAGGTTTTATACACAATCGGTCCACCAACGATAATGTACGCCGTGCCATTAATCTAATTGCCCTCGCTCCGAAGATCCCAGGTAATTTATCCCTGCTGTCCCTGGATGCCCACAGGGCATTTGATAGTATGTCTTGGGGGTACCTGGATATAGTACTAGAGGGGTTTGGATTTGGTCCGGAGTTTTCCAGATTAATACTCTCAAATTTTCAAATTCCCTCGACAAAGATCAAGGTTAATAAGCATTGGACTCCGCTAATTAGGTCAGCCAAAGGCACTAGACAGGGCTTCCTTTGTCCCCGTTAATTTTTGCCCTAGCAATGGAGCCTTTTGCTCAGCACGTTAGACTACACCCGGATATCCTGGGTTTTGAGGTGGAGGGACAACCCCATAAAATCACGCTATATGCGGATGATTTGCTTTGTTTCCTGAGGGATGCCCCCCGCACGCTTCCTCCCCTCTTAGACCTCCTAAACAAGTTTGCCACGATATCTGGCTTCAAAGTAAACCCAGCTAAATCAGTGGGAATGCCCCTGTCTGAAGACCCTGGTAGACTAGATGAAATACGAACAATGACGAACTTTCCCTGGTCTCCAACGGAGATTTCGTACTTAGGTGTAAAGCTGACTCCAACATACGCAGGTCTTTACAGGGCGAACATTCCCCCTTTGTTTAAAGAGTTAAGGGAGTGGTTACAGCAATGGGACTCCCAGGAAATTTCATGGTTAGGCTGTATTAATGCGGTTAAGATGACACTCCTCCCGAAGTTATTATATGCATTACACTCTTTGCCAATTGCCATCCCTGAATTTGAACTCATAAACCTCCAAAAGGAGATATACCGGTTCATCTGGAAGAAGAAGAAACCCCGTATTTCTAGTAAACTCCTAACAAGGGGAAGGATGTTGGGGGGGGTTGGGCCTTCCCTCGATACCACGCTATTATAGAGCTGCGCAAGTAGCTATAATGCTTTCTTGGGGTGATTCCCCGGATCCTTCTAAATGGTTAAAGATCGAGCAGGCAGCTGCCTCACCTTCAATTTCTCCTGAAAGAGGTGTGTAATTATAGGGGTGGAATATTGCCAACCACCTTGTCCACTCTACAGAGTTGGGACAAAGCACGTTCGCAGAGGGGCCTCCCACTGGGACTGGGGCCACTGTCCCCTATCACTCAGAACCCGGCTTTCAACCCAGGTCTCACACCCACAACGTTTCTGAATCTGGTGCTGAGATAAACTCTTTCCCGTGAGAGATTTATACGTTGATCAAGAACCCTTGACCTTCCAGCAATGCAAGGAAAGGTTTGATCTCCCGGAGACGGAACACTTCCGATACATACAACTACGCCACTGGCTTACTAATAGGGACATCCGCAGGGCAGCTAGAAGGGTCCCTCTGGGAATCGAACTCAAAATTCTTGAAGGTCAGCAGTCCCGCAAGATTTCGCGGTGTTATAGACTGTTGGAGAAAGCCTCAATAGATGGGAAACTTCCATATATGAAAGCTTGAGAGAGGGAACTGGGCCTGGAAATTCCAGAACTCAGACCAGTTACCGCTGCGCTCTAGTAAAAGAAAATGCCATCAAAATTTGCTTCAGGTGGTTCCCCCCCCCCCCCCCCCGCAGACTCCACTCCATTAATCCAGAGTATCCAGACACATGTTGGCATGGGTGCGGTGAGCGAGGGGATATGGCTCGTATGTGGTGGCATTGCCAGATTATTTAGTCATACTGGCTAGAGGTGCGGTCTAGAATTAAGGAAATCACGGGCTCCCTGCTCCCCATGGACCCAAGGGTATTCCTGCTGGGGGATGTCCCAGAAGATTGGTCCTTCCCCGTGTCAGTGCATAAAGCAATTTTGATCTCGCATTTACTAGTGGCTGCCTGCATCACCAGAGCCGATTCTGGAAACCGATAGAGGGCACGCAGATAGCCTACTGGTGGATGAAAATGTGGGAATTGTTAGGCTTGGAAAAGCTTACAGCAGTGGTGGAGGGAAAGCTCTCGAAATTCTGGAAAACCTGGCACCCTTTTCTGGACTTTGTCTCTGATAAAGAACATATGTTCTTCCAACCACAACTCCTGAAGCACTTCATGAATTCCTAAATCGACTGTAGATTTGTTAGCCCCGCACTCATGCACTTTTGATAGAGGATGCGCATCAATGGAAGTCATGTCTATGAACTCTTGATATCTAATATTGCTTAATGAATTCATGTTTCTGATCAGTTAAAGGAGAGATAACTGACCCAATAAATTTAACTCTGTAAACCCTTTTTTTTTTTCTCTTTCCCTTCTTCTCTCTCATTACCCCCGATTAATCAACTGAGGACATATATTGTACCATATAATTTGTACTTAACACTGTTATTTAACACCAAATATGTGAAACACTGAGGAATTGTTGGGGATACGAGGGTTTTGATTTGAACAAAATGAAATTAATTGTTGGTATAATTATTTGTAATGCCTTTCATGTTGAAAATCAATAAAAATATCTAAACAAAAAAAAAGAAAGCACCATAGTGATTGCACAACAGGGTAGGTCCCTTTACTAATCTTTACTAATTTATGAATTTTCCATGTGCAAAAGGTTTTTTGCTACTAAGCACCATTAGAATTGTGATTGACATTTATGGACACACCATAACTGTTGTACCCTGACTCTAACACTACTTGGGGCTTACGCATGTCATCAGGTATTTCCGGATACATCCGCCTGACTTAGTTCAGACAGCGGCCATTCGATTGGTAAGCGTGCCTGACTTTCCGAATAGACTTCCCTAGCCACCCACGTGACTTTTGTTAGGTTACGTGTTGTGGCTTCAGAATGATAGCCTCTCTAGGATCTGAGAGTTTTGCTTAATCATAACTTACAGTGGAATTACAACATAGATGTGCCTCATGGTGACTGGTCACCCGCACATCTCCAGACTCAGGCAACGTCCGCCTGACTCTATGCGGACAGCCCCCAGTTGACTGGAGGCCATGCCCGACTTCCTGTTCTGGCATCCGGAGCCGCACACGTGACCTACGTTTTTTCACGTGAGACGGCTTTAGAATCAGTATGAAAGCCACACATCAGGGAGCGTTTTACCTACGGCGGGACACGGACATGGATGCGCCTTCCCTTATTTCTCAAGTAAGTGCCAACGGACTCGGCCCCATTATGGGGCTTCAAGTTAGCCTGCCCAATACGCCTGCTGGGTCCTTGCAGTCCGTCTCGTTATAAGTGTAGACTTGACACACTGCTTGGATACTTTTGACATTGTGACAGCCTTTGCTCTGGCAGGTGTGTGTGGGCATCCACCATAGCCTTTGAACGCTTTTTTGAACCACCATTACCTGACGAATTATCCAGTTACATGATAGCCCCTTTCTTTACTGTTTATTAGTAAACCTGGGGCCTGGATCACCATGTACCACAGACATGTGGAGACAGAGGATTTCACACACTGACAGCGCACACAGGGACTCCCTAGCTAAGGTATGTGGACCCAGTGGGTCATTTATCTTGCTGAGTGTGTTCTTTGGCTAACCTTTGCTTTGTCCTGCCATCCTTTGGGGAATAGATGTGGGAGACAGCCATAAAGTTTGAGAATCTATAAAATCAGGATTAAATAAACAAATGATGAACTCAACGATGGGATGTTGATGTTGCCCCACGGGCGTCTCCCTGTGTTATATAGTCGCCCGGGTAGATGGTCATAAAATTAGAACTAATGGACGGAGGCGTTGTGCATTTGTCTATTCATTTAGTTCCAAGATAGCCAGGAGTGATCAGCTCCTTCACTAAATGGAATAGTAGTATCAGCGGTGTTGTGTATGTAAATGACATTTAACTGAGTGTGATTCACAGTCAATTGATTTGAAGTTATTAGCTCAGAGGTGACTATGGTTTAATTTCTTTTGTTTTCCATAGGTTCCCTCCTAAATTGATCCAGCCTCACGGCACTAACGACTAGGTGGTAATGTATACATACTTCCAACTGTCATATTTGCATTCCCTCAATATAGTCAGTTTACAATTTCTCTGACTGAACCAATTCATCAAATTGGAAGACTGATGCCGATGAAAGTGGCCTCACTTATATGTTTGCCACTGAAACCGGTCGACAGTGGTTTGCTTCACACAAGAGGCATAAATTGGGCCTATCTTGCAGTCTGAGCATACCTTTTTATCTAATTCCCACTTCCAGCCAACCAACATTACTTTAAGGCAGAGGGTGGGACTTTAGTGTCTTCTTGAATGTTATTATTTAACAATGTTTGTCTTTGTGTTATTGTGTCGTTTTTAGACCCGAGTTCCCCAGGGTCAAATAGACAGTCTGTAGGTCAATAAAGTATGCAATAACCTACTAGATGTATAACCTTTTGACCACTGGTGTACCATTTTAAACTATAAATATAGGTTTCTCTTCCAATACACATTCACACATAGTGGAAGAGAGTGGTAAAGGACCAACAAGGCTGAAAGTATTACCTTCCTAGAAGTGGCTAGTTTACCTCTCATCCTATCCCTATTAGATAAGCAGCACACCATCGCAATCCAGCGGAGACAGTAGATTCAGGCAGGGCTAGCTAGAAACTCGCTCTATCCTCACTGTCCTCTCTCCACAGCCTTGTAGTACACACCCTCCTTTGGGTGACCAAACATCGGTCCTTGACCACGTAGGTTCTAGTATCTGGATTCCACTGGGCTATAACATAATTATGGGACAGCTGGTGGTTGCCCAATTTTTGTGTTAAAACATGTTAAGAGTAAGGGCAATACCCTGTTAACTCTACCTTTTGTCCCTTTGTTTTGTCAAAACACCTCCTGAAAAGATGCCTTCACAATTCTTGTGAGAACTGACTAAAATAGATCTTTATTTTCTAAAATAATTTTGGCCAGTAAGATAATTTTTGCACATGTCGTCGGTCTCATTTTGGTCAATAGTAAGGACAACTCTTCCTCCGAGACGGGGAGAAAGCTAAAGTTTGGTAAGTCATCAGATCTGCTTTTCACTATAACTTGCGGTAGTACAGATCCAGGTTTTTCTCTGGATAGAATTATATTTTCTCTTGCCTTTTGTATTTTTGCTGATAAGGCATTCTGTACTATATCGCAGTCTTCCTTCATAGGATTAAAAGGCAGAGTAATGGCCTTTGGTTTATCCATGCATTTGAGAATTTCAAATATTCTACTAGTAGCATTCGGGGCAGCTGCTATCTCTTTGTTATAATACTTGCTCTTTGCTTCTCTTATTTCTTCCCTATATTTTAAATTTGTTTCCATTTCTCTTTATTACTGTTGCAGGATTCTGGATCCACTTCCTTTCCAAACTGCGTTTATCGAGTTTGATCAAATCTCCATGGAACCATTTCTGGTTCTTGTCAACTTTCCTAACCAATTTATGCTTTAATGGAGCATACTGTTCCACGGGCTCACGAATGTGTGTTGTGAAATGCTGAAGTATGTTTACGCATGCCGCATTATCTTGAATGCTGTCTTGAATCTTTTCCATCCAGGGTTTCAGTTGTTCGAGTCCTATCTTTTTAAAGTTGTGACTTAACACCTTCACGTGTGGGTTATGTGTAACTACCAAAGGATTATTTAACAAGACATCAAAGCAGACCGTAAAATGGTCTGACCAAATGCAAGGTTCTGTAATGGCATTTTGTGTATCTAAATTACGTGTTATCACCCAATCCAGTTGGTTACCCTTGAAAGTAATGGGTTCATTATTTATTACAACATGGTCTAGATTATTCAAAGTATTTTCCAGTTGATTTGCCTCTTTATCAGAGTTATTCCCTTTCCATCTTTGAAGTCTCCAACAAGTAAAGTTGCTGAATTTGAAGACCTTAAATTATTCAGTTGGGGTATTAACTGTTACAAAAGTCCGTTACGAGTGCTGGTGCTCTGTACAGTACTATTATGTTTGTGCAGTCATTAGGGGTAGGTGTGTGTTTAAGATGTAAAACTTCACATCCACTGCATGCTAAACTGGATTTAAATAGTTTGATGGATTATTTGGCAATAATTTTGCCACACCACCAATTTCACAAGCTCTGTTTTGGTTATAAATAACATAACCCTCTGGTACTGCTATCTCACATATTGGGCCAACTGGATCCTTTAACCACGTCTTACCCACTCGTTGTGCAGAGGTGATAGCCACAAGAAAAGCTGTCTTCCGCGATAGAAACTTAAGCGGAGCTGAATGCATAGGCTCGAATGGAGCCCCCATGAGCCTGGTCAGCACCACATTGAGTTCCCACGCCGGGGTCGGAGCCTTCACCGGCGGGAACGAGCGGAACGGTCCTTTGATGAACTCCTTCAACAGACGGTGCGACCACAAATACGGCCGTCCTGGAGATCTGGTGTAGCAGGAGATAGCTGCCAGATGTACCTTAATGGAGGCATGGGCCAGTCCCGATTTGGCCAGTGACAACAAATATGGAAGTACTTGAGGAGCTGTGACCCGCAAAGGGCTAATCTTCTGAGACCAGCACCAAATCGCAAAATGCTTCCATTTGTGTCCGTAGCATTTCAGAGTAGACGATGCTCTAGCCTTGGCGAGAACCTTCTTGCAGTCCGCGGGAGATCGTAGCCACCGAATTCTAGCACTGCAGGAGCTAGGCTTTCAGGTTCAGGGACCCTGGATCGTGGTGAAGAATGGCACCTCCTTCCCTGGTGAGAAAATCCGCGACCACTGGCAGCTTGACTGGTGGGGACACTGACATGCTGAGAAGGTCCGGGTACCAGATCTGCCTCGCCCATGCCGGTGCGACAGGGATCATCCAGCACTGGCACCGTCTAAGTTGACTGATTACTCGAAGTAACAACAGCAACGGAGGGAACACATACAGAACGAGGCCTTGCCAAGGCAATGAGAATGCGTCCCCCATGCTCCCCTGCTGGGGAAACCTGATGGCAAACCTCTGGCACTTGGTGTCCGTCACCGTCACAAACAAGTCGATCTGGGGATTGCCCCATTTGACAAAAAGGTTCTCCACTAGGTCTTGCTGAAGTACCCACTCATGGCAAGAGTGAAGCTCCCTGGAAAGGGAGTCGGTGACCGTGTTCTTTACTCCTGCCAGATGAAACGGAATGAGGAACATCCCCTGTGCGATGGCCCAATGCCATAAATCCTGCGCCTCTTTGGAGAGCGCTGGAGATCTGGTGTCCCCCCCTGTTTCCTGAAGTAAAACATTGTGGTGGTATTGTCTGTGAAGACCCGCACCACCTTGCCCTTGAGGGACGGCAGGAACGATTTGATGGCCCAAAACACTGCCCGCAGCTCCAGAACGTTGATGTGCAAAATCTTCTCCTCTGGCAGCTACAGGCCTCTGGCATGAAGACTTCCGGTGTGGGCTCTACAGGGAAGCGTCCGTCGTGACAGTCTTCTGGTGCGGTGGGGCCTGGAAATCCGTGCCTCCGGTCAGATAAGAGCCACCTTGTCAAGACACCCTCGTCGAGCACGATCCTGTCTTGAAAACTTCTGGACACTTGGATCCAACAGGTGTTGAGGAACTCCTGCAGCGGGCGCATCCGTAACCTGCAGAGTTGGAGGAGGTAAATGCATGACTTGATGGCCCTCACCGTGGCGATCTTCAGTGCTAGCAGCCGCTACACCTTGCCCAGAATGGCTGCTATCCTCTCTTCTGATGGCGACGCCAGGCATGCCACTGTGTTGAGTCGGGACCCCAGGAACAGCGTGTCCTGCGATGGAGTGAAGCAGGACTTTGCATAGTTCACTGAGAACCCCAGATCTGTCAGAAGACGGACAATCCTCGCTGTGTGGTTGACAGCTGTTAGGGAGAATTGTAATTCTATGGCTAATTTCCCTCACCTAGTGAGTCCCCCAGCAGCTTTGCTGGATTTCTGGAGTTTATTTCCACTTGGTAAGAGTGTGCCTCTTTTTCCCACTCTTACCAGTGTTTTGTCATGTGCATTTCTACTTGTTGTGTGATCTTGGACTCTGGAGCACACCACTCCATGAGCCCAACTTGTTGTGTGTGTTACACAGCACCTTCAGTGCAGTAACACAGGGTTGTCTCTAAGACTTCCCAATGACTCCTTTTTCTGTGGCTGACTACTGTCCCCCAGAATCAGGTAAAGTTGCCATTAACTTTACGTAGTCACTTTAAACTACAGACCCAGTACAACCCATCTTACATGGAGTACTGGAAAGGGTTACATCCTACCCCTTGTTGTCTGTGCCTCTCTGAGCTTTGTTTTGCTCTTTTAACATTTAGACTTGGCTGGTGGAAGTGGTATCTACCCTACCTTTTCTACCGCGATTATACTATATGAACCTGGTATGGTTTTAGGCTATTATATTAGCCTCGAACATAAACCAGGTTTGCCTTCTTTGTTCACCGTCTTTTGGTGGGCTTCTGCCAAGAAGCCCTCCTCTGGGTGCCTGGGTGTCTAGGTGGGCTGAATGTGAGGGAGGGGTTTAGTCACCATCCTGCTGCGTGATTGACAGCCAGGCTGTGTGAATGGGGGATTTTTGCATAAAAGGCAGGACTCTTGGGCTGAAAGTCAGAGTCGCCACTGGAACTACAAGGAACCAAAGAGAAGAAGACGGCTGCTGCAACTACCCCGTCCCGGTGAAGCCCTGCTGCACTCCTGAGCTATCTACCCTTCGACGGCCAGAGAAGATCCAGTCCGGAGTCATCTTCCCTTGAGCCTGGTGGGGTCAACCAGCTCATCTTCCACAGCCAGAGGATCCTCTTCGTGGTCGAAATCGTTGCACCCTGCTGTAGTTGTCCGGATAGCCCTCTGAAGAGCCTCTCCTGTTTTAAAGGAGCGCACCTTTTATTCACCGTCGCTGCTGCTGGCCTCATCCCTGAGTGGTGCAGACCCCTCCAGACGTCCTCCTTCTCGTCTCCACGACCGAAGTACCAGGAACTCTGGGTCTGCAGGAAACTACTAGGAACTACTGCAGTGGCACCAGCTTCTTCCTTGAATAAGGTACTGTGTTCTGCTTCAAGGAACTAGGGTGAATCCCTTTTCTCCTCCTCCAAGGCTTGCCCTTGTCTTCCTTCCCTCTTATAACTTTTGCTTCCTCTGTTGACAATATCCAAGTACTGCTGGCAACGTTGAATCTTGAACTGTGTGATCCTCGACAACAGGAACCCGGTTCCACTTGACACTGCCTCCGGCCTATTGACTTTAGTATTTCTGTCAGCAAGTGTTCTCTGATCCTGTCTGCCTTGACAAAAGTATTGCCTATGATTTTTGCCCCCAACTCTCTCTAGTTAGCCCAGGTGCCAAGTGTGTTTTTGCCCTGGTAACATTTCTCGCCGCGGATACGCGTTTCGTTAATAAGACTGAGCTGTCAAAAAATTATTGCATATGTATTCCCGGTAATGTCTTCTGTTTCACAACACCGGTCCGCCAAAACATAAGGTGAGTTATTCTGTGCCAAGAGAATTGGTCGTTTGTAGTGTATTTTATGTGTGGTTTTCATTTTATAGAAGTGTTGTGTTTTACAGATGGTTTAAAAATAAATGTACTTATATTTTTTTACCTGAAACCTTGAGTCAGTGTTTGCTTGTGTCACAGTAATTGTGGTCCCTTTGTGTAATCTCCGCTACTGCTCATATACTCTTGAGATAAACCTGGCTGATCCGCTACTGCTACCACTTTAACATAGTAGTAAGGCTTGTACCAAAGGTGAACTTATATCGCTTGACAATTCATTGCCATCTGAAAGCCGTATTTCGCCTATTTGCACTTTAACCTGCCTTAGGTATGCTCTACGTGCTTCTATGCTGTTATTGCCCACGCTGCCACTTAACTAGATCCTACTAGGGATTAGGGACATTTCCCTGCTGGCATGCTTCTATAATCCTGTCTATGACATATCTCTGTATTGTATTCCAGCCTATGACTGTGACTCATGTCATCATAATATGATTGCCTGTCTGACTGTGTTTGACACGCTGCGCCACATGCTCTAGCTGCCTCACCCATATCTAAGCCTATCACATTAGCTCACTTTTGTCCTGTACCCTTACTAGGCCTCACCACTCGATATAATTGCATTGCCCCTGCCACAGAGTTATCTTAACACCGTGGACATGCTGCCCCTGCCCCCGGCAGGCATTCTCCTATCCATCCTAGTTTTAGCTAAGGCCCATTGCGTAACGCCCATCCGACCCACTTGCACCCCTTGCAACATCTCTTGTGCATACTCTACCATAATGTATCACAGCACATCACCACTACCCAACCCCTGCACAGACACACTCTCTCCTAACCCTTACCTTAACGATCCCACACTGTGGCTCAAACACTTCGCAACCAAGCCTACTCCTAACCAACCATGCACACTGCCACTCAGGAATGCTAGACTCAGATCCAGACTGCCTCGTATACCCTGTGCCCAACGCCATCATACCAACACCCCCTGTGCCTCCACTCAGACCTTACCTAAACCGCTCACGACCACACCTAAAGAACTCAAAGGTGCTCTTATCAATGCCAGATCCCTTACTGCTCACGCCCTAGACATCTCTGACCTCATCACTACCCAGAACCTCGATTTCATTGCTATCACAGAAACATGGCTACATGCTGCTTCTGGCCCGCTCCTATCCCTCGCTATTCCTGACGGATATTCTATCCTCAGAAATGACCGCTTATCCAACCTATCCAAAGGTGGTGGCGTCGCCTTTATACATAGGGACAATATCAACATGAGACCGATCCCCAACACTCACTGTAGTTCAGCCGAATCTCTATCAGTGAAACTTTCACTCTCACCCACCAATACAGCATCACTTCACCTTATCTACAGACCACCCGGTCCCCTCTCTTCCTTTGCAGAAGACATTACGACCATCCTATCTAACAATACTAAGCCAAACTCACAAGTGTTGCTGCTAGGGGACCTGAATCTGGGACTGTCTGACCCAAAGGATCCTATGGCCACAGAAATTGCAAGCATTGTGTCTAACCTAGGCTTTCAACAACGCAACCTTGAACCCACACACAACAAAGGTAGAACGCTTGACTGGATCGTAGACCTGAATTGTAATACTACAATAAGCTCCAACTCAGCCTGTGCCTGGTCCGACCACCATGTCATTACTTTCCAGCTACCAGCCACCTCTCCCAGCTCTAAACCTACTATAGCCCCTTCTATTCCCACTAGGAATAAAAAGGACATCACTAGGGACAAGCTACTCCCGCTCATCCTACCTATTTTAAACAACTGCGCCACAGCATACAATGACCCTATGGTCTTAGTGGACTTGTTTAACCAAACTCTGCTTAAAGCTATTGACACCATAGCCCCACTTAAACTCAGGAAAGCCAAACAACGAGCTCACCTGAACTCGTGGTTCACTCCACACCTCAAAGCCCTGCGCAAAGAAAAACGTAAGGCGGAATCACTATGGAAAAGTCTCCCTTGTGCCTCTAACAAAGATAACCTCTTCATCACATCCCTTAATTACAAGGAAGCGATTATACAGGCAAAAAAAGAAACTTACAACCTGCGTATCTCGCAAGCTGAATCCAATACGAAGGAGCTATTCAAAATTCTCAAAGAATTAGAATCCCCTTCACCTATACCAGATACCTGCAACAAAGATAGCACCTGGTGCAATAGTATCCAAAATGCTCTCCTCTCTAAAATAACCTCCCTACAAGTCAAAATCAATGCCAAACAAAACTCTCTCCTCTCCAAACCACTTGCACTTCAAACGTCCACCACTTTCTCCCAGCCTCCATTCAGCTTTCATCCTCTTACTATCCCGGAGGTTGAAAAAATAATCAGTAATCTCAAACCTTCCAACTGCCAAGGGGACTCCTGTCCGGCACCTATCATCAAGGAATCCGCACACGACCTTGCTCCCTTCATTACCACATTCATCAACTCTTCATTTCAATCTGGAACTGTTCCCAACAATCTGAAGGACGCATGGGTCATCCCACTGCTGAAGAAACCCACACTTGATCCATCTATACCGACCAACTTCAGACCGATCACCACAGTTCCGTTCCTCCTAAAAATCTTAGATAGAGCGGCCTACCTCCAGATACAGAAGTATCTGGAGACTAACAACTTACTTGGCACAAGACAATCTGGTTTCAGACCCAGGCACGGGACAGAAACAGCTCTATTAGATCTGAAAACTCAAATAGAGGACTTAAAAGATAACGGCAAACTAGCCCTACTACTACTCTTGGACCTCTCTGCAGCCTTCGATCTGGTCAATCACCAGATCCTATGCCAACACTTGAAATCGGCTGCCCATTTTTCAGAAAACGCCACTAACTGGATCAGATCCTTCCTGGACAATAGACTAATGAGAGTATTCTCACCCACTGCATCTGCGACCCCATCGCCGGTCCCATGCGGAGTCCCTCAAGGGTCGTGCGTATCTCCTACGCTCTACAATGTTTTCACCAAACCATTGTTTGATGTGCTTGACTATCTGGGTGTCACCTATACCAACTATGCGGACGACACCCAGATACTCATCCCCATCACTGGTGACTACATTGCAGATACCAAAGCTCTGAACGACGTATACCAAGTTGTACAAGCTTGGATGGCTCACCACGAGCTCTGTCTTAATGACGACAAGACAGAGCTCCTCATCCTTGGCACCCAACAAAAACTTAGCAAACTGGACCCATCCTTCAGCACCTTCAACATTGATGGTAACTCCATCAAAGTGGCTAAAGAGACCAAAACTTTAGGAATCTACCTCGATGCCACCCTATCCCTAAATCGACAAACTAATGCAGTCGCCGCAGCCTCGGCTTACATTTGTAAGTTGATTACAGCCTGTCGCCCATTCCTCTCTACCCAGAACTGCATCACTCTTGCCAGAACGCTGGTGATGTCAAAACTCGACTACTGTAACGCACTTTATCAAGGCACCAACCAACGTAACCTTAACAAATTGCAGATCTCCCAAAACAATGCCATCAGAGCCGCCCTTAATATTCCTAGGTCAGCGCACATATCCGACACTAGGAAGAGCTTACATTGGCTCTCGGTAGCCCAAAGAATATCGCTCAAATCACTGACTCTCACCCACAAATGTGTCAACCATCAGGCCCCTATCTACTTAACTTCCCGCTTCTCTCAGTACATTCCTGCACGGACTCTAAGATCTGCCCAAGCACAATCGCTCACCATTCCTAAATACAACTTACAGACTGCTGGAGGCGTTAGCTTCCCAGTCCTCGCTTCCAAACTTTGGAACTCCGTGCCACTGTCCATCAGAACTATCCCGTCCGCCACGCTCTTCAAACACAAAGCCAAGCTCTGGCTATCCTCTACTTCTCACCCACTACCAGCCTAGCCACATGTTTCATTACCCTTGAACTATTGGTATTGCTTGCATGAATAGTTAACTCTGCCTGCACCTGCTTTTATGCTCTTATGCCTAATGAGTACCTCGCGACCTAAGTTTTGCTCCTGTGAATCTAATCTGTAACTGTATCAATGTCAGTATTGTACCCTGTGCCTCTAAGATATGCGCCTGGTTGCCTTCGGGCCTTGCGCGCTATACAAATAAACAAAATACAAATACAAATACAAATGGTGTGTAGTGGTCCCTAAGGGCACTGCACAGGATTCTACCTAACACTGGTGTACAGCGGTGAGGATTTGGAAGTACAGTGATTACACTTAGAGTGCTGCTATTGCTTGGGTTCAACTAACCACAAGGCTAAAACACCACTAATTCTATTAACTGAGAAATCATGTCAAATATGGAAAGCTACACTTCTGAGGTTTTGAGAACCATGTGTAGGTAGGGGAGTCTCTCTGGTAAAGGAAAAAAATCTGAATTGGTTGCAAAGTTAATGGGAAAACAAAGTCTGGAGAGTGGGTCAGAAGGGCCTACCCCTCCAGCAAATGTGGATACTGATGTTTCTGATTCTGAGAGTGTTGATTTAGAAGAAGTAGATGCATCCTTGTTAGGAAACCCTACAACTCCCTTACCTGCTCAGAAAGCACAACCTCTGTCCACACACTTACTCCTGAGTTTATTGCACTTGAGAAAATGAGACTTGAATTGAACGTAAAACGTATTGATGCACAAACAGCCATGAAACATCAAGAGTTAAGGCTCAGAGAAAGGGCGCTGCACCATGAACTAGAAATTAAGAAATTGTCTTTAGAAAATGCTTCTCTCCCAGAGTCTTCTAGGTGTTCCAGCCCTAAGAGACCCCGTATGCCAAAGGAAATGATTGGTATGTATGAGACTAAACTTGATGTTTTGGATTGGTTAGCAATGTTTGAGTACACTCATGGGATTCAAGGTATCTCATGGAATCAGTTGATTCCTTGGCTTTTCTCTAGGCTTCCCCCTGTTGCAAGTGATGCTGTAATGGGGTTGGGGGAAGAGGCTAAGCAGGATTATGAGTGTGTGAAGCTAGCATTAATAGCTAGATTTGGGAAGACCCCTTCCCAGTAGCTTAAGAGGTTTAGAACCCTCAAAAAGCATGATCGTACCCGTTGGGCTACCTGGGTGTGTGAATGTTTAAAAAACTTAGACGGTTGGGTTAAGGGTTACAAAGTGAACACTTATGAAGGTTTGAGTAATGTTGGAGTCTATTTTTGATGTCTGCTCTCCTGAGCTTAGACAGCACTTGGCTGATTCAAAGGAGATAGATCCTAAGAAGTTAGCTAAGGCTGCTGACTTGTGGGTTGCCAACAGGGCTACTCACAAGGATTCTGGGGCAACTCAGAAAAAGGATGAGGGAAAGCAGTCAAAGAAAGACAACAAAGAGAATTCCAATAATTCCAATACAAAAGAGGGCCACAAACATAACCAGGGTAAGCCACAAGGAAAACCAAATCAGGCTAGTGTACCATCTGGTCAGAAACCAGATGGAGGTCAGATCAAACCTCCATCCAATAAAGCATTTGGTAAATGCTTTGTTTGTGGGTTAACTGACCATGTAAAAGGAGATCCCAGATGTAAGGGTAAACCTTCAGGGGTCCACAATGTCTCCTTAGCCTTCTCCCAGGTGGATGAAGTACCTATAGCCAGTGGAAACTTTCAGTTACTAGCTGATGAGCCCATGAGAGTCTCAGCTAGTGTTTCTTTAGTGTTCTTGGGTCTTTGGGAACAACAGAACTTAGATGTCTATAACTCCATCCCAGATAATACTAAAGAGTATTACAAAGATCGTGTTCTTGTGAATGGTCAGGAAACCCCTGCCATCAGAGACACTGGAGCCAGCATAACTGTGGTTGATGAATGTTTTTTCAAGGTGGAGGATGTTGCTAAGGCACCCAAACACCTAACCAAGTTAGCTGGAGGCCCTATGCAAATGGTTCCCCAGTTACCAGCTCTCATCCATTGTAATGACATGACTGTCAGAATACCTGTAAGTGTGCAAAATAACGTGCCTGGGAGGGTCCTGCTGGGTAATGACCTTGAAACTCTTGGAGTTGTGTCTAGTACCCCCAGCCCCCCAGCAGAAGGAAGCAGGAGCTCACAAGGTCTGCAAGGGAGAGAACCTTGAGAGGCTCTCCTGGGGACATGATAGAGGAAACTATCACCCCAAGTCCACAGGACGGACTTACTGCTATTGCAGGTGAGAAAGAGACAAAGGGGAAACCCAAGTCTGCCAGCAAGAAACCAGCAAGCACTCCTGTCCCCAGAAGGACAAATCCAAGACTGTCCAAAGTCGCATCAGTGACTCCTCCACCAGCTGAGACTGAGTATGAGGGTCAACCCTGTATGGTTCAGCTAGATACTGAGGAATCAGATCAAGAAGAAGATCTTACTCTGGTGGGAGATCTTGACCCTGTTGACCATACTGAGCTGCAGTCTTTACTGGCAGAAGGTGGACCCAACATGGCAGATTTTAGCAGAGGACAAAGAGAGTGTCCTACTCTTGAAGGTCTTTGCCTACAGGCAGCTGCTCAGCTAAATGGGACTGAGCCTGGAAAGTATAGGTTGCACTGGGAAGATGGCCTCTTCTACAGTGAACCAACTGAGTCAACACCTGGAGACTGCAAAAGACTTGTAGTACCTCTAGTGAACCGACCCCAGCTTTTGCAGTTGCCCACAAGATACCTTTGCCTGGTCACTTAAGTTTTAAGAAGACCAAGGAAAGGCTCTCTCTTTACTTCTACTGGCCTAAAATGGGTTCAGAAGTAGACAAATTCTGCAGGAGCTGCCGCACTTGCCAAATCTCTGGCAAAAGTGGAGCCAAGAATATGGCACCCCTGTTGCCTCTTCCAGTGGTGGGAGTTCCTTTTGAGAGGGTCGGGATTGACATTGTTGGTCCTCTTGACCCTCCCACATCCTCAGGCAACAGGTTTATCCTGGTTGTAGTGGATCATGCCACTAGGTATCCTGAAGCAAAACCTATGAGGACTGTTACAGCTCAGGGTGTGGCTAAGGCCCTACTTGGTATTTTTACCAGAGTAGGTTTTCCTAAGGAGGTGATATCTGACAGGGGATCAAATTTTATGTCCCACTACATGCAAGCCATGTGTAAAACTGCCTACCATCCCCAAACCAATGGGTTGGTAGAGAGGTTTAATAGAACTATGAAGAGCATGATAGGTGCTTTAGAAGAACCCCTTAGAAGAAAGTGGGTCCTTCTACTGCCATGCCTTCTCTTTGCATATAGAGAAGTCCCTCAGAAGGGAATAGGTTACAGTCCCTTCGAACTTCTCTATGGCCATCCAGTCAGAGGTCCATTGGCTCTGATTAAGGAGGGGTTGGAGAGTGCTCCTTCCTCCCAAGCCAGTCAGAGTGACTGACTATGTGATAGGTCTCCGGAGGAGAATGTCACACATGATGGCAGAGGCAAGTGATAACTTGAAGGCTGGTCAAGCTCTGGTCAAACACTAGCATGACCAGAAGGCTAACGTGGTTGAGTTTACTCAAAACCAGCTTGTTCTTGTTATGGTCCCCACAAGGCAGAGGGCTTTGCAGGACAAATGGATAGGACCCTTCAAGGTTGTGGGTAAACTTGGAGAGGTGAACTATCTGGTGGACTTAGGCAATCCTAAGGAGGCTCCCAGAGTCTTTCACACCAACCGGTTGAAGGCTTATGTCTCTAGACCCGACATAGGAGCTTTGCTTCTAGCTTCAGCTCAGGAGGAGGAGGAGGAGAAGAGTGAACCTCTGCCTGACCTCCTCAGAGACTTACCTTTAGATGAGCATGTGGAAGGAGTTAATCTCTCTTCCAGTCTTACACCTGACCAGCAGAATGATGCAAATGACTGTTAAACCAGTTTGCCTCCCTGTTCTTACTTTCACCAGGCTTGACCCCTTGGGGCCAGCATGATATACTCACTGGTGACTGTTTGCCTGTCAAAAGCAGAGGGTACAGAATGTCAGACAGTGTAAGAACCCATATAAGGAATGAGGTCAACAAGATGCTTGATCTCGGGGTTATAGAGCCCTCTACTAGCCCATGGTCTAGCCCAGTTGTGCTTGTACCAAAGGCAGGATCCAAGGAGTTGAGATTCTGCGTATAGAGCTCTAAATGCAGTCACAAAGACCTGCCTAGGACAGATGAGCTGGTTGACAAACTTGGTGCAGCCAAGTACCTCAGTACATTTGACCTAACGTCAGGTTATTGGCAAATAGCCCTGACCGACCATGCCAAGGAGAAAAACAGCATTCTCCACCCCAGCTGGCCTCTACCAAATCAAGGTAATGCCTGTTGGACTAAAGAATGCACCTGCTACATTTCAGAGGATGGTCAATCAAGTTCTGAATGGGATGAAGGACTTCTGCATGGCATACTTGGATGACATTGCAGTGTTCAGCCCTACATGGAAACAACATATTGAACACCTAGGATATGTATTGCAGGCTCTGGAACAGGCCCATCTGACCACAAAGGCAAGCAAATGCCAAATTGGCCAGAGTACAGTGGTCTACCTTGAACATGAGGTAGGAGGAGGTGAAATAAGGCCATTGCCTAGCAAAGTACAAGCTGTACAAAACTGGGCCACCCCTACTACTCAAACCCAAGTGAGAGCCTTCTTAGGTCTCACTGGGTATTACAGGAACCGTGAGTCTAGAAATTACCCTCCCATAGCATAGGCAATGTATTTTGTTGGCCGAAGACCAACCGCCTCATATATTCGGTATTAGTAATACAGATTTATAATCATGACCAGAATACGTCCATTTTGAACGGAATAGAATTTGCCATTTTGTCTAATTTTCGCTTCTTGCTTTCTGTTCAAACTGCTTTGCTGTAAGCTTATTCTATTCCGTTATTTCATTGTTGCTCATGCATAGAGCAAGGCCACAAGATACATGTTGAAACACAACACAGGCAATCCAGACAGCAATGCCCGGTCTCCTCCCTCACAAGTCCTCGGAAGTAAGCAACAAGGAATTTAATCACCATACAGGTGCCAGCTAGTCTCGCTGATGCGGTAGAAATGGTAGGAACAAACAATTAATGGCTTGAATTATGCTCTCTTTTACGGCCCCCCCTTCACTGAGCCCTGTAGAGCGAGTTGACCCTTAGCACACAAATAGAAACTAGAAGATAACAAGGCCTGGAATGTGTCTCTCCCCTGCACGCAGCTTGCTTGAAAGAACAGGAGCAGTGTGTTCCCTAAAACAAAGAATCATGTCTGCAAGTCCGCAGATTGCAAACTGTTGCTAAATGAATGTCTGAAGGTATCATATTTGTCACAATTGTCAATCATCAAATCCATTTCAAAGGAAATACATTATGGGCGGCATTGAACATGTCATTACTGATAGTGAGATGTTCGTTTTGTATATATGTAACTGTTGTAAAATGTTCGCTCTCTTGCGTTCCTAGGGTTCTAGAGACACACGTTGCGGGACGTGAGACCCAGTTGGCCAACTGAGACTATTTGCTTTGCAATAAAACCTTGCTTTTGGGAATTGAACCTCGTGTCTGGCGTATCAGTTCGTGTGTGGTGATTGTACCTTGTTTCCATATGCGAGGGTCCCCTAGGGGCCCCATCAGAACTTCATAGAGAACTATGGGACCATAGCTTCTCCCTTGAATGTCATCTCCTCTCCAGAATTTCCTAAAAAGGTCAAGTGGAATGAACAGTGCAATCAAGCCTTTGAAGGCCTGAAGAAAGCCCATTGTCAAGCTCCAGTCCTAAGAGCTCCTGACTACCACCAACCCTTCATTGTACAAACTGATGCTTCTAATGTAGGTATAGGTGCAGTCCTTAGTGAACTGGATGGGAAAGGTAGGGAACACCCCATTTGTTTCATCAGCAGGAAGTTAAAGGATCCTGAGACAAGGTGGGCAATAATAGAACGTGAATGTTTTGCTATTGTGTGGTCACTGAAGAGGTTTAGACCATACTTGTATGGATCTACCTTCATTATTCAGACTGACCACCAACCCTTGAGATGGCTGATGCAAATGAAAGGGGAAAACACAAAGTTACTCAGATGGTACATCTGCCTGCAAGGGTTTGATTTTTCCATTGAGCACAGAGCAGGAAGTCACCACTAAAATGCTGATGGTCTCTCTAGGATGTTTATAACCGACTAGAGGTATGAGATCCATGCAGGAGTGGATTCAATCCTCCTGTCCCTAGTCCCTTAGTCTGGGGTAGGCGAGTGTTAGGGAGAATTCTCATTCTATGGCTAATTTCCCTCACCTAGTGAGTCCCCCAGCAGCTTTGCTGGATTTCTGGAGTTTTTTTTTCCCACTTGGTCCCTAAGGGCACTACACAGGATTCTGCCTAACAGCAATTTCTCTTGATCTGGCCCGGATGAGCCAGTCTTCTAAGTAAGGGTAGATGTGAATCCCTTGTAGTCGTAGATGGGCCGCCACAGGCGCCAGGCACTTGGTGAAGACTCTCGGCGCTGACTTCAGTCCGAAGAGAAAGGCTTTGAATTGGTAGTGCTTCCCTTGAACGCATAGCGCCGAAACTTGCGGTGTCCTTTGTGAACGGGGATGTGGAAGTATGCATCTTCCAGGTCCAACGTCATCAGAAATTCTCCCTCTTCAGCCGTCCGAGCATGTCTTGAAGATTGACCATTCGGAACATCTGGGACTTTATGTATTTGTTCTGTCGTCGCAGGCCGAGGATGGGCCTCCAGCCCCCGGTCTTCTTTCGTACAAGGAAGTACCTTGAGTAAACTCCGGAGCCCACGAAGCCACTTTGGGACCAGCCCTATTGCCCCCTCTCCTTAACATGGCCGGAACCTCCAGCAGCAGCTGAGGGACGTGGTTTTCCAGCCGGGCCACCAGTGGTATTTGGGGACACTTTCGTTGGAACTCTAGAGTGTTTACGAGAGCATCCAGCATCCAACTGTTGGTGGAGATGGTCTTCCACACACTGATGAAGTTCACCAGACGGCCTCCCAAGGGGATGCACAGGTGGGGGCCCGATGTCCTGGCAGGTTCATTCCTGCTTGGCGGTCGATGGGCCTCCTGGCGGTCCCCGACGACGACGTCCTCCTCCGAAGGCCTTGCAGCGGCTCCTGTTAGTTTCCTGGGCCGAAGAGCAGGACGGTTGGCGGCAGGAAGAGGAGCCCCCCGCCAAAACCCCTCGAAGATCGGGTAGACTTGCCTCCTGAGGACCGAAAGGATGGCCGCCGCTGCTGTAGTGTGCCAAGGGCACGTGCCGTCTCCGTGTTTGCCTTGATGGCCTGTAGGGACTTATCCACCGGTTTCCCTAAAAGATTGTCCCCATCGAAGGGCATGTCCAAGACCCTGGCCAAGACCTCCTGTTGGAAGTTGGTGGCCTTGCGCCCTCCACGACGGCGAAGGCAAGCGCCATTGCCCATCTGGTGGAAGCCCGCGTTCGCGATGTCCGTGGCCTCCGTGATGGCATGGTCCGATGCCACCTCGCCCTCTTGAAGAATCTCCAAAGCCTCTGACCTCTTATCATCAGGAAGGAAGTCCAGTAAAGGTGCGAGCTTGAACCACAGCTACCGGTCGTAGCGTGCCACGATAGCGAAGGCGTTGGCTGCCTTGATCGTCGCCACAGAGTAGATGACTCTCCTAACCATCGCATCCAAATTCTTCCCCTAATTGTCAGGCATGGTGGACGCTGCAGAAGACGTCGAGCCCAACAACCACCGAGTCCGGTGACGGTTGGGCCTGCAAGCACTTTGGCGCAGAGTCCGGCACCCTGTACTTCTTTCTCTAGGCAGTCCCTCTTCGCTGGGTCTGTAGAAGGGTTCTTCATAAGCGTCGGTCCTTCATCCCAAATGTCACCCAGGAGCGTAACTGAAAGGATGGTCTTCCTCTTCACCTCGTAGCACTGGTATAAGAAACCCTCCCTTCTTCTCCTCCGGCGTGAGCTGGAAAAGCTCTGATGCTCTGGAGATCATGGCATGCAACAAATCTATCTCATCCGGCAAAGAGGATCTGGGCGGTGGCGACGGGAGGTCCCCCATCCTGCTGTCGTCATCCGTGACCGTCATCTCGCCGTGTCTAACCCCATCTCACCCGTGGCAGGGCGGTGGAGAAGGTGGCAAAGGGTAGCAAGGAGGCAGTGAGTGCCTCTTCCTCTTTTTTTGCTGGCGGTTCCCCTGTCGTCAGCGGGGGCTGCTGGCACCGGCGCCACTGGGGGGGCGGATTGTGACGGTGTCACCGGCATCCTCCTCTGTATCTCGGATACCAACGTATGCAGGGTAGCGAGAATGTCCATAGAAAGCTCTCTAGGTGGCAGCTGAGGAGCAGGGATTGGCAGCTGGGGCGCAGGAGCCGGGCCACGCCGTCCTGAGGCTGCGCAATGGTATCCTCATCATCATCGTCGTCGCCCTCGTCGTAGGGCGCGACTCTGATGTCTCCCTCATCACCATCGCCTTCCTGGATGGTCTGGAGGTAAACAAGTTAATCCTCCTTGGAGATGTCTGTGCCCTGGAGAACCTCAACATCCCCCCCCTTTCTTCACGTCCAGAGGGGACGGTCTCGGGTAGATGATCGGCATCCTCTTCTCCGGGGTCTTCTCAATGGGCTTGAACTAAGTCTCCCTCCTGGGAGGAAGGGACCTGCGGGTCTGCCCCTGCGGCCTTCGAAAGGGACGCAACCACCAACTCGAAGGAAGGCGCCGCCTTTGTCTTGTGCACTTGGGCCTTCATGGTCAGGCTGGGCTCTTTGTCCTGCTTGGCCTTCACGGTTACTCCGGACACCTTTTCCTTTGCCTTCTCCTTCAGGGGTGGGTCTGGCCCTCACTCCCACTTGGCTTTATCTGCCGCTGGTGGGCCGGACGCTGTACCCTGCTTGGTCTTCTCCTTGGTCGACTTCGGGGCCACCTTCAGCTTGCCCGGGTGATCCGACTTCCTCTTGAATGAAGATCCAGAGCGTTGACTAGAGACCGATGCAGCTGCAGATGTCGAACATGCCCTGCCCGTCGAGGGGCCCACCGCAGCAGTGCGCCCGATGGTAGCGGACTCGTGGGGCTTGGCCTTTTTGTTGGACCTCCGTGGGAGGGGAGCCCTCAAAGGACTTAGAAGCCCGCTCAGCTTTCCCAGATCCGGGAGAGGCATGCTCCTTGGAACCACCCGGTGCAGAAGCCTTGGGCTGCAGTTACTCTTCCAGCCGTGTTTGCCGATCCTTCAATGTACGTTTCGAGAGTTCATGGCAAAACGCACAATCCTCCTCCCTATGCGTTGGGTTCAGGCAGTACAGACATTGGGAATGCTTATCGTCCATTTAAAGATTACGCAAACCGCAGTCAGAACAAAGCTTGAAAAGGGAAGGGGAATCCTTCTTCTCGTCCGACATGATTCACGCAGTGAAGGCCTGAAGACTCTTCTGGAAGCTTCCACAAAGAAATTCGATGAAATCCGCCCTTGAGGGGCTCTGAAGAATCTGGAAAACGGGTCCCCTTTAATCGGAAGGAAGATTGATGGAGCACACAGGCTCGATTGACCGAAAAATAGAGAAACTCTTCCAAAAAAGCGAAATACGCAGTAAAAGCTCGAGAGCTAAGCACGAGGACTCCCAACAGTTGAACGTGCAGTAAATATCTGAAGATGGCTGACCGAGGAGGGCCTTAGGTAGAGGGCAGTCATTGGCTGTTGGCAGTAGGACCCAGAGCTCAGTGATTGGTTGTTAGGAGAAAGACAGTTCTGAAATGAAACTGATTTTTTCTTTTACCGAGGATTTCCAGCCTGACGACAGGGAATATTTATGAGCATGTGAATCCATGCCAGACCCCATGCATGAGAATGACTAGTTGCCCATTAGATAAAAGTCAGTGCAGCAGGGTTTACAACTGCTTTATCTACTGCTGAATATGCAAAACAAAGGGGGGGTCTCACTGCTCTTAGAGAGGCACAGCTTCACCTCACTGATGATGCCCAAGTAGGCTGAAACACGTGTATGGGGTTGCTGTGGTACTCTTGTTCAGAGGAGAATTGCCTAGCATTTCGGTGCTGGACTGCCCCTGAGCAGAACAAAGACTGATATGCGGGAAATGTCTTCTCTGTGAAAAGAACCGTGAGCTAAAGACTTGGTTGAGACTCTCCCAGGGGCCATCCACCCAAGAACAAGTCAATGGGCTGTGTTTGTGCTGGTAGAGAGTTTCCCAGACCCCCCTCTGTTTTGCATACTGCTGAATATGAGGGCCAACATAACAGATCACAAAATGTACTTGTGCAATTAAGTAAAGCTCTAGGATCTAGTAGCACCAGACCTCTCTGTTCATATAGGCACATGCTAGTGTCATATGCAATTCTAAACTGGTTGTTTGCCCATCCATGTATGTCGACATTAATCTCTGAAGGCAGAATCAGTATGTTCTAGGATGAATAATGGAGTGTTCATGGATATGTAAAGGACTACGATAATAATTGTATCCTGTATCCAAGGAGACGCGGACCACAGGCATGATCGGTATACTGATTTAATGTTCTACTTCAGTTTCAATATCTTCACATTATTCTTCTGAAAAATTATCTGATTGTCAGTTGCTACTCTGATGCCAAGATATTTGATGGAAACCATCTGCCACTTAAAGTCCATTTCTCCTCCCATTATTGTGGTTGCTGAGGCCAGCAGCAGGAGCTCCAACATATGCCAGTTAATTTGCATGCGTGCCACTGCATCTTTTATATCCTGCACCATGGGGCCGAAATTCCACTCCGGGTGCTTTACATAAAAAGGTATGTAATCTCTGAATGCCTGTGTTGGTGAATTCCCCCAACATAAAACGCGATGGGCTCTGACCAGGGCGAAAAGGAGAGGAGAGAGGGACAACCCTGTTTGAGGCCTCTTGATGGGGTCTTGTTCTTTAAGACTACTGCGTCTCTGGAATGTGTAGAGTAACCTTACTCAACTGTAAGGGGTCAGAAAGGTGAGGCAGACAACTTGACAAAGGTTTTTCACAAGAAGCCATTTTATTAAAGAAATAGTGCGCTCAACATTTTTATTGTCCCGAGCGTTCGGGCATGTGGTTTTAAGCAAACTGTGATAGATCATAAAAATACATTTCCTATGCACCTTACCTTAGTTTTCCTCACTTTTACAAATGTGAAAACAACGAGCGGGCGCGGCTATCTTGTGCTAATCTTATCCGTTGCCGCATCACCCTAAGTTCAACTGCCCTCGCGGCACTAAATCATATCACCCGCCCCTGAAGCTGACATCACTAGACACATACAGGCCATTTCACAAGGCAAATGCACGTCTCATGTCAACATTCTCTGTGCGCCAGCTAATGATGTGTCTCCATGGAAATGATAGGGCGCCTCTTTCCTCAATAATTATAAACAGACCGCTTCTCATCAGACAACATCAGAGTTGCTTTTTCAATTATTTCACTACTTTTTTTGTATAGCTTGTGACTCGTTTCTGCTCTGTTCAGCTATCTTCGTTGCTCAGAGGTCGTACGAACAGATACTTGTACTAGCATTACTATTGACTTTAATTTTGTAGTATAATGGCAATAATACAGCCCTACCAGCACGAGCCAGAGTATTCCGAGGCGGAATTAGTTGATAGAGAAAGTGCAGAAACGATGGGGCATCGGACGACAGTTGGGAAGATGAATCACTGGATCCTGAGCCAGAGCCTAGTCACATGGAAGACGTTTCCACCTGGTGTACCTGCAATCGGTGCGAGGTCATGCCAACCGAGGAGAACTGCTGCTGCAGAGAAAACTCTGGATGCCTGGCCTACATATCCGTAGAAGTCACACCTTCGCTATGCGTTACCGAGCTGCATGACTTCAGGACAGCCTGTCTAACAAGGTCCGTGTTGAGGATTATGATGGTGCTTATGCATGAACTTCGTGCAACAGTTCGCCCTCGCAATTTATTTATTTAAATTTATTTAAATTTGTATAGCGCGCAAGCAGCCCAGGGGCATTGAGGCGCTGTTACTTGCATGAGCTTAGTTACAGGCATGGTATCAGCAAGAGGCGTAATACAGATAGGAACAAGCAAGGTTATCATTACAGCTTATGTGGTTGGTCAATACAAATTGGGCAGTGGGTCATATGGTTGGTATTATGCAGCTGCGAGGGACCTTATGAGAAGAGGGTGGTTTTCAGTGCTTTGCGGAAGGCTAGGAGGGAGGGCTCACCGCGGATGGTGGGAGGTAGGGCATTCCAGTGAGTGGGTGCGAGATAGGGGAAGCTGGATCCCCCTGCTCTGGATCTTTTTACTAATGGCACAGAGAGCATGTTGGTGTAGGGTGATCTTGTTGGTCTTGTAGAGGTGACGGAGTGGATTCTTTGTGAGAGGTAATCGGGGGCAGTGAGATGGATGCATTTGTGTGTCAGTGTGAGCGCTTTGAAAATTATTCTTTCCTTTATTGGGAGCCAGTGGGCTAGTTTTCTGGCTTCCGAGATGTGGTCCCTTTTAGCAATTCAAGTAACGAGTAAGTGTAGTCTAGATTTGATGTCACTTTGACCACCGAGGCCACTAACATTTCTTGTTTATATCCTATATTGTCTTAACTTTGATCTATCACTGCCAAATTAGTATATTCTGGCAATTTAATACATCTCTCGCACTTTGGGGAGATCATAGTGGTCATTTTATGTGTCTTTCAATTTCAACTAAGAAACATTATTTCTCTGTGCCCCAAACGTTATGGATTGCACAGGGTTCACTTTTGTAATGTGTCTACACTTTAAAGCCCAAGTTGATTGATCCATGAAGTAACATTTGTATGGGCAACTATGCCATAGGATACAGGATGCATTTTCAAGTAAGGTTTGTACACTTATCAGGTTCATTTAAATACAGTATGTATGTTTTCTTCCACAGGTGGCACAGGCTGGTGGCCTATCGTTCCTTTACATGGTGGCTTCATGGGAGGCTTGGATACCGCATTCAACGAGTAATACCCGCCTGTGTCGTTGGATCCATTCGCACCAAATTCCACATTATTTCAAACCTGACATCCTGCTGAATCGACTCCTGTTACCTGCAACATCAGTGGCTGGCACTGCGAGTCCAGGGGGACTCTTGCCATCTCAGCCCGCGCTCGCTTCCTGGAGGAGGCGGAGCCCATCGGCGGTCACGTGACCTATCACGTGACTTGATCACATCTTAAAAAGCAGCCCCGATCGTTCGAGCGGCGCTTTTGCTTTATTTCAAACCTGACATCCTGCTGAATCGACTCCTGTTACCTGCAACATCAGTGGCTGGCACTGCGAGTCCAGGGGGACTCTTGCCATCTCAGCCCGCGCTCGCTTCCTGGAGGAGGCGGAGCCCATCGGCGGTCACGTGACCTATCACGTGACTTGATCACATCTTAAAAAGCAGCCCCGATCGTTCGAGCGGCGCTTTTGCTTTATTTCAAACCTGACATCCTGCTGAATCGACTCCTGTTACCTGCAACATCAGTGGCTGGCACTGCGAGTCCAGGGGGACTCTTGCCATCTCAGCCCGCGCTCGCTTCCTGGAGGAGGCGGAGCCCATCGGCGGTCACGTGACCTATCACGTGACTTGATCACATCTTAAAAAGCAACCCCGCTCACCCTTGCGGCGTTAAGCCCGGTGCGGAGTAAAGGGTGTTGCCTTCTTATTTTTACAAGTACTGTTTTGCTGCTGTTTGGCTCTGAGAGGCATAGACATCGAGTTCCGTCACACAGTCAAACTCGCTGCACTTCCCGCCACCTGGAAACAAGGTATCTTGATAATTGAATAAACTGTGAATTTTGTAGTCCTTGACTCGGATGAACTAGTAGAAGTAAGTAAGCCTGTTATTAACTATTTTTAATTAAAATCAAATAACAAAGTGCTCATTTTAAAAGTTCTATCTAAAAACTAGTCTATACTTAAAAGTGATGAAACTTCGTAGCAATCCGACTGAAAATGATCTGAAGACACCTGAATGGGAAGAGCATATTATATCAACCATGATACCCGATGATACACTGATGAGCACACAATTGGATTATGCATCATCATCTTCCTCTAATGTAGTGCCTCCACAAACCATAGCACACATTCATTTAGAGTCGCCTAATTTCACTCCTAATAGAGCACACGCAACTCATGAAGCTTGTCCTCCCCTAACTGAAAACTGGAAAAGAGGACTCGAATTCACTGTTACAACATCAAAGATACAGAAAAAAATCGACGATCACTTCGGTGGAAAAATAATTCTCAAAGAAGCTGCCCCGGTGATCATTCATGGTGAATCCGCATCCACTAAAGCCGTTCCTGCTCCAATATCACCAATTTCTGATATAACCATCCATCCCCTCGAGAAGATAAATCTATCAAATTCAGATGGGAGTTCAGCCTCTTTATCCTCTGACCAAGATCTCAATTTACTAATGCCTCACACCCCGTCTGAAGTTCAAATTTTGCAGGACGAGCCTCTCCAAAGTCCACCTGGTCCTTCTGCACATACTTTACATGCTCTTAGTTATGTTCTAAACTCCTTAGTCTCTGTCTTTGAATTGCTAAAGGGTGAAGTTCAATCACAGACAGGCTCCCTTATTGAATTAACTAAAGAAGTTGCTGTTTTAGATGGTGCGATGGTAGGTTGTTGCAATCTTATCAACAACAATCTTTTGCAACAAATACAAGAACTCAAAGTAGAATCAGTAAAACAAGGAATGGATCTCTCTGCCATTCAGAGATCCATGGCTCTTAAAAATACTTTAGAAGAATCCAATAAAAATTCACTTCAGGAGCTTCTCAATCATATACAAAATTCTGCCATCAAAGCTCCGTCTTTACTCACTCAAGCCACTAATAATGACATATGCCAGCCTTTAGACGATACTCCCTTGTCTGAGTCAATTCTCAATGAATTTCGAAGACTGGCTAATGTAAGCATTGAGTGTGAAAATGAGAATCTCTTAAACACACATATAACAATTGATCCGGTCCCCATCAATGAAGAGCAATGTGTGGTGCTTACTCCATGTCCGCAACAACCTTCGTCATCAGGAGGAAAGAAACAAAGAAAAAAAGAAGCGAGAAGGAAAAAAAGATTACGTGACCAAGGCATCAACATGAAACACAAGAAAAAGCACGCCTCTCAAAAAATTGTTAAGAGCAGTTCTACAATCAATAAACAAAACCAAGAGGTAGTTCTTTCCAATGATATGGAGAGGGTAAAGAAAACAACATTGATGACATCAACAAGTTCGCAGACCACCAAAATGACCTTTGATCAATCCACAGGATCTTCGACATCATCTCCACTGAAGACTTTAAAAATAGCTCCAATTTTCCTTCGGAAAAGTTTTTTAAAAAATGTTTTATCATCTCCATCTAGTAACACTGTTAAGCAAACCAAAGAGGCACCGCGGACCATTGCCCCCATATTTCTAAAAAATCATCATGGTCACAATCAATCACCAATACTTGATCATAAGATAGAAATAAAACTTGGCACTGGTAAATTTAAAACTCTACCTCCATTAGGCTCAAATGAAGTATATGTTGCAAACGCAAGCCAAAGACCAGATGCGATTTCAATATCATTCATTCATGAGAGAGAACCTGTTGTTTCTAATTCTCGCACAACCCTTGACTCAAATAAAAGTATAACTTCTTTGACAGACAAGAAAGAAATAAAAAACATGGTCCACCCAAAAAATTGCGGTATCTCTATGGCGAAGCGATCGATCAAGTCCTCAGTTATTTCGCAGAAACGCATAGTTTTGGCATCAAAAGCGATCTCTAAAAAATACCGTTTACAGACTTTAGCACATCAAGATAATGCTAATAATGATCAAGGGAAAACCACCATTGCTGCTAAACATCATGTAAAATCCAATCTAGACAGCCTGGCTATCACTGTGGATAGTTCAGAGTACATTCCACCGCCTACACAAAATAAATCTGAAAAGCAAATCAATCATAATCTTCTTTCACACGGATCTTCCCAGCAGACTTTAGAAGAATATAGAAAGGAGATTCGGTGTGCAGTAGACGCATATATGTCAGCACAACCAGCACAAAAATACTTTAGACACTACGACCCAACTAGCAACTTCTCTCTCCATGGTCAAGAAACCCCTATTCCAAGACTAGAAATCCCTCGTCAAGCTTGTGAGGCTGAAACTGGGACTGCTAAGTCTCAACTCGTATCTCAACATTCTCTTGGACTTAACTACATTAAGGCAAACAATCAAACTTCCATAGTCGATCCACCACTAATGGAAAAAACAATGCCTGATATAAACAATGCGCTACAAGAAAAACATCTTTTAACAGCACTGGGACCACAACTACAACAACTAATTGAAACAACCATAGCAAATTCTCTAGACAAACAAGTCTCATCAGAATCGATTCCAGCTAAGTCTGACCCTGTTCTGTTACAGAACAAAAGATTATTCAAAAATGATCCCAAACGACCAGCATTGCATTCATTGATCATTGCTTGTCGTCAACCCCCAAATGTGCAATATGATCTAAATCGCAGCTCCATACTTACCATCTTTGCTGAAATCCCTGAATTAGAAGATATACACTCAAATGACATTCAGTTGGTAGAGTTTGAAGATGCCCAGATTCTCACTTCAGTAAAACTGTGGATAAACTCTAGAGTGGTTGTCAACACCATATGGTCAGCTAAGAATCATCTATATGATTTAGGTTTTGTCGTCGAAGTCGGTCATTTCTCATCTAAAACTCCGACGACAAAATCCTCGCCTCTAAATGTCACTCATGAGAAGAACATTGAAACAACTACCACCCAGGACTCCTCAGTTGTCTTTAGAAAGTCTTGCAATTGTCAGTTAACTCATAATGAGCACTAGCTAGTTACATCTAAGCCTCGAACTCATGTCTCTCTTACTAGTTGGAATACGAGAGGGTTTCGTCATCTATTGAATACTGTTGAATTAAGCCTTGATGACGTTGATATAGCCACGCTTCAAGAAACCTGGCTCACTAGTGCCCCAACTTGGGACAATTATAATATACACACAAATTTAGCCCATAAATCAAATCATGGACGACCGACGTCAGGGCTTCTTATAGCTGTTAAACAAAATCCTCTCATCGAATCTGAACATTGGTCATCTCCAAATTGTTTCCAGCAGATGATAAAACTTAAGATTGGTGAATCAATATATGCCTTAATAAACGTATATTGGAACCCTGCTAGTATTTCCGACCACTTATTCATGAGAGACATGAATTCTTTAATGCACTTGGCGAGTCTTGACAACACTATAAAACATATTATAATAACAGGGGATCTAAATTTGCATTACTTTGATCGTCATAAATCTTGTAATAGATTGATATTATGGAACCACTTCATCGAGGCACATAATCTTCAAATGCTAAATGGATCATTTATAGATGACATTCCCCCACAGCCAACGTGGCATAGAGGTCAGTCCCTAGCAATTATCGATTATATTTATGTAAGCCAATCTCTCATTTCACAAGTTTCTAAGTTTAAAGTAAATCCCTCATCTTTGAGTGATCACAATTGCCTCTCTATGCACTGGAATATAATTGATTCGATAAGCGTTCAGGCCACTAATAACACCTTAGACTTCGTAACTGTCAATTATGGTGGTAATCGCCTATACTGGAGTGATACCTCTCTAAAATGATTTAATCAATTCTATGCCAGATTAACATCTGAAGCTAATATACACTCCATGATACAAACGCCTTACCATAAAGTAATGCAACTTTTTCAACATAAAGCTAAAAAATGTATGTTGTCTAGTACTCGCACTATGCATGTATTCGATAGGGTCGTGGAAGCTGCAAAAACACTATATCGCTCGAAAAAGCGACAAGCTTTGAAACTGTCGCCCAATTTAAGAAATATTGTCAATTCTCAACTAAGGACAAACTATAAAAATTGGCTAAGATCACACCGAGCGACTCTATATCAAAATGACAGCTCCAACATGCTAAACATGATAGCAGGAAAGAATACTTCACAAATTTGGTCGATAATTAATAAGGTGACTACAAATCACCAAATAACACAACAATCTAACAATGTGTCTGAACAAGCATGGATCACGCACTTTTCAAATTTATACATGCCATGTTCAAACATAAATAGACAAAACCTGCCAGAATTAACAAACCATTTTACTTTAACTTTTGATAAAGAAGATATACTATTTTTCATAAATAAAGCAAGTGCTTCTCGAGCTCCGGGTCCTGATGGGCTTTCGAATTTTACGTTAAAGCAACACCCCGAAATTTGGTCTGAGATATTATACAATATGTTTTCAAATATAATTTACACACAATTAATCCCGAACTCATGGAAGCGTTCAATTATTCTTCCAATTTACAAAAAAGGAAATAGATCTGATCCAGCAAGTTACAGACCCATCGCCTTGTTGGATGCCCCGGGAAAGATTTTCAATCGTATTGTACTCCGGGACCTAAATAATTGGGCTTCTAATTTAAAAACGAGAGATCCCTTTCAAGCGGGTTTTGTGGCAGGTTTAGGAACAGCCCCAAACATCATGATCTTAAATATGTTGAAATCACAGTGCGTAGTTCGAAATAGCCTACTATATTTGGCCTTCATCGATTTCAGGGTTGCTTTTGACTCTATTGACCGTCATTTGCTTTATCAAAAATTAATTCGCTTTTCATGTCCCTCTTCTTTAATCTCCATTATAAAACAACTCCATACTAATACCTCGATCCAAGTTCGCCTCACCATGGAAGGCCTGCTCTCCAAATTAATTCTCACTGGCCGAGGCCTTAAGCAAGGCTGTATTCTGGCATCCTTTTTATTCAACTTGTTTATTCTTGATCTTGGTGAATCTTTTGCAGACATAATTAGTGATGCACCAAAATTGGGCCTTCAACGCATAGCCTGGTTATTATATGCGGATGACTTAGTCCTCTTATCCCAAACCCCTAAAGGGTTACAGAATCTATTAGATAAACTATATGCATACTCAACAGAAAATAATCTTATAATCAATCTAGAGAAAACACAAGTAGTTGTTTGTCAAAAAGTTAACAACAGCTCTAGTGCGAAAAAATATAAATGGCATCTAAATAAGGTCACCTTAATGAATGTTGAAAACTATAAATATCTAGGCTTGACCATTTATAACACACAAAATGAAAAAGCCTATGTTACCACCCTCAATTCCAAACTCGACACATTGAAATCACAAGCCAATATACTTGTGTTTCGTTATGGTAAGTTCTCATACACTCATATCATGACTTTTTATCAAACGAAAGTAGTTCCGATCTTATTATATGGAGTTGACACCAAACTCCCTATTAGAAGCAACATATGGGACTTATGTGAAGCACGGTTTTGGAGATCTGTTTTAAAACTACCGAATTGTGCCCCACTCCCCATGATTCGTTTTGAAATGGGTTTGGTATCACTATTTTCACAATTAATATGGAAAATGTGCGCACTATTCAGGAAATGTTTGTTAGGGTTGGCTAAAAATAACATCTTAAGCACAGTAGCATTTTATCTTGCTAACTCCCAAGATCTTTTTCCAATTAGATGGCGAACTTGTGTGTTAAACGCCCTAGCAGATGCAAGTATATCGCTTGAAACACTCCTCACAAACCCTGATCGAGCCAAGTTAAAGCTGTTCCAATATGATTGGATACGCAATACGGCCAAATGCTGCGCATACAAAGATTTTAATGAACAATGGTTTGGACAAAAAAAGTTGCGCACTATGGCAGACTACTTAGTCAAATTTCCAGCGCCACATACGAGACAACAATATCTACGATTTAGGTTTAACTTACTACCGACAAGAGAAATAATGTCCAGGAGAGGGCTGATTTCAAAACATTTAAATTATTGTCGTTTTTGTGAAAACTCAGACGCTTCTGAGACTTTACAGCACCTATTAGTGACCTGCCCAGCTTTGATATTAATAAGAAATCTTTTTTTTTCTAATTTATTGTGTGCTTATGTCCCTATGGATGAAAATGAAATTTGGATCAGATTATTCAGGAGCACAAAATTATCTATTAGAGTTGCAATAACACAATTCTTAAATGCTATTTTATCTAATGATAATAATGATATCGAATGAGCCCTTTTTTACTCATGTTTCCAATTTTTTATATATATTGTGAAATTCAGGTGATCAAATAATTTTACATTTTTATGATAAATGATCTAATGTGGAAGTGTAATTGTATATTGTTAATTGTGTTTTTATATATTTGAAAGGTTGATTTTATCAGCCATACCAAATAAAAAAAAAAAATAAATAAAAAAAAAAATTCCACAGTGACAGCGGACAGTACAGGGGATTTTCCCACACTGTGCTGCAACCCGAAGTATACAATTTGTAGTACATTTGTGCCATCAACATCAGCAACAAAATAAAATACAAATGATCTTTTATGAATAGTAGTTTCAATTTTTCAGTGAATCAAGGACACGCTCCCTTGTCTATGAGTGACATGCAACAATGGTTGGTGCTCTTTTACACTCACCACCTCTGCAACAATCCATCCCCCCTCCATTATAAACGGCCAAGGTGACAAACACCATGCACACTTCAAAAGGTATCATCCACACAGGGGCCATTGTACACATGGCCTGCGCAGACCCTGTGTCTCCAGGCTCCCCTCTTGCAGACCCCACCCCTGCAATCCACATAAGTGTGTCTCCCTTCAGCAGTGTTCCGGGTCTTTTCTGCACGCCTCATGCCCATCCACCCCCCCTCCACTATCAATGGCAGTTCGCACCTTTGGCCGTGCCTTCCCAAGGGGGCTGGCAGGGTGGGAACGGCCAAGGTGCCAAACACCATGTACACTTCAAAGGTATCTTCCACACAGGGGCCATTGTACACATGGCCACCCCAGACCCTGTGTCTCCAGGCTCCCCTCTTGCAGACCCCACCCCTGCAATCCACATAAGTGTGTCTCCCCTTCAGCAGTGTACCGGGCCTTTTCTGCACGCCTCATGCCCATCCATCCCCTCCCCTCCACTATCAATGGCAGTTTGCACCTTTGGCCGTGCCCTCCCAAGGGGGCTGGCAGGGTGGGAATGGCCAAGGTGCCAAACACCATGTACACTTCAAAGGTATCTTCCGCACAGGGGCCATTGTACACATGACCTCCCCAGACCCCGAGTCGCCAGGCTCCCCTGAAGCAGACCCCGCCAGAAACATGTCACACATTCACATATACACCAGCTTTTCTAATCCTTTATAAACCCCTTGATATTTATCCGGAGAACATCTCGGAGCACTGGAGGTCAACTCTTGATCGTGCTACCTGTTCTTCTGCTACTAACTCCCCTGCTTGCTGAATCTAATTGTTTGTTAGTGAAGGTAAGGACAGGTCACCTATTAACTTCACTATATTCATCTCATTCTGATCTCAAAATGTCTATTTCGATCTAATGTACCCAGTAGTGTAATGTTCATTTATCTCAATGACTTTACCATTGTCTAATGTTTTAAGTGTTCTGATCTCGATATATAGCAAATTTTATAAGTGTCAATTGTAATGGAATCGCATCTTTCTCGGACCATGTCTATAAGCATGTTTCCTTTTGATGCAGGAAAGTATATTCAACGGACGAGTAACACGTTACGATTTGTGTCACATCATTCAATTCTGTATGATAGTTAATTCAATGAATATTCGACAACGCTACACAGGATTTGCTTCTTTGACCAAAACAAACATTGCATAGAAAAGTGTGATAATTCCATCAATAACATGAATTCAGTACCATTTGTTAATACTTTTTTTATACAGATCTAATAGATTTTTCAAGAATGCCTGCTTGTATGGTTTTGGGTTGCTGTTCTAGGAGCCATGTCAAAAGTCGGGGCACAATCATGCATACATTCCCGAAGGCTATTGATTTCATAAGAAGATGGGTTCGATATTGTGGTTTTGCGGTGGACGAGATTGAAAGTAGAGCCCAAGCTGTCTTGGGAAGACTTGAGGGCCAATCGATTCCGCATCTGCAGCCTGCACTTTACAGATGATATGTACGACCAATCGAAGTACACAAAAAAAGCGTCAAGCCAGAATGTTTCGTAAATTGCTTCCAAATGCAATTCCAACTCTATTGATGCACACGCTGCCTCAGGTGAGTCCCGGATGATGAATTAGCTGTAGGTGGTGGGGTACTGAACAGGTAACTCCCTAAACGGACTGGTGCTTTCGGTGTAAATGTGTCTTACTAAAGTTTGCATATGTACCAGATTGTATTACATTTTAACTATACCACATTTTACTATACATCTGTCCCTGGTTTATGGAGCTCAAATGAAGTAATTGTGACAATGGAAAACAATGCCATAGTGCCCTTCACAAGAAACATAATGTTTTCGTAATCTGTTGCTAGACATGTCCATTTTTTTAGGAAAACATACTGACGGAAGCACAGACCCTCGCAAGTGACGAAACCACTGACACATCCAGTATACCAATGGTGCGCCCTACAGACTTGCAGAAGTTTATATTCTCAACAGTTGGATTTTCCCACATATCTAATGCAAATCTAATTTTCCCTTTTACCACTTCATGACAATTCATTGAAGATTCTGCATCTATTTTCAGGAGTCAACAACAACTTCAAGCGCCTAATCGGTAATTTTATTTTACTTTTCAATCACGAGAATGTATTATGCTTGGAATTTCAAATAATATGAAATCGTTTTTGTATCCTGTCGGTTGCTTACACTAGGTGTCATTTATGGGTTTCTCTTTATATATACCATTGTCTGCATCGCATTGTCTCTGTTTCGTTTCGCTGTTTTCATCCGTACTAAAACAGGTACTGTGTTACAGGGTGATGCTGGTACTTCAACTACAATTACATCGTCCTTTGCAGCTGGTTCAGAGTATGAGGTATGCATACTTACAGTTCCCTTGAATGAAAGAAAGTAAATCCTACATAGGATACTATTAGACAGTGACATTCATATAAACGTGCAGTGTTTCAAACTTTTCTGATTTCAGTTCTAACATTACACCTCTTCCCTAACGCAGAATACATTGCAAAATCTTTGAGGGCAACATTACAATCAGTATATTTTGCAGTGATCTCTGATCAAGTACACTTGCCGTCAATCTGGGTGAAATTTCAAATGTACATTTCGACTAAATGGCGAACACGGTTTGCGAGGGTATAAGCGATGTGTGCGATGAAAGATTTTAATTTCCAATACGATTGACTATTCTTTTTTAAAAATAAATATTCTATTAAAGGAATGTACACAAGGTGTGGAATTAGAAGTGGAAGCACATGGATCAGAGGTGGGGGGATCAGCTTGCTGGTGCGGTTGTTACAGAGAAGACCACGGTTTCACAGAAAATCAAGAAAACAAGGGTAACTAACGAACAATTTTGTTTTCTAGAAGTGTTTTGGGCTGGTGTTTTCTTCATGTTTTGTATTTAAATTGCTATCTATTGTATGTGTGTTATACATAGAACATGTTTTTACAACCCATCTCCTAGAAGCCCAGAAGGAAAAGAAGTATAAAGACACAGACAACAAATGAAACCAAAGATTCTGCTTGCCAAACAGATTTCACCATGGAGCAACTACTATTTGAGGCACAGCGTGGTCCTGTCAATAAGTAGACTCGTGATGTTTATGTCCAATGGCCTGAAACTGAATTGAATGTGACCGGCGAAGCCAGCAAAGTGTTCTTGGACCGTTGCTACAATGTGAGAACTCCATAAAATGAAACGGAATATACTGAAGATGCTTTTGTCAGGGTTCCCTCATTTTCATGTCATAGAGCGGGTGCAAACATAAGGGGACATTCCCGGTTCCCCAGGAGATTCAGCAATTCACATAATAATGAGAGAGTTACTTTGTGTCCTCAGAATCCTTGTTCATCCAAAAGGATGCGTCCTTTCAGAGAACGCTATGGGTTGCCCTGGAAACGCTGGCGCCCATTGCATACCGGCAGGCGTTCCAGCGTACAGTGGCGCATTGTGCGTGCGGTCAGCTGATCAGTATATTAGCCCCGCCCCCACTGCATGGTGCTGCTTCTGACTTTGTCATTTCTAAGCAGCGTATTTTGGTACCTTGTTCCCCTGTGCCACGTTCCCTGTTCTACCCTTGGAGTTACCTTGCCTTGTCGTTGTTCATTGATCTCTGTTGCCGACCCGGGACGTCTCAGGACTGCAACCGCTTAGCCCTTCAAGTCTTACCTGCCCGCTGCAAACTTGGAACGTTATTTGTACTGCCTTCGTCTTATCCTTCAAAGTCTTACCTGCCCGCTGCAAACCCGGAACGTTATTTGGACTGCCTTCGTCTTATCCTTCAAGTCTTACCTGCTCGCTGCAAACCCGGAACGTTATTTGGACTGCCTTCGTCTCATCCTCCATGTCTTACCTGCATACCGCCAAGCCGGAATCTTCCCTGGACTGCATTAGTCTCATTCTTCCACGTCTTACATGCATACCGCCAAGCCGGAATCTTCCCTGGACTGCATTTGTCTCATTCTTCCACGTCTTACCTGCATACCGCCAAGCCGGAATCTTCCCTGGACTGCATTCGTCTCATTCTTCCACATCTTACCTGCTCGCTACTAAACCGGAGGACTCTAAAGAACTTTAAAAGACCTCAGCACATCGGCGCTTGGATCAAAATTAGGTGTCCTCGTGCCGGCGGGAATAGGTAATAAGACTTTGTGTTCCCAGAACTACCACGCAACTACAGCAGTCTTCTCTTCAGAATTACATCAGAACTCAACCAATCTCTTGGTGAGCTGCCACTACCTGGTTCCTTCTTGTTTTGCTACCTTGTATTAATAGTCATAGTATTAGCTACATCTCTTGTTTCAGGGTGCTCACCTATCTACGTTGGAACTTACAATTCTCATCCACCATTCTTGCTTGTGAGTATCAGCTCATATCTTGCCTAAGTATTTCATTGTACTGAACCATACATATTAATACTTGGTTACTTTTTCTTGCAACCAGCTGACTAGGTACCAGAGTGTACCAAATATTTTCGGGCAATACTCACCTCAATCTGTCCTTTTGTACTCTTGAGGGGTATATTGTCAGAAAGACTCAATTGCATCACGACGTGTCAAGCCACCACTGCAGCATTTAGTTCTTGGGCCCTGACAGCTTTGGAATTCCTCGCTGACCACCTGACACAATCTACACCCGCAATAAAAGTTCCACCCAATAAACATTCGACGTTGATGGTTTCTCCAATTTGTGTGCAAATAACACAAGCTGAACTAACAGAGACTGAGGCTTCAATGCAACTGACGGAGGAACTTGCCAAAGATCTCGACTACAGTTTGTCTATTTTGGGCGATTTGTCCACCGCAGTTGACTCACAAACCACAATCATGCAGGATGATTGGCTAATAAAAGAGCAGAAATACACTGTAGTCGACAGCTGCCTGGTAGAGATTATACTGATGCTGAAATGTGTCCATGCATTGAGGGGGAAAATATGCGGGCAGCCATTGGTGCATGTGTCTAGTGTATTACAAGTCATTCACATGAAAATCCAAGCCAGCTGTTGCCACCCCCATGAAACATTTTCATGGTACGCTCAACAGATGCTGGGCAAAGTGCCAGCTGGAACTCTACTATGTTCAGCAGCTTTACTTTTCAGTGGCTCTACTTTTATTAAGATGTCGAGATTCTGTCAATTTGTGGGAGTTCTGTTCCTTGCTAAAACAGAGTACTCCAAATATCAAAGAGAAATCTTATTCCCGGCTGTTAATCAAGCCTGGAAAATTGTACAAATGTCAATTAAAAGCACATTTTCTGGCAAACAGTGTTAGGGAGAATTCTCTGTAAGGCTAATTTCCCAAACCTAGTGAGTCCCCCAGCAGCTTTGCTGGATTTTTGGGGTTTATTTTTTTCTCTCCTGCTAAGAGTGAGACTCTTTTACTCCCACTCTTAGGCATGATTTGAGGTGTTCCTTTAACTTTCCATGTGTTTTATGGGCTATGGGGTCTTTTGCTCCATAGGGTCTCGTGTTTTTGATGTGGGTTACACAGCACCCTCCGTGCCGTAACCCAGGGGTGTCGTAGTGACCCCCCAACATAGACTCCATACCCTGGGACTGATTACTGTCTCCCAGGGCATGTAAAGTCACCATTGGCTTTACTAGTCCCAAATTATGAACAGAAACCAGTACAAACCATCATATTGTGGACGTACTGGTCGGGACAATTCGATTGCCCCGGGGTCTGTTGTTCGAGGGGGCACGTCTCTATCCCCCCTGATCGAGTTTTGGCTGGTGGCAGTGGATACTACTTTTTATATTCGACCGCAAATTTATCTCTATGGGATTTTCCCATTGTTCGAGGCTACCAACTTTAATTATTTAATTCTTATAGCCTCGAACATACCGCCGGTTTATTTATTTAATATTAATTCACCGGTTGGTATTTTTTGCCAGAACTGGATTCTAAAATGGCATTTGTGTTCTCTTCTGTGACTCCAACCCAAGTCGAGCCTTTGTTCCACTTTTTGGCGGGCTTCTCCACAGAAGCCTCCAAAAGGGGTGCCACTCTGTCTGGGTACCACCGGGGGTGTGGGAGGGGATTTAGGCACCCTGGACTGAGTTACCTTGGCAACTCAAGTCGCACTCTTGTGTGATTGGCCCAAGTGGTGAGCCGGCCGGCTCACCTCTTAGCATGTTTGATTGACAGCTAGGCTGAGTGAATGGGGGTGTGCTGCATAAAACCAGGGCTTTGGGGACTGGAACTTCAGAAGTCGCCACAGGACCTAAGAATCTGAGGAGGGAAAAGCTGAGCCGACCTGCAACGACGACATCAACGGTGGAGCCCTGCTGAACCGTCTCGCCACTTTTCCCGACGACAGAGGAGATCTCTAGTCCGGAGAGTCTTCTTCCTTTGACTGGTGGGGATAACCAGTTTCTCCTTCTTTTCACCTTCCTGGAACATCTCGTGCCCGCCTTGCCCGTGCCAAGCACCCCGGCAACCGGAATACCACGGTTTACCACTACCGCGAAGAGAAGGGTAGTGCCTTTTAACCGGAGAACTCTGCGGCTGGTTTCTTCCCTGGCAGTGCAACGTCCTTCATCTTTCCTCCACGGAGAGACCTCTTCTTCCTCTGGACGAAACACCGACTTGCACCTGCTGCTAGGAACAACTGCCCCCGCTGGAGCTTCCTTCACACTTAAGGTACTGTGTCCCGCCTGGCTTCCCTTGCGACAGATCGTTCGGGGTGACAGTAAAGCCTCGACTTTCTAACCTGCGCTAGCCTGGGACAACCTAGCTAACTGTTCCTGACTTTAATTTCATCCTTTTTGTGCGAACTATCTACAAAGACTCTTTGGGCATAACCCCACTGCGTGAACCTGGACCCCTTCTGCTTGCTCTCTCCAAGAGTGGGCTTTGCAATTGACTTCCTTGCTCTCCAGTAGAACTCTGCCTATCCTGCCTTACTGTGGTTCTTTGTAAAAGTATTGAAACGAGTGTGGTTCCTTAACTCTGCCTTTTTCCCTCCCTTTCTTTACAACTTATTAGAGTGTCATCTTATGTTAAGCGCTCACCTCTGTCTGAAAATAAGTGGTGTTTCTCACTAAGATTTGTCTAATAAGTGAATAGGGTTGTATATATATGATAGTGACTGTGTGCTGAATTTACTCACCTCGTTTTTGCTAGTGTAAATCACAAGTGTGTTTTTAAATAAATAATTATATACTTTTACACCAAAGCTCTGGTCAGTGTTTGTTTGTGCTACTGTGTCTCTGTACCTATTGTGTATACTCTGCATACTGCCTAACTCTTCTTGAGGGAAGTCTGACTGCTCAGCCACAGCTACCGAGTGAATCTGTGTGGTGCAGACTGCTACCAAGTGGGTTTACTGCCAAACACCTGTAGTCTTAAATCTTTTGCAGTGGTCCCTAAGGGAACTGCACAGGTTTCTGCCTAACAAACGGTTCAGGCTAGCTGCGACGGAAAGTGTGATAGCCCCGGTTTTTCAGCAAAGTACTGCACATAGCAATTTCAAGACAACGTTCACTCATGGACAGAAAACCAAAATTTTCACAAATGTGCACATGGACATTTATCGTAGGAGCAGGAACACAAGAAGAAGTGGTTGGTTCCATCTTCACATCCACACAAGGCTCTTGAGAAGTACGTGTTTCATAAAACTCTTTCAAGAGACCCAAAGGGACTCACAGATATCTGTCACACAAGAGATTTGGAGGTGTTCCACAATATGTGCCTAAACTACAGACCCAAAAGGTTGCATTTCAGCATAGGCCGTATGCAAGCTAGAACATTACTAGCCGTATTAGGCATAATGAGAACCTAGGGAGAGAACAATCAAGAACTGCAGGAAACTTTGGGATGCTTCGTTACACCTTGGCCTTTGCAAAACGAAGCAGAAAATTGGTGGCCAAGCCAATATACCAGGAAATGGAATTTGATTTTGTGCAAGATCTCACTTTGACTGTGTTGGCCATGCATACTCATGGAATCGATCCCGATATTGTTCCTAGGAAACATACATTGCCACAAAACATTGCAAACGAGCCCTGTCCACCTAAAGCGGAACTCGTTGAACAGTTGACTTCCCGGTATAAATTATTTGCAGCGGTGTTCTTAATGTGCTCACTATAACTTTTGGGATATATTCCCTATTGTTTGTATATTGTACATTAACAATGGAATGCTATTAAACTCGAATTTCAAAGCTATTAAGAGTATTAAGAAGTATCCTATTTTGCAGATTAAATCCGGTTTATGATTCATTAATTTACATCTCGAACGATAACATACATGCCTGTGGTTGCTTGGTGTCTGTAAAGCTCAACATAGGTGGCCATAGCATCCATATTGTCTTTTCAAATGTATCCTCTTTGTCAACTTTTTTTTTAAAGAAGTGCCTGTTGTAGGATGCCATACAAAGTAACTCTGTGTATTGCCCCTTCCCGCTTTCGCCCTGCTCTTGTGAGTCCTTGAATGATCAGGGCACAGGATGGTCAGATGGATATCAGCATGAAAGGAACTGCAGGGTCTGAGCTGGTGGCCTCAGGCCTGGTGGAGTGGAGGCTGTGAGTGCACAGGAATTTCAGTGGAGATGAATCCACTTGGATTTATGACTTGTCAGTGTCTCAAGTTATCCTCAGAGCACATTCCTCTGCGAGAACAGGGCACGCGCATACGTGGCAATGGGGAGGAGATGGTGTGGGCTGGCTGAGCTACGCGCTGGGGATGGGAGAGCTGTCATTCAGCCTATTTGAAAATGGTTTCCTAATTATCTGTTTTACTTACCCTAACTGTAACTGTTGTCCAAAAATATCTAAATCACTAGCACTATTGATAGGTAAAAAAGTATTCACGATAGCGTGGCATTGGTGGATGCCAGCAAACAATTAGTTTATTTTTTTTAGCATATTTCAAATGCCACGCTGGTCGGCCGGGCTAATCGCTCCCATGGAGTGAATGTCACTTCGTTTGCTGTTGCTTGTGGGGAGTTCACACCAACGCGTCTTGTACAGTATGTTTTTGATTTGTGGCTTTCCTTCACAAAAATGAAAGTTACCAGGCATACATGCTCGAAACAAGGTTCAATTGTTGTTCCACATTAGAAGAAAGAGAGGATTCGCTATGGATTGAAGGACGGAAAGTGTTGAATACCCGCAAAAATGATAATTTTCACTATTTTAAAACTTGACATTGGAACAATTATTGTCATTCTATGAAAACCGTTGTTCTGAGCGGACACTCTGCGTTACACCAAGAGAATGGAAATGCCAAATATAATGTAAGTTTGACTGAAGACGAGTTTATAGACGAATGAGTAAAGGTTTCATTTTCTGACCGCTATTGCTTGCTTACATTGTTATGGGTTGTCGGTTGGGGCATATTGTGACGACACGCAAACACAACCTGAATACAGGCTAATGATATCTAAACCACTTTGTCCCATGGCCTATCAGTGAGTGCTATCAACGTATTATTGGGTGAGCAGGGTGCAGAACATTTTCCAAGGGGACTTAGTTGGCTTGTCGAAATTTGATGTTGCCAGTTCAGTTACATTTTTAAAAAAGGTAGCAGGCACCCCTCTCTAGAAAGAACATGGCATGATAACCGGTTCTGTGGTTTTTATCCACATTGATAGTCCGCAGCCATTGCTTTTAGCTCACTATACCTTTTACAGATGGGAAATATCTGTTTGCATATCAGGCATTATCCCGCCCACATGGCCAGTCCAGCACCGAAATGCTATGGCAATTCCCTTCTGAACTAGAGTACCTACAGAAAACCCCATAGACGTTTCAGCCTTGTTGTGCCTCATCAGTAAGGTGGAGCTGTGGCTCTCTGAGCACAGTGCACATGGAGTCCACGTCTGGGTTCCCCCAGGTTCCACCAACCCCAAGTTCGTTGCTAATATTCCGTTATTATGCCATCTGTGTGTTGTTCGAATGTTTCCGTCAGCTTCCGCATCCCATTGGGAGCTAAACATACTCCACACCGCCAACCTCTCAAGCACATCGTAGACTCCAACTTTACCCAATATTTTTTGTGTGTTTCCATTGTTTGTGGTTTGTGTTCGTTATTAGGTTTCACCCGGTGCAGAATTAAAGGATAAATGGATACATTTGAATAAGGAACGGCTACAGAAATATATTATTTTTATTATGTTTTCTACACAGCTACATTCTTCCTTTCTGCAAATGTCATTGTTTCCAGATACCGAGTGATGGTTTCTTTAGCCAGCAGTGGCAGATCCGCATAAACAGATGGATTTCGATTACGCTGATGTGGGACGATTGCCCGGGACCAATATGCCCTTTGGCGGTACCAGCGACAAGGAGCAACCTATCATCGGTTACGGTGGTCTAGCAAGAAGCTGATGCCGAAGCCAAGAGATTCAAGGTGCGTCGAATGTGCATCTTCTCCCGAAAGGAACACTGTGTGCCTCATGATAAAGTTTTGATACTATAACCCGACTTTCAATAATTGGTGGTAAATTGAAATCAACGGATGTTCTCCGAGCGTTTTTTGTGAAATAAAAGCACATTGTAAATTGCAGAGTATTGATGTTTCCTTTAAAAATAGTGTTTTCCGGGGTGGGGGGTTGGAGGGGTTCGGGAGAAGGGGAGTGGGAAGGGAGGCTACAAAACTTTGAATTTTGTATCAAAAATGTCAATAAAAAAATAATTTGGAAATAAATAGTGTTTTCTATTCCAATTTGGGACACGCTGTGCTGTGAGAGGATGAGTGTGTTGATATTCCGGGTTCTGCATCAACTGATGTTAAGACGTAGGTGATGACTGGGTGCGTTTGGCTACACTGCCCACTAACGTCATGAAAATAGGTGGAGAATATCGCTAGGAATAGTGATGTCAGCTTCAGGGGCGGGAAATATGATTTAGTGCCGAGAGGGCAGTTGAGTTTAGGGCGATGCAGCAACGCATAAGATTAGCACAAGGTGGCCACGCCCCGCTCATTGATTTCGCATGTGTAAAAGTGAGGAAAACTAAGGTATGGTGCATAGGAAATGTCTTTACGATCGATCACAGTTTGCTTAAAACCACATGCCCGAACGCTTGGGACAATAAAAAATGTTAGCGTACTATTCCTTAAACTTAAAAGGGTGTGATAAACGCCTCGGTTTCCCAAACCTAACCTGGGCTTCCCTGCCTATGAAACAAAGACTAAAGGAAAACACTAATACACAAGGATATTTGCCCCTCAAACTTATACATACAACAAAAGCATTTCAGGATATGGCTGTTCAAATTCCACAAAATAATAATTAGAACCAAATATTCTTATAACCAGTGTCAGATCCCCTTCCCCAGCATCAAAGTAGAATTTCCAAATAAAAGTTCCAATGAATAAAGCTCACTCCGATAGTTAGATTCTACTTCAAAAGGTAACACACAAAGGTTTCTCCTAATAGCCAAGTTCTGTTTCTAACACAAAGTTCCTTCACTTCTGGGGGGTTTCACGTGGCGTCGTGATTGTATTATAATCCATCAAAGTTCATCATTTTTACAATTAATATTTCAATAGGATTTCTCTTCTCTTGAGAAAGACAACTTTGTTGTGCTCAGGCCCTTAACTTGGGCGGCAGGCCGTTACCTACAGGGTTGGCAAGCCGCCTAGGGGCATAACGCCTCCGTATATCAGCGTGTTGTTGTTTCTAGAGATATGTCTGTGGGCTATTTATACCTTTGTGTCACCTGCTACCCCTACCTGAGAGATGAGCCTTTTAGCTCTGCCCCGTTACCTACCTAAAGAGAGGTTTGGTTTTCCTTTCTTGTCAGGTATGTGTGATGAATTCAGTGGAGTCATCACTGATTTCCTGGCAGTTACCTCCTCTCATGTGGCCAGGGGACACCAGCCGCAACCTGATCCGGACCCTGGGGCGGCTATAAGAGAGAGGATCACATGGGAGGAGACAGCCTCTGGTGAGATGTCATGGCTTCATCGGATGAGACATGGTATGCCTCATTTTCCCGTGAAAATAACCTTCCCATATCATGGCATATTGTCATGCATGTACTCCTTTTCCTCTGAAGAATCTGGAAAGCCTTTTCACCAAACCTATAGATCAACCTTCCAATTTTGGTCTGCCTAGTAAAACTAATTAAACCACCTTTTTCCAATTCCACCTATCAACTAGAACTGACTTGCCATTGAAAATGCTTATCCAAGTTCCTTGAACCAATTATCGACAATGGACTTCTTTTCCCAGAATTCTCTATATACTGGGACGAGGAAGAGGGATTGAGCAATTAAAGCAAAAGAGACTACAAGCTCAGTGAGCAGCCTAGTGGTTGCTTGCTTACACCTGTGCCCAGTAAATTTAATCAGCCAGAGCAGAGTCAAAGGTCTTCTGCTGCGGCTACTGGTGAGAGAGAGCTGCACCTCTCTGCGAGGAACGGAAAACAGAAAGGCTGGGACCTGCGGGTGGAGCCAGGCAGCTCACAGGTGGAGAAGAAAGAAGCTGCTGCACCAGGACACGCTGCAGGAACACCAGGAGCTGGCAAGGGACTCCTGGGCATACACAGGTGAAAGAAAGCAGCGCTTCACTTACCGGAGCTAATAAGAAAGAAGACGTGGCAACTGGAAGCCATGGGAGACGGGAAAGCGAAATAACAGCCGTCGCGAAAAGGAAGCAGATTGAAACCCCACTGACAGACCACGAGAGAATCCAGGAATGCCAACAAAAGCTGCTGAGTCCACCTAGAAGCAGCGGGGGCAACGGGGCATATAGGCAAGCATGCAGAGTGTAAATAATTGGGAACAATGTAACTGAGAGAGAGGAAAAGAATAGACATATGGTACAAGGGAGAATTAAATTTCAAACAGCCCCTCTTCAAATGTGTGAATGCATACAGTGCAAATACATGAGTGTTAGGGAGATATATCAGTTGTATGCTTAATCCCCTCTACTAGTGAGACCCTGCAGCACTTTTTGCTAAACCTCTGGACCTTTCTCTTGTTCTCCTGAATGAGGAGAGCCTTGTTCCCCTCATTCATTCTTTCTTGCTCTGATCATGGGAGCCCTGTTCATTGTGTTTTACTTTATTTTATCTAATCATGCTTTATTCCATCCCTCAGAAAACTGGAAATGCAATCAGAAATCAGGGAAAAGGATCTTCAGAAAGATGTTCAACTGAGAGAAAAGGAGATGCAGCATGAGTACGAAATGAAAAAGTTGTCTCTTGACTCATCTTCCCTTTCAGAGTCCTCTTTGCCTGATGCCTTCAGGTTCAGGAAGCCTCGTCTCCCCAACGTTTTAGTGAATGTGTATGATGTGAAGAATTATATTTTGGATTGTTTGGGAACTTTTGAGTTTACTTGTAAGGCACTAGGTATAGGTGAGAATGAACTTGTTCCCTCGGCCATCTCTAGGCTCTCCCATAGTGGCTGTGATGGAGTTGAATGGTGCTGATAGAGAAGATTACCAGTTGGTTAAGACTACTCTCATAGCCAGGTTTGGGCCCCTTACCAATTCCTGAAAGGGTTTAGAGACCATAGGAAGAAGGGTGGTGTGTTATGAACGTGTGTTATGGCCAACTTGGGTGTGTGAGACCCTGAAAAACCTAGATGGGTGGATTAAGGGCCATAAAGTGAGCATTTATGATGGTATGAGATGTCTTGTCATGCTAGAAAGTATTTTTGATGACTATTCCCCATAGCTGAGACAGCATTTAGCTGACTCTAAAGAACTTGACCCTAAGAAGTTAGAACTAGCTGCTGACTTGTGGGTAGCAAACATGACTACTCACAAGCATTCTGGGGCTCCTCACAAGAAAGAGGAGGGAAACAAGCATAAGAAGGGTGGGAAAGATCATTCCACAAATCTGCCACCAAAAGAGGCCCACAAAAAGATAAGGGTAAACACCCCCATTAACCTCATAGGGCCAGTGAAACCTCTGGAGACAAACCAGAGGGTAGCTACCAGAAACCCCCATTCCAAAGAACCGTTGGTAAATGTGTTGTTATTGGGTTGGGTGACCATGAGAAAGGAGATCCCAGATGCAAGGGTAAACATTCAGGGATCCTATCTGTCTCCTTAGCCTACACCCAAGAGGGAGAGGTTACTATGACAGGTGCAAGCTTTCACCCTCAAGATGAATAACCTTTGGTGATCAAGCTAGAGTTTCATTAGTGTCCCTGGGACTGTGGGAACAACACAATATTGACTTCTATAAGGCCATCCCTGATAATACTAAAGAATATTAGAAGGAAAGTGTACTTTAAATTGCCGGGACACCTCTGCCATCAGAGACACTGGGGCTAGCATAACTTTAGTGGATGAAAGTTGTTTTGAACTTGAGGATTTAGCCAAGGCATACGAAAGGCTCATCAAGTTAGCAGGAGGCGCTGTCCAAATGTGTCCCATAATGCCAACTACTATTACATGCAATGGTATGACTGTTCGAATCACTGTCAGTGTTCAGTCTGAAGTGTCTAGTAGGGTACTGTTAGATAACGACTTGAAGACCCTGGGCATAGTTTCCAGCACCTCAAAACCCCCTTCTAAGAAGAGGGAGCTTACAAGAAAAGCCAGGTAGGCAACCTTAAGAAACATTCCCACTGAGACCAAGGAGAAATCCAGAGTCTCAAGAAGAAAGCAGTGCCTTAAGCCCAAACCTTCCGACAAGAAAAGAGTTTCCAGTGAAACAAAAAAAAAAACCCAGGTCACCCCAGTGATCCCACCTCCAGCTGAGGCTGAGTTGGTGGAAGAAGAATCCCCCGTAAATCCACCTACTGGTGAAACAGAAGGAAGTGGAGGAGATTCAATCCTGTCTAGAGGATCTGAATCCTAGAGACCATCCTGAGCTGCAGACTTTGCTTGCAGAAGGTGCACAATTTAGGACAGACTTTAGCAGGGGGCAAAGTGAATGTCCCTCTCCTGAAGGTCTGTGACAGCAGGCAGCTTCCCAGTATGAAAGGAAAGAGCCAGGGAAGCACAGACTAATGGGAAGATGGACTCCTCTACAGTGTGCATATGGAATCTACTCCAGGGGACCACAGGAGACTGGTGGTACTGCAAGAGATAAGAGCCCAATTTCTGCAATTAGCCAATGGGGTTCCTATGGTTGGTCATTTCAGTACCAAAAGGATGAAAGAGAGAAATACACTGTATTTATACTGGGCCAAGATAGGTGCAGAAGTAGAAAAGTATTGCAGAAGCTGCCACACTTGCCAATTGTCTGGCAAGAGTGGGATCAAGAATGTGGCACCTTAGTGCCCTTCCCAGTTGTGGGAGACCCTTTTGAGAGGTTGGGCATTGACATTGTTGATCCCCAAGACCCGATTTGTTTTATCCTTCAAGATTTCACACATTGTATGTTGTTTCCCAAATAAACATTAATATTTATTTCGTTTTTTGGAATGCAACCCTTTAAAAATAGAGGTGTTGATCTAATGTCTCTCAGCTGAAAATAGGATTATATAAGTCGAGAGGCAGAACTCATGAGTTTATTTCACAAGTAGTATTTGTTAAAAAGTGTTATTTGGAGTGTTGGACCAAAGATAGTCGAAGACTACTCCTAATTTTTGTGTGGTTCAGAGATATATTCCTTTGTGTAAGCTCCGTTCCTAGGGTTTTCAAATACACAATCCCTTTTGGTGTTGGGATTACAGTGTGGCCTGAATCGGGGATAACTCTGATCCGTAATTTTGCCAATCAGGTCACATAAAAGCCGACCGGTTTCAGTGGTATTGAGATTATTAAGACCACTTTCGTCAGGGCGAAGGACCAACACCAGTTAGTGTGTGGTCTAATTTCTTCCGCTGGTAATAATGAATCTCTTGTATTCCAATAGGAGGTTGCCCTGTATGGTAGGGGGCAGGGTATGGGAGGGAGAGAAAGGAGAGAGGGAGAGTGCCGTTAACGACATATCCCGCAGATAACCTCACAACCATAAGAGGTCATCATGTGTGCATTTTACCCATCACTGAAGAGACAACTCCCATACGTCAAGGTCCTTGATCTGAACTAGTATAGTGATTTACAGTGTCACCGATCCAAAAAGATGGCACATTCGGTGCTCACCTACAAGAAAAATACGTGTTTTAACAATTGAGTGAGGTGAATAGGGACTCAAAGGATAACCCTGTATACATCAGAAAACTTTTTTTTACAAACTTTTTTACAATTTTTTACAAAACGAAAATCATTAAAAACTATCCACTACGTCACTATCCATGTGTTAGGAGCCTACATAATACCAAGGCTTTTTCCCAGCGTGGTATTATGCAGCAGTCATTTTACCATTTTATAAACTTATGTAAAAGGTTCTGCACATTCTAATGTACGCAATATACGTACACTCAAGATGCCGTTCTGTGCATCAACGTCGGATTCGAATCACAAGGGGCACCTCTCATCTACCAGGAAGTAAGCAATACCGAACGCAGAACTTCCCGCATTGCGCTCGAGCTTGCTCGCTCATTTCCCTTCATAATAAACTACGCATACTATGCTCACTTAGATGCTTACAGGTGAACTCCTGCATCGTGCTTTGGGCTGCTCATGTCTATAATTTGACTTAGACCTGGGGCTGCACGCATACATTCCGTAGAGCCCCCATCCTGCACACCCATTAGAATGTGCAGAACCTTTTACATAAGTTTATAAAATGGTAAAATGTTAAAATGACTGCTGCATAATACCACGCTGGGAAAAAGCCTTGGTATTATGTAGGCTCCTAACACATGGATAGTGACGTAGTGGGTTGCTGGCTGATAGTGTGGGGTTGCCCACTGGGCCGATGTGCATCCCAGGCCAAACTCCCCAGGAGTTGACCCATCAACCGAAGAAGCTAGTTTTTAATGATTTTCGTTTTGTAAAAAATTGTAAAGAAGTTTGTAAAAAAAAGTTTTTTGATGTATACAGGGTTATCCTTTGAGTCCCTATTCACCTCACACAATTGTTAAAACACGTATTTTTCTTGTAGGTGAGCAAGGAATGTGCAATCTTTTTGGATCTGTGTAACTGTAAATCACTATACTAGTTCAGATCAAGGACCTTGACGTATGGGAGTTGTCTCATCAGTGATGGGTAAGATGCACACATGATGACCTCTTATGGTTGTGAGGTTATCTGCGGGATATGTCTTTAGCGGCACTCTCCCTCTCTCCTTTCTCTCCCTCGCATACCCTGCCCCCTACCATACAGGGCAACCTCCTATTGGAATACAAGAGATTCATTATTACCAGCGGAAGAAATTAGACCGCACACTAACTGGTGTTGGTCCTTAGCCCTGAAGAAAGTGGTCTTAAAGGATAGTTCCAGGACTTTTTTTTTATTGTCCCTACGGTTCGGCCATGTGTTTTTAAGCATAAATTGGTAGATCGTAGAAAGCTTTCCTATGGACCTTACCCGACTTTTCGTCCATTAACGCACTCGAAATCAGCCGCCATTTTCTGATAATCCTATCATTTCCCCCCATCGCCCTGGCTCACCTGCTTTTGCGGCACTAAATCAAATCCCCCGCCCCTGAGCCTGACATCAGCAGACGCGTACCGCCCATTTCCCAACGCCAAAGCACGTTTCGTGTCAACAATCGCTGCGCCTCAGCTAATGAAGTGTCGCCATGGAAATGGCAGGACGCCTCTTTCCTCTATAAGTATAAACACACCGTTTCACAACACACAGCAGCAGATTTTCGATTCCATTACTCTCTCTGTGTTACTTTGAGTATTCTGTGACTCGTTTCTGTGCTCTGGTCAGCTACCTTCGCCGCTTCTAGGCCTTGTGAACACCTGTACCGTCTCTGTAAATTATTTTACTTTCTTTACCACTCAATGGCTACAATAATGCCGTATCTGTACGAGCCCGAGTACACCGAGGAAGAACTACTGGAAAGGCAAGCACGCGAAAACGATGGGGATTCGGACGGCAGTTGGGAGGACCAGTCAACGGATGAAGAGCCTGGACCATGTCGCATGGACGGCGTCTCCACCTGGTGCACGTGCAATCGGTGCGAGCTAATGCCAACTGAGGAGGAGAACTGCTGCTGCCGTGAAAATTCCGGGTGCTTGGCCTACATTTCGGAAGGCGAGCCAAGTCCGCAATGCATCACCGAGCTGCCAGAGTTCAGGGAAGCCTGCCTCTCACGGACCGTGTTGAGGATGATGATGGTGCTTATGCACGAACTTCGCGGCACTGTTCGTCCGCGTAATCCGAGTAACGAGTAAGTATACTCTGGTTGTGATGTCAGTGATGCCACTACTATGTCATGGTCGTCTCCCACATATAAAATTACATCTACATATCATTCGAATGCATGTAAATTGGTTCCATATTGTGCATTTTCTAGATAGAATTTTTTTCAAAGCAGAATGACATTTTTTACCTGAATCGACAGTGATAAGAAAGTTTTGTCATTTTAATACCGTTTGCATCTTTCTTTTTCACCGGTGGTACAGGCTGGTGGCCTATCGTTGCTTCACTTGGTGGCCTCACGGGAGGCTCGGACACCGCGTTCGGAGAGTAATACCTGCCTGTGCGGTACTTGCCATTAGACAACATTTCCCCAGCGACAGTGGACAATACCGCGGATTTTCCCTGGATGTGCTGCAACCGGAACTTTACAATGTGTAATGTTTATTATTTATGTTCAATTGAAATTAAGATCTAAAATAAAACCCAACATATATTTTAACAATGGTTGTTTTGATTTTTTAAATGAATCTAGTGTGTCTCCACTGAATAGTCTTCCTGTGCCTTGTCTTGTCACACCACATGTCTCCGGCCAGCATCCTCCCTCACGCTGGCCGCCCACCTTCAATCCACATAACCGTTGAACCCATATGCAGCAGACATACATATGTTATTTTGCGGGTTGGCATCAAGCCTCCCGGCCTTGCCTCCTCCCCCAAAAATACTTACCACACCACTTTGTTCAAGCGTTGGCAATAAAAGGAAGGCCGTTGGATTTTATTGATACAAAACATGGTTATAGGTAAATAATCCATATGGTTGATCATAATAAATCATCCTTTTGGGCACCGGGTACAGAGATGACCCCCTCTGGCCCGTGCCGCCTTGCCACCACAGGCCAGCCTGCTGCTGACTAACTGCCTAGGCATCCAGGGTCTCCAGGGTGAACTGCACCCATATATTCTCCTGGGAGGGTGAGGTATTTATAAACTCACCCCCCTGCCTTCCATGTACTAGATCCTGCAGCCTGCCTCTTACATGCAGTTAGATGGCCTCTCCTTGGTGAGGCCCTGCGGCAAACGAGTCTTGTTTGCACGACCACCGGCCCAATCCACCCCCCCCCCGCCCTATCAAAGGCAGTTCGCACCGGGGTACTTGTGCTGGCAAGTGGAGCTGTCAGGGAGCGATAAAGGCCAAGAGGTGCCAAAGACCATGTACACTTCAAAGTGGTCTATAGAGCATGGGTTGTTGTTCCCATGTCTACCTCCAGACCCCGTGTCTCCTGCCAAGCATCCCCCCTCACGCTGGACGGCCCCCTGCAAACCGCATAATGCCACGACATATACATGTCATTCATTCGCAAACACACCCCTGTTTCGAATTCTTTATAACCCACTTCATATTCTAATGAGAACTTCTTTGCGCTTTGCTAGTCAACCCGCGAAGGTGCTGGTTATCTGCTCTTCGTCTCTGTGAACTTCCGTGACCACTTCGAGGAAACTCGTCAGTTTGCAACCTGTGAACTGCTCCCTGTTCTACGACAAGAAACTACTCTGATCCCTGCATCTAACTGTTTGTTCGTCAAGGTAAGGCCATGTACCATAATCATTTTGCGTCCAATTTCTTTTCGTTCAAGACAGTACATGCAAGGAACTAGTCACATGTTCTGAGTTCAGTCAAATTATCTTTCTATTTTTTTAAAGTTATTCAAATACTTATCCGCATGTGAATAACGTGTATAGTTCCAAGAACCAAAACGAACCTTGCATTGAACCTTTTATGTGTCATTTAATTTTTTAACACATTGGTATTCATAGAGAATTGTTGATCTTTACTTTTCAGAACTTTCCACAATGCCTGCCTGTTCCATTGGCGGTTGCCCTTCGAAGACCCATAATAAATCTGAAGGTACTATAATGCATGTTTTCCCTAAGACAATAGATCAGATAAGAGAATGGGTCCGATATTGCGGATATCCACCGTCTGAGCTTGAAAGTAGAGTCCTAGAAGTCTTTGCGGACAAGAGGGGTGATCGATACCGCATCTGCAGCAGGCACTTTAGCTCAGACATGTACTCCACATCATTGCTAATAAAGAAGAACACACCGCGAGCGAAGCGAAAATTGCTCTCAACCGCTATTCCCACTCTATTCGTCCACATCCCTCCACTGGTGAGTCAAGTTTACGTATTTATCTCTCGGCCTTGCGGTAGTGTGTAGCATTAGCTAACAATAATTTCCCCATTTATGTATCCACTCAATATGAAGGCGGAAGATTCTCCATCCGTGTCGTTATTGCAGTCATCAGCCACTTCAAGCGCCTATCGGGTAATCTTACTTAGCTATTCTGCCACTGACTTGTTTTAGGCATGTAAATCAATAGTTTTAATTTATCGTGTGATTATTTTACCTAATGGTACACCCTTGTACTCGTCCTCTAGTCTTTGTTTTCAGTTATAATTATTGTTATCCAAAATAATGCAAGTACTGTCTTTCAGGGAGATGCTGAGGAGTCCAACGTATTGACGACAACCGTTGATGTCACTTAGATGCTCGAGGTACGTTTCCGGACAGTTCCATCGATGGAGATCATCAGATCTTGCATTCTTGTAGCGTGATTGTTACACACAATGTTTCTTTCGTTTTTACCCATTGATATGTCCTTCTGTCGTCGCCCTCCTATGTGTCTTCTTTTTTCAATATTGTGTTCATTACTAATGAAAGTCCTATGTTTCAGGGAGTCGATGGAGCATTAGTCCAAGAAGAAGGGGGAGCATGCAGTTACGGGTCGGCGCAACAGCTTGCAGAAGTGTGCACCGCAGTTACATCGTCCCTTGATGTTCTTATGCATTTCGAGGTATGGATACTGACAGTTCGATCAAGCAAAATCATATGACGTGATTACATCCGCTATACTTCCTTCTTTATTAACTCAAGTACTATGTTTCAGGGAGATGACGGAGCTTCTTCTACAAGAACATCACCCCTAGTAGTTGATGCAGATATCTGGGTGGTGACACTTCCAACGATCGAGCAAATCGAATCATATTTAGATATCCATTATTTATTTTAGACAACTGATCATTTGTGCAGGTCTATTTAGATGAGCCGTTGACGCCTGCACAAAGTGTATGTTCTTTTTAACAAAATAGAAAACCATACTAATGCAATTACTGTGTTTCAGGGAGTTACTGAAGCATCATCTTCAATAATATCATCAATGGAAGTCTATGAGGAGCCCGAGGTATGGATCTTGACAGTTCCATCTAACTAGATCAACAATGCGTGAATAATTGTCGTTTGAATGTTCTACACAAAGTGTTCATTCGTGTTTTGCTATTGAGATGTACGTGGGTATTGGTCCCCAAGTACATTTTGTGTTTTCAATATTATTATACATACTAATGAAAGTTCTATGTTTCAGGGAGTCGATGGAGCGTCAGTGCGTGATGGATGTGCTTATCATGAAAATATAGTCGTTGCAGCGCAAGAGGAAGTGGAGACATGCACACACGAGTCGGAGCAACAGCGTCCCGATGTTGAAGTTCGAGGCAAGAAAGTTTCAAAGAAAAGAAAGCAAAAGAAGGTTAGTGTCCTGGTCACTATATTATGTTGTTTTTCACTGTTAATAGTTCAATACTGTAAGTTGTGTTTAAACTGAACATCCCTTTTCCAATCTGTCCTCTAGTTGCGAGTGGGTGTACGAACTAGATCTACACAGACAGTGAAGCGAACGAGAGATGTTGCTTGTCAAACCTTTTGGCAGGGACTTGAGACTGGAGATGCATCGTGCCAATGGGAAGAATATGAAGTGATTGACAACGGAGCTATACCACATCCAGCCATTGATAGTGAATGTCCTCCTGGTAGTTCGGATGCAGTCGGAGATCAATTCACAGAATCCACACCCGCAGAAACTAAGACCGCGAGAAAGTTGAAGAAATTGTTTTATTCACCCATCGCCGGAGAAGGAACAGATGTTGCAATGGAAGAGAATGAAGTGGACGACAATGAAACACCATCAATATCACTGAACATAGCGGAAGACGATATCAGAGATTCTACCTTTCATGTGAGTGACATGTCCTCAACGTTACAGGCCGAACCAGCTGGGATGCAGAGTGACAGTATAAGGAAAGAGGCCAAATTCATTGTATTCGATAGTTGTTTGATTGATATTATTATTCGGATGAAATGTGGGCATTCGGTTGGTGGGGAAGTATGTGGGGAGCCATTGATTAATGTGACTCGTGCAATTCGAGGCACTAACCTTAAAATACATGCCACCTGTACAAAATATCATCCTTTCTCATGGTCTGCACAACCCATGCTGGGGCAACTGCCAGCAGGCAATCTACTTTGTGCAGCAGCCGCACTTTTTAGTGGTTCAAGTTTTAAAAAGTTAGAGTCTTTCTTTCAGTTTGTGGGAATCCATTTCATTGCGAAAACTCAGTTCTATAAATACCAAACCGATTATCTATTTCCAGCCATTAGCGAAGCTTGGAGAATGGAAAAAATGTCTATTGATAGTACATTCGCGGGCAAACGGTTCCGGCTAGCCGGTGATGGACAGTGCGACAGCCCAGGATTTTCAGCCAAGTACTGCACCTACCACTTTCAGGACATGGAAAGTAAGAAAATTGTGAGTTCGGTGGTCGTGCAGGTGTCACAAAGTACATCCTCAGTGGCCATGGAAAAAGTTGGCTTTGTAGCATCATTGCAAGAACTACAATCGCGGGGAATGGTGATCGACCTGATAGCCACGGACAGACATGTTTCAATTTCCAAGACAATGAGAGAAGAGTACAAAAATATAAAATCACCAATTTGACGTTTGGCATCTTGCAAAAACAATCAATAAAAAAATGTCGGCTGCAGGTAAAAAAAAAGATATGCAAGGTATTTCACAGTGGTCCAAGTCAATCAGCAACCATCTTTGGTGGAGCTCAAAAACATGTGGAGGGTCGTTGGAAATTCTACTGGAAAAATGGCGGTCAGTAATGTTACACTGTAGCAACTTTCACCGCTGGACCACAAACCAACATTTCCACAATTGTGAACATGGCCATTTGTCCACAGAGGAGGCACGGAAGAAGAAGTGGTTGATTCCTTCATCACCCACTCACAAAGCCATTGAAAAGATTGTATTTGATAAAACTATAACAAGAGATTTGAGGGGACTCACAGAATTCTGCCACACAGGAGATTTGGAGGTGTTCCACAATATGTGCCTAAAGTACAGGCCAAAACGATTGCATTTTGGCATGGAGGGCATGATAAATCGGACTCTTCTAGCGGTCTTGGCACATAACCATAATGTTGGCCGTCAACAAAGTAGGACGACCGGAACTTTAGGGACGCTTCGCTACAATAAGGCCTTCACAAAAAGAAGTAAACAATGGGTTATCAAACCAGTGTTTGAGGATATGCAATATGACTTTATTGAGAGACTTATTGTTGATGTCCTAGATAGGCACATACATGGAGTTGTGAACGAACCTGTGCAGGGGACAACTGCATTGCCACCCAACATTGCCTCTGTTCCATGTCCACCTAAAGCAGAGCTCATTGAGAAATACACATCGCGGTTTAAATGATTGTAATTTGATTGTCTGTTCTCTCGAGTCTCCTCATGTTGCAGGCCCATTGAATATGTGTATCTATGTAATGTGTAAATAAAAGTGATTGCTCAGTGTACATGCAATGTGTCTCTCCACCGTTGCCCCTCCCTTCACCGTGCAGTAGTGCGAACCACCCGGGTGTCACCTGTGACTTTGCTCTCGAGTCTCCTCATGTCGCAGGCCCATTGAATATGTGTAGCTATGTATTGTGTAAATAAAAGTGATTGCTCAGTGTACATGCAATGTGTCTCTCCAACCTTGTTCATTTGCGCATTGAATTAAACCAAACAGTAAAATAAATCATTTTTCAAAATGTATAGAATGTTTCCGTATTTATGGTTCTCTGGGGCTGCAAATACACGCACACAAAATGCAAAGATGGAGTGTAAATTTCAAGTCCTGTGAGATGGCCTTACACTGAATGTAGCTAACTAGGAATGTGTGCTCGTTCAAAGTGAAGGTCAGCTGCTTTGATTTTTTGCTCGGGTGCCGGAATGGCCCACGACTCAGTATAAGGTTCTATTGTTATTTGACCTTGACAGGCCGGGACCATCCCGAAAGACTTCTTTTTGGGGGTGTGGTGCAATAACGTAAACGATAATGAATATAATTTCAGAAACGAAAGCCATTTAATGTTCGTTCATTAGAAGAAATAACGTCGGCATAGAAGGAGTGGTATTTCGGGGCTGCCCTACGCACAGACACAATGGAAAATGCAAATATAATGTAAGTAACTCTTTAGATGAGTTTATACCGCAATTTAATTACTATACAGTAGCTTTAAAGACGGGTTAAGTTGTACTTGTTCGTTCTATGTGGCATATTGTTTTGTACCGCGCACTATCTTGAGGAGAACCATCTCCTTTTACGGAAGCACCTCAAAACCTTCCTCTTTGCTTCTGCTTTCTCTCTCCCTCTCCCCTGCTACAACTGGTCCACTGTCTGCGACCTCGGTCCTGGGCCCTTCCACTCTCCACCTGCACTGCCTCCCTGTCAACCCCTGCATTGGGGGACTGTCTCAGTATCCTACAGCCCCCCCTTGACGTATAATACCCAGTTGCACTGTCCTAGCTATGAAATAATTTCCCGACCTAATATATAAAATGAATAATTTTAATAAAGATCTGATGGTGAGACTAATTTCATTTTTTATGTTTTTAAAACAGGTACATCCTTCATTATTGTATCTGTCACGAGTACCAGACACCGGCGGATGGCTTTTTTAACCGCCATTTGCTTCTCCGCGTGAACAACGTTAGCACCCTGACCATTTTATGGGACGATCACCAAGTACAAGTATGCCCTTACGCGGTACTAACGGCTAGATGCAACATACAGACCGTTGTGGTGGCCTAGTGCCTCGTTGTTGGAACAGCCATGTGATTATCAGTGCGACCGAAGAGCTTATTTTATCGTAAACCAACACCCTGTGTACTGCACACGAACATCGCTTGCCTCAAGACGAACTATTTTGGATCGAGAGCAAAGAAAAATGCAAATCGCAGAATATTCTCTAAACATTTGATGTCCAATAAATGTACTTTGCCAAATGGACAATCTTGCCGTTTGCTTTTAAACCACAGTTTCATATTCCGAATTGTGGCGCTGTATTGTGAGATGATCTAAGACCCTGTGTACAGCAAAGGAACATCGCGTGCCTCAAAACGAACTTTTTGGAACGTGAGCAAATAAAAATGCAAATCGCTGAATATTCTCTAAACATTTGATGTCAAATAAATGTACTTTACCAAATTTAAAATCTTGCGGTTTGATTTAAAAGTACAGTTTCATATTCCCAATTGTGGCGCGCTGTGTTGTGAGCTGATCTGTGTTGGTTTCCGGGTTCTGTGTGTAGTCGCGTAGAAGACGCCTGGGCGCGTTTGCCTACGCAGCACAGTCACGTCACGGATAGAGGCGGGGAATATGAATGTTTTGATAAAGTCTGTTTCAGGGGCGGGGGATTTGATTTAGTGCCGCAAAAGCAGGTGAGCCAGGGCGATGGGGGGAAATGATAGGATTATCAGAAAATGGCGGCTGATTTCGAGTGCGTTAATGGACGAAAAGTCGGGTAAGGTCCATAGGAAAGTTTTCTACGATCTACCGATTTATGCTTAAAAACACATGGCCGGGGAGGCCACCAGGGGGCGCGGGCAGGATGGACGCCTGAACGTCGAGCTCCGCACCCAGCCCCGGGTGAATCACGATTTATCGGCGAAACGAGGGTCCCATATACTACGCGACCCCCCCCAAAAGACGTGGAAGCCTGTGGCCCCCACCTGGGTCCAACTTTGGTTCCGATCCGACGCTCCTGTGCGGAGTTACACGGACCAAGGCGATATCGGCTGCCCCTCCCCCACGACCTGGCGCGGAGTGGCGCAGGAGACAGCACGAGCCGCGCCGCCCACGAATAGGCCCGAGAGGGTGATCCCGCGGCGCTTCCTCCCCTGGGCATCCTCCGACTTGAAGAAAACCGTCCACCCACACAGGGAACGCACGCCCGGCGCCTCTGGTGCCCGAGGCCCGGCCTGACCCGGAGAAAGGCGGCGCCCGTCGTAAACTGGCCGACACGAACCCCTCATGAACTGGAGAGAGAACTTGCTGAAATACCAGTTTGTTCCCAAAGAAAGGACCATGGCCGCCGGTAGCCCCACCGTCCCACCCCCGGATCTGGGGGCTATCCAGAACAACATCCAAACGATTCTGGAGGAGATACGAGGTATGAGGACAGACATGGGGGCCAAACTGGCCGACCTCACCACCAAGGTCGCCACCTTAGAAGACCGCGTGGAGGGCGTCGAGAATAACCAACTTTCGGCGACACTCCTCGAAACCCAAATGGACATGAGACTCCGAGACATGGAAAGGCGCGAGGAAGAGCTTCGGTTCAAGGTTGACGACATGGAAAATAGGGAGAGGAGGAACAACCTTCGAATCTTTGGCCTGATGGAATCTGAGGGCGAATCCGTACAAGGACTTGAAGGCAAAGTGCACTATATCGTGAGGATCGCCCTGGGAACGGAAGACGTGGGGGCGACCAACTTCGACAGGGTGCACCGAGCGGGGGGGGGAGGCAGAGGCCCACGCTCGGTTCTGGTTCGGCTGCACTACTACAGGGACAAGATCAGAATCCTGGAAAAGGCGAGACATCTTGGCACCATACAGTACGGTGATTCGAAGGTATCCATCTTCCAAGACCTCTCGGCCCTAACCCTGTCAATGAGGAGGAAATGCGGCACACTCACAAGATGGTTGCAGGGAAAAGGAGTCCGATATCGGTGGGGTCACCCCTTCTATTTGGAGTTTGAGTGGCTAGGTGAGAAACACCACCTGGTGTCGGAGGTGGACATACGAAGAGCCACGGACGATCTGGTGAACGACCAGGCGGGCCATTCGGGCGCCCAGGAGGGAGGACCACGGGACCCCCCTAGGGGTCCCGACGGCCCAGGAAATCACAGTGGGAAATCTAAGGTCAAGGGGGCCCGAAAGTTTCGGAAAACCAGACACCCGTCGATGAACCCGGAAAATCACACTGACTCATGAAAATGACGTTCGATTGGAAGGAGAGAAAATCATGAGGTGAGAGACGATTCAGGGTACGGACGCAGGAGGCCCCGGGCCCACGAACTGCCTTGAACGGACACCGCGGCGGTGTCGCGTTTGGCCCACCGGACTTTGGGTCGGCAGACCATTATGTTAAAAAGTTAACTGTTTATTTGTGTTGCCCCGCGTTTGGGTTTCTGGTAGTGGGTTGAGGGCCCGGGCGGGGTCTCTGGTTTTTGTCTCGGTTAAGTGCACCGAAGGCCTGCAGGGGCCGACCTGAATCGGACTTGCGATCTGGGACTCTCCAGACACACGAAAACCCCGGGGCTGGGGTTGGAGTCCTTGGTGGTTCGTTGACCGGCCCCAACACATGTTGGGGAGAGTGGACGGACGCCTCAAGGTACAAGGGTGGGGAGGGGGGAGGGAAGACACGGGGAGGGGGGTCCGTTGCAAGGGGGGAGGGGATGGGGGGGATAACGGGGTAGTTTGGGGGACTCAGGGGGAAATTCAGTTCAGACCGCAAGAATACGCTTGGCAAGGGGCACTAAAATTCAATCACCACGAGGGGTTCAGAATACGCACACGGTATGATGACAACGATTGAAGGGAAGGTGGGCACGTTAAATGTCAAGGGTCTAAACTCTCAAAATAAAAGATCCCTCACGGGCAACATGTTCCGAAAACAACACCTGACGGTCCTATTTCTACAGGAAACACATTATAAGCGCGGGAGGGAATCCAGAATCAAGGGGAAAGACATCGGTAGCAACTATTGGGCTTCACACCCGACCTCGAAGAAGGAGGGGGTGGGCATTCTCCTGGGAAGGGCTCTCCAACTAACGGGGTGGAAACCAAGAGGGGGTTTGGGGGTCGATTTCTGGGTGTCAAGGGGCTTTGCGAGGGGCAGCGAGTTACTCTAGCCACCGTATACGCGCCCAACACGGGCCAGGTGGAGTTCCTCACACGGATCTTTGGTGTCATGGATGAATGGGCCGAGGGGGCCATGATTCTCGGGGGTGATTTTAATCTCATAGCCGACCCCCAACTGGACTGGTGGTCCGCCAGAGGTGGGGTACCCAAGGGGATCACGAGGGATAACCTGGCCTTGCAGAACCTCTTGAAGGATCACTACTGGGTAGATGTTTGGCGCAAGGCGTACCCGGCCCAGGGTGGTTACACATTCTTTTCTCCCCCGCACTGCACCTACACCAGAATCGACCTTCTGTTGGCCTCAGAGGAGGGAGATGGGGCGATGACCCAACCAAAAGTCGAGACCATAACGTGGTCGGACCATGAACTACTTATAGCTAACTGGTCCCTGCCCATCGCCCCGAGATCGGCTCGATGGCGGTGCAACGACACGCTCCTTAGGGATCCAGTATTCCGTGAGTTCATGAAGCAGGAAATGCTGGCCTACTTCGAGACAAATGACACGGGGGAGACGGACATGTCCATGGTATGGGAAGCGGGGAAGGCCACCTTCAGAGGCCTCCTCATAGCGGAGGGCTCGAGGCGTAAAAGAGAGAGGGGCCTGATCGAGAGCAGACTCCGAGGGGAGCTGCAGATCTTGCGGGCCAGACTGGGAGTCCCGGGAGTGGACCGGAGGGCACTATTGGACGAGATGCAGGGCAAAAGACAGGAGCTCCATACGGTTCTCATATTCCTCTTCGGGATTAGTAACGAAGAGGACCGGGGTAACACTCATGATCACATGCTCCAGGTGATGCTGGTAGCAGCTAGATGCTGTCTAGCGCAGAAATGGAAACACCCGAGAATGCCAGGGGAAAAAACCTGGGTGACCAAAGTAAGGGCCATCTACGACATGGAGTTCCTCACACACCTGCTCGATGAGTCTAAGTCCAGTATCGAGGAAATTTGGCTCCCCTTCTTTGATAAGTACGGCCGAGTGGTCTAGGTCCTGAGGACTGAGCTGAGGGATTCCCCTCCTCCCCACGGATGTGGGACCATGGGCCAAGGACCCGGCTGAGAACTGAACTCGTTTGGCCCATATGACTTTGGCGTGCCACACGCATATTGTATTGACGCCTCCATCATTAAGAGAGCCCGTTGTGCAAGTGTTTATCAAGGCTATGTAAGCGCGAACTGAAGGGGGGTGGGGGGAGGGAGAGGGAGGGGGGGGGCATGGGGTGTGTTTCGTCTGGTTTTCTCTTTATGTTAACTCACATTAATAAATGCAATGCAAGAATGTAACCTCGTTATGCACCAAGGAAACTTAATAAAATTGATTTTCAAAAAAAAAACACATGGCCGAACCGTAGGGACAATAAAAAAAAAAGTCCCGGAACTATCCTTTAATAATCCCAATACCACTGAAATCGGTCGGCTTTTATGTGACCTGATTGGCAAAATTACGGATCAGAGATATCCCCGATTCAGGCCACACTGTAATCCCAACACCAAAAGGGATTGTGTATTTGAAAACCCTAGGAACGGAGCTTACACGAAGGAATATATCTCCGAACCACACAAAAAATAGGAGTAGTCTTCGACTATCTTTGGTCCAACACTCCAAATAACACTTTTTAACAAATACTACTTGTGAAATAAACTCATGAGTTCTGCCTCTCGATTTATATAATCCTATTTTCAGCTGAAAGACATTAGATCAACACCTCTATTTTTAAAGGGTTGCTTCCAAAAAACGAAATAAATATTAATGTTTATTTGGGAAACAACATACAATGTGTGAAATCTTGAAGGATAAAACAAATCAGGAATTCAACGGTGTGGATTTAATCCTCAAAATAAGAAGTAATACCTGAATGGAATTGACTCAAATCAAACTGTGATACAATACGAGGGAAGATATGAGTTTCAGATCCACAAACTAGGTTCTATTATTGTGGATACCGATCCCCCAGACCCTCCACCCTCCTCAGGTAACCAGTTTATCCTGGTTGTAGTGCACTATGCCACAAGATAACCTGAGGTTATGCCTATGAGGCCTGTTATTGCTCAGGCAGTTGCTAGGGCCCTACTTGGTATTTTTAACAGAGGTGCTTTTCCTAAGGTAGTAGTATCCGATAGGGGGGGGTCAAACTGTATGTCCCACTACATACAAGACATGTGGAAAACCTGAAGGGTCACCTACACATTCTCAACAGCCTACCACCCTAAAACCAATGGTTTGTTGGAGAGGTTTAATAGAACCATGAAGAGTATGATAGGTGCTTTAGAGGAACCCCTCAGGAGAAAGTGGGACCTTCTACTGCCATGCCTATTTGCTTACTGATAGGTGCTTCAAGCTGGAGTGGGCTTTATCTATCGTCATCCAGTCAGAGGGCCTTTGGCCCTGATTAAGGAAGGCCTGGTGAGTGATCCACCCTTAAAGCCAGTATGAATTAATGACTATGTTCTAGGCCTCAGAAAAAGGATGGCACACATGACTGTAGCTTCAGAAACCTTGAAGGCTGCTCAAACATTGGCATTACCAGAAAGCTAACATGGTGGAGTTTACTCCAGACCAGCTAATTCTACTTATGGTCCCAATAAAACACAGAGTTTTACAGGGCAAGTGGACAGGACCCTTCCAAGATTGTAGCAAAGCTTGGAGAGGTCAATTATTTGGTGAACTTGAGCCACCCTATGGAGGCCTCTAGGGTCTTTCACACCAACCAACAGAAGGTCTATGTCCCCAGACCAGAGATAAGAGCTTTGCTTCTAGCTTCTGATCAAGAAGAAGAGGAAAGTGAGCCTCTCCCAGATCTTCTAAAAGGACACCCTTCAGATGGGTCTATAGAAGGGGTCGAACTCTCTTCTAATCCGACACTGCAGAAACAGAAGGAGTACAAGTCTCTGTTAAATCAGTTTTCTCCTCTATTTTCACTGACACCAGGCTTCACCCCTTGGGGTCAACATGATATTGACACTGGTGACAGTGTCTCTGTGAAAAGCAGGGGTTACAGAATGTCATATCATGTGAGGAGGAATCAAATCAATGAAGAGGTCAATAAGATGCTTGACCTTGGAGTTATTGAACACTACCTTTCTATGGGCTAGTCCAGTTGTACTAGTACCAAAAGCAGGAACTAAAAAACTAAGGTTCTGCGTGGACTATAGGGCCTTGAGTTCAGTTACAAAAACTGATGCCCATCCTTTGCCAAGGACTGATGAACTGGATGATAAGCTAGGTTTGGCTAAATTCCCCAGTACAATTGACTTGATAAGTAGTTATTGGAAGATTGCCATGACTGACTATGCCAAAAAAAACAGCTTTTTCTACCCCACTAGGCCTTTATCAATTTAAGGTCATGCCTCTTGGACTACAAAATGCACCTGCCACTTTCCAGAGAATGGTAAATCATGTTCTGAATGGGTTCGAGAACTTCTGCATGGCATATTTGGATGACATAGCAGTGCTCAGCCCCACTTGGGCAGTACCCCACGCCAGCAGGCAACAGCGAGCCCTGGTATGTGGGCTTTCGGAATATTTATAGGGTTCTTTAGCTTTGAAATCCCCATGTCATAGAGTGCTGTCACCCAGTGGGCTAATCTCCTCTTCTTCCTCTAACCTGCATAATATGCAAGTTCCTCCCCTTTTAGCATCTTGATAAGTAGACAATAAGGTGTGTACCTCCCCTTTTAGTAGCTTGCCGCGTAGCTTCCGGCTAATTCCTGTGTCCCTCATTCAAGGACGCAATATCATTGTTGCTTTCTCTTTGCTTTTAAGCAAAACAAAGTGTACCTGAATTCATGGCTTATTCATTATAGTTATGGGTAGCTATTTGTGTGCACATGGGGCTAATGTACTGGCATATTTGCATCTACATATTTAAGCATGTTTGCATGCATGCATGTATGTATGATATGATCAAGCATCAACCTGCTAAGCTCTTTGCTTTGCTAAATGGTTACATGAAATTATAAATGAATGTATGATGTCTCTAAAACACGCTTCTTACTACAATGCTACATTACAGGCCTCTAGAAGCATAAAACACTTTAAATGTGCTGCTTTCAGCACTACATTTGCCAATCTAGATATTGCATTGTCTTGCAGTCTATGCTGACCTTTAAACATGCATCACTATTTTAGGTCGATTTTTCAATTCTATGCCAACTCTCCTTCACATGTGATACTCCCAGCACTTTTTGCTAGACTCATGGATTTTTCGGTCTGCTCTCCTGAGTAAGTGGGAACCTTTTCCCCACTCACTCATCTTTTACTCAGTCTATGGGGAACCCTAGTTCATTATTTTTGTACTTATTTCATGGAGTCATGTTTCCTCCATATTTTATATGGCATCTGTAATTTACTTTTGTAGCATACAGCACCTTTTGTGCAGTGCTTCGGGGAGCCCTTTGGGCTTCCCTTTGTATTTTCTTTTATTTTCCTTATGTGAACTACTATTCCCAAGGGTTGAGGGATACTTTGTATCCCTTTACATTTTCTATTGTGAGATCAGCACACACCCCACATTATATGGAGTGCTGAGGGGTTACATAGTATCCCCTTTCTCATTGCTCCTGTAACATTTCTGTTACAGTGCCAGGCATACCTGAATGGCTGTTGGCAGTGGACCTGTTCTACCGACTTTTGTGTTGTTTTTACCTGCATGCTGTACTCACAGCCCTGGTAATGCACAGAAGGGTCACCATTGATTTAGAACGCGCTTAATACCCAGAGGTTTCTAAGCACGGACCCGGGGATCGAACCTGTGTTGCTCCGTGTCGTCTTGCTTCCAAGGCGAGCACGTTGCCCCTGAGCTATCCTCTCAACTGTATTATTTTTTTCACCATTTCTTGTGGATTTATCCTTTCTTGGTCCTTCTTCCGCCATCATTGGTGGGGGAGGTTCTTTTTAGGGGAGTTTTCCTAAAGTCCAACTGGTAGTAAGACTTAAGTAAGCTATCCCGGTAGTTTGTAGATCTATCAGTCTGTACTAACTCAGGACCTTGGTAAAGTGGCAGAGCAGTCAGGCTTATCTTAAGGGGAAGATGTGAGCTGTAGTTAAGTACAATGGACCTTAGCTAGACATTCACATCAAAGAAACTCTTACACTTAAAATGTATATAAAATGATATATTTATTATATCTACACCAGAATCACTTTAAATACTTTAGAAACGTATACTACAACACTTCGGAATACTTCACAATACACTTCAAAAGGCAGTTTCACTTTTGTGTTACATTTATAGCAATGTTAGAAAGGGAAAAGACAATGGCCCTCATTCCGAGATTGGTGGTAGTTATGGCGCCATGACTGCCACCAATAACGGGACCGAGTCCGGTGTGGTGTGGTGCAATGGGGAATTACCAGTCTAGTCCGACCCTGGCGGGACCGGTAAATCCCCATTGCACCAACCATTCCCCATTCCCATTTGAGCCCCTATAAGGCTCAATGGGAATGGGGAGGGCGCAAATAACGGGCTTGCGAATGGAAAGCCCGTTATTTGCGCCCTGGTCCCTTAGCGGGACCCGTAAGGGACGTGTGGTCCTGCCAAGGGACCTCGGAATAGGGCGGTAGGGGATTAGCGGCACCAGTCTCCTTACCGGTGCCCGGTATCCCCTACCGCCAGACTAGGAATGAGGGCCAATGTTATGGTATAATCGGTTATTACGCGCACCTGCACGGTTCATACAGTAGCACATTTACTCTGCAAACACATATAGTAAAGTCACTTAAAGGGAGGATAATGGTTAGTTACTGTAACATTAGCCTGGTTCATGGTTCTAGAGAGGGTTTCCTCGCACAGCAAGTCTTTTAAGTCCAGAAATGCAACCCTAGCTAAAGGCAGTTCGGAAAGGGCTCAAAGTCTTGACAAGCAGGAGAATACGAAGAGTTCCTGAGGATTTCTTCCAGTCTCTAGTTTTATGGAAGCAGCAAGTTAACAACTAACACGGGAGACCTTTTAAAGGACTCCATGAAGGGACACAAGCAGCAACTTGAGTCAGCGGTAAGAGGGGGTAACCTCAAGGTGCACTCCAATGCTCCGGAGTGACTTATTGGAATCAGGTAAGCAATACCTTTTCTCCACAGTACCTTAGGTTAGGTGTTTGTGCTGGATGCTACGCTAGTTGCAGCTCTGGATCCGACCTCTGGATTCCTTGGTCTGATCACTAGAGGCAGGACAATGGACGGGATCTCTCAGATGCAGTCTCAAAGGAAGGGTATGTGGCACAACTTTCAGCAACTTCTTGGTTCACTCTGCGGTTTTGGTGACTTTTCTGCAGTACCAACAAAGGACACAGATCGCCTGGTCAATCATTTTCTCTTCCTGCAATCACACACTCTGGTTACGGTGTGTGGGCAAGTTGGATCGGATCTCTGGAGGATCCTTATGGGTTCAGCAAATATTTGGATGGATTCAGCCTTTCCACGACGATGCACTCGAAATGGGCAGCAGATTTCCTGGTATTGGGGTTCTGCAGCTGTGGAAATACCTAGGACCTCGGAAGATGGCTCAATTCAAAGTTCGTCTTGGGACTGGTTGTTCCCACCAGCTAAAGGGAAGGAGTCGTCCTGATCGGAGCTCCTCTGTCGCACAGAAAACTGGGTCAGGACAGCAGTGGTCGCTACACAGTGTTGGAAAGTGTCTGCAGGTGTCTCTGATCGTCTTCTTCATAGGTTACTTCATCTTCCAGTGGTCAACTTGCTTTTCCACTCTAGAAGCCTCACCTTTTATGCAGTTCCAGCACACACTCCTTTGCAATCTCTATCAGCATTTTACACAAAGGGGTGTTTGGCTGTCCAATCGGAACAGCCAGATCTCCTGTGTGAGCTGGTCCTACACTCTGGCAGACAAAGGACATGGGAGTGGAAAACTCCTCCCCCACTTCCTGTCTCCCTAGACACTCTGGAGCCTAGGCAGGGATACCCAAGGGTTCCCGTCAAAGGCAAAACACAAACACTGACCTCCCCCTCCCGGAATGGTAGAAGAAGGGCTAACACAGAACATCCACGCTAGTAATGGCAAAAAAGGAACAAGTTACTTACCAGTAACTGTGGTTCTGCAGCATGGGTCTGGCATGGATTCACATGCTCATGAATATTCCCGTCGTCAGGCTGGGAATCCTCAGTAAAGAAAAAATCAGCATCAGTTTCATTTCTGATATGTCTTTCTTTGTAGTAACCAATCACTGGTCTCTGGGTCATACTGCCCCCAGCCAATGACTGCCCTCTCCCTAAGCCCCGCCACTGGCAGCCATCCTCAGATTTGGTAGCACGTAAAGTGGCAGTATGACCAAGTGAAGAGCTGCAGAGGGGTAGGAGGGAGGGTTCGCATGTGAATCCATGCCAGACCCATGCTGGAGAACAACAGCTACAGGCAAGTAACTTGTTCCTTCTCCAGCCTGGGGTCTGGCATGGATTCACATGCTCATGAATATAAGAATACATAGCAGTACACACATGCACAACCACGGGAGGTGGCAAGGCTCAACATTAAGCATTACATAAACTCAAAATTAAGCAACTCTTACCTCCTCACCAGGCCCACCTCCAGGCGAACAGGTTTCCCAGCACTGCTTGGCCGACTCTGGACTCCTCCCTCCCGGTCGACGCATTAGAATTTCGTGAAGGTGTGCATCGACCTCCACGTAGCAGCCCTGCAGATGTCCAGCAGGGGCACACCAGACAAGAACGCCGTAGTAGCAGCGATTGCTCTGGTTGAATGGGCTCTCGGACAGCCGAGCAATGGTCAGTTTGCCAACCAATGACAGTGCATGATGCAGCCGGAGAGCCATCTGGAAATGGAAGCCTTCGAGAGGGCCTTCCCTTGATTCACAGCTCCAAAGTTCACAAAAAGCTGTCATGTCTTCCGAAAACTCTTCGTGCGGTCCACGTAGAACTTCAGCACTCTAGCTACATGCAGCGAGTGCAAAGTCCTCTCGGCCGGCGACGAAGGCGACAGGAAGAAAACTGGCAACATCAAGGGCTTGTTGAGGTGTAAGTCCGACGGCACCTTGGGCATGAAGGAGGGGTGCGTCCTCGGCACCACCCTCGTCTCGTGGAAAGCCAAGTATGGAGGCTTGCAGGATAGGGCCTGGATCTCTCCCACTCGTCGTGCGGAGGTGATGGCCACAAGGAGCACTGTTTTCCACAACAGAAATTTCAACGGTGCCGAATGCAGAGGCTCGAATGGCGGCCCCATGAGCCTGGTCAGCACCACGTTGAGCTCCCACACCGGAGCCAGAGCCTTCACCGGCGGGAACGATCGGAAGAGTCCCTTCATCAATTCCTTCACCAGGCGATGAGACCACAGGGATGACCGACCCGAAGTTCTGGTGTAACGGGAATTCGCTGCAAGATGGATCTTGATGGAAGCGTGAGCTAGTCCCAGCGATAGCAGGTACGGCAGCACTTGAGGGGCTGTAATTCACAGAGGGTTAATCTTCTGTGCATGGCACCAGACAGAGAACCTCTTCCACTTGTGTCCGTAGCACTTTAGAGTTGAGGACGCCCTGGCCTTTGCAAGCACCTCCTTGCAGTCTGCCGGGATATCGTATCCTCCAAACTCTAGTGCTGCAGGAGCCAGGCCTGCAAGTTCAGCGACTCCGGGTCATGATAGAGGATGGCGCCTCCTTCTCTGGAGAGGAGATCTGCGTCCGTCGACGGTCTGACTGGGGGGGGGCGCTGACAAGTCCAGAAGGTCCGGGAACCAGATCTGTCTCGGCCACGCCCGTGTGATGAGGATCATCCCTGCACCGGGACCTCTTGAGTTGGTTGGTGAGTCGGAGGAGCAACAGCAACGGAGGGAACGCATACAGGAACAGGCCGTCCCAGGGGAACAAGAAAGCATCGCCCATGCTCCTCGGCTGGGGAAACCTACTGGCGAACCTCTGGCACCTGGAGTTCATCGCTGTCGCAAACAGGTCGATCTGGGGTTTGCCCCATCATTGGAAAAGTCGATCCACTTGATCCTGACGCAGCTCCCACTAGTGGCACGAGCGCAGCTCCCTGCTGAGTGAGTCAGCAATGACGTTCTTTGTTCCTGCTAGATAGAAGGGCACCAGAAACATCCCATGGGCGACGGCCCAGTGCCACAGATCCTGGGCCTCCTTGGACAGGGCTGGGGATCTGGTGCCTCCCTGCTTCCGGATGTAGAACATTGTGGTGGTGTTGTCGGTGAAGATCCTCACCACCTTGCCCTTGAGGGACGGGAGAAACGACCTGATGGCCCAGAACACTGCTCAGAGTTCCAGGATGTTGATGTGGAGTTACCTCTCCTCTGGGAGCCAAAGGCCTCTCGTATGCAGATCTCCGGTGTGCGCTCCCCATCCCTCCAGGGAGGCGTCTGTCGTCACCGTCTCATGATGTACCGGGGTTTGACAGTCCTTGCCCGCCGCGAGATGCGCACGGGTGCCCCACCATCGAATCGCTTGGCGGAAAACCTCGTTGAGCGGGATCCTGTCTTCGAAGCTGCCCGTCGCTTGTATCTAAAGGGCGTCGAGGAACTCTTGTAGAGGACGCATCTGTAGCCTGCACAGGCGCACCAGGTGGCATGAGGACATCATTCGGAGCAGGGACTTGATGGATCTCACCCTGGCCACCCCGTGGCCAGCAGGCGCTTCACCTTGCCCAAGATGGCCTTCGTCCTCTCCTCAGACGGCAAGGCCAATCGCGCCACTGTATCGAACTTGGCCCCCAGAAACAGTGCGACCTGCGACGGGACCAGGTGGGATTTCGAGTAGTTGATTGAGAAGCCCAGATCCTTGAGAAGTTGGACGGTCTCCGCTGTGTGTTCGACTGCGAGTTCTCTTGTCCTTGCACGGATGAGCCAATTGTCCAGGTAGGGGTAGATGTGGATCCCCTGCAGGCGCAGGCGCAGCCGCGCCGCCACTGGTGCGAGGCACTTTGTAAACACCCTGGGTGCCGACTTCCGCCCGAATGGCAGGGCCTTGAATTGGTAGTGCCGCCCTTGGACTACGAATCTGAGAAACTTTTGGTGTCCTTTTAGAATGGGGATGTGGAAGTAAGCATCCTCCAAGTCCAGCGACGATAGGAAGTCCCCCTCCTCCAGCTGTCCCAGCACGTGCTGGAGGGTGACCATCCTGAACTTTTGTGCCTTGATGTATTTGTTTAGCCGCCGCAGGTCCAGGATGGGGCGCCAACCACCTGTCTTCTTTCTGACAAGGAAGTACCTTGAATATACAAGATGGCACCCTTCTTGAGCATCGCCCTTACTTCTAACAGCAGTTGAGGGACGTGATTTTCCTTCCTGGCCACGGGAGGAATGCGGGGGCACTTTCTTTGAAATTCGAGAGTGTGCCCGTGGGCCAGGGCATCCAGCACCCAACGGTCAGTGGAGATGGACTCCCACACACTGACGAACTTCGCCAGCCGGCCTCCCACCGGGGTGCTCCGGTGGGGGCCCGACGTTACGGCCGGTTCAGACCAGCTTGGAGGCGGCCTTACCGCCTTGGCCTCCTTGGCGACGACAAGATCCTCCTGACTTGTCGCGTCCTCTGTAGGCCTCCTGCGACGAGGAGCGGGCCGCCTGGCGGTATGTCGAGGAGCCGCCGCCGGATCCCTTGGAGGCACCCTGTCTGCCTCCGGCGTTCCAAAAGGGCGGCCGTCGTTGCTGCAACACTCCCAAGGCCCGAGCCGTCTCCGTGTCGGTCTTGATGGCCTGAAGTGACTGATCCACTGTTTTTCCAAACAGGTTGTTCCCGTCGAAGGGCACGTCCAAAACTCTGGTTTGCACGTCCTGGCGGAAATCAGTTGCCTTAAGCCATCCCCGCTGTTGAAGGCAAACACTGTTGCCCAACTGGCGGAATCCGGTGTCAGCGATATCCATGGCCACCGTTATGGCGTGGTCCGACGCCACCTCACCTTCCTGTAGGATCTCCAGGGCCTCCGCCCTCTTGCCGTCCGGTAGGAAGTCCAGCAGGGGAGCGATCTTGTACCACAGCTTCCTGTCATAGCGGGCCACAATCGCTAGGGCGTTGGCTGCCTTAATTGTCGTCACCGCAGACGATATGACTCGTCGTCCCATGGCGTCCAGCTTCTTTCCCTCGCCGTCAGGAGGGAGGTCGAAGTTGAGGATGATGCCCCCGCCGCTTTCTTCTTGGCCGCCGCCGAGACGACCGAATCCGGGGTCGGCTGTGCCCTAATGCACAAAGGGGTGGAATCATACCGATCCCTCTTGGTAGGCGTCGTGGACGGGTTCTTCAGGAGAGCAAGTCCTTCCTCCCAGATATCGTCAATCAATGGTACCGCAAGGACCGTCTTCCTCTTGGCCTCGCGCCGCTGATAGAGGAAACCTTCCTTCTTCTGTTCCTCAGGGCAGAGCTGAAAAAGCTTGGATGCCCTGGCAATCATGGCGTGGGAGAAGCCAATTTTGTTGGGCGGGGAGGCCCGAGGGGGTGGTGATGGAAGGCCCATCCCGTCGTCACCTCCGTCATCATCCGTCCCCGTCATGGCCATATCCGTTCCCGTGTCATCCCTAGGATCAGAGGAAGGAGCTGAAGGCTGAGTGGGCCGCGAGGGCTGGAAAGGCAGGGGGGGGTGAACTCTCCTCCGCTTGTTTGGAGGGCTTCCCGACGGGCCCGGTTCTGCTGGGTCGTCCCTTGTGGTGAGGGGCAATCTTGTCCTTATCTCTGTGCATAAGGTTTGGATTGCCATAAAAATGGCCACCGAGTTGTCCTGAGGCTCGGGCACTGGCTGCGACGGGCGCAATGGTTGCTCCTCCTCCACGGGAGTCTCGTCGGCGCCACCATCGCTCTCTTCGTCCGCCTCCTCGGGGTTCCCCCCGTGGGACCGGCCCTCCTAGAACCTCTTGTTGAGGCCCTTCACGACTTCAACCAGCTCCTCCTCAGAGGCTGTATCCTTGTCTGTGACGGCTACCGGCCCCCCCTCTTTTTCCACCGGGGTCTTCACAGGGGTCTTATTGATGGGCTGAAAAGAGGATTCCCTCCGTGGTGGCAGGGAAACTCTGGGCTCCAAGGTTGCCTCCACTGGGTTAGCCTCCACAGGCTTCGCCAGGGCCGCCACGACTCCCTCAATAGAGGCCTTCACCGGGTGAATCAAGGCCTTCACCACCTTGGGCGCGCTTGAGGCCGTCACCTTGGGGGGGGGTCACCGCCTCGCTGCCCCTCAGCTGATCCCTTCAAGATCAACAGGGGCCTCTCCAGAAGCTTGGCCGGGTTCTCGGATTTTCTCTTCCCCGAGCCAGAGTGTTGGCTCATGGTTGATGGTGTTGGTGAAAGTGCGCCCTGCCTGGCAGCCGAGGAGCCTGACCCTTCAGCGCTCCCGGTGCCCGCGGACTCGCAGTGCTTTGCCTTCTGTTGTGCCCCCGTCGCCGGGGCGCCCTCACAGGACTTAGAAGACCGCTCAGACTTCTTCTTCTTCTCACCTGCTGGGCCCGTCTCCCTCATAGTCAGTTCCGACAGGTTCTTGCAAAACGCACAGTCCTTTTCCACGTGCGTCTTGTCTTCGTGAAGGCAGTAGAGACATCTCGAATGCTCATCCTCCTTGAAAACATTCTGTAATCCGCATCCAGGGCAGTTCCTGAACAGCTTGGATCCGGGTGTCCAGCTTCCCTTGTCCTGGGCCATGTCCACGAGGTAGGCCTCAGATCTTCTGGAATCCTCCAAGAAGCGTAACTCAATGAAAACTTTGCCCCTGAGGGGCGCAGAAAATTCCGGAACGGTTTCCCGTTGATCGGAAGTAGAAACGGTGGATCTTGAGGCTCGATTGACCAAAAAAATGAGATTCAACTCCTTGAAAAAACACAAAACGCAGTAAAAGCTCGAGAGCTACAGCACGAGAACTCCCAACACTTGAACGTGCGGTAAAAATTTGAGGATGGCTGCCAGGGGCGGGGCTTAGGGAGAGGGCAGTCATTGGCTGGGGGCAGTATGACCCAGAGACCAGTGATTGGTTACTACTAAGAAAGACAGATCAGAAACGAAACTGATACTGATTTTTTCTTTACTGAGGATTCCCAGCCTGACGACGGGGAATATTCATGAGCATGTGAATCCATGCCAGACCCCATGCTGGAGAAAGAAGGAAGGCCCCAAATTGGTACTTGGGTGCCCTTAGGCTGTGGTCATAGCCTGCGGTATAAAACGGCACAATGGTTGGTAGAACACATCCACTGCCACCAGCCATAACTAGGAGATTGTCTATGTGACTAAGTGCTTATCTTTAGCTTGCGTCACATCTAGATAGGATTGTGAATGTTAGCATGTGCCACACTTAGATGGAATTATTAACTTTAGCCTGCATCGCATCTAGATAGGATCGTGAATGTTAGCATGTGCCACACTTAAATGGAATTCTTAACTTTAGCCTGCATCGCATCTAGATAGAAATGTGAATGTTAGCATACGGCACACTTAAATGAAACTGTGAATGTTACCAAGTGCCACACTTAGAGGGAATCGTGATCACTAGCCTGCCTCACATCTAGATAGGATATTGAAGATTAGCAAGTGCCACACTCAGATGGAAAAGAGAATGATAGCAAGCATCACACCTAGACATTATTGCAAGGACAGCAATGCCAATTAACCGATCCACTAACAATTTCACCCCTCTGCATACACCTCTCAAACTCTAATCAAACACAACCACAATCCTACAACACAGCAATTCGCACAAACTTCACTACATTGCAACAACAAAACATACCACACATAGACTCACACAACAGTACACGACGACTACCGACTGTAAAACACCCCAAGCCAGGTCAACGGACCCACCGGGTTGAGACTGCCAACAGCACATCACTGCTCTCTTGCACCTTTCCAGCTTATTCCCACTTAGTCAACCCATTTCCCTTTTTCAGAGCCACCAGAGTGCCAGGGGACCACTCCGGTGGTGATAGTGCGCGGTACAAATATCCTTTAACATAACATTAACATCTTGAGCAAGTGTTGCATGCTATTCACCAGGTCAATCTGACCATCAAGGCAAGCAAATGTCAAGTTGGGGAGAGCAAGTGGTCTACCTTGGGCATGAGGTAGGAGGAGGTAAGATAAAGCCTTTGCCTAGCAAACTACAAGCTGTACAAGACTGGACCACCCCTACTACTCGAACACAAGTGAGAGCCTTCCAAGGACTCACAGGCTACTATAGACATTACACAGAGAGCTATGGAACCATAACTTCTCCTTTGAATACAGTGTTTTCTCCAAATTACCTGAAGAGGGTGAAATGGAGTGAAGACCCTGGACTCGAACAGGCACAGTCTCCTCAGAAGAGAAAAGAGAACAAAATAGACGAAAAATGTAGGTGTCTGATTCCTCTGACAAACAAATGCACAGCCCTGAATGGCATGGTTATTGATTGCGTGTATTGTGATTTTTGTATTGATTTTTCTTCTGTGGGTTTTATTAGTTTTTAAATATTCGTTGTACCATGTTAAAAATTGAAATGAATTTGTGATAAATATTAAACTTTTTTGTATGACCATGCTATTGGGTCAATTCTTTCAGGACTGAGCATTTGTTTGTCACAGGAATCAGACACCCCAATTTTTGTCTATTTTGTTCCCTTTTCTCTTCCTTATTTAAGCATACACTGTTGGTCCCAGACAGCAGAGAAAGGTGATCCTAGTTTTGGGGTTGCTCTGGGAATAGTTACCCGTGTTATAATACAGTCTCCTGAGAGCTAGTGGAATAACAGAGATCAGCGCGAATGAATAGTGGAGATTGAAGAAAGTCCAGTCGACTGTGAAAGCATTCCGCAGAGCTCCCTGACAAGGACATTCCCTGGTGCTGAACAAGGCGCACTTCCTGTTCACACTGGAAGTGAAGAGGTCCACCTGAAGAGTTCCCCAGCAGGAGAAGATCTCCCCCTGAACTTCCTGGCAGAGCTGCCACACACAGGAGTTCAAAGTCTGTCTGCTCAAGGCTTATGCTATGATATCCCCTATTCCAAGAAGATGATGCCGTTAGAGACTTGTCATTTTCCAGAGCCAGAACCATAGTTGCACTGATTCTCTGCACAGAGGCAATGACCCCACACCACCTCACTTGTTGAGGTAATGAATGGCTGATGTGTTCTCTGTCAGTACCAGTACACACTAGCCCTTCACAGAGGGGAGGAAGGCAACCAGGGCCAACTTAATCGCCCACAATTACAGTAAGTTGATGTGTTCCCAAAAGCACAGTCCACTCACAGTCAGAGCGCTCCAACCTTTCAAGGACGTGTTGGTGACCACCATCAGCTGAGGCCAGGTTTGCCAAAGCAACGCTGCCTGCAACAAGTTATCTTATATGAGGCTGCCAGAAACTCTGCTCGAGACCTGCAAAAATTCTTACATGTTCCTCTGAAACTAAGACCACTGGCACCGGAGGAGTCACTGAAATGACCTCATGCGCAGTTGGGCTTCATTAACCACCAGAATGGAGGAGGGCATGAGACCCAACAAGCAGAGGAATTCTGAGGCAGAACACTGTTCATGAGATTGAAGGACTTGCACCATTCGGAAGATGTTTGCCACTCTATCTTTGGGCGAGTGTCTAAGACCACACAGATAAACCAGAAAGTCTGGGGAGCAAGCTCGGATGAGCCAGCCATGAATGCCTTCCCTCCTGAGATAAGCATTCTAGAGGTGAGAAGTCTAGGAAGCATCAAGGACCTTGTGTCCAGGGAGGTAGCTTCATGCTTGTAGCAGGGGCATGTGTTGGCCAGGGGCTGAGTATATCAGTTGAAGTTCGAGGTGTAAAGTTTTGTGTTGTTCAAAGTCAGGGGACTGGGTTTTTAAATGCCATGTTCAAGTGGCTGGTTTGCAATTGTGTGTGGTGACCAAGGTGGAGACAAAGTGAGGATTAGTCAAAGATGTAGAGGGGTTTCTTGTGGATTTCTGTAGGGCTTTCAAATTATTGGTCTTGCAGTCAGTTGTGTTGTGGTTGGTGAAAGGCGTTTTGTTATTTTGTGGTTGATAAATAAACATGTTTTGTGTTGTGGTTCAGATATTCTAGAAGTCAAGGAAGGCATTCTCTTAGGGTTTTGGCAGTGTTGTCTTGATGTGTTGTCTTCTACTAGCTATAGTTCTCTGAACGGCATGCAATTATGGTTTATGATAACCGGTAGGAGCTGGCATGGCATTCCCTAGGTTGTATCTGCATGTGAAGGTTGATCTTTACAGCAGTGTTGTTTCCGCTGATTGATAAGTGCAAGCTAAACATTCTGTCCGTTATGCATTGCAGAGCCAGGTTTTTTAGATGTTTCTTGAATTTCAGCTGGTCCTGTATGGTTCAAATTTCCCTAGGTATCAGGTTGTAGTGCTTGGCTACGAGCCTCCATGAATTGTTCGGTAGAATCCTCTAGTTTTTGATAGTATGTAGTTTCCCGATCTTCATTCTCTAGTTGGTTGGTAAAGTATAATTTTGTTTTACAGAGATTCTGCTCCATGACCTTGCAGAGCTCTGTGGGTGATGCAGGTGGCCTTCAAGTGGACCTTTTTCAATTGGTAGCCAGTGGAGAGCTCTGAGAGCCACTGTTCTGTGTTTCTACCTGCTGAATCTGAGTAGTAGTCTAGTGTTTTGGAACTGTTGAAGTGTTTTGTGAGGGATTCTGCTATACGTAGGTTAAATGATATTTACAAACTCAATTCGTGAAAGAATCAGAGAGATGGTAGCTCAGGCTGTGTGAAATAGAGGGAGGGCATGGCCCATCAGATGCAGACAAGCTGCTAGAAACATATTTTGACTATTGCTTTGGGGGTCCAGCATGAGTCATAAGCCTTAATATGCCTAGGTTATTGATCTCTTTAGAAGGTTTGAAACAATTACCCATTTCCAAAGGCCATGATAGAAGTGTTTTGGAAGTGGCGTGAGTTGAAACTATAATTATTTGGTTTTATCTGGGTTAAGTTTTAAGTGGATGGCTGTCTTTCATTTACTTATTTGCAGGAGGCAGTTGCTTTGGGTGGGCAGGATTTTTTCCATCCCTAATTTTGAACATGATCTTTGTGTCATTGGCATAGATTTAACAGGTGAGCCTGTAAGATTTAATGATCTTCATCAGGAGGGTCATGCAGATGTCCCAAGAGGCGCAGCAAGAGGCTTGATCCCTGAGCAGCTGCTCCAAAGATAACAGGTTGTGGGTTTGAACTGAAAGGGGGAGCCAGGTGATTTTGGTTCCATCGGTTAAGAACGATCTCATCCACTGTAGAGTAGTGTTATGGAGTCTGGTATATTAAAGCTTTTTTATTAGTATACTGTGGTAAACTGTGTCGAAGGCCACTGATATGTCAGGAGTGCAGAGGTGGATGTTGTCGTTCACTGACATTTAGAGGTTGCTCCAGATGGAAACTTGTGCTGATGCAGTGTCTCTCCTAGGTCTTACAATGACTTCATACTATCTACCTCCTGACATAATTGGCTACATACGTATCTCTCTAGAATTTTGACTGGGTGCGGTATGTTTGAGTAAGGGGGAAAATGTGAGCGGTCTGTTGGATCTCCAACAGTGTATTTTAAAAGTGGTTTGACGAAGCCTGTCTTGAAAATTGTGTTGTAGTTTTTCAGTGGGAAGGGAGGGGCACATCGGAGAGACAGATTTGTTCATTCATTAGATGGGCAAGCCATAATATTTGATGGAGGGGCTATTGGGCTTTATTCACAAACGATCGTGTCGAGGGTGTGGCCTGCAGTCTGTTTTGCTCCTCTGACCATTTGTCTGAAGTGAAAATTGGCTTCGTAGGAGCTCAATCGTTTGGGTGAGGATTCAGTTTGCTCCCCAAACCTAATGTTGAAGTCTCAGAGGACCGTTAGATGTTTGTGTTATATCATTAGGTTAGCAATTACTTCTGCAAAGTTTTCTGCAAAGGTGGGGTTGTATGATGGTGTACTGTAGATTAGTAGAAAGGAGAGGTTGGTCTGATTGAGAGTGAGGTGGATCACAGGGCAGTAAGGTTGAGATTTTGTGGTTTTCCTTGTGTGCCACGGTGATACCTCCTCTTTTGGAGTCTGGTTTACTTGAATGAATTTGACGTTATCGGGGATGGATTTGTTTGCCATTACCTTATAGTCTTCTGACAACCTGGTTTCTGTTATAAAGAGCACCACGGGAGAGCATCATCTGCCAGCAGAAATTCATTGGTCTGCAGCCAAGCAGAATGTAATGAGGTGAGACACTTGTGAACAAATTCATAATTTTTGTTGTGAAGAAAGTGGTTCTGAAGATATGGAATCCCCAAGTGGTCGAAGTGTATGAAAAGAAGTAGTGGAACTATGTTCCCTGCTGGCCTGCTCCTCACAAACCTCATCACCACCACCCTCCCATGCACAATCCAAACCCCCCAAAGAAATGCACCTGCTGTTTAAGGGGATGTTGAGTGCACTGCACTGAAGTGTACGTTTCAACTTCTTCCTATACTTATTTTAAAACTAAACCTTTCCGGAACAGTTTCTTTTGAAAATAAGAGCATGGGAAAAGAAAAACTTAATTAAAGAAAGTAGAGGAGTACCGCTCCCACCCAGTTCGACGACTGGAATCCACCCAATAGCTTTTAGGGGAAAATTCATCGCAAGGTCGTTCTAACACTGCAAGCAAATGCCTGGAGAGCATTTTAATCCAATTAATTAGACTGTGCCAGGAAGGTTTTTTTAAAACGCTTACTGGGGAAGAACTTAGAAAAGCCAACCTAGGGTTATAGAAAGGCTTTCCCAACCCCAGGTGAGTTAAACCACTCATTAATTAGCATAGACCAATCAGTACGGCTGAATTAAAGGGAAAGGTGGCACTGTTAAGTAGTACACATTTAACATATGGTTTAAGTTACTTACCTGTAATTATTGTTCTCCAGCATGGGTCTGGCATGGATTAACATGCTCATTCCCCATTGTCAGGTTGGGAATCCCCAGAAAAGAAAAACAGTTTCACTTTCACTTTAAAACTGTATTTCTCGGACTACAGGGTTGGCGATTTATCCTTCCCGATTTATTCCTCTTCAGCACTATGAAAAAGATGGGGTTTGGTAATACATTTTTGACAATGATAAAAGCCAACTAAAGCAAGCCCTCGATATGCCTGGCTATCAATGGTCAACTCTCCAGGAAAATCACGATCTCAAGAGGCACTAAGCAGGGGTTCCCCCTATCACTGCTACTGTATGCGAACCAATTAGGAAATAGAGGGTATCCCTTTCAGAGGAAAGGAACACAAGGTGGCTGCATTTGCAGATAATCTGCTCCTTATGGTGACAAACCCGGGACAGTCCCTTGAGGCAACTGGCAGAGCCCCAGATCACTTCGAGGACGCTGCAGGTTTAAAAATAAATGTCCAGGGGCAAAAGAGGTGGACAACACATTTCCAGTATCCTCTCAACACTCCGGTGGCTGTGAACAACGAATTCTATAAATTCTATGAAACCCTATATTCCAATTCTGATGCATGCTCGCCCAGTGAACTCGATTTATATCTAGATGAGATACCACTCTCGAAGCTCTCAGAAGAGGCCCAAATAGACATTAATCAGACTCTGACCGCTGACGAGATACTCAAAGCCATAACATCGCTTCCATCGGGAAAGGTCACAGGACCTGACGGTCTTGGAGCAGAGCTATGCAAGGAGCTAGGTCCTACTCTTGCCCCCAACCTATTGTGTGTATGGGAAGAATCTCTTCAAGCTGGCAGAATGCCCCTGTCACTCTCAGAGGCAGTCATTACAGTTTTGCTGAAACACAACAGGCCAGCTGCAGGGATGGGTTCATATAGACCCCTGCCCTTAATACATTCTGACACTAAGATATTCGCTAAGCTCCCAGCTACTAGACTTCTACCACACATGTGTAGGCTAGTACACCCCGACCAGTCAGGATTTATTCCCGGGCGGTCTACCGCATTTAACTTGCGATGATTGTTCGGTATTATTTCCCAACTTAATCCGAAGGCACAAGCAGTAGCTGCCTCACTAGACGTCGGGAAGGCTTTTAACTCAGTATCCTGGTGTTAGGAAGAATTCTCTGTTTAGGCTGAATTTCCTAACCTAGAGAGTCCCCCAGCAGCTTTGCTGGATTTGTGGGGTTTATGTCTTTTCTCCTGCCAAGAGTGAGACTCTTTTACCCTCACTCTTGGACATGACTTGAGAGTGTTACTGTGACTTGCTATGTGCTTATGGGCTAGGGGGTAATTTTCCCCATAGGCCATCATTGGTTTTTGAATGTGTGTTACACAGCACCCTCAGTGCAGTAGCACAGGGGTGTCTTAGAGACCCCCAAACATAGACTCCACACCCTGGGACTGACTACTGTCTCCCTGGGTCAGTAAAGTTACCATTGACTTTACTAGTCTTAACTTAGGAACTTAACCAGTACAAACCATCTTACTGTGGAAGTACTGGTAGGGGCAATTAGATTGCCCCTGGGTCTGTTGTCGAGGGGGTACTGTCCCGTCCCCCCTCGCCGAGTTCTGGCTGGTGGCAGTGGATACCACGGAAATATTCCACCGGAATATTTCCCAATGGGATTTCCCATTGGTTTTTGATGCACCACTTTTTGGTGCAATGTTAAAGATACCGCCGGTTTATTTAATTAATATAAATTCACTGGTTGGGATTTTTTGCCGGAACTCGCCGCCAAAATGGCGTCTAGGTTCACTTCAGTAACCCTGAACCCGAGTCGAGCCTTTGTTCCACTTTTGGCGGGCTTCTGCACAGAAGCCCTCCAAAGTGGTGCCATTCTGTCTGGGTACCACAGGGGGTGTGGGAGGGGGTTTAGGCACCCTGGACCGAGTTGCCTTGCCAACTCAGGTCGCACTCAAGTGTGATTGGCCCAAGTGGTGAGCCACCCCGCTCACCACTTAGCATGTTTGAGTGACAGCTAGGCTGTATGAATGGGGGTTTGCTGCATAAAAGCAGGGTTTTTGGGACTGGTTCTTCAGAAGTCGCCACAGGACCTAAGAAGCCGAAGAGGGAGAAGCCGAGCCGACCTGCCAAGACGACACCACCGGTGAAGCCCTGCAGAATCGTCTCACCACTTTTCCCGACGACAGAGGAGATCTCCCGCCGGAGAGTCTTCTTCCCTTAACTGGTGGGGACAACCAGTTGCTGCCTTCTTTTCGCCGTCCCGAAGCATCTAGTGACCGCCTTGCCTGTGCCAAGCACCCCGGCAACCGGGATACCACTTTTTACCTCAACCGCGAAAGAGGGGTAAAAAGCCTTTGTGACCGGAGAACTCCACGGCTGGCCTCATCCCTGGTAGTGCAACGACCTGCAGCCTTCCTCCCCGACGAGATCGCCTCTTCCTCGGGACGACGCCGCGACTTGCACCCACTACCAGGAACGACTACCACCGCTGGAGGATCCTTTCCACTTTTAAAGGTACTGTGTTCCGCCCGGCCTCCCTTGCCACCGATTGTACGGGGTAGATTTAGCCCTCGGCTCTCGAACCTGGGTAGGTCTGGGACACCCTAACTAAACTTTTCAGAACCATAGTAAAACCGTTTTCTACTCACCTGCAAAGACTTGCGACATTGTGTGATCTTGGGCACATTTTCGCCTGGCTCCCTCTAACGCGGGCCCCGAACTAATTCCCCTTGTTTCACTATTGACTGTCTTTGCTAACCTTATGTGAAAAGTGGTTTACCTTACTGCTCTCTTTATTTTTGCCTTTTCCCTCCCTTTTGGTAATACTTGTTGGAGTACCATCTAACGTTAAGCGCTCACCTCTGGTTGGAAATAAGTGGTGTTAACTTAGAATTGTCCAACACATACTTAGGGATGTACATATGAGTAATAGTAACTGTGTTTGACTTTCTTACCTTTTCTAATGTGCTAGTGTAATTTATGAGTGTACCTTTAATAAATAAGTTTATACTTTTACACCTAGCTCTGGTCAGTGTTTGCTTGTACTACTGTGCCTCTGTACCTAATATGTATCCTCTGTATACTGCCTAACTCTTCTTGAGGGAAGTCTGACTGCTCAGCCACAGCTACCACAGTGAATCTGTGTGGTACAGACTGCTACCAAGTGGGTTTACTGCCAACACCTGTAGACTTAAATCTTTTGCAGTGGTCCCAGAGGGAACTGCACAGGTTTCTGCCTAACACCTGGCATGTTCTGTTTGTGGTGCTACGGCGAATGGGGTTAGGGGACTTCTACATACAATGTGTGCGATTGCTGTACGCCTCCCCGGCCGCCAGGGTCCGCACCGGGAACACACTATCCCCGATGTTTATACTTGGCCGGGGCACAAGACAGGGATGCTGTTGTCCCCGCTGTTGTTTGCGCTCACCATACAACCTGTTGCGTGCATTATGCATCTCAGATATTTACATCAAGGGCTACTACGCATGCCAGTTCCAACTCCTATTGTTTCATTATATGCCGACGACTCGCTGATATACATCAGAAACCCTGCCGCAAACCTGGTCCCTATCCTACAGGAGTTCTGTGAATTTATCCATTATTCAGGCTACCACGTCAACTAATCAAAATCTGAATTATTTCCATTAAATGAGACTACCTCTCCACCTCCGGATCTTGCTGGGCTCTGCTGGGCTCAAGATAAAATAAAATACTTGGGCATAACGGTTACCCGCCAACATCGTTCTCTGTTAAACGAAAATCATAAATGATACATGCTCACATTAAACGACAACTTGGAAGTATGGTCTAGGCTTCCTATTTCACTTTATGGCAGACTGTCCCTACTAAAAATGGTAGTAGTGCCTAAATTACTATATTACTTCTCGAACATACCCACCTGGCCGGGGCACACTTTCTTTGATAAACTGAGGTTGATGGCAGTGCGGTTCACATGGGCAACCAGTACACCCCGTATGAACTGGGAGGCCATGACTAGACCATATGAACAATGGGGTCTGAAGGCTCCAGATTTTGACCTACATTATGAAGTTGCTCAGGCACAGTATGCAGGATACTGGTACTCCCCTCAAGATTACCCACTACACACGGCCCTAAAAAATATAGCGCCTCTCCGGCCAGCACACGCACAGTTATCCTGGCACCACACCACGCTTAAGACTGCATGTTTGACCCGGTCCGCACGACAGTGAACGCCTGGTCCAGAATATTCAAAAGGCTAAACGTCACCAAGCATTATATGGAGCGATTCCACTGTGGAACTGTCCGGGCCTCTCCCCTACTTATGGTAAGGCTATACAGGGAGGATGGGACCCTGATGGCATTATGACACTGCATGATTTATTCCCTCAGGGCTCTTTTGTCATATACGCCGATTTCGCAGCAAGACTGGGCACTAGCTCCATTAAAGCATTACAATTTTATAGAATGACAGCAGCATTCAAGGGATGCTGGCCATCGTTTCCGAAAGAGCCTGAAGAATGTGGGGTACTGAGTGTGGTAGCGAGTGACAGGTGGGAATCCTAGGTGTCTGGTCTCTAGACTATACAAGAAATGCCAGGATATGTTCACCCACCCCCCATGAGCTAGCGCTAGCTGGGAAACAGATTTGGGTATCCAACTTGATGATACACAGTGGTCCAGCTGGTGCCGACTGACTAAAGAGGTGTCCCTTAATGCTCAACATAGACTTATCCAATTCAAGATACTCAATAGGCTGCACTACACTCCTCCAAAAATCGCTAGGTTCACCCCTAAGGCGAAAGGCAACTGCACCAAATGCAACACATCGGTTGTTGACGCATATCATATTTACTGGGACTGCCGCTTGGTTGCCAGATTCTGGAGGGAGGTTGCTGATGTTCTGGAGGCATGCACGGGTGCCCCCCCCCCCTACTCTGTCCCTCCCAAAATACCTCTAAACTGAGACGCCTCTTTAACTTGGGCTGCCTGGTGGCCAAAAATATTTAATACTTAAATGAAAATCTGTATGTGTGCCGGACATTGGGATGTAGATCAAGGAAATTACATACATCAATGAATGCAAGGAAGCCTATATCTCGTTCGTTCCATCCTGCTGCAGATCCAAAAACATTTGGGAGCCATTCCGTGAATATTTACGGGAAAACAGTCCTTATCAATGATGAAAATGGGAAATGTAAATGTAGATAATTATATTAACAAATACATGTGTGTAAAAGTGAACACTGAATCATTGCGAAACCGCACAAACTGCGATAGTATGAGATGTGTGACTCTACGGAATGTAATCTGCACTATGTTAAAATAAAGTTTAAAATAAATATATAAATAAATGTCCATAAATCAGAGATCCTGAACCAGACGCTCCAGGAAGATGAGATGAGAGAGTTGGGGAAAGCTTCTTCCCTATAAATGGGCAGACAAACAGATAACGTACCTTGGTATAAACCTTACTAACACGTTCCCTAAACTATTTAGTTCTAATTTCCCCCCTCTTTTGGCAAATATACGTAAGCACTGGTTTACTGGGGCCCACTTTCAATTTAATGGATGGGTAGGCTCAATGTCCAAAATATGGCAATTTTGCCCAAACTCTTATATTACCTCATGTCTCTTCCAATACGGGTCCACAACTCTTTCTTCCGTTCCCTTCAGAAACACACAGGGGATTTTATATGGAACCATAGAAGGCCAAGGGTGTCGAGGTATGTGATGAGGACTTTGAGAAGGAAAGGTTTGATCGGGGAACACAATTTTAAAGTCTACTACCTGGCGGCCCAGGGATGACTGAGGGAAGGTCTGGAGACCTATGGATAGGGCAGTGGTGGGGCGCCCTCTGGAGGACATACTGTGGCAGCCGAAATCAGACAGACCAGGAAATATGTACTGCAGTGGCATAGAAGCTTTAGTAGGAGAAGCGTGGGTTGAAGCGGTGGGGAGAGCTGGCTTGACCTCTTTTCCCCTCTCTGCTTACTCCCTTATTCAATAACCCTCAATTTACCCCAGGGCTTAAGGGGAGGGACTTTCACAACTTGGGAAGATGGCGGATGCAGTAAGTTGCAGGATATGTATGAGGGTAAGGACCTTAAATCCTTCATTCAATGTTAAAGAGACTTCGAGCTGGGGAAGGGGGAGAGATTCTGTTATTTGCAGCTGCACCATTGGCTATCCCATCCAGAGCTTTGGAAGGCAGCCATTAGGGAACTAACCCCTTTTGAAAAATATGTCACTTCAGATTCAGGGGATAAGCATATTATGGGGACCCTCTACGGCATTATTAAAGAGGGGGAAAAATCTGAGATATAGAAATATATGGAAAGATGGAAAGGTTCTGTTGGTCTTCCGATAGGGGACCATCAGTGGTTGGAGTTATTGCGGCAAATTCCCAAGCTCACAAGGGCCATCCAAATACAAGAAATGTGGGTCAAACTAATGTTCCAATGGCACCTTACGCCAGAAAAGCTTCATAAATTCTACCAAAACCCCCCAAACTTATGCTGTAGAGGGTGTGGAGAAGTGGGGACATCGGGTCATATTTGGAGGGAATGCCAATATATATTACCCTTATGGGATGGGATTCTCAAGGCACTAGAAGAAATATTCTGGGTTTACCCAACGGGCAATCAGGGGTTAGTAATCCTGGGATTGGGAGGATTCATAGACAGCCTACCAACAAGCTCGCATCTAAAGGCCTATGTGATTCTCACTAGGGCGGGTGCCCTAACGATTGCCCAGAAATGGAAACAAAGGAATCCCCCCCAATGGACACGACTGTGTGGGAAAAGTCTGGAAATGTGTTGTGTTGGAATGGGTGACCTAATCAATCCAAGGGGATAACCTCAAATTCCAGATGGAATGGGACCTAACTTTAACATTTCTGAAACTGGATGCTAGAAGCGCTTGGTGCCTGAGGAAAATGAAACTCTTCGGGGTGGTATGAAACAATCAATAACTGTTAAGATCAGCTCTGTTCCACTTGGACATTGTTTCATGGGCAAGATACTAGAAGGTACAATGGTTGCAAACTCCGATCAAGGAATGAGAAAAAAAAGGGGTAAATAAAGGGGTTGACAAGGACAAGGGACATGGAATGGGTGGGAACTCTGCAACAAACGGTTTGAACTGTACAAATTGCTGCCAAAACTGCAATTGGACAGGGGTAGGGTGGGTTGTATGGGTTTGGGGTAAGGAGGGAGAGTTAACATGTGTTCATTGAAAAAATGTCAATAACTTATTTCAAGAAAATAAAATCCAGTATCTCTCCTTTAAACCATTCACTGTCCTCTGGGTCAGACTGCCCACATTCAATGGCAGTCCTCAACCTAAGCGTCAGCCTAGTGGCCATCTTCAGATTTGGTAAGCACGTAAAGTGGCAGTATGAACCAAGAAGAGCCACACAGGGGAAGGAGAGAGGGTTCGCATGTGAATCCATGCCAGACCCATGCTGGAGAACAATAGTTATAGGTAAGTAACAAATCTTCTCCAGCATGGGGTCTGGCATGGATTCACATCCTCATGAATAACGATTACACAGCAGTACAGACACACAACCACAGGAGGAGGCAACGTTAGACAGAAGAAATATACACTCATCTCTGGAACAGACTCACCTCAAACAGGTTACATAGCACGGCTTCGCTGATTCAGGACTCCTCCTTGGAATCCCTGTCAACGGAGTATAACCTCATGAAGTTGTGCATGGACCTCCATGTAGCAGCCCTGCAGATGTCGAGCAGGGGCACACCAGAGAGAAACGCTGTTGCCACTGCAATGGCTCTGGTGGAGTGGGCTCTCGGCCATCCTGACAAGTCAATGACAGTGCATGATGCAGCCGAAGAGACACCTGGAGATGGAAGCCTTTGAAAAGGCCTTGCCGTGATTCACAGGTTCAAAATTGACGAACAGCTGAGAAGTCTTCCGAAAGCTCTTTGTGCGAGCCACGTAAAACTTCAAGGCATGAGCCACGTCCAGCGAATGCAAGGCCCTCTCTGCTGGAGATGACGGGAAGAAGACAGGCAACACCAAAAGCTCGCTGAGGTGGACCTCCGACGGCACCTTTGGCATAAAGGTGGGGTGTGTACGTAGTGCCACCCTTGAAGCATGTAAGGATAAGTACGGCTGCTTGCAAGACAGGGCCTGGATCTCACCAACCCGTCTGGCCGAGGTGATCACCACGAGGAAAGCCGTCTTCCATGTTAGAAACTTGAGCAGGGCCTGATGCATTGGCTCAAAATGAGCTTTGTCAATACCACATTGAGCTCCCAAGCCGGAGCAGGAGCCTTCACCGACAGAAATGTTCTGAAGAGTCGTTTGAGGAACTCCTTGACGAATCTGTGCGACCACAGAGCAGGCCTGCCCTTCCCCATGGTGAACTGGGATATGGCAGCCAGTTGCACCTTGATAGAGGCATGAGCCAGTCCACCCTTGGCCAAGGAAAGCAGGTACGGTAGGAGCTGCTGAGCTGGGACAAGCAGAGTCCGGCACTACACAGAGAAACAACGCTTCCACTTATGGCCGTAGCAAGTCAACGATGAAGAGGACCTTGCCTTGGATGTCTTAACACTCCGCTTGCAAAGCATAATGTCCAAACTCTAGGGTTGCAGGAGCCATGCCCTGAGGTTCAGCGGGTGCTTGATTGACGGGACCGTCAAGAGATGTAGCAGGTCCTGATACCAGATTTGTCGCAGCCACGCAGGAGCGACAGTTATCATTCTGCAGTGTGTGAGAAGCCAGAAGGTGTCCTATTCACTAGTCCCCTGGGATCTGTCATCCAGGTGGCCAGGACACGGCCATCGCTATTGGATCCAGTTCCTCGGGGTGGACCAGTGCAGGAGGATCACCTGGGTGAGGGGTCTTCGGGGAGTGGGAGTTGGACACCGGATGGTGAGACGCGTTATCCCCTTCTGCTAAATGAATTTCTGAACTCTGACCTGTTGGGCAGAGGTTCAGAAGGTCAGCCTAGTTTCTTGGAACAGGGTAACCTTCTGGACAAGCTAGACCAATCAAGGTAGCATTGGTAGCGGTCAAGACGAGGTCTTAGGAGAGGTGAGGGTGATCAAAAGCCTACAATAAGCACACACAGTAAAGGACACTACAAATTACTCTCAGTCAAGTGTATATATCAAAAATACATATACATTTATTAAAGGCCTTTTAAATGAAACACAAAGCAAACAGCAGTAATAACTACACCAACACAACACTTCTATTAAACATATAAACAGTTACCAATGGCCTAAAGGAATAGTGCACAGTAAGGGTCCACAACCTGTAAAGAAAGAGGCATATAGTGCGAATATACTTTAGGCAGTCCTTCACTTATCAAACCCTAACTGAGAGGCAGTCCAAGCCCTAAAATGAGGGGAGCCTTGTGCTCAAAATTACTTTCGATGCAGGTGTATGCGATCGTGCGGAGGAGCCAAAACGGGGTCTCTTGCAGGGACTGTAGCGACTCAGGAAGGTGGGTGAGGCAGTGAAGAATAAGTTTCCACTACTCGAGGAGGGCAGAGCAGGATCCAAGAGTTGGGAATAGCTCGGTAGCACAGGCTACCTCGATAAATAAGAGTGGCCCTCAGGGGACACTCGTGTGTAAAAATTGATGGATGTGCCAGGGGCCACCAGTAAGGGTTGTAAATACTCACTGACCCTTGGCGCACTCCGGATCAAACTTCGGCAGTCAAGTGCACTTCGGTTGCAGGTTCAAATCCCACATTTGTGTGGCTCTGCGGCTTTCAGGGGCTGCGTTCCAGGGAAGATGCTGTGGCGGGACAGTGGTGATTTCTCCGCTCCTTGTAAAAGGATCAGGCCAATTCCGCTGCAGCGAGTCTGAGGGCACAGGGGTTCACAGAAGCAAGGGATCTACAAAATTTGTCACCACGGCAGGACGACACAGCGACTGCGTATGCTCAGGTTCAGGCGTATTCTCCTAATTCCAGACCTAGGAATGCTAGGTGTATGAAACTTGGCGGGAGAATGCCTTATACCCAGAGCTTACAGTCTCCAAAATGCTCAAGTGTCAACTCGAGATGGCAGCGGTTCCAGGGCAAAGGTCCTGTGCAAGCTGGTTAGTTCACTGGTTGGCCCAGCAACACCTCCGAGAAGGCTTGCTTTCAGTTTAAGGTGGAGGTGCCGAGAATAGTTGGTCCCACTATTCCAATGGGGTGAAGCGTCTTTGCAGATCTAAGTTCGATCAGAAACAGGGGGTCCAATGGGACGACAGCAGGCTCAGGGTGCCAAACATTTCAGCGGGTCACCAGCGGTTCCTTGGCTCTGCTTCTTGGTTTCAGGATACTTGGTCCTATCCGATGTTCGGCTAAAACTCAAGAGATCGACCTGGAATGGGTGTAAGGTGCCTTCTCTTATTCAGAATCTACTTTGCGCCAAAACGAAGAGGACCCAGGGAGAGATCTGCTCACATACAGCCAACCCGAAACATGGACCAATGACAGACACGGTGGTCCCAATCAGTCCCAGCACACCAGACTCTCTGGCATCCGGGATGTGTATTGGAACTAGACTGTCCAGCCCACATCCTGGAGGCACACACACAAGGCATGTAGAAGCCTGCAAAAGCTTTGGTTTGCGTGGGGATCTGCATGACCAAATAAGGATTTTCCTGGGTCTGCTCGACCAGGGGAAGGCAAAGACACAAGATGGCAAAAGGACAAAACAAAGGACCTTGCAGTAAATGCTGTATGGACCAGACGAAAGGGTTAAAAATACATGAAAATTAACAGCTTCCACCAGCTCTGTCGAAGGCACATTTGGACTTCTACCGAAAAATCCTTTGATGGTGTCAAGGGCCTTAAAAATTAAAGGAAGACCCCAGCGCACTGTACAGTAAGGTACTTTGTACACTGATAAAATGTTGCTAAGAACTAGCAACAAAGTAAAAGACTAGGGAAACAAAGTTTCTCAGTACTGTCTGTCTTTAAGGGCATGTCAGTTTCCCCATAACAAAGTGAGCGAAAACCCAACTGAGTGCAGCAGAAGGCTGGGCTCCACTGGTAAAAGGCTAGGCTGGTCAGACAACAGCAAAAAGTTGGGGGATTCACAACTGAAGGGAAAATTACACATACATGGAAATCTTTCCTAACACCTTCCCTGTTATACCTTTACCTCATCCTTCCTGGTAGGATAGTTAGGAACTCTACCCCCCTGCTCCCCATATTACAACACAACCACTTTCTCACTGACAGCCCGCTCTAAGACTAACACCCGAGCCTGTACCTGACATGTTCCAATACTATGGTCAGGCATGGTCAGGCAGTTATTGACAATCACTCACACCTGACTTCCATCACACTTCCCCACAAAGATAAAAGGCGGCACACAAGAGCACACTTTGAGCATGGCAAAGCACATGAGGAAACAGCAGTTTCGAGACGGCAGCTGAGCAAGAGGGGAAAGACGGCAAAACCGAAGGGGATTGCAAGATGGGAAATTCCCTTGACCTTTTCGACAAGGAACCATTACTTTCCAGAGATCTCGATAATAGAAAGTGTAAGACTAGGAAACCAGGCTGAAGAATCCTGCATTGTGTGACGGAGATACCCGGGGCCCTGCCGCATAAGTAATTAAGGCAGGGAGAATCGTCAGCCCATGTGGTACAGTTCTTGGCTCCAAGAACAAAGCATCAGTGAAATCGACAAAGCCGGTGAGTTGGGGAGACTGATACAAGACCGGTCTGTGTTGAAGCCAAGATTGCAATCAGCAACGTTGTACGGTGAGCGCTCGAAGGAACAATGTTAAAACATGTGTGGTAAGAGATGCAAGTGAAGTTAAACTGGTGATGAGTGATTGAACTTTAAAGCAAGCTACAATACCTTTGACAGAGTGGTCTGGCCCTGCATGGGTGCTCAATTGAAGATCTCTGTAAATAATCCAGCTGAGAAGTAATAACAGTCGATACATTTGGTCTGAGACCGGCGGTGGGAGACCAATTTAAAGAGAACGGATAAATGTCAATCGAAGTGATCCAGTGACAGGTCAAGGAAAATCCTGCGCACAGTCGAAAGTCTTTGATTTTGTTGAAATAGAGAAGGTTTGGAACAGTATGTGAATTTGGTCCGAGCCCGGCAGAGGGAGTCCAGTTGAAGATTTTCTGTTAAAGTGGAGAAGTTGTAGAAGTGAAAATCCTAAGAAGAAAGGAACTTTACGGTTTTGTCACGTTGCACCAGGCCCTCTGAAATAAGAGACTTTGAATTACAAAGAGACTTTGGCACAGCAGGTCCTGATGTTGAAGTCTTGAACTGCATCCTCGTGCTAGAGAAGCCAAGGAGTGTGCTAAGCTCGAGTGTGCCGCCTTGTCCCATGCTGAAAACGTGGAGAAGGGAAGCCAATAGCTTGAATATCCTGACATATCATTTCTTGAACACTTTTCTTTTGCATAACATTGTTTCCCACACTATTTGTATTTAGAAGTAAGGATTTGCAATAGGTTTATTAGTATAGGCCCTTTTATTTTGACAAAGACACAACTAGGACTGCGTTATTATTATTTGATGGTCATAGCTTGCTCCCATCCTTTGATTTAGGTTTAGATAGGTGTATTTCAAACCCAAATGAAGTTCAATAAACACCTTTGAACTGTGATCACTTGTGTCTGGCTTACTGTTTGATAGCATGCCTTCCTTACAAGTGACACTGTCAGAGTCTGGTGATCACTCATAGAAGGCGCAGGAATGGAGGAAAAGCGTATAGGAACAGTCTCTCCTACGGGAACGAGAATGCATGCTCCTTGGCTGTGGGAACCTGCTGGCAAACTTCTGACACTTGGAATTCATCTCTGTCGCAAAGATGTCGATCTGGAGTTGCCCCCATTCGTGGAATAGACGATCCACCTGGTTCTGGTGAAGCTCCCACTCGTGGCAAGAATGCAGTTCCCTGCTGAACGAGTCTGCATATGGTGTTCTTGGTGCCCGCCATGTGAGAAGGAACGAGAAACATGTCCTGACAAATGGCCCAGTGCCACAGATCCTGGGCCTCTCTGGAGAGGGCCAGAGACCGCGTCCTACCCTGCTTCCAGATGCAGAACTTGGTGGTGGTGTCGTCCGTGAAGATCCTCACCACACCTTGCCCAGATCGACAGCAGGAAAGACTTGATGGCCCAGAAGCTCCAGAACGTTGATGTGAAGGGTCTTTTCTTCTTGTAGCGAGAGGCCTCTGGCGTGCAATTGTCTGGTATGAGCTGCCCAATCTTCCAGAGACGCATCTGTGGTGACTGTCTCCTGGTAAGGAGGGACTTGGAATGGGGCACCTTGTGTGAGATGAGGGTGTATGCCCCACCACTGTATTGCTCGTCGGAACTCCTCGTTGAGGGGGATTTTGTCTGTCCAGGATCCCGAGACTTTCAGCCATCCTGCATCCAGAAACTCCTAGAGAGGCCTCATCTGTTGTCTGCAAGGGCGGACGAGGTTGATGCAGGAAGACATCATGCCCAATAGCGACTTAACGGCTCGCATTGTAGCCGACTGCACCGACGACAGATGCTGCACCTTCCCTAGGATGGCTACCACCCTCTCTTCCGAGGGGCCTGCCAGGCAAGCCACTGTGTTGAGTCGTGCCCCCAGAAACAGAGCATTCTACGATGGCTCCTAGCAGGACGTTGGATAATTTATGGAGAATCCCAGATGCGTCAGCAGACGCACGATCCTTGCCGTGTGCTGGCTCACCAGATCCATGGAGCTGTATCCAATCAACCAATCATCTAGGTATGGGTAAATGTGGATGCCCTCGAGACGAAGATGCAACGCCACTGGAACCAAACACTTTGTGAAGACCGTTGGGGCCAATTTCAGGCCGAAGGGAAGTGCCTTGAACTGATAGTGCGGCACCTGGACCACGATCCACAGGAACTTGCAGGATTTCCGGTCGGTGGATGGGAATGTGGAAGTATGCGTCCTCAAAGTCCAGCGACGCCAGGAAATCGCCTTTCTCCTGTTGGCTGAGCACGTGCTGCAACGTACACATCCTGAACATTTGGGATTTCAGGTACTCGTTGAGGCGTCACAGATCCAGGAACGGCCTCCACCCTCCTGTCTTCTTTCGGACCAGAAAGTACCTGGAGTACACTCCGGAGCCCTGGAGATGCTGGTGGGTGGGTTCTATTGCTCCCTTTTTTAACATGGCCTAGACCTCCTGCAGCAGCTTCGCCACGTGCTGTTCTTGACACGCCACAGGGGGGTATGGGGAAACCTGCATTGGAACACTAAGGTGTGCCCCTGTCCAAGAGCGTCCAGCACCCATCTGTTGGTGGTGATGGTCTTCCACACGCTGACGAACATCGCCAGCAGGCCTCCCACCAGGTGCATGAGTGGGGGCCAGAGTCCACGGCTGGTTCAGGCCTGCTTAGGTGCCCGGGCCCTGCCCTGCGGGCGGCACCAGTACTGTCCTCCGCTGCTGTACGACTGCGAGCAGCCTATGTACGCCTCCTGTGTCGTGGAATGGGAAGGCTGCCTATAAGGAGCAGTGTAGTCCTTGGAGGATCTGCCAGATTTTCCCCTGGAAGAACGAAAGGACAATGACAGACATTGCTGCAGGGTGCCCAGCGAACGTGCCGTCTCCCTGTCAGTCTTGACGAGCAAACAGGTTCTCCCCATCGAATGGCATGTCCAAGACCTTCGAATGAACGACAGGCCTGAAGTTGGTGGCGTTCAACCATCCCTGCCGATGAAGAGACACTCCGTTTTCCATCTGACAGAATCCAGTGTCCGCGATGTCCACCGCCACTGTGTTGGTGTGGTCTGAGGCCACCTGTCCAAGGCCACCTCCCCTCTCTTGGAGCAGATGAAGAGTTTCTGCCTTCTTGTCGTCGGTTAGCAAGTCAAGAATCAAACCCATCTTATAACAGAGCTCCCGGTCGTAGCATGACAAAATGGCTAGTGCATTAGCCACCTTAATGGTGCTGGCAGGCGTATAGATAATACTCTTTCCCATGGTGTCCAGCTTCTTCCTCTCCTGGTCAGGAGGTACCATGGATGAGGGCGACGGATTTGCAGAACGTTTCCTGGCCGCAGCTGAGTCCACAGAGTCAGGTGAAGGCTGGGACCTAAAACATTTGGGGGCCGAATCCAGGACTGTGTATTTCTTCTCGAGCCTGTCCTGCTTGGGCGGGGCTCAGATTCTACAACATCGCTAGTCCTTTATCCCAGATATCGTCCAACAAAGGGACAGACATGATGGCCCTTCACCTGGACTTGCGACGTTGATAAAGGAACCCTTCCTTTTCCGTCTCCTCAGGCATCAGATGACAAAGTTCTGAGGCCCTGGACATCAGTGAATGAAAGGAGCCGACCACATCCGGAGGGAAGGGCCTGTGCGGGTGATCTGCACCTGCTGGCTTCCCGTCCGCTGACACAAAGTCACCAGCCTTGTTGGTGTCCGTCACCGTAGCTGCTGTATCCGTGCCCGTGTCCGGATCCCACATTGGTGTCAGATCCTGAGGTGGAGGAGGCAGAGGTGTCAGTTGGCACCCTGGACCAGCAGAGTTCTTTGACTTGTACTTGTGCCTAGAAAAATCTCCGGAAGGTGGCCTAGGAGGACTCCCAGAAGGAGCAGGGCAGGGTGTGGACGGCAGCCTCTGCTGATCTCTGCCACCAGCGTGTGCAGCATGGTGAGGATTTTCAATGAAACGTCTCTGGGTTGAGGTGTAGAAGGAAGGCAGGCATTACACTTATAAGGAACTCCAGAACCATATTCATAGTCTTCAGAAATCCAGCCCAACCCTACACATAGTCGCTGGGAGTCTTTAGGTGTCCCAAAAAGGTTCCTGTGATTCAGAGGTGAGTAGCCTGGGAGAGTCTGCTCAGCCAGGCGGTGCAAGACAATGAAGCCAGTAAGTGAAAAGCAAAAACACTAGCTGGAAAGTGACATAAGACCTGTTGTAGAGTTCTGGAAAGCATCTACCACCCGTCAGGTCCAAGAGGATGACCCACAGAAGTACTGACAGGGACACCACCACAATGGGCCAGCTAGATATAAGGGATCTTAGGCCCTGAAATGTAGAAATGGACACAGATGACAGAAACACGCTGGTGAAGACTTGCCTTACTGCTGTGGTCATTGTGCTGGGTCTTTGGGTCAGGGTTCAAGGATAATCACTTACGCCTGTCTCTCAGTTCCGCTGCAGACCTCTTAGACAGTTGGGGGAACACCCCAATCCGGTCCCACAATGAAGAGGAGACCCTCATGGGTGACTTGATATATACATGTCTCGCATTGACCCCGGGAAGGTCAGGAAACAATCAGCAGCTCAGCAGTTGTACTTTGTCTACCTGTTCTGGTGAAGGACAGAACAGCAGGATTCCAGTGTTGCATCATTGCCCTGAAGATGCCCACAAATAGTTCCAGCCATTAGGAGAGATTCAAGTCCTTGCAAAGAGGCATAGATGAATGCAGGACATTCAGAGAAAATGTGAAGATGAACTCTCCAATTACCAAAAACAGGGGACAAATCTTGAGCAGGACAGCTGACTTGTTGGTCCGACCAGATTAAGTGAGGAAGACACCTCTTCCCCATCGATTAGAAAGCCAAGGGTCATGATTTGGGAGAATTGGCTGAACCAATGCTGGTTCCTGCAGCAGTCCCCAGCATCCCTCCGTTGTCTTCTTTGGATCTCTTCAGCTTCAGTGGTCGACTAAGTTCATGGGTCCAGTTTATCTCCTTATATTCAGGATTCGGGCTGGGAGTGACCCCAGCGCTCCAAAAAGGAAGCTTGCAACATAGAAACTTCCCCCTCCAATAGCAGACAGCCATCCTCCCAGAATGATACAGCAACTGCCATGCTCCTGGTGGAATGTGGATTGGGGTAGACCGACCCCTTCCTCACTTCCTGCAAGATTACACACAGAAGAACCTTTACAGCCTTTCTGCAAGAAGCCCACTAAAGTCCATGACCAAAGGGGAATTCTCCCCTACTTGGCAGCGAAGAAGAACAGCCAATCTAGGACAGGCAATCATGAACAGGAATTAAAACATGCAGAGGCCATTTTGAGTATATTGTCCTCTTAATTGCGGGGGTGCTGCCATAGGAAAACATGGATATCAGAACAAAGGGGCAAAACCTCCCCACACCGGAAACCCAGAAAAGGGGATCCATTGTTCACAAAACAAAAGCAAAAGCATGAGGGTAGTCCAGCAGTAATGCTAGGAGGCTCAAGGAAGAGTGGGAACGATTTACAAAAAAAAAAGAAAATGAAATAAATCTCATTAACACTGTGTTATAAAATTCTTCAGGCTGTCAACTGGACATTCCTTCAAAAGAAGCCTCACAGACCTGTGATTTGATAGACTTGGATAACATTTTGAAGAAAAACGCAAAACAGGAGTGAGGGAACTGGAAATAAAGGGGTACTTGCCTTCATCTTGCTGCTTTGAAAAAATAGTATTACATTCTCTGGAGGATGCATTTCCAGAAATTAACATGTTGAAGTGTGCTTCAATGCTCCTGGAGCTCAGGTTACCAAAGAAAGCATGTTTATTAGTTTAATAATCTTTTGGAGAACACTTAAAAACCTCAAAGACAAAGAGTGAGAATTGTAACTTGAAAAGAAACACCTGCAAAAGATACATTTCTTTAAAGCTTGCTCCAAAAGGGAAGGAAAAAAAGAACACTAAACTACAACCGGAGCAAAATGGAAAACAAACGGGAGAGTACATCAAAACGACTCTTTTTAAAGTGAAGGTCAGCCTGTCCAGTAAAAATATTGCTGCAGAGGGCAGCACATATCCTTCTGCTGGGGAGGCGGAATAAAGATCATGCTAGCAGGATCTGAAAGTGCCAGGAGAGATCAGCGTGCAGAAGTCAAGGAGCTACCAGTCTCTGGCTTCCATGCTATGTCCTCCAAGCCATATTAAATTGCTAGAATGAATGCTCTGATACCGGCTTGTAAGCAAGACATCCCACATCGCCAGAATGAAGAATAAGTGTTTTCTATAATGACAAATGCATAAAAATGCTCTGAAGTGCTCTGAATTCTACTGTGATGGAGGACAAAAAAGACCGATTAAGGCATGAAAATGAAAAGCATAGTGTTTTTTTCTCAATGGCATCAGGATTTTAGCAGATTACATGCTTCAAGAGATGGTAGCAGAGACAAACGTGCACCTTTGAAAGACCATACTTGGAAGAATGAGGTGGGTTCCACTTCTTGACCCATACTTCATTACAGTTGCTTCATTAACACTCGAGAACCATAGCACTGCGATCAATCTGGAGGTCTTGGTTAGATAGTTCTACCAAAAGGTGGCATTCCTTCATCTTTTTACCTGTTCTTCATTAAAGCAGATACTCCCTATTCCTATGCAGCACACTGATGCTATAACTGGGTGTTGACCCAAAATAAAGCTCAGTCAAACTCGAAGCTCAGTCCAATCATACAAAGGTCATCGCCGGAGTGTGACAGGACCAGACATGCTCCTGATGGTTTAAACCATGGTTTAACAGATGATAACTAGAACACAAATAGCCTCACCTTTGCCATCACATGAGGCCTGCAGTTGTCGTAGGGCTTCCTCTGCCACAAGTTCTGCCACCATCTGTGGCTGCAGTCCCTGTGTGCTGATGAAGGCCTGGGCTTTCTCACAGGTATTTGGCTGTTGAGAGGATAGGATGGCCCGCAGGAGCTGGTGGGAGTCCTGAGCCGAGATTTCACTGTATGTGCAGCCCAACTCCTGCAATCATAAACAATGGAACTGTTACAAACCAGGAAGTGAGGATAGCAAATCGTATTCTGCAGAATTTGGGCAATCACATAACTATTTGGAATCACCTATTTGCACACATGCAGAGAAAGTAGTCACGACAACCAATGCCCCTTTTCACACAGTCCTTCAACCGTACTTGAAACACCAAATCACACCATCTATGATATGCTGTACCTTAACAGTCCTAGCCCACAACCCTTCATGTCCCATGACCCCAATCTACCCATGTCAAATGAAATACTAATATATTAATTGTATCCAATTTCTAAATATTATACACACAATGTTTGGTCAACGTTTAGGATGAGCTGAACATGGTTTGGACAATTTCCTTAATAGCTTCCACTGGTAGAAGTGGAGTATTTGTTCCACATACCTGGAGAGCAGGTGAGGCCTTACCACCATCTTGAAAGATCTAGGCATGTGGGGCGACTATAGAAAAAGGGAAATTATAGTCATGTGTTTTGGAAGAGCTAGAGATTTTCTGTGAGGTCTTTTGCTGTGCACACTCATGGAACAGGCACAGTTTAATCCGATGCTGGAGACGTGGTGGGACTGATAGAAATTCCACTTGCATATAAAGCAAAAAGGGGGCATGCAAGATGCAGTTGCACACCTGAAAAATGAGTGTGATGGAAAAGGTCTCAAGTTGTGAATGACAGGGAAGCAGGTGGAGCCTTCTGATAAGGACAGGCATTCTTTTTTTTTAGCATGCATCACATGCAGGGTCAGGGAAAGACAGTTTCCATTTCCATTCTGGTTACATTTGGAAGGCAAATGTGAAGTATAAATGCACAAAGAACCACAGACTGACCAGGAAGCAGACTGGTCTTTACAATGTGAAAAGTGGGGAGGGATCTAAAGATGTAAAGAGATGCAAACTAGAGGTAGAGAAAGGGAAGCCGAGAGGATCTAAGGAGAAGCAAAGATGTACAAGGCGTACACATAGGTGGACAAGAGGGTGTAAAGGGAGGCTGAAAAATGATTATACAATGCAAGACAGATGAAGGAAGGAAGGAATGACAGAGGGGCAGGGGAAAGGCTATAAGAAGTGGCAGAAGAGACGCAAAGAAGGAAAATCTGTACCAAGATAGGGGGAGGGACGCAGAGGTGATTCTGTAAACGCAGAGACGAGGTACAATCATAAGAGGTGATGAGTGTACTGAGAGGGAAAGGCTGTTGAACTGCTTTATGGTCATTGCACATGCTGCCTTCCTTCAGAGACCCTGGCCTAATCCTACTGCCAGGCCTTCCCTTTGAAGAACCCATTCATAATCCTTCACTATGGGGTTCTCCCTTGTGACTAATCCATCAGCAACTCTTTGTTAAATGTGGCAGCATGCAAGGGGACAGGCTGACATAAAGAGTGCAAGAGTAGGTCCACATCCAGATAGGTAATCTGCCCACAATGTCATCAGAATTATTTCCCCCCTTCGCCCATATCACTCCCCGTTAGCAAGTGAAATGCCTCTACAATGGTGATTCAGCACATACCCCGATCTCTCAGGCTCTCAAATACAATAAGACTGTATTCCTTTCTTCTTAGTTCTGGGAAACTCTCAGGGAAGGATATTGGCCTAGTTTCTGACCCATGAGCCCATGAAAATTGGTATTGATTTTGTAAATCAAGGGTCAGTTGGTAACAGTCTTTATTGTTACAAGATGCAGGGGCAAAAGGGTGATTTGGTGGTGTAATGACTGATGGACAGAGCCTATTGCTCACTTCAATCACGAAGGTCCTCCAAGATATCGCTAGAGCCCCTCCGTGGGGGAGTGGAAGGGAGAAAAATCTATCTTGTCTGTGTCTTTAGACAGGCAAATCTCTGAGTATACTTGGAATATCCTGTGAAGGAAGCAACATCGAGGAATTTTGCAAAAGTAAAAAGGTTACCACTTAAATTAGGGGCAAACTTTCACAGTAGGCCAGGGGTTGGGCACCACCAGAGAGGCGCATAAATGTCCCAGAGGAATTTATAACCTCTTTAACCCAAGATTCCCCTATCATTCCTAAAGCACTTATGGCATATTGTAAAACAGAACAAACCAATGTAACTGTTATGCAATCCAAAATAATTTAACATCAAAATCTCAAAACCATTATGGAATTCAGGATCCATAATGCCCTTGGTACTGGGACGAAGAAGGGCTCAGAGTTAGTAAGGATCAACAATGCCATTAAGCAGAATGCGCAGTCTAGTTGTTCTAGACCACAACACCTGAGCAGGACATTTAAAATCAGGAATGAGTTGCAGCTGGGAGAAGGAGGGGAGCAGGATGCTGAAGGAGTAGCCGAGGCAGAGGCAGACCTGAATGCTGGGTCCATCGTAGAAACAAACCGAAGAACGCCAGCTGATGCTGACGCGTGATGTGCAGGCCGGTGGCACGGCAGAGTAAGCACAGCAAGAAACGCTATTGGAAAGAAAAGCCCAACCTAGAGGGAGACCTGCTCCTAACACGAGGGGCAGGGCTTTAGAGTGCAGGAGGACCGCCGGAGCTGTCCGAGGTCCGGGAAGAAGCTGTGTAGACTGCGGGAGTTACGCGGGAGCCGACCGGAAAGCAGAAAGAAGATAGAAGGTCCACCGCAACACCTGCAAGGGAAAAGGAGACGCCAAAGAAGACTGGTGAGTTGGCCTAAAGCTACAGGTAAACCCAGGGGGCTCTGAATAGAACATTTAGCAGAAACCACTACTTTTGAGCACCGAACAAATAAAGCAATACACAGGTGCAATTATATGGGACACCGATTGAGGGAAACCTGTAAGCCGCATTGCAAACAGCCAAGACGCTGTAAAAGAGCAGAATAAAGGCAACACGGGCGCAACTTCCCTGGATTACTAAGGCAGCAAGGGCACAACTCCCCTTATCTGGGACACCAACTGGGGAGACTTATAACCCGCATTATCAAGAGTCAAGAGACTATAAAAAAGAGGCAGACATTGTTCAACCCTCCCCACAAAGGATACTGGTGTGGAGAATCTTGGAGCAAATATTGCCACAAAACATAATTGTAGGAGTTTACATCCTAGCAGGTGAGTAAACTAGGAAAGGGACCAATAGTAGTTAGCCCTGGCAGACGAGTGGGCCAGGAAAGAAGATATTGTTTTTGTGGCAGAGTGCTGTAATGAAAAGAACTTGTTAACTTTGAAGAACAATTGTGGCATTACCAGAAGTAGTTGCTATGCTATCCTGACAAAAGTATTTTTATTTGAAGAACTGTGATATGCTGATAATTGCTTTGATTTATGAACTTATGTTTTGAGAGAAACACATTTTCACTTTACCAAGAAGGCTATTGTGAAAGACACCCATTGCTGTGATTTGTGGAACAAGTGGTTTTGAAAGAGACATTTACTTTAACAAGTGGAAGGTCGCATTTGAAGGAAAAGATCTTTTGTGTAGAAGTGAACAGAACTTTGTTGAATCAGAACTTCTCCAAAGGTATTCATGCACTGATCCAGGGAAAGGTAATCCAACCCTGGTCACAAGGAGCACTTTCAAAAACATATAAGTTTGAACTCTTATTCTATTGTGGTGAATTGAAAACAGCCAAATATTCCATGTGTTATTTTGTTGTACGTTTTAGTATGAGGGTGTAAGGAACTCAGGATGGCAACAGTAAAGACAGGCAAGTAATCACAGTTCAAGGGTGTTTATTAAACTGTAAATGCAGGGTGGAAGAACGCCTAACCTAAACCTAAATCTAAGATGGAAGCAAGCTTCGACCATCGAATGAAAAATAAGGCAGTATTTGTGGCGTCTTGTCAAAGTAAAAGGCCTTTACTAAAATAAATTATTGTCAAATCCTTACAACTAATTACAAAAAAAGTGTGGGATAGGGTTTTCAATAATGGAAGAAGTGTTCACAAATAATAAGTCAGGATGTGATTGCCAGGGGTCTCCCTTCCCCACGTATTGAGCACGGGACAAAGTGGATCTCCTGAGCACAGCACACGCTCGAACTTTCCCATCACGAGCCGACAGTTCAGTACCAGTTAGCAGGTTCTTCAATGGTTAAGTCTCTTTTCAATAAACAATATTTTCCCTTCAAGGGAGTGATGTATTCAACAAAACAAACAACAAGTTCCTTTCTAAATGGGTTTGGGTGATGACTTTTCACCCCTGGGTCACCCCTGGATCTCCTTCAGTCGGGCTAAGACCCCTAGGCTTCCCTCGATCGGGCTCACGCCTTTCTTTCGGGATCGCCCTCTGCCGGGCTCGGATCCTAATGCCAACAGGACAATCCACTTCCCCATGTCTTACAACACTCCCTGCATTCACGAATCTTAATGTCTTTCAAACAATTAATTGTGGACATCCCTCAGTCGGGTTCACTCCTGTCAACACACTGTTCATGGGACTTCAGGCTTTCGCCCGCATTCCTCCGCCGGGTTCACTCTTGCCAACCTTTGCAGCATACTGTTCATACGCTAATTTCACCAAGCGGGGTCATTTCCCTTTGCTTCACAATCATCTGTTGGTCAAAGACTTTCCACTGGACAGAGAATTTTACAAGACCGCTGTAAAACCACTTTTACCTCTGTTTGCCTTTTCCCAAGGCCTTCTGGTTACGGTAGTTTCTACTAGCGGGTAATCGCCCAGAGTTTCCTGCGTGAGCACCCACGTGGTGCCAGACTCCTCTGTTGCTAGTTATCCCCTTTTTAAACCTTTCACAGTTCAAATTAGCCCTTTGCTACTTTTCGTTCAACACAGTTCGGTCTCTTATCAACTCTACCCTCGACTCACCGGCTGTGATGAACCGCTTGGCTTTCTTTCTCTTTGGAGTCAAGGTTGGTACCACAGAGACAAGCGCCTCGCCCCAGCTTGGTAATCAGCGGAGGAGGGTCTTGTGTATCGTTGACATCTGCAACACATGTTGGCTATTGTTCGCAGTCTTGCGATTCCTTCTGCAGAGGTTTCACAGGTCTTGGTCGGAAAGGGCAAGATCGCTTCTCTCCTTGTCATCCTCTTGGTATCCGCCGTCTTTCTCCTCCTCTTGAACTGGTGTACTGAGTTAGCTCTCACATTGTGCGGTCTGCCTTGATCGTCCTGTGCTCTTGTGCTCCATCTTGATTCTGGTCAATTGCATGACTTTTCATGACCCATGTATTGGGACATGTCAGGTAAACGGCTCTGGTGTTAGTCTGTTGTCTTTCGTGTTGTGCGAAAGTGTTCCTGTCGGAAAAGGGGGGGCAGTGTTTTGGAATATTCTACATGGTAGGATGGGGAAAAGGTGTTGAAAGAAGGGGGATACCCGTCTCACCCGTCAGTCTCCCACTCCCCAAGGACACCCCCATCCAGGTGCTCCTCCCTCACTGTGGTCGACCCCGGAGAACTGGATCCAATAGCGATAGCCGTGTCTTGGCCACCTGGATGACAGATTCCCAGGGACTAGCTAGGGAGACACTGTCAGGTTTCTCACAGAGGGTCAGAGACTTTTGGACAAAGGTCATCTTTCTTTACTTTAGTTTGCTATGTAGGGACATCCTCGTTAGGATAGGGAAGATATGCGTTTATCTCACCCTTTTTTATTTTATAAGTGGCAAATCTTGAGAAAACATTACCATTGTGTCCGTCTCGTATTTCTGACAATGTGTGGTGCTGTATTTCAACAGAGACCTGCTCTGCCACAGTTGTAAGTGGATATGTGCAGACCTTATGGGTGTGCGACCAGAGAAGTTGCAAAAAGGCAAGCTTGTCAAAACCCTATGCTGTTTGATAAGATGCTAGTGTAAAAAGTTCATTTTTTCACCTGGCTAAGCTCCCTTGTATTTTTGCTGAGTTTTTCCCTGGACCTGACCTATTTTCCCACAGCAAGGTTTCCTTGAAAGCCTAGCTGGGGACTGCAAATGTATTGTACATGTGCTGCCTTGGTATCCCTTAAAGTTACAAGGGTAGGGGCTCCCCAAAGGTACCCCATTTGGTCCCTGGGTGATTTTTGCCCCTCAGACTGTGTTCGATTGATAGGTGGGGGCAAATCTTTTTTTCTTTTGGAAGCCGCGCTGTGCTATAGCCATTTTAATGCATTGGTGGCCACCTGTGTCATGAACAGGAGCAAACTGTCTACTTGGTGGTTTTAAAGCTTGGTGACCTAGCCACTGTCTTAGAGGGCATTCTTGTTTGCGTTTTTCCACAGGATCAGCCCTTTTAGCCATTTTGCCTAATTGAGTTCTGACTTTGAGTTTACCGAGTCTATCCTGAACAAATGAGAAACATTTTAAAGTAGATGAGTTTAGGCCTTTGGTCCAGATCCTATAGGGGCTCTGAGACGAAAAATGGTGCTCCGCTGGCGACAATGGATTCGGGAAGAAGACGGGCAACACCAAAGGCTCGTTGAGGTGGAACTCCATCAGCACCATTGGCATAAAGGTGGTGTGTGTACGCAGTACCACCTTTGAAGCGTGTAAGGACAAATACGGCTGCTTTCACGACAGGGCCTTGATCTCCCCGACCCGCCTGGCCGAGATGATCGCTAAAAGGAAAGCCATCTTCCATGATAGAAAACTTGAGCGGGCCTGATTCATCGGATCAAAGGGGGCCCCCATGAGATTAGTCAAAACCACTTTGAGCTCCCAAGCCGGAAGGAGCCTTCACCGGCAAAAAAGTACTGAAGAGTCCTTTGAGGAACCCCTTGATGAGTCTGTGCGACTACAAAGAAGGACTACCTGGCGCCCCAGTGTAACACGATATGGCAGCCAGGTGCACTTTGATGGACGCATGAGCCAGTCCGCCCATGGAAAAGGAAAGTAGGTCTGGCAAGAGCTGCGGGGCTGTGATATGCAGAGGGGTAATTGTCTGAGTGCGGCAGCAGACAGAGAAACGCTTTGACTTATGGCCAGGATATCCTTACATTCTACAGGTAAAGCATAAAGTCCAAACCGTTGGGTTGCAGGAGCCAGGCCCTGAGGTTTAGTGACATTGATCATGGTGCAGAATCGCTCCTCCCTCTATGGACAGAAGGTCCGGAAGTTGTGGTAGCTTGATAGACGAAACCATCAACAGACGTAGCAGATCTGGATACCAAATTTGTCACGGCCATGCCGGAGCAACAAGTATCATCCTGCAGTGACACTGTGAGTGTGTTGATCACTTGTAGCAGGAGTGGGAACGGAGGAAAAGCGTATAGGAAAAGTCCCTCCCACAGGAACTAGAATGCATACCCCATGCTCCTCGGCTGTGGAAACCTGCTGGCGAACTTCGGACACTTGGAATTCGTCGCCGTCATGAAATGGTCAGAACAGAAGATCCACCTGGTCCTGGCAAAGCTCCCACTCGTGGCAAGAACGTAGTTCCCTAATGAGCGAGTCTGTAATGGTGTTCTTGGTGCCTGCCAGGTGAAAAGGGACGAGAAACATGTCCTGACGAACGGCCCAGTGCCACAGATCCTGGACCTCCCTGGAGAGAGCACGTCCCGCCCTGCTTCCGAATGTAGAACATGGTGGTGGTGTTGTCCGTGAAGATCCTGACCATCTTGCTCCTCATCGATGGCAGGAAAGACTTGAGGGCCCAGAAGACAGCCTGAAGCTCCAGGACGTTGATGTGAAGGGTCTTTTCTTCTGGCAGCCAGAGACCTCTGGCAAGAAACTGTCCGGTATGCACTCCCCAACCTTCCAAAGAAGCATCCGTGGTTACTGTCTCCTGGTAAGGAGAGACTTGGAATGGGGCCCCTTGCGTGAGATGAGAGCACACGCCCCACCACTGTGGAACGCCTCGTGGAGGGGGATCTTGTCCGTCCAGGATCCCGAAAATTGCAGCCATCTTGCATCCAGAAACTCCTCGAGAGGCCTCATCTGTAGTCTGCAAAGGAGGAAGAGGTTGATGCAGGAGGACATCATGCCCAACAGCGACGTGACGGCTCGCCGCCGACAGGCGCTGCCACCTTCCCTAGGATGGCTACCACCATCTCTTCCAATGGAGCTGCCAGGCAAGCCACTGTGTTGAGTCGTGCCCCCAGAAACAGAGCATTATGCGATGGCTCCAAGCAGGACTTTGGATAATTTATGGAGAATCCCAGATCCACCAGTAGACGCACGGTTCTCAGTGTGCGCTGGGTTGCCAAAGCATGGGAGCGGGATCTAACTAGCCAATCGTCCAGATAAGGATAGACATGGATGCCCTTAAGACAAAGATGCCCTACCGCTGGAGCAAGCACTTTGTTAAGGCCCTTAGGGCCGATTTCAGGCCAAAGGGAAGTGCCTTGAACTGATAGTGCTGTCCCTAGACCACGAACCGCAGAAACTTGCCATGCTTCCGATGGATGGGGATGTGGAAGTAGGCGTCCACCAGCTCCAGAGACGCCAGGAAGCCACTTTCCTTGAGTTGGCCAAGCATGTGCTGCAACGTGACCATCCTCAGGTACTTGTTGAGGCGTTGTAGGTCTAGGATCGGCCTCCACCCTTCTGTCTTCTTTCGGACCAGAAAGTATCTTGAGTACACCCCGCAGCCGCAGAGGTGCTGGGAACAGGTTCTATCACCCCACTTTTTTTAACATGGTATTTAGCAGCTCTAGCAGCTGCTGTTCTTGTCGAGCTACAGGGGGAATACAAGGACACCTGCGTTGGAAGTCCAAAGTGTGCCTGTGTCCGAGAGCGTTCAGCACCCATCTGTCGGTGGTGATGGTCTTCCACGCGCTGACGAAACTCAGCAGCAAGCCCACCGGGGTGCACGAGTGGGGGGCCAGAGTCCACGGCCAGTTCAGGTTCTGTTTAGGTGCTCTGGCCCTGCCATGCAGCCGGTACTATCTGGCGTTGCAGTATGCCTGCGAGCGGCCTCTGTACGCCTCCTCTGCCGTTGAGAGGGAAAGCTCTCGATAAGGGGTGGTGTAGCCCTTGGAGGACCTGCCAGGTTTCCCCCTTGAGGAACGAAAGGACGACGACCAACGTTGCTGCAGGGTGCCCAGCGAACAGGCCATCTCTGCGTCAGTCGTGATCTGTAGAGACTCGTCAACCATTTTGCCAAACAGGATTTCTCTGTCGAATGGCATGTCTAACACCTTCGACTGAACGTCCGGCCTGAAGCCATCCCAGCCTACTTAGAGACATTCCATTGCCCATCTGACGGAATCCAGTGTCCGCATTGCCCACCGCCACTGTGAATGCGTGGCCGAGGCTACCTCCCCATCCTGGAATGGTTCAAGAGCGTCTGCCAAGTCAAGGAAAGGGCATAGCTTATTCCAGAGCTACCGGTCGTAGTGCGACCAAATGGCCAATGCATTAGCGGCCTTAATGGTGCTGGCAACCGTATAGATAATCCTCTTCCCCTCCTGGTCCAGGGATACCATTGGCGAGGATGACGGATTCGCGCAGCGTTTCCTGGCCGCGGCTGAGACCACAGAGTCAAGCAAAGTCTGGGTCCTCGGGCACTTGTGGGCTGAGTCCGGGATTCTATTTCTTTTCGAGCCTGTTCCGCTTGGGCAGGGCGGTGCTCTGATTCTTCAACAGTGCTAGGCCTTCATCCCAGATATCGTCCAACAAAGGAACGGACATGACAGTCCTCCGCCTGGACTTGTGATGTTGATAAAGGAAACCTTCCTTCTTAGTCTCCTCGGCACCAGCTGAAAAGATTCAGTGGCCCTTGACATCATCGAATGGAAGGAGCCGACCTCATCCTGTGGAGAGGCCGTGTGCTGGTCATCGGTGCCTACTGGCTCTCTGTCCGCCGGCACAAAGTCATCGGTTTCCTAAGTGTCTGTCGCAGTAGCTACCGTATCCGTGCCCATATCCGTGTACGTGGCAGGGTCCCCTTTCGGGGTCAACGCCCGAGGTGAAGGAGGTGGTGTCGGTTGGCACCTTGGACCTGCATGGTCCTTCGACTTATGTTTGTGCCTAGAAGGACTTCTAGGTGGAGCAGGGCCCGGTGTGGGAGGCAGCCGTTGCCAAATTTCTGATACCAGTGTGTGCAGCGTGGTCAGAATGTACAACAAAACGTCTCTAGGTTGAGGTGTAGAAAGAATGAGAGGGGAAGGCTTGAGCTGGTACGTCTCTTCTGGAGAGGTAGGCGATATGGTGCACCCCACGATGACCCACCTTCCAGCGAGGGTCCCTGGCTCCCTTTGTGGTCCGAATAGTAGCCCTCTGGCAGATCGTCACCCTCAACAGAGCTAGTATAAACGTGCCCCGGTACACTTGGTTCAGTTCCTTGTTCTGCCTGAGACTTCTGGGAGGCTGCTGTCCCCTTTCCGGGGGTTTTCGCTGAAGCAGTTACGTCACGCTGTGCAGGTAAGGACACCCGCGCAGTAGCTGCCTCTGTGACTGTGGGCACCACCTTTATGGTCTGCCTTCCTTTCGAAGAAGTAGTGGTCGTTGATGAGGCCGTCGACAGGGTCGTCGACAGGGTGGCAACCGCAGTCGTCGCCGATGTGGCAATTGATGGTGTTGTCTTGGCTGGTTGAGACATCAATGGAGGCAGAGAAGGGTCAACCTTGGATCTCTCCTTTGTCGCCTTGTTCGCTGGCAAGCAGAGTTTCGAAGGGGTCAAAGTCTTTCTCTTTGAGTGCGCCACCCTCGCCGGCAGGCTCATCGTGGATGTGGTCGGTGATGGCAACCTTGTCCTTCCCAAGCCGGGAACCGCAGCAGTGGCAAACTCAGTGGGATCCGTGTTGTCCGGTCTCGCCTTCGTTTGGACCCCCGCAGGCAGAGCATCCTCAAAGTACCTCGACCTCTTATCTGAGGGAGTTTGACGTTTGACTGGCCAGTCCTGGGAGAAGCATGCTCATGCCCAGAGGCCGAGTCAGAGGCCTTATGCCGATTTTAGCAAGGCCACCAGTCTGCTGTAGCAGTTCTTCTTGGTCTTTTTCGAAATACCATGGCATACCTCGCATCCCTCCTCATCATGGTCCGGATGCAGGCAGTAAAGACATTTGTGGTGACGATCCTCCATGAAAACGTTTCTTAGTCCACATTTCGCGCAAAGTTTGAAGAGCCATCTCCTCTCTTTGGTCATGTTGAAAAGGCGCAAAGTATGCCCAAGACTGGGCCTTCTTTAATCCGATGAAAGATCCTCAATGAAGTATGATCTTCACCGACAGTGGATTTTCGCTGCTGTAGATGACCTCTGATCGAACCATAACTTCAAAAATCGGTCAAAACTCTCAAATTTTTGCAAAAAACTCAAAATATTTTGGAAAAAAGCTCAAAGAGCACTAACAGGTCTCGCAACACTGAAGCGTGCGGTAAAAATCGGAAAATGGCCACCATGGGTGGAGTTTAGGGAGAGGACTGTCATTGGATGGGGGCAGTATGACCCAGAGGACAGTGATTGGTTTAGAGAAATACATTTTTCAAGCAAGAGTGAAAATGTTTTTCTTTAACCGAGGATTCCCAACCTTACGACGGGGAATATTCATGAGCATGTGAATTCATGACAGACCCCATGCTAGGGAAAAATTATTAACAATCATTGATGACATAGCAGGAGATTTATACCTGTATTGTGCGCAGACTACCACTTGGCTAGAATAACTGGATTTGTAGTATTCGGCTTTGAATAGTGTGGACTCTGGGTTCAGAGTGGGATCCAGAAAGAATGACTTCAGCGGAATTTCCAGGCGGAAGCGAAAACCCTAAGCCAGTGGCCCAGTTGTTCTCAACATAATCAATGACATAGGTAGCGAAGGATGTGGCAGACTCACAGGGGCGCCGCCAAGGGGTGGCCAGGGGGGCCACGCCCACCCTTATAAAAATGCTGGCCCCCCTATCGGCCACCCCGGCGAAAAAGAAAGCAAAAACATTATTTTTATTTTATTTTTTTGCACTGAACTGTGTATTCTAGCGATCTGCACCCACTTGGAGATCAATAGGTGATCCTGATGCACAAAGCATTTTTCAATGAGATATTCCCATTGCAAAACGCACTGTGAACCATCCCATCTGCTTAACGTATGTCATACATGCGGCGTACGCCTTTAGGCTAAAGGCATATACTGGCTGGACCAGCTCGAAGCGTTACTCCGTTAAAGTAAGAAATCTGCTTACTGCAATGCAATGAACAGCATAAATCCGACCTGATGAAGACACGGCAACTTTTGAAACGTGAGCGATGTTAGGGCAGTGGTATGTGGTATTCGACAGTCTCTGCTTCAGTGCATTTTTCAGAAATGTACCTTTCCCATGCAAGAGATGTGCAGAGTGCGTGGTTTCAAAGGACCCTGCGCTGCCTTCAACGCAAGCGAGGTATATGTTTCAAAAAGTGCAGCCACATGTGATCATTTGCATCAAGCGTACAAGGAACACATTAAGCAGGTACTTCCCGATACTCGCGTATACTCGAGACCGTATCCTTCCGGATGTCCAACGCTATGTCCAGACAATCAAGTAAAATGTGTTTTATTTTGGCGTGTTGTGCCCGGAGTGTGGGGGACAAAAGTGACGAGCGGGTGCTTACTATTCATACATACATTTTCTTTAGGCTATCTCAAAAACGGACGGGTGTATTAAATGGTGCCACTTGCACCATAACATTCTTTTTGGGGAGTGTTCCCTGTAATAACGTGTAACATGTCCAGTGCTCAGATTACATATAGACTAAGTGGCTGCTATGGCATGTTATTTAAATGTCCTGTTATGCTATGATATTGAGTCTTTCATTTCACACCATCAGCCATTTTCACACTTTCTAGAAGCTTCAGAATCTGTAAGTAATAGGGTAGGGGGCTAATGCGGCAGGAGAGGGATCAGGCCAAGATTGCTTTGGTACAACATTGATGAGTGCAGATCTTAAAAGATATGGCTCTGTACGGTGGCCGTTTTAGATATTTTGTCAGCTGTGTGCAGCACTGGTTATGTGCGTTTCAGGTAGCTAAGGTACTTGTTTGTATGATTAACAGAAAATTGATGCGTTTTGCTTCTTGTTTTTGCCACCAACTCACCAGAGAGCCAAAAACCAAAGGAGGGATGGACCAAAGGCGCACCTACAAGTGAGCCAAGGACCAGAGGAGAGTTCACCAGACCAACCAAGGACCAGAGGGGCAACTGACCATAGAGGTTCACTTTTACCTTAGTTTTACTTCATTCTATTTAACATTTTAGCTGTAAACTGAAACTATTGAAATGGAGTACAATTAGGAAGAACAGGACTTGTGAGGAGGGACACTTGAGGGCGTTTTATTTACCAGCCCTCTGACTGCCCATGGCCATGCTAATTCCTATGGCCAATCCCACCCACTACCTGAAGAATAAGAGTATTCCTAAGAAAGTCTAACTTTTGAACTGCCTGGGTTTTTTTTATGCACACTGGCTGGTGGTGACTTTCCCTGGTTTGTGTTCTCAGTGAAACAGACAATAGTAAAGGGAAGATGTGTTGCTCAAACTTACAAGTAACATTCTGAAAACTAAATTGGGGATAGCAGAAGAGCTGCCATTTCAGAAACTGAAAATAAGACTTTAGGTAGACCCTCATCGACCATCAACCTGACTTTCCTAAGATTCTTTTGTGGAGACCAATGCGTAAAATGTACCACTGGGTGCATTCCCATCGTAAATGCAGTACAATGGCAAGATACATCTAGTATTCTATTCCTACATAAGTCAAACCCTGCTGAGTGCACCATATTCGATAGACATGTTGGCAATTAAAAACTTGTGAGTGAGGATTTAGAGGATTCTCTGGCTATGATATGATATTTTATTGTATCGCGCTCATACACAAGTGTTTCAGAGCGCAACGAGGCAAGGGAGGGGAACAAAGGAAGGCAAGGGAGGGGAACAAGGGAAGACAAAACAACGATATTACTCGGCCCAGTTACATTGAGAACGTGCAAGTGCAGAGGGGACGGAAGGGGGGGAAAGTGTAAGGGAGAGGGGAAGGGGGAAGTGCAAGGGAGAGGGGGAAAAGTGGAAAGTGCTGAGCAAGGGGTACAACAATACAAAAGGTAGTGCAGCCAGCAAGGTGGCAAGCTCAGGTTTTGGGCGCAGACAAGGGGTGTCTGGTAAATTCAGGTAAGGGGACTGCAGGGTAACAGATACAGACCCAAGTGCAGGTGTTGCCAGGGGCAGTGCGCGTGAGTGGCTGGGTGGGCATGGACCTGGGCCCGAAAGCAGTTGGAAAACCAGGTGCTTTGTGCCAAAGCAGACAGATCAGCAGGGGAGAGGGGAAGCGAAGGTAGAAGCAAAGAGGAAGGTCTTAAGGTGCTTCCGGAACCAGAGATGGTTCTCCTCAAGTTTCAGAGTGGCAGGGAGGCTGTTCCAGAGAAGGCCCCTGCTGAGGAAAGAGTTCTGCCACAAACTCGTTGCTTGGACAAGCGACAGACCCTGAGGGAGTTGGAGGAGTAAAGAGCTCGAGTGGGAAGGTATTTACGGAAGGAAAGTTCAAGGTATTTTGGACCCAGGCCCAAGAAATTCAGTTATGTGTTTGTTTTGGTGTGCCACCCCAAAATTTCCTGTGGCCTCATCAGGCCACCCCTATAAATGATTTCTGGAGGCGCCACTGCAGACTCATAGAGGGTACTGCATACCTTTAAATTGCTTTTTGGAAGGACTCTCCCATCAATCGCATTCAGCGCAAGATTTGTCCATTGCGATGACATTGGTGTTCTTCCTCTCTCGGGTGGTGATGTAAACTCTTCCTCCTGCTCAGTTGTGCCCTTGGATGTACAGCATCTATCTGCAGTGTCTCCTTTCAGCGAGGGTGAAATTGGCAGCATCAGCAGCTCGGAGGGAGTGTGGGGCCCAGTAGAAAACTAACCTCTCAAGCACTCAGAGCACTTAAGCAAGTATTCCAAAAGAGAGACAACTGCACACATCACCTTACAGTGAAGTCCAGCTAGGCTGCTTTGTAACCTTATAACTTTTTACTTAACGGCTTGTTGGTTACTTTGACAATGTGCCTAAGACAAGCTGGTGGCAGCTGTATGATTTTTACTTTTTGTGATATTTTTTGTGTGCACTTTTGTGTTTGCCGTGAATGGCTACTAAAAGTGGCTAGCATCCTAAAATGGGCGTGCCCTGGGATTTTTGCTTGTTCTTTGGTCATGTTGTCCTTTGGGCCTTCTCCCTGTCTCTTCAGGTCAGTAAATGTCATATATGGTAACCCCTTTCCCAGGGAAAGGTGCAGCTTTTACGGGCAAGAGGGGTTTGTGTGTGTGAGCCAGAGGAGGGGGCTGGGACTGTTTAGCCCTAGTCGACATCCTCTGGCACCCAAAAGTCTGCTGCAGAATGGATGTGATGGCCAGCGGTTTTACTGGATCACAGATGTCTTTATGGGAGTGCAAACGAGGCTTGCTCCCTGGTCCTCCACTTGGGGTAGGAAGGGGAAGGCGGGTAGGGGCATGCATGACTGCCTGATTCAAAGAAGTTAGTGAAAGTTATTTACAAAACTGTCAGGATGTTTTATGCTATCCTGCTAAAGCGCTAAACCTGCCGCCTGAATGTTGTTCACAACTGCATTCTGTTCTGATCATTTGATCCTGTAAAGCTTTCTGCGTTCCCTGTAGAACACACAGTGGGACAGATTTTCAAACCTTTTTTGGACTCGAGTGATCAAATGCACTTACGCAACTAGTGACTTGCGCCCAAAAGAATGCACCCAAACCTATAATGGGGCCTCTGAATGTTTGCATCTGAGATGCTCACATTCAGATGCCATTTTTCACTCCCTTTGCTCGTTTGCGCATATAAGGGGGCATTTTTGTGCATTTCAATGTGCATGCCGAATCTATAAATGGGATGGGCTTTCAAATGAGCAAAAATAAAAGATCTTGAGTTGCCCCTGTTTGAAGTAGGTGCAGGGGAAAGCCCAATGGCATGATAGGCTTGCTTCTGGGCCTTTCATTCATTTACTTTGAAGTGAAAGATCTGCAGTGTTCAAACAAGGATACAAAAGTGCATTTATTTTTAAACGTATTTCACAGTGACAGGAAGGCTGTCATTCTGAAATACGCGCCAAGCACTCATGTGGGTGCTGGGAGACTATAATATATTAGTGTTGGGAGCACCTTTCAGACACTAATGTATTTAAGGGGGCTGGGCAGCGTATCTTAGCGCTACTGTTCAGCCACCCTTGAAATGCGCATGTCACCTTTAAGAATAAGGTGACCTGCACTTTTCTAAAATGAGTGCAAATGAAAAAAGTACATCCTCTGTGCGTTTCTTTTTTACACTCTATTTTGAGAATCTTCCCCAGTTTCTCTGTTCACTAAAGCACAACTCCTCTAGCATGCTCACCTGTCTGTGAAGAATATATTGATCACATGCAAAAAGACCCATTAGAGAAATGCGCATTCATATGCTCGATACCACAGTACCAAATTCCAGCAAGATAGACTTAGCCTCCCCAATGTCTGAGGTTGATGAACTTGCATGTATATATACTTTAGTGATAGTAACACCTGCTGTGCTACAAAACAATGTACCTCATTAGACAGCATTAGTATGATGTAGGGCTAGAGCTTGACTTGAGTCCTCGAAAAGAGGGCTGTTGTGAGGGCGACACAGCACGCGCAGCACCAAGAGACACAGCCCCCGCGGCATACAACGTGTCCAATGGGGCCATGGAGACAGACTTGGCGGGAGCAGGGTCTTGATGGCAACACCGGAACTGGGACACCATGACAAGTGGTGTCGGACGGGTCAACTCGACCACTGGGGGCCTGGCGCAGCACCCGTTCCTTCGCCCTGCCAAAACCAGGACATTAGACAGCCAGCTGCCTTGGGAAACTGGGCCAGCAGGGTGGATAACACGGACAGGGACAGTGACACAGTGTGTATCGCAGAGGACCACAGGAGCCGGACAATGAACATTTATCTGAAACACTGGCAGACTCCTGCAGCTCACGCACGGTAAGCGCAGTCACGGGGACTTTATGTTTTCCTTGACTTCATGGAGTCAACAGTCAGGGGAGGAAGAGTGATGGCCATAGCAAGGGGCGGTATCTCCTGTAAAAAGGGAAGAGGACTAACGGTGCAAGGAAGACTCTGATTGGAGGGTGACCTGTGGAAACAGTATAAAAGGCAACAGGAAAGGTGATACAATGTTGCATCTATTGCATTGCAGCTCGGCAGGCAGCTGGAGGAGAAAGCTGAGGACTGGTGGGCCTGTGAGAACTAGAAGGAAAGCAACCCTGCATCCAGACAGGAAGGTCATGTGAAGGCTGAGAGTGAAGTAACTCTTCAGATGACCAACCCTTGTAACAACCTTCAATAAATACTTTCAGTTAAAACCCATCCTCTGGAGTGCTGTCAGTCTGTCCATCTTACAGTTGGAAAAAATACTAGCAGACACCCCAAGAAAGGGGTAAAGTGTTTGTCAGGAAAGGTGATTAGGTAGTCAGATTCCATGGTGTGGAACAAAAGTGTTGAGGCTCATAGCGTGGCTTTTAACAACAGATGACACAGTGATTCTGGGCAAATCATCTCATCTCACTATAGATTACTCTGCTGCCGTCCGTGAGAAGGTAACAAGTCGGAGTGTTGGGTGTATTTAAAGCTTTAAAATACAATAGAAACCGCCAGATGAAATCTTTTAAGCTTACACGGATTAATGTTCTGGTACTTGTATACTTATCTTGATTATGGAGATCATGAAGTTGGAATCATTCTCCTTTTGCATAACATGGGTCAATAAAGTTTTGTTTTTACATATTGTTAAGCCAGGTTAATATGTGTACTTTCCAAGTCAGTTGTACAAAACAGTATTATTTTAGTTCATGAAAGTCAAACATTAACAAATAATTGTACCTTGCTCTATAAGAACTATGAAACAATGTGTCAAATGCAGAAATTGCAAATTGGCTAAAATCCCGGCTTCACCTCATAAGTAACGTGTGTACTCCTAAGCAATTAATTTAATCTCGTGATGCCTAAACTGTCAAAATTGGCATTCTCTAAATATTTCCTGTTGTCAGAACCTAAAGGTAATTTAGGTCGAAGGATATGCTCTTCAAAAAAAGGTCTTACTCGTGGTTTAGCTAGCTACAGGGTAGCTTCATGTATAATAATAGTCGTCCTACTATATTGCACACCACAAAGTAATTTGTTTCTTCTCCGACTGATATCAATACTGCTTGAAAACCATAGCTCTCTTCAAATCTCAGTCCATGTTAGCATACATGCACCTTTTTGGTAGCTTCTAATTTATATCCACTATCTCTTCTATGCAATGGTATATGCACCGTTCCCATTGCTTTCCATCTGTCTGCATGCTTGAGCACTTTTACATTCTGCTAATATGAGTCCTTTGCCAATGCAAGGATATGTGTGCCTTTTCACAGGGTTACTGATCTCCATGCTACATCTAAAACTAAACCCTGGTTTTGATTGACAATACTTATGTGATTTTTATATGCTTAGTGTATAATTAAAGGCCTGATAAATAATTGTATTTGTATACACTTACTGCAGAACTTCAATTATTAAATGTTGCTCTGTCTGGACTCATTTTAGCCCTAGACCCCTCTCACACTTTTCCTGAGTCTAAGTCTTGACTGCTCGCTCACCTACTTTGACTGGGTATTGGCTAACCTTTCAGTGTCTTCCCCGTTTACCATAAATAGGGTGGACTCCCACAATCCTGGGCTGATTTTGGAAATCGATCTTAATAACAGACATTAGAACACCATGGTGGTGTTTGCAGGAAGCTGGTAAATCTGTGGGCTGTACGCAGTGGTATAGCCCGCAGATTGATTACAGCCCGTAGTTCAGGCTGCAAGGAGTTGCATAGCTGTGGGCGGGCGGGGAAGCCTACAGAAGTGGACGTTGGTCTGCGTGTGTATTTCGGAACGGAAAGAGTTAACTTTCCGTTCCGAAATACACTTCCTAGACCAACACACGTTCCCAGACCAACGTGTCCATGTAGGCTGACAAACATGAAAGAAGACAATGAAAGCAAAGGAAACGCTTTCACAACGTTTGAAATGGAAAAGGGGCTGACATGAGCTGCACTGTAACGGGGAACGTATGGAAAACTTTATATTCCGCAAGGAAATGAGAGGAAATGTTGCAGGCACTTCTAAATGTGCAGTAAGTAAATGAAGTGGCTGTAAATGGAATGTATGTGCATGTGGAGCTTGCAAACGTTTATTAACTTGCATGTTTGCATAGAGTAACTAGTGCCTAACATTTGTGTAGTGTGGGGGGGGATACACCTGAAATAAACTTAATTAGAACAAGGGGCAGGCACACCCACACCCACACCTGATTCCACTTTACTATAATAATACTCCCGCCCTAGCACCTTGTACCACCCTATAAAAAAATGAAACATGTTTAATTGAAGTACAAAAAATTCTACATTTATTTACCATTTTGCAATTTTTTGTACTTCAATTAAACATGTCTTATTTATTCAACTTTAATTAAACAGTGAAGGTGTTCTAATAGCTTTATAGACCTGCAGCTCGGGCAGTACCGGGCGTTATGGTCCCTCATACCTCGTTAAAGGCCATTGCTTTGCTCGGGCTATTAACTCAGTCTTCAGGGCCCATAACGCCCGGTACGGCCCTCGCTGCAGGTCTATATAGCTATATTATGGTTGCAACACAAAACAACAAAACCCCAAACATGTGACAGTTATTCTTTTTAAAGCAACCAACATTCGGCCATGTTAAACAGCCATGATACAGCCACTACCATGCTCTGCTCATTATACCACATATGCCAACACAAATGACATGCCTACACTTCGTGCAGGACTTAAGCAGAGCTAAACAAAAAGCGTGATAGCATTTTTGCATTTGACATGATGACCAAAAAGAAAAATGTAAAAAATGATTTGAAGAACACATTTACCTGGGGAATCAGCACAATAAGAGACTTCACGAACTATGCACAACGCTCATTGAATGATGGTTGTTTTTTGTTGGCAGAGGCCTTGGTGCATAGAAAATGCCAGTACTGGATTCATACCCAGAACAACACTATCAGTTTTCATTGCGAACATATATAATTTTTTATAAGACGAGGACCATTGTTTGGAGAGATGCATATGATTAATAACATTTCTTCCAAGAGAGATCAGCAACACTCCTCAAGGTCTTTATAAACAGAAGAACTGCCAATACATGGGCCTCCAGCCCTATAGTGAGCGCAAACGAACACTTGGAAATGTGTATGGACAGGCGACCAGTCCCATACTCACCTTTGAGAGCTGATAAAGGCAGAGCACCTGCCTACAGTAATTCTTTCCATGGATGCACTTATCTGTAAGCATTTCCAGGTCTTGGACAAGCTGGGCATCCGGATTTTGAATCATCACAAAGGACGAGTCTCCTTCCAAACCAGAATCTGAAAACATAGGAAAATCCAGCTTTAGTGGAGTGTGCAGCAGAAAATGTCTTCACGTTCGCGCACAGTTCCAGAAACAGCAGAATAATAATAATAATGTATTTCTTATATAGCGCTACACACCCCTAGGTCTCAGTGCGCTCAAATAACAGAAGACATTATTATCCCACAGTGTGGTACTCAATTTATCTACCCCGGAAGGATGAAAGGCTGAGTTAACCCTGCCGGGATTCGAACCTGCCACATCAGGCTGCACTGAGATATCACGGGCGAATGCTTAGCTCACTGTGATATTTTACTGGCATGTAGCCAACTATCGCAGGGCTCTGTGGAGGGATCACGTCATCCCAACCATGAGGGCCTGCTTCCTGTGGTAGGCCACCCTTGCATTGCTACTTGCACAATAGCTGTAGCAGCACAGGTTGGTGCTGTATCTCCAAACGTATCCTTTTGTGCCAAGTTATTCTGATAGGCCTTTCACAGCGATGATAGGAACTAGGCACTTGCTGCCGAAAAATAAATGGATTTGACGGGCGGATCACCTTCATCGGGGTCTGTGGGAAGTTAGACGGAATGTCCCACATACAACAGAGCAGCACAGGACACCACTGAATTAATACAAGAGGCGTGTTTACCATTCCTACAGCCAGCAAGCAATACAAATGACCGACTATGAGGGATTTGCACAGCCAGTAGGATTCACTCACCTGGTGGTACCTTTTCAAATATCTTTACTCCTGCACTTGAGTGTTGGATAGTGAATTGGAAATTTAGCTTCAACCAACCCAAACCCCTGTACACCGCCCGTTACAAGGACAAGCTTCTAAGTATATTAATGCACTGCTGTGACCAAGCAAGATCGTGCCCACTGATTGTGTGATATCAGACAATCAGTGAATCTGAGAATGTAACGCAAAATGGTTCCTTATAGACTGTATGTAGAACTACAGATATGGAACACATCACTTAATAACTACCAGAATGGCAAACAACACCCACTTTTACACATCCAATAGTAAGTGCTAACTTAATATGACACCAGAGCCAACCCAAGTGATTTGACGGATGATGCCACCAACGTGCCAACTAAAAAGAGCACTATTAATAAGGATACCACAGTCAAAGAATGATTTAAAGTGGCATTTGAAAGCCATCTTTTTCAAATAAACCAAACTGCTCAATCGTTATCAGAGAATACACACTCTGCTAGAAAAGAACACCTTAGTCAGTTATAACTAAAAAGAGCAAGTTACTCTCTTACCTGGTAACGTTCTTTCGATGGGATGGTCCGACAACGTATTCCATATCTATGACAGGTAATCACCACAGCTGTGCTGCTTTGGAAATTTTTCTGCGTCCTGCGTCGATGACGTCGATACGCTGTCCTCGAGGACCTCCGTCGAGCCGATGTCACCGGATGTTATAAGTAGGACGCACAACGCCCGTAGCCTCAGTTGTAGTTTTTTCCCAGAACGTGTGGCACCAATCGTCTGCCAGTATGACCACAGAAAGCCTTGCGGAAACGTAAGCTGCAATCGCATAAGAAATTCTGTAGTGGGGCAGGTAGGGAGGGAGCGATATGGAATACGTTGTAGGACCATCCCATCGAAAGAACGTCACCAGTTAAGAGAGTAACTTGTTCTTCGAGGGGATTGGGTCCTCCGATGTATTCCATATCTATGACAGACTCCCAAAGCAGTACCAACGTATGGAGGGAAAAGAAATTAGAATATAGAAATTTAGAATGCCCAATTAAATTGCACAATAAAGGACCGCCTTGCCAAAGGCCAGATCCTGCCCATGGATAGAATCTAGGGAGTATTGTCTTACAAAAGTATGGACCGAAGCCCATGTGGCTGCTTCACAGATGTTACGAATGGGAACACCCCTCCGCAGGGCAGTAGAGGCAGCCATACCCCTAGTAGAATGGGCCCGTAAGCCTACCGGAGGGTCCTTACCCGCCAAGCGGTAACATTCAGAAATTGCCACGATAATCCATCTAGACAAAGTCTGCTTAGTAACAGCTTGTCCCAACCGCCTTACAGCGTAACCTATAAAAGCTGATCATCCACTCTGACCCTGGACATGCGCGAAATGTAGAAACTTAAAGCTCTCCTAGGATCCAACCTATGGAACCTCTCCTCTTCCTTACCAGGATGCGGAGGAGGATAAAATGCCGGAAGAATGACCTTCTGGCTTAAATGAAATTCCGACACCACTTTCGGAAGAAAGGAAGGACGAACCCTAAGGACAACCCTGTCCTTATGAAACACCGTGAAGGGTGGCTTAACAGAAAGTGCCTGCAACCCACTCACACTGCGAGCGGAAGTAAACGCAACTAAAAATACAGTTTTAAGGGTTAACAGTCTCAAAGGACAAGAATGTAAAAGCTCAAACGGAGCACCCATTAGGAATTTTAGAACAAGGTTCAAATCCCAACCGGGCACTTGGAAAGGTGACGGTGGAAACACATTAGTGAGCCCTTTCAGAAACTGAGAAATTAAATGAATTTTGAAATAAAAACACTCCTCAGACGAGCGCTTAAATATGGAAAGTGCCGCCAGGTAACCTTTAATGGTACCCACTTGCAGGCCCTTGTGGGCTAACAAAAGCAAAAAAGACAAAACCACAGGAATGTCACATGAAAAAGGATTCACATTCTTAACCCTGCACCAGTCACAGAACTTTCTCCAACAGCAACGGTACAGGGACTTTGTGTTGCAGGCCGTCTGGCCGAAAGCAACACCTCCATCACGTCTTCAGGGAGGTCCCAATCCTTATACCTCAACCTTTCAGAAGCCAAGCGTGGAGGTTGAGGGATCTGACCTCTGGATGGAGAACCTATCCCCCTCCCGTGAGAACAGATCATCTCGGTAGGGAAGACGGCATAGAGGGCAGATGGACAAGTCGAGAAGGTCCAGGTACCACGCTCTCCGGGCCCATGCCGGAGCAATGAGGAACATCCGGGAATCGAACCTCCGTAACCTCCGCAGCACTTGCGGGATGACGGGGACTGGAGGAAAAGCATACAGCAGTGGGAAGGACCACTCCACCACGAACGCGTCCCCGAAGGCTCTTCTTGGAGGAAATTCCCGCGAGCAGAACCTTTAGCACTTCCGGTTGACACTGGAGGCGAAGAGATCCACTTGTGGCCCAAAGGGCGAAGATCTCCAGGAGAATCTCCTGAGCCAGCTCCCACTCGTGAGAGATTGCGCTCTGCCTGCTCAGAGCATCCGCCGTCTCGTTTTCGTCTCCGGCCAGATGAACTGCCAAGATTGAAATTTCCTGCTGGATGGCCCAGAACCAGAGCTGCATCGCCTCCCTGCACAGAGGAAGTGACCCTGGCCCCCTTTTTGTGGAGGTAGTGCATGGCCACTGTGTTGTCGGTCAGAATCGGGACATTCTTTCCTCGCACAGTCAGCAGAAAAGCCTTCAGGGCAAGCCTGACGGCCCTCAGCTCCAACAGATCGATATGGAGTCTGGACTCTGACGGAGACCAACGACCGCCGACTGTCAACTCGTTGGCATGAGCTCCCCATCCCGTGAGGGATGCGTCCGTCACGATCGTCACCTCCGGCCAGGGTAGCCAAAATGGAGCCCCCTTAATCAGATTGCCTTCGACGGCCCACCACAGAATATCCTGGGCGACCGAGGGCGGCACCTGAACGGGGTCCGACATCCTGCCAGAGGACTGTGACCACTGTATCTTGAGAGCCCATTGCAGAGATCTCATCCACAGCCTGGCCTCTGGCACCAGAAGAATGCAGGATGCCATGAGGCCGAGCAACCTCAAGAACTCGAACGCCAGGAAACTCTGGGCATGTTGAAACTTGTGCACCATCTGCAGAATGTGATGAGCCCTCACCTGGGGTGGGAAACACTGCCCCAGGAACGTGTCGAGCACTGCTCCGATGTACTGGAACCGCTGCGTTGGCGTCAAGTGGGACTTCTTTAAGTTGAGGGAGAAGCCCAGCTTGTGAAGGGAGTGGCAGGTGACGGACAGATGATCCAGGACTTGCTCGGGAGAGCGCGCCCCGATCAACCAATCATCCAGGTAGGGGTAGACGTGAATTCCCCCTTTTCTGAGATACGCTGCCACCACCACCACCATGAGCTTGGTGAAAACCCTCGGGGCGGATGTCAATCCGAACGGCAGGACCCGAAACTGAAAGTGCGAGTCGCCAACCGCGAACCTCAGGTACTTCTTGTGCTTGGGATGGATCGGCACATGAAAGTAAGCGTCCAGTCCTGAAGTTGAAGGGCCTGGAGGACTTGAGAAAGAGTCACCATTTTGAACTTGTCCTTCCTGAGGAGTTTGTTCAAACCGCGCAAGTCCATGATGGGTCTCAATCCCCCTTCTTTCTTTGAAATCAAAAAATAAGGGGAATACCATCCCCCTTGTTCCTCTCCGCTACAGGCACCAGTTCTATGGCGCCTTTCTCCAGCAGGGCTTGAATTTCCTGTGCAAGGAGCGGATCCGGACTCTTCAAAGAGAGGTTCCCTGGTGGATTGTCGTGAGGCCTCTGCCGAAAAGGAAGACAATAGCCGTGGGCTATGATCCCCAGAACCCACACATCCGAAGTAATGGCTTGCCACTCTACAAGATGCTGCACCAGCCTTCCCCCAACCGGCGAACCATGGGACCTGGCCTCATGACTGAGTGGTAGTGGCTGCGGTGTTGCCTGAGGGCAAAGAGGCAACTGCCCGAGCGGCCTTGGCACCTCGAGTACCTTTGTTTCCACCTCTGGCACTCTTACGATGGCCTCTTTGACTGCTAGCTCCCCTCGCTTTACTGAAGGACGAGTAATAGCGAAAGGAACCACCCCGCCATTGCTGTCCCCTAGGACGAAAAGGCGGAGGTTGGCGAACTGCAGCGCCCAACGACTTTGCTGCAGCTTTGGAGGTCTGCAACCTCTCAAGGCTCTCGTCAGCCTTGCTGCCAAAAAGGTGTTCACCGTCAAAGGGCATGTTGAAGAGCCGGGACTGCAGATCAGGAGCAAACCCAGACTTCCGCAACCACGCAAACCTGCGCATTACGGTGCTCGCCGCCATGGACCGGCTGACACAATCCGCCAAGTCCAACCCCGACTGAACAGCCTCACACATAGCATCCTTGCCATCCTGAACCATAGCAAGGAAACCATCCCGTTCGTCCCCTTCGTGAACATGTTCCGCCGCTAATGCAACACAGTTCCACAGAGTGTGTGTGAAACGAGACAAGACACATATGGAGTTGGCCGCCTTAAGCGCCATACCCCCTGAAGAAAACACTTTCTTCACCCAGCCGTCAAAACGTTTGTCGTCCCTATCCGGAGGGATGGTAGGATACGACGCCTGCTTTTCCGGGCCGTAGCCGCCTGCACCACCAAACTCTCCGGAGTGGGGTGCCTAGACAAGTAGCAGGGGTCGCTACTGGCTGGACGGTATTTTCACGACAAAGACTTGCCCACTGCCGGGAGACTCTCCGGAGCAGTCCAAGCCGCCGCCACCCTTCTCTGCAGAGCCATATGAAAAGGCAAAACAGGGTCAGTGGGGGGACCAAGATCAAGGATGTCCGTGAGATCATCCTGAACGAACTCCCCTGGGGGAGCCGACCAACCCAAGTACTCGGTGACCCGAGACATAAGGCGCCGATATGAAGAATCGGCATGAGTGCCAGGCTCCGGCCTACAAAACTCCACCTCCGGAGAGGTGTCCAGTCCCCTGGCATCATGCAGCGACTGCCGCAGATCATCAAACTGGCTATGGCCCGAGATAAGGTCATCTGGAACCGTAACCGGAACCAAGCCCCCATCAGAGCCTTCATCACCCTCTGAAATGTACTCAAGGCGGGGAGAGGAAGACCTCTGTGGACCAAAGCAGTGCCTGACCTTAGCCATAGCCTTTCTAGGGGCAAACCCCGTGCCACGGGGCCCCTCCGACACCACCGCCTTGAAAGGCGTCGAGGGCGCCGAACGAGTCGGTGCCGGCGTCGACAGAAAAGACGTCGACGTCGAGCGAATCAGCGTCGACGTCAGCTGCAGCCTCGGAGCTGGAGCTCCGAGCTTGTCTCTCGACAACCTAGGCGCCGACGACCCCCTCGGAGGCGGTGCCTCGAGAGAAATCGTCGACGACCTCGGCGCCACAGGCGTCAACGTCTTCTTCGAAGACGGCACAGGATCACGCGGTCTCGAGCGCGTCGAGGACCGGGACCTGGAACGGGCATGGCAAGAACGGCTACCCTTGTCCGAGCGGGACCTCTCCCACGAGCCATGCCGACCACCCGAGCCCGAAGGCGTACGGGCGGTGTCTCTCGACCGGTGCCGACCGACCCCACTCGGAGGCACGGACGGACCGGTGCCCTGCGATTCAAGAATCGCTAGCATCTGCTTCCTGAAGGAATCCCATTCCTCCGGTGTCGCTTGCATGGAGGGATAAGCGACCCGCCGACGGGCGGAGTCCTCGGAAGAGGAAGGGGAAGGCGACCTATGTCGGCGCTTCCAGGAATGCCTCGAAGAGGCAGAGGAGTGGCGAGACCGACTCCTGGAAGGAGACCCACTGGACTTCCGTCGATGACGCGGAGAGTCACCCCTCAAGTCATCCGTCGAAAGCCCTGCAGACCTCGACTTCCGGGGCTTAGACACCCGGCCTACCGACAGCTTCTTCTTGAGTTCCCGCAAGGCCTTTGCCTTGAGCGACTGGCAGTCGACACAGTCGTCCGTATCGTGAGCCTCCCCAAGGCACCAGAGGCAGGCGTCGTGCGAGTCCGTGACCGACATCTTGGACCCACAGTCCCTGCAGTTCTTGAAGCCCGGACGCGGGGTGTAAGATGAGAAAGACATCACCACGAACGGGTCTTCACAAACCGAACAAGTTCAACGAACTGAGAATTGAAAACAGCAAACTCCAACGAGTCGAGGCGTACCGAGATTCACGAAGCGAACACGTTCGCGGAAAAAACGGAACCGAGGCTATGAGCATCGTGCGTCCTACTTATCACATCGGGTGATGTCAGCCGTCGGAGGAGGTCCTCGGGGACGGCGCATCGATGTCATCGACGCAGGACGCAGACCCCAAAGATTTTCCAAAGCAGCACAGCTGTGGACATTACCTGGCATAGATATGGAATACGTCGGAGGAGCCAATCCCCTCGAATATTCATATTTCATGGGCAGCAGAAGCCGCCATAGATCTGTTGTTCATGTTCTGGTTGTATTGTGCCGGCAACACAGGGGTATTGGGAGGTAGAGAGGCATCAGTGCAATGCCGGGGTGTTGGAGCAAACACTGGGTTCAGCTTAACAGTGTGCAAAAAAGTAATTGTAGTACGTGAGGGAACAGTTATGGAAGTGAGTGTGAAGGAGCGCAAGGAAAGCCAAACAAGTACATGCGCATGCATGAGTAAGAGGCATAAAGATGTGCTTCTTTTCCTTTGTGGCGCAAACCACCGTGCGAAGAGCAAGAAGCCGAGGAATCTGTGTATGGCATCACCTTCCCCACTTACCCCTGCCTATCCATTATCTCTACCCATTTCCTCTTCCCAGTGTTCCCAACTCCCCCTTACCCATCCATTTTGAGTACCCTAACACTCTTCTCCCATTCTGGCTAAAAGCAGCCGCAGTGCTAATTCTTGTCTGCTCGCAGCTAGGAGAGGGGAGGCAGGGTGCTTGCCACTTTTGTGAGGAAGAGTAAATACGGACCGGACACTATCCGGATGAGCTGGTGTCGGTTGGTGAGGTAGGCGTCAAACCTTTGAAGGACTGTGGCATTGAATCCCATGAGGGAGGACACAGTGTTGAGTAGATCTTTATGGTCAAATGTGATGAATGCGCCAGAGAGGTCGAGCAGGACCAGGAAGCATAGGTCCTCCTTGTCTATGACGAGGAGTCCCTCTTTGATGAACTGGATGGTGGCAGTTTGCGTGCTGCAGCTTAGTCACTTGTTTGGACAACCTTTTTGTGGATTTGGAGTGTGACAGTCTTCTTGATGATCTTGCCAATGAAGGGCAGATGAGTGATGGGGTGGCAGATTGTAAGGTCGTACACGTCAAGTGTGAGCTTCTGCAGTAATAATAGGATCTATCCCACTTTTCAATGTGTTGCAGAAGATGCCTTGCATGAGTGAGGCATTGATGGTGTGGAGATGAGGAGTAAGAGCCTTTCCTGTAATATTCTTCAGGGTAGAGGATGCTTGTGAGTTATTTCTGTTAGGGTCTCGAATACTGACCATCCTGGGACATGCTGTGGTGGTATGGCAGGGGTGTCTAAAATGGGTATGGTTTTGTCGATGTGACAATGGATTTTGTCTATAAAAACGTGTTGATTGCATTGCATCTCTTTGTAGATTCAGGTAGAGCAGGGGAAGATAGGGGTCTGTTGCACTGCTTTACAGCCTTGAAGAGGCAGCTGCTCTTGTTGCAGGATTCTGCTATAGATACTGTGTAGTCATGTGCTTTTTCTGAGGCGATACAGGTCCACCAGGCTGAGCAGAGGGGTTCAAGGTGGATGTGAGATCTCTTAGTTGCTTTTTTCTCTAGATCTTTTCTTGTTTGCCAATTGCATGTTTACCGTTGATAAGTTCTTATGTGTATCAGAATGCAGACGACTTGGTTTTCTTGGTTCGTTGAGCTTGTTGATAAGGATGTTGCCATTCAATAAAGGAGTGATTGATGAAGACAGGTTGGTGATGTATTCTTCCAAGGCATCCATGAGTTTTAATGAGTGTCAAGCTTTCTTTGTTTGTTTCAGTTGATCTCGCTGTTAAGATTGATTTCTATAACCTGTCCTGGTAGACAGATTTTAGGAAGCCATTGTAGTTATAGAGAACAGTGAACTCTGAGAGGTTAGCCAAAACCCAATCAAGGTAGCAATGGAGAGCAGTCAAGGCTATTTTCAGGAGAGTGTGAGTGGGGTCAGGGGCCCTCAATGAGTCCACACCAAATAATACACAACTATTCAATTTAGGGAGGTATTAAAAAATACACTTATTTATTCTAGGCCTTCAACACGCATTGAAAAATAAAACCTGCAGATGATATTATCGCACAGTACTCAATAATAAACATATATACATACATATATAAAGCGCATTGAGACCATATAAATGTGGAAAGAGCTGTATATATACGGTATATTATATAAATAACCCAATACAATACCATAGATTCACAAATGCATTCAAATGACAGGGGGTAAGTACATGAATGCAGGTTATGATGGTCTTGTGCCCTAAAGTCACAGGAGCCACACATGTTTCAATTTCTATAAAGAGTAGGAAACTGCTACATAGCCCATTACTTTTAAATCACAGTGTTCTGTTTAAACAGAATTGTAGTACTCCACCAGTAAACTACACTGGGTACCCCAAGACCCTATCCTCACCGCTGACCACCAACTTGTTCAGATGGATTACTATAATCTAGCCTGGTGGACAGATTTTAGGAGGCCACCGTAGTTATAGTGAACAGGGAACTCTAAGAGGTTAGCCAAAACCCAATGAAGGTAAACGTGGAGAACAGGCAATGCTATTCTCAGGAGAGTGAGAGTGGAGTCAGAGGTCCACAATGAGTACACACAGTGAAGCACATAATTTATTTTAATTTTTATTTTAATTGTTATGGCTGCAACAGCAGTTCAGCCTTCCAACACAACAATTATTAAACAATTATTCAAGTTAAAATACATTATGTAGAACAAATCAAGGACCAGCTTTAAGAGAATATCCAAATCAGATACATTCATAAACCCATAGTTTCAAATTAACAAAGTTAGAATTGTCCTTTTTCTGTATCCAACAATAACATTTCCAAAGATAAAGCAATGTTTATCACAGCTAAAATCGTTGAAACATGACGCCCTTTAAAAATAGTTTCCCACAAGTTATGACCAGTTAGAAGTCTGTAATCCTTAAAATGCTGTTCTAAAAACAATGTTCTCTTGGTTAGCAAATCGGGGCATAAAACCACTATCTGATTTAAAGCTGCCTTTCATCGTTACAAAACCGGCATCCTCTCTGATCCTTTGGCTGCTTTAACCTTGACCCTTTTACATCTCTGGTTGGCCATAAATTAAAGTGAAGTCTTAAAAAAAGAGTTCTGCACTTCGGGCTGGGGAACTTACAAAGAACAATGGGATTTGATAAAGGGGTTTTATTTAAAAATGGCCAACCTTAAAGACCTTATATCTCAGGCAGGCTTCCAAAGTTATTCTCCAATCGTACTGCCATAATTTACTTTTAGCTTGTTCTGGGTTCGTTAAAAGCAAATCTAAGGTGATGTCAGCTTCCAACATTATGTCGAAATAAGCTTTCTTCCAAGACTGTAAAGAGGTATCGGCTTGGGCTTCCAACCAGTTAAATATTGATAGAATTATTGATGTTAAATTCTTCAGGTTTAAAAAGCATTTTCTCAGCATAATTCCAATTCGTCATTTGTACATAATATTTAGTGACAGCAGCCCTAACTCATTACGAATTAACTGGATAGGCAGACTTGGAGAGAGAGACAACACCTTTTTCCAGTATAGGCCCTCAATAACATTCTAGTCCGGCAAACACTCAACCATCTTTGTCTCTACACCATAGATTAAAATCGGTACTACCTTTTGTTTATAAAAGGTAATAAGTGCAAAACAAGAGAACTTCCCATATCTCCTATGGATAATTCTACCCTGACTTACCACTGTTTCCGTCTTTTGCCTGATCTCTGCTATATATGGTGCTTCTTCGCCACTATTGTTCATGCCCAGATATCGATATTCATCGACTATAACCAGAGGAGTTTTATACAGCGTCCACTTAAATGGTTGCCTCTTATTAAACAACTTCTTTGATGTAAGCCTAATGATGTTGGATCTGTCCACATTAATAATTAGATGATTTAGTTCTTTAGGCCCGGTAAAGATCTTTGTAAGCCTGTCAGAGTTTTAGATAAAAGGATAAGATTCTCTGCATACAATAAATAAGGCAGAGCTATATTACCCAATTTGGAGGATCAGACACTACCGAAACGAAATGATGTCCCACATCTACTATAAATAGTGTCAGTATATAACTGGGACACAAATGATTGAATGTATGCCGGACAATTCACTCTTTTCATTTTCCAGAACAACAATTCTCTGGGCACTGAATCAAATGCCATTTTAAAATCAATAAAAGCAATATAGATTGGTTGTGCTGAGTGAATAACTTTCTTTTCACCAAGGTCAAGACCAACACATTTGTTAAGGTTCCTAGCCGTGCACCAAAACCTGATTGATGCCTATCAGTCAAAGAAACTCGGTCCATCCATCACTTCACGTCTCCAAGTAACAGACACGCAAAAGTCTTGCTCGGGGTGTTGAACAGGGCTATGGGTCTACAATTATGCAGTAGTTCTCAATCTCACTTTTTAAATATAGATATAATAAACGATTTTCTTCACGATTGAGGAATTATTTATGATTCTATTACTTGAGTAAAAATAGTACAAAGGACCCTTACCCATGCCTCAGGATGTGCTTTAAGCATGAAAATTGTAAGCCCATCAGGGCCCAGCGCTTTGGATGAACTAAGCTTTTTTTTTATTAGGCATATAATATTATCCAAATCAAATTCAAGAGTGTCGTCAAAATTCTCATCATAAATCCCATTATTCTCCCCTGAGATTACGGGCGCATATACATTTAGGAAATATTGAATCCAGACTTGCTCCTGAATTGGACTTGTCTGTAAAGGAAGTTGAGGATCACTGTTCCCCATTCTCAACAAGGTCCAAATGTGTGCACTGCTTCTCGTTGCTAGCGCCCTAATCATATTTTCACCATCTTCTTTGATACATTGATGCTCGTCGATATTTAAGCCACTTTTTATACCTCAGCTTTAATGTTTGAGTCATTAACAATCTGGAGGCTAAATTCAAATGACCCAGAGCTCTTAGATTTTTCTTGACATTCTTTTTTACCTCAATGTCAAAGTGTCTGTGTCTGAATATCGGCCTAAAACTGGTCAGCTGTCATTCCTTAAATAATGAAAGTGCTGCTACATAGAATCTTCACTTGATATATCTGTATCTAGACTGAGGCCATCGTTTCTTATGCAAGCGTTCGATTTGCCAAGCAATTCTTTTGTCCAGTTTGGCCTGTTTCTTCCTCCCCCATCCTCCAGTTTAAAACGGTAATAGAATGGTTGCTGGGGAATAATAGGGCATTGCCAGCTGACCATTAATAACTCATGGTCACTGTCCTGCTTTGGTATAACCTGAAAGTCTTGCATGTTCGTAAATTCTTTCAACTCCATGAAAAAACAATCTAGGATGGCTACTTGATCCACCTGTCTCCAGGTTGGATTGGGGGGGGGGACATCCCCCTTCAGAGTGCCATTCAGCATAACAAACCCCCTAGCATCCATTATGCTAACCATTTTTTTTGCTGTGGGCCTGTGTGCACACACTGTACATTTAGATCCTCCGCTATTATTATTGAAGTTGTATTTGAATCTGAAAGTGCAAAATCCAACCTGCGCGATACACCATCAAGGAACTCATTATCAGAAATTGCGGCAGGATATCAATGTACATTCAAAAGAGCAAACAGTCCCCTGCAGCAGCCCAATTGTGTTAACTGTGTAAAAGGACTGAGACGGCCACCGCTCCAAGGTTTGTCTGGGTCTCATTTTACAGGCTGTTAGTAATCCTGACGAAGGACCACCCTTAGAAGCCTTCACTGCTTGCACCAAGGAGACAACATAACAATCCCGTACCGGAGGTGCTAAAAACCACATCTCTTGCAACATGACAATGTCAAGGCCCACAAATGGTTATCTTTTTTTGAGCGAAGGTGCTTGAACCCTCTTGTGTTCCACACTGCCATTTTCCAGATGTCTGCTTGGGTATAAGTAGACAGTTAATTTGAGGTGGTTCGCTTATTGCCAGCCAATTCACCCCAGAGCCAGGACCAGTCTGCATCCCTTTTATTATGAACTTGTTCCCCAAGTTCTCTACAAATGGGAGAGTTTTGCCTTTCAGGCGAGTAAAAATTGTCAGTTATCCTTTTAGTTTGATGTGATGAGCCATCTGAGCTATTGTCCTCCCTTAATATAAAACCTTGTTGGAATAAATTATTTCTAGCTCCTACTAGTTTTTTCTCACCAACTGCGATGGTATCTGCAATCTTACCCCTAGCTAACTTGGAGTCACTCAAGAATTCTGGAACCAAAGAGCTCTTCTCCATTCTACGTGAATTAGAATTCCCAGTGCCACCAAAAGAATCCTCTCTGAAAGATATGACTTCCTCCCACTACTTAAAAAACCGACACTAGATTCTAACATCCCAACCAACTATCGCCCCATAACAACAGTAGCGTTCATACTTAAAATACTGGACCGGGCAGCCTACCTGTAAATTCAAAAATACTTAGAATCCAACAACCTCCATGGCCTTCGCCAGTCAGGCTTCAGACCCGGACACAGCACTGAATCAGCCCTCATAGACCTTAAAACTCAAATGGATGAGATTAAAAACAATGGCCACCTTGCGCTCATCCTCTTACTAGAGCTCTTGGCGGCCTTTGATTTAGTCAACCATAAAATACTCTGCAAACACCTGGTCTGTGCCGGCCACTTCTCAACCAAAGCTATATACTCTGGACACAATCCTTTTAATCCAATAGAATCATGAGGGTATGCGCCCTGCTGCTGTCACCGGTAGAGTTCCACAGGGATCATGCATTTACCCCACACACTACAATATCTTTACAAAACCACTCTTTGACCATTTGGACAACTTAGGTGTCACAGACACTACGCTGACAACACCCAAATTCCCATACCGACCACAGGCACCTATGACATAAGACTCAAAATTACTAAACAAAATTTGAAAAACTATCCAGGCATGGATGGCTACTCACGGTTTATGCCTAAATGACAAGACTGAGCTACTGCTCAGGCTCTCAAAACGACTGAATAAATTAGATGACCATTTCAAATCTTTCCTCATTGACAACACAAAGTATCTAAAGAAGTGAAACCTCTTAAGTGTCTACCTTGACTCTACCCTCACGCTAACCAGACAAGTCAACGCCACAGCCTCGGTGGCAGCTTACACCTCTCAGCTCATTAATGCCAACAGACCATTCCTTTCCTCAGACAGCTGCATCACCTTGGCTATAGCCCTAATCCTATCCAGACTAGACTACTGTATTCCGAAATGCATTGGCAATGTGTTGGTCTGATTGAAAAAGCGAATGTGGCGATTCCTTCCTCACTAAGAAAGCATTAGTGATCTCTCATATTCATATGAGACTTATTTTTTTGAGATATTTTTTGTGGATAAAAACATTTTGAAAAATAATCGAATCCTAATATTGTGGTTATTTTTTCAATCAAAAGATAATGAATTTTTGTTTACTTTGAAGTAGATATATTTTTTCAAAGAATTTTTGGAACACTCATATACCCGGATCGGGTCCTTTGGAGAGCGGCTGTGTGACCCTGTATTTCACTTGGTCTTCTGCCTCACATAGACTACTGTAATGCCCTGTACACGGGCAATAACAGCCACAATTTAAAAAAAACTCCAAGTGATCCAAATAATGCCTTAAGAGCAGCTCTTAACATCCCAAGAAAAATCCATATAACCATGGCAAGACGGAACTGCCTACCAGTGCAAGATCGAATCGCATTAAAAACTCTCTCACTGACGCACATGTGTCTGTCTAACTCTGCCCCCAAATATCTGGCAGACAAATTTACTAAAAACCAAACTAACAGACCTACGCGTTCATCCCAGGCTCACTCACTTACCATTCCAAGATACAAACACCAGAAATCCGGGGGCCGAAGCTTCCCTGGGGGAGCTGGCAAACTTTGCAACACCCTCCCACTGCCATTAAGAGCTGAACCCTCCTTCTGGATCTTTAGAAAAAGTCTGAAAACCTGGCTTTTCGCACATGATAGGCAATTATTACCTTCATCACAACAAAATGTTTGAACTGATGTCATTTCTCTGCATACCCACACTCTCCTGCTCAACTATATCTTAGTTACCACATCCATATTCGTACTCTGTATAATTATCTCACTGCTACCATATCTATACTCGTAAGCTGTACATTTAATGTAATGTAATTGCACTGTTTCTTCATGAAACTATTTGTATAAAATCTCTGCTCATTGTAACTGTCAAGAACTGCGCCCAGATGCCTCAGGGTTAGGCGCGCTATACAAATGCACCACTTAATTAATAAATTCCACTTGACCAATGTCAGACGACTGTTTCGCCTCCAATCCCGGAGTTTCAGTGAACAGAGCCAGTATATTTCATCTGTTCAGAGTGGGCTCTTCCTGTATATCACTTACTTGGATGAGGAGTTCTGGAGTAAGATTGCAAAGCCCACCCTTTTTCGGTTAATCTCTCCCATCGTTTACCTCCTGATGGTCAAAATCCACCCCCGTCCCCTCTCTGACAGTTCCCTCTTCGTTCCTTTCATCCCCTCTCTGCCAACTCATCTTGGTAATCATAGTCCTCATCCCTGGCATGCTGGAACGCCCTACGAGGTCTTCTATCTTCCCTAGGTATAGTTCCTTCCCCTTTACTCTGATTAGACTGTTCCTGATCTTTTTCAAACAGTTTCTTGTCTGTTGTAATGTAAAGAATATCTTAGGAGAAGAGGAGTTGTTATATTGAATCGCTGTAACTACCTGGGGAGAACTCCTTTGCTGTCGGCTCTGTTTCGGTGATGCCCGAGTCAGATTTTTTATCTCCCGTATATCTCAAGTTCAGTACGCATAGTTTGATCCCAAGGTTCTATGTCTGGAGGTAAAGTTTCAGTTTCATCTAGCTCCTGGGCTTCAGTCCGCATTATGTTAACCAGGGGGCTTTTAGTCTCGAGCGTGACTCGTTTTTGCTTTTTTTTGGCTTATTATCATTACTCAATGGTCTTTTTTGCTGGGTTTGCGGCGGGGGGTAGATAAAGCCTGAAGGAAATGACGTGATCTGTATAAAGTAGATCTTGAGAGAGATCTTTGATTTTTAGTTTGTTTCACCCTCCGGAGGCAGTTTTTGTACAGCCTTTAAAAAAAAAGATTTTAAAATATCAGTGGTGCCGTTTCTTCTATTATTTGTCTGATTTCATCTATCGGTTCATGATTCGGTGAAGTTTCACTTAGTTGATAGTGAAACTCCTCAGGTAAAACAGTTAACATGTCTTTATTGTTCACACTCTCCAAAAATGACATCTGCTCGACCTGTTGCTGAAGTGCCATAGGAAATTCTATTGTAGAGGGCACCCCATTGCCGTTTTCATTTATAACCTCCAGATCACCCTCCCGTCGCAGAATATGGTCTTCCATAATTGAGACCTTATTTAGGAGGGTTTTTAACAACAAGGCTTGATCCGCTGCTTTGCCGTCTAGTGTTTCAAATAATTTGGCTAATGCCATCAAAGTTGTATTCATGGCAGAGAGGGTGACCTCCATCATTGGAGTTGACAATGGACCTCATTACGAGTCCGGCGGTAACCGCAGCGGTAAAACCGCCTGGTTACCACCGGACTCGTATTACCATTCCGCCTCCGTGATTCCCGGAATTACCGGAGCATTACAACCCCGGTTTCCCGGGAATCACGGAGGCGGAATGGTGTTAATCCCCATTCCCATTGATTCCTATGGGAATCAATGGGAATGGGGATCATGGAAACACAGGCAGCATCTTGTAATGCTGTCGGTGTTTCCTCGTCCGCCTGCAGGCGGGCGGTGTTAAACCCGCCAGGTCAGACCTGGCGGGAATATCACCTCCCGCCTGCAGGAGTTGTGATCGCCCGGCATGGAAACAACGTTGGAGGCGGGTTTACCGCCACCGTTGTTTCCATACCGGGCGATTTGTAATGAGGCCCAATGTCTTTGTTCCAAATGATCTTTTGGGGTGGGGTTACCAAATGGCAATGAGGAACTAGAGGAGGAGTTTAAGGAATCTGGGTAAAGTATAGGAGAGTGTGATAAATTCAATGGATTTGGCAGATGTTTTGTTAATGTCAGAGTTTCTTCAACCAAAACACAATCATCCAATGATGGTGCAATTACCAGAGGAGACAGCAGGGTGAGCAATACCATCAGCTGATTTGGCTTTGAAGGACAGTCGCCCACCAGAAAGGGCAACTTTGCAGTTTACGGGGGGACAATTCCTTCTTTTAGAGGTAAGCCTTTCTGCCCAGTGTGAGAAATCTGAAGGTGTCTCACTTACCAGTCCCCAGGACACGGCCATCGCTATTGGATCCAGTTCCTGGGCGTGTACCAATGCAGGAGGATCACCTGGAGGGGTGTCCTCCGAGAGTGGAAGTGGGACAGAGACGGGCGAGATGCGGTAGCACATTCCTTATAACACCTTTTCCCGATACTATGCCATAGGATATTTAGAAGCTCTACCCCATCCCCCTCTTTCCAACACAAACACTTTTGCACGTCGTGAAAGACAAAAGATTAACACCAGAGCCATTTACCTGACATGTCCCAACACAAGGCTCAGGCAGAGTCAGGCAATTGCCGGTAACTACGCACACCCGACGGCCCTTTCCCTTCCCCACAGGGACTAAAGGCGGAGCACGAGAGCACACTTTGAGCAAGGCCAAAAGCATGAATTAGCAGCTATTCCGGGACGGCAGTACAAACTAAGGAGAAAGGCAGAGGAAACAAAAAGGGTGACAAGGATGGAATTACCCTTGCCCTTTTCAAGCCAGACCTGCAAAGCCTTCGATAAAGGACCAGTAAGACCGGGAATTGCAGCTGGCTATTTGTGTGGCAGATGTCACCGGTGTACAAGGCCCTCACACTCTGATAACCAAGGCGGGGAGACACGCTTGCTACCCAGGTACTGTCCTTGACTCCAGAGACAAGAAACGCCAAGGAGTTCAGCACAGCCGGTGAGTCAGAGGGAGAACCAATAGTAAACCAGACTGTGATGAGGGAAGGTTGTAAACAGCAACATATAAGTTGAAAGAACTTGTGAACAAAGAACTTGTATGTTACTGAACTTTTAAGAGAGAACAGGCAATATCCAGCTGGAGAGTGGTCTGGCGCTACATGGGTGCTCGTTCGAAAGACTATGGCTGCTTTCCCCTATTGTTGAAACTACAGATACCAGCAGGCCATAAGAGAACCCGACGCAAGAGGTCAAAGTGGTCATACAGGTATGAGTAAAACCCTTTGTCCAATCAAAAGTCTTTGACACAAAGTCAAGAGAAAGCTAGGGGAAGGGAGCACCACTTTCTGATGAACTGTGAAATTGAGAACTAAGGCAAGGATGAAACCGATGGAGGGATGCTATGACAAAGTCTGACTGGGCTTAAGAGGAAGCCTGCCTGGGGGCTTAAAAGAAAGCAAGGGAAGAAAATCCTGCGAGGTGTTACAACTAAGTGAACTGTGTTAAAACTGGCAAATGTGAACCCGGTTGAGGGATGTCCACAGTGAACTGTTGTTTGAAAGAATATTGAGACTCTTGAATACTACGGGTGATAATACTGGGAGCGAAAGGCCGTAGCGATCGAAACAGAGAGGCCAACGTTGCAAAAGGATCGGAGGCCAGTTGAGGGGGATCCACGGGTGAAGGGAAACCACCCAAGGTGAAGAAAAACTGAAAGAAACTTTTGTTTTGTTGTTTATAGCACATCAGGTCCTCTTGAGGCAAGACACTGTGTAAAAGAGACTTGGCCACAGAAGGCCCTGATATTTTGGAAACAAACTGGAAGCTCCTGCTGTAGAAGCCCAGAAGTGTGCTGTGCTCGAGAATCCCACCTTCCCCAGTGCTAAAAAACATGGAGAAGGGAGACCCCAGTTACACCATCCTGACTTATCATTTGGTGTACACTTCTTTCTTTTCTGGTGAACATTATCCCACACTATTTTGTATTTTAGCGGTAAAGATTGGCAATAGTTTTTTTAAATTTCTTTTTAGTATAGTCCATTTTTATTGGACACGACACCACTAGGACTGCCTTATTATTAAATGATGGTCGTAGCTTGCTCCCATCTTAGATTTAGGTTTAGATTTGTGTTTTTCTCATTCACCCATTTAGACAGTTTAATAAACACCCTTGAACTGTGATCACTTGTGTATGTCTTTACTGTTGCCACCATTAGTTCCTTACACCAGTTATCTGGGGAATAGTCATGACCAGGCTCTCATGTTCATGTATCTGGCTATTATTACCTTTGAAATAACATGAAGAAGGGGGTTCCTGATGTATTGGAGCCTTCTGTGGTAACTCATTATGATCAGCTCCTAAAGTTATAGTAGGTCCACTCTTATCCTCCTGTTGTCCACCACCTTGGCCAATTTCCAACATTATCCCAGAGTCTGGAATGTCATCGAAATATATCAGCAAATTTCGTGGGGGTGAGGAGCTTTACCTCCCTGTAAATCCTTAAGGGATTTCAATGGGTCTCGTAACTTATTTACACTAATTTCATGTTGGAGCCTTTGATTTGTTTTACTGAGAAAAACGCTAATGTCCGAAGTTTATGATTTGGAGCACTGGCTACTGCAGTCAGCCTTAAAGAGAACAGTTGATTATATTGCATTTTCCTCAGGCTAATGGGGGGCTTACTTGCAGTTATAACCTGTTGTTGTAGGCAAGTTGTTTTGGCATGGGTGATGTTAATGTATATGCATACGACATTCTAAGCCTTATACCGTTAAGATTCCAATAACACAGGTTTTATTACCAAGCTTAGGTCATAAATAATAGATTAGGCAAGATAGTACCCTATGGCAGCACAAAGACCAAATTACATGTCTATACCAATGCGCACATACGCAGCGTTCAATAGAATACGCTGAAGAGAGAAAAATGACAAATTAAAAAAACAGTAAAAGTTCCAAGCTGGCCTCCAACCCTCAGCTGTTTTTGGAGGGAGTGGGCATGACCAGTGAGCGCTCGATATCATTTTCAAAATAAGTGTGTCCAGGTAAATAAATACTCTGCAAACAAGATGAAAAATGATTATGTTTTAGTCCAAAAAATCCAATTATGCAAATATAGGTCGAGGGTTACGTCCATCCAGCGTACCTCTGAAAGTCAGTAAGAAGTTGCCAGAAGCACTCACCAAGGATTCACCAGTGTAACAGCACTCCAGGAGCACTCTGGGATCATTCAATTTAGAGAGGAAGGTATACGATTACACTTATTTATTCTAGGCCTTCTACACACATTGAAAAAAGAATCTTGCAGCTGATTTGCCACACAAATCAATAATAAACATATATACATACATTCGCCATAGGTTCATAAAGACATTCAAATGACTCATTCAATACAGAATGGAAGAACATTAATTCAGGATACGAGGGAACCAGTTCACAAGTGATTTCTCTAACTTAAGCCCTAAAATCCCTAAGATCAATGTCACAGAAGCCACAATGCTTCTCACCAGAGGGAGTCTTTGCAGGTAAGTTATAATTTACTTGTGTCGGTGAGGGAATAAAATACTCTTCAACAATTGTACTAAGGTAAGTAAATAGTCTTTTGTATTTCAAGAGTTACTACTGTGAGAAACCTGAAGGTGTCTCACCCGCTAGTGGCCGGGGATCTGTCATCCAGATGACCAGGACACGGCCATCGCTATGCGATCCAGTTACTGGGGGTGGACCAGTGCGGGAGGATCACCTGGATGGAGTTCTTCGGGGAGTGGAAGTGGGACACTGACGGGTGAGATGGAGTACCCCCTTCCTTATTTATTTTTTTTAATTCAATTTTATAGATTTTTATGAATACACGTCACAAAATAATTACAAGCAATGAAAGACAGTACAGAGTTGGAGATTCTTTCAATTAACATTCAGCTGAAATTTACATTCAATCAAACAACTTTGAACTGCAAGTTTTTCAGAGTGACTTTTAGTTCATACTCGGGACAATAGTGGACTTCCATTTCATTGCTAATAGGACACAGGCTGCCAGTAGCAGCTGAGGAGCCAGGCCCCTGATCCTTATCCATTCATCCTCACATCTTTCAAAACCGAACAAAATTAGATAGGGGTACGCAATTCTGTGGACGCTGTCCAGGTCGTTAATCCAGCCCAGCACTTCATTCCAGTAAACCTGAATCTGGCAGCACCCCTACCACATATGCCAATAATCGGCAATTTCGCCACATTCACGCCAGCATCGTGAGCTTGAGGATTGGAATATTTTAGAGAGCCTATGTGGGTCGTACTGCCAACGATGCAGTCATTTAATACGGTGTAGTTTATATTGACTCGATAGAGATGTTTGTGTGGCCGCTCTACAGATCCGCTTCCACATGGATGGTTCAATGTGTTCGCCAAGATCTCTTCCCCATCGATTCCTGAGTGGTTCAGTAGTCCCCTTCCCCGCATCTACCAATTCATTGTACAAGGCGAATATCTAGCCTTTCATCTCTGTCCTAGAGTTCAATAACATTTCAAAGGGGGTTAGGCCTCTCTGTAGTTTATCTTTCCACTCTGCTCTTGTTAGTGTGCCCTTTATCTGCAGGAAATAGAATGTGGATAAGGTGCCTATATTCAGGGCCTCATCTAACTCCAGGAGTGTAATGAAGGAGTCACTCTTCAATAGTTGGCCCGCCCTCTCGAGACACGCTTCGTACCATGATTGAAATCTTTCAATGTTGGGGATATGCTCTCCAATACCTGGGGACCAAAGGTGGCTCAGTGGGGATGACCACGTGGAGATCCCCTGCATCCTTGCACTCTCCCTCCAGATTTCCCATATGGTCCCCAATAACAGGTGATGTTTAGATCTTTTTAAGAGCTTATTTTTTGGGGCTCACAACCATTCTGAAACTGTCGCTGGGGATAGGTAGTGGTTATCCATGGCAATCCATTTGGGTCTTTGTGAATCCGTAGGTGAGGGATTAGGACCCGTAGTTGAGCTGCTTCGTAATATTTCTTAAGGTCTGGGAGGCCTACCCCACCCTTGTCTTTCGGTAAAGTCAATGTATCATATGCTAGTCTCGCATTTTTCCCCTGCCAGAGGAACCTTACGATAGCTTTCTTGATTTTGTGAAAGAAGGTGCCTGCCATCTTTATGGGGAGCATTTGGAAGGGGTAGAGGAACCTGGAGGGAAAGACCATTATAATTGCATGAAGTCGTCCCAACCAGGATATTGTCAATTTGTCCAACTTAGTAAGGTCTGCATGGAACCTCTGGAGGAGTGAAGGAAAGTTGGCTTCATATAGGTTGTCTATTTTTCTTGTGATTTGTATACCTAGGTATTTCAATTTGGAGTGTTCAATCGTGAGAACCAGTGGGGAGAATTTAGCCTCATTAATCTCTGCAGAGCCCTGTAAAGGGAACAAGATAGATTTTGCTTTGTTGATCTTAAAGCCGGAGAGTACCCCATAGTCATCGAGGAGGTGAATGGCTCTGGGAATTGCTGTTATAGGATTAGCGATATGAAGCAGTACGTCATCGGCATACATTGCCACCTTGTACTCAACGGCACCCAGCCGTAATCCCTCTACCTGGGGGTCTTCTCTCACTTTTGAGCCAAGGGCTCCATGGAAAGGGCGAAAAGAATAGCAGAGAGAGGGCACCCCTGCCTAGTGCCCCGTCCTAGTTTGAACCACCTTGAATATTGAACGTTGACAAATATGGATGCTTTGGGAGACGTGTACACCGCCTGTATTCACCTTCTGAACCTTGAGCCTATCCCCACCTTGCGTAGAACAGCCATTAAAAAGCCCCATTCTACCCTGTCAAAGGCCTTTTCTGCATCAATTGACAGTAGGACCGGGTCGTTAGACATGTTTTGGAATTCGTGGACAAGATGTAGTCTTTCTCATTGTGTTGGCCCCTTGTCTCCCGAGTATGAAGCCCACCTGGTCAGAGTGGATGAGTTGTGGCATGAGCGTCTCTAACCTGGAGGCTAAGACCCGCATTTACATGTTGGCGTCTAGGTTGAGCAAGGATATGGGCCGATACGATCCGCATTTTTTGGAGTATCTACCATCTTTGGGGATCACAGTAATCAGAGCTCAGACAAAGGAGTCTGGGGCCCTACCTAACTCTAAAATCTTGTTAAAGAGTTCAGCCATGAACGGTACAAGGTGAGCACTGAAGGATTTATAGAATCCAGCAGTGTAGCCGTCTTCTCCTGGGGATCTGCCTATAGTCAATCTTTTTATTGCGTTTTGGATTTCCTGTTCGGTTATAGGGGAGTCTAAGAGCTGTGAGTCTGCGCTTGATATCTTTGACATGTTGGTAGGTTCGCGTCTGTCTCTGAGGTGTAGAGTGTTTCATAAAAGGAGGCAAAGGCCTCTGGGATGGAGGGCATGGCTGTGGCGGGTCCTACCCCATCTATTTCCAGCACTTTCCGCTCTGCCCTTTGTTGCCGGAGCCTGGCAGCTAACGGTGCATCGGCTTTGCCACCCTTTTCATAGAACTTCTGCTTCAGGAGCCGCAGCCTGTGCACAGTATGATCGTGCTCGAGGAGACGAAGTTCCTCCCGCTTCTGTTTTGCCTCATTGATTTTTTTCAGGGTCGACTTTGTGATCTCTCCTGACTACTTCAACTAATTGGGAAATCTCCTTTCTGAGTCTGTTCTCAATTAGTCTCCTTTCTCTCTTTTTACGGGACCCCTCTTTTATGAGAACACCTCTCCATGTTGCCTTTCCCGCTTCCCACAGTACTCGTTTGGTGACCTCTCCTGTATTGTTTAACTTAAAGTATTCGCTGATCTCTGTCTCCATCTCCGTCTTAAAGACGGGGTCCTTCCAGAGGGCCTCGTTGCATCGCTATTCACCCCCTGTGACTGGTAAATCCTCCCATTGGGTGTCAGCCACAACCATATCATGGTCCGACCACGTGACCGGGGTGATCTCAGATCGTGTTGTGATGTTCTAGAGGTCTTTCGAAACGTATATATTGTCAATCCGAGTTAAAGTGTTGTGTGGGCAAGAGTAAAAGCTGTAACCCCTTTCATTTGGGTGTGTCTCCCTCCAAGCATCAACCATACCATACACATCACTTATGTTAGAAAATTCACTACGCTCCTCCATAGCTCGATCTGTTACCTCTGGGTTTCCCGACCTCCTGTCTATGGTAAGATCTGCCCAAAGGTTAAAGTCCCTTCCTAGAATGATATGCCTTGAGGCCTGGGGCATTATTTTGGGAATCGTTTCAGCAAGAAACCGAACCTGCCCTGTATTGTGGGGGTATATAGTAGCAATTTTCACATTTGTCTTTCTGATGAGGCCTGTCACCATAAGGGCCCGACCTTCAACATTAGACCATGTCTTAGTAACCGTGATCTATATACTCTTCCTAATGAGTATCCCCACCCCTCCTCTTTTCAATGGCCCGGAGCCCCAGAACTCAGTACCCATACACTTCCCAAGGATGTGTCGTTCTTCCCCTTTCACATATTTAGTCTCCTGCAGAAGGAGAATGCCAATCTTTTCCCTGGAAAATTCTCTGGCCACTAGGGATCGCTTAGTTGGTGAATTAATACCCTTGACATTTAGCGTTCCCACTCTAAGGGAGTCCTTTCCCTTTGAATAAAAATTCTCCGCCATTACGTATCCTTGGGTTAGTAAGGCCTATCAGCCACAACCACCTTGTCTTATTTTCATCATCCGTCTCGCCATGTCTCATTTTAGAAATCATTAAAGATGTAGTTCTGACTCTTTCCCCCTTCCCATCCCCTTTCCCCCGCTTCCTCCCCTCTCCCACCGTCCTCTTGCCCGGATGATGGCGTCCGATCGAGCCCAGTGAAAAATACCAGCCCTTCATCGGCCCACCAGTGGAGACTGTTACCTCACGCTCGCTTTCATAAAGAAAACCACATTGTCAATTGAGCCCCCGAAGCTTCCCCCTCAGGTCACCTTTCTTGCACATGGGAAAACAAAACTTACCAGGTTAACAGTGAGTCCAAACTTAACATTTTGTAATAAAAAAAATCTGAAGGATACTGAGTTTGACCAGGTTAGTTGTCTCCCTCTGGTGAATTATTGCCTCTTCGATACTTTCTCGAGCCTTTCACCTGCTTTATCCTGGGGCCTTGAATGTGCCATCTCCTTCCCTCTTGTCTTGGTTCTTCGTGGTCACCTTCATCCCCAGGCGGTTCGGTCAGTTCAGCGGTGCATGCTTTCATTTCCTTCTCCGATCTCAGCCGTATCTTTGTTCCTCCATGTTCAAAGGAGAGAGAGAAGGGAAAGCCCCATCTATACCTTATGTCTTGTTCTTTCAGCCATTTCGTGAGGGGGCTACACATGCGCCTTAGGCACAGGGTCAGAGAAGATAGGTCCTGATAAATCGTTATCTGTGCACCTCCAAGAGTGATTGCACCACCACTCCTCGCCTTTTCTAGTACCCTAGTCTTGTCCTGATAACGGTGAAAACGGGCAAGGACCGATCTTGGGCCACCAGGTGGGCCTCCGGATCTATGAATCTGTTCGGTTTTGGGCTCGTCGATGGCATCATCAGCGACTAAGAGTTTAATGATGTCGTAAAGCATTTTTCTGAGGTTGTTCTCGGTTTCTCCTTCTTGTTCCGGGATCCCAAAAAAGCACAGGCTGTTCCATCTTTCACGGTTTTCCAAATCATCCATTTTGAGTTTAAAGTCCACCTCTTTCTGCTCCAGGTCAGCTATCCTATGTTCAAATTGTGTCTCAAGAGTATCTATTGACGCCTGGTTATTCTCCAATCCGTCAAGCCTTTCTTCAATGTTGTCTAGGCGCTGTGTAATCTTGTCTATCTTCCCGCCTATGTTGGCGCCCATGTTCTTTATTTCGCTGAGGAGGGCAGTGATTTCCCCTTTGGTAGCTGCCGAGTCCGTTCCTAAGGCCTCCATGATCAAGGTGTTAGTGTACTCAGCGGCAGAAGGAAGCGGAAAATAGGCAAGCTTGGCTAGCTTTGATTTTATGTCCATATAAACGGAGATAATCTCCTCTCTGTGCCTTTTATTGTGCTGCCTTGTGGCGCAAGGAGTTGTCAGACACCTTGTGACAACAGTCGAACAGGGGCTGTGAGTTTTCGATCGCAAGAAGGCAGTAGGCAAAATGTGTTTACTTCCCCTGAGGGGGTTTACGGGTGTTCCTCCAATGAGAAGAGAACAGTACAGCTTAGCCCCCGAAGGAGGGCACACGGCCCGATTTCAGGGGCCCAACCCTTTGGGGCAGGGGAGGCGCCAATAACCTGAAGTGTGGACGGGGAACGTTGCCACAATGGGGCCTTGATAGGATCTTGGTGTTGAGGCAGACTAGCTCCGAACAGATACTTATTTCTGTGATGTTGAGACAGTTCCGTTTAATCCACCAGTGACAATGGCCTCTCCATGGCGGCGACCTCGCAGAGAGGGGGGGATGCCTCCCAGTGGGTTGGTGTGTTTGTGCACCGTTCTGCATATAAACCTCTGTTCGTTTCGTATGAATTGTAGGGAAGACCCCTTCTCTTCAGGGTTAGTGTGGTTATGAGGGTGAGAGAATGTCACTGTCTGGTGATTCCAAGATGATTCCAGAAATGTGTTTTTAATTCAAGAGTTCATACGTGTCATTTGCCTTCCCATTCCGGTACACTCCCTTTCCCTGTTCTTAAATTTGATATACACGCTTTAAGTAATGGTAATCAAGTCAAACACCTTTATTCGGCCAAAAAATGACCATTAAAGTACATCCTGCAAAAACAGTTCTAGAAATAAAGATGCAAATCGAAAAAAGGAGTTACAGGGAAACAACATTAAGGAAAACAACATGGCAGTACGAACATGCCGCCCCCTCCAAAAGAGACCATAGACAGTTCTTTGAAAGAATGGTCTAAACCCACCATCCCCTTACTTCAACCATTTCCCATGGCGCCTCTGGCCCAAGGTGGTCAGATTTGCCCCTGAGAGGGGGCTGTTGTTAGAAAAAACCCCAGTGTTGACTCTGGCAGATCTGGGAGGGACAGCAGAGTTTAGAAAAGGGCGCATGCTGATTGAAATCCCACTCATAGCTAGTTGGCCTGCCCGCCCCCAACCTTCCAAAACCCGGTTAGCTGTACTCTGGTCCCAAAAAGAAAGTTTGATGCTATCCATGGTGTTCGTGCCCATGCTTGGAATTCTGCAACAGCCCACCAAAGCTTCTCTGCGTACAAATGGGCAACCTCCAGAAGTGTTCAGCCAAAATAAACATTTGTTAAGTAGGGCATCCTTTGGTTCAGACTTGTTTACTGCCAGTTTGGGAACCCCCTGTAGGAAGACAATAGGGCGTTTGGGCTTTCCTTGTTCTGAGGGTTTATGCTGACCCCCAGACTTCCACAGGCCCTGGTCTTTGGACTCAAAACACACAGAGCCCGAGATAGCAGAGGACTGGGCCACCGAAGGCAAAGACGTTACACTAAAGTTGGAGACCTTCCTGCTCTCCCTGGTAATGGCATGGGGAACACAGGGCCCGTTGTTAGAGAATGATTCCCCTAATGCCAGGTTAAGGGGGACGGCAGACCCTTTGGGGGTGGTCAGGACTGGGGGGACCTGAACAAGTAAACTTTCCAAGGGGCTTTCCAGGGATAAGGCCTTATACCCCACGGCAGCTGAATCAGGTCACTATGGGCTCCCCCTGAACAATTCCACCACCCTTCAATTGGGCCTCTAGTACAGATAGCAAGAGAGCCTTGATGATGGCCAGTTCCGCCAGAACTTGATTGCACCCACACCCCCTATGTAACAGAGCCTCCTCTGGGAGTCGGTTTATGGACAAGTTACACTCATGATTACTGGCGGCAGTTGGTTGATTGATGGTCTCAACCATCCGGGGTATGGTCAAACGGGGGGAGGGACTAGCCCCAGAGCTCATAGATGAGAGAACATCACTCCACGAACTGTTAGGAAGATTTGCCCCTTAAGACAATTTGTTCCAGTCTGTCCCCTACAGCCAGGAGGGATGACGCAAGTGCTGAGGGGGTTCCATGGGAGAGGGGTTCGATGGTTGTGGCTGTGGTCTGGGCCGAAGCCGTGCTTTGAGACAGGGGAAGACTTGGTTCCGGCTTGCCACCAGCATCTCCGCTGGCATCCGGAAACAGCTTGAACAGACCACCCTGGTTACTATGCAGGGTTACTTGGCTCCCCAGGTGCTGCTGAACCATTACTGGTGGTGGAATTAGTGTCACTGCTAGGGTGCCGGATATAGGCAGGGACTGATTTACAATGGGCTTGGTGGCAAGCAAGCCGGCACATGTCCCAGTGGCCTCCAAAGTAGTGCCCATGGTAGTTACTGAGGGTACCCCCCCCCCTGTGGTCGCTGTCTCCTCAATACCACAGTCTTACGCTGGAATTTGCGCAGGGGGGGTCATGGTCAGTGAGTTGGGGGCAGAAAAAGAGTGGGGGAAGCGGGGATAAGGGGTCAGTAGTCGGCTGCGCCATAGCCGAAACTTGTGAGGTTTCTGTGTCCGGATACTTATGGAAGGGCACGCCACACACCTCCATCGTAGTCCGCCTCCCCAGCTCACCTCTGTTTTCAATGCTCCAGCAGCGCCGAACACCAAGCGGCGCCAAACACCGCGCCCTTGCCCCGCCGCGGGCTTCACCGCTGCAGGGCTAGCGAGGCGCAGATAAGCCCAGGGGGGCGGGGCCACGAACCAGGAAGTCCCGGAGTCCACCAAGCGGCGCCAAACACCGCGCCCTTGCCCCGCCGCGGGCTTCACCGCTGCGGGGCTAGCGAGGCGCAGATAAGCCCAGGGGGGCGGGGCCACGAACCAGGAAGTCCCGGAGTCCACCAAGCGGCGCCAAACACCGCGCCCTTGCCCCGCCGCGGGCTTCACCGCTGCGGGGCTAGCGAGGCGCAGATAAGCCCAGGGGGGCGGGGCCACGAACCAGGAAGTCCCGGAGTCCACCAAGCGACGCCAAACACTGCGCCCTTGCCCCGCCGCGGGCTTCACCGCTGCCGGGCTAGCGAGGCGCAGATAAGCCCAGGGGGGCGGGGCCACGAACCAGGAAGTCCCGGAGTCCACCAAGCGGCGCCAAACACCGCGCCCTTGCCCCGCCGCGGGCTTCACCGCTGCGGGGCTAGCGAGGCGCAGATAAGCCCAGGGGGGCGGGGCCACGAACCAGGAAGTCCCGGAGTCCACCAAGCGCCAAACACTGCGCCCTTGCCCCGCCGCGGGCTTCACCGCTGCGGGGCTAGCGAGGCGCAGATAAGCCCAGGGGGGCGGGGCCACGAACCAGGAAGTCCCGGAGTCCACCAAGCGGCGCCAAACACCGCGCCCTTGCCCCGCCACGGGCTTCACCGCTGTGGGGCTAGCGAGGCGCAGATAAGCCCAGGGGGGCGGGGCCACGAACCAGGAAGTCCCGGAGTCCACCAAGCGGCGCCAAACACCGCGCCCTTGCCCCGCCACGGGCTTCACCGCTGCGGGGCTAGCGAGGCGCAGATAAGCCCAGGGGGGGCGGGGCCACGAACCAGGAAGTCCCGGAGTCCACCAAGCGGCGCCAAACACCGCGCCCTTGCCCCGCCGCGGGTAATCATGAAGACTTGTATTGCAGTGGGAGTTGTTGTGAGGAGGACAACTTGGCACGCAAGCCGGTCCAGGTCAAAAGGTCTATATGAGTGTGCTTCTGACGCGGTTTGTATTATTTTATTAGCCTGCAGTTTCTAGTCTCCTTCTTCCTTCACATATGCTGAAAAAACCTCGGAGCATTATCAGTGGTAAGGGATGAGGGAAGCCAGTTGCAGTATGTATGGCGCAGCCCCCTACAACTTGATCTCTTGTTGGGTCCTGAGCACACGCCGCGCATGTCGGACGCGACCATGAGGCACCTTTGGTGTAAGACCCGCTGGGTTCCAATGTGTGTCATGTGCCAATTGGGGACGCCAGCCACCTGTCCCGGGTGTAGGCCGCGGGAGGTTCGCACGTGCTACATATTCCGTTCCAGCTTGCTTGCAGGGTCGCTCCCTCTTTGGGTGCCATTGATCCCTAAGCACACAGGGTCACTCAGACCATTTTTGGGGCATTTTGTGACTGGGCAGCCCACTTAGGCGGCGAGAATAGGGTATTGGTCATTCCCTGCGTAGCGCCTCGCTGTCCTACCTTGTCCTGCTGAGCCCGGATCAGGTGCTGCGCGTGCGTGGGTCCATTGTCCTCCTGCGAAGTGGGGCTCGGCAGGGCCATGTCATGGGGAGTCCTCACGCGTGGTGTGTAGAATGATGTTGAGTCGCCCGTTATGACTGGGTGGGGGTGTGTGCATACTCCTTGGGGCCGAAGGCGTTGGTGCGGGCGTCCTTTTCAGGGCAGGCGGGAGACTCAGTTTCTGTGTGAGACTGGGTTCAGTAATAGGCCTCCTGCCAGCAACCAAGCATGTTTTATCAGTTGTTGGAGGGGTATGAGGCCCACACCGGGAGGCAGAGGCGAGCAGGGCGCTTGTGTGCTGTTGGCGAACGTGCGCCGTTCCGTGGTTCTCTGCTGCGCTATCCGCGCCATTCTCAGGAGTTTCTTCGTGCTTCCAGAGGAGTCTCAGGTTGGCGCTGAAGGTGGCCGGGCTTCCGCGGTTTACATCAGTCGTTCCTCAGGGGATAGAAGGGGTTAGTGTAGCGGGGGCCCCCTCTCTGCTACTGGCTCACCGCGTTCTCGCTTCCGCTCGGCGAACGGCCTGCAACACTCCGTATCTCGTCGGGATGGTGGGCCCGTGATTCGCCATGCAGCGGATTACCTCAGAGCTGTAAAGGTCTTTTCTCAGCCATTTCACGTCCGATTTGTTTCGGATTTTTTCCCAGTACCTCGGGGGTAAGCTTCTGGTACCCATTTCTTCCAAGTTTTTGCGCAGGCGGGTTCTGTGGTGGGGGGCACAGTCCCCTTTTAGGGTCCACAAGACTGAGCTCACGTGGAGGAGATGTCCATCCGTGTGCCCCCCTGGTGGCCAGTCTCTACCCCCCTTCCTTATAACACCTTTTACCCATCCTACCATAGCATATTCCAAAGATCTACCCCCGCCCTTTTCCTATACAAACACTTTCTCACACCAGAGCCATTTACCAGACATGTCCCAACACAAGGGCCATGCAGAGTCAGGCAATTGCCGATAACTATGCACACCGACGGCCCTTTCCCTTCCCCACAGGGACAAAAGGCGGAGCACGAGAGCACACTTTGAGCAAGACCAAAAGCACGAGGAAGCAGCTATTCCGGGACGGCAGTACAAACTAAGGACAAAGGTGAAGAAAACCGAAAGGATGACAAGGAGGAAATTACCCTTGCCCTTTTCAACCAAAACCTGCGAAGCCTTCGATAAAGGACCAGTAAGACCGGGAATTGCAACTGGTGATTGGTGTGGCAGATGTCAACGGTACACAGGGAACTCCCGCACTGATAGCCATGGTGGGGAAAAGAGCTTGCTGCCGTGGTTACGTTCTTGACTCCAGCGGAAGAAAAGCCAACGAGTAAGCTCAAGGTTTCAGTGGCAACATTTACTTAAAGGAAAGAAGATAATAGACAAAGGTCTTTTGTGAACAACCAAGATATTAGGGGTAGAGTGGTCTGGCGCCGCGTGGGCGCTCCTTCGAAAGACTAACGAATATCCTGAACAAGGAGGATATGTTGAAGTGAGAAAACTGCAAGAACCAAGAAGCCCCAGGGGAGGCCAGTGAGAATGGTCGAAGTGGTCATACAAGCGTTGAGTCAAAACCCCTTGTACAGTCAAAAGTCTTTGACATGTGGTGAATTGAAAAGCCAAGTGAACTGCATTGTGGTGACAAATGTTAACGCAACTGGGGGAAGTCCACAGTGGGTGGTGCGTCTGAGCCCGATTGAGGAAGGCAGACGTGGTGAAAGGGATCGGAACCCGCCTCAAGGGGATACTCGGGTGAAGGTCAGGCCCTGGTTTGGCTGACTTCTTTCCACTCCAATTGACTCTCCCAGGTACAACTTGGGTCCTTCCTCTCCTCTATCTCTATATCTACCTGTGGTGTTCCCCAGGGGTCTAACCTCTCTCTCCCTGGCTGTGCAACTAATACTTGGCACTTTTTGCCCACTTTATTGCGGCTCTCTGCCCCAACTTCCACTGCTATGCGGATGACACTCAACTCATTTTCAGGCTCCCTTCTGCCACCTCTTCTCCTTCTCTCACCTCTGACTGTCTGTCTGCTATCCAGGAGTGGTGTGCCGCCAATGATCGCTGCCTTAATGCCAGTAAGACCGAGATTCTCCTCATCGGCACACCTGCTCCCTCCATTCCTGTCACTCTCTGGCTGGCCTCTCTTCCTCTTCCTGCTCCCACCTGTGAGGCTAAAAACCTCAGAGTCATCTTCGACTCCACACTCTCCTTCTCTCCTCACATCTCTGACATCTCTAAGAAGTCACACTACTAGCTGCACCTCCCCAGAAGCTCACTGTCTCTAGGCTGAATAACTGCAACAGCCTTTTTCTAAATCTGCCAACCTCTACTCTCCGCCCTCTGCAACTCATCCAAAACAGGACTGTAAGACTTGTCCTTAGCCTCAAACCCAGGGATCTTATCTCTCCAGGACTGGAATCTCTGCACTGGCGCTCAGTGACAGTGAGGATTAAGTTCAAAACCCTCTGCATTGTCCACAAGGCCTTCTGGGGCCTGGGGCCTCAATACCTTCAACTCTCTCTTCCTAAATATCTTGCTTCTCGAGCCCTTCGCTCATCCGCTTCCAACTCCCTCAGGGTCAGTCGCTTCTCCAAAAAACGAGTAGATGGTAGATCTCTTTCTTCTGCTGGGGCCTCCCTATGGAACAGCCTCCCTGCCGCGCTGAAACTTAAGGAGAACCATCTCTGGTTGCGGAAGCACCTCAAGACCTTTCTCTTTGCTTCTGCTTTCTCTCCTCCTCTCCCATGCCGATCTCCTGGCTGAAACTGAAATTGCACTGGTTACCTAGCTTTCCTCTGATCTCGGGCCCAAGTCCCCTCCCCGCCAGTTGCACACCCGGGCTATCCCCTCCGGCAACCCTTGCACTCAGGGACTGTTTCTGTATCCCTACAGCCCCCCCCCACCAGTGCGTGATACCTGATGTCTGCACTTACCCTTGCACTTGCCACCAGCTGGCTGCACTTTTTTATTTATTGTCTTTCTTTCTTATTTTACTGTTTATCCTATGCACTGCACTGCCCCATCTCCTTTCCCTCTGCACTTTTCCCCTCCCACCCTCCCCTGCACTTGTGCAATCTCAATGTCACCTGGTCTAATAAGATCATTGTCTCAGTCTTCCCTCTGTCCCCCCTGCGTGGCCCCGCCGCGCTTGAAACACTTGTGTATAGGCACGTTATAAATGCCATATCATATAATATCAAGAGTAATCGCCCGACGAGAAGAAATAGAAGGAACTTTTGTTTGTTGTTTGTGATGCATCAGGCCCTCTGAAGCAAGAGACTTTGCATAAAGAGACTTAGGCACAGTAGGCCCTGATACGAGAAAAAGGGACTGTTAACTCAGGCCGTAGAAGCCCCAAAAGTGTGCTGTCCTCAAGAGTCCCACCTTGTCCTGTGCTTCAAACATGGGGAAGGGAGACCCTGGGTACAACATCCAGACTTATCCTTTTGAGGACATTTCTTTCTTTCTTTGTGAACATTATCCCACACTATTTTGTATTTAGAGGTAAGGGCTGGCAATAGGTTTTTCTTAGTATAGGCCCTACGACTGTATTATTATTTGATGGTTGTAGCTTGCTCCCATCTTAGATTTAGGTTTAGATTAGGCGTTTATCTCATCCATTTTTACAGTTTAATAAATACCCTTGAACTGTGATCACTTGTGTTTGTCTCGCTTTGATACCATGCTTTCACAATGTTATCCTATGGAGTAAAGGTGGGGGGACAGATGCACTACATTCTTGTCAGGTACAGTAGCAAGATGCAATCCCTGGCGATCAAGATATGCAAGATTCACTGATACAGGCCTCTTCAGGACACGTCACAGCACCGGGGAAGGCGACCTCCAGCTAAGGTCTCCGCACACAGGCGATGACAGGCATCCTTCGAGTCGCTGTCACAGAAACTCCTCTACGAAAAGATCCCTTGATGCTGGAATGCTGAAATTATGAGTGAAGTTCCGGGGTGCAACCGCGGAACAGTGATGGTTCTGACGAGGCAGTCCACGAGAGAGCTGGTCAGTCCACCGAGTGGTCCAGGGACACTTTCAAAGGCTCCGATGGCTGGATCCTCGAGAAGGCATTGAGACTAGTTCATCCCACTAATCCAAAGGCGGAAGCACAGCTCAGCGTCTTTGGAGATCATGTAGTCTAACATCGCTTCACCGGGCCAGACAAAGAAAGGGATGCCAGGCAGCAAGGCTTATCTTCGGATCCTCATTTGGCTGTTGTTCTACGAGGGATTCTTAGCTCCAAAGCTGATCTGAAGAAATGGCTTTTGGAGTTCTCTTCTTATCCAAAATCAAGGCTGGAAGCATGTCCAAACCCATCAATGGTAAGGATCTGCAACATTCAAACAGACAATAATAGTCCAATCAGCGACAAATGCTGGTTTTACTCATGCCCCCACAGCTAGACTCTTTGGCACCAATGATGTGAAATGGGACCCGCCAGTTCCACCCCGTTCCTGGGCCACACACACACAAAGCCTGGGCTAGTGCATGAACATAAAAGGGATTTCCTGACCTGGAAACGCAGGAAGAAGGCCAAACTACAACATGATAAAGAACAAGCGAAAATCTTGTGGCACAGCCATTTTAGTACTAGCTATGTTTAGTAGCCATACGCAGTAAATGCGAATGTGCACACTTAAAATAATGCAAATATGGACGAAATGTTTCTGCAGAGACCAGATTGTCTTTAGGCACATATAAAACTAAACAAATGAGCAAGCCACATCATTCCCCCGGTATGACTCCAATTGTAAAAGGGCAAGGGTTAACCTAACACTAGCGCATAGGAGAAGCAAAAGAATACAAATCAATTATATACCAAATAAAATGGGAAGCAAGGGATTGATTGTGGAAAAAGCATATTTGTGCCTTCTCTAATAGGAGCGGAAAAGATTTTTTGAGAATGGTCACCAATGGAACAGAGCAATAGAGCTGCCGAGAGGCAGCATCGATAAAAGAGATTGCTTAGTATAACCATTTTAAGGGTGTTTACTATTGCAGGATAATGAGGTGGACGATTTATTTGTATGTGATGATGTGGATTGTTTCATGTTTACTGATGTAGAGATGCAAATAGCGCTCTGTGCCCAAAAAGGTGGAAAGGCAGTTGGGCCGGATGGCCTTTGAATTGATTTATTTTTAAAAACGAACAACCAGAGATGTGGGTACCCATCTTAACATGTTTTAATTGCATTCATTCTGAATAGGTGATCACAAGTTCATGGTGTCAGGCTATAATAATTCCCATTTAAAAAAAAGACGACCACAATAAGCCTGGGAATTGTAGTCCTATCTCTTTAATTGATTCTTTGTGTAAGGTCTTCTGTTAGGTTCTAAATCATGCCTAAGTGGGCTTTAGGAATGGAGTGGGCACCATTGTTCAGGAATTCCGACTCTCTGTGCTATTTGATATGTCATTTTGAATGGTGAATTTCTAAATATTATTTTTGTTGATTTCAACTCAGCGTTTGATTTTATTAACCGACCCTGAAAGAACTTAATTTTCCAATGGAGATTTTAGAAGCCATTGTCATTCTGTATCAAAGTAATACTGTGTTATGTCAGATGGGGCCCAAACAGGGAAACCACAGTTTCTTTTGAGGTTAAACAACGAGTGCGACAAGGATGTGTGCTTTCACTAATCCTTTTTTCATTGTCTATGAATGATTTAACAACAAATCTTATTACTTGTTTCGTGGATGCACCTAACCTAGGTGGTGAGAAGCTACCACTTCTGTTGTATGCTAATGATGCTGCTATAATCTCTAGAATACCAATGTTATAAAGGAAAACCTTCTCAATTCTTTCAGCTATTTGTGGCGAAAAGGGTCTCTCTATTAACAGTAAGGTAACTAAAACAATGATTTGCCATCGTCATAAGACAAAGAGGATACATATCTCTTACATGAGAGAACAGATAGGCCTTGCAGAGACTTTTCATTGACCATGGTGTTCAGTTTAGCGGGTAAGGTCTGTGGGGCCCACAGATTGAAAAACGTATACTTGCACTAAATAGACGAACAGGGATCACACTGGCTTTCTCAAAGCATTACGGTAGGGAGGTATATAGGGAGCAGGCAAACAAAGCAGTACTTTATGAAGCAGTGATTTGGGGAACAAGTTCAATTAAACCACTGATGAGTGGGGAAAACGCTTGTTAAAAAACGTCTTTCCCTGCCTGACAGCACTGCAAATGTATTCCTGCATATGGAATGCCCTACATTAGCCCCCATGAAAATACAAAAGGTTATGCCTCTGCTTAAAAAGTAGAAAGCGTTACTGTACAGGTGTGTTAGAACTCTGTCAAGATTCAACAAAATCAGATGCGATTGACGCAATCATTGCATATTTAGTATCAGCATGGAATTTTACACATATAATTGAGCAAATAATGTTTGTATTGAGTATGGAATGCCTCATATATGGACCTTTGTATGTGGGACATGAATCCTGAGGCATTCTTCTCCGTGTTAATTGTGAGGGTTAGTAATGCGAGGCAGACAACGGCTTGTGTTTTTCTCTGAATTTAGCATTTTATTGAAAGAAAAAGGTGCAAATAAATCCTCACTAAACCTACTCTATCAGGGAGCTCCCTACCTAGATTAAGAACTAAGGGATCACTCCTAACAAACAAAACTGTCCCTTACACTAAGCAACAAAACATTAAAATAATCATACACAACATAAACAAGTGAAAACGAAATAACCAGTAATTCTGATGCCCTTCATCTGTCATAGGTAAATCCCTTCCACAGTATTGTTCAGAGCCAATTTTGCCAAATGTTCAAAAAGGAAAGTAAAGTCTTGAACCACTTCTTGTTAGTTCCAAATGAAACAAAAGTTCACCCACATACAAGTCGACTGGTAACAGTTCTTCAGCTTTCTGTTGAAACGTTCCCCTTCCAATTCCACCCAAGAAAACAGCACCAATGGTAAATGTGGATATCCTCTTTCCAAGATTGTTCTGCCACAGTTCAAAGAATACATTAACAACTCCTTCTTCAACAACCTTCCAAGTATTTGTGACCTCGGCATTGTCTGTGGTATAATTGTCAGGATGCTTCTTCTTTGGGTGTTGCTTTCCTCCTGACAACCACCCTTCTACTACTGTTACTGTGGGAACACACTGCTTTGTTCCACAGTATGCCACTACTTCAACCACCTTTAATGCAACATCCACTGACAATATTATACACAACCACAGTCCTGGCATTTCTGATTCAACTTTGTACTTTATGATTGTTAGGCATTTTAAAGATAAGACTCTTTGACCTCCACAGGTAGGCAAGGCACTCTTCTTTCCTATGCTATAAGAAAAGGGCAGCCCTCTTTGCCTCTTTTGGCTGTCTTTCTGACACCAGTATATCCTGCCTTTGCTTCCAGACTGACTTTCTCTCAGCTTTAACAGTCTCACATTACAGTTTGTTGACTTCATCTTCTTACAAGCACCCAGCTCCCTTTCCCAGCTTCATTCACACCTTCTTGTTTCCAGTAGCTACCCTGAAGCTATATTGCCACACTTCTAGTTTTGGATAACAATGTCACACTTGTATCAGAGGACACTGGACCTTTAAAATCTTTAACAACCTCAAAATTCAGGTGGATACATTTTAACAGGGCTGGTTTCACTATAGAAAGGGTTCGCGTCCTGGCTTGGGTAATTGCTTATTCTTCTCGTCACTTCTACATTTACTGAAAACTTTTTCTTGATGTTACAAGGTTCAATCTTCAAAAGAGAATCCGATTTAGGTACATGCGACCACTCTTTAAAAAGAACCCTAAGTAATTGCATTCCCACTTTTTAACACAGAGATATGCTCCAACTCCGGTTGGGAAATACATTTGTTCACACGCAACCTCTCTTGGATGTAAAAAGTCTTGTAACAATTTGTGAAAGTCAGCTTTATGGTTTCTGAGTGATTTGCAAAGTGTTCCCCTTCTTAATTGGAGACACACAACCTCTCCGGTAACGTTAAACAGTTTAACAATTGGAAATGAAAAGCAGTTCTTCATACCTGAGCACTCCGACTTGTATTAGAAGTGCGCGTGATACATTTCCATTGTCAGCAGGACTCTTCACAACGACAAACAGTTTCTACTCGCTCCCACTCTTACGCAAGTTAATAAAGCGCAATTAACAGTTACCCGCAAGGTTTTCAGAGTGAACCTGAGCACGGAGCTACACTTACCGGCTACAGGGACACTGCTGTTGCGGGCTGCTTCCACTTCCCAACTTCTTCTTATTCTGCAACCACTTTAGGCACACATGTGACGTACACCCCTGTGCGGCATGGGTGTCTCCGGTCTGGCCTTGTCAACAGGGAGCCCCCTTCACTCCTTTGTTCATCATCTCGCTTCTTTACCAGTGCCTCAGGTTGCAGCATGATCGCGGCTCTGTAATAACAGTCACTAGGCGCACCGGGGAAGACCTTCAATCTCAGCATGTCTCTCTCAGTGCAGCCACAGCAAGGCAGGGTTTGTGAACACCGGACCCTCTTAGAACTTTCAGATGAAACCTGCTTTCCTCGTGTCCCGGTGTCCCTTAAGTGGTCACACTTCCTCATGAACGGTCAGCCTTGTGCTCTTCTCCTTCTACTACTACAGCCAGTCTTCCAGCTCCTGCTCCTGCTCCAGCTCTGTCTATTTTCCCCCTCCTGCTGCAGCCTTTTATGCCTCTCAGGTGGGGCAAATGATTTCATGTGCAGGCCCTTACTGTTAATTACATGATCTGGGCAAAGGCTGTTAGGCCTACTTGCCTGTCCTTCACTTCTACATGCCTCTTGAGCCCTCTTCTTCGTCTCAGTCTCTATTGGATTCTGGGACATGTATTTTAATTTAGAAAAGTTTGATTTTCTCTCTTCTGGTATGATTTAAGGGTAGATTTAATTCCCTTAGTATTTTTAAAAGAGGGATTGTAAGTTTCAACCTTACTAGAGTAAGATGGTGTAGAGCAGGCAGTACTTACACTATTCCTTGTAGTGTACCTTTGGTATTGAGGAGGGCATTTGATTTTAGGGATAAAAAAGATTTGTTGTTTTATTGTAATAGGTTTGGATGTTACAACCTTAGGTTTTACCAACTTAGTTTTAACAGGAGGTTGATAGAGATTAAAATGACAGTAAACCATAACCTCTTCTGGCATAGTGGTAAAAATATCCCCTTCAGGGGAAAAATACTGTGTCTCATCCCACTGGATCTCCTCACTACACTGGGTCCTGTCTCAACCCAGGTGATCCTCCCGCAGTACATCACCCCCAGGGTTGGGATCAAGAAGCGTCTGCCCTCCACTGTCCACCTGGGAGGAGACTTTAGCAGGGTTTTCGTGAGGGATACACATGATTCGTCACATAATTCTCTTTGAATCCAAGATTATGGACTTTTATTGTTCTATATGATAATTATTAATGTTGGTGTGACGCTTTTATGGAATGTTTGAGAATAAAACGTTAAAAAAAGAAAATAACCAACGATCCCAAGGGAAAAAAGCTTGGGTGATACAAAACTATCCCTATTGCACTGCATTGTTAGAAGATATGTGCAATGTTAAAAAGTCACACAATTTGAAAGGGAAACGTAGTTTGCCAGTACTGATATTCTGAAGTACTGATCAGTTACCCCATAACTTTGGTCCCTAGCAACACTGAGGGGAGGTCCCCTGCACCCCAGTGTTAATTGTAGAATGTGTGCTTTTAATTTAGTCTTTGTGCGCTCAGGTGCTTTGTGAGCCCTGTGCCTGCCTTCCGTGTTCTTTCTCCCCACCCCTCCCTCGAATGGCAAGAGCGTTTCCAACCCAAACAAGGACCTAGTCCCTCGTTTGCTACCACCTCCAGTGCGCCACTTTGGTCCCTGGCAACGCTGAAGGGAGGTCGCCTGCGGTGCAGTGCTAATTGTATCATTTGTGCTTTTGATTTTGTCTTTGTGCGCTCCGGCGCGGATAAGCCCTGTGCCTGCCTTCCGTGTTCTTTCTCCCAGCCTCGTGTCCCGCCCCCTCCCACGAATGGCTAGAGAGTTTTCAACCCAAACAGGGAACTAGTCCTTCATTTGCTACCACCTCCAGCATTCCACTTTGGTCCTTGGCAGCGCTGAGGTGAAGTACCCTGCACCCCAGTGCTAATTGTATGATTTGTGCTTTTAATGTTGTCTTTGTGCGCTCCGGCGCAGTGTGAGCCCTGTGCCTGCCTTCCATGTTCTTTCTCCCTGCCTCGCATCCCGCCCCCTCCCCCAATTGGCTAACAGTATCCCATTAATAGCATCGCGCTAGGGCAGCCCTCTGCCCGTAGCAGCACCCGCGGCTAAGGGCCAGAGGCAAAGGGCAGTTCCTAAAGGGACGGCTCCATACTGTATCTGCAGGTGTCAGCAGGGGAAGCAGCCACCCACTAACATTAACCAAGCCCAAACTACCAACTAACCCTCTATCCCTCAGTGACGCATACAACCAAACAGACCCCCTGTGCCCCATCACCTAGCTCATTCCCCATACTGAGCGCAAGCGAAAGGTCCAGTAGCGCTCCAATCTGAGGCCCAGGGTGCAGTGTCAAACCCCTACCACTCCCTCTAACAACAGCTAACACTTCCCAGCTGCAACCACATTCAAGGAGGTGGTTGCAAAGGCATATTTCCGCCCCCGAACAAGCAGTAACAACCGGCTGCAGTATCCAGATGCACCTAACGAGGAACAGACGGCCGTCAACCAGCACCAACGGATAAGGTAGGCACAATTCTCGCACAATAACACTGGTACCAATAACCACCTTAGCCGGCACTAGGAAATCCACTGTGAAGACAAACTATTTAAAAAACGATTGTATCGTGAAACCTAGGCCTTTCTCCTGTTATCAAGGTGTCTCAAATCTTGGTGTTCTAATTTACTGCCTGCCCTTCTGTGAAACATAGGCCTTTCTCCCCTTATCTAGGTGTCCCAAACCTAGGTTTTCTAATTACTGCCTGCCCTTCTGTAAACCTAGGCCTTTCTCCCGTTATCTAGGTGCTCAAATCTTGGTGTTCTAATTTACTGCCTGCCACTCTACAAAACCTAGGTCTTTCTCCCGTTATCTAGGTGGCCCCAATCTTGGTATTCTAAGTCACTGCCTACCATTCTGTGAAACTTAGGCCTTTCTCCCGTTATCTAGGTGTCTCAAATCTAGGTGTTCTAATTACTGCCTGCCAATCTGTGAAACCTAGGCCTCTCTCCCGTTATCTATGTGTTCTAATTGCTGCCTTGCATCTGTGAAACCTAGGCCTTTCTTCCGTTATCTAGGTGTCTCAAACCTAGGTGTTCTAATTACTGCGTGTCAATCTGTTGTTGACCAGTAAGTTACTTCATCCTTCTTTATTTTTATTTTTTTATGCATTCGTTTTTTCATAAAACTTTAAGCACACATGTATTTATCATAAATATAAAATATACAATATAAAAAGAATTAATCTTGTAAGTCTCCATTAATTGCCTATAACAACTTCTTAATATACAAAATAAAAAAATTCAAATTAGTACTACGTAATCACAAACTCGAGTTCTTACAATCAGTTTTAACATTTCATCAACTTGTGAAACCAACAATTCATCATGTGCTTTGGCCGACCTATTTCTCATTGATGGCAAGCTTCCAAATATCCAGGGCAGCAGCATTTATCACAACTGATTGAGCCCTAACAAAATAGACCAAAATTGGTCCCCACTTACATTGTCTAAGGAACTAACAAAGTTCCCATATCCCCATCTATAATAATTCTCCAAAGCTGTACAGGAAGTTAACACATGACAGCAGGTCTCGACTTCAAGACGGCACCATCTACAAATCTCGTCATGTATTGAAGAATTTTTCCAATGACTAGTAAACTCTTTGGTCTGCAAGATGTTAAAGCGAAGTTGCATAGTAAAATGCCTCAATTCTGGACTAGACCATTTAGTTAAATAACTATGAGGAATTCCTCCCTTAAAACTTTGGTACGAATATTTCCTATACCTTTTATGTTTGTGAAGTTTATCATCATGTCCATGATTACTTTAGCTTTAGGTACATATTTCTCTTGGTTCTTCAATGACATTGTCACTCTTAAGAATGTTCATATTGTTTCAGCATCGGTTCATATTTCATCATCATTACAACACACTTCCCTCGTCAGATTTCACTTAGCGCTCCATGATGTCCATATGTGCGCGCTGACATCCTTCTATCCAGCCATAGCCCTCTGTCTGCTGTTCCAAAAGGATGGTGGCAAGGGGGTGGGAAGTACTGAGAAAGCATTCACCTGCTCTTCTACAGCAGATATGCTTTTTCTGCAGGCAACACATTTGTTGTAATGCGCTGAAAATGTTTTAACTAATTCAAGATACACACAAGGACTTTTTAATAGGAGTCCAGTTGAGTCTTACGAGTCGTGGAGTGTGGAGACTGTGTTAGAGTAACTCTACTCTTTCTACTGTGCAAGGTGGAGCTGTTTGATAAAACCTCAGACTGACCGCGGAGTCCAGCTGAGTCTTACGAGTCTTGCGAGCTCAGGGAAGCTCAGTGCAAAGTGAGGCGGAGCCGTTGAACTATGGAGTGTGGATCGAAGTCTTCAGCATCCAAAAGGGATAAAACAAGACTAAATCTTCAACCCTTCACGCGCTCGCAGATGCGGCGAGGATTATCAGAGCCGGAATTGCTGAAACATCATGAACTGATCGCCCAAAAGCGGCAACAGAGTCAATTAAGTCAGCTGCTGTCCTCTCCATGTTTGATTACAGTGAAGCCGCTTACCGCTGACATTAAAAACGGTCTGCGAGATTCCGCTAGTGTGGATCGGTCTGAGTCATGTTCTATGCAAAGTGCCGTGGGCAGACAATGCTCCCGTCAGAAAATTGAGACCCCTATAGGAGGCGCAGTTTGTAATCAATCTGGCTCCGGCCCTCACACCGATCGTACTGGTGCCAGTGCCGATGGCATGGCTGGAGCAGAGAACCCTAGGGTGGACATAATGGATACAAGAACTGCAACTTCTGATCTCCCCGCAGAATTTGAGTCAAACAATCCCTTGCAGGTACCGGATTTACAAGTACTTGCATGGCGAGTCAATACCGCTTATATTGTTAACAATACCACACAACTTGAACCGAGTAACATCGTCAGCCTGAATGAAAAATTAAGCAATCAAATACGGCTGCTGAACGAGTGTAATCAACCCATATTGGGTTTCGATTCTGTCAGTTATCCAAATATGGGTATTGAAGACAATCATAATCTGGGGAAAACTGTTAAAGTCATTATGTATCAAAATCCTTGGCCAGTGGACGATGATGAACTTTCAGTTGGCAGTGCGACTGGTGAAGTGGTGAACTGTTGTTGTGGGGGTGAATGTGGTGCTGGACAGATTGACTGCGGCGCAGTATGGGGTGTTGACATTTATCAATCCTCGTGCGAGCAGATTAAATTCCACATTAACAACACAAACACAAACTTGGCTGGAGGTTCCTCAGCCCCACTTTCCACACCTTACAAAAAGACGCAGTTTGCTGGTGCAGAATCTTGTGAAGTATTTGAAAAGCTGAATGCCGAAAACTTTGAAAATAAAATCTTGCAAGGTTGCCACATTGAGGCTGATTCTGACAAGGAATGTTCAAGGGGAAGACAAAACTCCATAGAAGTAGTCAAACTGCTACATGACTTGACGCAAATAAACATTGTTAGAAGCAACAAGAATCGAGAAGACCACTTGGAAAAAGATTTCAAGAAACTTGAAAATGTAAACAAACTCTCTACATTACCAAATTCAATAACTTCTTTTAAGAAATCTTGGACAAGGGGAGCTTCAAAATGAAGAAGAATTGAGGAGAGTCCCTCGCCAAAGATTTACTGCTCGCAGCAGCGAAATAGAAAGATTGTAAATCTTGGAGAATCAATGTCTGCTGCGATCTCAGGAGCAAAAGTAGACATATTGAACACAATGCATATACTGCTCAGAGCGGAGAGGATCATGCCCTTGACAAATCTTCTGATGACTCAACTTCAGATTCCTCATTTGTAGCACGGGAATTTCCAGAAAAATAGGCACTCTCATGTTAAAATCAACAAAGGAAAAGAAGAACAACAACACAAACTCGAGGAGACAGTTAAGACTGTAATTCGAGAAATTCAACCCGGGTTGATGTCAGCAATGACCATGACCATCTTTCTGTTTTTAAAGATGTAGGAACATCTAAATGAGAATATCAAAGATTTGACCACATTGATTTCTCTTATGAACTCCAAGGTAATTAACATTGGACGTGAAAATTCTCTCATACTACATAAAACTGATGATGGCATAAAGAGAATTGAACTATCACTCAATGCCTTGGCAGAGCAAAAATGTAATAACGGTGAAGATAGAAAACTACTTGCTGAGGTCGCAAAAGAAGCATTGGGAATGCTGAAGTACAAATGTTGTAGCACATCATATGAAGAGCCATCGGCACTGCAAGTTGACAATTTAGGTGATGGATTGGAACCAAATCAGAAAACCTGCAAGGAAATTGCTAAAAACAGGAACTTGGGTTGCATTCCTGAAGAAAGATCTGGAAATTTGAGAAATCTTACCCTGACCAATTTTGAGTGTATCAACTCAGCTATCTCCGAATCAAAAGATTCCAATGAATTGAGGGCTGGACAAAAGTCTGACAAGGCATCTCAGCTTTCCCAAATGACCCCTCCTAATATTACTAGTTTGAGCAAAAGTACTTTGAACGAAGATTTACAAAAACCGTCAACTTCGGCTGCTGCTGAAGGTATAATTGGCAATCCTGACGTAGAGTTGATGGATGGACCTACTCGCATTAAAAATAAAGATGCAATTTTTGACATTTTTACTATAAAACCTACCAGCAACAAAGAGATAATCAAACCATCTCAAATCAAAAAACCAACCTAAACGAAAGACACGTCTGTGTAATAGCTCACGAAAATGTCTCCGTAATATTAAAACTGTAAATGTTACTTTGAATTCTAATAAGATCTGCAGTTCAAATGAGCAACCCAAAAAGTCTTTAGCTCCGAAAATGCTCCCTGTGGATACTAATGTAATTGTTGTGGAAGAGAACCAAGAAAAGGAAAATCAATCTAAAGACATATCCATAGCTGAGCTTATGAATATGTCGACGTATGAAATCGATGATGAAGTGGATTCTGAACAAACAGAATATGAAAAGGTTGTGAGTAAAGACATGCCTATTATCTTAAATAAGGAGCCTCCTAAGCAAGCTGTGTCCCTGAGTGAACCAAGCCTGTAAAGAATCTGTACACTGGTTCTACCGGAAAAGTCACAACCTACAAACTCCTTACAAATAACACCCCCAAGCTTCATGACACTGCGAGAAAAATTTAGAAAACTTGCAGCTGAAACACAGACGGATAGGTTAGATACGAAATCTGTGTATCAATGGATGTCAAGGATTGATGAGGGCACGCTAGAAGATGAGTTGAAGTTTGGTAGCTCCTCACTAAAAGATGATTTATCAAACAAAGTAACTTTTCAACATCTTGAGCAACTGCACCTATCAAAGAAGCAAAAACATTACACAGGAACACCATTGTCAAAAATGATAATCAATTATCAACAAAACAAAACTCCTGTGTCGTACTGTCTGATCTTAGAAAGAATTCTTTCCATCAAGGATGGCTTGATTTTGAGTCGGAATAATGTCTTAGTTCTTCTGCATCATGTGCCCTCTCTTAGGACAATTGAGTCAAACAAAATAAAAACAGTGGAGTTTTCTGATGAGTTACAGAATGACATGGTGAGATTACATATCGAATCCAGGATAACATGCAACATCTTGTTAGAAGCACTTCCTGTTTTGCTCCCATTGGGGTTTGACATTTCGGAATTAAAATAGGTAAACATCATGGAGCCGGTGAATAAAACCAAAAGCCCCAACAAAGTTCAAGACAGGGGTAATAACAACAGGATGAGTAAAAGTCTGCTCAAAGAGAAGGCTTGGTTTGTGGATGCGCAACTTCCTTGCTCCAAAAATGTGGCTTTTAACTCCAAGGAAGAAGACAACTGCCACAGAGGTGCAAGCTGGTGAACAAATCAAAATCACTTTTGGATGTAAGACGAGAATGTCTGGTGGAAACCCTAGCAATATAGGAGTTCACGATTGTGAGAGTGACGTGAAAAACTGGAACAGGTTGGCATCAGCTCTAGGGGTTTCAAACCAGAGTTAATGGAAGGAGCCTCAAAGCATGGAAACCAAGGTGATCGGTTCATTGAACTCTAGTGGATTCATCCATCTCTTCCAATCCAGCTGGCTAGATGGCTTGGACATAGCATGCCTGCAAGAGACATGGCTTAATAACTCCCCTATCTCGGATGAATTTGAGATTGCAATAAACCCAGCAATAAAAAAATCAAAAGGACAGCCAAGGCAGGTCTTCTGACACTGTTTAGGAAAAGTTCTTGATACCGAATCATTAGTACCAAGAACGTTTCTTCTTATATTCAGATTACAGAAAGTGACTTAAAGACAAGCTCTCCAATTGGATAAAGTACTTTGCACATTATCAACCTATATTGGCAACACAAGGCTGCAGGCACGAGACAGTTCATCGATCAAGTTACAGAATTAATAGATGAAATTAATGAAAAACATTCAGCAGCGAATATAATATTGTATGGAGACCTTAACACAAATTGTCTGAAAAAGTGCATGGGAAAAACAGCACTAATATGATAGAAACTCAGTGGTGTCACGAGATGGAATTTAGAAATATGTCCACGATGAATGGTAATCTAAAAGGCGATGTTCCTGCACATCCCACATGGAGAAGAAACAATCAGCAGTCGACGTTAGATTACTTTTTTGTCTCCGTAAAGGTGGCTGAACATGTCATCTCATTACAAGTTGCTATTAAAACCAACAGTGATCATAACTTAGTGAAATTTTCATTTGTCACACCGGAGAAGGCGAATGCCAACAAATGGCAACACAATATGTCTATTGAATCCAACAGAATCAGAATTCGCCTAGATTACAGTGAAGTAACTGGTCTGACAAAAGCTTTTCATGAAGAACCAGAAAAAACTGAATATCAGCATATTTTGACATATGTGGCAAAGAGACAGGGTCTCCGAAATTGTGCATTTGTTCCTAAACATTCTTATGACCTTCAACTTGTGAAAAGAAAACGTCAGATGCGAACGAAGCTTAGATATTATACAAAAACAAATGTATCACTTTGTTTGATAGAAAAAAGAAAGATAAAACAGAGATACAAGAACTGGTTGATATCACATAGAACAATTACTTAACAACAAGATCCTGAGGAAATGCTGTCCAAACTAGTGAATAAAAACTCTAGAGAGTTCTGGAAGATCATTAACGCAGAAAGTGTTACCCAGCAAGCAATTGGAAGCAATATGGTCACCGAAAGCGATTGGGTCTCACACTATAAGGAGTTGTACAAAAAAAAGGGCACAACTAAAGAGCCTCATTTTCCTCAAATTGATTGATAGGACTTTAAATTTGACAAATCAGATATTCTTCAAACCATCAAAAAAATAAATGGATCACAGGCACCAGGCCCAGATGGATTGACTAACTTCACTCGAAAGCAAAACCCAGACAAATGGGCTGAATTCTGTCATCTGCTCTTTCACAGAATTGCAAATGAATGTGCAACTCCTAAATCGTGGAAAAGCGCAATCATTGTGCCAGTATTCAAAAAAGGCAATAGGGCAGACTCTAAAGATTATCGACCCATTGCCTTATTGGATGTGCTAGGAAAGAATTATGCATCCCATCTTCAGGCTCAATTTCTTGATTGGATCAAAGCCAGTCATCACTTTGATCCCAGGCAATCAGGTTTTGTAAAAGGTGTGAGTTGTGGATTACATGTATTATTAATAAATCTGATGAAAATGGAGGTCATAAGAGCAGGAAGTAAAATCTACCTTGCCTTCATAGATCTCTCCCATGCCTTCGATAGTATTGACGGTGAAATCGTGTGGACCAAAATGAAAAAATTGAATTGTCCTATAAGTCTTGTTTTAGCTATAAAAGAACTTAATACGAATACCGCAGTTCGGATTAAGCTTGATCGATCAGGAACTTTGTCATCTGCGTTAAGCAAGGGTGCCCATTGGCCTCAATCATCTTTAACTTGTTTATATCAGACATTGGCGATGCGATACAAAATATCTCGTCTTTTTCGCCTAAAATTAACAGATCATACTTAAGCTGGATTTTCTATGCAGATGATCTAGTCCTGCTTGATGTCACGTCTATAAGACTAAAAAGAAAACAGAAAGCCCTTGAAGCATACGTTAACACCGACGGCTTATGTATCAACACCATGAAATCCGAAATTCTGATTCTTCACAATTTAAGAAGGAATAGACCGAGAAACAACATAACATTTCAATGGCACCTGGCAAAAGAACCGCTTAAGACGGTTACACAGTCTAAATATTTGGGCATGATCATCAGCTCAAGTCTAAATGATGAACCTTGGATTGAGAACATCAAAACTAGGTGTCGAGCGGCAGTATTGAACAAAAAATATGGCAAGTTCTCACTAAAATCGGTGATGGACTTCTTTAAACAAAAGGCAGTCCCAGCCCTAATTTATGGAGCGGAGTGTGCTCTGGGATGCTCATCTGAGGTCTGGTCCACCCTAGAAAACATCTTTTGGTCCAAAGATCTATGGCTTCCTAAAGGCACACCTACAGCTTGCATCCGCTATTAGGCTTACTATCCATTAATGCAAGAATATTTTGGAACATGCTCTCTCTTTATCGTAAAACAAATATGCCGCAATTTGAGCTGTTACAACATCCAGACAATGGACCCAAACATAAAATACTAACTCTGTGGGCAGCCAGATGCAAAGAAACGCTGGAGAATCTCGATATTGATATAAATGAGCTGCAAACTAACCCAAACTTAGCCCAAAAAAAACTATGGCTGCAAGATTGGAATGCAACAGGAGAACAAAGGTTGAGACACAGAACAATGCAGCATGCTCCATGTGATGCTAAAGCTCTGAATGAAACGCAAAAATATCTGGTCAAGTTTCCAGACCAAAATGGAAGGCTATTGTATCTAAAATTTTGTCTGAATATATTTAAGAAATTATAAGTTACTCACCGTAGTGACTAACATACTCTTAGTAGTCCCTTTTCCTCCATACTGTATGGGCGTCCCTTCCAAGGGACGGAAGACGGAACCTTCTTCCCCTTTAAATTTAGCGGCGCACAGGGGCGCGTCCCAGGGAGCTTGCGCTGCCCTGACTCCGCCCCCCGGCGCCACACCTCAGTCCCCATTGACGCGTCGACAATAGATTTAACATTGCCTAATGACACCAGTATTATTAGGGGGGGGAGGTTGATGGGACGTGACGCATGGAGGAAAGGGCACTATGGGCTAAGAGTAAATTAGTCACTACGGTGAGTAACTTATAATTACTCTTACGTCCCGTCCCCTTTCCTCCATACTGTATGGGCGATTACAACTGATTGTGGCCCCAGGGTGGAGAGGAGACCCTCCTTAAGCAAATAGGTTCCTGGGAACCGCCTGTCCGAAAGCCACATCTGATCTAGAGCCGGCATCTAAACAGTAATGCTTGCAGAAAGCCAAGGGAGAGGCCCAAGTGGCCGCCCTCCCTATGACTTGCCAGGGGACATGGCGCTGGAATGCGATGGCCGTTGCCTTGGCCCTGACCGCGTGGGCATGCATGTTGACCGGGAGTGGCTTGTGCTGGCCCTCGTACGCTTTCTTGATGGCAGAGACCATCCAGCGGGATATGGAAGCCCTGGAGGCCTGATAGGCTGGCCTCGAGCCGCCAAAAGTGACAAACAGAGCGTCCGACTTGCAGAAGCCCTTGGTCCTGTCCAAGTAGAATTCAGGGCATGCCTGACATCCAGGCAGTGCAGCACTCCCTGTGCTTCGTCCTTGGGATCGGGAAAGAAGGTCGGAAGGACTATTTCCTCGTTCAAGTGAAATGCAGATGGAACCGTGGGCAGAAATGCCGGGTGTGTTCGCATGACTACCTTGTCCCTGTGAAAGGTGGTATATGGTTCAGAGGAGACCAGTGCCTTAATCTCGCTGACTCTGCAAGCCGTGGTAAAACCGACTAGTAAGGTCGTCTTGATGGTGACCAGCCTAATGTCCACAGAAGCCATTGGCTCGAATGGTTTGTGCGCCAGGGCGCCCAAGACTATATTCAGGTCCCACACAGGGTGCGGTCTCTTGACAGGCGGGTAGAGCCTAGCAAGACCGGTCAGGTGTTTCTTGACGATAGGGTTGGAGGAGGAAAAAACACCTTCCTCCGAGTACCTGTAAGCCCCAATGGCTGCAAGGTATGTAGGGCAGGTGTCGACCTGTACGCCCGAATGCGCGAGGTGCGATGAGAAGGCGAGCACGTCGTCCAGATTGCAGGCCAAAGGGTCAATTCCCTTGGAGTCTGCCCAGTGGCAGAACCTGGTCCATTTGCTCTTGTACTGGGCCTTGGTGGCTTTGCTCCTGGCGCCCTGTATGATCTCCAGATTGGCCTGTGAGGGCTAGTTTCCCTGGCACGGGGTGAATGATCCTGCACACCTGCTGCGCCAGAAGATGTGCTGGGCCTGTCGGGAGGTGTATCGGGGGCACCTCCGAGAGGCTGAGAAGCTCCGAAAACCATGGTCTGGCCAGCCACCATGGAGCAATCAGAATTATGAGGAGTCGAAACGACGCCTTGATCCTGCAAATTAACCTGTGGATCAGGGGAGTGGGCGGAAAGGCATAGGCCCTCATGACGGTCCACTGGAGGTAAAATGCGTCACCCAGAGAGCCGGGGCCCTGACCCTACCAGGAAACAAACTGGGGGCACTTCTTGTTGTGCCAGGTGGCGAAGAGATCCACCTGTGGATGACCCCCGCTTGTTGAAGATCTCCTGAATAACGAGGTTGTTTAGCTGCCACTCGTAGTTGTCGGCTCCCAGCCAGCTGAGCCTGTCCGCCTCCAGGTTGGATTCCTCCGGGAGGTGAACTGCCGAGAGGAACATTTTGTTTTCCACGGTCCATTCCCACATGCTGATCGCCAGTCTGCACAGAGGAGGGGATCTGGTGCCTCCCTGCTTGTTGACGTAGTACATGCTGGTCGAGTTGTCTGTCTGAATGAGGACAACCTTGCCCCTGAGAATTGGTAGGAATGCTCTGAGCGCTAGAGAGATGGCGTTCAGCTCCAAACAATTGATGTGGTATTCCGGCTCCTGTCGAGTCCAGGTGCCGTGGACTGAGAAATCGTCCAGGGTGGCTCCCAAGCCCTCGAGCGAGGAGTCTGTGGTGATGGTGGCCTGCGGAGAGGGCGGCCGGAAGGGCTTGCCCATTCGTAGGTTGCAGTCCCTGGACCACCAAGTTAGGTCCGGGCGGAGAGATGGAGGAACGGAGATCCTCTCGGATTGTGAGCCCCGCTCCTGATTCCATGAGTGTCATGATGCCTACCTCTAAGGAGCCAGGCCGGGCCCAGCAACCCCAGAGGCAGACATCATTTTCCCCAGGGAAGTCTCAGCGGACCCAAGTCGGGGCCCTTTGGACTCAGTCCTGGCGCCTTAGGCGCCAGGCTCATAGCGGACCCCAGTCCTGGCGCCTTAGGCGCCAGGCTCATAGAAGAGGATATGTGTTTAAGTGCTTGGGTGCACACTTACCTGATGCAGACCTTGCTGCTTCATCCAGGCCCTCTTGAGGCCTAAATGGGACTACTTAACCTGTAGGACTACTTCACCACCCGGGTGTGGTCGGGGAAGGATACATACCTGATTGGTGGAAGGATACATACCAGGAACTTCTTCCAAGGCTATTTAAACCCCACCCGAACAGCCACACATGCTTCGCGTTGTTCTGCACCTAGCAGCTGGACGCTCACCGTGTCAGCTCCTGCATCCTGACTTCAGCCACGCCTGCCAGCACCCTGGAACACCTGTAAGGGGAGAAAGGAAGAGAATAGGAGAAGAAAAGCCCTTACCTGCTAAATCTGCATCCCGGAGTCATTTCTCCAACGGCCCTGAAAAGGAAGACATCATTTTAAAGGCATTTCGTTTCGATCGCTGCAGCGCTGCATTTTACTCACCTTTGCAAGGCGCTTCCATCTTCAGCAGCGATCTTCCGGATTCAGCTACGCCCCGGCGCCTAGAGGAAAAAAGACAAGAACAAAGGTGAGAGGGAGAAAAGGAATAAGGAAAGCTCAGTTTCCTTTTAAGTCTTACCTGTTGGATTATTCCCACTGCATTTCGGGTCCTGCCGCTTCCTGGCATCTCCGGACCCCGGCCCCTATGGGGGAAAAAAGACAGACATTGAATGAGCGAATGCAAAGACATTACCTGAGCGCTCATCCAGAACTGTTTCACTTCGGGTCGGCGCCATATCTCCGGCACTCCGAACCCCGGCCCCTAAGGGGAAAAAGACATGAGCATTAGCGCTTGCTGCAATTAGACAACGAACATTATTATTAAGCTTGAACTTTTGAACAGAACTTTTACAGCGCCTTACCTGAACAGTCAAGCTTACCTGAACTCCCATCAATCCTCAATCCAGTGAAGTAACTGGGTTTCAACGCGCCCCTGCTTCAGAAGCAGGATGGAGAGCTCATCCTTCCAAACCCTAAGGTGAGGCTTCACGGGGAATCATGGAGGAGGTATCGTGGAGGGTTGGAAGGGAGTGGGAGGCTTGAGCATTGTTCCACAGTTGGTAATACTCCCTTTTCACGCACAGGAGGGTATCCAACCAGCCAGGGAAGCCAGAATAGAGGGGCCCTTCCTGTCCATCTTCAGAGTTCTGTGCCTTCGACGCCGCGCCTCCGTGGGAACCAGGTGAGCGTTACAATGAGGCTGCGAAGTGCAGCTGAATCCTTCTCCTCCTTAGTCTTGTATACGGCAGATCCAGGAGATGTTGGTACCACCATGCTGAGGTCACCTCTCTGCTGAGGAAGTGGACAGTGGCCCTCTTGATGGCCGAGATCTTGTCTTCCGACGGGATGACCCTCTCGGAGCATGTGTCCCAAATAAGTGCCAGGAATGTCAGAGTCTGTGTCGAGAGCAGCTGTAACTTCTTGAGGTTGAGCGAGAAGCCCAGGTTGTGCAGTGCGTTCATAAGGGCATAGGAAGAGTGGTGAATCACTTCCGCAGATGAAGCCCTGACGAGCCAGTCGTCGAGGTATGGGTAGATGTGGAGGCCCTGCGCTCTGAGAAGGGCCGCCACAAAGTTCATGAGTCTGGTAAAGACCCTGGGGGTCGAGTTGAGGCCAAACGGGAGGACTTTGTATTGGAAATGGTAGCCCATGATCCTGAACCATAGGAAAGAACGATGGGGCTGACAAATCGGGACGTGTAGGTACGTGTCCTTCAGGTCCAGGGAGCACATCCAGTCTCCCTTGTCCAATGTCTCTGCTATAAAAGCTGGTGTAACCATCTTGAATGTTTGCAGGGGTAAGGAGAGGTTGAGGGTGGAAAGGTCCAGGACAACTCTCAGGCCTGCCTGGTGGTTCTTCTGAACTGTGAAAATCCTGGAGTAGAAGCCAAAGCCTCGCTGGGAGGCTGGCACTTGCTCCACTGCCTGGCTTTCTACGAGCGGCCGGATCTCTGCCAAAAGAGTTGCTGTCCCAACCTGTGGGAGTGGAGGGGAGGAGGGAGGAGAGGCTGGGATGGTTAGGCGGTACCCCGTGAATACTATGGCGAGGATCCAGGGTTCCGTGAAATTCTGGCACCAGAAATGTGCATGGAGAGCAAGCCTGCCCCCCACCGGAGACACATGGACCCGAAGGGGCGTGTCATGCCCTCTTTCCCTCCGAGGCTGAGGCTGAAGAGGGGGACTGGAAAAAGCCTTTAACCACCCCCCCCCCCCTTTTTGTTGTTTGCGCCGGCTCGTGGACGGCGAGCGGTCCGGCTGGCTGGATCTGCGTTCCTGGAAGCCGCAGAACCCTCCATATGTAGGACCCTTCTCTGAGCGCTGAGATGGGTGTAAGATTTGGGCGTGGTCTTTGTAAGAATGGACAAGGACTTTGCCGTTTGTGGGCTGTTCTTCTTTTTGTCCAGCTCTTCATTCGTCGAGGAGTGGAAGAGGTCCCCCCCCCCTCGAACGGTAGATCCAGAATGCGCTCCTGGACGTCCGGGTTGAATTTCGTCGCCCGGAGCCAGGCTGTGCGCCTCATGTCCGTGGCAATGCAGATGGCACGGCCTAAGGTATCGATATGCGCCACTGCGGATTCCATGAGGTCATGCGCCACGAGCTTGGCCTCAGCTAGCCCCGCCTTGAAGCGTGATTGGCATTGAGTGGGGAGTTACGGGAGGAAGTCTGCAATTTCAGGCCATAACCATTGGTTGGCGGCAGCCAGCATGACATCTGCGTTGGCCTGGCGCAGGTGAAAAGAGGCGTTGGAGTAGATCTTGCAGTAAGACTCCAAGATTTTCTCCTCCTTGCCTAACAGCGCCGCAGAGGAGGAGGCTGAGGACTGAGGCTTAGAGTAAAGTGATGCCGCAGCGATCACCAAGGAGTGTGGTTGAGGATGGGTCAAGAGCAAGAGTGTGTCCCCCTCCATCTGCCTGTGCTTGGCATCCAGCCGCCTGTTAACCGGCTGGACCGAGTGGGGCTTGAGCCAACCATTCTTGACCAGGGAGACTATATCAGTTTGCAGTCGAATCCCTGTGTTGGCAGAGCGGCATCTTGTGAGGACTTCAGCCAGAACCCCCTCTGCCGGCTGTTCGACCTCGAGCTGAGGGAGGCCTAGGTACTCCGCCAGGCCAGCAAGACGTTCATGGAAGGCCCTGGCTGAGGAAGGCTTGTCCGGATCCTCCTCCTCGTCCGTATCCTGTGGATCTGGAGGATCTTGTGGAGGAGGAGGGGTAGATGGCGCTGGAGGCTGGGGTACAGGGACCGCAGTCAGAGGTTGAGGAGGCGGCGGAGGCTGCAGAGTTGGCTGTGGAGCCTGCAGAGGCGGCTGCACCGTGATCAGGGTGCCCGATGGAGGTGCCTGTGGTGCCTTTAGCATGGCGGGGAGGAATTCCCTGACTGCATCCTTGATGATAGCCCCCATTTGAGGTGACCTCATGAGGCCGAGGAGTTTATCGAAGAGGACCTCCTCACTGGCCAAAGAGGTGGCAGGGGGTACCGACGGGTAGCGGGGGACTGCTGGAGTTGCTGCATACCCAGTCCGTATGGACACATGGGATAGCCGCCCTGCGCATATGAAGGGCAGGCTGTAGGCCACGTACCTGGTTGCAACCTGTCCCACCTTGACACTCGTTCTTTGCTGAATTCCTGGAAAGGCGTTGGACGGGTGCCCCTGTCTCGCGTGGCAGCCATCTTGTCGAACTGCCTGCCACGTGCCTGCACCGTGTTGCCCAGACCGCTGGGTCCGGCCTCATCCAAGACTCTCACATGTGGATCACAAGGCCTACCCTGCTCCTCGGGTCTCGGCACGGTAGGTGCGACACCCTCGAACCGCAGGTCAGTAGAGCTGCATTTAGGAGCGCCCTCGGACATAAGGCAAGTATTAGGGCGTGGCCTCTCAGACGTATTCCCGGTGTCAGGGCGGAGGCCCTCGCAATTGTGCCGGTAAAAGGGCGTAGCCCCGGTACGAGAACCTTCCGGTCCTTCAACACTGCATCCTGTAGGATACGAGGACCTCTCGACCCGAAGGTCGGTAGTTGTAGCAGCCTCGGTGCACGTGCCGGTAGAAGGACCTGTCCGATCCCTCCCGCACCAGAGTCTCCCCAGGAAGGAGCCTCCCTTGCGGGGTGTGCTGGAAAATATCGTCTCTACCTTGGACCTGGGTGGAGACTTCTGGAAGAGCTGCCTCCACCTGGCTAGTCTGTTCTTCAGCGCCTTCGAGGACAGCGAGTCACACGCCGGACATGATTGCCAACCATGGTCTGGGCCAAGGCAATGTAGGCAGAGGGGGTGGGGGTCTGAGGTTGGGAAGAATTTGTTGCAGGATGGACACCTGCTGAACCCTGTCGAAGTTGACATGCGCTGGGAAGGAGCATGACTCCTGAGGACCGAGTACCTGAATGATAGATAAGACGAAAATAACAAAGAGAAGGAGTATCCGCACGTGGAATTACATGGCCGAAGCAAAACCAGGAGCGCTGGTAAATTCGGCCCATTCCTGTCGACGCGGAAAAGGGGACTGGGGTGTGGCGCCAGAGGGCAGAGTCAGGGCAGCACATGCTCCCTGGGCCGCGCCTCTAAATTTAAAGGGAAAGAAGGTTTTTTTTCTGGTGAAAAAGGTTCTGTCTCCCGTGAAAGGGACGCCCATACAGTATGGAGGAAAGGGGACGGGACGTAAGAGTACATATAATTATGGGAAAAATAGGCCAAAATAAAAAGTAGCTGTAGGTTTTGTCATCTACAAGAGGAGACTTTGAAGCATCTGACATTATCTTGTATGGCCTTGAACAATGAAATAACTAAACATATGGGTTATTTAATTATGAAGAGACAATCCTTAAGTGTGGAAGGTTGGTGGCAAGTACTATATGATGAATCGGGCAGAACCTTGACAATTGCTTTAACTTTTTTCCTTGAGACCCTGGTAAAACGTTTAGCTGAAACACCTGCTCATGAAATCAATTAAGTGATACTACAGGAATATTCTCGTAAATGACAGGGACTTCTATTTCGGATATTCTTCTTTTCTCAGCTTGTCTCTTCTTTGCATTGTTTTTGTCTTTTTTTATGAATTGAAATGTGTTAGTAGATGGAAAAATGTTCCTTTTGTACTGAATATTTTAAAGGTTTGTAATAAACCATATAAAATAAAAACTAAATAAAAAATAAATAGTTATGTCTCAAAATCTAGAGAAGTATGTATTTTGTTCCGTAGGGGTGTGAATGTTGTGGTGGAAAAGATGATTAAGTATGAGGGTTCAATACTTTTGGCTGATATTATTTGTGATAGCAAAGTGATAACTGTTGGATCTATATATGGTCCATGCGCCCTGGGGAGATCTTTTTTATGTATTTACATCCTTATTGCGTGATCTCAAAGGTGAGAAGATCATGCTGGGTGGAGACTTCAATTGTGTGCCTGTCTGTAAAATGGATTGTTCGGCGTCATGTAGGTATACGAATGTGGGAGCGATTAAGATATTTGGGAACTTCCATCTTTAAACCAAAACAGAGAGACCCGGATTAGTGGCGAATAATGTCCGAGTTATACAATCTGTATGATCACAAGAAATCCCCTCACTGAAGGGCTTCTGCAGAGGAGGCATAATGTCCAACTCCACTAGTACATATAAATCACCTACAATCTGTGAAAGTAGAAACATATACATATGTTTATTTACCTTACATTAACAAATCATTGTTTCCTTGCACTTTTTTTTAAAGCAAGATAAAGATGAACAAGTAACTTACCAATGGTAACGTTCTTTCGACTGGATGTTCCTCCCACGTACTCCTTATCTTTGATATTTCCTATATCCAGCTTGCTGCCTCGGAATAGTTTTTTCAGTAGAGGGCGCTCTGCGTCGAAGTCTGGTCGAGTCGATGTCCCTCGGAGGCCTCTGTCACAATGTCAACGTCACCACAGGTACAAGACGCGCAGCGGCGGTGGCCTCAGTTCTGTTTTGACGAGAAGAGTACTGTCTTGGGTCCAACGGTTACTCCCCCTGAGAGAACGTAGACTGCAATCGCAAGAACATTTTTACTGCGGGCATGGTTGGGAGGCGCAATAAGGAATACATGGGAGGAACATCCAGTCGAAAGAACGTTACCATTTGTAAGTAACTTGTTGTGTCCTCCCACATATTCCTTATCTTTGATACACTCCCAAAGCAGTTTACTTAATTTGGAGGAGGGAGTAAAAAGTAGAATCATGGCTCGTGGAGGAATCAAAACTGTAGTATTTAGTAAAGGTTTGCACAGACAATCATGTGGCAGCTGCACATATGTCCTTTATCGGAGTTCCCCTCTGCAAAGCAGATGAAGTTGCAGCACCCCTGGTCGAAAGAGTCCTCAGATGTTCTGGAGGGTCTTTGCCTGCTAGTCTGTAACATTCCGATATAGTTAAAATGATCCATCTGGAGATAGGTTGCTTGGTGGTGGCTAGACCCAACCTGTGGTCTGAATAGCCCAGGAATAACTGGTCATCCTGCCGCAGTTTAGCCAATCTAGAAATGTAGAAGCTCAGTGCACGTCTAGGGTGGAGTATGTGAAGTCTCTCTTCCTCTTTCTCGGATGAGGTAGAGGATAAAAAGAAGGTAATGTTATCTTCTAAGTAATATGAAACTCAGAAACGACCTTGGGGATAACGGTAGGCTTCACCTTTAGTACCACTCTGTCTTTGTGAAAAACAGTATGAGGAGGCTTACAGGATAAAGCCTGTAGCTCACTCACCCTTCGGGCTGATGTAATTGCCACTAAGAATACAGGTATCGTAGTAAGAAGTCTTAATGGGCAAGAATGTAGCAGCTCGAAAGAAGCGCCCATCAAAAAGTTCAAAACCAAGTTGAGATCCGCCAGAGTGGGACTTGGAATGGGGTAGGAGGGTAAACGTTAGTTAAACCCTTTAAGAACTGTACTACCAGAGGGATTTTAAAATAGGAGACTTCCTCTTAAGAGCGCTTAAAAATAGAAAGCGCTGCTAGGTATCCCTTGATGGTACCAATCTGGAGCCCCAGGATGTAATAGAAAAGATAAAATCATTGGTGTATTGCATAAGAAAGAATCAACATTCTTATCTCTACACCAGCTGCAGAACTTATTCCAGCGGCAGCGTTATAAAGATTTGGTTGCTGGCCATCTGGCCAAAAGCAACACCTCCATTACGTCGTCCAGGAGGTCCAAGTCCTTGTAGCTCAGCCTTTCAGAAACCATGTGTGAAGGCTGAGAGTCCCGATATCCGGATGGAGACACGACCCTCCTCTCGCGAGAGAAGATTCTCTCTTCGTGGAAGATGAATCAGAGGACAGATGGACATGTCTAGAAGGTCCGGGTACCACATTCTCCTGGCCCAGTCCGGGGCAATTAAGATCATGGATTTCCTGAACCGTCTCCACCTCCTGATAACGTGAGGAATGACTGGGATTATTGGAGGAAAAGCTTATAGGAGTGGAAAATCCCAGTCCTCCATGAACGCATATCCTAGAGCTCCTCTCGGGGGGGAAATCCCTTGAGCAGTACAGTTTGCACTTCCTGTTGACACTGGTCGCGAACAGATCCACTTGCGGTTTTCCCCAAAGGGTCAAGATCTCCAGAAGGACTTCCTGAGCTAGTTCCCACTCGTGGGAGACTGTGCTCTGCCTGCTCAGAGCATCCGCTGTCGTGTTGCTCTCTCCGGCTAGGTGAACTGCCGACAGAGGGATTCCTTCTTGTATTGCCCAGAACCAGAGCTGCATTGCCTCTCTGCACAGTGGTAGTGACCCTACACCACCTCTCTTGTTGAGGTAGTACATGGCCACTGTGTTGTCTGTCATTATCAGGACATACCTTCCACGTACAGATGGCAGGAAGACCTTCAGCGCTCGTCTGATTGCCCTCGGCTCTAAAAGGTTGATATGTAGTTTGACTCTGATGGAGACCAACGACCGCTGATGGTCAAATCACTGGCAAGTGCTCTCCACCCCGTGAGTGAGACGCCCATCACTACTGTTATCTTCGGCCATGGTTGCCAAAACAGTTCTTTCAAGATGTTCTCGCGACAGGCCGACCACTGAAGATCCAGTGCGACTCTGGGATTTGTAGGAGATCTGACATCCTTCCTGAGAATTGTGACCACTGGGTCCTGAGAGCCCACTGGAGAGATCTCTTTCTCAGGCGAGCCTCTGGCACCAGGAAAATGCAGGATGCCATGAGGCCGAGCAACCTCAGAAAATCAAAGGCCGGTAGATGCTGGGCATTCTGGAATATGGTCACCATCTGCAGAATGTCTTGGGCCCCCACCTCTGATGGCGAGACTTCTCCTAGGGATGCATCCAGGACTGCTCTGATAAATTGGAGTCTTTGTGATGGTATCATGTGGGACTTCTTGAAGTTGAGGGAGATGCCCAGCCTTTGAAGGGGGTGACAGGTGGAGATCAGATGTTCCAGGGTCTGTTCTGGGGAACTGGCCCTGATCAACCAATCATCCAGGTAGGGGTAGACGTGAATCGCCCATCCCCTGAGACTCGCTGCCACTACCGTTATTAGCTTGGTGAAAACCCTTGGGGCGGAGGTCAGCCCAAATGGCAGAACACAAAACTAATAATGAGACTCCCCAACAACGAACCTAAGGTACTTTCTGTGCTTGAGATGGATCGGCACATGAAAGTAAGCATCTTGAAGGTCCAATGATACCATGCAATCCTGAAGCTGAAGGGCCTGAAGAATCTGAGAAAGAGTTACCAACTTGAACTTGTCCTTCCTGAGGAACTTGTTCAAGTCTCTTAAGTCCAAGATGGGTCTCAATCCTCCGTCCTTCTTTGGAATTAGAAAATATGGGGAGTACCAACCCTTGTTCCTCTCCGCTACAGGTACTGGTTCTATAGCACCTTTCTCTAGCAGGGTTAAAATCTCCGGCATAAGGAGCGGATTTGGAACTTTCAAAGAGTTGTTCCCCGGAAGATGACTCTGAGGTTTTTGCAGGAAAGGTAGGCAGTAACCTTGGGCAACTTCTTCCAATGCCCAAGCATCTGAAGTAATAGCCTGCTATTCTGTTAGATGCTGTGATAACCTGCCTCCTACTGCAGTCTTGTGTACGAAGACCTCAGAGGTTTGGGTGCGGCTGACGCAGTGGCTGAAGGTAAGGCAGCTGTTGCGGTCTTAGTACCTCTCCCCCGTCCATCACGAGGGAATGTTTTATCTCCTTTGAGCTGGCTGTCCTATGCCTCTTCCGAATGTGGAGTAATAGCGAAAGGACCTACCCCTCCAGGGCGCACCTGTGGGGCAGTTTGGAGCTTGCCTTATCGCAGCTCCAAGGGATTTGGTTGCCGCCTTGGAAGTTTGCTGCTTCTCCAAACTTTATCATCAGCTTTATTTCCAAATAGATGCGCGCCGTCAAAGGGCATGTTGAGAGGCCTGGACTGAACGTCTGGGGCAAATCTGGACTTCCGCAACCAAGCAAATCTGCGGGCTACTGTACTAGCCACCATGGCTGTGCTGATGCTGTCAACAGAGTCGAGACCAGTCTGGAGGGACTCGCACATAGCGTCCTTCCCATTCTTGACAAGGTTAAGGAACCCGTCTTGCTCCTCCCCTTTGGGGATATGGTCAGCCGCCATACAAATACATTCCCAAAGGGTGTGGGTAAATCTCGCTAGTGTGCACATGGCACTGGCAGATTTTAAAGCAATAATGACGGCCGAGAAAACCTTTTTGGCCATGGCATCATAGCGTTCATCATCCCTGTCCTGCGGTATCGTGGGATAGGCATTCTGTCTTCCTGAAGAAGTGGCCGCCTGCACTACCAGGCTTTCTGGTGTAGGATGCTTTGAAAGGTACGGAGGGTCAGAACTAGAAGCTCTGTATTTGGCTGTAAGCTTCTTATATACGGCCGGGACAACCTCAGGTGTTTCCCAATTGGAAGTCACCCTTCTCTGCAAAGCCTGATGAAATGGGACAATTGGGTCCTACTGTGGCCAGTTATCCAATATGTCTGTTACATCGTCCTGTTCGAAAACAGGTGTGGGTCTGGACCATCCCATATACTCCATGAACCTTGTCATGAGTTGTCTATATGTCACTTCGGCATGATCTCCTGGATCTGCCTTACCAAAATCAACTTCAGGAGAAGTGTCAATACCACTCGCCTCATGAATACATTCCTGCAGGTTTTGCATGCAAGACTCTTCGGATATCAGTTCATACGGTACAGAAGGTGTCCCACATTGGAGCCCAAATGGCCTTTCTTCTTCAGAGGACTCCTCTGTGTCTTCATAAATTGAAGTGAGTGGATTCAGAGAGCGCTAGAAGGCCAACCACGATGGCGGCACTTTAGCGCGCTCCCGCACGGCCTGAAATTAATCCCGCATCATCCCGTATAAATCGGTAACTCACTGCCCTGACCACACACTACCCCCGTGCTAACTGGGCATTTCCCTGCCGACCTGTGAAGTTTGGGCCAAAATCGGACACCGGGCGGCCCCATACGCACTCACCTGGGCCTCGCTCCCCGGAACTCAAGGCCAACGAGAGAGCCCAGCAGACGGCAGCGCAAAGTTGGAGACGGCCTCCGACCCAAGGAGAACAGGGCAGGGATGTCCCGCAAGCCACCGGCACGCCCCCGAATAACGAGGCCGTGAGGAGCGTTGGCGGGCTGCGACCGAGGGCGGTGGTGAGAGCTCCCCCCCTCCTCCTGAGACAACAGACCTGCGACGCAGCGCAAGCGGCAACTGCAGATACCCGGAGGCCGTGGCCTGCACCAGAGAGCAGCAGGAGACACAAGCTTAAAACGGGCAGAGGGATCGAGAGACGCAGCTAAGAAGCCCGCTCTCTCCCAGCGTGCCTCCCCCGCTACGGCCGCTCGGCCCAGCGCGGCACATAAGACCTGGGGGCCGGGATCGGCGGCCCCCCCAAGCAACAGCAGACGAGCAAATTCCGGTGAGACCAGCGGAGGTGGGGGCCGAGACTCCACGGCCCACCCAGACTCAGGTATGGAGTGCAGCTGATAATACGCGTCCCCGCCGTAATCCCCGCTCTCACGCAGTGACTGTCTCCAGATCCTTGACGCATCTCCCCATATAACCGCCCTTTCAGGAGAGCACCATAGGAAAGTTCCATCCAGATAGGAACACCGTGGTGAAGAACTCCTTCCCTCCGTGGGGAGAAGCGGAAGGCGCCCACGGCCTCCGGAACTCTGCTTAAGGGCTTAAACAAGCGACCCTCTACACTCTACACTTCACTACTAGGAGGGTAGCGCCTGCCTCCACCACCCACCTCGAACATTCCCAAGACCTGCAAAACTACGATCTCGGTTAGGGTCAGGCGCCTTAACCACCGTCCTTACTCCAGCCGACATCACTACCCTCTCAACCTGCCCAACACATCACACACAATGCCTCATCTTTTGGAGGCTACCAGCACCTGGGTAACCACCTACAGACATTGCACAACTCGCAGGGACGCATACCCCTCTAACCCAATGGGGAAAGAGGACAGATCCCAAAGAAAGTTAACTTTCGAGCACGGGCACTCCCCAAAACCCCCAGGCTCCAGGAGGATTCAGAGCCCACGTCAGCCGGCACACATCAGATGGATGAGGGAGCCTCCCCCATAGACATCAAGAGCCTCCTGCTGGATCTCAAAGTTGGTATAGGGAGTCTAAACAACAAAATGGATGGCCTCTCCTCGAAGGTAGATCTCCTACAACACCGAATGGACACTCAGAGCGCTTTAACAAGGTAGAACAACGTGTGTCTAATCTAGACAACGGCACTGCAACCCTGGCAGCCAAAGTCTCCCAACTTGAATCCCAAATGAAAAAAACCATCGCCAAGTGCGAAGACTTGGAGGGTCGCTCCAGACGAAATAACATTAGAATTGTGGGGGTGAGGGAACACCACCTGCAATCCAAAATGGAGGATTTCGTCAAAGCGCTGTGTACCACCCTTTTCAGCCGAGAAGCCCACTCCCACATGTTTGTGGTGGAGAGGGCACACAGGATCCCATCCACTAAACCTATCCCAGGAGTACCCTCCAGGCCAATAATAGCCAGACTGCTAAACTACAAGGACTGAGATACCATCCTCCGATTAGCCAGAGAAAAGGGAGAGCTACACCATGACGGAGAAAGAATACACTTCTATCCCGATTTCTCACCAGCAGTTCAATTACAGAGGAGATCCTTTACCTCCATCAGACAAAGGCTCAAAGACAACCTAATCACCTACTCCATGCTCTTCCCAGCGCGACTCAGAATACAATATGACGGGAAAGTCCACTTCTTTCAGACTCCGGAGGAAGCCAACCTATTCCTAGACAGAGCGGGATGCGACGGGCCAGACCCCAACCAAGCACGAGCACAGAGGGGAAGAATGCACAGAAACCCACCATAACCAACAGGTGGTCAACGATTTGAAATTTGCAGATAAAACTTAGAGGCTTTACCGAAATAAACGCAGGAGTTAAACACTCCAAGCCCGTGCAACTTGGGAAGCCCCTAATGCCCCTTGCACAGCAAAGTTATCTAAATAGTTCATTGTTAATGGGTGGGAAACCAGGAGGAGGACACGCACCGTTGCGGTTTGGCCCCCGATGGAGTAAGCAAACGGGCCAGTTGGGGGTTGCCCGTGTAAGGAAGGAAGTTGGAAAATGGGACTGGGAATGCGCCTCCAACCCGCTAGCCCCAGCTACCCCCCCGGTCCCCCACGGGACACCAAGCAGTGCCAGACTCCCTTCCCCGAACACGTTGGAAACTACCAGTAATCAGCAGGATATGCTGTCCACAACGCCCTGGGACTCCTCAGAACAAATTTAACAACAGCAGCTCAAACATCCACACCGAACGTACAATTCAAAGTCGCCACATGGAACATTAGAGGAGGCAACCTCCCCTCTAAAACAAGAAAGATCCTCCAATACTTAAAGAGACACGAAGTAGATGTCGCTATGATTGAAGAAACACATCTGCTCCCTGAGAATGAACACCAGTGGGCCAGAAACTGGGGGTGTCACAGATATTTCTCCTCGTTCTCGTCATACGTCAGAGGAGTGGAGATCTTAATCAACCGTCGGAGAGGCTTTCGGATGATAAACACAGAGAAAGACACTGAGGGCAGATCACTTGCAGTGCGAGGGATTATAGCTGGCAAAGAAATCATCTTTGTTAACTCCTACGGCCCCAACGTAGACGGAACAAACAACTTTGACTGGATGCTCACTCAACTTTCAAAACAAACCTCAGCAACAATCATCTGGGGGGGCGATCTGAAAACCGCCTTAGACCCCACGAAATACAGGTCGCGGAGCACGACACTACCGACATCCAAAGCCAGCCTTCAGGTACAAGAAATATGCAGAGCCTACAACCTTGTAGACACTTGGAGACACAGTAATTGGGAGCAGCGAGACTACACGTTTCACTCGGCATTACACAACACCAGCTCTAGTATAGACTACCTGTTTATATCCTCCAATGGCCCTCTTCATTGGGAGCTCTGTCAAATCCTTCCTAAAACCTTCTCCGATCACGCACCAGTGACCTTCATATGCAATCCGTCTGTCGCCAAACCCCGCTTTCTACACTGGCGCTTCAAACCTGGCTCCCTGCAAGACCAAGTGTTCGCATCAGAACTTCGTGACGAAATCTCTACATTTCTAGACTCAAACCTGGGCACAGTAGCCTCATCGATCACGATTTGGGAAACGCTGAAGTGCTTCATAAGAGGTGTCTGCCTAGCCAAGGAGAACTGTATCCTTAAATTGATTTGTCGGGAACTCACCTCCAGTGAGGAAAGATTAAAGCAGCTCGAACTCAAATACTCCACCACAAATGACCCACGCACCCAAGCAGCACTTAAGGAAGAGCTACAGACCTTCAGGACCACAGCGGAACGTGAAATTAAATTCTTGGGCCGGAACAATCAAGTCCGCCAATATGGAGAAGGTCAAAAACCTGGAGCCATCCTGGCAAGACTGATCAATGCCGACAGGAAGCAGACGACGGTCGAAAGGTTACGTTCTAGACAAGGAATAAGGAACAAGTTACTTACCTGTAACTGTTGTTCTCCAGCATGGGCCTGACATGGATTCACATGCTCATGAGTATTCCTCGTCGTTAGGCTGGGAATCCTCGGTAAAGAAAAAAATCAGTATCAGTTTCGTTTCTGATCTGTCTTTCTTAGTAGTAACCAATCACTGGTCTCTGGGTCATACTGCCCCCAGCCAATGACTGCCGTCTCCCTAAGCCCCGCCTCTGGCAGCCATCTTCAGATTTGGAAGCACGTGAAGTGGCAGTATGACCAAGTGAAGAGCCGCAGAGGGGTAGGAGGGAGGGTTCGCATGTGAATCCATGCCAGACCCATGCTGGAGAACAACAGTTACAGGTAAGTAACTTTTTCCTTCTCCAGCATGGGGTCTGGCATGGATTCACATGCTCATGAATATAAGAATACATAGCAGTACACACATGCACAACCACGGGAGGTGGCAAGGCTCAACATTAAGCATTTCAACAACTCAACATTAAGCATCTCTTACCTCCTCACCAGGCTCACCTTCAAGCAAACAGGTTGCGCAGCACTGCCTGGCCGACTCTGGACTCCTCCCTGGAATCCCGGTCAACGCAGTAGAATCACGTGAAGATGTGCGTCGACCTCCACATAGCAGCCCTGCAGATGTCCAGCAGAGGTACACCAGACAAGAACGCACTGGTCGAATGGGCTCTCGGACGGCCGGGCAATGGTCGGTTTGCCAACCGGTGACAGTGCATGATGCAGCCGGAGAGCCATCTGGAAATGGAAGCCTTTGAGAGAGCCTTCCCTTGGTTCACAGGTCCAAAGTTCACAAACAGCTGTGATGTCTTCCGAAAACTCTTCGTTCGGTCCACGTAGAACTTCAGCGCTCTAGCTACATCCAAGCGAGTGCAAAGTCCTGGCCGGCGACGAAGGCGACAGGAAGAAAACTGGTAACACCAATGGCTCGTTGAGATGGAAGTCCGACGGCACCTTGGGCATGAAGGAGGGGTGCGTCCTCAGCACCACCCTCGTCTCGTGAAAAGTCAAGTATGGAGGCTTGCAGGCTAGGGCCTGAATCTCTCCCACGCGTCGTGCGGAGGTGATGGCCACAAGGAACGCTGTCTTCCACGACAGGAACTTCAACGGCGCCGAATGCAAAGGCTCGAATGGCGGGCCCATGAGCCTGGTCAGCACCACGTTGAGTTGCTCACCGGGGCTGGAGCCTTCACCGGCAGGAACGATCGGAACAGTCCTTTCATAAACTCATTCACCAGGCGATGAGACCACAGGGATGACCGTCCTGCAGTTCTGATGTATCAGGGAAACGCTGCCAGATGTATCTTGATGGAAGCATGAGCTAGTCCAGCTTTGGCCAGCGACAGTAAGTACGGAAGCACTTGAGGGGCCATAATCCTTAGAGGGTTAATCTTCTGTGCACGGCACCAGACAGAGAACCTCTTCCACTTGTGTCCGTAGCACTTGAGAGTTGTGGACGCCCTGGCCTTTGCAAGAACCTCTCTGCAGTCCGCCAGGATATCGTACCCTCCAAACTCTAGTGCTGCAGAAGCCAGGCCTGCAAGTTCAGCGACTCCGGGTCGTGATGAAGGATGGCGCCTCCTTTGCTGGAGATCCACGTCCGTCGACAGTTTGACTGGTGGGGACGCTGACAAGTCTAGAAGGTCCGGGAACCAGATCTGCCTCGGCCACGCTGGTGCGACGAGGATCATCCTGCACCGGGACCTCTTGAGCTGGTTAATGAGTCGCAGTAGCAACGGCAACAGAGGGAACACATACAGGAACAGGCTGTGCCAGGGGAACGAGAAAGCATCGCCCATGCTCCTCGGCTGGGGAAACCTGCTGGCGAACCTCTGGAACTTGGATTTCGTCGCCGCCGCGAACAGGTCGATCTGGGGTTTGCCCCATCGTTGAAAGAGACGATTCACTTGATCCTGACGCAGTACCCACCCGTGGCACGAGCGCAGCTCCCTGCTGAGCGAGTCAGCGATTGTGTTGTTTGTCCCTGCCAGATGAAAGGGTACCAGAAACATCCCCTGGGCAACGGCCCAGTGCCACAGATCCTGGGCTTCCTTGGACAGGGCTGGTGATCTTGTTCCCCCCTGCTTCCGGATGTAGAACATCGTGGTGGTGTTGTCGGTGAAGATCCTCACCACCTTGCCCTTGAGGGACGGGAGAAACGACCTGAGGGCCCAGAACACTGCTCGGAGCTCCAGTATGTTGATGTGGGGCGTCCTCTCCTCCGGGAGCCAAAAGCCTCTCTCGTGGAGATCTCCAGTGTGCGCTCCCCATCCCTCCAGGGAGGCATCCGTCGTCACCGTCACCTGGTGTGCTGGGGTCTGAAAGTATGTGCCCGCCGGGAGATGCACGCGAGTGCCCCACCACCGAATTGCTTGGCGGAATAACTCGTTGAGCGAGACCTTGTCCTCGAAGCTGCCCGTTGCTTGCATCCAACGGGCGTCGAGGAACTCCTGTAGAGGGCGCATCCGAAGCCTGCACAGGCGCACCAAGTAGATGCATGAGGACATGATCCCGAGAAGGGACTTCAGGAACCTCACCCTGGCCACATCTGTGGCCAGCAGACGCTGCACCTTGCCCAGGATGGCCTTCGTCCTTTCCTCCGACGACGAGGCCAATCGCGCTACTGTATCGAGCCTGGCTCCCAGAAACAGTGCGACCTGCAACGGAACCAGGTGGGATTTGGGGAAGTTGATGGAGAATCCCAGGTCTGTGAGCAGCCGGACGGTCTTCGCTGTTGTGTTCTGAATACCATGGGCGCTGACTTCAATCCGAATGGGAGGGCCTTGAACTGGTAGTGCCGTCCCTGGACCACAAACCTGAGAAACATTCGGTGTCCTTTTAGTATGGGGATGTGAAAGTACGCATCCTCCAAATCCAACGATGATAGGAAGTCACCTTCCTCAAGCTGGCCCAGCACGTGCTGGAGGGTGACCATCCAGAACTTCTGTGCCTTGATGTATCTGTTAATCGACGCAGGTCCAGGATGGGACGCCATCCTCCTGTCTTCTTTCTGACGAGGAAGTACCTTGAGTATACTCCGGAGCCCCGCAGCCTCTTTGGGACAAGCTCGATGGCTCCTTTCTTGAGCATCACCCTTACCTCTAACAGCAGTTGAGGGATGTGGTTTTCCTTCCTGGCCAAGGGAGGAATTTGGGGGCACTACTTTAGAAATTCCAGGTTGTGCCCGTGGGCCAGGGCATCCAGCACCGAACGGTCGGTGGAGATGGACTCCCACATGCTGACGAACTTCGTTAGCCGGCCTCCCAACGGGGTGCTTCAGTGGGGGCCCGACACAACGGCCGGTTCAGTCTTGTTTGGAAGCAGCCCTGCCGCCTTGGCCTCCCTGGGACGACGGCGAGATCCACCTGACTTGCCTCGTCCCCTGTAAGCTTCTTGCGACGAGGAGCGGGCCGCCTGACGGTACGTCGAGGAGCCGCCGCCGAATCCGTTGGAGGCACCTTGCTTGTCTCCGGAGTTCCAAAAGGGCGGGCGCCGTTGCTGCAGAACCCCCAAGGCCCGAGCCGTCTCTGTGTTGGTTTTGATAGCCTGCAGTGACTCATCCACTGTCTTTCCAAACAGATTGTTCCCGTCGAAGGGCATGTCCAAAACCTTGGCTTGCACGTCTTGGCGGAAATCCGTCGCCTTGAGCCACCCCCGCCGTCTAAGGCAAACGCTGTTGCCCAACTGGCGGAAACCGGTGTCGACAATGTCCGTGGCTACCATTATGGCGTGGTCCGACGCCACCTCACCTTCCTGTAGGATCGCCAGGGCCTCTGCCCTCTTGTCGTCCGGTAGGAAGTCCAACAGGGGGGCGATCTTGTACCACAATTCCCTGTCGTAGCGGGCCACAATCGCTAGGGCGTTGGCCACCTTAATCGTCGTCGCTGACGAGATGACTCGCCGTCCCACGGCGTCCAGGTTCTTTCCTACGCTATCCGGTGGGGAAGTTGAAGACAAAGCCGATGCCACCCATGCTGAATCCGGTGTCGGCTGTGCCCTCAGGCACAAGGGGGCGGCGTCGGGGACCCGGTACTTCTTCTCGTACCGGTCCTTCTTGGCAGACCTTGTGGACGGGTTCTTCAGAAGCACAAGTCCCTCGTCCCAGATGTCATCTAGCAGCAGCACTGCGAGGACCGTCTTCCTCTTGGCCTCGTGCCGTTGGTAGAGGAAGCCTTCCTTCTTCTGCTCTTCGGGGCAGAGCTGGAAAAGCTTGGATGCCCTGGCAATCATGGCGTGGAAGGAGACAATTTCGTCAGGCGGGGAGGCCCGAGGAATCGGTGATGGGAGATCTGTCCCGTCGTCACCACCGTCGTCATCCGTCCCCGTCGTGGCCGTATCTGTTCCCGTGTCATCCCCAGGGACAGGGGACGGGGACAAAGGCTGAGAGGGCCGAGAAGGCTGAAAAGGCGGGGCCAGATGAATCCTCCTCCTCTTGTTTGGAGGGCTTCCCGACGGGGGTCATCCATCTGGGGTAGAGGCAATCTCGTCCTTATCTCCGTGCATAAGGATTGGATTGCCATCAAAATGGCCGCCGAGTTGTCCTGCGGCTCAGGCTGCGACGGGCGCGATGGTTCTTCCACTGGAACCTCGTCGGCGCCACCCTCGCTCTCATCGTCCTCCTCGTCGGGATCCTTCCCGTGGGACCGGGCCTCCTCGACGTTATTATCGAGGCCCTCCAAGACTTCAACCAGCTCCTCCTCTGAGAATGTGTCTGTGTCTGTAATGGCCACCGCCCCCCCTCTTTTTCCACTGGGGTCTTCACGGGGGTCTTCTCGACGGGCTGAAAAGAGGATTCCCTCTGTGGTGGCAGGGAAACTCTGGGCCCCGAGGTCGTCTCCACTGGGGTAGCCTCTACAGGCTGTGCCAGGGGCATAGCGACTTCCCCGATAGAGGGCATAGCCGGGTGAATCAAGGCCTTCACCACCTTGTGCGTGCCTGCGGCCTTCACCTTGGGGGGAGGGTCACCGCCTCGCTCCACCTCGGCTGGTTCCTTCGAGATCGACCAGGGCCTCTCCAGAAGCTTAGCCGGGTTCTCGGATTTCCTCTTCCCCAAGCCAGAGCATTGGCTCGTGGTTGATGGCGCCGGTGAGGAAGCGCCCTGCCTGGCAGCCGAGGAGCCCGACCGTTCGGCGCTCCCGGTGCCCGCGGACCTGCGGTGCTTTGCCTTCAGTTTGGCCCCCATCGCCGGGGCGCCCTCACAGGACTTAGAAGACCGCTCGGACTCCTTCTCCTTCTCACCTGACGGGCTCTTGCCTTCCAGCCAGTTGGCGAGACGGGTCCGACGATCCCTCATAGTCCGGTCCGACATGCTCATGCAAAACGCACAGTCCTTCTCCACGTGCGTTTTGTCTTCGTGGAGGCAGTAGAAGCTTCTCGAATGCTCGTCCTCCTTGAACACATTCTGCAACTTGCATCCAGGGCAGTTCCTGAACAGCTTGGATCCGGGTGTCGATATCATGATTCCTGCCCCTCATGTCCTCAGCCCTCCAAGATGTCAGGCTGGAGCCAGGCCACGATCACCTACATGGCCCTCAAGGGCCTCTCCATCCCTCCAAAGACCCACTTGGAGTCAGACTTGGCGCTTGTGGCACCAGACTCACTCACTCCCATAGGATAACATTGGGGATTGGACTTGTAGTGCATTGATGGGGACAAGATGGATGCCCCCACATATTTCGGTTCCCAGAACTGCATGTGCGGTCTAGTCTTTTGGGTGTGGTTCAGCCCAGAGACACCTGGGATACCCAGAGACTATTTAAGCCACACCTAAGCTGAGAAACATGCTTTGCGTTTTCTGCACCTGCAGCATGACACTCACCGTGTTCGGATCGGTCTCCAGTAGGCCTGCATATTTCTTCTGCGCTCAGCTCCTGCAAGAACAAGAACACCATTAGGAACAGCCTAACCTTGCGGCACTCCTGTTTATCATTCATCGCTCCTTCTGTTCTGTGGGCATCTTCGGCGGTGTCATTCCCATCCCGGCATGCCGCTTCCTAAGGAAAAGAGAAAAGAACAGAAAAAAGGCATTAGTAAGCATTCTGCAAATCTTTGCTTATTTATAAATACTGTACGAGCTTCAAACGCTTACCTGAATCCGAGCCGCTCTGGGGGAACTCTGTCTCTGGAACTTCTCATCCATCTGCAAGAGGGAAAATACACTCCAGGTTAGCGTGGAAACATCTAGAGGCGCTGCATACCGCGATTACCCACCGAATTTGTTCTTCATAACCGGCATCCACGCTGAAAACGTCGCGGCACCTAACAGACACAGAAAAAGAACTCAGTTCAATGCAAATACGAAAGGCGTGCATCGCGCATCGCACTCTAACTCACCTTCAGCGCTACTCATCTCAGCAGCACGCCGCCATCCCCGGACGTCGGCCATCATCTAAGGAAGGAAAGGAACGAAGTTAGAGAACTGTTCAAAAGACTCATTATACTTACCTGTCGGACTCTTGCCAGTGAAGTAACTAGGCAGCAACGAGCCCGCATCAATCAACGCGCCCCTGCGCTGAAAGCAGGATGGAGAGCACACTATCCAAGAAAACAAGGTGAGCTGTGGATCAAAGGGAAGGGTTGGACCCCGGGGAAGAAGGGGTTCAAGCACACAGAGACAATAGGGAGTTAAACTCTACCAATCCTATGTTTCAGGCCCAGTCTTCAGTTGAATAGTCTCCAGGGAAGGGTTCAAGGTCGTAAGAGGTCAGAACAGGCTGAGTGACGTCCCCGTGGATACCAGGTGAGCGTTACAGACGAGCTTTACTTTCCTGGGCCATGTCCACGAGGTAGGCCTCAGAAACTTCTGGAATCCTCCAAGAAGCGTAACTCGGCGAAACCTTCACCCTTGAGGGGCGTAGAAAATTCAGAAACGGGTCCCCGTTGATCGGAAGTAGAACGGTGGAGCTTGAGGCTCGAGTTAACCGAAAAATGAGATAAATCTCTTTGAAAAAGCGCAAAACGCAATAAAAAGCTCAAGAGCTATAGCACAAGGACTACCAACACTTGAACGTGTGGTAAAAATCTGAGGATGGCTGCCAGGGGTGGGTTTAGGGAGAGGGCAGTCATTGGCTGGGGGCAGTATGACCCAGAGACCAGTGATTGGTTACTACTAAGAAAGACAGATCAGAAACGAAACTGATACTGATTTTTTTCTTTACTGAGGATTCTCAGCCTAACGACGGGGAATATTCATGAGCATGTGAATCCATGCCAGACCCCATGCTGGAGAATAGTACACACAGATGAAGAGATAGCTGAAGAATTCAAAACCTTTTACCAGGACCTATATGCCTCGAAATATAGCTCGGACACCGACGCCTTACTCAGCTACCTCAAAGACACTGAACTCTATTGGGTAGAAAGAGAGCTACGCGAACCCCTCAACAAAGTCATCACACCAGAGGAAATAGTCAAAGCCATCAAAACCCTCCCAAACACCAAAGCCCCAGGTCCTGATGGCCTGACGGGAGAATTTTACAAGGCGTTCGCCAATACCCTAGCCCCCCTACTTGCAGAGGTATACCACGAGGTGTTAGAAACAGGTTCCCTCCCTCAGTCATCCCGCAAGGCCAACATTATCCTTTTACGCAAGGTTGGCAAACCCCCGGAAGAATGCGCATCGTATAGACCCATATCTCTACTCAACCTCGACAATAAAATATTGGCAAAATATTCACAAATAGGCTACTACCGCTGATGCCGGGCCTCGTGCTTGCTGATCAGGCCGGATTTGTGCCCGTCGCAACACGACATTCGGCATTAGGAGGTTATTTGGCATTATTGAGGCTCTTGACCCCACTCTTCAAGCTGACGCAGTTCTGCTAGACGCCGAAAAGGCTTGATTCGGTAGAATGGCCCTTCCTTTTTGCGGTACTTACACAGATGGGCCTAGGCGCCCGCTTCATTAAACTCGTCTCCCTACTATACAAAGACCCTCAAGCTACCATCTTAGTAGGATCAGCAAGATCCTCGCCCATCAAATTACAACGAGGTACCAGACAAGGATGTCCGCTTTCAGCGTTACTATTCGCACTAATAATGGGACCGCTAGCGTCGAACCTGCGATCCCAACAACTTCACAGGGGCCTTACCTTCGGCCCCCACAGACTAATTATATCCCTATATGCGGACGATGTAGCATTATTTGTACACGATCCCGCTGAAAATCTTAATCCAGTCATGCGGGAAGTAATCAAATTCGGCGCAATATCTGGTCTAAAAATCAACCATACAAAATCTATTATATTCCCACTCACTCCAGCTACCCAAAAATTCACTGACAATTATAATTTTGTTTGGGAAACCTCATGGGTACGCTACCTAGGGATATTCATGTCAATACATTACCACGATGTATTCCTAGTTAACCATAAGGTAGTATTAAAAGCACTACAGGAAAAAGTAAACAGATGGCAGTCCCTTCCACTAACCCCGTGGGGAAGAGCCTCACTGGTCAAAATGGTGATCCTACTGAAACTACTATACCTATTCTCCAACATCCCCATTCTAATCCCACAATCCTTTCTAAAGAGAATCAAAAGCCTAGTTCTCAAATTAATATGGGCGGGCAAACCAGCCTGGGTCGCTCACGCAACACTGATACTTCCAGTGTCCAAGGGTGGACTAGCCCTCCCAGACCTAGAGAGATACTTCTGGGCAGCTCAAGCACAGTTCCTTAGTTTCTGGTACGCCACGCACTCTGTCAGACCTCACGTGCAAATAGAGCAAGTCCTAGCAACCTCCAACTTATTAAGGGCCGTTGTCATCAGTCAGCTCCCAGTTCCTATTAAGACTATGAATGTAATCCTCACGACCAGTGGGATATGGAAGAAACTCGCAAAAAGTATAAAGTTCAGGTGAGGTACTCTCCCCTGCTCCCAGTTAAATTCATTCCAGGGATCCCACTTACCTCTGAAAGGGTTTTCCATCAATGGGTAGAAAAACTGCAGATAAAGGCCCTAGGGGACTTGTTCAATGGAGGCCCCTTTATCACACCCCAACAAGCAACGGAAAGAGGAGGCAACACACCCCTAGACAAGTTTATTTATTTTAGAACCAGATATACCCTTCAAGCACTTTTCCCCACCTTCCCGCAACAACCTCCAACATGGCAACTATTACATAATGTGATCCAGGCGCAGGGTGAAGGGAGACTAGTTTCATCCATCTATAAATCCATCTTAACGGACACAGTACCCGTCAACACACACACGAAAGCTAGATGGGAGAGGTCCCTCCAGCTAAGGATCCCAGATGAACAATGGACACATATACTGCAACAAACCCAAAAAATTGCTCTCAACTCACGCCTCAAGAAAATACACTTTAGCTATCTACACCAGACGTACTTCACCCCCGCTAAAAAGAACAAACAACAACCAGACTCACCAGCAAAATGCGAAAGGTGTGGAAACCTAACAGCAGACTTTATCCACCTCGCGTGGGAATGTCCTAAACTGACACCATTTTGGTCCCAAGTCCTCCAAACTATGTCAGCAATAATAGGAGAAGAAGTGCAGCCCATCCCAACGGCGGCACTGCTGGGGATGACGAAACAACTCTCACCAGCAATAAGGAAACCGGCAGGTCTACTGCTGACCCTGGCTCGCAGAAGGGTTGCCATGTCCTGGGGTAGAGGACCACCCCCGATGGTAGCAAACTGGCGTAAAGACATTCTCTACTGTCAGGACGTTGAATCTGAGTTCATCAAGACGCTCCACCAACACGCACGTCCCCACGATATCTGGGGGCCATTCGTGACATTCCTGACCAACGAGGCAGACGAGAACGCATCATACTTGTCAGGAAGACACAGTACCCAAGACTTTGACTCGTAACCTTCCTGAACACAATAACCAACACGCTGTCAGATACACACTGAGGAGGAAACACCACAACAACGGCCTGGTGGTCTGGGGGGAGGGAACGGTGAGGAGGGGCTGGGGGGCGGGTTAGGACGGCGCATGGGTAATGTGACAGTTTTTGAAAAATGTCAAAAATAAAGTTCTTAAAAAAAAATTTAAGTGAGTGTTTTAAAGTACTCTGAACGAGGTTGTGGTATGTATGTCCTCTCAAATGAACAAGGCGTTATAGCAGTCATAATGGGAGCAGATGTCGAAATCGTCGATGTTGACGTCGATGGCCTTAACACATTTGTCGATGGCTTCAAAGGTTTTGACATTGTCGTTGATGGCTTGGACGTTAGCGTCAAGGTCTTCAACGATAATGTCGAAGGTATTGGCACATACGGTGTCGAAAGAGGTCGACACTAGAGGCGTCGATGGCTTCTCCTTCTATCTCGGCACTGATGGCGTCAAAGACGCACCTTTTGGGCTTGCCGTATTGATTTCTTTCGGCGTCGGGGACGCCGATTTTTTATGATTAGAGGAGGCTTTCTCTCGACTCGAGGGATGAGATCGCTCTCAAGGAGGTTCAAAGGCCGGGTCCGAAGGCTTCCTAGGCCTTTCGACTGGAGCATCGCCTCTAGGTGTTGTCGAGGGGGGCAAGGCCACATTCTCGAATACCTTCATCATACGGAGTCTAAATTCCTCCCAACGAGCTGGGGTACTAGATTTTGAAGGGAAAGTAACCCGCCCGGGTGAACTGGATGACGAAGTGGACGGCGACCTATGACGCCGCTTTTTCCCATGCCTCGAAGACGAGGAATGGTGCGACCCACTTCTGGAACGGGAACATTTTGATCTTTTTCGACGAGGAGACGTCTGTCTCGACTCGTCTGACGATTTACGTTTAGACAGCGTAGAAGGGGATTTCAAAGGGTTACCTCTCTCCAACTTCCCTCTACATTCTCTCAAGGCCTTGGCCGTCATCAACAAGCAGTCCTCGCAATCTGAAGACCGTTGGTTTGACCCTAAACACCAAAGACAGATCCTGTGCGGGTCCGTCACAGACATTTTAACACTGCAGTCGCAGCACTTTTTAAATCCGGACCAAGGAGTAGATGATGCAGATGAAGATGCCATATCACGTTGAAAACTCCAGGAATTTTTGAAGAATATCTAAGAATTTTCTGAGTAGGAACTAAGGCTTTACACTACCAAAGCTGTGAAGTGCAGAAAAACGGAACTGAGGCCAACGGGCATTGCGCATGCTACTTGTACCTGTGGTGACGTCGACGTTGTGACGGAGGCCTCCGAGGGACATCGACTCGACCAGACTTGGATGCACAGCGCCCTCTACTGAAAGAACATTTCTGAGATAGCAAGCTGGATATAGGAAATATCAAAGATAAGGAATACATGGGAGGACACAATGCATTCGAAATATATTTTTTTCTACTTTCTGTGAGGGGTCAGAAATTTGAGACAACTTGGTTTAAGTTTTTCAACAAATTACATTTTATTAAATCAAAAGGTTGGATAAGCGCCTCACTATCCTGCCCTGACTAGGATTTCCCTGCCAAAAAATAAACTCTAAAGGTTTCTGTCACTCAAACTTGCATACACACCAAATCAATAAGGAATTATATGGCAGTTTAACAATAGCAAACAAACAATATTGGTCACAACACAATAGCTGCCTCTTATGACAACTTGGCTGACTTCCCCTTCCCCAGATTTAAGCAGGTCTTTCTTTAGATATTCAAAAAGGATGAGGGAAATCCAGTAGCATAACAAAAAGTTCCAATTAAATTATTTTCCGAATCCAACTTGACAACACAAAGTTCCATTTTTTTTTCAAATAAATTTTATTTAAATCAACAGGTCGTGAGTACAGAGACAATCTTATCTTTAAGTACAGTATAATATTGCAATTTCAGGTAGACGACCCCGATTACACATAACTCGCTGAGTCACCGCAAGACACAGGTAGGGATTGAGTACATCTTTGTCCGGCTCACAGCGGGGAAAATTGTTGCAACATTGGGGGTTTAACAACCATAGCAGGGTATTTTTCAGCAAAGTCAATGAACAGGGCCCACACTGAGACATACTTTGCATAGCGTCCCTCGCACAGTGCCGTGATTTTGTCTGCCACCAATATATGTCCCAGACCCTAACCCACCAGATCTGCGCCACTGGCCCCTCGAATGTTTTCCAAGTCCGGGCGAGGACCAGTTTTGCTGCTAATAGAAGATGCCCAATCAAGGTAGCCAGTGAGCCAGTTAGGGAGAACACACCACCCCTGTTTCCCCAGGATCACCACTCGTGGGTCCACGGGAAAGTCCAATCCTGTGATCTCCTTTATCGTTGCCAACACTTCCTTCCAGTAAAGACCCACCTTAGGGCACACCCACACCATATGGAGCAGGGTGCCCACCGCCCTGCAGCCCTGCCAACAGGCGGCCAAGTAACTTCTGTCCATGTGGTGTAGCCTCTCAGGGGTAAGGTACCACCTATAGCAACATTGATAAGAGCATTTACTGGCCATAATGTACCAGGAAGACTTAAGCATCCGTCCCCATATTCGCAACCACTCCTCATCTTCTATGGGGCCCCCCAGATCCTCTTCCCATTTAGAGATATATGGCAGGCGCATCACAGAATCACCCATATCCAAAGGCTTATACAGCCTAGATACCTTCTCCCCCACAGTGCCATCCTGTAGTGTCAACTCTAGGGCAGAAAGAGTTCTCGTCGCCCCTCCCTTGTGTGTGGGTGAGAAGCCCAGTGCCTCAATTGGGTGTATCTGAAGCGTTCTGATTCTTGTATATTGAAGGCGAGTTTACATTCTTTGAATGACAAGGGTGTTTTGTCATTGTACAACTGCCATATACATTCCAGGCCACCCTCTATCCAACTACGAAAGTCCCCCTGTTTGCACCCCGGGCAGAAGCCTGGGTTAGTCCACACTGGTGTAAGGGGTTCCAGCCTTCTAACTATTCCCCATCTACGAAGTGCCCTCCCTATGTAGTAGAGTACATTTAGTTGTTGCAAGCAAGGAGAAGCCCCCCTCCTGTCCCAGGTGTCTCCCCTCCATGTTAGGCAGCCGCGCCAGGTCAACCAATGACTGGGCCTGTTCGATGAGTTTCCGATTTGGCGGCGAGGCATGTCTACTCCAAGTAAAGGCATGTGAGATCTGAGCAGCTAGATTATAACGGAACAAGTCCGGGACCCCCAATACTCCAACCCTTGCCGGCTTTAACAAAACCCTCTTGGATATCCAGGCCCTGTTGTTCCCCCAGATGAAGCTTAAATCTTCCCCTGCAAAGTACGAAAGTCTGTGTCCGGAACCCTCACTGCCAGACCTGAGCTCACGTAAAGCAAGTGTGGTATCAAGTTCATTTTGACTGCTGCTATGAGGCCAAACCAAGAGACCGTCTGTTGTCCCCACCTCCCTAAATCTCTGGTCATTTGCGCAAACAGCAGTGGAAAGTTGGCTCAATGCACCTCTGAGAGTCTGCTTGGAATGCAGACCCCCAGGTACGGGATAGAGTCCTGGGACCACTGTATGGGATTGAGAACACCTATAGACTCCCCGTCTCTGGGCCTAAGGCACACGTCCAGGCCATGTGATTTGCCATAGTTCACCCTGAACCCAGAGGCCCGGCCAAACCCATCCAGCTCCCCCAGCACCGCTGCCAGGGAGGCAGCGGTATCGCTCAGTGTAAGCACGACATTGTCCGTGTAGAGGGACATCTTAAAGTCCATGGCCCCCACACTCACACCATTGATTGTCCCTGCTGATGGAATGCGACTGGCAAGTGGCTCCATGCACAAAGCAAAGCAAAGATTAGGGGGGAGAGCAGGCAACCCTGCCTTGTAACCCTAGTGATGGTTAGGCTGGCCGATGTTCCCCCATTCACTTGTAGGTGTGTGGATTGATTCTGGTAGATCACCATGACCTAGTTAGTTTCACAATTGTTTAATAACACTTTCCTCTTTCCACTTGTACTTAAGGTCTTGCAACAGCTTTTGTCATCAACAATCAATAGTTCGTAACTTCATTAACTTCAAAGAAAATGGCATTGTCAGGATGTTTTATTACCACTTCAACTTCAGTACTGCTTTACCAAAACAGGCATCAATGAGGCATATTTCAAAACTTCATTACCTTCAAAACAAACATTATTGTCAAGATGTTTTGGCACCACTTCAACTTCATCATAAACTTTACCCCACCACAGTAATTTATTAGCTTTTACCTGGTTTATTTTCAGGCCAGGTTTACCACTTCTACAACACTGTCAGTCAGTTCAAAAGTATATTCGGATTAATACATCCATCAAACTCCACAATATAACAATTAAAAGAACATTATTCACAATCACATTTTCCAACAGTTTAAAAAACACAGAAATAAAATTGCCCTACTGTTATACAAAAGTGAATACAGCGCAAATAAAACCCAGTAAACCTCTTTCTCTGATGCATAGCCTTTTTCAGGTATGCCTGGAGGGCCTAGGCGGACAATGCTGAGTCTACAGACAATAAGGAGCCCTCGGCCTAGCCTACATGAGTGAATGACCATATTCTTGAGCACCGGGAGAATTGTAGAGCCTCTCACTTTTCTATATGCTGGGCAAAATAGTACAAAGTGTTTCAGGTCTTCTCTTACCAACCCACAAGCTCGGGAGCTCGGATTGCTAGGGTACACAGGCCACTTTTCCGTATTCCCTATCCCGCGTGATCAACCACAACACTTTGTTCTGGTTTATTGTTGCCAGAACAGAACCAATGGTTACCAATGCTCTGAGTCTAGTATACTTTTCCTGCCAGCCAAGTTCACTGTACGGGTATACTCTCCTGCCCAAACAGAACTAATTGAAAAAGAGTTCCAACACCTGGCAGACTCACTTGCCAGGCCCAACTACTACCTCGAAGTACCTCTTAGGTAAGGGTCAACTTCAAAAGTTTTAACAATGTCTTCTGCTTCACAACATTAGATTTAAGATTCTCTTGAGGGGACACAAGAATCACACAGGTGCTATTTATTACACCTAAGTGCTTGCCGCACGCAAGACAGGCAATGCTTCCTTCCTCCTGAACCTCTTGTACCAGAAGGGCAGCCCTCCTGCCAATCTTGTTCCACTTCTGTATTATTAACCAAATGCTGATTATAACTCTTTCTCTTCTTCACACTTCTTTGGCTTTGGCAATGTGGGTTTAAGGCATTCCTTACATTTTGGCAATCTTCCTCATACACTTTACTATGTTCAGTTATGTTCTCTTGACTTAGGAAACCTTGATGTTTGTCAGTTGCCTTAGTTTGTATCCCGTCTGGCTTTGACAATGATGGTTTGGGTTCCCTTCTTTACATATTGCCCCTTTGTGTGGTTGGCTGTTCTCATCACCCACTATATAGCAATTACCTCCTTCAGATGGAATCTTTGGAGTGTCTGTCCGCCAACTGCTTTTGTTTATATCAGCTTGGTATATGTTAGAGTCAGTAATCTGATTTACATTAGGTCAGTATTGAATAATGAGTCTAGGGTCAGGCAACGAGTAACCACAGACCACCCTCGGGTCACAACTCGACAGTGTATTCACTGGCAGTGTGCACGTCTGAGTACTTCGCTGCTCCCATCCAGTCTCGCTCACTTCTCCGACACAGCCTGGCAACCTCTCCAGCAGGGCCTCCCGCTTCTCAGATCCCTCGTGCCTACCGCAGTGTCCCAGGGCTCGCCTGCCACCGCTGAACACTTCACTTTGGGGGAAGTTACAATAGGGTGCGCTTTCCGCTGCGTGACCTCTGCTGTGGAGATCTCCTCAGCGTCTTGGTGCTCACCTGCCACTGCTGAATCCTGTACTTTGGGGAAAGTTAGAAACGGGTGTGCTTTCTGTTGCGTGAACTCTGCAGTTGAAATCTCAAGCCCACACGCCTCGCTCAGGACCAGAATCAGTTTCTCTCGCATCTCTGGTCCCGGCTTCCTGGCTCTTCCATGATTTATTCTGCTGCTTCATGGAGAGTGCAAAACTCCTGCATCCACTACTACTTCTACTGCTCTCCTGCTGCTTTGGCCACAGTGCCTTTTTCTATCTTGGTCTTGATCTCCTTCTAATGGCCTGCACCTAAGGGGCCTTTTATGCCTCACACCCATCCTCAGGTGCGGGTCATTAATCCCAATGAGCTGCAACCCTCTGCAGCCCTTTTCTTCGTCCCATTACTCAGGGAATTCTGGGACTTTAAGTCCCTATCACAAAAGTTAGTTCTTTTAATAATATTTTCCCTGCCCAGTTCATTTTTCTCTTTAAGCATATTCCTAAAAGGAGTATCACAAGGATAAAAAGATGTATTTGGTTTGACAGAGGTTTGAGGTTTTCCCAGTTTCAAATTGGTAGTTTTTAAAGACCTTTATGCAAGCTTTTCCTGAGACTCATAGGATTTCCTATTTCTAGGAGTTATAATTTTGGTAAGAGCTTTTCTCACCCTTAATACATGACCGTTACAATTGTCTTCACTCACATTGTTATAATTAACTTTAGGGAACGCCTGGTCTCTTTGGCAACATACCATTACATGTACTGGCATTAATTATATCCCCTGACTGGAGGTGGACAAATACTGCGTCTCATCCCATGAAGTCCTCCTGTTTCCCAGGGACCCTTCTCCTCCCAGGTGATCCTCCCGGCTAACACCGCCCCCAGGTTCAGGATCAGGAAGCATCTGCCTTTCCCTGGAACCTGAGAGGAGACTTTAGTTAGGGTTTTAATGAGAATTGTATAGGATTCATCACATTTCACAGATTATAGGTGATTTATAGGTACTAATGGAGTTGAACATTATACCTCCTCTGCAGAACCCCTTCAGTGAGGGGATTTCTAATTTGGGAACTTCCTTCAGAAGTTTGATTTGGTGGATATTAGGAGAATAATGTATCCGAATGTCAAAGTGTTTTCATTCTATTCACCAGTTCACGACTCCTATTCCAGGATTGATTATCTGCTGTTGATTGACAAATTCATCAATAAAGCAGCATGTAAATATTAGGGAGTGTGAGATTTCTGATCATGCATTGTTGGACCTACAACTGAATTTGTATGCTATAGGTTCGAATTTGGTAGGTGGCAGACGAGAACATGAATTTCTAAGGACTTGGTAGTGACTACTGGGCTTAAGAGCTTTTATTGAGATAATAGAGGTTCTGCAGATATACTGGTAGTTTGGGACAGTTTCAAAGCATTCTAAAAAGAAGGGGTTGGCAGAGTTTAGCCTATTAGAAGGCAAGCTCAAAACCTCACAGCAGAGATTTGCATTGACTAAATCAGATAAGTGTAAGCTGGAAATGAAGAGGACGAAGGATGTCCTGGACAACAAAGTTGACATAGAAGTGGAGAGGGAAAACTTCTTTATAAAAACAGAAATACAGGTAAAGTGAAGATAGAGGTAGGGGGCTATTAGCTAAAAAGCTTAAAGGTACGACCCAGAGATCTTATGTAAAAGGTGTGGAAAATGTTGAAGGAATCTCAGTGACGAAAAAAGTAGACATCTGCAAGTGTAAATCCTTTTACAAGTCAATATACACTGAAGATACTTTTCCTGCAACGTTGGACTTGGATGCATTTTTGGGGAAGATTGAGATTCCATCAATAAATCATGAAACCTTCACCAAACACAACTTTGGCACACGTACACAGGCTTTTACACTGGTATAATTATATTATGCAAGCTGGTGTTTTGTGTCCATCCATGA